>NW_025999768.1:0-1358750 GCF_019419815.1 Pyrus x bretschneideri
TCTTTCATTGGGATGTTCCCCAAGCATTAGAAGATGCATATGGTGGTTTCTTAAGCGCTCGTATTGTGTAAGTAAACAAATTTTATCTCAAGTGTAATATGATCATTTGCTTAATTAAATAAAACGTACTACATCTAACAAAAATGTTTTGAATTTTGTACACACAGCGATAACTTTAAAGACATGTTTGACGGTTGTGATCTCGGTTATATACAAACATGTTTTGTCTCGTTATTTAATTATACACACACATTTGCAATATTATATATATATTATATTATATATATTATAGGTAAATAAATATTTCTCAGGCATGTATATAACGTAAAACCTTGGTAGATTGGTTTTGGGAAATATATCAAGGAATAGAATTAAGTAAAGAGAAGTATTAAAAAAATTAAAAATTGAAAAGTGGAGAAACGCAGTACAAGATATTGTAGGGTATGATACTTTTTCATCTTTAGACTTTTAATCCAGTTGGGACCATACTCCACTAGCAAGCAGTGGCAGTACGTGCAGGCATGGAATGGAGAGATTTTTTTAATGTGATTAGAACACGGGAGTGATACATCATATGTCATTATACAAATTGTGAGATATGGTGTTTAAAAATTTAAACGTTCGCCTCCTCTCAGGATACGTAATTTCATTATGTATTTCTCAATATAGTAATTATCGTATTTCATTAAAAACATGGATATTTGAGAAATAAACCATTTGCTCTTTTAATAATTGAGATATTTAGACAAATAAAATTAACAACATTATTACCACACTATCTAAAAGGAGAATTTGAGAGGTATTAGTTTGATTTCGTACAAAGAACGAATTTGAACCATACTATTACTAGCCTATTTTGAGCTTTAGGCTCTTAGTCACTCCCCAATTTCCTTAGTGTAGACAATATCGTTTGTTCAAAAAAAATACATCTAGGCCCAACTATTGCAGAATACATGTGGTCAGTTGTGTGCCTAATTAATAGCATTTAGTGTTGTCGTTTTAGTAAGTAAATAATCTATAGAGTGCTAGCAATCTTCTCCTTAGCTTTCTTGTTGGGAAGGAACTTCTATCTCCTCCTCATGTTGTGTCATTTCTCGTACACTCCAAACAATACTTATTAGAGAAATTTTAAAAACTAACCCCTTTGGAGCCATCTATATTGGCATTTTTATCCTACCATTTTCAGTTTCTTCATTAAAAATCTGGCCAAATCTAGTGTGCACAAAGACAAGATGCCCTTAGATTGAAAAATCCGTTCCAAATCAAAGTCTTCCCTCTTCCAAAAAACTATAAACCTCGTACTACCCATTCGAATCACCGGGTATACAAAACCCCGGCACAAAATCACTAGCCACGACACTTTTTTCTTCAACGTGCATTTCAGTTCTATTACGCCACGTGTGGAATGAAGAATCAGATTCCCACTCTTTCCCTTCTTTTTCTTTTGGTAAAGTTGATGAGTTGTTGTCATAAAAAATGCTGTCATATAAAAGATGTCATTGTCCCTAAGGGGTTAGGGTTATGTCTTGTGAGGGCATCCCATCTCTAGGGTCTCCACAATTTGAATCCAGATGGAATCCCATCTTCGGATTGGTGTCTCTTGCACTGGGGTTTGAATGCTTTAAGAAAGGAAAAAGAGAGAAAAGACTCTTCAGCTAGTACATATCTTTGTATGAGGATCCTCTCCGGATCCTCTTTCTGAGGATTCTCTCTAGATCCTGTTTGTGTTTAATTTTAATTAAAGATATTTAAAATGGTTTATGACCGCACGATATATAATGAACGGACACCATTTAAGAATTTCCGGAATCCAAACAAAGAGGATCCGGAGAGGATCCTCATTCCAAATCTCTAATCATGTTGAGTAAACTACATTTTCACACCTCATATATGGGCTGATTCTTCAAAATAGATCAAGAAATTTCAATTCTCACATTCACCACGTTGAAATATTGAAATTGTATTAATTTATGTATTGGTCAAATAAATTGTATGATAATTTATTAAATTTGGGCATTTTCAAAGGAGATGTCTATTCTAAGGAGAATGTTATGTAATAAAATTTGAAAGTAGATATAAGTTTTAATCGATTTGTCAATTCTACATGATTTAACATAAAGATTATGTGCTATCAATTTTGACATATAAAATGATCCGGCGAGGTCGGATTCTAACTTTTCTGGTCCATTCCATGGATGCGCGTACCGCCATTGCTTGTAAGTGAGGTCCCAACTGGATAAAAAGTCGAAAGATGAAAAAGTATCATATCTTATAGTATCTTGAACTGCGTTTCTCCATTTTTCAATTTTTTTATTTTTTTTTTAAATATTTGTCTTTACTTAAATCCATTCCTTGATATATTTCCCAAAACCAATCCACCAAAGTTTTACGTTACATACATGCTTGAGAAATTATTTACTTATAAAAATATATATAATATTGCAAACTTATTCATATTTAATTATTATTGTTACAAAAGTATATTTAGTTTTTTGTATAAATATGTATTATCCCAACAGTATTCATATTTAATTATTATTGTGACAAAAGTATATTTTGCTTTGGACTTTTAAGTGGTCTTCACTTTTTTAAAGCCTGCACGTGTTTATCAAATTTTAGTAAATAAATGCTTATCAATTATTCTCACGTTTAGACGTGGTACGCAGCCCGCTATATAAACCCCATGCAATATGCGGGGAAGAACCAACCTAGCTATCTCGATCACCAAAACCCCTCCAGTTAACTATGGCAATGCATGATTTAGGCTCTTTGCTCTTGTGTGTCTTGCTACTCAATGGCTTTGCATTGACAAACACCAAAGCTGCTAAGCCAGATAAACCCATTGTCTGTAACTCACTTGACAGGACCAAGTTTGATGCTCTAAAACCAGGGTTCGTCTTTGGTGGATCTACAGCAGCTTACCAGGCCAGTCCCTGCTAGGGCTTAGCTATTTAATTACCCTTTAATTAATTTGAGTTTCATATAATCACATAGGTCTAATTTGATTTCAATGTCAGAAAAACTATAGCATATATATATGCACATGCACATTTCAGTTTCATTCCAAGCATGAATATTGACATCTTCAGTTTGAATGTGCATATGCATATTTCAGGTAGAAGGTGCATGGAACGTAGATGGTAGAGGACCAAGCATATGGGACACCTTCACCCACGACCATCCAGGTTATAGTCTTCTACATATTATCATCAAATACGCTCAGACATGTAGTATATGTCTGTATATTTTTCGATACATACGGACTATACATGCACTACATGGACATATATAATAGTTCTCATTCAATGATTCCTACCATCTTTATGCTCTAAATAATAAAAACTTTTATGGTTAATGACAGAAAAAATCGATGATCGCAGCAATGGAGATGTCGCCATTGATCAATACCACCTCTATAAGGTTGTCAATCAAGGAATAATATTATTCTCCAAACCCTAAATTCCCACTATGAAGTTGAAGAGCACATTGAACATGAGATCCTTAATTAATTTTTAGCTTCTTTCTTATAATTATGTATGCCTTTCTTGTCATTACAGAAAGATGTAGCAATTATGAAGGATATGAAGTTGGATGCTTATAGGTTCTCTATCTCATGGCCCAGATTGTTACCAAGTAATGCTGACATCCGCTTCCATATACTTGATTTGGGACCAATTACTTCATGGATTAACCTGTTTTACTTAATTCGATTTCGATATATAGATAGGTATTAACTCACATGATTATTTTGTTCTAATTATTAGATGGCACGCTAAGTGGGGGTGTCAACAGGAAGGGAATTGAATACTACGACAATCTCATCAATGAACTCCTTCGCAATGGTGACAAAGCTACCTAATCTCATATACCATCCCTCCCATCTAATCTCATATATCATCCCATCCATTAATATATAATTAGAGTTTAATAACGTGCCCTCATAAAACAATATTGAATCAAACTATTATTTTTTTTTTTCGTTCCGATATTGTTATATATAGGCATACAGCCATTTGTGACAATCTTTCACTGGGATGTTCCCCAAGCGTTAGAAGATGCATATGGTGGTTTGTTAAGCCCTCGTATTGTGTAAGTAAACAAATTTTATCCTAAGTGTAATATTGGTCATTTGCTTAATTAAATAAAAACGTACCACATCTAACAAAAATGTTTTGAAATTTGGACACGCAGCGATGACTTTAAAGACTACGCAGAACTTTGTTTTTCACTTTTTGGTGATCGAGTGAAGCACTGGATCACATTGAATGAACCATATACCATCAGTAACCATGGTTATACAATCGGGATGTACGCACCGGGACGATGCTCTGCTTGGTATGACCCAACCTGCCTTGGTGGAGATTCGGCTACTGAACCCTATTTGGTAACACACTACCAACTCCTTGCTCATGCAGCTGCTGTAAAAGTGTACAAAGATAAATTTCAGGTATAATGAATTAAGTAGTTAGTTCCCTTTTTTTTGGGTCTGAAATCTCTCTGAGTCACTAGTATTAGGTTCCACCACAAGAGGAAACCTTTTGTATAGCGAGGTAAACAGTTTGGAGTTTGTATGGTACTACATCAAATCATTTTCTGAATTTTCTTTGTAGGCATATCAAAATGGGGTGATAGGAATAACACTATTGTCACATTGGTTTGAGCCTGCCTCAGATGCAAAGGAAGATATAGATGCTGCAAATCGAGCTATGGATTTTATGTTTGGATGGCAAGTGTATTATTAATTTATAAATCAAGTGGGTTACTTTTTATGACTTATAAAGTTGATTATTGGAATTTTCACATCTTTGTAGGTTTATGGATCCAATTACAAGAGGTGACTACCCGTACAGCATGCGAGGCCTTGTTAAAGAACGATTGCCAAAATTCACGGAAGAAGAATCCAAGATGTTAACTGGGTCTTTTGATTTTGTTGGATTGAACTATTATACTGCTCTATATGCAACTGATGTACCTAAGAATTATTCTAAACCTGCAAGTTACTTATACGATCCACATGTTATTACACTGAGTGAGTACAAATGGAAACCTTTTATCGACTAATTAATTAATATCTTAGAATTATTACATTCTAATATTGATCGCATTCATATGTGTTATGGCAGCTGAACGTGATGGCATTCCTATTGGTCCTCAGGTACGCATCAAATTTTAGGTTAAGTTATTTGTGTTTGGAGGATTAATTTTATACAATTCCTAACAATCTCAAATATCTTCAAATGGTATTACAGGCTGCTTCAGACTGGTTATATGTTTATCCGAAAGGAATTCACGATTTTATACTCTACACGAAGAATAAGTATGGTGATCCGATCATTTACATTACTGAGAATGGTAATTGACACTTTTAAGCCTCACTTAATTTCACTTTTTAATTTCTGACTTATATATGTATATATTGATGTAAAATACAGATGAGTAATTCCAAATCTAAATTTAAAACCAACTACATCTCTCTTTTTGAGAGAAAGTACTAATTACATATGTACTGAATTATATTGCAGGCGTTGATGAGTTCAATGATTCCAACTTATCACTAGATGATGCCCTCCATGATCCCAATAGGATTGACTACTACAATCGCCACCTTTGTTACGTTCATGCAGCAATCAAGTAAGTTCTTGTTGAAATACTAATTAGGACTATATTGCATTTTATAGTGATATCAAGTCATCATTTATTTATTTTGCGGTGCAGGAAGGGTAGTAATGTGAAAGGATACTTTGCATGGGCAATTTTAGACAACTTTCAATGGAGTGAAGGCTACACAGTTCGATTTGGTATTAACTATGTGGATTTTGACGGACTCCAAAGGTACCCAAAAAATTCGACCCATTGGTTCACAAATTTCCTCAAGAAGCGCAAAGGAAGTTCAAATATTTTGGCCAATAATGTTGGAGACACTGATTTTCTCTATCAATTGTAACTTCAAATGATGAATGTTGTGGGGCTTGTTTTTAGTTTTTTCAACTTCACTCCTTCTGATTTGGAATAAGTTGCAACAAATCGTTATGAGTTTGTTGTATATGTTATTAGTGTGTGTCTCTCTATATTTGTACTACCATTATGGCTAGTGCCTCTGCCGCGGTTGAATTCCATATGAATGTAATGTACTATTTATGAAAATAAATGTTTTTGAATGTTCAGTATTCAATTAAACTGTACACTTACCCTCAGTGGCCTTCGGCCAAAAAGTTACGATAGATAATCAATGGCCTTAAGCCACATTACACCAGCTAGTGATTCCTTAACCAAAATATACTAAGGGTTCGTTTGGAACTGTTTAAAATGGTTGAAAGTGTTTCTAGTGAAAATGTTTTTGGAATCAATCTTTAGTAAAAATGCAAGTGAATCATCGAAAAGCACTTGAAGTGTGGGGGACCATAATTTTCTAAAACCATGACACATGGCACCTGGGTAGCAAAAATGATCAAAATGCTCATAGCCCATGAAGCATAGTCCTACATTCTTAGTCTAACATACTAGGGTTAAGTCCACTGAAGATATTACTTGCCAACCAAGTTTGAAAACCCTAATTCAAGTCAAATTAGGATATATTGGGAAATAGGCAAGGTAATCCTAGGAAGATTGGATATCTTATCGTAGATTTCCTCATAGATAGTCCCCCAATTTAATTAGGATTACTTTCCCAACAAGAACTCTCAAGACATCTATAAATACTCTAACCAATGAAACTAAAGATAATGCTCTGCAACACGCATATTCTGTCATATTCACCACAGTCTACTCTTAGACACGTCCATGGAGAACTAATCTCCTTAATGCCCCACCATAGCATATTCGTCAAGAATGGTTCACGATATATCACCCATCACACCATTCTTTCTTGGATGATTTTTAATAGAAAATCGACTTTGCATACGAATTTGGACACAAGTCTAGTTGGACACAAAAGCTAAGACACTGAAAATTATAATGTTGAACTTTCATAATTTTCTACACGATCAATCCTTCCAATTTTTCAATTAAAAACAGGCAAAATTGCATTTTTATCAGAACTGCACATCTAGGGAAAAACGAAAATTTCAAAGGTTTCTCAGTGACATGCCATATACACTTGGAAAGATACGATGCAAAGCTTCAATATTCTTATTTTTCCAAATTTTCATAAAATAGAACAATCCCAAAATTGGCATGCTAAGCAGCTGGGCGGTAAGCCAGCCAAGCAACACATTGGAGCAGCACTTCCAACTTGACATATTAAATTGTACCTTCTCGAAGCAAACTAAGTTTCTTTTTATACACCATCATGAATATGTGGATGTTAGCATTCTGTAGAATTTTGCAGAACTCAATTTCGAGCTATGTGGGAAACGTTATTGTCGTTTGACCATTAATATCCTCTGCAAAATTCTTCAAGTTCTTCCCCGAACTAATATTAAACGACGCATAACGTGCCGCAACAATCTATGAGTTCATGACACACACAGTCATGATCAAGTTAATGATTAACCTGAGGGTTAACCAATTCAAGTCCGCTCTGACAAGCTGAAAGCAAAGTCGCTCGCAAAGCACTGCGTGACAAATTCACACTTGCCCTCTTCCACTACTAACTTGTAATGGAAAAGGACGGGGGGCATACTACATCAAGTAAGAAGAAAAAAATTCATGAATCTGAACGAATCCTACATCACATGGCCATTATGGATTTGGATTTCTGCACATGAAGAAGTCTGAATTGCATATTCCTCCAACTTACTCTAAAACTATCCAGAGTAAGGTAGACCGAAATAAGTGCGCCTCCGCAAGAAATGAAATATGATGGTACATATAATCCTTGGTGCTTACATAATTTTTATTTTGTGAGTTTTCGATTGCGAAGCTTGTATTCGCCTATAAAAAGTTTGATTAAATGCCCAAATGAAATCACATTTGAATTGTGATTCAACTCATTGCCTCTATTGCTTCACTTCTTATTTTTTGAAATTTTTGTACTTGGTTTTCTATGTGGTTTTGGTTCTCACATTTAAGTTGAATTCTTTGTTCGTAGTTGCAACATTTTCTTGGGGTTACATGTCAATCAGAGATTCAGAACTCGTTCCTTCAAAGAAGCAATCAACTTTCGGATTGAGAGTTTATTGTTATCGAATATCATCACACTTCACGACTATGATTCTATACTTGTTTGGATTTTGTCAACACCGCACCGCTATGAGCATGAACACCATTTCATCTCTCTGTCTTGCTCTTCAATTGCTTTGAATTTTGAACTTCATCTGAACTACTGTTAGGATATCTTTTGGAGGGGATTATACAAAGAAAACCCAACTCATGCATTGGGTTCTCATGCCTTTTGATTTTCTAGTCATTGTAATTAAAGATTAACGATTAGAACGGCTGGAGTATCCTAGAACTTTTGTTGGATCTGTTTTTGGTGCATGTTCAAAATGCAGTTTCATCATCGTGACTAAAGCGTTGCTTCACACGAAAATATCCGTTGTTCCTGTTGCATTCCAAAGTTGGATGGCAGTTTATGAGATGTATCGATCTATTTTATCTGAATGAATAATGTTAGGTTAATGTTGAATGATTTATCCGAATGAATTTGGCTTAGGATTATTTATTTTGCCAATAAAAAATGGAATATTTTGTTTCAAATTAAGTGGATGTTTGTTGCTTACTTGCTAACTATACGTATGGGTGGGTATGCTACAGTTTGACTAGTTCGCTTAAAAATCATAAAGTGAACTGAAGTCCCTCTAGATACCAAACAAATTCATATCCGATATAGTCGTTTCTGTTTGGACTTTGCTAGTTGATATTTTTGGGCGTTAAAATCATAAGCCTATATCCTTCAAACACCAGCAGCAAACTACAAAACTAATAAGCCTATAGAGTTCTCGGAAATAAAAACAAGCATTTTCAAATGAAAAAAATAAAGTTTTACAATTTTGGTTGCAAGTGTTAGAACTATTTAATATTTTCGTATTAAAATTTTATTTTGTTAAAAATGGCTTTCACAGTTACTGTGTTGAATTTTTTCGAAGGAGAATCATGAGTACATTTTTTCTTTCTTTCTGGGAAACGGAATGATGAGCTCTTTCTAGAAAGAGAAGTAATGTAATGGAACCACTAGTGAGTTTTGGAATCCATGTAAGGATGTTGACTGGATTGTGGAGGCTTAGCGATGCTTAAAAAATGAGGGTCTATCTTTATATATATATTTTTTCTTACTTCTTAATTAAAAGAATGAATTAATGGTAGCATTTAAGGCAACCACAATTGAGAAGGTTATCTTAGAGATTTTATATCAACTTCTTTTTTATTTTTTTTTTTGGTATTGTGGAAAATATGTACTCTTGTTTATATATACATAAACTGTAGTGGAGAGTATATTCTATCCTTTAATATTTCAAATCCCACAAATTATGGATTTTATTTAAAATCTCATTAATATAAACAACTACTGACACACCCCGACCCGGAATGTCCACTTAGATTCCGAATTGAGCTATGTTGGCCAACACTTTGAGGGTGAAGAAGCCATAAAGTGTATTGATGTCGAAAATGTTATTAAATTTAAACCTAGAAGTGGCTAAATGTAAAAGTGCGCTAGTGAGCGGGAATGAACCCATTTCACACGTGATGTCAGAGTATAAGTAAAGTACAATAAAGTAGGATGAGAATTATACCGTTGAAGGTAATCTTCAATACCAATGTTTGCCAAGAATCCTCATCGATACGAAAGCTCAGCTTCTAAAACTTGGAGGGGTGAAAAATAAGGGTGAATGAGCCTGAAAATAAAGTTTTAATAAAACCTTTCTGAAAACATTATAACCCCTTACCGTAAAACAAGTATAGTTTTCAAAATATACATACTACGTATAGTAAGAAAATACTTACCGTAACTTGCAAAATCACAGGAATTCAATACGGCATGATAATTTGTAAATAAGTGCATGACGTCAGTAATTGTATAATCTCACATAAGCAAACATATCATATCGAGTGCTCATCGACATGTGTTCATGCAGAGGTATTTTGACATCAATAAGACTGGGTGTAACAATGATATACGCTCTAGTAGTACTATCACGTGAAGACTGGCGTTATGTGCAGCACATATGAGTCAGAGTTGGCTATTGTAACCTGTACGACATGACTGGCACCTACATGTGAAAGCCTGGCCCTGGCCCGGGCGAGTACTAATACCGGTGCAGCAAACAATGAGCAGATAACATAAATATAATCATGGCATAGTGATTCGATAATTCTAATCAGCATATAATATTTGCGGTCGTAAATATAATTAAGGCATCCCACACATACCTGTGCATCTCTTGGAAACTAATAAATATGTATATACTATATAAAAGAAAAGACCCACTCACAGTTACTTGCGAGGTTGCAACCGTTCGAACTGGGCTAGCCAGAGTCTCCGATAGTAATCGCATCTAAGCATAATATTGGAACCCATTAGTAAAACTCTATCAAAATGTTTGAATTTGGGGAAACAGACGGCGGATTCGGAATCAGCTTGTTGAAATACGTTAAGAAGGGTCCCAGGAAATTTTTGTAAAAGGTCAATGAAAGGTCAACGATCAACCCTAAAAAAAGTCAACCGGGATCCCCGCTGGTCAACCACTTTAAAACTTTGGAATTTCACTAAATGGGTGTCAACAAGGGACTTAGGACATCGAAATTAGCATAGGACGGTTAAAATTTAACTAAATGGGCCCTAAGTGGCTCACAAAACAATCCAAAATATCATCTAAAATGGAATTACCAACTTGATATCGGTATTCAATGTTTCGTGAAATTTTAACCGTAACTCTGATCTCGATTCCGTTTGCGCCTATGTATTCGTACTGTCGAGGACTTCGAGGATACGCTAAAATAGTAGCTTGTACACGTCCCAAAAAGGCGGTCAACGAAAATCGACTATCTCTATTGTAGGGGCATTTTCATGAATTCACACTTTTAAAATTAATAAAATCGTAGAATTAGGGACGGGTTGTCACAACTACAAATTTCAATTTTTCCTTCTTTACACTTTCAATCCAATTGGGACCGTATGTGCATGCATGCATGGAAGGGACAAGAAATGCTAAAGTATTTCAATGAATGTTATAATTTGATAAAAACCTTCAACAATATTTTGCCATTGATCATCTTCTTGCTAAATGTTTTCTAAAATATGTTAACACCAAGCAACACCTAGTTATTGAACTCCCAATGAACTACATATATGCGCATGAATGCTTTCTTAATCATATCACCTTACGAATAACTATTTCAAGTTCAGTTTAGAAGTTTTAGAATCGAATTACCAATAAGGTTTTCCAAATTTTAAACTGCAACCTGAATATTAAATATTTTTTCCATTCCCATGGATTGCTTCAATCGATGAAACTGGCATAATCCAGACAATGGGTATAGCGAGTAGTAGAAACTAAGATTTTTTTATCACGTTCAGATTACTAATGGGCACAGTGCCCGTGATTGATTGCAATTTACCATAGACATCAACCGTGGTAGATGAGCTTTTTCTTCTAGTATTCTAAGCTTAGATCGGTGTATGTTTTTACAAATTCATCTTGTAACTTTTGTGCTGTATTGATTGGAAATAATTTTCTCTTGATTGTTTTAGTATTTTATTCAGGGCACTTATTTAGGAGAAGGATTTGCATAAAAATGGAGGTGTCTCAAAGTAGTCATGCAAATGAATGTACAAAAGATACAAGGCATGGTGGCCTACTGGGTTGAGAAAAAAACAGTCACATTGGGGCGTCCGTTTCATATACGCTTCTCTTCTTATTTGGCGGGGTAATGCTCTACATGAACCATTTCTAATTATGGCACTGCTAGCATACAAGTTGAGTCATACTAGCATAACAAAGTATAACCAAAAAGAAAAATTGTCGATACAACTACAAACTAAGGAATACATTTTCATCGACTCGTTTCTAATATATATTGAGTTAAAAGTTGTGTTTATCATAAGTGATCCTATAAGACCTAATACTTAAAAATCTAAAACACTCAAATAATAAAATAAATCTAAAATACTAATATTTTTCAACAGTCCCATCAAACTCAAGGTGATAACGACATGAGTTTGACAACAAGCAAATGCGAATGCATACTTTGTTATCATATATGGGAGGCAAGCATATTCTATTTGCACTCTTCAACATATAGATTTTGTAAGGTCAACATACACTTTGCACCATCTTCAAGCAAACATATTCATGTAGATAGATGTTGGGAGTATAGAAACGAAACATATGAATGTTCTCCGCCACTGAACGAACAAGATCACATATCACAAGTACAACAACAATGAACATAAATCAAATGTATCACCACATATACAACATTGGAAACTCTAACAACCATTACTAAGCGTCACCAATCCAAGCAGTTAAGTAATTGCGATAAACATTTGCAATAGACTCTATATACAGACCCAACAACATCATCCTTCACACGTCACCCTTATACACCCCAATAAGAACAAATACTTTTTTTTATCATCAAAACATTAATTTTTTTTTTTCATTTCCTTTTTTTCTACTCTTTTTTTCCATTTCTTTTGTGGGAACAAGTGGAAGGGACTTTATGTGGGTACAGCTAGAATATAATAATGGGTACAAATGAGGTGTGTCAGCATACCTGGTGGCTGTGACAATGCAAAATCGAATTCATGCTAGGAGGATCCTTGTCGGATCCTCTTTGTGAGGATCTTGGGGATCCTTCAATCACATTTGTTCATCGTACATCGTGTGGTTATAAATCATTGTAAAATTTTTATTTAAAATTGAATGTAAATAGTACCTGACAAAAACTAGCTACACGATATACGATGAACGGATGTGATTGGAGGATCCGACGAGGATCCTCTCTCAAATTCATGGGCTCATCCGATCACGACACAGGTGGTTAGATCGCAACACATATGTGAGTTTGATCGGGCAAAAATGACTGCAGTGGTTCAATGTGATCTCATTTTGTGGTCTAGAAACAAGCAGTAATGGTAATTGGGTTCGTCGGAAACCAGTTGCTATTTGGGTTTCTGGTTGCAACAATAATGTGTAGATGGATTTGCATTAGCAATATCTAGGCAGCGTAACATGGACTACGACAAATATAGTGGGGGTTGAGCAGTGCAACCATAAGTTAGTGGGAATGGTGGGTGACACATGTTGGAATCCCACATTGGTGTGGGTGAAATGAAAATGGGAGTTTAAATATGATTTCCCCACTCTAACTAATCTCAAGACTTTTTGTGATAAAACCCCACACATGACGGATTGGGCAAGTGGCAAAGTTGGGACAGTATCGGTGTTGTTAGAGTGGGATGCCCGCCGATCCAAAAATCCAACATGCTATTAGAGCGAAGGTTCGGGCCCCGTGCAAGCCAATGAGCTTAGCCCCAAGAAGGAAACAAGCCGTGATTCTTAACATAGAATGAAGGAAACAAAACCAGGATTCCTAACATAGAGCCACCCTTTGAGTTCTATTGAAAGCAAGTATGAACTCTTAACATAAAGCCAACCTCTGAGTTTCAATTGCTTATGTGTGGATCTCCACATGTGAACAACTGAATGGGGTTACACGTGAGGGAGAGTGTTGGAATCCCCCATCGGTGGGTGAAAAGAATAATGGGGATTTAAATATGATTGCCCCACTTTAACTAATATCGAGGCTTTTTGTGATAAAGCCTCACACCTGACAAATTGGGTTGGTGGTAAAGTTTGGGACAATATCGGTGTTATTAGAGTATAGCCTCACGGGCATGTCGATCAAAAAATCCAACAATACCCTAGAAAACCTAATACTTGAATTATGTAAAATGCCCAAACAATAAAATATACCTAAAATTAATGCTAATATTTTCCAACAATGTTTTCTCTAAACACGCGGGACTCGGACAACTTTAATATTATGACTAACTACATTTTACACCCTACAAGTTTGAGGTGATTTGCAAACTTAACCATGATGTTTCAATCTTCTCATATTGCACCATGATGTTTTCAAATCGTATTAAATTTACACCTTTTGTTTCTCTGAACATCTAATCCTTTATTAAATTGATGAGTTTTTTTTTTAGTCAATGTGGTGCAAATGTGTCTTAGAGCATCGATCTCCAATGGAGATTTCAAAAGAAAATTGTCAAATGCAAATTTGAAGGCCTATGTACCAATGTCAAATTTCATTTTGCTCCAACCCATATCTTTTATCTTATTCAATAAACCACTCTTCAAAACAGATCAATCAAAGCTAATTTTCATGTTTTATGACTGATGCATTACTAGGACTCAACCACAAAACATTTATTAAAAAAAAAAAAAAAGAAATTAAATTTTTTCATATGTCAAAATTTACAGCACACAATTTCTCCTTGTCAGATTGACAAATCGGTTGAAACTTCTTCTACCTTCAAATTTTATTACATAACATTATAATAGACATGATCTTTGAAAATGCTCAAATTTAATGAATTATCATACAATTATTTTGACCAAGTACACAATTTAATACAGTTTCAATATCTTATAGTGTTGTAGGTGAGAATTGAAATTCTTGATTTATTTTGAAAGATCAGCCCATACATGAAGGTGTGAAAATGTAGCTATCTCTTGAGATTAAAGATATGTACAAGAAAGGGAAGTTTATGTACCATAAAGAGCAATTTCCCTCTATCTCCTTTCTATAAGCATCCAAACCCCATGACAAGTGAAATCCATCCGCAGCCCATCACAAGTCACAATCCTAACCCAATAGGGACAATGACAACCTTGATGTAACTCCATTTTTCATGTCAGCAACTCATCAACTTTACTGGAAAAAAAAAAAAAAAGAAGGGAAAGAGAGGGAATCAGATTCTTTGCATGAACTTCACACATGGAGTAATAGAACTGACATCCACGTTGAAGAAAAAATTGTGGTGGCTAGTGATTTAGGGGTTGTAAATACGTGGTGATCCATATCGGTAGTGCGAGGTTTAAAGTCTGTTGGAAGAGGGAAGACTTTAGTTGGCAACGGATTTTTCAATCTAAGGGCATCTAAGTCTTTGTGCACACTAGATTTGGCTAGATTTATAATTATCTGAAAATGCTAGGAAAAATGTCAATATAGATGGCTTCAAAGGGGTTAGTTTTTAAAACTAATTAAAGCATTGGAGTGTATGAGAAATGACACAACATGAGGAGGAGATAGAAGTTCCTTCCCAAAAAAAAAATGCCTTAAGAGAGAAGATTGCTGGCACTCTTTCTGGTATTATCACTGGACAATACTTGGGTACTGGTCGATCGGTACCCATTTTAACTGACCATTTATGTGGCGTATTTTAAGGCATCTGTCACTTTCACCACTTTTGCTAACTTTATAACCAAATGCAAACCAATCCTTTATACCAAATACGAAACATAACTCTTCTTCTTCGATATCTGCAAGTCTTCAATGTCATGACTATGGTTTCTTCTTCATCCCGTCTTCTCTCCTCCATCTTCCCTCCTCCGCTGACCCCATCCCCGCCCAGTCCCTCTTCCAACAGTGGATTCCACCGTTGCAGTGAGATTGATGGCGACGAAATCTGAAGCTATGTGGGTTTGACGAAGATGCCGCCGACTTGCAGCGGCAAGGATTACGAATCGTCGACGGTAAAGGACTCGACATCATCTTGGCGAGTGAGATCGAGCTCGGCATGGCTGTCGAGGACAAGATTGGTGAAGTGAAGTCTATGACTCGTATCTTTAAGATGATGGCGGAGCCGACGAGGTCATGGTGGCTGGCTATGAGGATCTTCGCAGACTTGTTGGAAATGAAGAAGACTAGTGTTTGATCACGGGTTTAAGGCACGGATATGTGTTTGGTTACAGAAATGACAAAAGCACTCGGATTGACAAATGTCAAAAAAAGTTTAGGCCACACGAATGATCAGTGAAATTGGGTACTGACCAGTATGTACTGAAGTATTTTCCTTATTCACTTACTAAAAAGAGAACACTAATGTTACTAATTAGGCACACAAACTGACCATACATTTTGCAACCGTTAGACCTACATGTATTAGAGAATGTATATTATTTTTTTTTAACAAAAAAAATATTATTTACATTAAGGGAGAAGGGATGAGTTTAGCTCCACAATGGGCTAGCAATAATGTGATTCAAATTTGCTTTTGGCGAGAATCAAACCTAAGACCTCTCACTTACAAGTTAAGAGAAATATCACTAAATCATAATACTAAGTAACTGTATTAAAAAATGTATTAGCAATGAGGTTAATTTTGTACGTCTAATTAATACCTTTATTACTAAAATAGCAAATGGTTTATTTCTCAATTATTTTAAAAGTTTTTTAAAATTCTAGTCAATTAGGTATATTATAGAACTATGAACTTTAACTTCAAAAAATAAAATATATATAATTTTCTCTTCTCTCGTAATTGCCACTGAAATTACTTAAGCCGAAAACTTTTCTCGCTTTTCTCTTTTTAAACTCTTCTGACTTCATCTTCCACAAGCCACCTGGAGGAAGAAAAACCCAGCAAAACTCTCCTCCCTCACTTCCAAATTGCTACTGATATCACTATCCCTCGTAAACTTGGGTTTGTTGATTAATTGGTAAATATTGTATATGAGGTAAGAAACAAAAAAATTTGAATCTCTTCATTGCGAAGCGATATTAATTTATTCTCCATTGGCCATTGTATATATAAACTATAAAGTGGCCTGAATGCATTATATGCACTATTTTAATAATATATAATTGATATTGCAGTTTTCTTTTCTGCACACTTTGTTCTTTGGTAGCGTGGGAAGTATGAACCAAAAACAAAAAGGAAAAGAAGATTTCGGGATTTCAAGATTACCGAAAAACGAAATCTGAAAACCTATCCCATACCGAATATTTCAGTATTTTTCGGTACGGGATTACCAAGTTCGGGAAAATTTCGGTTTGAGATTTTTCGGTTTGGGTTTGGGATTTTTCCGGTTTGGTTTGGGATTTTTGAGAATTTTTTTCATCCCTAATCCAGGTTATAGTCTTCTACATATTATCATCAAATACCCTTATGCATGTAGTATATGTCTGTATATTTTCCGATACATATGGACTATACATGCACTACATGGACATATATAATAGTTCTCATTCTATGATTCCTATCATTTTTATGCTCTAAATAATAAAAACTTCTATGATTAATGACAGAAAAAATCGATGATTGCAGCAATGGAGATGTTGCCATTGATCAATACTACCTCTATAAGGTTGTAAATCAAGGAATAATATTATTCTCCAAACCCTAAATTCCCACTATGAAGTTGAAGAGCACATTGAATATGATATCCTTAATTAATTTTTAGCTTCTTTCTTATAATTATGTATGCCTTTCTTGTCATTACAGAAAGATGTAGCAATTATGAAAGATATGAAGTTGGATGCTTGTAAGTTCTCTATTGTTACCAAGTAATGTTGACATCTGCGTCCATATACTTGATTTGGGACCAATTACTTCATCTATTAACCTGTTTTACTTAATTTGATTTCGATTTATAGATAGGTATTAACTCACTTGATTATTTTGTTCTAATTATTAGAGGGCACGCTAAGTGGTGGTGTCAACAGGAAGGGAATTGAATATTACGACAATCTCATCAATGAACTCCTTCGAAATGGTGATAAAGCTACCTAATCTCATTTACCGTCCATCCCATCTAATCTCGTATATCATCCCATCCATTAATATATAATTAGAGTTTAATAACGTGCACTCATAAAACAATATTGAATCAAACTATTAATTTTTTTTTTCGTTCCGATAATGTTATATATAGGCATACAGTCATTTGTGACAATCTTTCATTGGGATGTTCCCCAAGCATTAGAAGATGCATATGGTGGTTTCTTAAGCGCTCGTATTGTGTAAGTAAACAAATTTTATCTCAAGTATAATATGATCATTTGCTTAATTAAATAAAACATACTACATCTAACAAAAATGTTTTGAATTTTGTAACACAGCGATAACTTTAAAGACATGTTTGACGGTTGTGATCTCGGATTATATACAAACATCTTTTGTCTCGTTATTTAATTATACACACACATTTGCAATATTATATATATATTTTTTATAGGTAAATAAATATTTCTCAGGCATGTATATAACGTAAAACCTTGGTAGATTGGTTTTGGGAAATATATCAAGGAAGAGAATTAAGTAAAGAGATGTATTAAAAAAAATTAAAAATTGAAAAGTGGAGAAACGCAGTTCAAGATATTGTAGGGTATGATACTTTTTCATCTTTAGACTTTTAATCCAGTTGGGACCATACTCCACTAGCAAGCAGTTGCAGTACGTGCATGCATGGAATGGAGAGATTTTTTTAATGTGATTAGAACACGGAGTGATATATCATGTGTCATTATACAAATTGTGAGATATGTGAGTTAAAAATTTAAACATTAGTTCTGCTCTCTCAGGATATGTAATCTCATTATGTATTTCTCAATATAGTAATTATCGTATTTCATTAAAAACATGGATATTTGAGAAATAAACCATTTGCTCTTTTAATAATTGAGATATTTAGACAAATAAAATTAACAACATTATTACCACACTATCTAAAGGAGAATTTGAGAGGTATTTGTTTGATTTTCGTCAAAGACGAATTTGAACCATACTATTACTAGCCTAGTTTGAGGCTTAGGCTCTTAGTTCACTCCCCAATTCCCTTAGTGTAGACAATATCGTTTTTTCAAAAAAATACATCTAGGCCCAACTATTGCAAATACATGTGGTCAGTTTGTGTGCCTAATTAATAGCATTAGTGTTGTCGTTTTAGTAAGTAAATAATTCTATAGAGTGCTAGCAATCTTCTCCTTAGCCTTCTTGTTTGGGAAGGAACTTCTATCTCCTCCTCATGTTGTGTCATTTCTCGTACACTCCAAACAATACTTATTAGAGAAATTTTAAAAACTAACCCCTTTGTAGCCATCTATATTGGCATTTTTATCCTACCATTTTCAGTTTCTTAATTAAAAATCTGGCCAAATCTAGTGTGCACAAAGACAAGATGCCCTTAGATTGAAAAATCCGTTCCAAATCAAAGTCTTCCCTCTTCCAACAAACTATAAACCTCGCACTACCCATTCGAATCACCGGGTATACAAAACCCCGGCACAAAATCACTAGCCACGACACTTTTTTCTTCAACGTGCATTTCAGTTCTATTACGCCACGTGTGGAATGAAGAATCAGATTCCCACTCTTTCCCTTCTTTTTCTTTTGGTAAAGTTGATGAGTTGTTGTCATAAAAAATGGAGTCATATAAAAGATGTCATTGTCCCTAAGGGGTTAGGGTTATGTCTTGTGAGGGGATCCCATCTCTAGGGTCTCCACAATTTGAATCCAGATGGAATCCCATCTTCGGATGGGTGTCACTTGCAGTGGGGTTTAAATGCTTTTAGAAAGGAAAAAGAGAGAAAAAACTCTTCAGCTAGTACATATCTTTGTATGAGGATCATCTCCGGATCCTCTTTGTGAGGATTCTCTCCAGATCCTTTTTGTGAGAATCCTAGGAATTCTCACATCGTGTTCGTTTATTGTATATTGTGCAGTCAGTTTTCTTCAAGTACTATTTTTGTTTAATTTAAATTAAAGATATTTAAAATGGTTTATGACCGCCCGATATATAATGAACGGGCACCATTTAAGAATTTCCGGAATCCAAACAAAGAGGATCCGGAGAGGATCCTCATTCCAAATCTCTAATCATGTTGAGTAAACTGCATTTTCACACCTCATATATGGGCTGATTCTTCAAAATAGATCAAGAAATTTCAATTCTCACATTCACCACGTTGAAATATTGAAATTGTATTAATTTATGTGTTGGTCAAATAAATTGTATGTTAATTTATTAAATTTGAGCATTTTCAAAGGAGATGTCTATTCTAAGGAGAATGTTATGTAATAAAATTTGAAAGTAGATATAAGTTTTAATTGATTTGTCAATTCTACATGATTTAACAAAAAGATTATGTGCTATCAATTTTGACATATAAAAAAAATATAATCTCTTTTATTTTCATAAAAAAGATCCGGCGAGGTCGGATTCTAACTTTTCTGGTCCATTCCATGCATGCGCGTACCGCCATTGCTTGTAAGTGAGGTCCCAACTGGATAAAAAGTCGAAAGATGAAAAAGTATCATATCTTATAGTATCTTGAACTGCGTTTCTCCATTTTTCAATTTTTTTTTTTTATTTTAAATATTTGTCTTTACGTAATTCCATTCCTTGATATATTTCCCAAAACCAATCCACCAAAGTTTTACGTTACATACATCCTTGAGAAATTATTTACTTATAAAAATATATATAATATTGCAAACGTATTCATATTTAATTATTATTGTTACAAAAGTATATTTAGTTTTTTGTATAAATATGTATTATCCCAACAGTATTCATATTTAATTATTATTGTGACAAAAGTATATTTTGCTTTGGACTTTTAGGTGGTCTTCACTTTTTTAAAGCCTGCACGTGTTTATCAAATTTTAGTAAATAAATGCTTATCAATTATTCTCACGTTTAGACGTGGTACGCAGCCCGCTATATAAACCCCATGCAATATGCGGGGAAGAACCAACCTAGCTATCTCGATCACCAAAACCCCTCCAGTTAACTATGGCAATGCATGATTTAGGCTCTTTGCTCTTGTGTGTCTTGCTACTCAATGGCTTTGCATTGACAAACACCAAAGCTGCTAAGCCAGATAAACCCATTGTCTGTAACTCACTTGACAGGACCAAGTTTGATGCTCTAAAACCAGGGTTCGTCTTTGGTGGATCTACAGCAGCTTACCAGGCCAGTCCCTGCTAGGGCTTAGCTATTTAATTACCCTTTAATTAATTTGAGTTTCATATAATCACATAGGTCTAATTTGATTTCAATGTCAGAAAAACTATAGCATATATATATGCACATGCACATTTCAGTTTCATTCCAAGCATGAATATTGACATCTTCAGTTTGAATGTGCATATGCATATTTCAGGTAGAAGGTGCATGGAACGTAGATGGTAGAGGACCAAGCATATGGGACACCTTCACCCACGACCATCCAGGTTATAGTCTTCTACATATTATCATCAAATAAGCTCGGGCATGTAGTATATGTCTGTATATTTTTCGATACATATGGACTATACATGCACTACATGGACATATATAATAGTTCTCATTCTATGATTCCTACCATCTTTATGCTCTAAATAATAAAAACTTTTATGGTTAATGACAGAAAAAATCGATGATCGCAGCAATGGAGATGTCGCCATTGATCAATACCACCTCTATAAGGTTGTCAATCAAGGAATAATATTATTCTCCAAACCCTAAATTCCCACTATGAAGTTGAAGAGCATTTTGAACATGAGATCCTTAATTAATTTTTAGCTTCTTTCTTATAATTACGTATGCCTTTCTTGTCATTACAGAAAGATGTAGCAATTATGAAGGATATGAAGTTGGATGCTTATAGGTTCTCTATCTCATGGCCCAGATTGTTACCAAGTAATGTTGACATCCGCTTCCATATACTTGATTTGGGACCAATTACTTCATGGATTAACCTGTTTTACTTAATTCGATTTCGATATATAGATAGGTATTAACTCACATGATTATTTTTTTCTAATTATTAGATGGCACGCTAAGTGGGGGTGTCAACAGGAAGGGAATTGAATACTACGACAATCTCATCAATGAACTCCTTCACAATGGTGACAAAGCTACCTAATCTCATATACCATCCCTCCCATCTAATCTCATATATCATCCCATCCATTAATATATAATTAGAGTTTAATAACGTGCCCTCATAAAACAATATTGAATCAAACTATTAATTTTTTTTTTTCGTTCCGATAATGTTATATATAGGCATACAGCCATTTGTGACAATCTTTCACTGGGATGTTCCCCAAGCGTTAGAAGATGCATATGGTGGTTTGTTAAGCCCTCGTATTGTGTAAGTAAACAAATTTTATCCTAAGTGTAATATTGGTCATTTGCTTAATTAAATAAAAACGTACCACATCTAACAAAAATGTTTTGAAATTTGGACACGCAGCGATGACTTTAAAGACTACGCAGAACTTTGTTTTTCACTTTTTGGTGATCGAGTGAAGCACTGGATCACATTGAATGAACCATATACCATCAGTAACCATGGTTATACAATCGGGATGTACGCACCGGGACGATGCTCTGCTTGGTATGACCCAACCTGCCTTGGTGGAGATTCGGCTACTGAACCCTATTTGGTAACACACTACCAACTCCTTGCTCATGCAGCTGCTGTAAAAGTGTACAAAGATAAATTTCAGGTATAATGAATTAAGTAGTTAGTTCCCTTTTTTTTGGGTCTGAAATCTCTCTGAGTCACTAGTATTAGGTTCCACCACAAGAGGAAACCTTTTGTATAGCGAGGTAAACAGTTTGGAGTTTGTATGGTACTACATCAAATCATTTTCTGAATTTTCTTTGTAGGCATATCAAAATGGGGTGATAGGAATAACACTATTGTCACATTGGTTTGAGCCTGCCTCAGATGCAAAGGAAGATATAGATGCTGCAAATCGAGCTATGGATTTTATGTTTGGATGGCAAGTGTATTATTAATTTATAAATCAAGTGGGTTATATTTCCTTTTTATGACTTATAAAGTTGATTATTGGAATTTTCACATCTTTGTAGGTATATGGATCCAATTACAAGAGGTGACTACCCGTACAGCATGCAAGCCCTTGTTAAAGAACGATTGCCAAAATTCACGGAAGAAGAATCCAAGATGTTAACTGGGTCTTTTGATTTTGTTGGATTGAACTATTATACTGCTCTATATGCAACTGATGTACCTAAGAATTATTCTAAACCTGCAAGTTACTTATACGATCCACATGTTATTACACTGAGTGAGTACAAATGGAAACCTTTTATTGACTAATTAATTAATATCTTAGAATGATTACATTCTAATATTGATCGCATTCATATGTGTTCTGGCAGCTGAACGTGATGGCATTCCTATTGGTCCTCAGGTACGCATCAAATTTTAGGTTAAGTTATTTGTGTTTGGAGGATTAATTTTATACAATTCCTAACAATCTCAAATATCTTCAAATGGTATTACAGGCTGCTTCAGACTGGTTATATGTTTATCCGAAAGGAATTCACGATTTTATACTCTACACGAAGAATAAGTATGGTGATCCAATCATTTACATTACTGAGAATGGTAATTGACACTTTTAAGCCTCACTTAATTTCACTTTTTAATTTCTGACATATAGATGTATATATTGATGTAAAATGTAGATGAGTAATTCCACATCTAAATTTAAAACCAACTACATCTCTCTTTTTGAGAGAAAGTACTAAATACATATGGAATGAATTATATTGCAGGCGTTGATGAGTTCAATGATTCCACCTTATCACTAGATGATGCCCTCCATGATCCCGATAGGATTGACTACTACAATCGCCACCTTTGTTACGTTCATGCAGCAATCAAGTAAGTGCTTGTTGAACTACTAATTAGGACTATATTGCATTTTATAGTGATATCAAGCCATCATTTATTTATTTTGTGGTGCAGGAAGGGTAGTAATGTGAAAGGATACTTTGCATGGGCAATTTTAGACAACTTTCAATGGAGTGAAGGCTACACAGTTCGATTTGGTATTAACTATGTGGATTTTGACGGACTCCAAAGGTACCCAAAAAATTCGACCCATTGGTTCACAAATTTCCTCAAGAAGCGCAAAGGAAGTTCAAATATTTTGGCCAATAATGTTGGAGACACTGATTTTCTCTATCAAGTGTAACTTCAAATGATGAATGTTGTGGGGCTTGTTTTTAGTTTTTTCAACTTCACCCCTTCTGATTTGGAATAAGTTGCAACAAATCGTTATGAGTTTGTTGTATATGTTATTAGTGTGTGTCTCTCTATATTTGTACTACCATTATGGCTAGTGCCTCTTCCGCAGTTGAATTCCATATGAATGTAATGTACTATTTATGAAAATAAATGTTTTTGAATGTTCAGTATTCAATTAAACTGTACACTTACCCTCAATGGCCTTCGACCAAAAAGTTGCCATAGATAATCAATGGCCTTAAGCCACATTATACCAGCTAGTGATTCCTTAACCAAAATATACTAAGGGTTCATTTGGAACTGTTTAAAATGGTTGAAAGTGTTTCTAGTGAAAATGTTTTTGGAATCAATCTTTAGTAAAAATGCAAGTGAATCATCGAAAAGCACTTGAAGTGTGGGGGACCATAATTTTCTAAAACCATGACACATGGCACCTGGGTAGCAAAAATGATCAAAATGCTCATAGCCCATGAAGCATAGTCCTACATTCTTAGTCTGACATACTAGGCTTAAGTCCACTGAAGATATGACTTGCCAACCAAGTTTGAAAACCCTAATTCAAGTCAAATTAGGATATAAATGGGGAATAGGCAAGGTAATCCTAGGAAGATTGGATATCTTATCGTAGATTTCCTCATAGACAGTCTCCCAATTTAATTAGGATTACTTTCTCTACAAGAACTCTCAAGACATCTATAAATACTCTAACCAATGAAACTAAAGATAATGCTCTGCCACACGCATATTCTGTCATATTCACCGCGGTCTAGCCGTAGACACGTCCATGGAGAACTTATCTCCTTAATGCCCCACCATAGCCTATTCGTCAAGAATGGTTCACGACATATCACCCATCACACCATTCTTTCTTGGATGATTTTTAACAGAAAATCGACTTTGCATATGAATTTGGACACAAGTCTAGTTGGACACAAAAGCTAAGACACTGAAAATTATAATGTCGAACTTTCAGAATTTTCTACACGATCAATCCTTCCAATTTTTCAATTAAAAACCGGCAAAACTGCATTTTTGTCAGAACTGCACATCTAGGGAAAAACGAAAATTTCAAAGGTTTCTCAGTGACATGCCATATACACTTGGAAAGATACGATGCAGAGCTTCAATATTCTTATTTTTCCAATTTTTCATAAAATAGAACAATCCCAAAATTGGCATGCTAAGCAGCTGGGCGGCAAGCCAGCCCAAGCAACACATTGGAACAGCACTGCCAACTTGACATATTAAATTGTACCTTCTCGAAGCAAACTAAGTTTCTTTTTATACACCATCACGAATATGTGGATGTTAGCATTCTGTAGAATTTTGCAGAACTCAATTTCGAGCTATGTGGGAAACGTTATTGCCGTTTGACCATTCATATCCTCTGCAAAATTCCTCAAGTTCTTCCCCGAATTAATATTAAACGACGCATAACGCGCCGCAACAACCTATGAGTTCAAGATACACACAGTCATGATCAAATTAATGATTAACCTAAGGGTTAACCAATTCAAGTCCGCTCTGACAAGCTAAAAGCAAAGTCACTCGCAAAGCACTGCGTGACAAATTCACACTTGCCCTCCTCCACTACTAACTTGTAATGGAAAAGGACGGGGGGCATACTACATCAAGTAAGAAGAAAAAAATTCATGAATATGAACGAATCCTACATCACATGGCCGTTATGGATTTGGATTTCTACACATGAAGAAGTCTGAATTGCATATTCCTCCAGCTTACTCTAAAACTATCCAGAGTAAGGTAGACCGAAATAAGTGCGTCTCCGCAAGAAATGAAATACGATGGTACATATATTCCTTGGTGCTTACATAATTTTTATTTTGTGGTTTTTCGATTGCGAAGCTTGTATTCGCCTATAAAAAGTTTGATTAAATGCCCAACTGAAATCACATTTGAATGGTGATTCAACTAATTGCCTCTATTGCTTCACTTCTTATTTTTTGAAATTTTTGTACTTGGTTTTCTATGTGGTTTTGGTTCTCACATTTAAGTTGAATTCTTTGTTCGTAGTTGCAACATTTTCTTGGGGTTACATGTCAATCAGAGATTCAGAACTCGTTCCTTCAAAGAAGCAATCAACTTTCGGATTGAGAGTTTTTTGTTATCGAATATCATCACACTTCATGACTATGATTCTATACTTGTTTGGATTTTGTCAAAACCGCACCGCTATGAGCATGAACACCATTTCATCTCTCTGTCTTGCTCTTCAATTGCTTTGAATTTTGAACTTCATTTGAACTATTGTTAGGATATCTTTTGGAGGGGATTATACAAAAAAAACCCAACTCATGCATTGGGTTCTCATGCCCTTTGATTTTCCAGTCATTGTAATTAAAGATTAACGATTAGAACAGCTGGAGTATCCTAGAACTTTTGTTGGATCTGTTTTTGGTGCATGTTCAAAATGCAGTTTCATCATCGTGACTAAAGCGTTGCTTCACACGAAAATATCCGTTGTTCCTATTGCATTCCAAAGTTGGATGGCAGTTTATGAGATGTATCGATCTATTTTACCTGAATGAATAATGTTAGGTTAATGTTGAATGATTTATCCGAATGAATTTGGCTTAGGATTATTTATTTTACCAATAAAAAATGGAATATTTTGTTTCAAATTAAGTGGATGTTTGTTGCTTACTTGCTAACTATACGTATGGGTGGGTATGCTACAGTTTGACTAGTTCACTCAAAAATCATAAATTGAACTGAAGTCCCTCTAGAAACCAAACAAATTCATATCCGATATAGTCGTTTCTGTTTGGACTTTGCTAGTTGATATTTTTGGGCTTTAAAATCATAAGCCTATATCCTTCAAACACCAGCAGCAAACTACAGAACTAATAAGCCTATAGAGTTCTCGGAAATAAAAACAAGCATTTTCAAATGAAAAAAAATAAAATTTTACAATTTTGTTGCAAGTGTTAGAACTATTTAATATTTTCGTATTAAAATTTTATTTTGTTAAAAATGGCTTTCACAGTTACTGTGTTGAATTTTTTCGAAGGAGAATCATGAGTACATTTTTTTTTCTTTCTGGGAAACAGAATGATGAGCACTTTCTAGAAAGAGAAGTAATGTAATGGAACCACTAGTGAGTTTTGGAATCCATGTAAGGATGTTGACTGGATTGTGGAGGCTTAGTGATGCTTAAAAAATAGGGTCTATCTTTATATATTTTTTTTTCTTACTTCTTCAGTAAAAGAATGAATTAATGGTAGCATTTAAAGCAACCACAATTGAGAAGGTTATTTTAGAGATTTTATATCAACTTCTTTTTATTATTATTATTATTATTATTATTATTTACTTATTAGCAAATTACTTTGTAAGTCGTAACATATATTTTTTTGAAGAACTTAACGTTGCAAAACAACTATTTTTTTAAGAACTTAAAAGGAGAGTGCACATCATAAAAGATGGTCAACCGAGTGGTACCATGGCTTGGCTAGAGAGTATGTTAATTATTAAGGAGAACGGGTTAAGGGCCCGTAATTAAGAGTCACCATAATGGAAACCCAAGTTGTCTGGAGATTCAAATATCTGGGTTCAAATGGGACAACTAAATTATGATAATTTGGAGTAGCACCATGGAGATATACTTTCTCACTAATGTCTTGATAATAACAATACTGCTTACTAGTGAGATTATGTTAAACTTTGTTTTTAATAATTCAAATCGAATTCTTAAAATCCAAGTGGGATATTGTAGGATACTCTTAATGTGAAGTCATCTACTTGAGTTTGGAATGGGGTAGTTCAAATGAAAATTTTTTGAATGACTTAATTCTTTGGAGCACTCAAGAGAAATCAGGAATTGTTCAGGAATGAAAACACAACCGAGTAACTACGGGGGTCTGGAATGTGTAGTGTGATTACTATTGTCTTGGTTTACACAAATGATTACTATTGTCTTGGTTTACACAAACGACTAAACAGTTCATGATATCGTGCTCGCTGATTAGTCAAGTACATCTAATGCTGATGCACTACAGAATATTCAAAACCAAAAACTACATATCTCTATGCGGTACTTTTTTAACTGAATCTCTCTCTTGGTGTGTAATTTCATTTGCAAAATGTTGAGAGCAAAACTCCATTCATGTAGGTGATTGTTAAGATTTTCATATTAAATTTTATTTAGTTGGATGGAATTTAATTAAGATGGTCCAATTCGTTAACATGTATTAAGTTTCCAATTCTTGCACGTATTAACTTTCAAAGTTATCTCTGGTTAGAAACGACATCAAAGATGAAAATGCAAACCGGTGGTTTGAACAGTTAAGCGCTTATTAGCAGGAATGCTTTCTAGAGAAGGAATCACAAGGCTCATGGTAAAAAAAACATATTTGACATCATTACTATTCTTACTCTGATTCTAGAAAACTTTTAGTATACGATGGGAATCTGAGTTCTATAATTCTCAGAATTTAGACACAAATTTTTTACCATGAGATTATGTGACAACCCGTCCCTAATTCTACGATTTTATAAATTTTAAAAGAATGAATTTATACGCAATGCCCTAGAGATGAAGGTTTTGACTTTCTTTGACCAACGTGTAGAGAAACGTATGACTTATTTACTTCGCGCATTTGTGTAGTACTCGTTGATACGAAAGAATGGGCGAAAGTCGTTTGTGAGTCCGGATTATATCGATATAGTTACAGACGTTTGAAATTGTAAAACTATAGATTGGGAATTATTTATTTCCACATGTGGGTTAAAGGTTAAAGGAGTTAAAATAAAGGGGAGGAAAGTAGGAGAGGTGCGGGGGAAGTTAAGATTAAAGGCATTGGCTGCCCAAATCAGGGAAAAGGAAATAGAGATCCAATTGGAAATGAGAGAGGAAGGCGATGGCCAATTAGAGAGGGGAAAAGGAGGGAAATGAGGGGGAGTGAAAACCACCCTACCTGGATCCCAGTTTTCGACCCGCGTTCGACCCGGTTGCAGACCCGGGTCCTGTAATTTTCCGGACACCTTTTTAGGTGGTTTTCCGACGATTCGAAGCCAGCCACCACTTAAGAACAACACCTCAACTGCCCTTCTTCAGTTTTCACTCCAAATCCGAGAGTTAATGGCTCCATTTCGTGGGGTTTGACACCGACGGCGTTGCGGGGTGCACGATCGTCGATTCTAGCAAATCTGCATGTTCTGATGAGGGCCACCATTACCATCTGACTTCAATGGATTCCAGGAACAAAACCCAATCAAAATTGGAGGCGTTGGAGCACCTGTGAACAGGAATTGAAAGCCACCAATTTTAAGGTTCCGAAGGATTTGAGTGAAATTGGAGCAGAAAGGAGATATAACTAATTTATTATTTTTAGCAGAAAAAGTGTTATTTATTAATACTAACTTGTTTTGGAATTGAGTGGCTACATATGCTACATGCGTTAACATAAGTCATTAAAGCATGAGTTTAAAAAATGTTAAAGATATTCACACACTTTTATTAATTTTTTGTTATTGATCTTCATTAATTTATTTCATTTAAATGCCGAAAATTGAAAGAAATGTGTGTGAAATAAAAATAAGTATCTAAATAGCACTACAATTATAAAAAAATTAAAAAAAAAAAACCTTCCTAGATTACAACCCACCTTAACCTTGTGGGTGACTCTGCCTGTGGTTTGGCCCTAACAGAAAACGAGGGAACTTTATATTTGGTGCAACATGAGAAATGTGATAATTGTGAAATAAAATGTGTGGAATATAGCCTTGATATTATTTTTTTCACTTTCCTTGTGCCCCATTATGAAGTAGACAATTCCACTAGTGAAATTTTTTATTTAATAATAATTGTTTGCTTGGAAATACAATGTATAAACAATTTTGTTAAAGGCTCTGGTTTTATTACATATTAGTCATTTAGTACTATGAAGAAAATAAGAAAATATTGAAAAATATCAAAGTTAAAAATGGTTTTAATGGTTTTCACTTTCAAGGTTTTGTTTCATACACTCTTCTTCATTTCTCTCTCCTTTCTCCCTCCACCGTCCTTATCCGTCTTTTTCCCCATACATTTTGCTTTAAAAATTGAAAGAACGAATGGTTATGAAAAGCTCCACTTTTCAGCCACTATATTTAGTGTGAAGTAAGGGCATACAGACATTGGGACCCAGTTGATTTTAGGATTAACCAGAGTTCAGGAATATATACATCTGAAGGCCTTTCGAGGACTCTCCGAATGTTTGGTAAAAATACACATCTAAGTGGGCTATATATGCTACATACATTAACATAAATCATTAAAGCATGGGTTTAAAAAAGGATAATGCTATTCACACGTCTTTATTAATTTTTTGTCATTGATCTTCATTAATTCATTTCAACTGAAGATTGAAAACTGATAAGGATGTGTGTGAAATAAAAATGGGTGTGTGAAATAAAAATGGGTACATAAATAGCACTACATTTATAAAATAAAATAAAATAAAATAAAAACCTTCCTATACTACATCCCACCTTAACCTTGTGGGTGGCTTCGCCCGTGGTTTGGCCCTAACAGAAAATGAGGGAACTTTATATTTGGTGCAACATGAGAAACGTGATAATTGTGAAATAAAATGTGTGGATTATACCCTCGATAAAAATAAATTGACTTTCCTTGTCCCACAATATGAAGTAGACAATTCCACTACAGAAATTTTTTATTTAATAATAATTGTTTGCTTGGAAATACAATGAATAAGCAATTTTGTTAAAGCCTATATATATAGCTTTATTATATATTAGTCATTTAGTACTACAAAAAAGAGGAGAAAATATTGAAAAATATCAAAGTTAAAAATAGCTTTAATGGTTTTCACTTTCAAGGTTTTGTTTCATACACTCTTCTTCATTTCTCCCTCCTCTCTCCCTCCACCATCCTCATCCGTCTTTTTTCCCATACATTTCTGCTCTAAAAATTGAAAGAATGAAATGGTTACGAAAAGCTCCACTTTTTAGCCATTATCTTTAGTGTAAAGCAAGGGCGGATGGACATTAAGACTGAGGTGATTTCAGGATCAACTGAAGTTTGGGAAAATATATATATCTGAAGGTCTTTCGAAGACTTCATAATGTTTGGTATGTGTTTTTTTGTGCCTACCAAGTATTTAATGTAATTCTTGCCTATACATATCTTGTCAAATTGTTTTGACAACACTCAACAAATTCTCTCTATATTCTCATCAGATTGCCTTGGTATATGCTGATATTTGTTGATATGTGCACAACATGGTTTGACTGATGACAACAAGCCCACTAAGTATTCGACAAAATGCTCAGTGGATCAATTGAAATTTTTTAGCATTGTGCGCTCCTATCTTTATCTTAAAAAACTTGTTTCTACGAGACTCTTAAAGTTCAAATCCTAGATCCGTGTAAGGGTTGGCCCCCCTAGGTATAATGTGTCATTACAGACTATGGCTTTCTTTGCAACTAAGGCACAATATTCACAATGAAAAGGAACCAAGACACTTTGTGAAATACATTAGGTTCCAACTTTGCATTCATCAAGATGTGGCTATATCTCCTCTTCCCATTTCCATCCAACTACTCAACCGGCGCAGATGAAATCGCCAAAATGTTAAAACCTCCGAACTCACCGCTGAAAATCGCCTTGTACCGTACCTTCGGGTGATTGAAAACAACAAAATTGTAACTTGTAATGAGTAAAAATCTGCCTCTGTCATCCATTCAAAACAGAGTAACTTAGTTAACTTTGTTCTTCCCTTCTTTTCTGAAAGGTGAAAGTATTGGAAATCCAGCTCAGTAGATTACGAGGGGACTAGTTCAATGTAATAGTGCAGCTCTCTATCTGTACCATCCAATCCATAAGCTTATGGGAATCTTTGGTCTCTTTCTCTGTTTGGCTGACTGTACTGACAAAAAAAGCTTTTGCAAAAAGTTGCTTCTGAAAAAAGTTGGCACTTGGCAGCCACTGAATGGCAACATCCCACAATGGGGATGCCCATCACATTGTCGTGTGAAAAAATTAAAACGAGCGACAGTTTGTTTGGTGAAAAGAGAAAAAGCCCAAGGATTCATCTACTCTGAGATTGCAGGTGACAAAAACTTACAAAGCGGATTGATTACAATTTGCATGGCGTCATGCAGAAGATGAACTTTCCTACAACGGAATTCGAATCACACACTGATTGAATTAGAATACTGCTACAATAACATCACGTCCTCCGTCAAGGACCACATTTATTTGTTTATACACATAAATCTCTTATTAAGAACAATATACTCAAACATTACAAATGATCATCATCATCTTTATGCTTTATTTATTCACATACTCATGATCATCAAAGATCAAAACTTTATACACCATTTGAACCCGAATCGCAGTGGAAAACCCGAAAATCGACCTTGGGCGAAATGGCCTGAAAGAGCAACCTCGCCGTGTGCTCTTGCTTAACCAGTGCGCCATCTTTCTCCACCAAAACCGCACCCACAATCTTCTCATACCCGCCACCACCGCCGACAATGTAAGCCACCACCGCCGCCTGAGCGGGGCCCATGCTCGGATTATAGGCGGCGGACTCCATGTACGACCCTTTGTACATTTTCCCATCGGAGTCCAAAATCGCCACACCCGACGGGCACCCGCTGTACGGCGCGTGTGACTTATTCGCGGCCTCTAAAGCCGCGGCTTTTAACTCCGCATTCAGTTTAAAATCGCCGGTTAAATTCTCGGTTTCGCTTAAAAACGACAGACCGTTTTCGAGCTGCTCTAAGAGCAAGGGGACGTCCTGTCCCAGGAGATCTTCGGGTCCGAACCGGTGGGGGAGTAAGTGGAGCAGCGGGTCGAAACTGTTTAGCCCGGAATTGTCGTCGCCGGATTCCACCGAGGTAATTAGGATCTGGATATCCTGGGCTCCGCGGATTTCTTGGAAGAACTGGCGGCAATGGCCGCAGGGGGCAGCGGAAACGGCGATGTATTGGAGCTTGGATTCCGATTGGATTGAGAGGTTGGTGACGAGGAACTGCTCGGCGTGGACCGAGTAGTGGAGGGGGAGACCCGGGAACTCGAGGTTGACGCCGATGAAGATCCGACCCGATGACCCGTACCCTACGGCGCCTACATGGAATTTGGAGATGGGCGGGCGGGCGAGGTCCTGGGCGGGCTTGACGAGGGAGGGAAGGAGCTGGAGGACGGTGAGGTTGGACTGCTTGGCCATTGATTCGGCCTCGGAGGCTTCGATTACGAATCTGGGTTGGTCCATTTCTGGGGGAGGGGTAAGCGGGTTGACCAGATTGAGGGGATTGGTGTGTTGGGATCGGAGGGAGAGATCCTAGAAATGTGGATGAAGAGGGAGGGGTGAGGGAATGGGACTTGTTTATATAGAGATTGGAAGGAGACCATGATTTTAGCAATGGGTTTTAAAGGACAAATTTTATTTTATTTTTTAATCAAGCGAGCGTTAGTAAATTAGATATTAGAAACATATCTTCTAATATTAAGTATCATAATATATTTAGTTGAATTTTTATTTTTAAGTTATAGCTAATTGCATTATTACAATTAATATATAGAACCGTGTTACTTATACGGTGAAAAATCTCGTCTTAGAGGTCCTTAAAATAAAGATCTTAAATGAGCGATATAATTAGTTATTTCAAGCACTAAATTATGCATAAATAGTAATAAGGAAAGTCGTTAATTGTTTTTAAGCTTAAGTAGATGTCTGGATGTTATTTAAGACAAAATATTATTAACAAATTAATGCGACGTATTTACCAAAAAAGTTGTAACTTTTATCTTTTATTTACACTTTTAAACTAAGAATATTTTAAACTACTTACTCACAGAATAGAAGTATTTTTGCTCATTACCATAATTATAATGTATGTTCATTATAATTATAGTGAAATTCATGGGTGATGATGGTGGAGATGGAGTGGAAGGGAGATTAGGGAAAAGAATTCTCTCCGGATTTCTTTCACCAAGTTCTCCCCATCAAACAATCCGGAACCTTTGAAATTTGATCCAACGGTTAAATTTATTATAACTTTTAAAGTGAGCCTCTATTTATAACCGTTAAATCAAATTTCAAAAACCCAGATTAGTTGATAAGGAGGACTTGGTGGAAGGGAACTGGAGAGGAACACTTTTTGGGTATTAGGTTATCTAATGCGAGACATCAACATTACAAATTCACAATACAACTCAATGTGGTGCATCATATTACATATAAAAAATAAAAGTACCAAAATTAGATATATTTTTATAAAATTGTTAGTAGCATTTAAAGAAATCATTAAAAACTAAAAATACGTTCGTACGCAGGGGGAAGAGAGGGAATGGGCTTCTAGTTTTGTGCTAATCTCGGTGAATGTGAGATTCTATGTGCTAAAGTTTGGGATGTTTTTATTGAGTTGCAAGTATTGCGCGGAATAATAAAATTAAGAAGATTATGGTGAAATCGGTATGCACTTGCAGTGCAATTGGTTTTAATGCAAAAGTGGCTAATCACTCTCTCAGAAGTTTAATATTGAATTGTCGTGCTCTTAGGTACCGTTTGGTACGTGGGACGGGACGGAACAGAGTGGGACAAGGCGTTCCGTCCCACGTTTGGTGCGCCTAAAACGGGTGGAACGAGTTGTTCCACGGGACTAGTTTTGGGTAAATTTTCGTTCCACCTCACCCCCCTGGAACGACTCGTTCCACATCCATGGAACACAAAATTATAACCTCTTCGTCTCCTTCTTCTTCCTCCTTGTTTCCATCCGAGGGCATCTTTGCTCCCGTTTTGTTCCGTCCCGTCCCGTCCCGTCCCCGTCCCGTCCCGTCTGCATACCAAACGATACCTTATGGACCAAAACTAGTCTTGTGAAATTCAACATATTTACAGTAAAAATAATTTTGTTGCTAATGATTTGGCTCGTTTGAGTTTGTCATGCAGTTTGAGTCTAGTCTTTTTTTAGCAAGCTCCTCCTTCTTGTCGATTACTAATTGCAGATATAACTATAGTCTCATAATCTTGTGATTTTTTTTATGTAATCTTTTAGGTTTTTTTTCGAGCCCATGTGTCGTTGTCAACAAAACAAAAAAAATAAAAAATATGCACAAAAACAAGTCCAATTGAATATTTTGAAATGTCGATAATCGTACTTTTTATTTATATTTATAGAAGATTCCTTCAATATTCTTCATCTTTGAACCATTCCTCATGGAGTAATGTAGCAGTCCAAAATCACACGACACAAATAGGTTAGATGGAAAAATCAAACTCAAAGAAAATAACATTGTCCTTGGTTCTATTATATATAGGTGGGTCAAAACTCAAAAGTAATATATATTACAAACTATATATTTAGACGTACGTACCCATCAATGATAATATAATTACAGATAAATACTGCATGACTCAAGTCAGCTTCCTGCATGCTGCATGGGCAGAAGTGAAACGTAACCAAATGAGAGCATCGTAAGCCTTTCCTCTGTCGTATTTTAAACTTTTTATTGTCGTTAGGCAACGAAAATATATAGTATTGAATTCATGAGATAAGATAAGATATGGTATATGATTGAAACATATGCTCATATATGAGAAGGCTAGATTTCCATAGGACTTAGGAGATATAAAAGTGGGCAACCTCAAGTTAATAAGGCTCTTCGTGTTGCGAGGATTGGAAGGAATGTCTATTGTAGACGCGAGGATTGGGAGAAATGTCTATTGTAGGCAATCTTATTTTTACTTTACAAAGAAACTATTTCCACAATTCGAAATCATGACTTTTCAGTCATAAATGAATAATTTTTCTGTTGTGCCAAGATTCGACCTTATAAAATATAAAAGAGGAAAAGAAAACTAGCTAGCCATAGTCCACAATCTAATATCGAATGCAACATTATTATGTATATAATATTCTCTTGTACTTGTATTCTCAATTTATGTTGTTAGACTGTCAATATAATCAGATACATTCAAACAAAACTTCCATCATATTTACAATACTTTAGGATATGAGGTAATAATCAACCGATGAACGAGAAAAATTAAAAAGAATATATCTCAGTTATGGATTTATCTTTGGTAGTCCAACTTACCAAGTAGTTTGATTTTTTGAACAATCTTTACTGTTATCTTCACAGTTCATTTCCGGTACTACTCAAAAAGGGCATTCTCTTTTTAAAATGGAATCGTAGGTTTTTTTATTTTTCTTTGGTGCATGCGTTTTGCAAAAGCCAACTAGCTAGCTGGCTAGCTACTTAAATTGGACGATAATAATTTAGATGAGAACTATTCTCCCACATGCCCACATGCATGATTGCATGTATAATTGGATCATATGCCTTTCTTTAAATTGATTTAACATTGGATCTTTGAACTTTGTGTCTAAGTTGGTACTATTTTGTTGTCACTTATTTTGGAACTCTTCCTTGTCCCTAACCTTCCTCCTCCTTTCCTCCCCATATTTTGTCTTCTTCCAACCTCTTGTAGATATTTAAAGTTTTCTCATCTGAGAGCAACTTAAATCGAACAGCATATTTCACAAAAAAAAAAAAAATTAAACATGATACAAATTTTATTATTATAATGATTTTTCAATCCAATAATATAATATTAAGTATAATTTTAACTCTAAACTTACACATAATATCGCATTATTGAACTGAAATAGTTTGGTGATGAATCTTTTCCATAACATTGACCATACGTACAACTTGTTCATACACATAAAACTTTTCCCTTTTAATTTCTTCAACGAGGACAGATAGATACATATATTAAACCTTTTCAACCGTGACTATTTTGTTTTTAGTTTTATTTTTCCTAGTAAAGCAAATGACTAGGATATGTTCTTCATAGAGAGAACGAAACTTGGAAAATGGGAAAGCATGCAAAGAAAGCAGGAAGGTTTCATATAACCCAAATGTGGGTTGAGTCCATATATAAGATTCATCATCTATACATAGAATGTAACAATAATAAAGATACATAATTGTTTTGAAATACTAATATCGTGACATTCAAGTTCAACGAATGCATAATTTTCTAACTACATGGTAAGAAAATTGAACAAATTAGAACTTATAAGGGGGTGCTAAAAGTAATGGTAGTGACATATATATATTTGAGCTCCCAAATTCTCTAGAAACCAATTATTTTAGTACCTCTTACACATATTTGGTGTATACACTTTTGACTTTTTTTTCATCTAAAAAGGTATTAGCTAGTGGCTTTGCCACTGCCCCACGGTAGTCCTTCGGAAAACAAAAGCATACACTCTGACTTCTAGAAATATAAAAGCTAGCTAGTTATATGCAAAATAATTATTTCACTACTCTGATATGTTACAAAGAGAATCATTTCTATATTTGTATCAACAAACAAAGCTTATAAGTGACGTGGTCAAATGCATTGGTCTTAGACTCTATCGGCTGCCAGTTTTGGCTGGTATATGTCCTTGTTCTTTTTCTTATTTAATTCCTAGTGCTGCTGGCTCAGTTCCCATTTCTTCAAAGGTAAATAACAAGTGGAAAAGTGGAGGGGGCTCCCCACCGTCTAATCTTGGGCCTTAGAGTCTCGTTTTGGGCCAAATTGATGAACATGTCTGGTGCAGTTGGCGGGAAATCTTTCACTGCTTCTGCAAGGTTGAAGAGTGGCCCTTCTTTTGAAAAGGTATTGGATTTCTTTGTAAAGTTCGGATTTTTATTTGGTATTTTTAGCTGTTTTGTCATATGGTTTCTGGGTTTTCTTCAATTTTAAATTTTGTTATGTTGAATTCTAGTTTATGGATAATTGAGTGATTTTGTGTAGCTAGAAACCTGAAACAGTTAAGTGTTGGGATAGTGAAAACCACAGAATAATTTCTTGCAACGGGATGTCATAATTTTTCCGAGCCAATCACCCGCTGCTATGTGAGAAAGTTCAAACGAATAAAAGTGAGTAATTGGCCTAGAATAGCTTCGTTCTCTAGAGAAGTCCCCATTCCACAAAACAATAGCAATTTTATTGTTGCTGGGCCTCTTTCGTATATAACTATTCTTAATTCTTAAATTTAACTTATTGCTTGATGTTGTGAGTTTTTTAAAAGGAGTTTTAACGAAAAACCCACTGTATTGTTCACTTTAATGAAAAATCATATTTTTACGCTAAAAAGTCAATCCTAGTACTATTTACTTTACCCTTTATTTTGTTCTTATCATTAAAACTCAAAGTTTTCAAACCCTTTTCATTAGTTTTCTTTTTTCTTTTAAATGTATTTGTCTAATCTAATAATTAATATAGTGTGTCAAATTAAAGATATTGAAGAATGTGGAATGGCCGGAGCAATTTCCCTTCAAGCCTCAGGATTTCCAGCGCTTTGATGAGTAAGAAAACCTCCAAGTTGTGTTTTATGCCTTTAGGTGCTCTTGAACCTTCAGTTCAGCCTATATTTATGTTAAATTTATTGAGTTCTGAAAACTAGAAGTTAATTTTGATCAGGTCATCGGATTCGGTGTTTTATGAGGCTCCACGCTTTGTGACACATATTGATGATCACGCCAATGCGGCACTGACCAAGTACTACTCAAAGGTGTCTCCTCCTAGCAACACTGCGGGAGTAAGCTTGCTGGACGTGTAGCAGTTGAGTGTGTCTCTTTAAGTTCTAGTGTAAAGCTTTGCACAGTTTCTAAATTTAAAGAATCTTAATCCTGTTTTCTGTATCTAGGTCAGTCACTTTCCACCGGGATACAAGCAAGAGCGAATAATCGGAATGGGCATGAATGAAGAAGAGCTCAAGCACAACCCGGTACTTCTTTCTCAATTCTTTAATGTAGAAATATGTTGACGCTGCACGGATGATCACTTGCTCGTTTTAGATTCTAAACATGTTGACATAAACTGTTTCTCTTGCAATTTCGATTGTATCAGTCCTTGATTGGTTATCTTTCTTACGTTTTTGTTTTGGCTCAATGACTATCCCCTAATTGATCTAACTTTGTAGGTCTTGACAAAATGTTCTGTGCAAGACTTGAACGTGAGCCCCAAACTTCTGTTTGAAGACAATTCCTTTCATATCATTACTAACGTGGTATGTGTATCTCTTTCCGTCTCTTACTACGTTATCATCTTCTGATATAATCTCGGTGATTGGCAAAATACTTTTGGGTTATCTTTAACGGCATATCCATATGAATTCGTCGATCCGCACTAGGGGTTTAATTGGCAAACTATAGTCTGTGTTCACCCCATCTCAGTAAATGACTCGAGGCAACCATTCTTTTCAGTTCCCGATCACTTGATGTGAAGATTTAATGTTTTATCTGCTCTCAGAGTTGAAGAAATTTCTAACTGCAGGTTAGTGTCGATTATTTAACAAAGCCTCTTGACGTTTTCAAGGAAATGTGCCGGATTCTTAAGCCTGGTGGAGTTGCTATTATGATCTCGTCCGCTTTAGTTTTTCTAGTTGTTTTAATCTTTCAGGTCTCCCCTCAACGAATTCTAACATAGCGAAAATGTCTACAAACAGCTTTTCCAACCGTTGTTCCTGGACTAAACCAATCTCGATATGGACATCAACCAGTGATGCTGATCATGCTTTGGTTGCGGGGGCATATTTCCACTACGCTGGAGGATTTGAACCGCCTCAGGGAGTTCGTCTATTATTTTGCTCCAGTAACATAAGTAGCACCTGCTCTCTCCTAATTTTCTTTCGGATACTATGTCTACTTATGACCTATAAAGCACAGATCATTAGCTCAGCTTCACCTATGACATTTCAACTCTCTGATAATCCTGTTTCCTTCTTTTTGCACATTCGATTTTGCTTGAACAATATGATGTCTTCGTTGGAAGCGGCCTCAGCATCGAGCATGTTAACAGTAGGGCAAAGTTCTACATGGTTTACCCAAGGACCAAGTCATGTAGGGTAATGCAAGGCGTCGAGACTTAACAGTAGTTTTCTAAACTGTATGCTACTTTCTGCAGGCTGTGGATGTATCTCCGAACCCTGGACGCTCGGATCCCATGTACTTTATATACTCTAGAAAGTTATCTGCAGTATAGAGATATCGGATTCGAGAAATAATTTCTTCTTCCTCCAATCGATGGCCTGATTTCAAGCAGAATTTATGTCAATGGCGCAAAACCGAGCGCGTGGCATTTTAGGACTCATACAACCGACCTCACTTAGTGTGATAAGGCTTTGTTGTCATTGTTGTTGTAGTTGTCATAGCCAGTGCGTCATCCTGGCAAGTTTGCTCTTATATTCTTCACTCCAATGTGCATGCAGACCAACTGAAGTGATTACATTTTTTTGAAATGTATTCTCTTTACGAGGTCTCCGGTCTTTGTTAAAAGACATACGTTTCGAGAAATCTCATTTTTATTCAATTTTGTTCAACTTTGGTCCCGTCTATTGACATGGTTGATTATTTAAGGTCTATAGACGTTCTTTAGAGCTTCCATTTTAGGTGTAGTTACTCCGTCCAAAGTTTTATACTTCAAACGTGAATTTTTTAGATGGTAAAGCATTGTTCCGTCCAAAGTTTGATACTTCAAACGTGAATTTACTCGCCTTGTTCCTTGCAAAGTTGGTCTCCCTAGTCGGCAAAGTCGGTGCATTTTTTAGATGGTAAAGCATTTAAATAGAGTGCGCGCGTGAGGGTAGTTGCAAAAGCTGCCAAATTGGCAAACATATTCAAAAGAAATAGATCTGTGTCCAAGAAGCTGCAAGAACCACTGAAACAGAAGCATCCTATACCATTAAAAGAAAAACAAGAAAGAAAAAAAAGCTGATAATTGAGAATCTATTCTCATATTTTCGGATGTCGCTTCAATGTTGTCGGTGTTTTAGCGATTAGATTTAATATTTACATTTGTTGAGATCTTTAATTTTCAATTTTAACTATTCATTTTTCGTGTCATTCAATGCTTCGTAGTAAAGAGTGATTCTAACAACAAAGCTCCTCGCTTTGCGAGAATTGGAGGGGACCGTTTATTGCAAGTAATCTTATTATTGTTTTGCAAAGAAGTTGTTTTCACGACTCGAACCTATGATCGTTCAGTCATAAATGAGCAACTCTTTTGTTACATCCAGGATCATCCTCGTAATTCAATGCTACGTAGTATTGAAAAAAAAAAAATCTCATTTTCTCATATTTGAGGTTTTCTCCCTCATCAACTATCGTATATGTGATTTGAACTTCGAACTTCCTCTAATAGAATGGAACTACGTGCGCTAAACCAAATAATCGTGTGCAAGTATTTGAAAACTCAGTTTCCTACTAGAATTTCACTGCCTGTCAATCATCTATCCATCCATAAAGTCCAGATAGAAAAAGAACATACGAATATGTACACCGACTACACTAGTCACAAACAAAGACTCATCGAAAGTCATCAAAAGATAAGAAATTGAAAACAAACAGAAGGTTTGTTGTGTTTGGAAACTGGTTAAGCCCGACCCTGCTTGTTCTGGCTGAAGAGTTCCTCCGTTTGGGCGTTCTTGAATGCGCTACAGGCGACGAGATAGACGCAGATGAGGATCACCACAGCCACAATGAGGATGACATTGACCCTCCTCCATTCGTTCCTCAGGTTTCCCAAAATTCCAGCCCTGCAGGAATTGCAGTTGTAGCACAAGAGGTTTTGGTCATTGTTCCATATCAAGCAGTCCAGGTCAGCTACTGGGTTCACTGGGTTTATCCACAGTGTTGGATTCACATAGTTGTATCCACACATTGTTGGAGGTTTACAACATCCTGACTGTAAAACCAACAACAAAAAATTAGCATAGTCCCGCAGCAATATTTAATGTTAGCGAGAAACACTTGAAAATCAAACTACATAATGTATCCACATATTGTTGGAGGTTTACGATATCCTGACTGTATATCCAACCACCAGCCTCCAATCAATTGATAATATCAGTGAGAAACACTAAAGAAACCAAACTACAGTAAAAAATACCCTTGTCATCGGGAGTGCAATGCCAGTTGGGTTCAAGGGTCAGTTTAAAACGGGGTCGAAGTGTTTTACTATAAAATAGTGTTCCGAGGGGCGTATTTGTGAAGAACCTTAGAAACAAAAACAACACCAAATTTTGGTCAACATGCGAGTCTAATACGCTGGCAACCACAAGATGTTCCTTTTAATCTTCTCCAATGATTCCTTCAATAGAAAGTTACAAAATGTGTCTCTGATTATGCTATTTTGTTTACTTTAATTAAGTCTACCATCTAAGATTTCTTATAATAATTCACAGAAAGAAGATATCATGGTGAGTGGATCCCAGCTAATTCATGGACCATGTTGAAAGGTTGATATGGGGCAATGTAGTGTGGGCTAAAGTTATAGACACAATTGATGGGTCCTACTTTTGAAAATATTTTTACTCACTACCTTGATGTTCATCACTTTATTTATTATTGTTAGATAAGTTTAATTTTGAGATTTGTGTTTCGAGATATGTATAATAGATAAACACAAATCTCAAAATTTAAACTCATTTAATGATAAGAATTAAGGCAGCAAGCATTACGACTACTTGAAGATGGAGAAAAAAAATGCACTCATATAAATTTCAGGAAATCTCTGGCTTTTAAACTTCTAGTGATCTTGTTCTGTCATGTTCCAGTAGCCTTAGATTGTGACATTTTGGAAAGTATAGGATTAAGGAACTAAAGAACAGTTTGGATGCATCTTTAGATAATGTCATTGTTTTATGCTAAAACAGAAACCAATTAGTGGCATTTGGGCTTGTTTGAGACAGTTTTCATAAGAAGCACTTTTACTCATAAACACTTATGATACAAGTATTTTTATTATAACTAGCAAATCTTTTACTAAAACTAAATTTTTCTTGAAAATCTCTAGTAGGTGCTTCCTAAAACACATGACAAATTCTCTATAATGCACTTCTACGACCCTAAAAAGCGTTTTTAAGTTTTTTAGTTCAACATAGTCATAAATGCTTTTGATTGCTAGAAAATACATTTAGGATAGTACTAAAGAGTCCAAATTTCTAAACCAAATGATGTAGATGTTGATAATTAAATTATTACTTAAATGTTGATTAACGTGTTTGTTCTTTTTATTTGTGACACATCATTTAATTTTCAAATTTGATTTCTCTAACAGTATCCGCACTTTTAACTCCTAAACAGGTATAACTGGTTCTTTACTTGTCATTAAAGACTTGTATTTCAAGCTGTTCAACCAAAAGATTAAGTAAAAAATGCCATCTTTCTAAAAAAATGAACCAAAAAAGGAGAATCATTTTAGAAATTGAGAGAGAGAAACTAGCCTGAAGGGGAGAGATGTGAGCAAAGACGAACTGATCAGCCGACATGTACTGCTGTGTAAGCTTAGGGCAAGTATTAGACTCAGCCAAACAAGTCCTTATTTTCTGCCAAGTCGAAGAGTCAGTAACATAGTCCCTCAGCCACTTGGAAAACCCTTCAAGCCGGTACTCCCTGTAAGCGCTGCCGGGCACGGCGTAGCTGCCGTCCGGCCTCGTGACGGTGAAGGCGAAGATGAGCAGGACAAGGAGCAGGATTATGAGGGCGGCCATGCAGAAAAGGTAGAGAGCCAAAAGACCCTGTTTGTTGAAATAGGCGCCAATGAAGCCGGCGAGGCAGACAAGAAGCATGAGGGCGCCGAGGATGAATACAGGCCACCGGAACGAGCGGATGCACTCGTTGTCCGGCTTGGAGGCCAGCCAGATGCCGGAAGACATTATTGGGATGGCGCAGAGGAGGGCTATGAAGTTAAGAGTTGCGGTTATCCTGTTGCTCACTCCCATGGTGCGGGACAGGACTACTTTGGAGGAGGAAGAGAGAGGGTGACCGCGGGGGAGGGGATTGGATTGGATTGGATTGTGGGATGGGATAGTAGGTGGGGAAGGGTTTTGTGTTGGTTTCTTTACTTCTTGTTCTGTTTTTGGTGTGAACTGTCTTGGTTCGGATTGGGTTTTATATGCTTTGGGATTTGGAGGGCTTGTGCTGGGGCACTTATTTTTCTGTGTGCAATGGGAGGAGTATTTGTAAGTAGGGTTGTGATCTTGGTTAAGGTTTACACCCCAAATAAAGGACTTTTATTTCTGGCTTAGAGAAAGAGGAATTACAAAACAAAATCACTACCACAACTCTGACTCAAAAAGAGGATACCAAAGTGATCGACTGAGAGAGACATATAAAATAAAGACGCTAAGATAACAACATTTGAAATGAAATATGCGTCACTATATGAAAAAAAAAAAAAAAATGTGTTGCAATGCATGATACATTTGAGGCACTGTTGGTCACTGTTCATGTAAATAATATACACACTCTTAACACATAATCTTCGTACATCAATGAAATGACCGATGTTACCTCAACCTATAATAGGTCGTCTCAACCATTTTTCTTTTAAGAATAGTGCCAAATTGAGTGGCAAGCCAAAATGAAGTACGTTGTGGAAATTCACAACTAAATATAAGTGTTTAGAATTATTGCAACATAGTTGGTTAGAAAAATGAATACCTCTTTGTTGAAGTTGATCATCCGTTGGGAGCTTATTAAAAAAAAAAAAAAATCCTCCAAACTAGAATATAATGGCAAAGTAGAGTAAAACGACATCAAATAATGGAATCCAATCTTTTAATAAGAAATCGACGGCGAACAATTCAATAGCCATCAGAAAAACAAAAAAAAACCTTCAGATGCAAGCTTCCCAAACTAATATGTCATTTTCCTCATCCTTTCGAAGAGACATCTTTAAAATCTCTTTGGCTAACTCTGGAGAAGTAGAAGAAAAAAAATAAAATAAAAGGAACAACTCATTTTCCTATTCGAGTAATGTTTGAGATCTTAAAGTGAGATAGAGGAGCAAGCGCAATAGCACCAATGACATCCACAATACGCGAATTCAACCACTTATCAATATAAAGAGAAGTACTAGAACCATTTCTAATCACCCCTGAAGTAAGATATAAATAATGGATTTAATACTAGGCCATATAGAAGATAAAGTAGAAACGACTATGTAACTGAAATTGCTCTTGAAAATAAACGCTCCATGGAGAACCAAAAGTAAAAACAACCCATCCAAACCTTAGGATGACATTAGTATTTAGAAAACAAAGATCAAGTAATGGGTCATCTCAATCTCTAATGTTAATTGTGTCGTCATCCAAACCTCAGACCGATCGTTTATTAGTTTTTAAATTTCCGCTTCAAGTAATTAAGAAACAAAAAGAGAAACATTATTCTCAGAATAAACTCGCTTTAGGTAATTATTCATGAAAATAACTTGAAGTTTACTTGATAATGAAATATTAATAAATTTGATTAAATGAGTTGGACGACTTATCATGGAATTTAATACATCTTTCCCCTTGATACGTATCCATCTAAGAATTTCTAAAGTGTCCAACTTTACTACATGCCGTTGAAATTACTAGAAAAAGGTGAAACCGCGATTCTCGGCTATCCGCAAAGCAAAAGCGCATTTAGCGCGATTTCTAACACGCCCCAACCGCACTCAAGTCAAGACGACAGAACTCCCGAGCACGAGAGGATTGTCGCCGGATTTTTTTTATAATGATTATAAGAATCTTTTAATTATATATGTTCATTATATATTGTGCGATCAATTTTCATTAAGTAATGTTTTTATTCAATTTTAAATAAAAATTACAATGATTTCTGAATGTACAATGTACATTGAAGGAATGTGATTTGAAGTTTTCTAGAAGTCTCACAGAGAAGAATCGGCGAGGATCCCCATTTCACGGTAAATACAACATGCTTGCCACGTGACCTAGGCTCAAGCCTTCACGTTGCATATATTTGATTGGTACTTGGAAATATCACATCCCAACTCACATTTACCAAGGCTATTTTGGAGAAAAATTTTCAACATATTCAACACAAGAGATGCTACACTACATGTCAGTGAAAAAAAGTTTTATTTTCAAGTGTTCCTTCATAAGTCCTCCTAAGATCACTTGACACAAAGCGAATATATATGGCGTTCTTGCTAATAATATAATTTTATGCAAGAAATTAAACAAGTTATTTTAAGATTAATATGGAATGTTACAATGTTTGTGTATCAATGTCATGTTAGTCATTTTAATTCATGCAGTTGTGATCAGAATTTTCATGGTACAAAAAATAAATCAATAGAGATTATTTAGTTATTTATATTATGATTAAGTAATTAGTAGTTTCAAATAATTGTTCATTTGTTTAGTATAGAAATATGAGTGAACGGTCTGAAATTTAATTATTTATTATAAAAATGATGTAGAATATGACATTATGCTGTGTAAATTCGTTAATCACAAATAATTGGACAAGAAAGTGCAAATTTCAAGCACTAAGGAGAGAAACTCAATACTAGAACAACTCTCACATGAATCGAATTGACGTGAATTTATGTGGAAATTATATAAAAAAATCTTATGTTTTTATAAGAATTGTTACACATGACGTGTCTACGTGTTGGTAACCAAATTATTCTAGCCTTAAATTATTGTTCTAATTAGACCGTGTTGGCAACAAGTACAAACTAAATCCTCATGCACGAATCATTTGTTTGGTAAAACGACCATTTGAGTTTCCCGCGTCTTATTAACCTTTCAATACCCCCTTGATTCCTAAAACCCCCAAAACCTAACAGAGAGTTGCAGAGCCGGAGCGGGAGAAATGGAGCAATGGGTCCCACTCTTCGACATCTTCTTGACCTCCCCGACTCCCGAATCCGAAGCTTCTGCGTGGCTAAACCAATCTTTCAGCGCCTCATCGTCATCGGCGACCCCAATCACCACCGGCTCCTTCCTCTCGTTGCTGATGAAACCTCTGGACTCGATAGTCGCCGACGATTCTCTTCCCTCGTCTTCGGCTTGGCCTCCAAGCACAAACAGGTGAAGGGTCGAAACCCATTTTTTATTTTTCGATAATTTTTATGTGGTTTGGCGACTGATTCTGAGGTTTGGTGAACAGGGTGATGTTTATACAGACTCTGCCGAACATGGTTCAGTCGCGGATTCTTTCGTTTCTGGGTTTGGAGCGTCAGAGGTTTTGCAGTCGGGACCTGGCGAGGCTGGCGAGGACTGTGTTGGATGGAAGTCAGCAACTTGATTTTTGGGTTCAGAGGGCTGCACGCAATCTGCTCGATGGAATGTCCGATTCAAGTTATGAGTGGATTAGTGGCTTGAGTTTGGAATTCGAGGAGGATGAATTTGAATCCTTGCCGGGTTGTCTTAAGGATTCCGGGGCTTTTGGTGAGTTGGTTCTACCTTGGCTTCCTGTATCGCCTGAGGAATTGAATTCGAGGACAGTAACTTGTAATTCTGAAAACAGTGATGAGTCGTCGAGTCAAGTTGAAGAGGATGAAGATGTGGATATGAATGATGTTTTGGAGGAAATGAATATTGATGATCCAATTAGTGTTCATCTTGAGCCTGAAATTCAAAAGATGGCAGTTAGTTTGAAAGCACAGGTTGCGGATTTTCAATCAACTTCTAAAACTGTAGGCTTAGCGAATGAAATTCGCAAACTTTGCTTAGACAAGAGAGGAGATTCTTTGACGATTTTGGGTCTGATTGAACCATGGTTAGCTGATGACGAGACTGCTTCAATTCTACTTTCTCATCTAACAAGCGGAAGTGAAGAAGAGCTTGCTTGGGCAAGCCAGGTTCTGTGCTCGGTCATCCTTCCCAAATTGTTGGTACTCGAGGAACCAGCTTCTCGAGTGCTAGTGACTGCAACAGTGGAGTACTGCAAACTCCATCAAAGGGCCTGTGAATATGCACTCTTATTTCCACTGATTCTTCGACAGGATGGCATCAATAATCCCATATGATGTGATCGCGAGGATCATCAAGGAAAGTTTGCACCTGGCTCATGCTTCTTCTTTCTGTCAAAAGCTCCTGTGCGGAGAAAAAGATGAGAGGAGAGTCATCTGTCTCCCTTGCCACCGATATCTGATAACCGATAAAATGGTATGGACAGAATCATTGTTTACCCTGCTCCAAAGCATTTTGAATCATAATGTTCATTTAACGCAGAGTTCAGTTGATCATATTGTTTACCAGGCTCAGCAATTGGCCGAAATATTTTCGAATTCTCTGAAATTTGGGAACTTTTTGTTATGCTTAGTCAACAAATGTTCTCCGTTCTTGAAGCCTCACAAGCTTACATTGACTGAAGTAGTCGAGCAAAATAAAACCTTTTTAGCCAGATCAATATTAGGAAAATTGGCTGGATTGTAGCTTTTGTTAATTGTAAATCTTTGTCTCTGCTTTTTGCTGTAACTCTGTCAGTCTAGGCGAATGTACATTTTCAACATCCTTCATATCTTATTTCAAACCTGTTTTTGATTAATTAGCTAAGAGTGAGCCTTTTTAATTATTGACCTTCATTCACTGAAGTTATCTAAGCTGCTCGTTTAATATTTTTAAATAATGGGGTCATATTATCAACCAAAAAAACTTTATTTGGCCATCTCGTCGAGCATCTGGTAGGCACCTGTCAATTCTTGCCAACATATGTCTACAACTATTATTATTTATATAGGCTTGTCGAGGATTGATGCAGGATGCTGTGAAGTAATGTTGAACACTGGCAAGGCCTGTCAACTAAGGTATTTCATTGAGCACATGGTGCGCACAATAGAGTTCCACACAAGAATCGAGAAAAGGAAGACATATATGATAGAAGAAAATAAAAGTAGGAGAAAGAGGAGGTTGTAATTTAGTTTGCCTCAACTATTTATAGAGGCCAAATACAATACACATATAAATATACGTGGGGTTTTTGAAGATGTTAGGGTAAGGGCTACCAACAACCCCACGTTGACTCTGCCAACACATTATAAAAAGCTAGTTAAGCTTAGAGCAATTTAAAATTTCTAGTAGTAAATTGAAATAAATCTTCGGCGAGACTACAGTGATGAAAAATAACATTACTTAAGTACCTTGGTGCAAATTCGATCTCTTTCTCTTTTAACATTTAAAAATTTACCTTAGTAAACTATCGTTGATAAAAAAAAAGGCACTGATAAAGCTTTCCGATTCATTTATTAAGAAAATGAGTAATCATCTATACAAGGATGAATAATTTGAATCAATTGTCAATTAATTGACTAATCATCCTCCTCATTTGTCCTTCTTGACATTTGCTTACAATCTAATTTTGTACTTCGCAAAATATAAGAAAGTTTCCCGCTGCCGCGGACGGTGCCAAATTGCTCCTCATGCGCCGCCGCCGCTCCCAATTCCCACCCCACAGCCGCAGCCTTCCGATGGGCGCGGAAAGAAACGTTTAACGACCCATTGGCAGATGTATATGTAGATTGCTTTTCCACGTGCGTTGGAGGTGCAATCACGCGTGTACATCGGCGCGTAGGATTTAGTTATCTTCTCCTCTCTCAACACACATTCGACACCTGAGAGAGATTTCCACACTGCATACCTTTGCTACGGAGGACAGTTTCGTACTTTTAGCATCACCTCCTCCATCTCCAAAAACTCAACTGAAACTTTTTCCCTCTCACAGCAAACCGAATGCGACGGTCGCATTTGCCAACTTGCGCCGGCCGCCGGGGTCACTCTACTCGCACTCAGGACCGCGGACTCTCCAATGAGGCTACGATCGCCTACGGTTCTCGCGCTGTTTTTTCTTTTTCTCTGTCTTTTCGCAACTGTTCAAACCGAGTCCGCCGAGTCGACTCAGTCGAACTCTGTTGCCCTGGCCGAAGGAAGGACCAATGCCGGGTCGAAGAACTGGTCTCGCGGTGGGGAAGAGGATAGCTTCGCCGACATGATTGATCGAGCTCTGGAGCGGGAGTTCTCCGAGAACGAGGAGACCCAAGGTTCTTTCAGTTCCCGAGCTTTTCATTTCCTCGTTTTGGTGATTTTTTTTAAACGGCTTTCAAGTTTCAGTTCCTCGTTTTTGCATGCATTGTTCATACTGTCTGTTTGGTAGTATGAAAAATGTAAAATTTAATTTAATTCGGATGGAAAATTTGGAGCAATTAATGGCAGTTGATATTAATTTGGTGTAAATTGTTGCGCAGAGGAGGATGCCAGCGGCTTCAATAGTAGCGTTGCCGAACAGCAGGTAGGCACTCGCTCACAGTCACATGCTCTGACATTTTCGGTTTCAAAGTTGTGTGGTGTTTAGATGATCGAGCTCGCGGGTAGAACTTGCCTCTACAAACCGGCATTGCTAAAAAAACCGGCTTGTAATTCGATGCAATTGATCAGTACTGTACACCCAGAAGCTGATTTATGAACGTTTGAAACCGGCATTGCTAAAACCGGCTTATGATGATCGCTTTAAAGTAATACCTTTGACAAGCTTTAGAGTGAGCTAACAAAAAAGGAAGATGCTTTAGATTGATCGACGAAAGAAATGTGTACGCTGGATGCTATGTTTATAGTCTTATCACTCCAAAATTTCCCATATTGAAATATTGTAATATTGTCTTGCATAATCCTTGGCCCGAGATTGAGAGCTGTAACTATTTGTCTATTAGGCTGTTCTGGAAACTGTTGCAAGAGTCAAGTCCAAGAAAATGACAGCAAGGAGGAGAAGTATTACTTCTATCTTGTGATTGGAGATCAAATATGTAAACTTCAGTTTGTGGAAGTTGTAATTGGATATAGGAATACTTGAAGTGAGTTCGCTGACATCTTTGTGAGCCTTATTTTAGGTCATTTCAGTTTCATGATGTTTTCCATAATGAGAATGGAGAAGAAGATATGCCTACATTAATAGATCAAAAGGTATGCCTTTATCCGTCATTGGAAAATTTTGTTGAGTTCACGTTGCATTTATCTATTGTAACTTAGAGAGGTAACAGATATAGTTTTTAGAATGGATAAAAGTAAATTATTGTAATGTTCTTAACAATTGGTGATGATGCTCGCATACTGCTGCATTGGAAAATATATACACTGTCTTGCGGTCGAAGTTGATACTTTTTGGTATGCTCAAATTTCTTTTATTAGGACAATATCTTTACTATATCCAATCGCAAGTCAAAATATCCTGTGCTGCAATTGAACTTGAGATTAGCTAACGTTTTTATTATTATTACCCTTTCATTTACGAGTGACTGAAAATTTTGGCTGATATATCCTCTTCATATGTTCAAATTGGTTTTGGACCTGGTAGTTGTCCTTGTTTCTGCAACTTGTGGTGGAATTGCCTTTGCCTGTGCTGGACAAGCAGTCTGTCCTCTATCGTAGCTCTTTGCATTCTTTTATAATAAGTTTCTATTTGAAGACTTGTTTTGCTTTAAGATCCTCGTATTCTCGAAAAAGTGACCACTCACTATCTTATGCACTGGTTATTACTGGATATTTGCTAGCAGGATCTGTCATTGGACCTGGAGGCTTGAGTTTTGTCTGTGAAATGGTGCAAGTATGTTGTCATATGATATTTAAAGTATCTTCTATGCAATACTTCTATTTCTTTATTAAAATACATGCATGTAGGTTGAGACAGTGGCTCAGTTTGGGGTGATCTTTCTTCTTTTTGCGTTGGGTTTGGAGTTCTTAGCTGTTAAGGTAGGCATGTAAATTGAATGTTGCAGTATCCCTCCGGATTTTGTTGGTCTATTAATTTGGGCCATGATACTACTCTCTTCTTTTCAAGTTTGCAGCTTCGGGTTGTTCGAATAGTGGCTGTTCTGGCAGGTCTACTGCAAATTTTCCTATTTATGTGCTTGTGTGGAATAACAGCCGCGGTATGTTTACATTTTACTCAAATTTTTTTTCTACATATTTAATGTGAAAAAGGTATCTAGACTTTGTTCATCCAACGACGGCATATTATGAATGTTCCTACTATCTTTCTTTCCACATAAATCTGTGTCTTCAATGGATTTCTAATGGGACAGCTGCATGCTATTTCCAGTTATGCGGTGGGAGGCCTTCAGAAGGGGTATTTATTGGTGCATTTCTTTCTGTCTTCGACAGCAGTGGTGACTCTCTTTTCCCTGATATCTCTATATTATCTCATCCCCTCCTTACGTTTTTATTTGGGGAAAATATATGGATTCATGACCATTTTAATTTTGTAATTCTTGCAAATGTGTTGTGGTTGTCTTCAGCTTATGTTATTCTGAAATTAGTACTTCACAATTGTATACACAGTATGCATAGAATTTATTTGTTCTCATTCAATAGGAAGCATTATATGTACTTTTTATGGAATAGTTGATAGTCTAAGGGGTGATACTGGAAAACAAGCTTGCCTACCTCTCCTTTAGTCCAATCTCATTTGTTTTTCTGTATCCTTGAATCTTGATCTTCCTGTACCAACCTCTTAGTTTTTGTATTATTTCATCTTTTTTTTGGTCTGCAGGTTTTGAAATTCTTGATGGAAAGAAATAGTATCAGTGCTCTTCATGGTCAAGTCGTGGTCGGCACTCTTATACTGCAGGTAATATGTGATATAATTTCTCACTTTGCAGAATCTATCACTGCTAGGTTTTGCTACTTAGCAATTAGTACTTAAACAGTAAGTGAAATTCAGGCTTATGATTTCACCTTATGTGACCTACTAGGACGTGCTGTTGGTTTGCTATTTGCTCTGCTTCCAGTTCTGGGTGGGGCTTCTGGTATTCTTCAAGGAGTAATATCCATGACTAAATCGTAAGCAACTGTTATGCAAAGTCATCCTGTCATATAAGTGCATGCAAATGTTTAGTTTATGGCTTTCACCTAAAGGATACGCAACTAGACACATGTTATCAGCACCAAAGAAGGGGGAAAAGGAGAGCAGATGCAACCAGTCTTCAAAGGCTGGTTGCTGGCCTGTTATAGCATTTTATTTACTTATCAAATAAAATAGTCATACGTGATTGTTAAACTAAGTAATACAAGTGGTTGGCTTGGTTGTGAGCAAGGAATTTATACACACTTCTGTAGTTCCCATTACTCAGCTGTGGGAAGTTAGAAACAGCATAGTTAATCTCTTGGGCACAGGAAAATGTGAACTGGATTTTACTTTCGAGTTTCTATTACTGCCTCGTCTCTCTTTTTACATACCAGTTCATTATCACAGGCTGGTGATTTTGCTTACGTTTTTGGCCACCTTGTCCATATTAGCACGTACGTGTTTACCATGGTTCCTGAAGCTTATGATAAGCCTATCTTCTCAGGTATTGATATATCTTCATTTGAATGCACTCTGGTGCTTTAATTTTAGAGATTGTTTTTGCTGAACAATTTCTGTTTGTCTCATTTCCTATCTTCTGCATCTTCCGTTTTATAGGATAGACTCATTCAAGTAAATATACATAAGTAAGAGAAACAGACTATCATCAACAAAGGAAGAGGGAACGTAAGCGGATTGGGGTTACCATCTTTGTTAATTGATACCTAACCCCCTAAATGTCTTCCCCGGGGGTCTGCAGTACATGCGTTCATGCTTACACAAGTCTATCTAATGACTGCCTTGAAGGATGGATATATTATGCATTTTTCTTTGTCATTTCAGTGGAGTGATAAGCTGGGTTTAAGCCTTGAACTGGGTTCCTTTGCGGCTGGAGTGATGATATCAACAACTGGTCTTGGTCAGCATACGTTGGAGCAAGTAAATTATTTTTTATTCGTTATGCACGGATAGCTGATACAGGCTTTACAAATTGTTCTTCTTGCATGCTTCATGATTGATGATTCTAGGAAATGTCCTACATAAGATTTCTACTATCATAGTAAACAATTTAACCGTGCTTGAGTTCTAAAACAATAGGATGTGAGATCCATTGAACATGTTTTGGTACATAGTATTGAATTTTTATCGTCAGTTTGTCATAATATTTCAATTCAATATTCTAATTTTACATTTCTGCTCTTATTTGCTGTCCCTGTCTTTCAGGTTGAACCCATTCGCAATTTCTTTGCTGCTCTTTTTCTCGCCAGCATTGGGATGTTAATACATGTTCATTTCCTTTGGAATCATGTTGATATTTTATTTGCAGCCGTTATATTGGTAATCATTGTAAAAACTGTAGTTGTTGGTAGCGTGGTCAAGGGATTTTGATACAATAACAAGACTTCCCTTCTTGTAAGATTTCAACACTGTTAACACAGCTTTATATTTATTTCGTGCATTTTATTGACGGCGGGGCCTTAGGTTATCCCATATGCGTAGGTTGGGATGTCTCTTACGCAAATCGGAGAATTTGCTTTTGTTCTTCTAAGCCGTGCCTCTAATCTTCATCTAGTTGAGGTGAGTGCTTCACCTATAAATTGCATTCCTAAGAAATTTTATAAAAGTTAACTTCCTTACAGACACCACCTAACCTCGGGATTTAACTTAAGCTTAGTGTAAAGGTGAAATTGGAACTGAAGGTTTATCACTATTGCAGGGTAAATTATATATATTGCTTCTAGGCACAACAGCTCTTAGTCTGGTATGTGAGACATCTCAAATGTTAATTGCGTCTCAGTTTGAGATGCATGTCCTGTTCAAATGAATATTTATTTTTGTAATCTAATGGTGCAGGTCACTACGCCATTGCTTTTCAAGATAATTCCTGCTGTTGTCCATCTTGAGGTGTTGCTGCGGTGGTTCTCCCTTGATAGCTTGAGCGAGGTAATCATCTGCACTTGAATGTTTACTTGATAAATTTCACCATGCAAATATCTGTCCACTTTACATTTCTTCCGCATAAAGCAAGTGTAAATTGAATATGATTTTCTCCTCCCAGAATGGATTTAAAGGAGATGGTTTTCGCTCTGACAGCACTAAGCGTCTTGCTATGATGCTCCAGGGATCTCATGATTTATAATATTAAACGAACAACGAACCAGAAAATGCACTTTACAGCCTTCACCTGATGGGGTTGTTAGTATTGAGGGGTGCAAAGGAGGTCGCTCGACTGACTGAAAAGTTTCTAAACTGTAAAGCTCCTCAAGTGAAACTTTCCATGCATCATATGACATCGCAAGAGTGAATCGTAATGCCACTTGAGACCGGGAAAATGAGAGCACTCCCGATGGCCAGCGCAAGAAAATTCTATTCTTTGTGAAATAGTGTTCATTTTGTAATTTAAATCGATCCCTCCCCCCTTCTCCGTTGAGGTTGATAATTTTTGGTTTTGTTTTGCCATTTTTCTTGTATATTTTTTCTTCCCTAGTTTAGAATCAGTGATGTACCCAAACTCAAATGTATAATTTGTTCTTATAATGATACCACAGTTTTCTTTTTCTTAATTTTGGGTTCTTGGGATTGTGTTTTCTTTCGCTAATTTGATTGGAAAATGTGTAAAAACTATGTCATTTGTATTTTCCTCAACACGGCTGGAGACATATTCTCGTTTTAGGTAGACAAATTCTATTGAGGCATAAAAGAGTACACAACGGCTGGAGAAAGATTATCTTGTCATCCATTCACCACATGACAACTGTCAGTTAAAAGAGTTGGAGAGAGATTATCTTGTCATCAATCCATCGTATGACAAGTGTTTGTTGAATAAAAAACGTCGCTAGACTTGTCTTAGTTGCAAGACAAAAATCTCTCCAACCTTTGAAACCTGAAAGTGAAGGCTTAAAATGTGAAATACATTCGTAAAGTTATGACTAGTTTTGTTTCTTTTGTTATGGGATCCATCTCTTCACTTCTTTTTTTCTTGCTTAATTACTCCTACTCATTTGATTTGAAGCCAAAACTGTTAGTCATATACCATGCAGAGATCTTAAGACTTGAAGCGTCCGTCCTTTAAGCTGAAAAGATGGTCGTTTCTGAAAATCTCACTTATTCAACTTTGATCTCATTTAGTGAGTGACCCTTTAACACAGTGATGAAAAGATGTTGAGCTATTGCATGACGGTGTGAGTTCAAATCCCGTCGGTAGCTAATCTAACAAAATCTATTGTTTGACCCAAAAAAAACTTTGATCTCATTAATTGACTGTTAATTATTTAATGTACAGTACCACCGTTTTTAGAAGTCCATTAGTTCGAAATGTGAAACTTAAAACATAAAAAATAAGCGGTTAACCAATCCGGTACTGGAATCCTAAAGTTTTAAGTTGTAAAGCAATCAATCTTGTAAATAAATTGGAGCAAAAGCTGGAGAAAACTAGAGTTTCGCAACACATCCGACCTTCACGTCGTATTATGAAAATAGGCAGAAACACAGAGAAAGATAAAGTGAAACCTGGCTGACAATTGTTAGGAACCTCTCTTCAACTTCACTCAATGTACAGTAAAGTATCTTTTATTATTGATAAACAACCATTAAAACAAATCCTTATTCTACCAACCACTTATTTATACTAACTAATATGTAACAAACCCAACAGCTTAACCCATATATCACTAAAAAAGACTTTGCGTGACGTAGGACCTTCGTCGCGCAAAGTCAAAAAACGTCGCGCAAACATTAGCCCAACGAATCTTCGTCGCGCCAAGGCAGTGAAAGCAGGGTTTGCGGGACGAAGGAGTGACCTGCGTCGCGCAAAATCACTTTGCGCGACGTAGGTCTTGCGTCGTGCAAAGTGCTTTTGCGCGACGTAAGTTATGCGTCGCGCGAAGTGGTTTTGCGCGACGCAATTTCTACGTCGCACAAAGTGATTTCGCGTGACGCAGGTCACTCCTTCGTCGCACAAACCCCTTTTCTTTTTTTTTTTACAAAGAATTTGTTTATTTAATTTTTAATAAATATTGTAATTAAATTCTAAACAATAATTAATAAACCAAGAAAAAGTATTTAATTATAAAATATATGAAAATGTACATACAAGATGTCCGAACAAAAAAGAAAAAACTACAAGTTTTCTAGGTTTAATACATCATACTACTGGGTATCGGCTGGGCGAAGTGGCTGGGAAGTCGAAGATGGAGCAAGATCAGGTGCTGGCATCGAGATTTGGAGGCTGGACATTGCTAAGGCCTGAACAATCATATTCATCCTCTCGTCCTGGGCCCTAATGTGCTCGTTCTGGGCCTCAAGCTGACCTTTTAGGGTTGTCACTTCCTCCTTCAGGGAATTGACCTCTCCTGTGGATGATCTGGAAGAGGAGGCACCCGTCTCACGAACCCCCGCCTTCCCCATACATCGAACAACCTTGCCATGACGAAAAGAGCTTCGAACCAAGGCAGCACGATTGATTAAAAAGAGTCAAATTGTAATTGTAACACATATGTAATATGCACTATTTTAAATGCATTTTCTCGAACTAATAAGGAGACACATGCAGAGATAAGAAAGGAAATGTTCAGTTATTACGTAAATATATAGAGCTATATATATATATATATATATCGAGCATTGCCAACAAACAGCAGTACAGTAATGGAGTCCGAGAAAATGGTTTTTGTAAGCAATAAGGCCACTCCAACAGCAATTGTAAATATTGGTTAAATATCACATCTCCCAGACTCCCTTGGTCTTATCCAAAATCATATCACAGCTGCATCCATGATACTCACAAGTATAATTGTGCACATTCTTAACTAAGTTTACAACTCAAACACTCATTAATTATGTAGCAGTTAACTAAATGATATTTACTCATATAGCTTCAGCCTAAATTAGAAATATATAGAGCTAGTTGATTGCAATTAAAAGAGTGTAGAAGAAAAAAAATTGTGCCAAAAGCTTATTTGTTTTGTTCTGTTCGTATCTTTGTTAGTGCCAAAAGCTTATTTGTTTTGCAATTAAAATGAGAATTTGATAATGTTAGAGAAAATTTAAACATTCATATAGCAAATTCAACAGACCCCAAATCATATCCAAATCAAGAAAGCAAAATGATAACCAGATTTCTCTAAACAATCGCAACTTGTTCTTTCCAACAGACAAATTGGGTGCAGAGGCAAAATTTTCAAAGCATAGCATAGAAAAGTACCTCCTTTAGAATTAAAGAAATTTGAAAGGCAGCAGAAGTTTAGTTCAATTGTTGCCAGCTTTGGAAAAGTTAAATACAGAAAGCGCTTTCTGCAGAAGTTCGAATCCAGTCCATTGTTCAACCATGTTGCAACTGGAAAACATAGATAGGAATCCCATAGCAGATTGACATGGACGCCTATGAAGCAATGTAAGTAAATATCAAGAATTCGATGCAAAATCACGAAAAACTAGTAAGCAAACCATTATAACATTGAAACTAAGCAAACAATTACTGCGTTGGGTTGGCACAGTTCAACAGCTACACATTTGGGTATAGATTAAAGAAAATTATAAATGCAAAATCGAAATTGAACACTATATTTGGGTGAAAAATCACCTGGGTTCTAAAATATAGTTGAATTTCAGACCAAATTGACAGAAAATATATCCAGATATCAACTTAACCAACAAAACCGGGAACTAAGATGCCCAAAGTTCAAGGTTTTCAAGCGGATTATGATATCAATTTTCAATTTCTACTAATAAATTAAACAAAGAAACATTCTTTACTATAACATCAACAGTTAAGTAGGAATTAAATGGATGAATCAAGTATCAGAATATTACATGTATTAAAGCTCAAAGTGCATGAACTTCCAATATGGATCAAAGGATTCAAATCCCATATGTGGAAAACTAGGACTGAACAAAACCCATGTAGTGAAATTTTGTAATAGGGAGGACAGACTAAGGATTCATGCTTTTAAGGTTCTTCGAGAAAACCCACCACAGAGATCATTAAATAGCTAAAACCCAGTTCTGGAAATATGAAATGGAATATTTATGGTATATATGAGAAGATGGGGTTTCCTGAATAGGGTTTTAGGGGATTGGGATTAGAAAAGTGGGAATCTCTACTGTGCTAAATATGGATTGCGGTTCCAGTGAGAAGTAGAGGACTTGTATTATACATCTGTATGTATGAATTTAAAATAAAAGATTAGAGAATACAGATACAGAAACAGAGAAGAGAGAAGAGATATGGAGGAGTGTAGAGTTGGTGATGGGCTGGAGGTCGTACCTGCAAGTCAAACTCATTTCTTTCGAGTTGGTGCTGGGATTCCTACCCTCACAAATGCTCACAAATCCTAAATCCTATCAAATCAGAACCTCAAACCCTATCAACTGAACAAAATCAACAGACCCACATAACATCAAACCTTCACAAATCCAAACCCTATCGAATCAGAACCAACCTCCAAAATCAGAAACCCTTACCTTGATTTTAGGGTTCACGGGAAAAAGAGAGGAAGATAAGAGGGAGATTTGGGGTCTAAGGGGAAAGAAAGAGGGACGGTTCAAGATTTAGAGGAGGAGCATCAGAAGTTCCTTGAAGCCTTGAAATTGTACGGCCAAGGTTGGCGTTGAATAGAAGGTATAAGCTCAGTGCCTCGTAACTTTGTCTAGATTCTGGGTTCATGGGAAAGAAAAAGGGAGGAGGGTTCAAGATTTTGTCCAAATTTGGAAAATTGAAAAAAACCGCCTATTTTTCACTATTGCACCACCAAAATTATCACAACTTGCGCGACGTAGGTGTATAATTTGACGTCGCGCAAAGTGGTTTTGCGCGACGACCACATTAAGGCGTCGCGCAAAGTATTTTTTTTTCAAATTATTATAAAAATTACTAAAAATGTGACTTTCTTCTTTTCAAATTCAAATTTTTTTTAGTAAGCCCCACAATAATATATTTTTCTAACAAAAACCCACAATAATTTTTTTTACATATATATCATTCAATTTCTTAAGTGCTATAAGTACAAAATAAATAAATTAAAATCCACTTAGTAAATATATATACCATTGAACTTGATGGGAAACGCATTGTACGAAACTAGTTTCAAAGATCCAACCGTCAAACTTGTTTGTATATACTTCGAGATCGCATACGCAAAAAATCGCAAAAAACAAACATGCAGAGATCAAGTAACGGGACAAAACTTTTTGACGGTTATAAACGAAAAAGCACGATTTAACGGTTATTTTAACTCTGATTTTGATGATTTTTTACAGCTACACTCTTTGATCCTATATGAATACAATAAATTAATTCGATTGCCAATTTAAAATATTTACACAAGTGGATACCACAAAATCTTATGTTATACTTAATGAAAGTATAAATAAACTCCAAGTGTTAGTGAATCTAATGTTTTGATGGGATACGCATTATACGAAACTAGTTTCAACGATCCAACCGTCAAACTTGTTTGTATATGCATCGAGATCGCATACACCAAAAATCACAAAAAACAAACATGCAGAGATCAAGTAACGGGACAAACCTTTTCGACGGCTATAAATGAAAAATCATGATTTAACGGTTATTTTAACTCCGATTTTGATGATTTTTTTACAGCTACACCCCTTGATCCTATATGAATACAATAAACTAATTCGATCGTCAATTTAAAATATTTACACGTGAATACTACAAAATCTTATGTTATACTTAATGAAAGTATAAATAAACTCCAAGTGTTAGTGAATATAATGTTTTGATCGGATACACATTGTACGAAACTAGTTTCAATGATCCAACCGTCAAACTTGTTTGCATATGTTTCAAGATCACATACGCCAAAAATCGCAAAAAAACAAACATGCAGAGATCAAGTAACAGGACAAACCTTTTCGACGGCTATAAATGAAAAATCACGATTTAATGGTTATTTTAACTCCGATTTTGATGATTTTTTAAAGCTACACTCCTTGATCCTATATGAATACAATGAACTAATTCGATCGTCAATTTAAAATATTTACAAAAGTGGATACCACAAAATCTTGTGTTATACTTAATGAAAGTATAAATAAACTCCAATTGTTAGTGAATTTAATGTTTTGCTGAGATACACATTGTACGAAACTAGTTTCAACAATCCAACCGTCAAACTTGTTTGTATATGCTTCGAGATCGTGTATGCCAAAAATCACAAAAAACAAACATGCAAAGATCAAGTAACGGGACAAACCTTTTCGACGGCTATAAATGAAAAATCACAATTTAATGGTTATTTTAACTCTGATTTTGATGATTTTTTACAGCTACACTCTTTAACCCTATATGAATACAATGAACTAATTCGATTGTCAATTTAAAACATTTACACAAGTGGATACCACAAAGAAAAAGGCAATGCAAGAACTCCCAAAAAAAAAAAAAAAAAAGCCTTTGCGCGACATAGGCACCATTGCGTCGCGCAAAGTGTTTTTTTTTTTTTTTTTTTGTTGCTTATGAGTACAAAATAAATAAATGAAAATGTACTTAGTAAATACATATACCATTGATTTTGATGGGAAAATTCATTGTATGAAATTAGTTTCAACGATCCAACCGTTAAACTTGTTTGTATAGCTTCGAGATCGTATCAGCAAAAAATTGCAAAAAAAAAAAAAAACATTCAATGATCAAGTAACAGGACAAAACTTTTCGACAGTTATAAATGAAAAATCACGATTTTACGATTATTTTAACTCTGATTTTGATGATTTTTTTACAGCTACACTCTTTAACCCTATATAAATACAATGAACTAATTCGATTATCAATTTAAAACATTTACATAAGTGGATACCACAAAAGAAAAAGGCAATGCAAGAAAAAACCCCAAAAAAAATTAAAAAAAAACTTTGCGCAACGAAGGTGCCTCTACGTCGCGCAAAACACTTTGCGCAACACAGTTGTACCTACGTCGCGCAAAGTCTTTTTTTTTTTTTTTTTTTTTTTGCCCCTTTTGCTTATGAGTACAAAATAAATAAATGAAAATGTACTTAGTAAATACATATACCATTGATTTTGATGGGAAACGCATTGTAAGAAATTAGTTTCAACGATCCAAATGTCAAACTTGTTTGTATATACTTCGAGATCACATACACCAAAAATCGCAAAAAAAAATCATTCAGGGATGAAGTAACAGGACAAAACTTTTCGACAGTTATAAATGAAAAATTATGATTTAACAGTTATTTTAACTCTGCTTTTGATGATTTTTTACATCTACACTCTTTAACCCTATATAAATACAATGAACTAATTCGATTATCAATTTAAAACATTTACACAAGTGGATACCACATAAGAAAAAGGCAATCCAAGAACCCCCTCCCCGAAAAAAAAAAAAACTTTGCACGACGAAGGTGCTTCTGTGCCGCGCAAAATGTCTTTGCGCGACATAGTTATACCTACGTCGCGCAAACTTTTTTTTTCTTTCTTTTTTTTTAACCTTGTTGCGTATGAGTACAAAATAAATAAATGAAAATGTACTTAGTAAATACATATACTATTGATTTTGATGAGAAACGCATTGTACAAAATTAGTGTCAACGATCCAACCATCAAACTTGTTTGTTTATATTTTGAGATCACATACGCCAAAAATCGCAAAAAAAAAAACATTCAGAGTTCAAGTAACGGGACAAAACTTTTCGACGGTTATAAATGAAAAATAACGATTTAATAGTTATTTTAACTCTAGTTTTGATGATTTTTTACAGCTACACTCTTTAACTCTATATGAATACAATGAACGAATTCCATCATCAATTTAAAACATTTACACAAGTGGGTACCACAAGAGAAAAAGGCAATGCAAGAACCCAAAAAAAAAAAAAAAAAAAAAGACTATGCACGACGCAAGTGCATGTACGTCGCGCAAAGTTGAAAAAAAAAATGGTAAAGTATTCTTTGTTTGGCGCCAAGATCTTGCGCAACGTTTGTGCGTTTCGCAAAAGGCCTTTGCACAACAATTCTTTGCGCGACGTCAGATTTCGTCGCGCAAAGATGTTTTGCGCGACGTAGGAACTTGTACGTCACGCAAAGCTGTTTTGCGCGACGCAGTCTAACGTCGCGCAAAGGCCGTTTGCGCTACGTTTTGTGTTTTGTGTCGCGCAAAACTACTTTGCGCGACGAAATTTGCTGCGTCGCGCAAGATTCCGTCGCGCAAACATGTTTTTCTACTAGTATATGTTACCACCAATAGAAACGTGTACTATCAAGATGATACCAATAATTGTAGGTTTCTGATCTTTAAGTTGACGAGTAGTGTTAGGTAGATAAACTTTTTAAACCATATTTGTAAATTATATGATGTAGCCATTAGTTGAAATTAAATACGTTAAACAATACTTAAATAATAATTCAATCATTAACAACTATATTATAAGATTTACAAAATATAGTTTAAATAAACAGATCATAGCATTACCCTAAGTTGACCAACTTATACACGAAAGCAAAAAATTAACCATTTCCCACCATCTTCCGGTTCATATATGTATGTTTATATTATATGTGTGTGTGTGTGTGTGCACGCATCCATGTATTCCTCGTGACTTAGTACAATATTAAGTAGGTGAAATTAATGACTAATCAATAAAAAAAAAAGTTTAAATCGTATCTTTACTATTTTTTGTAATGTGTGAACGCTGCAGTAGCGTATTAATCAATCCATGGATGGTAAGAAAACAAATCATGAAACGACTAAAGACAAAGAAACCATGGCAATTTCTCCATCAGTTCACTAATATAGTGGGTTAATCCACGTTCTACTGATAAAGATTGTTCACTAGTTTATTAAGCCAGCCTTAATTAATTGTGATTAAGAGGATGATGATCACCATCACATAATTAACATACATATATGTATATATATACACTTTAGCTTTTCTTTATAAAACATGTATATGTATATATATACACTATAGTTTTGCAAAACATATGATGATGCTTCTACGGAGAATTCTGTCTTTATTTGTCCCCTTGGTGATGTCATATGCTATCGGCTATAAATAAAGCTTGCTAGTTGTCATAAGATTTTTTCCTTCGTCTTGGCTTCATACCTCACATTCTTAGGGCTCCTTTTAATAACAATTTCGTTTTCAATTTTTATTTTTATATTAGAGCGGAGAAATACATGAAAAAAAAGGTTGGATGATGAGACAGATGTCAATGAAATATATAAGGATAAGAACATAAAACAAAAACTAAAAACCAAAAGCTATTTTAAGTTGTTTATAAGATTTTGTTTCGGTTCATTATTCTTCTTTTCTTCCCCTCCTTCCAATATCAATCTTCTTCACCCCTATTTTCTCCTATGTAATTTCCTCGTATTTGAAGTACTTAAAGCGGGAACTAAAAGCTGAAAAACGATGAGGTTATCAGACGGATCCTTAGTTTATTAATCATGGGTTCAAAACAAGATTAATAAATAAACAAATTGACATAATTAGACGTGTCGTGTATATAGATATGAAAATAATGGAAAGGATAATGAGGGTTGTGTCTGATACAAGAAACAAATTCGTATCCTCCACATGATTCACGTGACAATAAAGTGGATATGTGAGTTTTTGATGATTGTGTAAATAAGGCTCCAAACAATTTGACACCACATAGATAGTTACAGGGATTAAACAAGACAAAAGAAGTTTGTTGAAATGTCACTGTAATTTAAAAGAGATTATAAATGTGATAGATTGTATTCAACCAAGCAAGACAAATACCTTTAGAAATATAGACATCAAGACAGAAAGATCTGGATATCAAGGGACATGGTATTAATTCAGTTGTACTATTAAGGACCCAGTATCCTGTACAGGCAAGTAACCAAACAAAACAAAGTTCCCCACAGAAGGTCGAGGAGAAAGCTAGATTACAAACTAAAAAACTAGGTATAAATTTATTTATTTAAAGATTAAAACATATAGAGACATATATGTTGATCAAGGGAGTGGACAAAATCTTCAGTGTAACCATGAATATAGTGCGTTAGGATGATATGAATATCTCCTTTGATATGTAAAGATACGGTAGAAACTTCAATTAAAACAGTGATTATATATGCCGTAGCTACGTAACTTAAGTGATGAGTGCTATAGCATAATGGGAATATCTAAAGAAGAAGTTTTACCCAAAATCGATTGCCAATAGGAATGACATTAATTTTGATAAGCCATTGCAAGGATATAGTAGCTAGGTTTTCTTTTGAGCATGTGGACTAGCTTCTTTCTTCCGTATCTTTAAGAAAAAGAGAATACATACAAATATATATGTGCAAGCTTTGTGGTCACACAAATTAACAAGAACTTTGTTTGTCTTTGTAATCTTCATATGGAAAATGGATTTTCTTTGTCTCTCAAAATCTATATAGATTGTGCAACATGCCAGTCAAGACAGGGAAAGAAGAACAATCCAAGATTTTGGATCCCCATCAGAAAATAATAAAACAAGAGATTAATTTGGAGAAATATTCTTGATTGGTCAAGATATTGAAGTGTTTACTAGGCTGAGGTTAGACTTCTGAAAAATTCAAACTTTCACACAGATGTCTTGGGGTGTTGGGAAAGTTTTGTGATGTCAAAACTTTTGAGTCCATGGTTTTCCTGATTTCAGAAGTTTGCTTTCTGTTTCCTAGCATACAGTGTGTATTTTATTTCACATAATATTAGGGTTGAATTTCGAATGATGCATCAGTTTCCTCATTAATTTATATTACATTGACTTGATTAATAGTGAAGAACCTTTTTGTGATGGAGCAGCCAGTACATTAATTGTAAGGATGAGATTACATGGAAATTACAGAATATTGTAAGAGCCTAGTGAGATTACATGGAAATTACAGAATATTGTAAGAGCCTAGTGAGACTTGTGGCACGAATACACCACCAACGATGGTCAGTTCTAATTGTGTAATTTTATTTGTGAGTTTATTTCCACATGACGTTATATTATCAGCTAACACGTACGATAACAGTACACTCATCTCAGCGAAATTGTTCTCCTGTATCTAGCATACATGATTAAGTTTTCCTGCACAATCTTCACTGTTCTAGTACAGTATCTTGGACCTAGAAATTTACTACTGGGGGTAAGTCCAGCCAATTGTTCAGGATATTTATTATAAATTGTCCCAATTGACTCAAATTTATAATATTTCAGTATTCTGGTGCAGTAGTAGACTCGTAGTCCCCCACTCTATCCTTGGCTTGGACAAAATAATGCATCCCTTGCTTAGCTATGCTACATACAAGTAAAGCTTGTCGTTGAAAAGTATGTGGTTCCTATTTTTTGATAAAATTGGAGGGCAGATTCTTAACTGCTGTTTAACTAGCTAATTTTCTTTTACCCGGAAAGAAAAGAGCAATTATAACGTTCCGAAAACCCTAATATTTTTACGTAGACATGCATGTATTAGTTTCTCTCTCTTTCAAAACATATTGTAAGAGCTTTAGGGCTTGTTTGGAGATCCTTCTGAAATGACTAAAAGGTTTTTAGAGAAAAAAATTTGGGTCCCAAAAGCACTTAAGATGCTTCCTGCAAAAGGCATTAGTATGTGCTTCTTGCATGGAGCAATAAAGTTTTTTTTTCCATGATTTACTTGTCATTTTACTAAGGATTGATTCTAAAAGCATTTTTATCAAAAGCGCTTTCCGCCATTGGAAAAACACTTTCAAACGAGCCCATAGAACGTCTGACTATAATACGTACAACTCAATGGTATGTGTTTTATGCAAAACCTAATGCTTATAAAAATCATTAGATTTCTAAATGCAAAATTTAATTGTTGATTTCGTCACTCGATGGTACGTACCATGGACCAAAAATTGGGGGAGCTTGTGAAAAAATGTTATGACATATACCACTAAGAAAATGTATTTGTTCAGTTGATATAACTCCAGTTGTGTACACTTTTTGGTCACCAATCATTTGTGCAGGTTATGTTTGTGCATTAATATTACTATAATTACCCAGCCAAATTGGCATAAAGAAATCAAACTTTGTTAATAATTGGTGGATGAGATCACTGATCACCTCTGGTAGAAAGATCAATCTTGAAATCGTTTGTCATTTAAATTTGCTCATCAATACTTAATTAGGCCCTGGATTAATCTAAACCTAGTGGAAAAACCCATAAATGGTTTAGCTATATTCGATTTAATTAAGAGGTGTGCTATCCACACACCCTTTTTACTTCAAACACACTTTATTAATTTGTGGTCGTCGAATCAACTAAATTAAAAACAAGTGAAAGAATAAAAATTAACAAGGGGTGTGTGGATAGCACACCCCTTTAATTAATTCATGCAATCATCTATAGAGATAAATATAGATGTAATATACTTTGATAAATAATACGGTTAGTAGTATTCCTCTTCACTTATAAGTGAGATGTTTTAGATTCGATTCTCACCAAAGGCGAGTTTGAATCATATTATTACTAGCCCATTGTGAAGCTAAGCCTATCTCCTCTTTTTTAGTGTAGATAATATCGTTTGTTCAGAAAAAAAAAAAAAAAAAAGGAAATAAAATGCTTTTATAATATATTGTCATGCATCGATACATCCTCGTTTTATTCATCAAGAGAAAGGAAAAAAAAGGAATTAAAGAAAATAACGTTAATTAATAATCAATACATACTAATTATAAATCAAGTAAAAGTAGCCATGAATAATATATATTGTTCCTTCGGATCCTTCTTCAGCTGCCAGGGTTAACGTCAAAGTCACGTTCATTTCTGTAAATATTGTAGCCCAGTCCATCTCTTTTTTTATGTGACACTAATTGCTCCAAGATTAAGGAGGGGACCTGCTGGGGTTGGGGATGATTTATTTTTTTGTTCTAGATTAGGACTAGTTGGTGCAGCAAGCGTGAGCTCAAGATCCGGTACTACTGACGCTTTACTCGAAGATGAATTCGGTTTCATCTGGAAATCGATCAACCCGTAAATCCAAACCGGCCGCTGCTGAGTAGTAGTACTACGTCTTTGAGGTTTTTGACTGTGATCTAAGTTTAGATTTTTCGCTGCAATGCTATGTTCAAGCAGAGGCACTGTGCTGGAATCAATGGCCATGTTATTACAAATAATATTTTCACATTGAGTAGGAATTGGATCATCAGTTTCCATATTTATATTGTTGCTGCTTCCAAACTGTCATGACATGACTAACACAAAATTAATATTAAAATTCAATTCAGTCAGAGCCAACTGAAATGATTATATCAGACAACTCCTTAATTTGTTAGACAGAGAGAGGAGAAGGTTTAGTTAAGTACACACCATATCAAAGAGGCTAGAACGTCGCTTCTTTTTGGTCAGGCTTGCTTGCCTGAGAAAATACTTCTGAGCATGACTCGCAACTTGGGTTGGGGTTCTTGTGGTCACATAATTCCTAGAGATGCCTCTCCAGTCACCCTTTCCTAACTTCTCGAGTCCGATTAGGAACGTCCGGTGCTCCTCTTCCGTCCATGGAACTCCTGATAACATACATGAATAATGAGTATGCATGAGAGAAAATATATAATAAGGTGCCTGAAACTCAGTTTCCCTAAGCAAACAATAAATTGGTGATTAATTTTCAGAAAATTTGAAACGAAACTCCTACAAATTACTCTGGTGGTGCTATGGCGGTATTTAAGCAAATCAGGCATTGCCATGAATGACATGACAAGGCTCAATTGACTTGAAATACTACTATTTTGACATCTCAGTTGCAGATGAATTCTTCTCGGTCTTGAAACAACATATTGGAAAACAACAATCATAAATATGATGCATGCTCAAGAACACAAGTTTAAAGTAAAAACTCACATAATAGTGAAGATTTTGTTATTTCAAAAATTAACAAAACAATAGTAATATATTAAGTCATTAATTTGGAACTGACCCTTTTTCCTTTCTTGGGCTTGGCATATGAGACTGTCAGAGAGATAGCCGATGGAAGCTTTATCTGATGCGCAAATATTTTCATCCATGGAAAGTCTTGAAGGAGACAATGAAGAATTAGATGGGGAAGATGAAGAGGCTGACGACGTCGTCGTCGGCAAGCACTCCATGCTGAAACTTTTCTTCATGGACATGGAAACATGATGATTAGCAGAATTATTGTTCATGTTGGATGAAGACATCATGATATGATGATGATGATCACGATGAAGTTGGACGCCGAAGAGCCTAAATCCAACAAAACTAGTACTACTAGTAGTGCCTCTGAAATTTGCGCAGGTCCTAGAGTTGTGGCCTATGTTTCCACAATGTGAGCACTTTCTGCCCATCTTCAGCCGGACAATAATATTACGTGCTTCTCGCAACTTAATTCTCAAAATATATTACAGCCGACACCACCACAATTCCAACTAAATTCAGAGAGAGAGAGAGAGAGAGGACGAATGAGCACGGTGTTTGGTGGTACATATGATGATGGAGGTTGAGGGGGGGGTGGCGGGTGGGGGATTTGTTTTTGTGCACACCAAGAGAAGATGATTGGATGGACATTGTTTATTGTTTGGATATTTCCAACTTGGGTTCTAAACAAAATAAATTAAAACTAGTTGTATTACCTCTCTCTCTCACTCTCTCTCTCTCTCTCTCTCTCTCTCTCGATCACCTCATATATATAGAAGAGGAATATATATATATAAATCTTATCTTACACAGGAACTTTGGTCTTCTGGAGCTTGTAGGAATATCCTACGTACAATATTGTAGGGGACCGTATAGCTACTATACTATAGCTTTGTTTTCATTTTTAATTAGGCAAATAAATCATAGATATAGCTCTTATTAGCACTTTAGAAAAATCATTTCATACAAGTATGTGAAGACATAAGAGAGGAAATCCACTTTAGAGGAGTAATGCATGATGAGTGTTTTAAGGTCGTGCTATCCACACATCTTTTTTTTACCTACCACACATCTTATGTTAATTTATGTCTTTGATCTTCTTTAATTGATTCAATCCAACAATTAGAAATTGAAGAGGATGTGTGAAAATATTATGTTTCTATTTCTTTATTAAGACAAAAGTAGTCGAACTTGAAATATCCGAACTATATTCGTTTTTATTTATTGTGTAAATGATTAATTTGCTACGAGTTAGGAAGACACTATAATTGGCTTAGGAAATGAACAATATCTTGGAAGTAGGTTGATGAGAAATATCACAGAAAAGGAACCCCCTTCAAAAGTTTATATGTTGATCTACCCATGTTGCAGTTTATTAGGAAATTAACTCATAGAGAAACAACATTCCATACAATCAAAGAGATCGAACAGGGAAAAAACACAGACACAATATTATTCATCCTTTCAATTCATATATAATATACATTTCAGTAACTTCATAGTTAGTTCCACCAAAAATTGAGGATGTTAGCTTCTTTGTGATAAGTCAACAGCTATACACATGCTTAAATGTTACGCATTAAGAGACTAATACCAATATTTTAGGGAAGAAGAAACCAAAATATCATGCCCTCTTGATTCAACCATTCAGATTATTGGACCAAAATGTTCAAAAAGATTGAACTACAAATTAATGATTTGATTATGATCACAATCACAATCACAATAATTTGATTTCAAACTCCAAAGCAATCCAAATCACTAAAAATCTATATGATCAATCTAAATCATCTAAGCTATCAAGTCTTACCTAACTCTCTCTTTAATTATCCTTGAATCTAAGATAAAGAACACTACAATACTGCAGTTTACATTTCGGATCAGTGACACTACTTTTTTTATACAATATTTGATATATGTTTTTGTGAGGTACACTTCATAATGTATTTCAATGATCCGAACTATTTATCTTTTAGATCTTCCCCAGAAGTCATGTCTACCAAAATTATCCAAATCTGAAATCATATGACCGTAACCATTGGATTAAGTGTTTAGGTTCTTTATAGAATCATATATATTCAACCATTTTCTTCACTGCAAATGAATGTCTTAATGCCTTTGGATTCGTCTAATTTTTTCCAAGGATGATCTATGAATGATATTCTAAAAGATAGAAGATTTAAATTGTTAAACTACATTACGGAGTGCGGCACACAAAAACGTATATAAAAAATTGTTTTAAAAAGTCCTTTAACAAGGGATCCCCATTTAAAAAAAAAAAATGGGGACACCCTCTTGACCGTTAGATTTGACTTTAATGAAATTGTGTGGTTGAGATTGTGTGGCCTTTGATTTAATCTCAACCACATACTATCATTAAAGTCAATCCAACGGTCAAGTGGGTGTCCTCATTAAAAAAAAAAAAATGAGGATCCCTCTTGTTAAAGGGCCTATATATATAATCAATAAATAATTAGTGGCTAATGACTTTAGCTTAGGTACCATAATCGTCAAACAGAATATATAGATTAGAATCCTTAGTTTTGATATGAGGAAATAGTATATTCCATTTCCTATATTGGTAAACCATTACGAGTACTTCAAATCTAGTTAGGGACTCGAGGAGATCGTTTAATATATACAGTTTAATTAAATATTAGATAGACATATATCTCACCCCAACTAATTTTGTCTTAAGGTTATTATTAAGATTTTTAATTAAGCTAGTTGGAGAAAAATATATATTCCAATGTATGAGGAGGCGGCCAAGTTGAAAATTGTTTAGTCCTTTATATGTCTAAACCATGAAACTCTTCTAAGTTCCAATATTTATTCATACTATTTTTATGTATTTGGCATTGTTTGTAGAAAGGAATCTTCCTTCTTATGAAACTAGAGGATAATGGTCATTGGCGAAGTTTTCTAATCTTGTTTTGTTTAAGTATTAAGTCACTTGATTGTTTTTATAGGGGATGACACCACTTTTTTAACTTTTTTAAATAACTTTTGACACATTTTTATGAAGCCCACTTTGTAATGTATTTTAAAGATCTGAACTGTCTATCTTTAGATCTTCTCTCAAAGATCGTGTCTACCAAAAATCATCCAAATATAAAACATATGACCGTTGGTTTAAGAATTTAGGGTTTCTTTGTAAAACAGTATAATTGATTCATTTATTCACTCCAAATGAATGTCTTAATGGTTTTGGATTTGTCTCATTTTTTGCAATGATGATCTATAAATAATGTTCTAAAATATAAACAATTCAAATCATTAAACTACATACAGAGTATACATTGTGTAAGAAAAATGATGATACAGATCAGTAACCATATTAATAATCTCTTGAAACTTACTTTTTCTAATCTCATATATTCCATTTTGTTAATCATTGTTTGATCAATTAACTAGGATCGCGAGGCCTCTCAATGTCTCATTTTTAATTTTATTATAGTGCTTTTTTTTTTTTTTTGAATTATTAACGTTTCTGCCAAATCTCAATTTGTCTGCATCATTGCAAGAGGACCCAAATAAATTGACACTTCAATGTAGTAAAATGTGGTGTTGTTTTATCACATTATTATGTTATTAAATAGTGATTTTGATTGGTGCTTTTCACAAATAAACTCCTCAAAACTCCATTTTATAGTTCAAACAAAAAAACCCTGAAACTATATTGAAGAACAAAGAATTCTGGAACTCAACTTTCATTGCCTCTGACATTAACAATTGATACATGAGGAGTTTTTATCTTTATAATATGATTCGTAAAGTGTTTCTCATGAACATTAACAATTTTTAAGTTACTCACTTTCTCACATCTACTTCTGATAACTACGCAAAACACATGCAGAACATGTGTTTCCACCCCTAGTTAAGTATTTTGAGGGATCTAATTGATTAAATTCCCTTGCATTGTTAAACTTGTCCCCCTTTATCAAATGGTAGGGTGGTTTGGATTCTGGTCTATGAGCTAGTGCTGGAATAATGGTGAACTTGAGATCTCAGCTTCAATGAAAGTACTTCTGAAAGTACCAACTTGAACACATCTTTGAATATTAAAGCATATATGTTTTCCATATATCTTCTCCCCAACTTTAACTATAAACTTTGGTGTGCTTGCTAAATCATGTTCAAATTATACAAAATCTGATGCAGATTGATTGAAAATCATTATGTTTGTTCCATAATTGCTCAAAAGGCATCAACTTTATGAAAAATAAATGGGCATAAAATATATCTAAAGTGTAGCCGTCAGCCTGAGTTGCTGAAGTACAAAACCTACCCATATCTGCTTTTGGTGTCTATTAACAAATTATAAAGGGAAAAGGGGAATTGGGGTTGTTTAACTAGCATTCATCCACTGATGAGTACAAAAATATTTTTCTAGGTGATCAAGAAATGTATGACTATTTACAATTGGATTTGATATTAAATCTAGAGATTAAATGAATGTGCTTTTAATTAGTGGTTTAAATCATTTGTTTTTAATTAGTAGTTTATCTCAAGCTTTGGTATCAAAGTCAGCAGTTATGACTATGAATCCTTGATCACCAAGTGACCAAGAAAACGAGCATCTTGATGATATATAACATGAAAAAGGAGCACAACATTTGAAGTGGTTCAAAGATTATTCTAGGTAGACTAAATTTGGAAACTAAATAATGTGTCACTAATTAGAAATAAGCACGTTAATCATTATTTAAGTAATAATTCAATCATCAACTTCCATGTCATTTAGATTGCAAAATTTAGTCCACAAATTTAATCTCTCTAGCATTACCCGTAGTTTGGTGGCTATCCCACATTGGCCAAGGGGAAGAACAAAAAAGAGTTTAAATAAGGTTACCTCATTCCTACTAATACTGAGACCTTTTGTGATAAAACTTCATACCTAACAAATTAAGCATACGTTAATTACCAAGTTGAGAATCAATGTTGTTGGATGTGGGGCGCTTGGGCCACCTCTCTTAAATTTCCACATGGATGGGGTGTGCTATCCACACACCTCATTTTACTTCTCATACCACACACCTCATTTTACTTCTCATACACCCCTTAATAATTTATATATGTTGATCTTCTTCAATTCATCCGATCCGACGACCGAAAATTAAAAGAATGTGTGAAAAGTAAAATGAGGTGTGTGGATATCACACCCTAGTTCAAATATGGAAGAAAATGAAAAGGTTAAAAGAACGGACAAGGCCTCAAGATGGGTCAAATTCAATCCCGAGGGTGTCAACTGCTCTTTAATTTTTCATATCCCCTTATCTTGATATTATCATCATTAAGCTTTCCATTAGTGCTATAGATTACATCACATGCCATAATCCGGCATTATTAGCTACAACTACAAAAAAATTAAAAGATATGGAGTACTTGAAGTTAATATAAGACATGACGCAAAACTAAAGGCAATGATGTTCTATGATTCATACAACTGGTCCCATTTAGTTGAATTAGACTTAATTGTTGTTGTTGATTTGGTTGTTTATTTTTATTTTATTTTATTTATTTGTTGATGCAATAAAATAAAACTACAAGCCTTGTTTTTTGGTCACCATGTAACCAAAGATTCATGGTAATCTACTTATGAATTTAACATTAAGGGTTGAGATTCAAACGCTAAAAGCACTACTTTTTCATCTTTGATAAAGGGAATAATCATGCATTCTTTGATCACTTGGTGATCACGAGAATATTTTTGTTCTAATATTCTTAAAACCAAAATCTGGTTTTGAAAAATGAAGTCAATTCTCTCTAACGTACATGATTCTCCTGTACTAAAATAGACAGGGAACTAAATTTGGTCAGAAATTTTATCACTTCCTTTTGTTATCCCGATGACAAGGAATTTATCCTGGCCTGGTGGATTGAGCATCAGAAACTGCAAATGAATGGCTTAACTTCACACAACACAAAAACTATCACGGCGAAGGCAACATTGATGGCCGGACTAAAATGTGGAGGACGGCATTGGTCGGCTTTGAACACTGGGGTCAAAGTTGTGAGTTATGCAAACTTAAAAGATCATTTTGTTACAATAATCCAAATTAATTATATAAGGTTTGGCGATTGGCACTTAAAAAATGACATCTTGCTTTCCTTCTTATATAAATATTCTTGTGTTTATATATTTTGCGTGCAGAATAACTTTTTTAGAACACTGATAATAACTTGGTATTTAGATTAATTAAAACCGCCACTTAGTACTACGGTATAATAGTATTCCTCTTCACTAGTAAGTAGAGGTCTTAAGCTCGATTCTCACCAAGGACGAATTTGAACCAAATTATTGCTATCCCATTGTGAGACTAAGTTCACCTCCTCTCATTTAATGTAGATAATATCGCTTGTTCAAAAAAATTAAAAAATTAAAAAATTAAAAAATTAAAACCAATGTAACTGATAACACATAACTATAAAATTCCTTGGATTTTCTGTGAATTTGAGGTCAATCTGCTTTAACAAAATTTAAAAGAAATGTTGGTCTTTTCCAACTTCAAAGAAATTGCACAAGTAATTTCCTCCACACAATTCACTAGTTGAAAGGATTAATACTTCTACAGTATGTTATGCATATGCGACTTCGTTCTGTATTACATTGTTTCACCGATACAAGGACTCTTTCTTCACAATTCAAATAGATATTCGCTTCGCACAACCACAAGCTGCCTGGTAAGTTCTTCTTACTACATACCGGAGCACATCCTCAGCGGTTTTGTAAATACAATAGCAGTAGAGATGAAAATGAAAACCAAATTAACTACAAAAATTCATAGGTACAACTCTCTGTCTCTCTGCCTTCCCAACCCACCCCCCCCCCCCCCCCTTCCTCCTCTCTCTCTCTCTCTCTACCCCCCTCGCTCCCTCCCTCCCAGGAAGCATGGATATCGATATTGGTAATATATGATACAGAGAGTATGCTTGTGAGGATGTTTTGGTATCTTTAATATCCCTCAAAGAGTTATCTTTCTTGACAATACAATTGTCTTCCTAGACAAATAGACTAACATCTTTATAGAGCAAAGAAACTGAGCTATGACATGCTTTTAAGAGCCATTCCAATGTCTGAATTTACATATTCCACGTCGTTTTCCTTCAAAAGAGTCGCGGATAGACTGCACCATGGAACGGACTGCAAGTATATGAGCCAATTCAGCATGCAGCTCCTGCAAAATGAATATAGTTCCATTGACCAACAATTTAAAAGTTTAGATTTCAGAGGGTAGAGAAGTGGTTGAATGTGATACCACATTAGAAAGACATTCTTCAAAAGCCCCGAAATTTTCATCAGCAGGCATGAATATCTTTTGGTAAGCCGTTCTCAAACTTCTCATCTAGATCCTTGCACGAAGGAATAGAAGCTCTTTTAGACATGCAATTAAATACAAATAATGTTTACTATTAAGATGAAACATCGATTAATGAAAACCTCGGCACCTGTGAATCCATTACGTTGTAGACCCTCAAGATTTAAACCGCGAAGCACAGCTCTTTCTCCTGCAACCATCATATTCTTTGGAACATCCTGTGTAATCTTCAGGGATATAAAAAAGAACAAAATAAATCAAGATTTCACAGTGAAAATTTTTGTGCCAAATGTTGTTTCATGTTGCACCAATCTCATAATTCACTAGTTCAAAGCAATAGTTCAAGTCTCCACGTTGCATAAAAGATGGTAAAAAGTCAAGACTGTCATACCACAGAGCCTCCACCAATGAATGAGAAAGAACCAACATGGCAGAATTGATGAACTACAACAGCCCCTGCAGTGTAAGCATAATCCTACATTTGAAATGCAACTAAATATCAGGTACTACATGTAGGATCGAAGTAACATATTCTTTAACTGAAGTATGCAAAACAGACAATACATTTGATGTCGAAGATAAGGAGTCTGAAATGCAAGACACGATATAACATTGTGGATTCCACAAAAAAATATAACCTATGATATCGTATTAATCTGTGTATCAAGTATATTTCTTCGATCAAAAAAACTTATCTTTCTATGACAAATCAGCCAATATCCAGAAATTTGAAATTTCATAATCCAAAGAAAGCGCAAGGGCCTACTTCCACCTCAACAAAGCCTGCTAGCAACGTATTATTTGCAAAAATGATGTTGTTTCCGATCTTGCAATCGTGGGCAATATGACAAGATCCCATGATAAGATTGTTATTCCCAATAGCCTGATCACATAACAACAATGAGAGCATGAAACTTAAAACACCAGTATGAATGAAAAGTAATGAGCATATCCACATACAGTTGTATCACTCGACTTCGAAGACCGGTGGATTGAAGTATACTCTCTGATATCATTGTTGTCCCCAACATCAAGGAAACATTCATCCCCTGACTAAATCACAAAACAGACACAAACTAGTGAACTTTGTATTAAAAGTTTGAGTATTGTAGTGAATTCGTTAACATATCGAAATTGACCTTGTACTTCAAGTCTTGGCATTTGACACCAACCACAGCATGGTGCCCAATAACATTATCACATCCGAGCACGGTACGCCCCAGAAGATCATCACCAACAATGGCACCACTGCCTGACAATTTTTGCACCACAACAATGAAAAGTTCATGACTTTGACATGAAAATGAAAACTTTAGCAAGCGATCAACAATGTATACATAGATATATACATATACATACATACATATATATATATATATATATATATATATATATTCATAACTCACGTCATTAAACACAACGCTCCCCAACTTCTGTATTTCCGAAAATATGGCTTCCGGGGTACAATCGGCAGCCATTGCCAACCTTCGCCGACGACCCAACAGTACAAAAGGGCCCAATTGAAACACCCTGATCGCAGAAACACAAAAGCCATCGACACTATGAGTTTCGTCACTAAAAGTAGCTAATTTAGTTGAATACTGGGATGTAAGGCGAAGAGAGTTACCTGACCCAAAACGGCATTGGGGTGAACAATTACAGTGGGATGAACGGAGCCGGAGTTAAGGGTGCTGCATAAGCGGAGTAGGGACGGCGAGCTGAGGCTGCTCAGCGAAAAGAGCTTAAGCGTTTGCCGCCAACTTTTACCAACGCACGCATGGTGTTCGACCCGTGGCCTCACTCAGACTCGTACGATTTCCCTTCGGTCCCTCTCCCGGTTTATAGCTGTTCTCACTTTGTAGGCCAAAATTTACCAATTATCTCCAATAGTTTGACCAATCTCACTCAAACTCTTTTCAACTTTTTTTTTTCTTTTTTTTTACGAATTTTAATTTTTTTTCTTTCTTTTATCTAAAGGACGAAATTATAAATTATTCTAATTTTCAGATCGACCGACTTATGCACAAAGGGTCAAAACACTAACCAGATCAACTCCTCTAAGGGCTTTGTGTGGTCACAGGGCTCGCACACCCTCCAAGCCTAGCCAGAATTTGCGCAACAAGTAAAGTGGAAATTTTTCAAAGTAACCATAATATGTTAATCCTGAGTATAAATATGTCACCATGTGACAGGCTTACAATGTTACAGTTATACACAAAACTATTTTGATTAGACACTTTGCTATATAATAAGGTCAACTTATGTGGTCTTTTGAGCATTACTCTTCAATAAATTATATGGCAAGTATATCGTTATGGATAAATCCGATAAAATATCACGATATCTTACTCCTAAATGACAGTACAAAAGCACATTATATCAAAATCTTGCACAAAAGGACATTTACTCAGGAGATGATAATTAGTAACATGAAGATGCCATTTGTCTACACTTTGTCTACATATTCAACATAGATTACAGGTAGATTACAGGCATATCTATCTCTCTAACAACTAACTACAACAAGAACTAACTATGCTTTTTATTATTTGTTAAATTTATAGGTAGCCGGTGGGATGTCTGCAGATTGTCCTCACAAGGCCTCCTTCAAGCAAGAACGATTCGTCGAATTCGCGGGAATGTCATGGCTTTCCAAAATCCGAAGTACCTGCGGGAAACAAAATAGACAAGATATAAGTTCACAAAGAGATCACAGCTAACCTTTCTGCAGTGAGAGAGTAACTTGACATCAACACATACCTCAGACATCCGAGGCCTCGATCGAGGGTCTCGCCTGATGCACAAGGAAGCACATTCCATCATGTTGCAAACCTGTTGCTTCGAATAGCAGTTCCTTAACAGCGGGTCTAACAGTTCAAAAGTGGCGTTCTTTTTGAGCAGGGGGCGTGCCTGCTCCACCGAAGTGAGTGTAAGCAATGGCCAATATGTAGTAGAAGATAACTCATCAGCAATATCAATTTAGAGTTGTTTTACTCATACATACCCATTCAGTGAGGGACTGTTGGCCTCTCGGGCGGTTTAAGTCCATAGCTTTCCGTCCTGTAACGAGCTCTACTAATACTACTCCGAAGGAATACACATCAGCTTTTTCTGTGATTTGTCCGCTTTGAGCATATTCTGGAGCCAAGTAACTACATTAACACAAGGCTTCTGGTTTAGTCAAAATTTATCCATTGGTAATTTGATATGGTTGAGACCTCTCAAGTCGTATGGTCTTACCCAAATCTTCCAAGTATTCTTGTTTGCATCCCAATGTCTCCATCTGGTTGCCACCGTGCAAGTCCAAAATCTCCGACCTGAAATCCAGAAGTCAGGTGGTTTTACTCCGATTGATGCATTTTATACAAACACTCATACGCGGTGCAATTCACAGGAAAACGTAAAACTGGTGATGGAGTACTTAAAAATTTGTGTATAAGGTGATGAGGAGAGGATGACATACCAATGGTTCAAAATCATGGGTCAGAAGGATATTGTTTGGCCTCATATCACGGTGGACAATGCAACCCACTCTACACTCTTCGTGAAGGTATCGCAACCCTCGAGCAGCTCCAACTGCAATTCTTTGTCGTGCAAACCATTTTAACGGGCTTCTGTTTTTCCCTGAAACTTTTTAGCATTCCCCCTTAATAGGTTGGTCTCAGGAGTAAAAGCAAAACAAATTTCTAAAAAGAGTGCTCGCGGTTATATATCTGCTGTTTTGAAAAAAAGGAATGTTGAACTTACCATAGAGATGAGAATCCAAAGATCCATTGCAGATATATTCGTAAACTAGCAACCTTTTTCCATTCTCCACACAGAATCCGATCAGCATTACGACATTACGATGCTGCGCACAGCTTAAGACCTCAACTTCTGAGCAGAATTCCTGATCACCTTGAGAACTAGCCAATTTATGTTGCTTGACAGCAACAACCTGACCATGTGGTAAGACGCCTTTGTGTACGGAGCCATATCCACCTTCAGCCAAGAAATTTGCTTCTGAAAATCCACCTGTAGCAAGTTCCAGCTCGGCGTAAGTGAACCACTTAGGTGGATTTCCAAATGCAGGTGCCTTGTGCTGACATATCGAACACAATGGAGGAGGGCTGGGAGGTAAGGGCCTGGATACCGAGACTGCTTCACGTACACTTCTGCGTGAGATTGATTCACGTACACTCCTGCTTAAGTTCAAATCAAGCCTATAATTCAACACTTCAACATCAGGTTCTCGATTTAAGTTGGCTAATTTATCCAGCAAGGTTCCATATGTTGAAATCAAAGCGTTATCGTAATGTTTCTCTGAAACTTCTACCACATATCTTGAAAATTCACCACCGGAACTTAGGTACTCTGTTGTCATCCATGGCTGGCAATATGAGCTCGTGTGATAAGAAATCCGGTTTTCATTGTTTGCCTCATTGTCAGAACCATTCGTGTTCTGATACTCTTGTTTTAACCTCCCCAAAATTCCAGAATTCCAGCACGATTCAGTCCCTACATCTGAGCTTGATACAGATAATGTTCCAATATCCGTAGCACTCAAAGGTGACTCACGGTCGAAACTACTAGTTGGAGTCACACACGGCCCTCTAATCATATTCCACTCTTCAAACTGGCTATTCCTACGTTCTGAATAAGATTCCGAACACAGAGGCACTTCACATACCGTCTTTGGAGAATTGACCAAATTCAACTGAAGAACCATTGGCCCAGATCGTTTCATAACCACAACATTGCATTGCAGGTTCTCCAAGCAGTGTTTCTTTTCACATTTCAATTTTCTGCACAAGTTTGCAATACGATTGATTACTTGAACCGGAAGTAAGGGAATGAAACAATATTCTGGAGAAAAAGCTTTCGTCCACAAAAATTTTTCGAATGAGGATTAACGTTGTGCTATAGCAGTTAATAGTAGAAATTAAGGTTACATTAAATGTATTACTTGTCCAATATAACCCAGTTTGATTGAGCTTTCTTTGCTTCGGAAGCCACAACACCACACGGTGAGCCAGAGACAATCTTTATTCGGACCTTTATCTGTGAAGAAAAATATGGACATAGATAAGTATTAGTTGTAAAGCATGTAAGGACTAAAAATTGGGTGCGAAACGACATTGATGCACTGACCTTCTCTGGATCATAAACCTCTCGGAGTTGCAGCATCATCTGAGAGCATGAGTCCACAATGTCATCCTTGTTATCTAACATGGTTCCTGAGAGAGACCTCCGGTGACTCGTGGTGCAATCGTTGGTAAATCTTGCAAAATCCCATATACTTTTACCTAGACAGATGATGTTTTCAACAACCATCAACTCTGGCCACATTGATATAAACTCGAGCACAAAACAAGGAGTAAAAATTTACCAAACAAAAATCAGACATCTTATGCATAAGTCAACTTGGTTTTGGAACCGATATCAAAGCTTCCAATTTGTCAAACACCTTTATCAAAATTAGTACCCGACAGACAAATCCAGAGGAAGTGTTAACCATAACATATTTCCAATTCACTAGAAATTTCCCTAGTGATCGAACTTCTTACATTCGTAGGAGAAAAAGATTATGTCATAAAAAAATTAGAACACCAATCTTAGACATGCCACACTAAATAATTTGCTTGTCAATCTAATGGGGAGTGGGATCTGGACTTGGCGCAAGGGATGGGCATACTGCCTTGACCAACTAGCCTAACCCAGAAGTGCAATTTCTTCGATCGAAAGAAAAGGAATATTACTTACTTGAGTGAGAAGGAATGACAGCCAAAAGCTTGACATAATCACCAGGCTGCACAACATGAGTCAAAGTCCACACCAGAGCAGTCCTTGGAATTTCCTTCAATGCTTTCACAGCCACCACCACAACTTTCCCATCACCCTGCTCTTTCATGACTCAGCACACCCAGAAATTCTGAAATTCTACACCCCCCACAATTCCTCAACACACCCCACAATCAAAACCCGCATCCAGATTCTCCATCACAGACCGTACAGTTCATAAAAAAAAAGCCAAACACAGAAGCAGAAAAGCATGCATAAATCACTCTGGGAATAAGCAGAAATTATGAAATTCTGCACCCCAACACTAACTCAACACACCCCAAAATCAAGACCCACACCCAAATTCTCCCTCACAGGCCGTACAGTTCATAAAGAAAAGCCAAACCCAGAAGCAGAACAGGCATGTATAATCACTATGGGAATAAGCAGACAAATCTGAAATACTACGCCCCGACAATCAAAACCCACATCCAAATTACCCCTCACAGGCAGTCCAGTTCACAAGAAACAAAACCCAGAAGCAGAAACACGCACTAATCACTGTGGGAAAAGCAGAAACGATTATATCATGACAGGCACAGAAACCAAATGAATCAACTTTTCGAGCCTTTACCCAGACGAAGAAAAAAATAAAAAACAGGCACACAACAGAAGCATGAAAGTAGGAAGCCTACGCGCACTGTCTTCAATGTGTACCTTAACAACACACTGACTCACTCTGCCGTTAAAGCCACGAGCTTTGGGATTATTGCAAAAACAGAGCAAATATATTTCTCAAACAAAAAAGTATGGATTTTTATTTTTATATTTTATATTTTATATTTTTGCATGAATTTTGATTAAGCCGTGGAGGGAGGGAGGGAGAGAGAGAAGGAGAAGCAGGTGGCCTAAGTTGGACTTTTATGTTGGTAGATTCTTACTCAGGACTATGCATAATTGTGAGAAAGAAGCGCCAAGGAGAAAGCATGTAAAACGACAGAGGGAAAGATTAGGTTTTAGGTTAAACGACAATGACTGGTTTATAAATATGTAAGACGAGATCTTAAATAGTACATACACCAATGATTGGGGTGGAGGTGGAGGTGGAGCTGAGCTTCTTTTTCTTGCACTCTCTAACCACTCTTTGAAAACAATTTCTATGTCCTATTCTCTAGTAAGAAGTTATATGAGAAAGTGCTTAGTCAGTTGTAATCATTTGATTTATTGTTTGACTAATGTTCCTTATTATCACCTAACCTCGTAACTAGGGATATTAGGTGTCGATGATTCGTAATATTAGGGGGCATTTTTGTTCAAAACTCTTTAGTGGTAGTAATATCACCACTCTACTTATTACTATTTGATATGTTTAAATTTTGAAATTTGTGTCTATTCCCTACACAGATCTTCAAATTTAAACTCATTAAACGAGGATAAATAAAGTGGTGAAATTTAAACTCATCTAACAATAATAAATAGGATGATGGTGATCATCACCATGCTCACCATAACTTGAGAGTAATAAGTAAAGATATTCCAGTAACACTATACAAGTTGTTAATCATCCAAACCTCATTAAAAACTTTAATTAACTATCATATTAATTGTATTTTTATTTATTTATTTATTTTTTTTGTTATATTGTATGTGATAGTGCAAACTTAAGCTTATAGGGATAGGACCACACACTCGAACCCTAATGGGTTAAACATTGGAGGGACATCTTAAAAGATGCCTCCTCTCCCCATAGAGTTTCTTCAAAGATTAGGACCTTAGAGATAACATGTTTCCAGTGCCTTCGTTTTCTTCAAGTCAAAAATAAAAGACATGTTTTAGTTTTCTTTAATGTAGTATTCATACATGCATGTAAAACATGGGCACATTTTATGTAGGCTTCTTTATCAAAAGTTAAAACATCTTGAAGTTATTACTTTTGATCGTAATCTACAACATTCACCAATGTTACTATAACATCAACTTATTTTATACCGAATTTTGGGGACCAGCTGATGTGAAAATATCAATGAAACTTAAAGACTAATAATCTCGATTACCTTTCTGAATGTCCATCCTATCAGGATTTCCTTTTCCATCCATGGCAAATGATCAAACTTAAAATTTTCCGGCTCAGCGAGTGTGGGAAGAGCTCTTTAAAATACAATTCATTTTTGCGGGTGAGCCAAATGATGAGTCTACCTCTACCAAGTTCCTCTTACTGGGAGGATTTGATCATAATATGTCAGTTAGAATGATACGTTGCTTTTGAGTTCAATTTCATTGCTCCAAATCTTCTTTGTTCGATTTTGCCTCTGCTCCTAGGGATGTGAAGTTGTGGTGGCGGATGCGCATAAGGACGTGCTGTAGTGAAGGGCCATTGCGCGATCAACGCACTAAATGACATGAAACGAATAAAATATTATCGCATAAGTTGGTAAGTATCTTAAAAGTTGGCTTATATTGTTCTCTTTCTCCAGAAAGGAAAATGTAGGGCATCTTAGGGAGGTAAACAATTGGGAACTTTATGGACTTGGAATCTTAAATTTAATTAAAGTCTGAGTCGACTTGCTTTTCCCTTTAACCAAAGGAGTTTTCAATATGCAAAGTTTTGGTGCGTTAACTTTAGCTTGATAAAGTTGGCCATGATGAGAGTCTTGAGAGACATGCTGAAGAAAACGATATCGAGGAAGCAATAACACGCATGCATGCATGATTGCAACTTTTGTCATGAGATATACAGATGTTATGAGATTATGACAAACGATAAGATAATTACATTAAATTTATCTAAACTACAAGAAAAAAAATTTAAACTTAAATTCAGGCGTTATCTAAACTTAATTAATCAACTTGACTAAATTCAAACGTGATCGTGAAATGGTCTTTCAAGACAATCTATTAACCTAGGCCAAAACTTCAGCCTCGTGATTAGTGAATGAAGACTCTGCACTGAATGTCACAATTACTTAGTACAACTACCTAGTGCATGATGATATATGCAAAAGCTTTTGTTGTCAGATCTTATCTCCAACATGCATGATTAAATTATAAAGATGCTCTCATTGATCAGAATCATATTCTTATTTCTTTGCTGAGCACTAGTTTAAGTTGAATATAGGGCTTCAAGCAAGGTATTTTATCATGTCAAAGTGTTTGATCTTATGATTTTCACACGAATCTTTCAATCTCTTACACTTTCTTTTAAATGTATAAAAAGATAAAATAGTCAAATTAGAATGCAGATACGAGGTTCAAAATTATTATCTTTATTCTAAGTTAACTTTTTGACATAGGCTTAGGCTTCTCATTGGCTTTTCTTAGTCTACAACAAAGAATTTTTTTTTCAATGGACCATATTTCCAGCACATTGAAAAAATATCACATGACATAGACTGTGATATTGAAGGATTGATTTTTGCTTAGTTTGACTAATTTACCCATGTTCTATTAGATTGTTTTCTCTCTAAATATTTTTTGAACTAAGGGGTGGTTTTGGTATTTTATTATTTTTATTTTGTTAAGAGTAAATAGTCATAAGGAGTATGGGCCCAGTTTAGGCCGCCATGCCAACAGAGCCCAGTTTAGGCGGGCCGGTTTTTTTATTTTCCATTTTATATGGACAAAATGGTATTTTTGTGCGGCAATAATCTCAGCGCTGATAAAGGGCGCGATTAACGGTCGTCTTATTTCCGGAAAGGGGACCCGGAGCCTCAAATGGTAGCCGGCAATTCGACCGTTGCCGTGTCAAGGTTGAAGAGGGAAGATTGCAAGCGCACCAAACACGACTCTCACTTCTCCAATTGGAAGGTAAAATTTCTCTGCGTTTTTATGGGATTGAAGTTTTAATTTTTTTTTTAATTTAATCTTAGAATTTGAGGATAAATTTGAAATCTTTGGAGATTTCTCTACTGATTTCAGTCACTGTTCGGTTGAAAATTTTCAAATTTACTCCAGATCTTTGCCTTAAATCTTGTTTCTCTGATTACCCAGATTCCAGAATCTAATTTTACATGGTATTTACAATCTGGGTTTGTTGACTTTAATCTGGAATTTTAGGATAATTTGAATTTAATCCCAAATATTTACCTTATATTATGTTTCTCTGATTACCCAGATTCCAGAATCCAATTTTATTTGGTATTTATGATCCGTGTTTTTTTGGTTGTTCTGTATTTGTTATTGTGAATTTAGATTCTGGTTGGCCCTTCTGATTGGGAAGACTATTCGCTGGGCAAAGAAGGAGCTGAAAGATACAGAGTTCATAACCTCCCCAAAAAGGAGAGTCCGGGTGTCTATGAACTCGGGATTTCCGTTTCGCGTACCGGTCTAGGCCGTGAGATTGGGAAGCTTGACCCCGACTGCATAGTCCCGGTGTACCTTGGACAAGCTGATAATGTGAGGACACGGCTTCAGCAATACGGTCGTTCAGGTGCGCATTTGGGCAATGGCAGCTCAACTGGTCATCCTACTGACTCTGTGCAAAAGGAAAAGGGGCCAGGATTGTTTGCAGAGATACTGTCAAAAGGCTACCCCATTGCGTATAGATGGGCTCCTGTAAGTATATCTCAATCTTGTTTTGTCTAAAGTTCGAAATTGACTTGGGTTTTCTGGGAGAGATCGGTATTGATGCTATTGTGTTTTAGGCGATGATAAAGAATTAGATGTAGTATGTTGAAGAGTGTTAAATCTCATGTCGGAAACTTGACAACATAAAATACAATATGTAAGCAAGTTGGTTCCACTACTAATAACGCCGAGGTCTTTTGCAATAACACTTCACACTAGCAAGACCATACTTAAATGCAAGCTAGGGATAATGTCGGTGTTAGGCCAGTTGGTAGTAGGCTGCTAGTGCGCTCGTCTGAAATCTTGAGATAGCATGCATTTGCTAAGTTACCACTGTCATTCTTGCTAGTTGAAGAAATTGGATATTATGACGGTGATTATTGATTCTTTGTTGATTGTCAAACAGATGGAAAATAAAAGCGACGCACTGAAAACAGAAACTCAGCTCCTTGATACATTTGATTATGCATGGAATACAACCATTAATGGAGCAAGGCGCCCTGATGATGTCCTTCGAAAACTCAAGAAGTTTTCTTCAAGCACTACGCGATTTGCTAACTTTGCCGAGAAGCTTCTGCCTTTCAGTCAGAAGAAAGTGGGCATCAGAATTGAATCAAGCAAACCAATGGGTGACAAATTTGGTGCTTATGATGACAGGGAGATCCACAAATCCCCTTTTCGGGTCTTCAAGCTCAGCAGATCACAGCCTAGGTTGGTTTCATATGGAAGCATTACTGAGGAGAATACTAGTATAATTTGTGGGGTGGTTATAGGAGATGGTTCTGTTTGCAGAACGGCACCAGTTCCAGGAAGAAAGAGGTGTGCTGAACACAAAGGGATGAGGATTAATGGGTCAACCAGAGTTGGGATATCAAGCAGCAATGTCGACTCACAGTGCCCCATTATTAGCAACCATGATCCAGTAGAGCTTCCTCCAGTTGAAGTTCCTGCTAGTGAAATCTTCGTTCCAATTTGCGGATTCATCTTGGCTAATGGATCGCCTTGTGGAAGGCATCCGATCCGAGGGCGGAAAAGGTGTGATGAGCATAAAGGGAGAAGAATTCATAAAGGGGACTAAGCATTAGGTCTCAGTCCGCCGCCCAACTAACATCTAGCGTCTTTTAAAACCTACCATAGTTGTTTTATCTTCCTTAAATTAATTATATAAATTGGAGAATGTAGGCGTCAATTTGTTGTTGATTGTTATTTATGCCTTGGAAATAATGTTGTAGCTGTCTGTATTGGTACATGCCCTTTAATTTATTGTTGTATTGGCCAAAAAAACCAATAACATTGTTGTACCAGCTTGTTGTATTACATGTCATTTATATTGAACTCAAATTGTGTTCTATGATTCCGAAAATTCTATTATATAACTCTTCACTTTGATTCATAATATTTAAAATCGATGGATTTGATTATTGGAATTGTTCACCGTCAATCATTTTGGTATTTCTGTAAGAAATATTCATTAAATTAAGGATATTTTTGTCAAATTAATGCGTTCCATTAATCTAGTGCTTTCTTCAATGAAGATTTTTCACAAAATAATAGACGATGGTCAATGCTAGAGGTCACTTTTATCAATTTTAAAATTAAAAAAAAAATCAAAGTGAGAATTTATAAAAATCTTAAAAAGCATTATAACTACAAAATCTTTTTCTGTTTTAGATCATCTCTGGGTTATTTAAAATAAAATCTAATGTACTTTTTGACAAAATAAAGATAATGTTAATAAAACCACACAAAGATAAAGCAACCACTTAACCTGCGCACGCACGCTCGTCGCCCCATTTCACTACTGCCCTTCCCTATCGTGCGCCGCAGCAGCAGTAGCCATCTCCGATACGATGCCAGCCGGCGATCTCAGGTGCGCAGAGTGGTCCTCGGACGCCGAGTGGGAGGCCTGGGTGTGGACCCAGATCAAAGCCGAGGCGCGGGGCGATGCCGAGTCGGAGCCGGCTTTGGCCAGCTACCTCTACTCCACCATACTCTCCCACTCGTCGCTGGAGCGGTCGCTGTCGTTTCACCTGGGGAACAAGCTCTGCTCCTCCACCCTCCTCTCCACGCTCCTCTACGACCTTTTCCTCAACACCTTCTCCTCCGACCCCTCCCTACTCGCCGCTGCCGTCGCGGATCTTTGCGCGGCCCACGAGCGCGACCCCGCTTGCGTCTCGTTTTCCCACTGCCTGCTCAATTATAAAGGCTTCCTGGCCTGTCAGGTAATTTGTTTAATTTTTAGGGCTGGTAATTTAGTTTCCTGTTTGGATTCCGAGAAAATGTTAGGAAAATTGAATGAATTTATTTGGTTTATGCATCGAGTCAGGTTTGTTCCTGTCTGGATTCCGAGAAAATGTAAGAAAAATTGGACGAAGTGATTTGCTTTTTTAGGCGCGCATCAAATCAGATAGTTAAGTTTCTGCTTGGATTCTGAGAAAGTGTAAGAAAATTGCATGAATTCATTTTATTTTTCAGGCGTGCACCGAGTTAGGTAGTTAACCTGTTTGGATTGCGAGAAAATGAAAGAAAATTTTAACAAATTTATTTGATTTATAGGCGCATCGAGTGGCGCACAAGCTGTGGATTCAGAACCGTAGGCCGCTGGCGCTTGCGCTGCACTCGAGGATCGCGGACGTGTTCGCGGTGGACATACACCCAGCGGCGAGGATCGGAAAGGGGGTGCTGTTCGACCACGCGACAGGGGTGGTGGTGGGGGAGACGGCGGTGATCGGGAACAACGTGTCAATACTCCACCACGTGACGCTGGGTGGCACCGGGAAAGCCGGCGGAGACCGGCACCCGAAGATCGGCGATGGGGTTTTGATCGGTGCGAGCGCGACGATTTTGGGGAATGTGAAGATTGGGGAGGGCGCAAAGATTGGGGCGGGGTCGGTTGTGCTGATTGATGTTCCTCCGAGGACCACGGCGGTGGGAAATCCGGCGAGGTTGGTTGGCGGGAAGGAACGGCCGTCGAAGCACGAGGACGTACCTGGCCAGTCCATGGATCACACCTCGTTTATGTCGGAGTGGTCCGACTATATTATATAGAAATTTAAAAGTTAGTTTCTTGTTCGTTATGTTAGTTATAGGATAATAAAGAATCCCACGAATCTGCGGTGATTGTCATAACGCCATAAAAACAAAATTACGAGATGTTTTGTTTGCTCGATTAATTCTACGTTTTATTCAGGATGTTATTGAAACTCAAATGAAGGAAGAGATTTTCACTGCATAAGATAATGACCATCTTTTGCCTTCTCCATATGTACATTGAATGAGAATCTTCTCTCCTAATTATGCATTGCCCTGTTCGGGTACCTCTTGCACAAAATAGTCTAATCGAAGATTTTTGCTACCTTAATTGGTGGAACCATTATTCGATTAGACTATTTTGTACAAGAGGTACCCGAAATGTACAAGGAAGGGATTTCTCCTACAGATGGACTATTATTCAGCTTCAAAGAATGAAATGTACAGCTGAAAAGGGTATGAGTGGTACAACAAGTAAACCTAATTGACGATTCAGAAGGGAAGGAAAAATTCCCAATCATTGTGTAGGACTTCAGAAATGTAAGCTGTGGCTGTACTCAAAGAACGTATTTTGGGGTTTGAGAACAATCAACTGCTGCACTTGCGAGAGGTTTGTCAGGATTCAATTAGTTACCTGATAAGCCAACTTCATCCGAACTAAATCAAATGGATAAGTAAAAAGCGCAGCTGTTCCTCCAGCAAAAGATCCTGCCACAAGATCAAGACCAGGTCCCCGCCCCACTTCAGGAAAGGCGAGAATAATCCATCTGCGGTATTGCTCATAAGTCATATAATGCAGGGCTGCATATGGAACAATTCTTGCAACACAAGCTCCATTTCCCCTGTAGAAAAACTCGTAGTTGATTGAAAGCATGAAAACAACCTTCACATAAATGACTCGTTACTCAAGTATCCATCTGTAGAAACCCATAGGCCCTTCTGTCTTTGCAGTTTTCTTAATGGATCCAAAAAGTCCGATGCTCTGGTATTCTGTTCTTCTGGTCTGCAAAGGATAAACAAATAAGCCATCATATGTGCGTATCGAGGACAGCTTACTTGTTGGTAAATCCAATTAAAGTTGGCAACTTGTTTCTTACTGCTATGTGAAAGAAGAGGGTATATCTTAAACTTCGATTTTCCACCTCGGGGAAGAACACCAAAATCCGAACCACAAAACTTGCAATCGAAGTTAACTCCTGTACTAAATACTTCTTCTCTACTTTTGTTTTTGGTTTTCGGATAGGAGAAGGAGAATTGAGTGGCATGCACCCACAAGTTATCTATCTAGTATTCGTCCGAAAACCTTACAGTGTACTGACCATGGATATAAAAATAATAAAAAAAATTAAAAAAAAAGTATCGGAAAATCGAATCGAACAGAAACAAGCCCTTGAATCAATTTATTTGATCACATTGTTACTCAATCGAATCAAACAGCCAACAGTACCCCATTTGCACAATCCATTCAATTTAGTACTACTATACTCAAAAGCAATTATGGGCGAGCCTTGGCACTACAGAAAGATTACGTGACCAAAAGGTATGAGTTCGAGTCGTGAAAACAATCTTTATGCAAAATAAAGATAAAACTACGACTATAGATTGTTTGCCCCACTCTAACAAAGTAGGGAGGCTTGTTGGCTTCTTGTCGGCCCTTTTTTTTCACTCAAAAGCAATCATCTTGAATCAAAACTCAATCTACCCAACGAACAAATCCAATTAACTTAAACACCCAATAAGCTAAAAGTAAAACTGCATTACTAATTTTTACCGTGCAGAAAATCAAGAACCAAAACATTCAGTAACTTTCCAGCAAAAAGAAGAAAACAATAACCGAATCATGTCCAAAAACTTCAAAAGAATTTCACGCAATTTGTTACCTGAAACAAAATCTTGATACGTTCGAGTGGCGCAACCACTTTTTTTGCAACCCCGCCGGCGATCAGCTCCTTGACGAACACAGGCATGGACTCTAATATTCCGTCCGGGTAGACGTTCATCTCTCTCTCTCTTCCCTCTTCTCTGCCATTGCGGCAAACTTTGACACGAGAGAGAGAGAGAGAGAGATTCTGGGTTTGTGATTGAAGGAAGAGTTGGAGCAGAGAGGAAGGTAGGAAGGGGTTGAAGGATCGAAACGTTTCTTTTGGTTGTGGATTTTATATGTAGGGGGGGAGGGGGGAGGGGGGGGGGGTGCGGGGGGTGGGGGGAGGACAGCTGACAAGTCATAGAAGCACTCGCTTGACTAAGGCCTGATTTGGTAAGATTCTGAAAAAAGTTGGTATCAACAAAAGTTAGGAGATATTTTTGTGTTTGGTAAACATTCAGCTTCAGCTTTTTTTCACAGTTTTGGGTGAAAAAAAGCCAAAAACAAGAAGCTGCAAAACCCAGCTTTGAAAAATTGGCTTTTTTTCACATCTGTTTTACATAAAAGTTTACCAAACACTATAATAATGCTTTTTTTTTTTCAAAAGCACTTTTACAAAAAAGTTTATCAAACACTCTGCTGCTTTATTTCACAGCTGCTTATTCTCACAACACAGCAGAAGCAGCTTTTTTTCAAAGCACAGTAATACCAAACCAGCTCTAAGATTACCATTTTTTAATGTAAGAGAGAGGAATTGTTGGGTGCGGAGTTTTTGTTCAACTGCTTTCAGTTCTAAATTATCTGTTTAGATCAGGACCGTCCAACTGTGCCGGCTAGTTTCAACTTTCAATCATGGCCCTTTGAGTGTAGCATTTGGGCACTCAAAACAAGTTCGATGCTGTGGACGGATCGACAAACATCAAATTATGTGATGAGGCTCTAGTTAAAGTGTTTATATAACATTAAATTCGAATTCAAACACTAAATAATTTGTAATTCAGTTAGTTAAGATCGTTTACTTATACAACTAAGGAATTGAATTCTTAACAAAAAATGTAAAAAATATCAAGATTATTAGGGCATGTTTGGTATTTTACTTAAATCCAACATTTTAAACTCAAAAACAATTTTCAAGTTTTAGACTTTAAAAATTTGTTTGGTACGACTATTTTCAAAAACTAGACTCAAAACTAACTCAAAAATATAGTATATTATCTAAAAACATAAAAAGTAAGTTTTTAAACTTAAACTGACTCATTTCTTTTCTCTCCCTTCTCCCCTTTCACTCCAAATCTATCTCTCTTTTCTTCTTCTCTTTTTTTTTTTTTTTTTTTTTTACCTTTTTCGTCTCTCCTCCAATCTGCTCTCTTTGTTCTCTCGGTTCTTTCTCTCACTCATCTTCCTCTCTATCTCGTCCAATCCTCTCTCTTCTTTCTCTTTCCTTCAACTATCGCTTACTTTCTTTCCTCCTCTCTCTTATTTCTTCCTCTCATGTGACCCCCTTCTTTTTAGACCTCTTTGTCTAGTTTAAGTCGTAAGATTTAAAAATTTTAAATCGTAAATCAATCAAATTTTTTAGTCTAAAAAAAATTGTTTTCAAGAAATGTTTTGAGAAATGATAAAAATTTTCAAATAAGATACCAAACAAACCCTTAAATATTAAGACTACATAAAACATAGTTGACCAGAAAATCTAAGTAACTATATCTTAAAACTTGAACAGGAAAATAAAAATAAAGTGTACACATTATCTTTCTTGAAAATAGTTCAAACAAATTCGAAAATTTCAACGTCGTTATAGCATATTTGTTTCTTATTTAATTTTTTTTTTCAACTCTTCTAACGTAGATGTATCATTTTATAAAATAAAAAAAAATTGAAATTTTTCCTTACTCAACTCGGATATCAAATAAAAGCAGATTTCTTTTAGGAAAAACTAACCAAAACCCCCAAAAAACTTTCCTTTTAATCACCAGGACAAATTTTTTTGATAATACCCAAACTGGGCATAAGAAAGATGACAAAGGAGGGCTCCAGGGAGACAAAATATGCAGCAACCCTTGAAAACCTTTAGACAATAATTGAATGCAGAATGACAAAGTAAGGGCATGGGCTCTAGAAGATAAACCATGCAGGAGGATTCACATGGGTTCACATGGCCTTTATCAAAGCAAAAGAAAGACAAGACAAGATCTCGTCAGAATCAGAAACATTGTCTACAGATTCAGAAACAATGAGAAAAAGGGAAGATAAGGCACACCATTCAATTAGAATTTTGTATTTTGGTATCATCATTTAGTGTAGATAAGGAGAAATTCCTTTCATTGTGAAACCACCTCTCAACCTCCCAAAATCTCAACACCTGAACATCCTACTCTCACCATATACTCACACCATCTTCACCCGTAGCCTTCATAGCATCCTTGTAAACACTTCCTTGTAAACACTTTCTTGTAAACAATTATCTTTGTAAACATTTTATATATAAAAAAAAAAAGTTCAAGTGTACATATTCAAGCAATTTCCAAGTCTTAAGTAAATTTTCTTTTCTTTCTTTAGTGTGTTTGTTTAATTAGACTTCTAGTCCAAAACAGGGAAATACTATTATAATTATATTATTAACCTGCTAAACTAACGATCATACTTTGTTCGAGCACTCTGTTATAGTTGAATGTTTGCCATGCAAATAACTAGACATTAACCAGGGTACCTCTGAGTTCTTCATACCTCTGAGTTTAGCTGTTAATGCCTTATACTTGTACTGTGAGTGGCCGTCATGCTGAAACATGTCGAGTTCTATGTGCAAGGTTTTATGTCTAACTGTTATAATGGTCATCCGACTATTTAATGGGGCCCTGCTTTGCAAATCTAGTATCAGAGTCAAGTTTAGCATTTTAATAGTATAATTATAATAGTAAAGTACCTTGAGAACGAAAGTCATTGATACAACTGATATCACACTTGTTTATTTTGTATGAACAACAGATATTATTGTCCTTGTAGACCTTGTCAACCACAACTACTAGGCATTTATTGGGTGTCTAGGAACCCAACTATAAATAGCATAAAGAGAAGATAATCCAACTATAAATAGTATAAAGAGAAGATTAGCATATATATCCAAAAGATTTAACAGGACTTTGAAGAAGTAGAAGTTTTATCTTGATTATCTTGAACATTCTTCATGTATTAGTAAATATAATAACACAGAAGTGCTGCATAAAGTTTTAGAAGCAAAAAGAGCAACATATCAAGTTTTAGAGACCTTGAGAGAAGAAAGAGTGTTTCTAAGAAACCTGTTAGCCGTAACTTTAGATAAATGTAGACTATAGTTTATGGTAGATTATCTTAATTTAGAAATTAATGAACCTCAAAAAAGAAAAATAACCTTAGACCAAAATAGTTTAATTTGTTATTTTTCATTGAGAAAGCATAATCATATTTTGCATAGTGAATAAAATCTACAAGCTAATAGTATTGTAAATCTTATTATTAGTCAAGCAAAAACTATAAAATTAGAAAATAATAAGCATAATCATTTGTTGAGAATAACACAGTTTGATGAAAGACCAGTTTATTTAACATATTGCATTAATAATGAGTCTATTAAAGTAGAAAAACAACAATTTAATTTACCATTAACATTTGTTTCACAGGTAGGATCATACCCATTCATTTTAGGTTTAAATTTTTTGAAAAGTTTACAATGTTTTTTTTATTTATGAATCCTAGCATAACACTTTTCAAAAGAGTCTTTACAATAACAGATTAAAGTAATATTGAAGAAGCATACAAAAGCATAAGTATAGAAGAGCCTAGTGGTCAAGATAGTTATTATTAGTCAAGCGAAAATTCTAAAATTAGAAAATAATAAGCATCATCATTTGTTAAACCAGTTGTTGAGAATAACACAGTTTGATGAGAGACCAGTTTATTTAACATATTGCATTAATAATGAGTCTATTAAAGTAGAAAAACAACAATTTAATTTACCATTAACATTTGTTTCACCGGTAGGATCATACCCATTCATTTTAGGTTTAAATTTTTTGAAAAGTTTACAAGGTTTTTTTATTTATGAATCCTAGCATAACATTTTTCAAAAGAGACATTACAATAACAGATCAAAGTAATACTGAAGAAGCATACAAAAGTATAAGTATAGAAGAGCCTACTGGTCAAGATGGTTATTATTTAGAAAATTCAAAAGAAAATGATGAGCATAATAATATAGAAGAGTTTGATGAAGAAATATTTGAACATGAATTTCCGATTTTAGAATAAGGAACCCATATAGAAATATTACAGTTCAATAGACCAAAAAGTTTAGAAGAATTATTTCAATTAGCATAACAAACTAGAATTATAGGAGAAGACCCACAGTTACATTGAAGTAAAAATAAAATATTAGCAAAATTAGATATAATTAATCCAGATTTAACCATTTAGACAGATATGCTTTGTAGTTTAGTAGATAAACAAGAATTTGAGCAGCAAATAAAAGAGTTGTTAAATTTAAAAGTAATTAGACCCTCTAAGTCTAGACATAGATCAACAGCATTTATTGTGAGAAAACATTCAGAACTAGAAAGAGGTAAGGTTATAATAGTTTATAATTACAAGAGATTAAATGATAATACATATTAAGATAATTATAAGTTACCAAACAATGATGAACTCATAAATAAAATTCAAGAGAGTAAATAATTTAGTAAATTTGATTGTAAATCAGGATTTTGGCAAATATGATTAGCAGAAGAATCAAATGAGTGGACAACTTTTACTTGTTCAAAAGGACATTTTGAGTGGCTTGTTATGCCATTTGGACTTAAAAATGCTTCATCGATATTTCAAAGAAAGATGAACCAAATTTTTAAGAAATATGATAATTTTTGTAGTATTTATGTAGATGATATTTTAGTACATAGTAAAAATAGAAATGAACATAGGAAGCACTTAGAGATAATTTTACAAGAATTTATCAATAATGGAATTGTGATTAGCAAAAATAAAATAGCATTAGAAAAGCAAGATATAGAATTTTTAGGAATGTATATGAAGTCAGGTACAATACAATTACAAGATCATATAGTTAAAAAGGTTTTAGAATTTCTAGACAAATTAGAAGATAAAAAACAGTTACAAGCATTTTTAGGATTGTTAAATTATGCAATAAATTTTATTCTTGATTTAGGAAGAAAAATAGCAGTATTACATAGTAAAACTAGTAGAACAAGACAAAAGTATTTTAATAGTGAAGGTATTAAATTAGTTCAAAATATAAAGGAAGAAATTACTAAACTTAAACCATTAACATTATCATTGGATAATAGTTAGAGAATAGTTGAAACCGATGCTTCATCATTAGGATGGACATGTATACTATACCAGAAAAAGCATAAGGAGTCACCATAGTCTGAGGAATAAGTTTGTAGATATTTATCAAGAAAATTTAGTGATGTACAATCAAGATTACCATCAATAGATTTAGAAATTTTAGGGATAATTAATTCATTTGAGGTATTCTCTTTATTTTTATGTAATAAAGTATTTACGATTAGAACAGATTGTCAAAATATAGTTTCTCATTATAGCAAAATACATGATAATAAACAGGCAGTCCAAAGATGAGTTAATTTTGTTGATTCAATTATAGGAAATGACTTTAAACCAATTTTTGAACATATAAAAAGTAATGACAATACATTAGCTGATATATTATCAAGATTAATTTGTTGAACAAGAATGGAATATCATGGACCATCATCCTCAAATAGCACAAGACCACAAGGCAGAAGAGCACACTTCAATAGCATAATGATGTACCATGGACCTCCACCATTTAATGGATTCAAAAAATAACATAAGCAGACCAATATCATATTCATTCTCTTGAGCACAACTTTCAAGTCATTTCTAAGGACCATAAGTCGTTACTTAGTAAGTTTACCAAAATGAACCAAGAACTCCAATCTCGTAGAATGCAGCAGAAGGCAAATAACATCCTGAAAAGAAAATTAAAAATAGGTATAGAACCTGATCAGCACAAGAATAAAGAAAAATAGGTTGTTGAACCCATAGAACAAGAGGCTAATAAGCTCATAGAAGAGATTAAGATTGAGCTCTTAGAAGAAGACATTGAAATGGAGCAACATCAAAATAATGAGCAGTATCAGCATCTGAGTGACAAAGAAAAACAAGAAAGATATGAAAGTTTTCTTAAGAATATATCTTTAGATTTAATAATAGATAATATCCTATTAGAAGAAATTTCATAAGCAAAATTAAGAATAATGCCACCAAATATGCAAAATGAGATCCTGAGTAGAGTATCACAGTCCATAAAAGAGTTACAATTACAATTACAATGTGCTTTGTATCAGTTCATCTTTGATCCAAAACCAGGAATGAATATTACAAAGATGTATACACCATGTCTTTATGATAGTACAGATAATTGTATTTGTAAACCAGAAGTTAGCATAGTTGTAGCCAGGATTAACATGAGAGATTTTAAACCATGACATTTTAGTTATGAACATCAGAAAAAGCATAATGTGGTAGAAGTTACCTCGACCTTACTATTAGAGTTTGGCTATCTTGATAAAATATTCATTAACCATATTTCCCAACTAGAATCATTTCCTGAAAAACTTATAAAAGTAGCAGAAGATTATTTGAAAAAGTAAAAAGAAATTTGCATAAGTTTTATTAGTAGTCCTCCAGATTGGTATGTACATATGCATAAGGAGAAAGCTATGCATATAGCCATGATTAATAAAAAGTCTTTTAGACTATACCCTACCTCCTCACATAGGTGGACTTATTCATACAAAAATATTCTAAAATTTTGAGGGATCCAAATTCTAGCCTTAGATGAGTTTGAAGATTTTAGGTATGATATGGTATTAGTAGCAGAAGAAGAAAAAATGTATATTTACAGCAAGACAAGGATCAGTCATCAGCCTTATTGGAAGCCTCAAAATTTCAAAGAAGAAACAGTATAAATGTACTACAAAGTGAAAAAAGATAAAGAAAGAGATGCATAGTTAGTAGAAAGCGATGAATAGTACTGGAACAATTTGACAGAAGAAGAGCTGCATAACATCGACAACATGATGGAAGCATGAAAAGTTGGCAGCAAATTAGCATAAGTTGAATAGCATCATACAAAATAACATATTTTGATCAGATAGAAATGTCAACATCATTGTGGATCTTGCTACAATAATTACATAATGGCATAAGAGTAAATAAAGAAAAGAGTTTGATCCATTATGAGCTTTTTATATACAAAATGTCCTTCTGATTAAGAATGAATAGTGGTAGGCTCTTTTCGTTAAAAAAAACCCTTTTTTTCATCTACTTTCTCAGCACAAATCAAAGACTACCGCATTGACATTGGTCAATTTTGACTTCAGTTCTTAATACATGATTAGTATTTATTTATTCATTAACCCATCTATCACACGTGTCCTGCTATCTTATGGTATATGTTGATTGAATAATGGATTATGTGGTTTCCTTTTTAGTCCAATACAACATGATTATTCTAATTATTCTACTACAAAGTAGCAACAATGATGTGTGTAACACATGCCATCCAATGAGAATATTTGAAACCGAATCGGATCCCTTCCAGACCCAAAGGAACTGAACCTAAGAATCAAATGATCTGGGTCATTTAAATTTGATCTAACGGCTACAAACAGGAGGTCATTCTAAAAGTTATAATAATTGTAGCCGTTGGATCAAATTTCAATGGCTCGGATAATTTGATCCTTAGGCTTAGTTCCTTTGGGTCCGGAAGGGATCGGGTTCCATTTGAAATGCAAAGGAATTTCATTAAAATCTGGAAAATGAAATCAATCTAAAAGGGAAGAGATCCCCCCAGGATTTCTCTCATCAAATCCTAGGGATCCGGAGATTCGGGCCTTTGAAATTTGATCCAACGGCTACAAACAGGGGGCCCCCTCTAAAAGTTATAATAATTGTAGTCATTTGATCAAATTTCAAGGGTCTGGATCCCTAAGATTTGGTGGGAGAGATCCGGAGGGGATCTCTTCCCAATCTAAAGAATCATTTTTTCATGGTTTATAAAGATCTTGATCTCACTTTGTCTACTGAAACTCAAAAGTCGTTACTTTCTTCCCTAAAAATCGATTTCGAGTTTCGATCTCACTTTGCCCTTTTGAAACTCAAAAGTCGCCAATATACTCTCTAAAACTCAATATTCACTCCAATTTAGATTGTTTCTACGTTTTCTATTATTAACCGTTAAGTTTACTTATGTGACATAATTAGCGCCTACTCATGGTTGATGACCCACAAGCATAAAACTCACATATCCAATCAAATGGTGCCACATAGATCGAAAAAAAAAATTAACTTTCAAACATTGTATAACATAGTTATAAAATAAAAAAAAAAGAGTAAGAAAAATAGCAAAAACAATTCATGGGTTTAATCTCTCCAACCCCTGTCGCTAATCGTTGTCCATACATTCATCCATTCTCTCTTCATCTCCAGCCATCTTATCATTAGTTTTTTTATTTCATTGTTTCTTATATTCTTAATGGAGGTGGTTGGTGAAGAGAGAAGATAGTTCTTTTTATTCTTTTCTATTATTCATTTATTTGAAGGGGAATTTGGTATATTACCAATTATAAATTTTGAATGAATGAACTTAGTCTAAAAAAAATAGAAAAAAGGCAATGTAAAGCGAATTTTGAGTTCAGTGAGCAAAGTCTGATCAAATTCGAATTCCAAGGAATAAAATGGTGACTTTAATTTTGAGTTTCAAGAGACAAAGTGGTGAAATGAAATCGAGTTCCAAAACCTTGCTATAGTTTCTCCCCGCCCCCCCCCCCCCCCCCCCCGGGGCCCCTGGCGGTAATATCCCTTTGCCCCTGAATGAAGTTGATGATCCCTTTTGTTGGGACCTAAATGCAAATGACAAATTTTCATGTTAAATCAGCTACCTGAATCCAAAATAATAGTATAAGTAATAACTCTAGACAACAATTGTTAACAAAAATGTGAAAGTTGAATATCCCGCGAAAGCTCAAACTTTTTAGTTGGTTAATGATCTTGAATAGATTGCAAAACTAGGGCAAGGTTACATAAACATATTAGTTCAATTTATCCTAAGGCCATATCCAAGCAATCCGACCAGAGGGCCATATGGCTGAGAATAACCCGAAATGACACGAAAACCGTCTCCAACCGAGGATTAGGGCAAAGGGCTTGTGGGCCCTACCAGACTAAAATCACCAAATCAGACCAGGGGCTAGCCATCTCCAGCCAACCAGCTAGCCCGATGGGCCAGCCCACTTTTTTTTTTTTTGGACAATATTTTTTGCCCAGCCCACTTTTTGTTTTTTGTTTTGAGGATTTTTTTTGCCCAACCTACTTTTTTTTTTTTTGGACAATTTTTTTTTCCTACACCATTTCTCACATATTTTTCACCATTCTATACTATCTTACCTCATTTCTAATAATCTTCATATGTCTGAAAATCTTATTTTAATATGATAGTTTAATTTAATTAACTATATTAATTCAATTAAAATAATAAATTATGTTTGGCCTATAGTCCTTTGGCCCCCTAAGTTGGAGATGATTTTTTGTCACAGAGCTATGTTTGGCCTATGGCCCTTTGACCTCTCCAGTTGGAGATTGCATGAAATATGGTTTGACACTGTTCATTAAAATATATTCTTGGAGGGCTATAGGGCCAAAGAAAGTCTTATTGCCCTCATTCAGTTGGATATGGCCTAACTGTCCCTTCATCAAGCTCATTTGTTTAATGACATTAATCCTATTGGTTTGTTGGATTGGTTGCATAAGCGTGATGTTTCAGGTGAAGGAAAACTTCCTAGCCTTAGTAAGGCCCTCTTAATCTGCTTATAAATTTGGAAAGATAGAAATCAAGTGGTATTTAAGAATGAAAAACCTTCTCCTAATAGAGTTCACATGTTGGCTTCAATCATGGGTAATGACTATATTTAGGCTATCAATGAAGTTAAGTTGGCTAGTAAACAAAATCTAAAGTTTAGATGGGAACCTCCACAAAGAGGGCAGCTGAAAATCAACTCTGATGGGTCTGTTATTAACTCCGATGCAGCGGCCGACTTTGTGATCAGAAATGAAGAAGGATTTACAATTGCTGCCCGAGCAAGAAGCGTGGGAGAGAATAGCATCTCTTTAGCTGAAGTTCTAGCATGAGGGATGCTCTTTGGTTGGCCAAAGGGAAAGGTTTCAAGAAAGTTTATGTGGGATGTGATTCTAAACTTGTCGTTCATGCAATCAAGGGTTCTGCGAGACTCATTGGAATTTGAGGAACATCATTGAAGACATTGAGTGGTTGGTGACTACGCTCGATACCATTTCATGGAGCCATGTCTACAAGGAGGCAAAATTCTTGGCGAATGCAGTCACTAGCACATAGTTTAATTTTAATAATTTTCATGTTTGGAATATGACTGCCATGTGTGGCAAGAAAAGGTTTCCTGTTCGACTGTATTAAAATTGGATGTGACCATGGTTACTCTATTTAGTGTTTTTATTTTCCTATATAAAAAAGTTAAAGCAATTATTCTTCCATGGTAATGGTATTTCCGCAAATCGACGATTAAATACTTCTTATGGACATCTAATAATTACAACCTAATTAATATTTGAAGACAATAATTAAATGCCAAGGACTAAAATTAGTTTTTACTAAGATAAGGAGTGTTGTCCTTGCTCCACGGTGTGAGTTCGAACTACATCGACTCCATAATCTAACAAATCTATCGTTTTAACAAAAAATAAATAAATGTTTTTCAAGGGGTGGAATAGAAATTTCCCATTTTTAAATGGGTGTATGGAATGGCTTTAGGCTTTATGCCAATTGTTGCTGGAGCAAGAAGCGTGGGAGAGAATAACATCTCTTTAGCTGAAGCTTTGGCCTTGAGGGATGCTTTTGGGTTGGTTAAAGGGAAAGGTTTCAAGAAAGTTTGTGTGGGATGTGATTCTAAACTTCTTGTTGATGCAATCAAAGGTTTCTACGAGATCCCTTGGCATTTGAGGAACATCATTGAAGACATCAAGTGGTTGGTGACTACATTTGATACCATTTTATGGAGCCATGTCTACATGGAGGCGAATTTCTTGACGGATGCAGTCACTAGCACAAGTTTTAGTTTTTAATAATTTTCATGTTTAGGATAGGACTCTGCCATCTGTGGGAAGAAAAGGTTTATTGCTCGACTGTATTAAAACTGGATGTGACTATTGCCCATGGTTACTCTATTTAGTGTTTTTATTTTCCTAGATAAAAAAAGTTAAAGCAATTATTCTTCCATGGTGATGGTATTTCGACAAACCAACGATTAAATACTTCATATGGACATCTAAGTTCTAACTATTACAACCTAATTAATATACGAAAACAATAATTAAATGCCAAGGATAAGGAGTGTGACCCTTGCATCATGACGTGGGTTTGAATCCCGTCAATTCCCTAATCTAACAAATCTATCGTTTTAACCAAAAAAAAAAAAAAAAAAAAGTAAATGTTTTTCAAGGAGTGGAATAGAAATTTCCCATTTTTAAATGGGTGTATGGAATGGCTTTAGGCTGTATGCCAATTGTTGCTGGAGCAAGAAGCGTGGGAGAGAATAGCATCTCTTTAGTTGAAGCTTTGGCCTTGAGGGATGCTTTTGGGTTGGTTAAAGGGAAAGGTTTCAAGAAAGTTTGTGTGGGATGTGATTCTAAACTTCTTGTTGATGCAATCAAAGGTTTCTACGAGACCCCTTGGCGTTTGAGGAACATCATTGAAGACATCAAGTGGTTGGTGACTACATTTGATACCATTTTATGGAGCCAAGTCTACATGGAGGCAAATTTCTTGACGGATGAAGTCACTAGCACAAGGTTTAGTTTTTAATAATTTTCATGTTTAGGATAGGACTCTGCCATCTGTGGGAAGAAAAGGTTTCTTGTTCGACTGTATTAAAACTGGATGTGACTACTGCCCGTGGTTACTCTATTTAGTGTTTTTATTTTCCTAGATTAAAAAAAGTTAAAGCAATTATTCTTCCATGGTGATGGTATTTCCACAAACCAACGATTAAGTACTTCATATGGACATCTAAGTTCTAACTATTACAACCTAATTAATATACGAAAACAATAATTAAATGCCAAGGATAAGGAGTGTGACCCTTGCATCATGGCGTGGGTTTGAACTCCGTCAACTCTCTAATCTAACAAATCTATCGTTTAAAAAAAAAAAAAAAGTAAATGTTTTCGAGGAGTGGAATAGAATTTTCCCATTTTTAAATGGGTGTATGGATTGGCTTTAGGCTTTATGCCAATTGTTGCTGAAGCAAGAAGCGTGGGAGAGAATAGCATCTCTTTAGCTGAAGCTTTGGCCTTGAGGGATGATTTTGGGTTGGTTAAAGGGAAGGGTTTCAAGAAAGTTTGTGTGGGATGTGATTCTAAACTTCTTGTTGATGCAATCAAAGGTTTCTACGAGACCCCTTGGCATTTGAGGAACATCATTGAAGACATCTAGTGGTTGGTGACTACATTTGATACCATTTTATGGAGCTATGTCTACATGGAGGCGAATTTCTTGACGGATGCAGTCACTAGCACAAGGTTTAGTTTTTAATAATTTTCATGTTTAGGATAGGACTCTGTCATTTGTGGGAAGAAAAGGTTTCTTGTTTGACTGTATTAAAACTGGATGTGACTACTGCCCGTGGTTACTCTATTTAGTGTTTTTATTTTCCTAGATAAAAAAAGTGAAAGCAATTATTCTTCCATGGTGATGGTATTTCCACAAACCAACGATTAAATACTTCATATGGACATCTAAGTTCTAACTATTACAACCTAATTAATATACGAAAAGAATAATTAAATGCCAAGGATAAAGAGTGTTACCCTTGCATCATGGCATGGGTTCGAACCCCATCAACTCCCTAATCTAACGTCTAATTTAACTAATTTTTCGTTTAAAAAAAAAAAGGATAATGTTTTATTCAAAAAGTAATGTTTTTCAAGGATTAAAATAAAATCTTCCGATTTTTAAATGGGTGTATGGAATGGCTTTAGGATTTATGCTGGGGCAAAGTATTGTACCTTGGCGGGGCTGTGAGCATTGTGTCTTGGCTGATGGAAGCAGCTTTATGCTTATGTAAAGTGCAATTAATTATAAGGGGAAGCAAAGCATCAGCATCTCCCTTCGCAGAAAGAACAAGTAATGGTAATGGACCATTTCTCCTGTCTTATTATTCACTGTTTCATGAACTATATGTTGTCATTTGTCAAGACCTTTCATTCATCAGCTTCCAACACTCTACGCCTCCACCCTTCTTGTGTCCTTTAGCTATTTCTCTATTCCCTGCTTTCCTCTTATCTTTGTCGTCCCTTGCGCGAGTATGGACGCTGCAAAGATGCTAGAAGTTCTCTACACTTTTCCTGCGGAGGGAATACTGAATTCGATACCATTTTATGGAGCCATGTCTACAAGGAGGCGAATTTCTTAGTGAATGCAGTCACTAGCACATGGTTCTATTTTAATAATTTTCATGTTTAGGATATGACTCTGTCATCTGTGGCAATAAAAGGTTTCATGTTCGACTGTATTAAAACTGGATGTGATTGTAGTTACTCTATTTAGTGTTTTTATTTTCCTATATAAAAAAGTTAAAGAAATTATTCTTCCATGGTAATGGTATTTCCGCAAATCAACGATTAAATACTTCTTATGGACATCTAATAATTACAACCTAATTAATATTTGAAGACAATAATTAAATGCCAAGGACTAAAATTAGTTTTTACTAAGATAAGATAAAGAGTGCTGTCCTTGCTCCACAGCGTGAGTTCGAACTCTGTCGACTCTCTAATCTAACAAATCTATCATTTTAACAAACAAACAAAAAAGTAATGTTTTTCAAGGAGTGGAACAGAATTTTCCGATTTTTAAATGGGTGTATGGAATGGCTTTAGCCTTTATGCTTGGGCAAAGTATTGTACCTTGGCGGGGCTGTGAGCATTAGAGCAACTCCACCCCTATCCATTTTGCGCCAGTACCCAACCCATTTATCCACTTAATTGAACAGTAACAGACTCAATGAACAGTAATAGGCCAAAGCATCTCCACCCCAAAAAAAAATGTGTTGGCACCTAGTCTAAAAATGCGCTGGCACAAACGATCTCCACCCCTACAAAATGCGCTGGCACCCAGTCCATTTAAAATATTAAATAATTTTTTTATAAAATAATAAAAAAAAATAGTTTTAATTTCGGATAGGATTTTTAACCAATCTCGTCACGCCACGTGTCATTATCCGAACGTACTATTTTTTTAATAGATTTCCGCTAAGATTTTCAACCAATCCCGACAACCCACGTGTCACTTCCGGTTTACAATAATTTAGGCAAGATTTCGATAAGATTTTTAACCAATCTCGTCACGCTATGTGTCATTATCCGAACGTACTATTTATGTCTTGGCTGATGGAATCAGCTTTATGCTTATGTAAAGTGCAATTAATTGTAAGGGAAGCAAAGCATCGGCATCTCCCTTCGCAGAAAGAACAAATAATGGTAATGGATCTTTTCTCCTCTCTTATTATTCACTGTTTCATGAACCATATATTGTCATTTGTCAAGACCTTTCATTCATCAGCTTCCAACACTCTACGCCTCCACCCTTCTTGTGTCCTCTAGCTATTTCTCTTATCTTTGTAGTAGGTGGTAAGGACTCCACTGGAGGAGCAACTCTAAAGGGCGCGATTAACGGGGGTCTCCTTTTTGAAAAGGGGAGACAGAGCCTCAAATGGAAGCCGGCAATTCGACCGTTGCCGTGTCAAGGTTAAAGAGGGAAGATTGCGAGCGCACCAAAAACGACTCTCGCTTCTCCAATTGGAAGGTAAAATGTCTCTGCGTTTCTTATGGAATTAAAGTTTTTATTTATTTTTTTTAATTTAATCCTAGAATTTGAGGATAAATTTGAAATCTTTGGAGATTTCTCTACTGATTTCAGTCACTGCTCGGTTGGAAAATTTCAAATTTACTCCAAATCCCTGCCTTAAATCTTGTTTCTCCGATTACCCAGATTCCATAATCTAATTTTACATGGTATTTACAAACTGGTTTGTTGACTTTAATCTGGAATTTTAGGATAATTTGAATTTAATCCCAAATCTTTACCTTAAATTATGTTTCTCTGATTACCCAGATTCCAGAATCCAATTTTATTTGGTAATTAAAATCTGTCTTCTTTTTTTTTTGTTTTTGTTTTTGTTCTGTATTTGTTATTGTGAATTTAGATACTAGTTGGCCCTTCTGATTGGGATGACCATTTGCTGGGCAAAGAAGGAGCTGAAAGATACAGAGTTCATAACCTCCCCCAAAAGGAGAGTCCCGGTGTCTATGAACTCGGGGTTTCCGGTTGTAGCAGCCTAGGCCGTGAGAGTGGGAAGCTTGACCCAGGCTGCGTAGTCCCGGTGTACCTTGGACAAGCTGATAATGCGAGGACTCGACTTCAGCAATACGGTCGTTCAGGTGCTCATTTGGGCAATGGCAGTTCAACTGATCATCCTACTGACTGTGTCCGAAAGGAAATGGGGCGCGGATTGTTTGAGGACATACTGTCAAGAGGCTACCCCATTGTGTATAGATGGGCTCCTGTGAGTATATCTCAATCTTGATTTCCTTAAAGTTCGAAATGACTTGGTTTTCTTGGAGAGATCGGCATTGATGCTAGGATGTTGAGAGTGTAAAATCTTATGTCGGAAACTTGACAACGTGAAATACAGTATGTAAGTGAGTGGTTCCACTACTAATAACGCTGAGGCCTATTGCAATAAAATACCTCACTAGCAAGACCAGATAGTTAAATGCAAGCTAGGGGTAACGTCGATGTTAGACCAGTTAGTAGTAGGCTGCTAGTGCGCTTGTCTGAAACCTTGAGATATCATGTATTTGCTAAGTTACCACTGTCATTCTTACGAGTTGAAGAAATTGGATATTATGATGGTCCTTATTGATTCTTTGTTGATTGTCAAACAGATGGAAAACAAAAGCGACGCACTGAAAACAGAAAATCAACCGCTTGATATGCATGGAATAGAACCAATAATGGAGCAAGGCGCCCTGATGATGTCCATCGAAAACTCAAGAATATATCTTCAAGCACTACGCAACGTACTGACATTGCCCAGGAGCTTCTTCCTTCCAGTCAGAAGAAAGTGGGCATCAGAATTGAGTCAAGCAAACCAATTTCAACGGGTGACAAATTCGGTGCTTATGATGACAGGGAGATCCACAACTCCCCTTGTCGGGTCTTCAAGCTCGGCAGAGCACAGCCTAGGTTGGTTTCGAATAGAAGCATTACTGAGGAGAATACTAGTATAATTTGTGGAGCGGATGTAGGAGATGGTTCTGTTTGCAGAACAGCACCAGTTCCCGGAAGACAGAGGTGTGCTGAACACAAAGGGATGAGGGCTAAGGGGTCAACCAGAGTTGGGATATCAAACAGCAATGTCGACTCACAGTACCGCTTTATCAGCAACCATGATTCAGTAGAGCCTTGCGGATTCATCTTGGCTGATGGATCGCCTTGTGGAAGGCATCCTATTCGAGGGCGGAAAAGGTGTAATCAGCATAAAGGGAGAAGAATTTAGAAACCCTAAACTTGTGGGACTTCACAATCCGCCTGGTTCACCTAGACGCTAGGCCCTAACCCACTTCCGATTAGCACCTAGCGTCTTTTGGAACCTTACTACAACGGTTGTTTTATCTTCCTTAAATTAATTGTATAAAGTGGAGAATGCAGGCTTCAATTTGTTGTTGCTTGCTATTTATGCCTAGGAAATAATGTTGTAGCTTTATCTATTGGTGCATGCCCTTTAATTTAATGTTGTATTGGCCCAAAAAAATTAAAAAAAACAATAATATTGTTGTAAACAGCTTGTTGTATTATATGTCATTTATATTGAACTCAAAATCGGTTCTGTGATTCCGAAAATTCTATGGTATAACTTCTCATTTTCATCTTTGTTAATTTCCTGTTTGGTTCCAAGAAAATGTAAGAAAATTTGAACGCATTGATTAGCCTTTCTAGGCGCGCATCATCCAATCAGATAGTTTTTGTTTGGATTCCAAGAAAGTGTCTGACAATTGCACGAATTGATTTGCTTTTTCAGGCGCGCACCGAGTTAGGTAGTTAATTTCCTGTTTGGATTGCGAGAAAATGCAATAAATTTTTAACGATTTTGTTTGATTTATAGGCGCATCGAGTGGCGCACAAGCTGTGGATCTAGAACCAGAGGCCGCTGGCGCTTGCACTGCACTCGAGGATCGCGGACGTGTTTGCGGTGGACATACACCCAGCGGCGAGGATTGGAAATGGGCTGCTGTTCGACCACGCGACAGGGTAGTGGTGGGGGAGACAGTGTCGGGAATACCGTGTCAATACTCCACCACATGACGCTGGGTGGCACCGGGAAGGCCGGCGGAGACCGGCACCCGAAGATCGGCAACGGGGTTTTGATCGGTGCGAGCGCGAGTATTTTGGGGAATGTGAAGATTGGGGAGGGCGCAAAGATTGGGGCGGGGTCAGTTGTGCTGATTGATGTTCCTCCGAGGACCACGGCGGTAGGAAATCCGACGAGGTTGGTTGGCGGGAAGGAACGGTCGTCGAAGCACGAGGATGTGCCTGGCCAGTCTATAGATCACACCTCGTTTATGTCGGACTGGTCCGGCTATATTATATAGAAATTTAAAAGTTAGTTTCTTGTTGGTTATGACAGTTATTTCTCGTTAAGTTGCAGCTGAACTAGTTATGTTAATTATTTCCCCACCTCTAATGGAAGAGGATCCTCTCTGGAGCTGGTTCCACCAGAGCCTCCGGATCCTTCTCATTCCTCTTCTTTCTCTGTACTTTTTCAGCCTCTGAAGTCGGCTTTTTGGGCTTCCTGGAGCTAGTTATTGGCAACGTTGTAGTAGTCGTCGCCGACTATGTGGTTTTGAAGTTTTCCAATAACTAGCTTCGAGGAGGCCACGATGCCGACTCCCACTGACTCCCACTCCAAGGGAGCACGACGCCCACTCCGGAGACCGAAAACTGCAGAGAAAGAAGAGGAAGGCGGAGGATCCGGAGGCTCTAGAACCGGCTTCCGAAAGGATCCTCTTCCGCCTCTAATGTTTTAACAATGCAATAATCCTTTGTTTTGTAATTTTTTTTAAACTAAAAAGTAAAATTAAGTGTTTAGATAGTACATTACAAAACTATAAAGTATATGAACTAAAAGTGAGTTAAAAGAAGCATAAATTCTTCGGGAACAAATTTTGAAGGGTAAATTACACTTTACCGCATCAGGTTTTGAGTCTATTGTAACCTTATACAATATCTTCAAAACATTTTACTTTCATACCTCACGTACTATTTTATTTCAATATAATACATCCATTTTCCATCCATTGGTCTATTAAGAGCTGACGTAGCTGTCAAATTTGTGTCATGTGGCAAAAAAATATTTTTTATTCATTTAAAATATAATAATACTTTTCCCTATTTAAAAATAATAAAATAATAATAATAATAAAACCCTTTCTTCTTCCCGTAGCCTTCCCCTTCCTTGCAACCCAAACACCCCACCCCCACGTCCCCCGCAACCCCCAACAATCCTCCTTCCCTTCTCTCTCCACGGCCAACTCCCCTGCAACCCCCCCAAGCCATCGCGAACCCGCCCGATGAGATTTGGGCAATCGTCTTGCGGTTTGACGACGGCTGGGACTTAGGACTTTCTGGTCCTGGGGTAGTTTGGGAATAATGTTGCGATTTTTTCTGGGGTTTTTAGATGGGAGCGGGATAGGTCCAGGTGTGAAGGCAGCTGGAGTGGAGAGTTGTCGTGGCAGAGGTTCGAGAAGGAGTTTGAGGAGAGAGAAGGAGGGAAGGGGTTGAGGCACGTGAGGTCGCCGACGTGGTCAAATTCGAGGGATTCGGGGAGCGAGCAGTCTAACACTATGTTTGGGTGAAGAAATTTAAGATTACTAAGGAATTTAAAAATGACGGAAATTGAAATGACGAGATTTTATTTTCTAGAATTTGTAAATTTTCTTGTTTGGTTAACCTAAAAGAACAATGGAATTGAATACAGAATTTGTTATTTTTAAACTCTCAATCATAGAAATTGAGAAATGACACCTATTTACATGGAATTTGAACTTGGGATTTGGAGGTCCCAAATTCCAAGTTTTTTTTCCATGCGGAAATTCTAAATTTCTATGCTTATGAATCCAAACAGGAGAATTGGTGCCTGTTAATTTATAAATTCTGACTTTTACCAAAATTCCATATTTATTTCTCTCATCCAAACATAGTGTAAGGTTAGGTCTCTGGGTAAGGTGGGGGTGTTTGGGTTGTAGGGAAGGGGAAGGCTATGGGAAGAAGAAGATCGGTTTTTTTTTTTTTTTTTTAAATTTTTTTAGGGAAAAGTATTATTATATTTTAAATGATTAAAAAATTATTTTTTTGCCACGTAACACAAATTTAGCAGCCACGTCAGCTGACACACCCCGACCAAGATAGGAGCGTGCTGGCCGTCACACAAAGGCGACGTAGCCATGTGCACGTGCGGAAGCTAATAGAGTAGTAATATAAAGTACGAATAATTAAAAACTAGCATTCTAGTACTAGAATAAGTGCTAGTTAGTGCGATACAAATTCAGAGCAGGTCTATAGCAGTCCAAATAAAACAACAACAGTAGTACGCCCGAAGGCGACCCTACAATGTGGAGTGTCTGTCAGAACGCCGAAAAGCTCGCAAGGGAAACCACCGCAACGGCTAAGCAACTAGAACCTGGAGGGGCGCAAAACAAAAGCGTGAGTGGGCAAAAACAAAGCTCTTTGAAAACCATTTAGCAAAACACAATCTAACCCCTCGCCGTAAAACCTGTATACTTCCCAGAAAAATAACATATGTACGTATGTATAGATATGCCCAAACATGCTCAAGGGTATGCCAATCATGCTCAATATATGCTATGTCAAAATCTCCTAATGGTATGCAAGTGATCGGGTGTGAGTCGTATCAATCACACAATCCTCTGGCAGCCGGAGTCACCTAACGTGACCTGTACGGCTGTATATAGAGCTCAAATATCAATCTCACAAATAAACCTACCCACAAGTCGGAACCACCTAAAGGGGTCTGTACGACAGGCCTGGGTGTAACATGTATATACGCTCTAGTGCTACGATCACGTGAAGGCTGTGCGAATAATCGCGGGTCACCTACGAGTCGGAACCACCTACTGTGGTCTGTACGACAGGCCTATGCACCTAACTTGGATCCAAGCTGAGCGTATGGTGCGGGAGGTGAACAACACGTGAAGGACTGTGCCCTACTCTGGGCGGGAGCACTAACACCGGGGGTGCAGGTTATGAGCTCTCTAAGCATCTCTAAACACTATGTAATGCAATCGTTAATTAACGCTTACCTGGCACTTACCTATGCCTCCACAGCACCCACACATAAATATATATGACATATGCATATGTATATGTATGCCACAAATAATGCATGCAACGATGCATAAACGATAAATAATAAAGTACATGGCATAAGGCATATAACCCTTTTTAAATCAATTTCTGGGAATATAAATGTATATAGGTATATACGGAAAACAAAAGCCCACTCACTGGTATGTAGAAGGGTCGTAGCCCCCCTGTCTCGCATGTGCACGCTCGTCCTCTGGGTACGTGTCACCTAGATGCGAAACAACTATAAAAACGTTAACTTTAAAGCACATAACCCGTTTCTCGTAATAACTTCTCATACATTGCTCAAAATGGACAAATGAATATACCAACGTGCTCTACACAACCTCAGGATCACAACCATATTTTTAAAATAATTTTTGGACCCCGCACGCGCCCCCACGCGCCAGAACAGGCACGGACCTACGCGCCACCCACGCGCGGCCACGTGCCAGGCACACTGACGGTGTCAACAGACGCCGTCAGGAATATTCCGTCAAACTGACGGAATATTCCGTTAAGTCTAACTGGTTCCGTTAACGGCGTTAGGAATATTCCGTCAGAATTGACGGAATATTCCGTCGCCTTCTTCCTTCGATCGCCGGCAACGTCGCCGGCGCCGGAAACTGGGAAAACCTGCAACTCAGGTTTTCTCACTCATTTTTCAATCGTTTTTCGTGATTTTTGGACCAAATGAAAGCCCTAGACTAGAAGAACATGTCCCAACAAGTTTTAAGGGCTAAAACCAAGAGATTATACCTGCCCAAAAACTCCAAGTTCGGCCAACCTCGAACCAGGCCTTCCCGACGTCCAAAATCGTCCAACGAGCTACTCCGACACCCCTGGGAACCTCACCAACACAACTACAAGTTCAGAAAACCCAAAAACTTAAAGTACAAACCTTGCATGAACAGTACACAATTCGGACCACTTCGAAACGACGTGAAAATGGTAGTTTTCTTACCTGAAAATGGTACCACTAGACTCCTCTCAACTTCACGAGCTTGAAGGTGTACCTGGCTCCCTCGATCTACTAAGATTTGAGGGGATTTGGGGTTGTCCGTACTGTTTCTAAGGAGAAGGGAGGAAGAGAGCACGGGAGAGACAGAGAGAAGACAGAAGGAGAGAGAGAGACAGTGTCTGTCTGTGGGAGTGTGTGTGTGGTCCAACACATGCCACCCCACACCAAAACAATCCACAACGTGACAAAAAAAAAACGACTAAGGGCAAAAAGGTAATTTCACACGTGCGTTTAATAACCCCGGGACGGGATGTCACATCAGCTCTTAACAGACCAATGGATGAAAAATGTAATGGATGTATTATATTGAAATAAAATAGTACATGAGATATGAAAGGGAAATGCTTTGAAGATGTTATATGAGGTTACAATAGACCCCAAAACTGAGGTGGTAAAATGTAATTTACCCAATTTTATGAGATATTAGAATTGAGTGGTTGGTTGCTTATTTACTATTCATATCTCAAAACTATCTAACAAGATTTGTCTTATCTTAGAGATCTCATTGAACAAACCAATAATACGATTTAAATGGATTTTAAAAATAAAATTGAACAATAAATCAACCGACCACTCACATTCCGCAATTATCCTTCAAGATTTGTCCCGCAGAAAACCTTGTTTTTCTTTTCGACAAGTGAAAACCTTCTTGAGTAAGATACTAACGTGAAGTAAATAAACAAATGAGTGGGTAACGCCCATAATGGCAAAATGACTCATTTACCCCCATCATTTCCACATCTTTCTTCTCTTCGCTTGTCGTGCCGGTTTAACCACAACAACGGCTTCTCTAACTTTTCTCCAGCCGACCGGGAACTCCATCATCTCTTCCCGGTTCAAATCCCGGGTCAAACTGAACCCGCATGACCAGCTCTTTTTCAATCCCACTCTTTCTTCCGTATTCAAAATCGAATCTTCTTCTTCCTTCAACCCTTCCCCATCCAAACCTCTCTGCACCTCCGTCGTCCCCAGCGCCAACAATCCCAGAGTCCACCGCCGCAGAAATGGCTCCTCTACGCCCCAACCCACAACGTCTCGCGCCAATTCCCAAGACAAGACCCATCCTTTGCGCAAGGACAACTTGACCCAGCAACCAAATGAAACAAAAGTTAACAGAAATGAATCGAACACCCCAAATGTGAGCACCCCATTACGTACGAACACGAAGGATGTGGATTTGATGCGTTTGTGCGAAGAGGCTAAGGTCGGAGAGGCGTTGGAGTTTATGGGTCGAGGTGTTTCTGCCGATTACGGAGTTTTTTTGTGTGTTAATGGAATCGTGTGATGGATTGAAGTTGCTTGAGGTTGGGAGGAAGGTTCATGAGTTCATAAGCCATTCACCGTTTCGCGGGGATATTGAGTTGAGCACTAGAAATTGGTACAAATGTATGGGAGGTGTGGGAGTATGAGAGATGCACGCAAGGTGTTTGATAGAATGCGCGAGCGGAGCAAGGGTTTGTGGCATTCGATGATCAGTGGGTATGCAGTGAACGGGCAGGGTGATGAGGGGCTGTTGTTGTTTGAACAAACGAGGAATTCGGGATTGAAGCCTGATAAGGAGACTTTTTTGGTAGTGTTGGCGGCGTGTGCTAGTGCGGAAGCTGTAGACGAAGGCTATGCGCTCTTCGAATCGATGACGAATGAATATGAGATCGTACCAGAAATTCAGCATTATTTAGTACTTATTGATGTCCTTGGGAAGTCTGGTCATTTGAACGAAGTAGAGGAGTTCATTGAGAAAATACCATTTGAGCCTAATGTGGAAGTTTGGTAGGCTCTTAGGAAGTTTGCGCAAATTCACGGAGATATTGAGCTTGAAGATCGTGCGGAGGATTTGTTGGTTAGTATCGACCCTTCTAAGGCCAATGCTGACAAAATCCCATTGCCTCTGCAGAAGAAGCACTCGGAGATTAACATGCTAGAGGAGAAAAATAAGGTGAATGAGTATCGGAGTACAAATGAGGAGTATGAGAAATTGCAAGGTTTGAAAGGACAGATGAGGGAAGCAGGCTATGTGCGTGATACAAGATACGTGCTCCATGACATTGATCAGGAGGCAAAAGAGCGGGCCTTGCAGTATCATAGCGAGCGTTTGGCAATTGCTTATGGTCTGATCAGTACTCCAGCCAGGCAGACTCTAAGGATTATAAAGAATCTCCGAATCTGCGGTGATTGTCATAACGCCATAAAAATCATGTCGAAGATTGTTGGGAGGGAGCTGATCGTTAGGGATAACAAGCGGTTCCATCATTTCAGGGATGGGGAGTGCTCCTGTGGGGATTTTTGGTAAAGTTATCTGCAATTAGTGATAAAGCTTCTGCAGCAAGAAAATTCAGAGGAAGATTTATGGCTGGAAATTAAACTTTGTCGAAATTTATGAGTGTTGTTCGTTGTAGATTATTGTTGTACTTAATTCTTTTACACTTAATAGAAAACAAATTTACGGGATGTTTTGTTTGCTCGATTAATTCTACGTTTTATTCAGGATGTTATTGAAACTAAAACGAAGGAAGTGATTACAGGGATCAAATCTCTTTACTGAACTTTTGCCTTCTCCATATGTACATTGAATGAGAATCTTCTCTCCTAATTATACGTTGCCCTGTTTGGGTACCTCTTCTACAAAGTTGTTTAATCGAAGATTTCTGCTACCTTAATCGGTGGAACTGAAGCTTCGACGATGTGTAAGGAAGGTATTTAACCTACAAATGGACTATTATTTATTCAGTTCTTAATCATGATTAGTATTTATTTATTCATAAACCCATCTAATTACACGTGTCCCGTTGTCTTGTGGGGAAAGAGATCTTCTCCGGATCTCTTCTACGAAGGCTACCAAATCAAGTGATTCGAACCTTTGAAATTTCATCCAATGACAAAAAATTATTATAGCTTTTAAGATATCAAAACAGGTGGGTCGTTGAATAAAATTTCAAAAATTCGGATCACTTGATCCGATGATCTTAATGGAAAAAATTCAGAGAGAATATCTTTCCGTCTTATGGTATATGCTGATTGAATAATGGATTATGTGGTTTCCATTTCAGTCCAATACAACATGATTATTCTAACTATTCTACTACAAAGTAGCAACAATGATGTGTGTAACACGTGCCAGCGAATTAGAATATTTGAAACGCTAGGGAATTTCATTAAAATCTGGAAAATGAAAACAATCTAAAGAATTATCTTTTCATAATTTATAAAGATTTTGATCTCACTTTATCTACTGAAATTCAAAAGTCGTTACTTTGCTTTTTGAAACTCAATTTTGAATTTCGATATCACTTTGTCCCTTGAAACTCAAAAATTGTCAATATACTCTCTGACACTCAATATTTAGTCTAGTTTGACTTGTTTCTATGTTTTCTATTAATAACAGTTAAGTTTGCTTATGTGTCATAATTAGCCTCTACTCATGGTTGACGAGCCACAAGCATAAAGCTCACTAATCCAATCAAATGGTGCCACATAGATTGAAAAAAAAAATTAACTTTCAAACATTGTATAACATAATTGGAAAAAAAATAGGGAAAAAAAAAAAAGAAGAGGCAAGAGTAAGAAAAATAGCAAAAAAAATTCGTGGCTTTAATCTCTCCAACCCCTTTCTCTCTCCGATCTCCAGCCACCATATCATTAGTTCTATTGATTTCGTTGTTTCTTATATTCTTAATGGAGGTGATTGGTGAAGAGAGAAGATGGTTCTTTTTATTCTTTGTTACTATTCATTTATTTCAGGGGGAAAGTTGGTATACCACCAATTATAAATTTTGAATGGATGAACTTATTCTAAAAAATATAAATAAGGCAATGTAAAGTAAATTTTGAGTTTCAATGAGTAAAGTAACGAGTTTTGAGTTTTAGTGAGAAAAGTATGATCAAATTCGAATGCCAGGGGAATAAAACAGTGACTTTAATTTTAAGTTTCAAAAGACAAAGTGACGAAACAAAATCGAGTTCCAAAGCCTTGCTTTAATGTAGGGGGCACTAAAGAAGGTGGTTTCGCTTCCTACTCAAGAAATCGTATCTTCAGGGGATTCAAAAGAAAACTAACCCAAGCTCTGTCAATCGTTATTGGCAATTAATTTAGAACATGTGTGATTAAACTTAATGATTTATTTTGTTAAATATTCATATATAATAGTTGCGCCCCCCTTTGTAGTATCCCCTTGCCCCAGAATGAAGTTGATGAAACCTTTTGTGGGACCTTAATGCAAATGGCAAATTTCCGTGTTAAATCAGCTACTTGGATCCAAAATAGTAGTAGAGGTAATAACTCTAGACAACATGTGTTAACAAAAATGTGAAAGCTGGATATCCCGCGTAAGCTCAAACTTTTTAGCTGTACGCTGATGTTTTTTGGGGACGACATGCTCGCCATTTGTGGCAGCGTCTTTATGTAATCCCGTGTTTCATGCTGTCTGTTGATCTTTGCATGTCTGTTAGCCTAGTCTGGCTTTCTTTGCTCTTGGCTAGCCTTTGTGCCTTGGTAATGAATCCTTGCTTCAAAAAAAAAAAAAAAGGAGTTTTAACAAAAAGCTCACAGTACTGTTCACTTTAACGAAAAACCATATTTTTACACTAAAAAGTCAATCCTGATATTATTCACTTTACCCTTTATTTTATTCTTATTATTAAAACTCAAAATTTTCAAGCCATTTTCATTAGTTTTCCTCAAAAGAAAAAAAAAAAGATCTTGAATAGATTGCAAAACTAGGGCAAGGTTACATAAACATATTAGTTCAATTTGTCCTAACTGTCCTTTCTGTAATACAGATAGTGAGGATCAAGCTCATTTGTTTAATGACAGTAATCCTATTGGTTTGTTGGATTGGTTGCATGAGCGTGATGTTTCAGGTAAAGGAAAACTTCCTAGCCTTAGTGAGGCCCTCCTAATCTGCTGGTAAATTTGGAAAGATAGAAATCATGTGGTATTTAAGAATGAAAAACCTTCTCCTAATAGAGTTCATATGTTAGCTTCAATCATGGGTAATGACTATATTCAGGCTAACAATGAAGTCAGGTTGGCTAGTAAACAAAATCTAAAGTTTAGATGAACCTCCACATAGAAGGCAGCTGAAAATCAACTTTGATGGGTCTGTTATTAACTCCGACGCGGCGGCCGACTTTGTGATCAGAAATGAAGAAGGATTTCCAATTGTTGCTGGAGCAAGAAGCGCGGAAGAGAATAGCATCTCTTTAGCTGAAGTTCTAGCTTGAGGAATGCTCTGTGGTTAGCTAAAGGGAAAGGTTTTAAGAAAGTTTGTGTGGCATGTGATTCTAAACTTGTTGATGCAATCAAAGGTTTCTGCGACACCCCTTGGCGTTTGAGGAACATCATTGAAGACATCAAGTGGTTGGTGACTACATTTGATGCCATTTTATGGAGCCATGTCTACATGGAGTTCGAACTCCTTCAACTGTCTAATCTAACATCTAATCTAACAAATCTTTCGTTATTAAAAAAAAAAAATTAAAAAAAAAAAAAAAGGTAAAAAAGATAAAGTTTTATTCAAAAAGTAATGTTTTTCACGGAGTAAAATGGAATCTTCCGATTTTTAAATGGGTGTATGGAATGGCTTCAAGCTTTATGCTTGGGCAAAGTATTGTACCTTGGCGGGGCTGTGAGCATTGCGTCTTGGTTGATGGAAGCAGCTTTTATGCTTATGTAAGGTGCAATTAATTATAAGCGGAAGCAAAGCATCAGCATCTCCCTTCGCTGAAAGAACAATTAATGGTAATGGATCTTTTCTCCTGTTTTATTATTCACTGTTTCATGAACTATATATATTGTCATTTGTCAAGACATTTGTCAAGACCCTTCATTCATCAGCTTCCAACACTCTAAGCCTCCACCCTTCTTGTGTCCTTTAGCTATTTCTGTATTCTCTGCTCTCCTCTTATCTCCGTCATCCCTCGTGGGAGTATGGATCCTGCAAAGGTGTTAGAAACTCTCTACACTTTTCCGGTGGAGGGAATACTAAGTTCAGTCGCTTCACTTGCTGCTCAAGAAATCAGTCTTTTCCGAGGATTCAAAAAAGAGCTAACTAAGCTTCGTGAATCGGTACTTGCAATTCAAGAGTTCTTAGGCGATGTTTCGTACCAACCACGTCACGGGGGCAAGGCGGTGGAGGACTGGGTGAAGAAACTGAAAGACGTAGCTCATGATGCTGATGATGTATTGGAGGACATCAACTACGAAGTTCTCAGGCGTAAAGTAGAAATTCAAAACCACATGAAGAAGAAGGTACTTAACTTCTTTTCGCTCTCCAATCCCATTTTATTTCGTCAAAAGATGGCCCACAAGATTAAGAACATCAATGCGTCACTGGCGAAACTCAAAAGCGATGCAGCTTCCGTCGGCTTAATGGCAAGGAGAGTAGATCAAAACCCTCCAGGTATGGGGAACAGAGAAACCGTCTCATTCTTCGGTCGCGATGAGAAGCCCATCGGAAGGAAGAAGATTGTGTCGGATATCATTGCAGCCTTGATCGAGTCCAAGAATCAGGAAGAGTACCTTTCAGTTAAGGCCATTGTGGGAATGGGCGGACTCGGAAAGACGACTTTGGCAAGATCAATATTCAATGATGATGCTATCGGTAGACATTTTGAGAAAAAAATGTGGGTTTGTGTGTCTGACCCTTTTGATGTTAATTCGATTCTAACTCGGATGTTAGAATCCCTTAAATCATACAGGACAGGACTTATAGCTCGGGAAGCATTGCTGAATGACCTCAAAGAAGGGTTGACAGGGAAGAGGTATATTCTAATACTCGATGATGTTTGGAACGAAGATGACGAGTTATGGAGTGATTTTACGAGTTGTTTGCGGAGACTCAATTCTGCTCCCGGAAGCATTGCCATTGTTACTACCCGCAGTGCTAAAGTTGCATCAATCACAGGGACAATGCCAAGGTGTGATATGGAGAGCCTATCATTAGATGATTGTTGGTCCATATTAAAGAGTGAAGCATTCCCAAATGGTGCTCCTCCTTTAGATCCAACTCAAGAGAACATTGGAAGGGCCATAGCTGCAAAGTGTGTTGGTGTACCATTGGTGGCAAAGGTATGCATCCATATATTATCATATTCACCCTTGCTGTTTTGTATTTTGCTTTCTATTTTAATATATAACATAAACATAGAAATAGAGGGACGTGCGGGGGATTTTTAGGTGTAATAGGTGAGGTTAGATGACCTGCACGCGGTCACTAACAAACCAATTTTACTAGAAAAGAGAGTTAATGGACTATGACCAATAAAAAAATTGAATAATACTTGAATTTCCTCCTTGGGAGATGTGCTCAATTCCACATTTGCAAATAAATTTACGAAAAACAATTTAATATTACTATTATTTGAATGTTACGAAAAATAATTTACCTATTGTTTAAATTTTGTGAAGATAATGTATCTACTATTTTTTGTTTAATAAATTTTAATTTACCTATTGTTCATTTCTTATAAAAATAATTTACCTATTGTTAAGTTTCACAAAACAATGTATATTCAACTGTAATTTACCTACCATTTAATTTCAGGTTAAGTAAAGAAATCTACCTAATCTTTAGGGTCGATTTAAAATTGGTCCTAACTTTTTAAAATATTCCGATTGAATACTTAAGGTATTGAAAATTAGACATCCGTTAGGTCACTGACACTATGTAGTAAAGTTATCAGTGTAAAGTGATGGGGACAACAAATAAATTGAAGGGCATGTTCGAATTTTTACTATCACATCATCTATGGAGCTCTAAATTGTCAAAGCTGCACCTTTTATCCAAGCATGCCCTTCAGTTTATTTGTGCATGTCGTTACTGACACTCTAATGACCTAACAGATGTCCAACTTTTAAAACGTTAGGTAATTATTTGGAATGTTTAAAAAAGTTGAAACCAATTTGGAATTACCTCTAAAAATTAGGTGGTTCTACGTACTTAACCATTTAATTTAATGAAGATGATGTATCTACTATTTCTTGTACATGGATATTAATTTATCTATTGTTTATATTTTATGAAAAAAATTACCTATTTTTTGTATTTATGAAAATAATTTACCTATTGTTTAATTTTTTATTTTTTTTTACGAAAATAATGTTTTTACAATTTTATTTTTACGAATATAATCTACCTATTTTTTAATTTTTTGTGAAAAAATTGAACCTATTGTTTTTAAAAATATAATTTATGTATTGTTTTATGTTTACGAAATTAGACTGATAGATAGAACTAACAAAACAGTACGAAGACTAAATAGATAGATTTTAATGCACTATTAAGTCTTAAATAACGGTAGGCTAATAATATGCATGAGAGTAAGAAATGTTTATAGAATGTAGTGGCACCACCCTATTAGGTAGTGAGCGTTACCATCTTTTTTCGCACAAGTCACATCATCATGGCTTAACAATAATTAATTAGTTTAGTTTTTGTACATATAAAATAATAACTTAAATAAGTAAATTACAATTCCTTCCAAATTTGTTCCCATCAAATCTTGAGATCATTGTCCATGGGCTCGGTTCCTCTCCGGAACCTTCACCTCCGGACCAATTTGTTCGTGGCCGTTAGATGATACCCTACTGCTAGTAATTAATTTTCTTTAATAGTTTTCACATAAAAATTTCTCACTTTCTGCTCCCCCTTCTCTCTCTTTTTTCCATCAAAAAGTCGTAGGAACCTCAATTTCACATCAAAACTCCGGCTTCTCTCTCCTCTTTCAACACTGTACGAGCGAGTTCTAATTAATCATGGTTAAGCCACGAACATGTGGCGTGTTCTAAGAACATCTATAGTGAAGTCAACTATCGTACAAAATGAGTGTAAAATAAGTATAGGGATAAAACGAATCTCTAATAGATCAGAAAGTGAGTCATAGGGACTCACCGGATATATAGTGTATGTCCCCACATATAGGGAACCTTGAGTGGAAAACAGGACTTACAATCTTGATTGAAGCTTTTAATGCTTTTAATTTTAATACTTTTAATTAATTAAAAAAGTGTCAACATAAACAGAAGAATGTGCTCATGGAATGGAAAATGGGGCTCATAATTTTGATTGAAGATTTTAATGCTTTTAATTAAGGGAGTTTTAACAAAAAACTTGCGGTACTGTTCACTTTAATGAAAAACCACATTTTTACACTAAAAAGTCAAACTTGGTACTATTCACTTTATCATTTATTTTGTCATTGTCGTTAAAACTTAAAGTTTTCAAACTCTTTTCATTAGTTTTCCTTTTAATTAATTAAAAAAAATGTTAACCTAAAAAAAATGTGCACCTAATCAAATTATCACCTAAAATCATAAAAACTTCAAATTTAGGGATTCTACTATAAGGACTCTCCCATTGAAGACAATATTCCTTTAGGGACACAAAAATTTCCTTTAAGTCCTTACATGAGTACTCAAAAGTGGTGTTAAGAGTCCCTAAATAAGGACTTCTGTTGGAGATGCTCTAAGAAGGGTGAGAAAGCTTACCATCTAGTACAGGTGATGAGCAAATTCGAACTCTTGTGGTATGGTTTATGCCCGGAAAACAAGAGTTGTTGGGGTCTAAATTTGAAGAACTCTATTAAACTTAATTTTAACCCTTGAAAAAGATTACTCTTATATTAATACCTTGCGTAAGATTATAATCTAATTCTAGTCCCTTACTCAATGTCTAAGTCGGAAATGGATCCTCTCCGGATCCACTATGTGGATAGTACCTGATGAAAACTGGCCGCACGATATACGATGAACGGTTGAGATGTGAGGATCCTAGGGATCCTCACATAGTGGTATTGATGAAAATTGGCTACACGATATACGATGAACGGCTGAGATGTGAGGATCCTAGGGATCCCCACATAGTGAATCCGAAAGGGATCCATTTCCGTCCAAGTCAAAGTACATTTACCTCATTTAATTCTACTTTTCATTTGATTCATCATAATATATTTTGATATAGACGTCTTGTCTACTAATTTTATTTCAATACTATAATTGATATACTTTGTGTTATTCATTTAGGTACATTAAGTTGTTTTTAATTCATTATGATATTTCGTTACATACATTTAGATACATTAACATACATTTCGGTACAAATATTTAGATACATCTTTTAATATATTTAGGTACATCTTTTAACACAAATATTGGGGAGCAAAATTGGACTTTTCATCGAGTGAAAACAAAGTTGAGATTCAATTAAACTATTAACTTTTGTGTTAACAGGTATTAGGAAGCGTGATGCGTTCTAAACATAGAACAAGTGATTGGTCATTGATTCTAGAAAATGAGATATGGCAATTACCAAAAACAGAGGATAGAATCATGTCGGTTTTGAAGTTAAGTTTTGATAATTTGAAGTCTCCATCCTTGAAACAATGTTTTGCATATTGTTCAATTTTCAAAAAAGATTTTGAAATTGAACGGGATGACTTGGTCCAGTTCTGGATGGCTCAAGGATATCTCCTTTCTTCTCGCACCATGAGTATGGAGGACATAGGCAATGACTATTTTAATATTCTATTGCAAAACTCCTTATTTCAAGATGCTAGAAAAGATAAGTACGACATTATTACGGAATGCAAGATGCACGATCTTGTGCATGATCTTGCAGTGGAAGTATTCAAATTTGAAAGCTTGACACGAGACACGGATCAGATGGATGATGATGCACGTGAGATTCAGCATGTTGGACTGATTTCTTCGAGGACGCTTGAAAGAATTCCACAAGGGAGTATTAGGAGATTGCGGTCGTTGTTTGTTGATTGCAAGGTCCCTAGTAACATGTTTGAAAGGTTTAGAGGTTTACGAATGTTGAATTTATCCGAGACTGAAATTGAGGAGTTGCCAAGTTCAATTGGAAAGTTGAAACGCTTGAGGTATCTTAACATTTCCTGGACAAGAATAGAAGAACTCCCCAAATCTATTGGCAAGCTCTATAATCTTGAGACGTTAAGAATGTCACATACAAACATTAAAACGTTTCCTAGGGAATTGGAAAATTTGATCAACTTGAGACATGTTTATTTCGACGAGGATCTGGAAGTTCCATTTGGGATGACAAGATTGACTCATCTGCAAACGCTACCTTCTTTTAAATTGGATAGAGCAAGGCGTCATAGACTTGATGAGCTAGGTGGGTTAAATGAACTGAAAGGGGAACTAGTTATTGGATCATTGGAATTTGTGAGGGACAAGGAAGAAGCGATGGAATCAAAATTAGTGGAAAAGGCAAACCTACGAAAATTGATATTAAAATGGGGGAAAGAAAGAAATGGCAATTTTCTTGACGAGGATATTCTTGAAGGACTCCAACCGCACCCCAACTTAGAAAGCTTGACGATTGAGAAATTCAAGGGTACTAAATTTGCATCTTGGATGATGAGAAATTGTCGAGTAACCAATCTCCGTCATTTGAGAATTAGGAGCTGTGAGAAATTGTTGAGCTTGTGTTGTGGGTTAGAATATTGCCCCTCACTTGAGACGGTGGAAATTGAGGATTGTGGCAATCTAGAATCCTTCCAAATTTCACCATCCCAATCTCTTCAGGAGTTGAAAATAGTTGGTTGCCCAAAGCTAAGATGCACTTCAATTCAGAGTCTGTCCTCACTCCGTGATTTGGTTATTGATAATTGCACTACTCTCGAGGGGGACTTGTCTTTAAACGGTTGCACATCCCTTCGTGAATTGAGAATTGAAGACTGCGATGGATTCACAAGTATACAGAGTGGGCTCCATTCTTGTACTAGTCTTCGCACACTGGATATTGGTAAATGTCGAAATTTGAGGACTTTGTCGGGTCATGGGCTACAAACCCCCGTCTCTCTTGAGAAGATAAAAATATGGAATTGCCCTAATCTAGAGGCTATTCCCAGTTTAGACAACCTCACGTCCCTCACTGAGCTGGATATTGGGGGATGTAATGGATTAATAAGTCTACCGAGTGGGCTTGCATACTGCACATCTCTTACCCTTTTGGATGTCAGTTTTTGTGATGGATTAACAAGTATTCCCAGTTTAGACAACCTCACGTCCCTCACTGAATTAAGGGTCAGCTTCTGCGACAATTTGATATCTCTGGCGGATCACAATGTGTCCAGCTTACAATCTCTTTCCTATTTAGATTTATCTGATTGTGGGAAATTACAATATTTGCCCAAGGGGCTGCACTCTCTAGCTCGTTTGGAAAAGATGGGGATCGGTCCATTCTACGAGGAGCTCGATTCTTTTCCGGATTTTTAGGTCCCATCGAAACTGAATGAATTAAGATTGTACGGGTGGCCTAAGCTCAAGTCTCTGCCTCAGCAAATTCAACACTCTGCTTCTCTAACATCTTTGTCCATTGATCGTTTCGATGGTCTGGAGGCTCTTCCAGAGTGGTTGGGCAACCTCACATCTCTTACAGAGTTGTCAATTCGTTGTTGTGAGAACCTGATGCATCTGCCTACGGTTGAAGCTATGCAACGCCTAACCAAATTGCATGCCCTATGGATTGATTCGTGTCCCCAACTGAAAGAAAGATGCGCCAAGGACAGCGGCCCAGAATGGCCAAAGATTTCTCACATTCCAGATCAGAGGTAATTTTTATTTTTGGAGCCCTTATTTTTATCTCCAATCAATTATACATGTATATTTTGTTCAAAAATTCTTCATTCACTCTCGTTTTCTGCAGTTGTTGGTGATGATTCAAAAGGCACTTACCAGAGTGATGACGGAACCTGTCATGAATCGACCATCTATCTATTCACCGTTGTGGGAATCTCAAGTATCTATCGGCACTGGGGAAGCCAATCCAAATTTTACTGTTGCGTAAAATTTCTGGCATTTCCCAGAGTCAAGTGTAGGTTTCTTTCCCGAAACAGCAATTCATGATTTGTTCTCTTCTCTTGTCTTTCAGCCTCGTGGAAGAACATTAATTTTTTTTGCAACTGTTTACGAGTCTGCGGTTATTCTGTATCTATATATCTATATATATATATATATATATAAAGTGAGAAGGATTAAAAGGTGAAACATTCAAAATACCAAAAATTGTCCTTCAAGAATTCTTAAAATTACAATTGAACCATAAGAATTTAAAGTAATTCACCACATTTTAATTTTGAATGAATTTTAAATTTAAAACTTTAACTAAAAAAAAACTCCCATGTTAGTGGGCGGTTTCATGGTTTTGCTTCATTTTTTTTTATGAATAATTTTTTAATATAATATAAAATAGTTATTTAAAAAAAAAATTAAAAGACATAATCTAATATAAAAAGGCCAATTGCCACACGCGTATGCGTGTGGCAAGAGGCTAGTATGTTATAATGTTCAAATATGTTCTAAGGCATGTTGCGCATGGTTGTTACTTGTTATGGTGCAGATATACTTTTTTACAAGGTTGTGTTTCTTCTCACTGTGTGCACGTCCTCTCAACTTACACAGTTTTATTAGACCAATTTTATGGAAGGTAATCTGTTTAGTCAATATGTAACTTCTTTGTTCAAACCTTTCATCCTTAAATAAAACCATGTCAAGTTATCTAGAATACATTAATCACAGATAAATTGGATTTTATGAAAGGAGAGCAAGTGCAGAACAACGGAAACTTAGATGCAAAAAATAGCTGATTTCGGTCTGTCCATGGTTTTTTTTTTTTTTTTTTTTTTTTTTTTTTTTTTTCCAGTGGTAATGAGACTTGTGTGGTGACATCGGTCATGGGCAGAGCGGGTTATCTTGATCAAGAGTATGTTCAAATTTCCGTGTGCCCGTGTGCTATTAGATTTTTTATCATGTTAGAAACACAAATGTATGAACAGTGAGTGGTTTATTTGTGATTACATTTTTTGGTCTGCAGGTACTATAGTTATCAAGGGTTGAATGAAAAAATTGATTTTTACAGTTTTACTGGCCAACCTGCAACCATAGAAAGTGATGATCTTGTCCACATAGTGGAGTGGGTGAATCCAGAATGGGGTTTTAACAACGAATTTGGATCAAAGGATTCAAGGAGAGTTCGATGTGAATTTGGTCTGGAAAGCATTAGAGACAGCAATGACATGCACAACTTCCACCTCCCAGCATAGAGCCACCATGGTTGGTTTTGTGCTGCGTCAACTAACAAAATGTATGGAATGAAGGTGTCTAAGCATCGAGAAAGAACTCCAGGCTCTAATGAAGAAGCTCGTGTTATGATTTCACCATACCAGAGTTCACCTAGAGTGATTTCCATATGTTGAGGTACACTTTTGTACAAGGTTGTGTTTCTTCTCACTGTGTGCAGGTTCTCTCAACTAACACAGTTTTCTTAGACCATTTTTTTAGAAGGTAATCTGTTTAGTCAATATGTAACTTCTTTCTTCAATTTTTCATCCTTGAATAAAATCAGGTCGAGTTATCTAGAATACTTTAAACACAGATAAATTGGATTTGTATTTCTGCTCACTTAAGAAGGGCATCCAGTAGGAAAATTGCATTAAGAGAGGAGCAAGCGCAGTGCAATAAAAACTTGGACGCGTAAATAGCAGATTTCGGTCTGTCCGGTGTTGTTTTCAGTGATAATGAGACTTGTGTGGTAACATCGGTCATGGGCAGAGTGGGTTATCTTGATCCAGAGTATGTTCAAGTTTCTGTGTTCTATTAGATTTTTTATCATGTTATAAATACAAATGCATGAACAGTCAGTGGTTTGATAGTACTTTTTTTAGGTCTGCAGGTACTATAATTATCAAAGGTTGAATGGAAAAAATTGATTTTGAGAGCTTTACTGGCCAACCTGCAATCATAGAAATTGATGATCTTGTCCACATAGTGCAGTGGGTGAACCCTGAGTTCCAGAATGGGATTTAACAACTATTTTGTATCGAATGATTTGAGGAGAGTTCGATGTGAATTTGGCCTGGAAAGCTTTAGAGGCAGCAATGGTATGCACAACTTTCACCTGCCAACATAGAGCCACCGTGGGTTTTGTGCTGTGCCAACTAACACAATGTATGGAATAGAGGTGTCTAGGCATCGACAAAGAACTCCAGGCTCAAATGAAGAAACTCGTATTACGATTTCACCATACCAGAGTTCACCTAGAATGATTTCCATTGGTTCAGATTCCACAAATGCAGGTTCAATTTCAGCACCATGCTAGGTAGCTATTTAGGCTTTACCTTTTGCTGGTTCCTACAAACTATCTCATTCATTCCATGTTCAAAACTTGATGGGTTAAAAATGGGTGTGGGATCTGTTGTGCAGTGAATCAGTGTAGGCTAAATACTAATATATATCGATATTGTCCTCGAGGTAATCACTTTGGAACAATGTTTGAAATGCTTTGACTAGAAAATACGTTGGCTTAACCAAATTGCTCTCTTAGTATGAACATTGAATGATCCATTGATTGACGTAGACTAAGCATCTCCATGTAATAAGGATCATGTTTCATGTAAAGTTGTGCAGCATGAGGTACAAATCCACACTGTCATGTACGTTTTTCTGCTTTTTTGGTCGGAACATTGTCATGCGTAATAAATACCAGGTAGTTCATAGGCTGCAGTGAGACAAAGAGAGAAGAAGATCTCAACTGGTTTCCTCGTCCTACTGCTCTGTGCAAGTTTTGTTCATGGAGAGCACCGAATAGGTTAGCATTTTCTTTAACTAAAGCGAATGGTATTGTGTCCTTCAGATTTTTGATGTGCTTATAAGTTCTGTTTTAGTTCAGATTCAAGCAAGTGCAAGAAGAACGTGGTTGTTCCAATACTTGGATCCTTACTGTCAGCAGTGGCCCTCCTCCAAGTTATAGTGCTCAAACTGGTATGGAAGCTGAGAAGAATAAGAAAACCAAGTACCATTTTATACCTTTGACACTTATTCAGTTAGAACTGGCGCTCCTACTATGGTGTAGTGGTATTCCTAACCAGTTAGTCTGAACTCATATCTTTTTGTCTACTTAAGCTGCAGATGGAGATAAACGTAACAACACTCCTGTAGCATCAGAAGTCCTAGTTCACTTATGATGAGGTTTTAGAAATCACCTAAAACTTTAAAACGGAAATTTGGAAAGGAGGTTTGGGATTGTATACCATGGCTAGTTGAAATATGGCACTCAAGTTGTGGTTCTACATCGTCATCTCAAGGAGCTAGCTCAGCTAGGGAGTTCCAAACGGAGGTTTGACAGTTTGAATTTAATTCCTTGGAATGCAAGTTAAATGCCTTGTCTCGTTGGTTAGGGATTGATGAGTTCCTTGTCGCTGCAGGTTGAGCTCCTGATGAGAATCCATCATAGAAACTTGGCCTCATTTATTGGATACTGTGATGATACCTATAAGTTGGCACTTATATACAAGCACATGCCTAATGAAAACCTAAAAGAATATCTCTGATCAGGTATGTAATTCTATATTTTACATAGCATTGTCCTCCAACAGAGGGTTTCAAAATATTGAAGTGTCACGTTAATGGTTGCAGATGCAGATAGAAGCTCACATAAACTTGGGAAATGAGACTATAGCATTAGATAGGTGCTTAGTGTTATTTTGTATGCTACTATATATGCACAATCCAGTATTGTGCATAGCGGTGTAAAGACCGCCAACATTCTCTTGTCTTGAATTAAAACTTAGATGCAAAATAGCAGATTTTGGTCTGTCCATGGTTTTTCCCAGTGACAATGAGACTCTGGTGGCATCGGTCATGGGCACAGCGACGTATCTTGATTCCGAGCATGTTCAGATTTCGTGTTCTACTGTTGTTAGAATTTTGATCATGTTAAAAAAAACAAATCTCTGAGCAGTAATGATAACTTTATTTGGTCTGCATATACTATAATTAGCAAGGTTGAATGAAAAAAAAATTGATGTTTAGAGTTTTACTGGCCAACCTGCAATCACAGAAAATGATGATCTTGTCCACATAGTGGAGTGGGTGAATCTTCAGTTCCAGAACGGGGATTGAACAACTATTTTGGATCAAAGGCTTCGAGGAGAGTTCAATGTGAATTCAGTCTGGAAAGCATCAGGGACAGCATTGCATACCTCCCAACATAGAGCCACCATGAGTTTTGTGATGTGCCAACCAACACAGTTTCTGGAAATGGAGGTGTCTAGGCATCGAGAAGGAACTCCAGGCTCAAATGAAGAAACTCGTGTTACGATTTCACCATACCATAATTCACCTAGAGTGAATTCCAGATGTTCATATTCCACATATGCAGGTTCCATGACAACACCATTCGCTGGGTAGCTAGTTAGGATTTAATTGCAGCTGAATGAAGAGGAGGCAGTTGTCAATTTGGTCATCAACTTTCGAATACAAGTCTACTCCATTCCAATCACCAACGTCTGGCAGAAAGATGCGCCAAGAACAGCGGCCCAGAATGGCCAAAGATTTATCATATTCCAGATATCAGAGGTAATTTTTATTTTTTTTCTCCAATCAATTATTCATGTTTATTTGGTTCAATATTGTTCACTCACTCTCGTTTTCTCAAGTGTTAAGTGTTAACCAAACATATTCCTTGCTTAGTTCAATCGGGATTGGTACGAATCTGAATAAAGAAAGATGCAACCTGCCCGACTGGCCCAAGATTTCACGCATTTCCGACAGTCAAGTGTAGGTTCTTTGAAACGGATGCAAATCGGTGCGTTTTGGGAGGAGCTCGATTCTTTCCCTGATTTTCAGGTTCCATCACAGCTTGAAGAATTAGAATTGTGCGGGTGGCCTAAGCTCAAATCTCTGCCTCAACAGATTCAACACTTGACTTCTCTAACATCTTTGGCTATTTCCCTTTTCGATGGTGTGGAAACTCTTCCAGAGTGGTTGGGTAACCTTACATCTCTTACTCTGTTGGAAATTCGGCATTGTGCAAATCTTCTCTATCTACCTACGGTCGAAGCTATGCAACGCCTAACCAAACTACATGAGCTACATATTTTTAATTGACCCCGTCTTGGTGAAAGATGCACCAAGGGCAGTGGCCCGGAATGGTCAAAGACATCCCACATTCCAAAAATCATAGGTAATTTTTTTCCTCCAAATTGACTATCCATCTATAATTTGTTCAATTCTCTTTGCTCACTTTCTGTTTTCTGCTGTATTAAGTATTAACTGAACATATTCCTTGATTAGTTGAAAGATGGTGATTTGAGCCATTCGGCGCCTCAACGATCCAGCACGGTTGGATATTCATGGTTTTCATCTTTAAAGAAAAATATGTGCATCGAGGAGTAGTAGCTGTCATGAAGTTGTGCAAGATATTGCTCTCATCCTAATTGCTTCAAGTTTCATACTGAAAAGAAAGTTGTTAAGTGTAACGTTACTCGCAACAATAAACATTAACAAGGTTAAGTCTTTCGGCATCATAACTTGTTTTCGATTATAGTGACTTGATTTTGGTTTTTTAGTTTTCAAAATACTGTAATTGCTCGTAATTTGCCTGTTAGATTATAATTTCAATTTTTAAAAATTAGATATTAAAAAAAAAAAAAATCATCAAAGATCTCTATATAAAACTTTATTTTGAGCCTTGTTGAAATTTTCAAGAACACGATTAAGCACTGAGTAACCTGTTTGAGGACAATGGAATATCCTGCAATGGTCTTTAGGTTTATTGTACTATTAAAAAGTGGCAGCCCTCAATTATCATTAGTTGTTGATTTGTGTAGGTGATGTAGAAACCATATAATCCAAACAAATCCAATAATTTTATCGTTAGGAGAATCAATTAGTGTGTAACTAAATTGGAATGATCTATAAAGACAACTATTTGACCCCAAACAGCACAATGATTTCAGTTTGGCAAATCTGTTGCTTCCAAATCATAATTTTAAACCATAAGAAAACTCCTTTCCATAACTAATTGCAACCTGCATGGGTTCATTAACTCAATGGTAGGCTTGTTAATTCAAGTATATTCCTTTTAAAGCAAACCAATTCAATTAACACTTAAAAGGGAAATTTTATTTGAATCTAAGTAACCTCTCTCTACACCCAACAGAGAATATGATGGATTGAATAGCTAAACTTGTAGGTGAGTTGTCAAGAGATAGTTTCGATTTATTCCTTGTTCTTCTTTGGAGTATGTGGAAAGAAAGGAACTCCTTTTTGTGGCAAGGAAAGGCACTCGAACTGACGGAACTACTTTGTCGGGCAATTAGTTGGATGAAAGAATTCCAACACTGGCATGGAAAAAATGAAAAATGCGGCTGTAAAGTTTCTCAAAAATGGATGGAAGTGTAATTTTGATACGGCTTGGGATGAAAATAGAAGTATTGGTGGCATTGGGGTGGTGATTCGGAATGATAAGGGTGATTTTGTGGCGGCCTTGGCAAAGAGGCATGATGCTATTCCTTCCCCTCTGCTGGCCGAGACTATGGTAGCTAGGGATGCTCCTTGGTTGGTCAAGGAGAAGCAATTACAAGCCTTGGTTTTTGTACGGGATGCGTTACTTGTGATGGTAGCTCTTCAACAGGATAGTTAACGGGATCACTCGTTGTTCAGAAATATTCTAAATGATACTCGCTTGATGATTCAGGCATTGCCCCAATGGAAAGTTGGTTTTAGAGGTAGGGAGACGAATAAAGTGGCGCACAGATTAGCACGAATGAGTCTGAGTTGTGATAATCCTATTATTTGGTTTGAAGAACCTTCTGATGTAATTGTGGATCTTCTAAATGAGGATAGCAATTCCTAATTTGTTTAGTGCGGGATACTCTTTTTCCTTTCGACCGGGTTGAAATTCCTCGCAAGGTTTTATCAAGGCCCATTGTATGCACCCTATCCTTTTTTATTGTACATATTTATATCGTTAATGAATATCGTGAATTTTCTCAAAAAAAAAAAAAATCAATATCTCTTTTAAACCCAAATTTGTTACCTAAACTATCATTCCAAACCCAATTCAAATGTAAATTTATCTCTACACCCATTTTTAAAATAAAATCTCAAATTAGATAGTTTTATCTCTACACCCCTCACGGATGCAATTTTGTATAAACTCTCTGTAACATGTACACTAACGAATACCAAGATCCTTGATATATTTTTGTTCTAAAGAATTCCGGTTTTAGCTCTTTAGGAACTGAGTTTTTTGTTTTTAAATTGTTCTCTAGATTTTTCTATCAATTGCTTCACTGCATATTATTTGATCTTTATGGTAAAGTTTCAAACTTCCACCTGGAGCTGTGTATAACACTATAGCATTTCCCATGGTTGCTGCAACAATTTATTAATACTTTCATTACGGTTGTTGTAGAAAGTTTAACAAACTATGCTCAGCCTGGAATTGACGAAAAGAAAATTGAAACCCAACTTCTAAATTCTAAACAAAAATTGAGATCAAACCAACAAAAAAAATTCATTAATCAAGTCCTATCTTAATTGGAGGATTCAAAATTTCAAAATCATTATCTACTGATAAAAAAAACTTGTTTTTATCAATAAAAGCTATTAGGTTTTATCCGGAATGAACGTAGGCTATACAAGAAGCGATGGTAAAGGTCAATTATAGCATGTGGGTTTATTGATAAATTTTAGTTTTATTATTCATTTCATCTTCTACTTGATGGTAATTATGCAATAATGTAAAAAAGACAATTAACATCTAAAATTTAAGTTGAGTGTGAAAAGAAGTTACATGAGTTTATTCCTTTCTTGTAAATAGTTACTTCTCTTTCTTGCAAATCACACTATTACGAACTAGACGAAATAACTCATCAAAATTAAACAAGAAACTTATATAGACGTGTCAAATTATAAATAACAAGTGAGTAAGAACAACTATTTCAGATAAACGAAGTATTGTCTTGCAGGCTATGAGTGGAAAGCTTTACACTCTTGTCCACCGACTCTGTCTTAAAAATATTAGTTTTGAAAATGATTGATTGATTTCATTTTTATTTACTATCCAATATGAAAGAGGATAACTAATGCATTACGCGAACGATTCATCTAAGAGCAAACTCACCATGCAAAAAATGTGATAACGAAAAAGATGTTCCATCAAAATCATGATTAAGGTGGCATGGTTAATCATTGAGTCAGATGAAAGACAAAGTAATTGTAACTTCAAAGTCCCCCAAAACCATGTACCACAATTTGTTTTTTTTTTTTGGTTAGAATTCTCTATTTTTTTCTTCATATAAAAAAAAAAAAAAAGTGCATGGCCCACATGGGACCCACAGGAAAGACCATCCAATGAAAGGCGTCCACGTCACTAGGACACCAAACACTTTCAGTCAAACAGACAATGATAAGGTAGGAGGAATGCCACTATCATCATCTCGCTCTCAAGTCAAAGAAACGAAGCTGTAAATCCGGAACCGTAAAACGAGCATCTAATTACGGTAAATCCAATCGCCGCGAAAAAGTTAACAGATACGGCGCCGTATGCCAGAATTTGACAGCGGGTAAAAAACATTTTAACGACTTGAAAATTCCGTTAGGACGGATTAGGCGTTGCGAGCGTCGGTGGTGGTTAACCGCAGGTTGTTTTTTCGGTTGAGAGAGAGAGAGAGAGAGAGTGAAAGAAGAGAGAGAGAGAGAGAGGGGGAAGTGGCTTTGTATATAAGCCACAGCGAAGCCAGAGGCTTACTAATTCTTGAAGAAAAGGAGGAGAGAGAAACTCAGGGAAGGAGAAAGAGAGGAGGGGCTGTTTGGGAGACGCGCTGAGTGCAATTCATGGCTGAACCAAACGACGCCGTCTCCCTCGATATGGAGAAGATCTATCTCGGTGGAAAGGTTCGAGCTTTATACTTCAAAGATTGAATTTTTTTTAATTTTTTTATCTGTTGTTTTTGACCCTTTTGCTTTGGAATTTTGGGTTGGCGAGATGAGAGGTTGGGGTAATTGATTGGGAGCTGTTTGGCATTGGCTCCAGATGTTTTTAGTTTATCTATTGCAAAATTTGAATTTCCGCATTTTTGTTCTTGGGTTCGGATTCTGGAAAATTGGTGTTGGAATCCATTGAATTTTTGGAGTTATTTACTGTTTGGTTGCCGAGAAAACGAGGGAAAATTGATGGGAAAGCTGCATTTCTGTAAAATTTGTATTCTGGGTTGTTCCCCTGCCACAAGTCTTCTGTGGACCTGTGGCATTTGACAGCGACGACTAATTTGGCTTTGATTAAGTGAAAAGAACATTAGAACAATTTAGTTTCAAAGGTTTCTTGATATCGGTTTTGCGAAAAACTTAATTTTTGGTAATTTCTAGATCTAAGCGTGACGTATTTGCTAGATTTCAATTTTCTTTCTACATTGGTTTTTACCGTTATAGGTAAATCGAATTCTTTTCCATTTTCGTGCGCATTTCTGTGTCTGGGATTTGTATATGTTAACATCACCCAAGGACGGATCCACATAGGGACCAGGGAGGTCCCAGGATCCGTCGGCAATCCTAAATCGTTGCTATAAATTTTCCGAGGACCCCTCGTACTCAATCATGTGGTCTGTGTAGGTTGCAGTGGCTGTCTTCTTCTTGGAGAAGATGACCGCGCACGGGGAAGAAAGAAATAGGGACCCTTCCTGCCTCTCTCCTCCTTGCTTCTGCCATGGTCTCATTCATCGGTGCCACCCACTTCTCCTCCAACCTTTCTGTGTCGTCTGGTGAGGGCAGTACATAAGCCCAAACTTTCCCAAATTATTTCAACCATCTTAGTAATTTTTCTTATGGGTGAAGTTTCTTTCATAAGGTTAGTAATATGGATATGATCTGTCATGGGTTGGTGAAATTTGGTGGTGGAGCTACCATGGCTTCGGGAGAATGGGGAGGGAGGCGGTTAGTGGAGGTATGGCAGCTTTGTTTTTAGTGAGAGAGAAGGTGAATGTTTGGAAATTAGTAAAAGAGAAAAATGGTGTGTTTGGTTAGAAAGATAGTGGGAGTTTGGGGAGAGTTTTATTTGACCGGTGTTTTAATTTGCTATCCACACACCCCTTTTTACTTCATACACACCCTCTTAATTTGCGGCCGTCGGATCGACTGAATTAAAAAAGATCAAATGACAGAAATAAATAAAGGGTGTGTGAGACGCAAAAAGGGGTGTGTGAATAGCACACCCCTTTAAATTTAGTGGTTCATATTAGATAATCAATAACTTAGGTACTCCCTAGTAACTTATGAAACCTCGTAATGGACGCTTGAATTATGATTTTATAATTTGTAATATTGTTTTGCATATGATTTTTAAATGAAATGTATTATATTTAAATTTTCAATGTTATTTTTGTCTATAAATTTTTTGACCTTTATAATTGGGACCCTCCGAGTTTAAAATCCTGGATCCGCCACTGACATCACCTGGTTCGTTGTGATGGTGAAGTTTCCTTTCTTTTCCATTCTCCTTTTATTTTGATCTCATTGTGTTATTGTTCGAGTTTCGAACTTTTATGCGAATAGTTGAATGTTTGGGATAAAATTTAGTGCCCAAAGTATCGATTTAGACCCTTTTGTTGATTTCTTTGGAATTCAGCGTCAACTCGGTAATACGGGGTTTTATCTTTTCTCATTCACTTTCTTTTTCTCTTTTCTAGTTTGATTCTTTACCTCTTATGTGATGTTCTTTGTTGGCAAAAAGCGGGTTGCTTCGATGAGTCCATCTCCGTGGTTTATTCAAAGTCCTCTACCATCTATTGACGAAACCAAAGTTACACGTTCCTTTGTCTTACTTCTCTACTCTCTTAACAAGTCGAGTTGTTGCTCTAACAAGTCATCTATATCCTTTTTTTTCGAAGTCGTTTTTCATGTATTTGATTCCATGCTTCTCTTTTTAACTGTCACCACTTTCTTTTCTTCATTTTTCAAAAAATTTAAATGATTGAACCAGTTATTTGTTTCATCTAATTTTCACAAAGTTATTTTAAAGACGAGGCAGGTGAGTTGTGCACATGGGAAGCTCTTTAGGGAATAAAATTATCTGGAAAAGCTGGATTCCTGGGTTTTTTTCTTTCTCTTATTCGGATTATAGATAAGAAACAGTAGATATCTCGAGGGTAAAGTGTTTTAGCATATCATATATAGAATATCATGGTAGTAAAATAGTTCTATTTGCTTTAACAATTACATGTAGTTGTTAATCTGCAACTCATTTGTCATTTTTTTTAATCCTCAGGAACATTTTATTCGAACTGGCCGTGGTTCTGTATCCGTTATCGTGTATGGTGACCAAGAGAAGCCTTCACTTATCACTTATCCTGATTTAGCTCTAAATCGTAAGTGTGATAGAGAGTCTATTGATTGTCATGGTTCCATTTTCCATTGTTTGAAATGGCAATCTGAGTTTTACCCTTTGCTGTTCTCAGTGGACATCAAAGCTCTTAATATATGTATGTTTATTTGCTTCTTCTTAACATTATTAGAATATTTATTCTTAAGTTTTCTGTTTATTTTGTTCAATGGAGCAGATGTATCTTGTTTCCAAGGGTTATTCTTTTGTCCGGAAGCGGCTTCTTTGCTGCTCCACAACTTCTGCATATATCATATCAGTCCTCCTGGCCATGAGGTCTGTAAATGGTTTGCTTCAAGTGAATTTTGATTATATTTTTTATAAAATCATATATTTTTTATGAAAAAAAATACTTTATGTAACTGAACGCCATTATTCACATAGTTTCTCTTTGGAATTCTCACAAGAGTTCTTGCAGTTAGGAGCTGCTTCAATTTGTCCAGATGAACCTGTGCCTTCAGTTGATGACTTGGCAGATCAGATCCTTGAGGTTCTCAATTATTTTGGGTAATGACCAACACACTGTCGTCATTTTCATGTTCTATTGTTATTTTCTCTGACGGGATCGTGCACAGCGATTGGGTGACTAGTTTCTGATTGCACTAAAATCTCTTTGTGCAGGCTTGGGGCGGTTATGTGCATGGGGATTGATACTTGTATCCCCTTTATGCAAAGAACCCTCTTGGACAGAATGGTTTTATAATAAGGTTCCTTTTTCTAAACCTAGCTGTTATGTTTATGAGTAAATTTTAAAATATCAAAATATTTTACCTATGATTAGTTGTAATCCGTAGGTGATGTCGAATATGCTATATTTCTATGGCATGTGTGGCTTGCTAAAAGAGTGTTTGCTTCAGCGCTACTTCAGTAAGGTACTGCTGTGCTCTTTCAACGTACCTTTTTTTCCCCCCTTCTACTATATTTGGTAGATTGAGTGATGAGTATTTATGTATCTCGACAGGATGTTCGTGGTAGTGTTGAAGTTCCAGAGTCAGATATAGTTCAAGCGTGCAGAAAAGTCAGTGCTTCAGCTTATTTAAAAATCATTTACCTTCATAACAATCTTATTGTCCTTTTTTCTTCTTATTTTTTGTGTTTTTTAATTATTGGATTTTCAAATGGCTTTATCTGTTTGATTCACTTGGAAAGTTTACTTCTTCAGTTGCTGGAAGAGAGGCAGAGCTTAAACGTTTGGAGATTTCTTCAAGCAATTAATCGGTAAATAGTGCTGGAGTTGTTTTCTTGTTTTCCCTCCGCATAGATAAGTGCAATGTATCTTGCTGTGCTGTAACTTTACTCTTTCACTACTTGCAGGAGACCTGACATAACCGAAGGGTTAAAATCGCTAAGGTGTCGCACGCTTGTTTTTGTTGGGGATAGCTCTCCCTTCCATTCTGAGGCTCTCCACATGACCTCAAAGTTGGACAGGAGATATAGTGCCTTAGTAGAGGTACGTTCACTCTTTTTCTGTTTCGCTTGTTTTTGTACGTTCATCAGTAGACGTGCATACGATTGTGAAAAGAATCAGAAGAGCGTGTTCAATAGAGGATGGATGGGGTTGTTAATCAGAAGAGCGTGTTCAATAGAGGATGGATGGCGAACAAGTTCACTGTGTTAAGGACAATAGTCTTCACTCAATCTTTAGGCGAACTCACAGCTGAAACTAAACATACTGAGTGGAGCTTTAAATTTACCGTAAAACCGGTGCGATTGTTAATATTTTGGTGGTTCTTAGAGATAACTCTCAATACACAACATAAGCCAAATTTGGACCTTCCTTTAACTAAATTGGAATGATCTATAAAAACAACTATTTGACCCAAACAGCGCAATAATTTCAGTTTAGCAAATTTGTTGCTTCCAAATCATAATTTTAAACCATAAGAAAACTCCTTTCCATAACTAATTGCAACCTGCATAACTCAATGGTAGGTTTGTTAACTCAATGGTAGCTTGATTGCAAAAGCTACCACATTTTCTTGCTACGTTTACATTTACCTTAGTCAGTGAAAAAGGCAAAAAGATGAGTGTAAAATCACTAGTCAATGCAATGTATGATATAACTTTTTAGTTTGATTGTAAAAAAGATCATATTTTATGTGAAAGGATAGTGGTATTCCCATCCTTATTTTTACCTTCTACACATTTTTATTAATTTTTTATAATCTATCTTCTTTAATTTATTTAATTTATTAAAAATAAAAAAAAGACAGACGAGAAGCAAAAATAAATTTATTGAAAACTAAGAGGGATTTGTGATCGAAATCATGATGGAAGATGAAGTGATAGGATGAGATAGGGTTGAATAGTCACCAGTACTAAGCCCTGACAAAAATCCATGGAAGACCAATACATGTTGGGAACAGATCCCCTCCCGAGGAGCTTAAGAGCAACTCCACCGTGGTGGATTGCTCGGGGGACAAGCCAAAGAAAAGGGCCCGAGGCCCTGTGAATTCGCTCTAGCGTGAAGGAGCTTGAGTGGAGGTGGAGGCCTGAGCTTCGGGCTTGTGAAGAATTGCCAGCCCGAGTGGATGTGACGTCAGGGTTGACGTCAAACTCTTTTTTTACTTTTTTCTGTCAGGCGCGTGCACCTCACTCGTGCGTGGGGGCACGTCATCTGACATAATTTCAGAAAAAGCAGCCAACTTTTCTTATTGAAATGTTACCGTTGGGAAGCCACGTGGCTTCCCACGATCTATTCGATCTCAACGGCTCTTTAACTTAGACCGTTCGATCTCAACGGTAAAAAAAATAAAAAAAATCTTATTTAATATCAACCGTTCGATCTGAGATCAACGGTCAATATTAATATTCTTTATAAATAAATAAAAGAAAAAATAATTTTAAAATTAAGAAAAGTTACCGTTGTGACACGTGGCACAATTTGGAGTGTTGGAATTCAATTTTTTTTTATATCCAACGGCGGATATTAATTAGTTGAATAAAAATTTAAAAAAAATTGTAAAAAATCCAAAAAAAATTTGTTTTTACTTTTCTATAAAACCTTCTCATTATCATCTACCTTACATCACAATTTTATATTTTCTCAACTACTTTCAATCACATTCCTATCTTTCTCTCAAAGTTTCAATCCAATTTTTTTCAACAAAATGACTACTGATGCAGGTGGTGCAACGAGAACGATTAAAAATCTTATCCGAAATTACAAATAAAATTATTTTGTATTATTTAATATTTTTTAGATAATGACATGTGACGCAACGAGAACGATTAAAAATCTTATCCGAAATTACAATTAAAATTATTTTGTATTATTTTATAAATAAAAAAATACTAATATTTTATGGCCTATTGCCAGGGCTATTGGTGCAACGATAGAGATGCAAAAAACGATTACTGTTTATTAGGGCAGTTACTGTTCACTGGATGGATAGCATAGTGTATTGCTTGGGGGAGGTTTCACACGGTGGAGTTGCTCTAAAAGGCCGAGCCTCCTGAGCAAATCATACGGACTGTTGGATTTTGATTCAACAGTTACAAAAAAAGATCTCTTTAAAAGTTATAATAATTGTAATTGTTTGATCAAAATTCAACAATTTGTGTAATTTGCTCAGAAGGCTCAGCCTCTTAAATTCAGGAGGAGATCTGTTCCATATAAGTTTGACTAATCAAAACAATTTCAAGTCAATAAATGAAGCACCGCGTGAATATAAAGCAGAGAATGAAGATCTTTAACGTGTGGACGTGGTTTCACGCGGATGACTTTTGCTTTTGTTGACTAAAGGAGCTTGATTTGGATTTAGGTCTATCAATATATGCCCACCACAACTAGTTGCCAATGATCTCCATCGTGCTCAAATATGAATCTTTTGAAATTTCAATCTTAGCTATCCAATGATCAGATCATGACATCAAGGTTTTCCACCGGTGATATGTCATCAATAATTTAGAGAGATTAAAGTTTTAAATTAAATTTACAAATTAAATAATATATCATCAATAAAAAATAAACACGTTAATCAATATTTAATTAATTATCTAATCATTTATAACTACATCATTTAATTTAAAAAATTTAATCCCAGCATTACCTATAATCTAATAATGTGAATAACTAAGGACGTCGGTGCATCCTTGAAATTCTCGTACTCATACGTAAATTGATTAGCACATGAAAAATTCTTTAGTAGGGGCAATCATGATATGTCATCATTTTAAGAAATAAATACTCTCATATAATCAAGAACTATATAACCAAGCATGCCATATGATAAATTTTTATTAGACGAGCACATGATTCACTTTATTTTATATTTTTTTTAACAAAGTGATTCATTTTTTAAATATATGTGCATATGTACAAGTAACATGTATCGATTGCAAGTGAGAATTCCCGCAATGGATCGACACATGTATCTTTGGATTTGGGGACGGTTGATGCGGCATGGCAGCTGCCCCAAACTACCATTACTATACCGAAAATTACACACAACGGCCAACTGGGATTTTGATGAAACAAATTCACATATCCAAATTCCAACCAGATGAACCAAGAACACAATACGCAGTAAACCTTGATAAAATGATAATTTACATTAATAATCGCATTAGCACAAAGAAGAACATACATAGAAGAAGCATAAGTTCTTACAGTGATTTGATGTTAAGTATCCTAAACAATATCAGTTCTTACAATGATTTGATTATCCTACAATGGTCTTTAGGTTTATGGTACTATTAAAAGGTGGCAGCCCTCAATTATCATTAAGTTGTTGACTTGTATGTGATATAGAAACAATATAATAAAAACTAATCCAATAATTTTATGGTTAGAAGAATCAATTTTGTTTGTATTTTTAATTCATAATTTTTGAAAAATAAAATTAATGAAAATAACTTGAAAACTCTGAGTTTTAACGATATAAACAAAATAAAAGGTAAAGTAAATAGTATCAAGATTGATTTTTTAGTGTAAAAATATAATTTTTTTTATAAAATAAACTGTACTATAGATTTTTTTGTTAAAACTTCATTTTTGAAATTTGAATGAACTAGACATTGATTGAGGTTGTTGTACACTTGCATCATTTTGGTGGTTCTTAGAGATAACTCTCAATACACAACATAAGCCAAATTTGGACCTTCCTTTAACTAAATTGGAATGATCTATAAAAACAACTATTTGACCCAAACAGCGCAATAATTTCAGTTTAGCAAATTTGTTGCTTCCAAATCATAATTTTAAACCATAAGAAAACTCCTTTCCATAACTAATTGCAACCTGCATAACTCAGTGGTAGGTTTGTTAACTCAATGGTAGCTTGATTGCAAAAGCTACCATATTTTCTTGCTAGTTTAGGTTTACCTTAGTCAGTGAAAAAGGCAGAAAGATGAGTATAAAATCACTAACCAATGCAATGTATGATATAACTTTTTAGTTTGATTGTAAAAAAGATCATATTTTATGCGAAAGGATAGTGCTATTCACATCTTTATTTTTACCTTCTACATATTTTTATTAATTTTTTATAATCTATCTTCTTTAATTTATTTAATTTATTAAAAATTAAAAAAGATAGACGAGAAGCAAAAATAAATTTATTGAAAACTAAGAGGGATTTGTGATCGAAATCATGATGGAAGATGAAGTGATAGGATGAGATAGGGTCGAATAGTCACCAGCACTAAGCCCTGACAAAAATCCATGGAAGACCAATACATGTTGGGAACAGATCCCCTCCCAAGGAGCTTAAGAGATCGAGTCTTCTGAGCAATTCATATGAATTATTAGATTTTGATTCAATAGTTACAAAAAAAAAAAAATCGTTCTAAAAATTATAATAATTATAATTATTAGATCAAAATTCAATAACATGTATAATTTGTTCAAAAAGTTCAACCTCCTAAATTCAGGAGGAGATCTGTTCCATATACGTTTGACTAATCAAAACAATTTCAAGTCAATAAATGAAGCACCGCGTGAATATAAAGCAGAGAATGAAGATCTTTCGCGTGTGGACGTGGTTTCACGCGGATGACTTTTGCTTTTGTTGACTAAAGGAGCTTGATTTGGATTTAGGTCTATCAATATATGCCCACCTCAACTAGTTGCCAATGATCTCCATCGTGTTCAAATATGAATCTTTTGAAATTTCAATCTTAGCTGTCCAGTGATCAAATCATGAGGTCAAAAATGACATCAAGGTTTTCCACCGGTGATATGCCATCAATAATTTAGAGAGATTAAAATTTTAAATTAAATGTACAAATTAAATGATGTATTATCAATAAAAAATAAACACGTTAATCAATACTTAATTAATTATCTAATCATTTACAACCACATTATTTAATTTAAAAATTTTAATCTCAGCATTACCTATAATCTAATAATGTGAACAACTAAAGACGTCGCTGTATCCTTGAAATTCTCGTACTCGTACATAAATTGATTAGCACATGAAAAATTCTTTAGTAGGGGCAATCATGATATGTCATCATTTTAAGAAATAAATACTCTCATAAAATCAAGAACCACATAACCAAGCATGCCATATGATAAATTTCTATTAGATGAGCACGTGATTCACTTTATTTTTTATTTTTTTGAACAAAGTGATTCACTTTTTAAACATATGTGCATATGTACAAGTAATATGTATCGATTGCAAGAGAGAATTCTCGCAATGGATCGACACATGTATCTTTGGATTTGGGGAGGGTTGATGCGGCATGGCCGCTGCCCCAAACTACCATTACTATACCGAAAATTAGGGGTGGAAAAAATTCCCGAAAATCCCGAACCGAACCGAAAAAATCCCAATCCCAAACCAAAAATTTCCCAAACCGAAATTCCCGAAATTTTCGGGATGCTATCCCAAATCGATCCCAAAATTTCGGTATAGGATTCGGGATTGGCTTCTCGATATTTCGGGAATCCCATACCGAACCGAAAATATATAATATTAATTATTATATATATATTTATACATATATATATTATTCTTTTATAATTGATGCTAGTAGTTTCTAATTCATGCTCTGCAACCTGGAATGCCCTACACCTTGCATATTTTTCTTGTTCTGTTTGATATTCATGTGGATTTTATTATTGCTGCTGCCATGGCTGATTATTTCAGAAGGCTTGATTCTTTTGTCTCTCAACAGATTGCAAAAAGGGTTTAATTAATTTGAATTTTGACTATGATAAAAACAGTCAGGCATGCCAGTGTTCAATTAAATGGTAGTGTGAATTAAATGAAATTCCTAGTTCATGAATGTGTTCTTGAATTATATATTTGAAGAACAATTCATAATTTCATATTTCAATTTGGGATTCCCGATTTGTCCCAAAATCCCGAAAATATTTCGGGATTCCCGAAATTTGGGATTCCCGAAAATTTGGTTTGGGATTGGTCTTCAAATTCCCGTCCTGAAAAATTTTGGTTTGGGATTCGGGATATTAGTTTCGGTATGGTATCCCATACCGAACCACCCCTACCGAAAATTACACACAACAGCCAACTGGGATTTTGATGAAACAAATTCACATATCCAAATTCCAACCAGATGAACCAAGAACACAATAGGCAGTAAACCTTGATAAAATGATAATTTACATTAATAATTGCATTAGCACAAAGAACATACATAGAAGAAGCATAAGTTCTTACAGTGATTTGATGTTAATTATCCTAAACAATATCAGTTCTTACAATGATTTGATTATCCTAAACACCAGCCGGATGCTGTCGTTCACCATGTTAAATCACCATCTTAAGATTTTAGAGTATTTACATTATTTTTCTAGAAATTCTAATATATGAGTAATGCTAAGTATACTAATATTTTAGACCATATTTGCAAACCATGTAATGTTCATTAATAGAAAATAAGCAAGTTAATAACAATTAAGTAATAATTCAATCATTAAACAACCACATCATATAGTTTATAAAATATTATTTAAATATGTGATATTCCTACCATTATTAATTTTATATTTATTCAATTAATAAATGTTGAGATTTCTCGATTCCTATTGAATTTAAAATTACTTATGAGTTCTACCTTAGGCATTTCGTTCGACTTCTCTGTTACTATATCAATACATACATCGAGATGTATGATATGATGGCGATCAATTGATCCCTTGCCTTGAGTACACAAATCCTTCCTTTCTTCCCAACCCCAACATTATTGATTCCCGAACACAATCGTGACACCCAAACTACTACATTTAACAGTTTTCAACAAAAAATATTTGGTCACGCAAAGAGAAATTTCGTCGCATAAATGTTGAAGAGATGCAATATTGGTTGCGCATAATTCGTTGCGCAAAGGTCGTGAAAAAAATACCTAAATATAGGATTCATTAGAACCTGCCCCACGAACTTGCTAAAACACAATGGTGCCACCCATAACATGATTGATGTGGGATTGGGTCCTATAGCCATATAAAGGATTCATTAGAACCTTCCTCATGAAAACTAAACAACTCATCTCATTACAGCAATTACAAGCAAAGCAGTGTTGGAAAAATACTCTACCTTAGAAAATGGAGATTTGCAAATCCAAACAAATTCTAAACAAGATATTACTGAAAGTACTGTAGTGATCAACTTGCAAACCTAATGACATATGTAGAATCTGTATACTCGTTCCGTGAATGCCGATCATCTACAATTACTTAAGAGGTTTTTTTTTATCCGATGACTTTCGTTAACATTGAAGAACACATACGTATTTAATTTGAGCCTTCTTAGACCAACTTCAATGATGGGCTAAAAACCAAATTACCCCTCAAATTTTTCCTCCAAACCCACTCCAACCCAAGGGGAAAATTTGGACTAAATGCTAAATGCTAAACCAAGGTCAAATTCCCCCCAAAATTTAGCCCAGAAATCGAAGTGGACTTTACCCAATATTTATCGGAATTTAAATTTTTTTCGATTAAAATGTTCATAAAATTAATTTACGATAGTCTACATATTTATTTTTTAAAAAAAAATTTAATTTAACAAAAAAATAGCCTAAGTTCATTCTTTAATGATCCCGGGTTCAAATTTTAGGGTAGAACAGTTGGAGTAGAAAAACTGTTTTTAAGCTAAAAGTTAATTTTTCAGATTAAAATATTTGACTTTTAGCCCTTGAAGATAGATTATATATACACTTTTGACGTACCGATGAGTTTATTTTTTTGTATAAATATCTCTAATTTTCAGTTCAATCATTTCACTTTATTAAAGTCGGGTCTCCATTATGTGCAAAGTTGTCGAGGTGGATTTAAACTTATGTGGTCTTTTTTCGCCATGTAATGTCATCATGACTCTAGAAAAGGTGTCAGTCTCAGCAAATTAAGTTCACAGCTGTAAAGTGGCATCAATTATAAGGGGTCTTATCATCTGATATGTTTCTCTCATCTCCTTATCCACATTTTCTTAATTATTTGAGAAAAAAGTTTGTGCGGATTCAAGAGCAAAGTAACTGGTTTTTCATTTCCCATTTTGTTAATAATTCTGATTTTTATTTTAACACTGTATTAAATACTTTACTAGATGAATTCAATTTATTTTATTCTAAATCCGTTTGACTTAATCTTTAAACTAATATAATATAAGATGTTTCAGTTCAACAAACACACTATAAAATATTAAATGTTGGAAGGATGATGAAACTACAGCTTATCCATTATACCCGAATGTTGATGTCCATCTAAAATTATTGGAGGGAAATTGAGGACGGCAGGGTCAGGGAGATTGTGGGGACAACGTGTGAGAGGCTCATGTTCGATTGGAATAGAATCGGACGTTATGTTGGTGGGGTTGAAGATTAGGGAGGCGTACCTGGGCATGATAGAATTTTGGTGTCGGTGGAAGTGCTCAAGATGGCCTTGGATGCGCAGCAAGTTATCCGTCGTCTCACTTGTTAGGAGGAAGATTTCGGTAGGTAGAGCCGTTGCTCATGAACTTGCCCATGCTGCTCTAAAGGAGAATTTTAGTTGTTACGTTAATTCATCATGATATTTATGTATTCAACCGGCATTTCAAAAAGAACAACGTCACAAATTCAACTTTACTGTTTTGTTGTGATGTACGAGCTTTTTAGGCTGACTTCTACCGTTTATTAGCATCTTCAGATTTTAGGATATTTTTAGTAATTTACTAGAAAATCTAAGTGAGAGTTGTCATCTTCTATATGAGTATGCTAGCTAAATTAAAAATTTAAAGCACATTGGCCAACCATGTGATATGTCATCAATATATAAAAAATACGCACATTATTTATCTAATAACTCTAGTCAGCACCGAGGAGCGCATACGAATATAATTTGAATCTCTTCGTGTATGCATTGTACAAATGAACTTACTATATATATATATATATATATATATTTAATTTTGAAGAAATTATAACAATGATCTCTCAACTTTAATTCAATTGGAGTAATGATCTCTCAACTAAAAATTCAGGACCATTAAACCCTTAACATATCAAAACGTGCAGCTATAGTCATTTTCGTCAACACCATTAAAACTTCTGTCAAAACGAGTCACGTGCTATGCAAATGAAACTGAATTAAGCGGCAAATATGAAAAACCAAATGAGAAAAACTATAGCAACCTCAACTTTAACCCAATTAAAGAAATAGTTCATCAACTTTAACCCAATTAAAGTAATGGTTTCTCAACTTTAACCTAAGTATACCAACCGTTATTCCAACATGACTCATTTTGACAGAATTCTAACGAAATTGACGAAAATAATCATAGTTGCACATCTTGATGAGTTAAGGGACTAATGATAATTGATTTTTAATTAAAAGATTATTGCTTAAATTAAATTAAAATTAAAAGAACATTACTATAATTTTTTCTTAATTTTCTGTTCAATCCTCATTACTTTATTAAAATCGGTTCTCCACTTGTCCAATGAGATCTTTCCTGATAAGATGGGTTTATATTTATGTCTGCTCTATTGCTGGACCGCACTCCACTCTTTGAACATAAAGTTTCACGAGGGCTCCTATCATCTGATGTGCTTCTGTCGTCTTCTTATACCATATTTTCTTGAATTATTGTTAAACCATTCATTCAACTTACTCGCTCTTCTTGCGTCCTTCCTTGGCTCTCTCTCCATTCTCTGCATTCCTCTCTCTAATCTCCCTTAATTGCGCGAGTATGGATCCTGCCAAGGTGTTAGAAACTCTATACACTTTTCCGGTGGAGCGAATACTAAATTCGGTCGCTTCACTTGCTGCTCAAGAAATCAGTCTTTTCCGAGGATTCAAAAAAGAGCTAACTAAGCTTCGTCAATCGGTATTTGCAATTCAAGACTTCTTAGGCGATGTTTCGTTCCAGCCACGTCAAAGGGGCAAGGAGGTGGAGGACTGGGTGAAGAGACTGAAAGAGGTAGCTCTTGATGCTGATGATGTATTGGAGGACATCAACTACGAAGTTCTCAGGCGTAAAGTAGAAATTCAAAACCACATGAAGAGGAAGGTACTTAACTTCTTTTCGCTCTCCAATCCCATTTTATTTCGTCAAAAGATGGCCCACAAGATTAAGAACATCAATGCGTCACTGGCGAAACTCAAAAGCGATGCAGCTTCCGTCGGCTTAATGGAAAGGAGAGTAGATCAAAACCCTCCAGGTATGGGGAACAGAGAAACCGTCTCATTCTTCGGTCGCGATGAGAAGCCCATCGGAAGGAAGAAGATTGTGTCGGATATCATTGCAGCCTTGATCGAGTCCAAGAATCAGGAAGAGTACCTTTCAGTTAAGGCCATTGTGGGAATGGGAGGACTCGGCAAGACGACTTTGGCAAGATCAATATTCAATGATGATGCTATCGGTAGACATTTTGAGAAAAAAATGTGGGTTTGTGTGTCTGACCCTTTTGATGTTAACTCGATTCTAAATCGGATGTTAGAATCCCTTAACTCAAACAGGACAGGACTTATAGCTCGGGAAGCATTGCTGACTGACCTCAAAAAAGGGTTGACAGGGAAGAGGTATATTCTAATACTCGATGATGTTTGGAACGAAGATGACGAGTTATGGAGTGATTTTACGAGTTGTTTGTCGAGACTCAATTCTGCTCCCGGAAGCATTGCCATTGTTACTACCCGCATTGGTAAAGTTGCATCAATCACAGAGACAATGCCAAGGTGTGATATGGAGAGCCTATCAGTAGATGATTGTTGGTCCATATTAAAGAGTGAAGCATTCCCAAATGGTGCTTTTCCTTTAGATCCAACTCAAGAGAACATTGGAAGGGCCATAGCTGCAAAGTGTGTTGGTGTACCATTGGTGGCAAAGGTATGCATCCATATATTATCATATTCACCCTTGCTGTTTTGTATTTTGCTTTCTATTTTAATATATAACATAGACATAGAAATAGAGGGACGTGCGGGGGATTTTTAGGTGTAATAGGTGAGGTTAGATGACCTGCATGCGGTCACTAACAAACCAATTTTACTAGAAAAGAGAGATAATGGACTATGACCAATAAAAAAATTGAATAATACTTGAATTTCCTCCTTGGGAGATGTGCTCAATTCCACATTTGCAAATAAATTTACGAAATACAATTTAATATTACTATTATTTGAATGTTACGAAAAATAATTTACCTATTGTTTAAATTTTGTGAAGATGATGTATCTACTATTTTTTGTTTAATAAATTTTAATTTACCTATTGTTCATTTCTTATAAAAATAATTTACCTATTGTTAAGTTTCACAAAACAATGTATATTCAACTATAATTTACCTACTATTTAATCTCGGGTTAAGTACAAAAATCTACCTAATCTTTAGGGTTGATTTAAAATTGGTCCTAACTTTTTAAAATATTCCAAATAAATACCTAAGGTTTTGAAAAGTAGACATCCATTAGGTCATTGACACTATGTTGTAAAGTGATAGGGACAACAAATCAATTGAAGTGCATGTTCGAATTTTTACTATCACGTCATCTATGGAGTTCTAAATCATCAAAGCTACACCTTTTATCCAAGCATGCCCTTCAGTTTATTTGTGCATATCACTGACACTCTAATGACCTAACAAATGTCCAACTTTTAAAACATTAGTAATTATTTGGAATATTTAAAAAAGTTGAAACCAATTTAGAATTACCTCTAAAAATTAGGTGGTTCTACGTACTTAACCCTTTAATTTAATGAAGATGATGCATCTACTATTTCTTGTCCATGGATATTACTTTATCTATTGTTTATATTTTATAAAAAAAAATTACCTTTTTTTTGTTTTTTTATGAAAATAATTTACCAATTGTTTTTTTTTTTTTTACGAATATAATGTGTGACAACCCGTTCCAAATTTTACGTTTTTATTTTATTTTAAAAGCGTAAATTTACGAAATTGCCCTAGAGGCAAGGACTTTGACTTCCGTTGACCATCAACTTGAGAGATGTGGGACTTATTCTTTTAGCATATCCTCGTAGTACTCATTGGTACAAACGCATAGGCGAAAGCCGTTTGCGAGTCCGGATTATAATGGTATAGTTACAGACGTTCGAAATTGGTTATTCAAGGTTTAGTGTTTATTTAAATTAAATCCCCACTTTGTGGGGGAAGCCCAATCAGAAATGGAGGAAAGAAAGAAAAAAAGGGGAAAAGGAAGTGGCTTCCTGTCCACCCGCACCCACCGTGAGTCCATTTTCCAAGGCCGATTTTGGCCAACTCCGGTGGAGTTTTTCGATGCCACCATCACCATCTTGAAGCTCTCATTCCCCCCTACAAAACCCACCCAAGAACCACCTTGATTAACCATGGTATGTGGCGGTTTGAGGCCACGAAAATTGACGAAAATCAATAATGCTCTGGCCACCCTTTTCGATTTTTGGGCAAATCGGCGAAGCGATGGCTAATGCCACCACTTGGGCTTTGTAGCCCATCATCCCAGGAGCAAAACCCAACCAACCTTGACCCCGTTGGACCACCGTAGACGACGAATCGACATCGGGAAGTTTTAGGCACCCGCTGGCTTTGTGGGCAAAATTGACCATCTTCCGTCCACTTTTGGACTTCGTGGCAGGTATGAAAGTTGCTCCATTCACTGAAATCTTCATTTCTGTGAAGTTTGAGAATTTTTTGAAATAGTTGGATTTTCCGGCGAGTCGGGGCGGCCGACTGCCATCCGCGGCGGCGCGTGGCCAGTGGGCCGCCAATGCTATTTTTAGGCTATGTCGAATGTCTTGAATTAAGTTTTGTCATTTGAATGACGTAGGTTGATCGTTGGAACCTAAATTCGTTACGATACGTTACTTGATAAAAATGTGAATCGATGATTCGACCGTTGGATCGTTACCAAAATTGGATACATTATAATACGTAATATTTAAAGATCATAGGAATTTATGGATCGGAGATCCAACTTACGGATCTTCCTGAATTGGATTTATAATTTAGTAAAATAAATGTTCATGGCCACTTGTTTTAGGCAATTGGCAGAGATCTGACCGTTGGATTGTAATGAAATTTTAATATGTTATTCTAGAAGCATATTGTGGATCGTTGGGAGTTGCGGATTGGAAATCTGATATGCGAATCTTCCGGGTCAAGTTATACAGGGTTGTAAACCCTATCGTCGATCTTTGATTGACTGTTGACTTGTGGTCAATGGGTCTCAAACTATTTTAGAATGTCGTTGAGGTTGTGTTTTATGTGAATTACGTATTCTTCGGATAAGAGTTCTGAGATGTGATTTGATAATTGGTCACAAGGACCAATCATTCAGGACGCCTCGATGTGTGCGCTAGAGAATCATAGCGTGGACTCCAGGTGAGTGGATCTTTTCCTTTTTATCGTACATATTGTTGAGAGTTCTATCGACACTTTTAAATTGATTAGGTATATTACCTTCATATAATTATTATGAATGCTTGAAGTACCTATATGAACTACGAATGGTTTGATCCCTGTTTAGGGTATGTAGGCAGTCTAACGAGACGTTAGATGCAACCATAAAATATTTGAGACAAAAGCCTTGCTTGGGAAATTGAGTAATGCGAAGGAAATTGGTAAAGGCAAGTTTTAGTTTTATGAATTAATTAGTTAAATTAGTGTTAATTGGGTTGTCATGGATAATTATCCCTGAAAATAAGTAGTTGGGAGTAGGGCGTTATTGATTTTACACTTCTCACCATATTGTTTATAATTGAAAATGTTACGACATGGTTGAGTATTAGATTGCATCATGATATATCATATGTATATTACTTGCATATAATTATTGGGAATGCTTTCAAGTGCAAAGGTGAACTCAGGACACCTAGGTAAGTTCAGGTGAGTTTATGGTATTAGTTGAATCGATTGAGTTATAGCATGACTACAGTTATGTGTTAGGCAACTTCGATACTGTCGTACTGATTGCCATGAGTTGCACATGTTATATTGAGATGCATTGAGAGCTCATAAACCTGCACCCTGGTGTTAGTGCTCCCGCCCGTGGCCAGGGCACAGTCCTTCACGTGATGTTTACCTCCCGCACCTTATGCTCACCTTGGATCCAAGATAGGTGCACAGTCCTGTCGTACAGACCACTTTAGGTGGTTCCGACTCGTAGGTGACCTGCGATTATTCGCACAGTCTTCACGTGATCGTAGCACTTGAGCGTATTTATTTACACCCAGTCCTGTCGTACAGACCACTTTAGGTGGTTCCGACTCATGTGTATGTATACTTATTGAGCTATTTGCTAGCCATGATTGATGAGATATGGATAAATCGTACAGGTCACTATAGGTGACTCCGACTTATATGCTAGCCAGGATTGATGAGATATGGATACGTCGTACAAGTCACTATAGGTGATTCCGACTTATATACTAGCCAGGATTGATGAGATATGGATAAGTCGTATAGGTCATTATAGGTGACTCCGACTTATATGCTAGTCATGATTGATGAGATATGGATAAGTTGTAAATGTCATTTTAGATGACTCTGACTGATATATCACTTTGTATTGATTAAATTCATTTGGCCTACTTATTAATGTATGGTAGAGTTGATGACAAACCGTGGTTTTAGTCATTTCTGAGTATGGTTTGGATATATGTATATATGTTGTACTGTCCTATAGAAAACGATAAGGGAATTACAGTGAGGGGTTATTACTGTTAGAAAGGTAATAGTTTTGGGAAGCTTGGTTGTACTGCTTACTTACACTTTCTGTTTTGTACCCCTTCAGGTTTTAACTGCTGAGTTCGTATCGACGAGGATATATAGCTAATCTTAGTATTGGTGGCTACTTTTAAGGGTATGATTCTTACCCACACTACTGTACCTTACTTATGTTCTGACATCGCGCGTGAAATGGATTCGCTCCCACTCGTAGCGCACTCTGGTACTTAGACACTTTTAGATTCAAATTTATTCACTTTTTATACACCATCACATTTTATGGCTTCGTCACCTTCCAGGTGTCAGCCAGCACAGCTCGATTCAGGGTCCACGTGGACTTTCTGGGTCGGGGTGTGTCATAATGTTTCTGCAATTTTATTTTTACACATATAATCTACGTATTCTTTAATTTTTTGTGAAAAAAATGAACCTATTGTTTTTTAAAAAATAATTTATGGATTGTTTTATGTTTACGAAATTAGACGGATAGATATAACTAACAAAACAGTATGAGGACTGATAGATAGATTTTTAATGCGCTATCAAGTTAAAATTGAATAACGGTAGACTAATAATATGTGTGTGGTAGAGAAATGTTTATAGAATGTTGTGGCACCACCCTATTAAGTGGTGAGTGTTACCATCTTTTTTCGTCACATGATCATGACTAAACAATAATTAATTAGTTTATTTTTTTATACATATAAAATAATAACTTAATAAGTAAATTACAATTCCTTCCAAATTTGTTCCCATCAAATCTTGAGATCTATGTCCATGGGCTCGGGTCCTCTTCGGAACCTTCACCTCGGACCAATTTGTTCGTGGCCGTTAGATGATATCCTACAGCTAGTAACTAATTTTCTTTAATAGTTTTCACATGAAAATTTCTCGTAATTTGCCCGTAATCTTTAATAGTTTTTTAGTTTTCAAAAAACTGTAATTGATCGTAATTTGCCCATTAGATTATCATTTCAATTTTTAAAAAATTAGATATTAAAAACAAAATAAGTAATCTTCAAAGATCTCTAAAGAAAACTTTATTTTGAGCTTTTTTGGAATTTTCAAGAACAAGCACTGAGCAGAGCCTGTTTGAGGACAATGGAATATCCTACAATGGTCTTTAGGTTTATGGTACTATTAAAAGGTGGCAGCCCTCAATTATCATTAAGTTGTCGACTTGTATGTGATGTAAAAACAATATAATAAAAACTAATCCAATAATTTTATGGTTAGAAGAATCAATTTTGTTTGTATTTTTAATTCATAATTTTTGAAAAATAAAATTAATGAAAAAGACTTGAAAACTTTGAGTTTTAACAATATTAACAAAATAAAAGATAAATTGAATAATATCAAGATTGATTTTTTAACGTAAAAATATAATTTTTTTATAAAATAAACTGTACTATAAACTTTTTGTTAAAACTTCATTTTTGAAATTTGAATGAACTAGACATTGACTGAGGTTGTTGTACACTTGCATCATTTTGCTCATGACAATTTCCATAATTTGTTTAGAATATCATTTTGCAAAAAGGCGAACAAGTTCACTGTGTTAAGGACAATAGTCTTCACTCACTCTTTAGGCAAACTCACAGCTGAAACTAAACATACTGAATGGAGCTTTAAATTTACCGTAAAACCAGTGCGATTGTTAATATTTTGGTGGTTCTTAGAGATAACTCTCAATACACAACATAAGCCAAATTTGGACCTTCCTTTAACTAAATTGGAATGATCTATAAAAACAACTATTTGACCCAAACAGTGCAATAATTTCAGTTTAGCAAATTTGTTGCTTCCAAATCATAATTTTAAACCATAAGAAAACTCCTTTCCATAACTAATTGCAACCTGCATAACTCAATGGTAGTTTGATTGCAAAAGCTACCACATTTTCTTGCTACGTTTAGGTTTACCTTAGTCAGTGAAAAAGGCAGAAAGATGAGTGTAAAATTACTAGTCAATGCAATGTATGATATAACTTTTTAGTTTGATTGTAAAAAAGATCATATTTTATGCGAAAAGATAGTGCTATTTCCATCCTTATTTTTACCTTCTACACATTTTTATTAATTTTTTATAATCTATCTTCTTTAATTTATTAAAAATTAAAAAAGACAGACGAGAAGCAAAAATAAATTTATTGAAAACTAAGAGGGATTTGTGATTGAAATCATGATGGAAGATGAAGTGATAGGATGAGATAGGGTTGAATAGTCACCAGTACTAAGCCCTGACAAAAATCCATGGAAGACCAATACATGTTGGGAACAGATCCCCTCCCAAGGAGCTTAAGAGCAACTCCACCGTGGTGGATTGCTCGGGGGACAAGCCAAAGAAAAGGGCCCGAGGCCCTGTGAATTCGCACTAGCGTGAAAGAGCTCGAGTGGAGGTGGAGGCCTGAGCTTCGGGCTTGTGAAGAATTGCCAGCCCGAGTGGATGTGACGTCAGGGTTGACGTCAAGCTCTTTTTTTATTTTTTTTCTGTCAGGCGCATGCACCCCACTCGTGCCTGGGGGCACATCACCTAACATAATTTCAGAAAAAGCAGCTAACTTTTCTTATTGAAATGTTACCGTTGGGAAGCCACGTGGCTTCCCACAATCAGTTTGATCTCAACGGCTCTTTAACTTAGACTGTTTGATCTCAACGGTAAAAAAAATAAAAAAAATCTTATTTAATATCAACCGTTCGATCTGAGATCGACAGTCGATATTAATATTCTTTATAAATAAATAAATAAAAGAAAAAATAGTTTTAAAATTAAGAAAAGTTACCATTGTGACATGTGGCACAATCTGTAGTGTTGGAATTCAAATTTTTTTTATATCCAACAGCGGATATTAATTAGTTGAATAAAAATTTTAAAAAAATTGTAACAAATCTGAAAAAAAAATCTGAAATTTTTTTAAAAAAAATTGTTTTTACTTTTCTATAAAACCTTCTCATTATCATCTACCTTACACCATAATTTCATATTTTCTCAACTACTTTCAATCACATTCCTATCTTTCTCTCAAAGTTTCAATCCAATTTTTTTCAACAAAATGACTACTGATGCAGGTGGTGCAACGAGAACGATTAAAAATCTTATCCGAAATTACAAATAAAATTATTTTGTATTATTTAATAATTTTTCCGATAATGACATGTGGCGCAACGAGAACGATTAAAAATCTTATCCGAAATTACAATTAAAATTATTTTGTATTATTTTATAAATAAAAAAATACTAATATTTTATTGCCTATTGCCAGGGCTATTGGTGCAATGATGGAGATGCAAAAAGCGAATACTGTTCATTGGGACAGTTAATGTTCGCTGGGTGGATAGCATAGTGTATTGCTTGGGGGAGGTTTCACACGGTGGAGTTGCTCTAAAAGGCTGAGCCTCCTGAGCAAATCATATGGACTGTTGGATTTTGATTCAACAGTTACAAAAAAAAGATTTCTCTAAAAATTATAATAATTGTAATCGCTTAATCAAAATTCAATAGTTTGTGTAATTTGCTTAGGAGGCTCAGCCTCTTAAATTCAGGAGGAGATCCATTCCATATACGTTTGACTACTCAAAACAATTTCAAGTCAATAAATGAAGCACCGCGTGAATTTAAAGCAGAGAATGAAGATCTTTCGCGTGTGGACGTCGTTGCACGCGGATGACTTTTGCTTTTGTTGACTAAAGGAGCTTGATTTGGATTTAGGTCTATCAATATATGCCCACCACAACTAGTTGCCAATCCATCGTGTTCAAATATGAATCTTTTGAAATTTCAATCTTAGCTATCCAATGATCAGATCATGACATCAAAGTTTTCCACCGGTGATATGTTATCAATAATTTAGAGAGATTAAAGTTTTAAATTAAATTTACAAATTAAATAATATATCATCAATAAAAAATAAACACGTTAATCGATATTTAATCAATTATCTAATCATTTATAACTACATCATTTAATTTAAAAAATTTAATCTCAGCATTACCTATAATCTAATAATGTGAATAACTAAGGACGTCGGTGTATCCTTGAAATTCTCGTACTCATACGTAAATTGATTAGCACATGAAAAATTCTTTAGTAGGGGCAATCATGATATGTCATCATTTTAAGAAATAAATACTCTCATATAATCAAGAACTATATAACCAAGCATGCCATATGATAAATTTTTATTAGATGAGCACATGATTCACTTTATTTTATATTTTTTTGAACAAAGTGATTCATTTTTTAAATATATGTGCATATGTACAAGTAACATGTATCGAATGCAAGAGAGAATTCCCGCAATGGATCGACATATGTATCTTTGGATTTGGGGACGGTTGATGCGGCATGGCAGCTGCCCCATACTACCATTACTATACCGAAAATTACACACAACAGCCAACTGGGATTTTGATGAAACAAATTCACATATCCAAATTCCAACCAGATGAACCAAGAACACAATACGCGGTAAACCTTGATAAAATGATAATTTACATTAATAATCGCATTAGCACAAAGAAGAACATACATAGAAGAAGCATAAGTTCTTACAGTGATTTGATGTTAAGTATCCTAAACAATATCAGTTCTTACAATGATTTGATTATCCTACAATGGTCTTTAGGTTTATGGTACTATTAAAAGGTGGCAGCCCTCAATTATCATTAAGTTGTTGACTTGTATGTGATATAGAAACAATATAATAAAAACTAATCCAATAATTTTATGGTTAGAAGAATCAATTTTGTTTGTATTTTTAATTCATAATTTTTGAAAAATAAAATTAATGAAAATAACTTGAAAACTTTGAGTTTTAACGATATAAACAAAATAAAAGATAAAGTGAATAATATCAAGATTGATTTTTTAATGTAAAAATATAATTTTTTTTATAAAATAAACTGTACTATAGACTTTTTGTTAAAACTTCATTTTTGAAATTTGAATGAACTAGACATTGACTGAGGTTGTTGTGCACTTGCATCATTTTGCTCATGACAATTTCCATAATTTGTTTAGAATATCATGAATAGCAAAAAGGCGAACAAGTTCACTGTGTTAAGGACAATAGTCTTCACTCACCCTTAGGCGAACTCACAGCTGAAACTAAACATACTGAGTGGAACTTTAAATTTACCGTAAAACCGGTGCCATTGTTAATATTTTGGTGGTTCTTAGAGACAACTCTCAATACACAACATAAGCCAAATTTGGACCTTCCTTTAACTAAATTGGAATGATCTATAAAAACAACTATTTGACCCAAACAGCGCAATAATTTCAATTTAGCAAATTTGTTGCTTCCAAATCATAATTTTAAACCATAAGAAAACTCCTTTCCATAACTAATTGCAACCTGCATAACTCAATGGTAGTTTGATTGCAAAAGCTACCACATTTTCTTGCTACGTTTAGGTTTACCTTAGTCAGTGAAAAAGGCAGAAAGATGAGTGTAAAATCACTAGTCAATGCAATGTATGATATAACTTTTTAGTTTGATTGTAAAAAAGATCATATTTTATGCGAAAAGATAGTGTTATTTCCATCCTTATTTTTACTGTGACATCCCACATTGCCCAGGGGTGATCCTTAAATGTATATTCTCATCCTACCTAGCGCGAGGCCTTTTGGGAGCTCACTGGCTTCGGGTTCCATGGGAACTCCGAAGTTAAGCGAGTAGTGCACGAGAGTACTCCTAGGATGGGTGACCCATCGGGAAGTTCTCGTGTGAGTTCCCAGAAACAAAACCGTGAGGGCGTGGTCGAGGCCCAAAGCGGACAATATCGTGCTACGGTGGTAGAGCGGGCCCGGGAAGTGGTCTCGCCCGGGTCGGGATGTGACATTGGTATCAGAGCCTAACCCTGGTCGCGAGTGTGACGACGAGGACGTCGGGCCCCTAAGGGGGGTGGATTGTGACATCCCACATTGCCCAGGGGTGATCCTTAAATGTATATTCCCATCATACCTAGCGCGAGGCCTTTTGGGAGCTCACTGGCTTCGGGTTCCATGGGAACTCCGAAGTTAAGCGAGTAGTGCACGAGAGCACTCCTAGGATGGGTGACCCATCGGGAAGTTCTCGTGTGAGTTCCCAGAAACAAAACCCAGCGCGAGGCCTTTTGGGAGCTCACTGGCTTCGGGTTCCATGGGAACTCCGAAGTTAAGCGAGTAGTGCACGAGAGCACTCCTAGGATGGGTGACCCATCGGGAAGTTCTCGTGTGAGTTCCCAGAAACAAAACCCACGCCCTCACGGTTTTGTTTCTGGGAACTCACACGAGAACTTCCCGATGGGTCACCCATCCTAGGAGTGCTCTCGTGCACTACTCGCTTAACTTCGGAGTTCCCATGGAACCCGAAGCCAGTGAGCTCCCAAAAGGCCTCGCGCTGGGTTTTGTTTCTGGGAACTCACACGAGAACTTCCCGATGGGTCACCCATCCTAGGAGTGCTCTCGTGCACTACTCGCTTAACTTCGGAGTTCCCATGGAACCCGAAGCCAGTGAGCTCCCAAAAGGCCTCGCGCTAGGTATGATGGGAATATACATTTAAGGATCACCCCTGGGCAATGTGGGATGTCACAATCCACCCCCCTTAGGGGCCCGACGTCCTCGTCGGCACATTCGCGACCAGGGTTAGGCTTTGATACCAATGTCACATCCCGGCCCGGGTGGCACCACTTCCCGGGCCCGCTCCACCACCGTAGCACGATATTGTCCGCTTTGGGCCCCGACCACGCCTTCACGGTTTAGTTTCTGGGAACTCACACGAGAACTTCCCGATGGGTCACCCATCCTAGGAATGCTCTCGTGCACTACTCGCTTAACTTCGGAGTTCCCATGGAACCCGAAGCCAGTGAGCTCCCAAAAGGCCTCGTGCTAGGTAGGATGAGAATATACATTTAAGGATCACCCATGGGCAATGTGGGATGTCACATTTACCTTCTACACATTTTTATTAATTTTTTATAATCTATCTTCTTTAATTTATTTAATTTATTAAAAATTAAAAAAGAAAGACGAGAAGCAAAAATAAATTTATTGAAAACTAAAAGGGATTTGTGATCGAAATCATGATGGAAGATGAAGTGATAGGATGAGATAGGGTTGAATAGTCACCAGTACTAAGCCCTGACAAAAATCCATGGAAGACCAATACATGTTGGGAACAGATCCCCTCCCAAGGAGCTTAAGAGCAACTCCATCGTGGTGGATTGCTCGGGGGACAGGCCAAAGAAAAGGGCCCGAGGCCTTGTGAATTCACACTAGCGTGAAAGAGCTCGAGTGGAGGTGGAGGCCTAAGCTTCGGGCTTGTGAAGAATTGCCAGCCCGAGTGGATGTGACGTCAGGGTTGACGTCAAGCTCTTTTTTTATTTTTTTCTGTCAGGCGCATGCACCCCACTCGTGCCTGGGGGCACGTCACCTAACATAATTTCAGAAAAAGCAGCCAACTTTTCTTATTGAAATGTTACCGTTGGGAAGCCACGTGGCTTCCCACAATCAGTTCGATCTCAACGGCTCTTTAACTTAGACTGTTCGATCTCAACGGTAAAAAAAATAAAAAAAAATCTTATTTAATATCAACTGTTCGATCTGAGATCAACGGTCCATATTAATATTCTTTATAAATAAATAAATAAAAGAAAAAATAGTTTTAAAATTAAGAAAAGTTACCGTTGTGACACGTGGCACAATTTGTAGTGTTGGAATTCAAATTTTTTTTATATCCAACGGCGGATATTAATTAGTTGAATAAAAATTTTAAAAAAATTATAAAAAATCTGAAAAAAAAAATCTGAAATTTTTTTTAAAAAAATTGTTTTTACTTTTCTATAAAACCTTCTCATTATCATCTACCTTACACCACAATTTCATATTTTCTCAACTACTTTCAATCACATTCCTATCTTTCTCTCAAAGTTTCAATCCAATTTTTTTCAACAAAATGACTACTGATGCAGGTGGTGCAACGAGAACGATTAAAAATCTTATCCGAAATTACAAATAAAATTATTTTGTATTATTTAATAATTTTTCCGATAATGACATGTGGCGCAACGAGAACGATTAAAAATCTTATCCGAAATTACAATTAAAATTATTTTGTATTATTTTATAAATAAAAAAATACTAATATTTTATTGCCTATTGCCAGGGCTATTGGTGCAACGATAGAGATGCAAAAAGCGAATACTGTTCGCTGGGTGGATAGCATAGTGTATTGCTTGGGGGAGGTTTCACACGGTGGAGTTGCTCTAAAAGGCTGAGCCTCCTGAGCAAATCATACGGACTGTTGGATTTTGATTCAACAGTTACAAAAAAAGATTTCTCTAAAAGTTATAATAATTGTAATCACTTAATCAAAATTCAATAATTTGTGTAATTTGCTTAGGAGGCTCAGCCTCTTAAATTCAGGAGGAGATCCGTTCCATATACGTTTGACTAATCAAAACAATTTCAAGTCAATAAATGAAGCACCGCGTGAATATAAAGCAGAGAATGAAGATCTTTCGCGTGTGGACGTCGTTGCACGCGGATGACTTTTGCTTTTGTTGACTAAAGGAGCTTGATTTGGATTTAGGTCTATCAATATATGCCCACCACAACTAGTTGCCAATCCATCGTGTTCAAATATGAATCTTTTGAAATTTCAATCTTAGCTATCCAATGATCAGATCATGACATCAAGGTTTTCCACCAGTGATATGTTATCAATAATTTAGAGAGATTAAAGTTTTAAATTAAATTTACAAATTAAATAATATATCATCAATAAAAAATAAACACGTTAATCGATATTTAATTAATTATCTAATCATTTATAACTACATCATTTAATTTAAAAAATTTAATCTCAGCGTTACCTATAATCTAATAATGTGAATAACTAAGGACGTCGGTGTATCCTTGAAATTCTCGTACTCATACGTAAATTGATTAGCACATGAAAAATTCTTTAGTAGGGGCAATCATGATATGTCATCATTTTAAGAAATAAATACTCTCATATAATCAAGAACTACATAACCAAGCATGCCATATGATAAATTTTTATTAGATGAGCACGTGATTCACTTTTTTTTTTTTTGAACAAAGTGATTCACTTTTTAAATATATGTACATATGTACAAGTAACATGTATCGATTGCAAGAGAGAATTCCCGCAATGGATTGACACATGTATCTTTGGATTTGGGGAAGGTTGATGCGGCATGGCAGCTGCCCCAAACTACCATTACTATACCGAAAATTACACACAACAGCCAACTGGGATTTTGATGAAACAAATTCACATATCCAAATTCCAACCAGATGAACCAAGAACACAATACGCAGTAAACCTTGATAAAAAGATAATTTACATTAATAATCGCATTAGCACAAAGAAGAACATACATAGAAGAAGCATAAGTTCTTACAGTGATTTGATGTTAAGTATCCTAAACAATATCAGTTCTTACAATGATTTGATTATCCTACAATGGTCTTTAGGTTTATGGTACTATTAAAAGGTGGCAGCCCTCGATTATCATTAAGTTGTTGACTTGTATGTGATATAGAAACAATATACTAAAAACTAATCCAATAATTTTCCGGTTAGAAGAATCAATCTTGTTTGCATTTTTAATTCATAATTTTTGAAAAATAAAATTAATGAAAATAACTTGAAAACTTTGAGTTTTAACGATATAAACAAAATAAAAGGTAAAGTAAATAGTATCAAGATTGATTTTTTAGTGTAAAAATATAATTTTTTTTATAAAATAAACTGTACTATAGATTTTTTGTTAAAACTTCATTTTTGAAATTTGAATGAACTAAACATTGATTGAGGTTGTTGTACACTTGCATCATTTTGCTCATGACAATTTCCATAATTTGTTTAGAATATCATTTTGCAAAAAGGCGAACAAGTTCACTGTGTTAAGGACAATAGTCTTCACTCACTCTTTAGGCAAACTCACAGCTGAAACTAAACATACTGAATGGAGCTTTAAATTTACCGTAAAACCAGTGCGATTGTTAATATTTTGGTGGTTCTTAGAGATAACTCTCAATACACAACATAAGCCAAATTTGGACCTTCCTTTAACTAAATTGGAATGATCTATAAAAACAACTATTTGACCCAAACAGCGCAATAATTTCAGTTTAGCAAATTTGTTGCTTCCAAATCATAATTTTAAACCATAAGAAAACTCCTTTCCATAACTAATTGCAACCTGCATAACTCAGTGGTAGGTTTGTTAACTCAATGGTAGCTTGATTGCAAAAGCTACCACATTTTCTTGCTAGTTTAGGTTTACCTTAGTTAGTGAAAAAGGCAGAAAGATGCGTATAAAATCACTAGCCAATGGAATGTATGATATAACTTTTTAGTTTGATTGTAAAAAAATCATATTTTATGCGAAAAGATAGTGCTATTCATATCTTTATTTTTACCTTCTACATATTTTTATTAATTTTTTATAATCTATCTTCTTTAATTTATTTAATTTATTAAAAATTAAAAAAGATAGACGAGAAGCAAAAATAAATTTATTGAAAACTAAGAGGGATTTGTGATCGAAATCATGATGGAAGATAAAGTGATAAGATGAGATAGGGTTGAATAGTCACCAGCACTAAGCCTTGACAAAAATCCATGGAAGACCAATACATGTTGGGAACAGATCCCCTCCCGAGGAGCTTAAGAGGCCGAATCTCCTGAGCAAATCATATGAATTATTAGATTTTAATTCAATAGTTACAAAAAAAAAAAATTCTAAAAATTATAATAATTATAATCATTGAATCAAAATTTAACATGTATAATTTGTTCAAAAGGTTCAACCCCCTAAATTCAGGAGGAGATCTGTTCCATATACGTTTGACTAATCAAAACAATTTCAAGTCAATAAATGAAGCACCGCGTGAATATAAAGCAGAGAATGAAGATCTTTCGCGTGTGGACGTCGTTTCACGCGGATGACTTTTGCTTATGTTGACCAAAGGAGCTTGATTTGGATTTAGGTCTATCAATACATGCCCACCACAACTAGTTGCCAATGATCTCCATCGTGTTCAAATCTGAATCTTTTGAAATTTCAATCTTAGCTGTCCAATGATCAGATCTTGAGGTCAAAAATGACATCAAGGTTTTCCACCTGTGATATGCCATCAATAATTTAGAGAGATTAAAGTTTTAAATTAAATTTACAAATTAAATGATGTATCATCAATAAAAAAATAAACACGTTAATCAATACTTAATTAATTATTTAATCATTTACAACCACATTATTTAATTTAAAAAATTTAATCTCAGCATTACCTATAATCTAATAATGTGAACAACTAAAGACGTCGCTGTATCCTTGAAATTCTCGTACTCGTACATAAATTGATTAGCACATGAAAAATTCTTTAGTAGGGGCAATCATGATATGTCATCATTTTAAGAAATAAATACTCTCATAAAATCAATAACCATATAACCAAGCATGCCATATGATAAATTTTTATTAGATGAGCACGTGATTCACTTTATTTTTTATTTTTTTGAACAAAGTGATTCACTTTTTAAACATATGTGCATATGTACAAGTAATATGTATCGATTGCAAGAGAGAATTCTCGCAATGGATCGACACATGTATCTTTGGATTTGGGGAGGGTTGATGCGGCATGGCCGCTGCCCCAAACTACCATTACTATACCGAAAATTACACACAACAGCCAGCTGGGATTTTGATGAAACAAATTCACATATCCAAATTCCAACCAGATGAACCAAGAACACAACAGGCTTACCTTGATAAAATGATAATTTACATTAATAATTGCATTAGCACAAAGAAGAACATACATAGAAGAAGCATAAGTTCTTACAGTGATTTGATGTTAATTATCCTAAACAATATCAGTTCTTACAATGATTTGATTATCCTAAACACCAGCCGGATGCTGTCGTTCACCATGTTAAATCACCATCTTAAGATTTTAGAGTATTTACATTATTTTTCTAGAAATTCTAATATATGAGTAATGCTAAGTATACTAATATTTTAGACCATATTTGCAAACCATGTAATGTGTCATTAATAGAAAATAAGCAAGTTAATAACAATTAAGTAATAATTCAATCATTAAACAACCACATCATATAGTTTATAAAATATTATTTAAATATGTGATATTCCTATTCCTACCATTATTAATTTTATATTTATTCAATTAATAAATGTTGAGATTTCTCGATTCCTATTGAATTTAAAATTACTTATGAGTTCTACCTTAGGCATTTCGTTCGACTTCTCTATTACTATATCAATACATACATCGAGATGTATGATATGATGGCGATCAATTGATCCCTTGCCTTGAGTACACAAATCCTTCCTTTCTTCCCAACCCCAACATTATTGATTCCCGAACACAATCGTGACACCCAAACTACTACATTTAACAGTTTTCAACAAAAAATATTTGGTCAAGCAAAGAGAAATTTCATCGCATAAATGTTGAAGAGATGCAATATTGGTTGCGCAAAGGTCATGAAAAAAATACCTAAATATAGGATTCATTAGAACCTGCCCCACGAACTTGCTTAAACACAATGGTGCCAACCATAACATGATTGATGTGGGATTGGGTCCTATAGCCATATAAGGGATTCATTAGAACCTTCCTCATGAAAACTAAACAACTCATCTCATTACAGCAATTAAAAGCAAAGCAGTGTTGGAAAAATGCTCTACCTTAGAAGATGGAGATTTGCAAATCCAAACAAATTCTAAACAAGATATTATTGAAAGTATTGTTGTGATCAACTTGCAAACCTAATGACATATGTAGAATCTGTATACTCGTTCCGTGAATGCCGATCATCTACAATTACTTAAGAGGTTTTTTTTTATCCGATGACTTTCGTTAACATTGAAGAACACATATGTATTTAATTTGAGCCTTCTTAGACCAACTCCAATGGTGGGTTAAAAGCCAAATTACCCCTCAAAATTTTCCACAGCTGTAAAGTGGCATCAATTATAAGGGGTCTTGTCACCATCTTCTTATCCACATTTTCTTAATTATTTGAGAAAAAAGTTTGTGCGGATTCAAGAGCAAAGTAACTGGTTTTTCATTTCTCATTTTGTTAATTATTCTGATTTTTATTTTAACACTCTATTAAATACTTTAGTAGATGAATTCAATTTATTTTATTCTAAATCAGTTTAACTTAATCTTTAAACTAATATAGTATAAGATGATTCAATTCAACAAACACACTATAAAATATTAAATGTTGGAAGGATGATGAAACTACAGCTTATCCATTATACCCGAATGTTGATGTCCATCTAACATTATTGGAGGGAAATTGAGGACGGCAGGGTCAGGGAGATTGTGGGGACAACGTGTGAGAGGCTCATGTTTGATTAGAATAGAATCGGATGTTATGTTGGTGGGGTTGAAGATTAGGGAGGCGTACCTGGGCATGATAGAATTTTGGTGTCGGTGGAAGTGCTCAAGATGGCCTTGGATGCGCAGCAAGTTATCCGTCGTCTCACTTGTTAGGAGGAAGATTTCGGTAGGTAGAGCCGTGGCTCATGAACTTGCCCATGCTGCTCTAAAGGAGAATTTTGGTTGTTACGTTAATTCATCATGATATTTATGTATTCAATCGGCATTTCAAAAAGAACAATGTCACAAATTCAACTTTACTGCTTTGCTGTGATGTACGAGCTTTTTAGGCTGAATTTTACCGTTTATTAGCATCTTCAGATTTTAGGATATTTTTAGTAATTTACTAGAAAATCTAAGTGAGAGTTGTCATCTTCTATATGAGTATGCTAGCTAAATTAAAAATTTAAAGCACATTGGCTAACCATGTGATATGTTATCAATATATAAAAAATACGCACATTATTTATCCAATAACTCTAGTTAGCACCGAAGAGCGCATACGAATATAATTTGAATCTCTGTATCGTGTATGCATTGTACAAATGAACTTACTTTCTTTATATATATATATATATATATATATATATATATATATAATTTTGAAGAAATTGTAGCAATGATCCCTCAACTTTAATTCAATTGGAGTAATGATCTCTCAACTAAAAATTCAGGACCATTAAACCCTTAACCTATCAAAACATGCAGCTATAATCATTTTCGTCAACACCATTAAAACTTCTGTCAAAATGAGTCACGTGCTATGCAAGTGAAACAAAATTAAGCGGCAAATATGAAAAACCAAATGAGAAAAACTATAGCAACCTCAACTTTAACCCAATTAAAGAAATAGTTCCTCAACTTTAACCCAATTAAAGTAATGGTTTCTCAACTTTAACTTAAGTGTACCAACAGTTATTCCAACATGACTCATTTTGACAGAATTCTAATGAAATTGACGAAAATAACCATAGTTACACATCTTGATGAGTTAAGGGACTAATGATAATTGATTTTTAATTAAAAGATTATTGCTCAAATTAAATTAAAATTAAAAGAACATTACTATAATTTTTTCTTAATTTTCTGTTCAATCCTCATTACTTTATTAAAATCGGTTCTCCACTTGTCCAATGAGATCTTTCCTGATAAGATGGGTTTATATTTATGTCTGCTCTATTGCTGGACCACGCTCCACTCTTTGAACATAAAGTTTCACGAGGGCTCCTATCATCTGATGTGCTTCCGTCGTCTTCTTATACCATATTTTCTTGAATTATTGTTAAAACATTCATTCAACTTACTCGCTCTTCTTGCGTCCTTCCTTGGCTCTCTCTCCATTCTCTGCATTCCTCTCTCTGATCTCCCTTAATTGCGCGAGTATGGATCCTGCAAAGGTGTTAGAAACTCTCTACACTTTTCCGGTGGAGGGAATACTAAACTCGGTCGCTTCACTTGCTGCTCAAGAAATCAGTCTTTTCCGAGGATTCAAAAAAGAGCTAACTAAGCTTCGTGAATCAGTACTTGCAATTCAAGAGTTCTTAGGCGATGTTTCGTACCAACCACGTGACAGGGGCAAGGCGGTGGAGGTCTGGGTGAAGAAACTGAAAGACGTAGCTCATGATGCTGATGATGTATTGGAGGACATCACCTACGAAGTTCTCAGGCGTAAAGTAGAAATTCAAAACCACATGAAGAAGAAGGTACTTAACTTCTTTTCGCTCTCCAAGTCCAATCCCATTTTATTTCGTCAAAAGATGGCCCACAAGATTAAGAACATCAATGCGTCACTGGCGGATCTCAAAAGGGATGCAGCTTCCGTCGGCTTAATGGCAAGGAGAGTAGATCAAAACCCTCCAGGTATGGGGAACAGAGAAACCGTCTCATTCTTCGGTCGCGATGAGAAGCCCATCGGAAGGAAGAAGATTGTGTCGGATATCATTGCAGCCTTGATCGAGTCCAAGAATCAGGAAGAGTACCTTTCAGTTAAGGCCATTGTGGGAATGGGAGGACTCGGTAAGACGACTTTGGCAAGATCAATATTCAATGATGATGCTATCGGTAGACATTTTGAGAAAAAAATGTGGGTTTGTGTGTCTGACCCTTTTGATGTTAATTCGATTCTAAATCGGATGTTAGAATCCCTTAAATCAAACAGGACAGGACTTATAGCTCGGGAAGCATTGCTGAATGACCTCAAAGAAGGGTTGACAGGGAAGAGGTATATTCTAATACTCGATGATGTTTGGAACGAAGATGACGAGTTATGGAGTGATTTTACGAGTTGTTTGTCGAGACTCAATTCTGCTCCCGGAAGCATTGCCATTGTTACTACTCGCAGTGCTAAGGTTGGGTCAATCACAGAGACAATGCCAAGTTGTGATTTGGAGAGCCTATCAGTAGATGATTGTTGGTCCATATTAAAGAGTGGAGCATTCCCAAATGGTGCTCCTCCTTTAGATCCAACTCAAGAGAACATTGGAAGGGCCATAGCTGCAAAGTGTACTGGTGTACCATTGGTGGCAAAGGTATGCATCCATATATTATTATATTCACCCTTGCTGTTTTGGATCTGGCTTTCTAATTTAATAACATAAACATAGAAATAGAGGGACGCGCGGGAGATTTTTGAGTGTAATAAGTAAGGTCTGCATGCGCTTATTAACAAACCAATTTTAATAGAAAAGGAAATAGTTAATGAACTATGACCAATAGAAAAATGAATAATACTTGAATTTCCTCCTTGAGAGATGTGCTCAATTTCACATTTGCATATAAATTTACAAAAAAAAAAATTAATATTACTGTTATTTGAATGTTACGAAAAATATTTACCTATTGTTTAAATTTTACGAAGATAATGTATCTATTATTTTTTGTTTAACGAATTTTAATTTACCTATTGTTCATATCTTATAAAAATAATTTACCTATTGTTAAATTTCACAAAACAATGTATATTCAACTGTAATTTACCTACCATTTAATTTCAGGTTAAGTATAGAAATCTACCTAACTTTTAGGGTCGATTTAAAATTCGTCCTAACTTTTTAAAATATTCTGATTGAATACTTAAGGTTTTGAAAATTAGACATCCGTCACTGACACTATGTAGTAAAGTTATCAGTGTAAAGTGATGGGGACAACAAATAAATTGAAGGGCATGTTCGAATTTTTACTATCACATCATCTATGGAGCTCTAAATTGTCAAAGCTACACCTTTTATCCAAGCATGCCCTTCAGTTTATTTGTGCATGTCATTACTGACACTCTAATGACCTAATAAATGTCCAACTTTTAAAACGTTAGGTAATTATTTGGAATGTTTAAAAAAGTTGAAACAAATTTGAAATTACCTCTAAAAATTAGGTGGTTCTACGTACTTAACCCTTTAATTTAATGAAGATGATGTATCTACTATTTCTTGTACATGGATATTAATTTATCTATTGTTTATATTTTATGAAAAAAATTACCTATTTTTTGGTTTTATGACAATAATTTACCTATTGTTTAATTTTTTATTTTTTTTACGAAAATAATGTTTTTACAATTTTATTTTTACAAATATAATCTACCTATTCTTTAATTTTTTGTGAAAAAATTGAACCTATTGTTTTAAAAAATATAATTTATGTATTGTTTTATGTTTACGAAATTAGACTGATAGATAGAACTAACAAAACAGTACGAAGACTAGATAGATAGATTTTAATGCGCTATTAAGTCAAAATTAAATAATGGTAGGCTAATAATATGCGTGAGTAAGAAATGTTTATAGAATCTAGTGGCACCGCCCTATTAGGTAGTGAGCGTTACCATCTTTTTTCGCACAAGTCACGTCATCATGGCTTAACAATAATTAATTAGTTTATTTTTTGCACATATAAAATAATAACTTAATAAGTAAATTACAATTCCTTCCAAATTTGTTCCCATCAAATCTTGAGATCATTGTCCATGGGCTCGGTTCCTCTCCGGAACCTTCACCTCCGGACCAATTTGTTCGTGGCCGTTAGATGATATCCTACTGCTAGTAATTAATTTTCTTTAATAGTTTTCACATAAAAATTTCTCACTTTCTGCTCCCCCTTCTCTCTTTTTTCCATCAAAAAGTTGTAGGAACCTCAATTTCACTTCAAAACTCCGGCTTCTCTCTCCTCTTTCAACACTGCACTAGCGAGTTCTAATTAATCATGGTTAAGCCATGAACATGTGGCGTGTTCTAAGAACATCTCTAGTGAAGTCAACTACCGTACAAAATGAGTGTAAAACAAGTATAGAGATAAAATGAATCTCTAATAGATCAGAAAGTGAGTCATAGGGACTCACCGGAGATATAGTGTATGTCCCCACATATAGGGAACCTTGAGTGGAAAACAGGACTTACAATCTTGATTGAAGCTTTTAATGCTTTTAATTAATTAAAAAAATGTTAACATAAACAGAAGAATGTGCTCATGGAATGGCAAATGGGGCTCATAATTTTGATTGAAGATTTTAATGCTTTTAATTAAGGGAGTTTTAACGAAAAGTCTGTGGTACTGTTCACTTTAATGAAAAACCATATTTTTACACTAAAAAGTCAAATATGGTACTATTCATTTTACCTTTTATTTTATCCTTATCGTTAAAACTCAAAGTTTTCAAACCCTTTTCATTAGTTTTCCTTTTAATTAATTAAAAAAAATGTTAACCTAAAAAAAAAGTGCACCTAATCAAATTATCATCTAAAATCATAAAAACTTCAAATTTAGGGATTCTACCATAAGGACTCTCCCATTGAAGACAATATTTCTTTAGGGACACAAAGATAAGTCCTTACATGAGTACTCAAAAGTGGTGTTGAGAGTCCTTAAATAAGGACTTCTATTGGAGATGCTCTAAGAAGGATGATAAAGCTTACCATCTAGTAAGGGTGATGAGCAAATTCGGACTCTTGTGGTATGGTTTATGCCCGGAAAACAAGAGTTGTTGGGGTCTAAATTTGAAGAACTGTATTGAACTTAATTTTAATCCTTGAAAAAGATTACTCTTGTATTAATACCTTGCGTAAGATTATAATCTAATTCTAGTCCCTTGCTCAATGTCCAAGTCAGAAATGGATCCTTTCCGGATCCACTATGTGGATAGTACCTGATAAAAACTGATCGCACTATATACGATGAACGGCTGAGATGTGAGGATCCTAGGGATCCCCATATAGTGAATCCGGAGGGGATCCATTTCCGTCTAAGTCAAAGTACATTTACCTTATATTTAATTCTACTTTTCATTTGATTCATCATAATATATTTTGATATAGACGTCTTGTCTACTAATTTTATTTCAATAGTATAATTGATATACTTTGTGTTATTCATTTAGGTACATTAAGTCGTTTTTAATTCATTATGATGTTTCGTTACATACATTTAGATGCATTAACATATATTTCGGTACAAACATTTAGATACATCTTTTAACACAAATATTGGGGAGCAAAATTGAACTTTTCATCGAGTGAAAACAAAGTTGAGATTCAATTAAACTATTAACTTTTGTGTTAACAGGTATTAGGAAGCGTGATGCGTTCAAGTGATTGGTCGTTGATTCTAGAAAATGAGATATGGCAATTACCAGAAACAGAGCATATAATCAGCTCGGTTTTGAAGTTAAGTTTTGATAATTTGAAGTCTCCATCCTTGAAACAATGTTTTGCATATTGTTCAATTTTCAAAAAAGATTTTGAAATTGAACGGGATGACTTGGTCCAGTTCTGGATGGCTCAAGGATATCTCCTTTCATCTCGCACCATGAGTATGGAGGACATAGGCAATGACTATTTTAATATTCTATTGCAAAACTCCTTATTTCAAGATGCTAGAGAAGATAAGTACGGCATTATTACGAAATGCAAGATGCACGATCTTGTGCATGATCTTGCAGTGGAAGTATTCAAATCTGAAAGCTTGACGCGAGACTTGGATCAGATGGATGATGATGAAATTGAGATTCAGCATGTTGCGCATATTTCTTCCACTACAATTGAAAGAATTCCAAAAGGGAGTGTTGAGAGATTGCGGTCGTTGTTTGTTGATTGCGAGGTCCCTAGTAACACCTTTCAAAGGTTTAAAGGTTTACGGATGTTGAATTTATTCGATGCCAAAATTGAGGAGTTGCCCAATTCAATTGGAAAGTTGAAACGCTTGAGGTATCTCAACATTTCCTGGACAGGAATAGAAGAACTCCCCAAATCTATTGGCAAGCTCTATAATCTTGAGACGTTAAGAATGTCATATACAGACATTAAAACGTTTCCTAGGGAAATGGAAAATTTGATCAACTTGAGACATGTTTATTTCGACAAGGATGTGGAAGTTCCATTTGGGATGACAAGATTGACTCATCTGCAAACGCTACCTTGTTTTAAATTGGATAGAGCAAGGCGTCATAGACTTGATGAGCTAGGTGGGTTAAATGAACTGAAAGGGGAACTAGTTATTGGATCATTGGAATTTGTGAGGGACAAGGAAGAAGCGATGGAATCAAAATTAGTGGAAAAGGCAAACCTACGAAAATTGATATTAAAATGGGGGAAAGAAAGAAATGGCAATTTTCTTGACGAGGATATTCTTGAAGGACTCCAACCGCACCACAACGTAGAAAGCTTGACGATTGAGGAATTCAAGGGTACTAAATTTGCATCTTGGATGATGAGAAATTGTCGAGCAACCAATCTCCGTCATTTGAGCACTAGGAGCTGTCAGCAATTGTTGAGCTTGTGTTGTGGGTTAGAATATTGCCCCTCGCTTGAGACGGTGAACATTGAGGATTGCGGCAATCTAGAATCCTTCCAAATTTCACCATCCCAATCTCTTCAGGTGTTGAGGATAGAAGGTTGCCCAAAGCTAAGATGCACTTCAATTCAGAGTCTGCCCTCACTCCGTGATTTGGTTATTAAGAGGTGCACTACTCTCGAGGGGGACTTGTCTTTAAACGGTTGCACATCCCTCCGTGAATTGAGAATTGAAGACTGCGATGGATTCACAAGTATACTGAGTGGGCTCCATTCTTGTACTAGTCTTCGCAAACTGGATATTAGTAAATGTCGAAATTTGAGGACTTTGTCGGGTCATGGGCTACAAACCCCCGTCTCTCTTGAGCATATGGCAATATGGAATTGCCCTAATCTAGAGGCTATTCCCAGTTTAGACAACCTCACGTCCCTCACTTATTTGTGGATTAGGAGATGTGATGGATTAATAAGTCTACCGAGTGGGCTTGCATCCTGCACATCTCTTACCCATTTGAGTGTCCACATTTGCCATAATCTACAGGCTATTCCCAGTTTAGACAACCTCACGTCCCTCACTGAGTTGATTATTGAGAAATGCACTACTGGGGACTTGTCTTTAAACGGTTGCACATCCCTCCGTGAATTGAAAATTCAAGACTGCAATGGATTCACAAGTATACTGAGTGGGCTCCATTCTTGTACTAGTCTTCGCACACTGGATATTAGTAAATGTCGAAATTTGAGGACTTTGTCGGGTCATGGGCTACAAACCCCCGTCTATCTTGAGCATATGGAATTATGGGATTGCCCTAATCTAGAGGCTATTCCCAGTTTAGACAACCTCACGTCCCTCACTGAGTTGAATATTGAGAGATGTAATGGATTAATAAGGCTACCGAGTGGGCTTGCATACTGCACATCTCTTACCCTTTTGGATGTCAGTTTTTGCTGCAATCTAGAGGCTATTCCCAGTTTAGACAACCTCACGTCCCTCACTGCATTAAGTGTCAGCTTCTGCGACAATTTGATATCCCTGGCGGATCACAATGTGTCCAGCTTACAATCTCTTTCCTCTTTAGATTTATCTTATTGTGGGAAATTACAATATTTGCCCAAGGGGCTGCACTCTCTATCTCGTTTGGAAAAGATGGAGATCGGTCCATTCTACGAGGAGCTCGATTCTTTCCCGGATTTTCAGGTCCCATCGAAACTGAAAGAATTAACATTGCACGGGTGGCCTAAGCTCAAGTCTCTGCCTCAGCAAATTCAACACTCTGCTTCTCTAACTGTGCTGGAAATTTGGAAATTCGATGGTCTGGAGGCTCTTCCAGAGTGGTTGGGCAACCTTACATCTCTTACTCAGTTGGCAATTCGGCAATGTGAGAACCTGATGCATCTGCCTACGGTCGAAGCTATGCAACGCCTAACCAATTTACATGATCTAGTGATTCATTCGTGTCCCCAACTGAAAGAAAGATGCGCCGAGGACAGCGGCCCAGAATGGCCAAAGATTTCTCACATTCCAGTTCGGAGGTAATTTTTATTTTTGGAGCCCTTATTTTTATCTCCAATCAATTATGCATGTATATTTTGTTCAAAATTCTTCATTCACTCTCGTTTTCTGCAGTTTTCGGTGATGAATCAAAAGGCTCTTACCAGAGTGATGACGGAACCTGTCATGAATCGACCATCTATCTATTCACCGTTGTGGGAATCTCAAGTATCTATCGGCACTGGGGAAGCCAATCCAAATTTTACTGTTGCGTAAAATTTCTGGCATTTCCCAGAGTCAAGTGTAGGTTTCTTTCCCGAAACAGCAATTCATGATTTGTTCTCTTCTCTTGTCTTTTAGGCTCGTGGAAGAACATTAATTTTTTTTGCAACTGTTTACGAGTCTGCGGTTATTCTGTATATGTTATAATGTTCAAATATGTTCTAAGGCATGTTGCGCATGGTTGTTACTTGTTATGGTGCAGATATACTTTTGTATAAGGTTGTGTTTCTTCTCACTGTGTGCACGTCCTCTCAACTTACACAGTTTTATTAGACCAATTTTATGGAAGGTAATCTGTTTAGTCAATATGTAACTTCTTTGTTCAAAGCTTTCATCCTTAAATAAAACCATGTCAAGTTATCTAGAATACATTAATCACAGATAAATTGGATTTGTATTTCAGCTCACTTAAGAAGGGATTCCAGTAAGAGAATTGTAGGAAAGGACAAATAGCTGATTTTGGTCTGTCCATGGTTTTTTTTTTTCCAGTGATAATGAGACTTGTGTGGTGAATTGGTCATGGGCAGAGCGGGTTATCTTGATCGAGAGTATGTTCAAAATTTCTGTGTGTCTATTGGATTTTTTATCATGTTATAAACACAAATGTATGAACAGTGAGTGGTTTATTCGTGATTACATTTTTTGGTCTGCAGGTACTATAGTTATCATGGGTTGAATGAAAAAATTGATTTTTACAGGGTTTATTTGTGATTACACTTTTTTACGGGGTTGTGTTTCATCTCACTGTGTGCAGGTTCACCCAACTTCTTTCTTCCATCTTTCATCCTCGAATAAAATCACGTCAAGTTATGTAAAATACGTTAATCACAGATAAATTGGATTTGTATTTCAGCTTATTTAAGAAGGGAATCTAGTAAGAGAATTGCATTAAGAGAGGAGGCAATCCCAGCACAAGGAAAACTTGGACACGAAAATAGCAGATTTCAGTATGTCCATGGTTTTTACCAGTGATAATGGGACTCGTGTGGTGACATCAGTCATGGGCACAGCGGGTTATCTTGATCCAGAGTGTGTTCAAATTTCCTTGTTCTTTTAGATTTTTTTATCATGTTATGAATACAAATGTAAGAACAGTTAGTGGTTTATGATTACTTTTTTTGGTCTGCAGCATGGGTTTTGTGCTGTGTCATGTCAACTAACACAACGTTTGGAAATGGAGGTGCCTAGGCATCCAGAAAGAACTCCAGGCTAAAATGAATAAACTCGTGTTACGATTTCACCATACCATAGTTCACCTAGAGTGATTTCCAGATGTTCAGATTCCACACATGCAGGTTCCATGACTGCACCATGCTAGGTAGCTACAAACTCTCATTCATCCCATGTTCAAAACTTGGTGTGGGATCTGTAGTGCAGTGAATCAGTGTAAGCTACATACTAGTATGTATCTAAATTGTCCTCAACTTAATCACTTTTGTCCAATACTTGGGGTTGTGTCACAGCACATAACCCTAACAGGAACATTGTTTGAAATGCTTTGACTAGAAAATACGTTGGCTTGACCAAATTGCTCTAGTATGAACATTGCATTATCCATTGATTGACGTACACTAAGCATCCCCATGTAATAAGGATCATTGTGCAGCATGAGGTTACAAATCCACACTCATATACGTTTTTCTGTTTTTTTGGTCGGGACATTGTCACGCGTTTTAAATACCTGGTAGTTCATAGGCTGCAATGAGACAGAGAGATGATCTCAACTGGGGTCCTCGTCCTACTGCTCTTTGCAAGTTTTGTTCATGGAGAGTGCCCAATAGGTTAGTATTTCCTTTAACGAAAGCGAATGGCATTGCGTCCTTCAGATTTATATTTTCTATCTGCTGATAAGTTATTTTTAGATTAGATTCAAGCAAGCTCAAGAAGAATATTGTTGTTCCAATACTTGGATCATTACCATCAACAATGGCACTGGATGATTCAGAAGGGTCTTACCAGAGTGATGACGGAACCTTTCATGTGTTGACGATCTATCTACTCACCATTGTGGGAACCTGAAGTATCTCTCCACAGTAGGAAAGCCAGTCCAAATTTTACTGTTGTGTTCTAAATTAAAAGAAGCAATCTGCTCGACTGGCCCAAGATTTCTTGCATTTCTGACAGTCAAGTGTAGGTTTCTTTCCCGAAACAGTAATTCGTGATTGGTTCTGTTCTCTTGTCTTAGTTGCATTTAGTTTGCAAAATCATACACTTTCTAGCCTCGTGGAAGAACATTAATTTCTTTGCTTTCACAATCTTTTTGGAACAGCACTTTAAACTTTTGTGGAAATTAAGCTTTTGAGTCCTTAAATATGAGTAAATAGGAGTACATTTGCAACTGTTTACGAATCCGTGGTCATTCTGTATATGTTATAACGTCCAATGTGCATTCGAATATATTCTAAGACATGTTCCACATGGTGTTATGGTGCAGATACATTTTTATGAGACCAATTTTGTGTAAGGGAATCTGGTTGTCTATTCGGAAATGTGAGAACCTGATGTATCTGCCTACGGTCGAAGCTATGCAACGCCTAACCAAATTACATCAGCTAGTGATTGATTCGTGTCCCTGTTTGGCAGAAAAATGCGCCATTTACCGCGGCCCAGAATGGCCAAAGATTTCTCAAATTCCACAACTGACTGTGAGGTAATTTTTATTTTTGGAGCCCTTATTTTTATCTCCAATCATTTTGTTCAAAATTCTTCATTCATTCTCGTTTTCTGCAAAATTGATTGTTTGATGACTGTCACTTGATGATTCAAAAGACTCTTACCAGAGTGATGACGGAACCTTTCATGAACTGTTGTGGGAATCTGAAGTATCTATCGGCAGTAGGGAAGCCAATCCAGATTTTACTGTTGCGTTCTAAATTAAAAGAAGCAACCCGCCCGACTGGCCCAAGATTTCTTGCATTTCCCACAGTTAAGTGTAGGTTTCTTTCCCGAAACAGTAATTCATGATTTGTTCTATTCTCTTGTCTTAGTTCCATTTGGTTTTCAAAATCATAGACTTTCTAGCCTCGCAGAAGAACATTAATTTTTTTTGCTTTCACAATATTTTGGAACAGACTTTAGGCTTTTGTGCAAATTAAGCTTTTTAATCCTTAAATATGAGTAATTAGAAGTACAATTGCAACTGTTTACGAGTCTGCGGTTATTCTGTATATGTTATAATGTTCAAATATGTTCTAAGGCATGTTGCTCATGGTTGTTACTTGTTATGGTGCGGATACACTTTTGTACAAGGTTGTGTTTCTTCTCACTGTGTGCACGTCCTCTCAACTCACAGTTTTATTAGACCAATTTTATGGAAGGTAATCTGTTTAGTCAATATGTAACTTCTTTGTTCAAAGCTTTCATCCTCGAATAAAACCATGTCAAGTTATCTAGAATACATTAATCACAGATAAAATTGGATTTGTATTTCAGCTCACTTAAGAAGGGATTCCAGTATGAGAATTGCATTAGGAGAGGAGAGCAAGCGCAGCACAACGGAAACTTAGATGCAAAAAAATAGCAGATTTCGGTCTGGCCATGGTTTTTTTTCCAGTGATAATGTGACTTGTGTGGTGACATCGGTCATGGGGCAGAGCGGGTTATCTTGATCAAGAGTATGTTCAAATTTCCGTGTGCTATTAGATTTTTTATCATGTTATAAACACACATGTATGAACAGTGAGTGGTTTATTTGTGATTGCATTTTTTGGTCTGCAGGTACTATAGTTATCAAGGGTTGAATGAAAAAATTGATTTTTACAGTTTTACTGGCCAACCTGCAATCTAGAAAGTGATGATTTTGTCCACATAGTGCAGTGGGTGAACCCTGAGTTCCAGAATGGGATTTAACAACTATTTTGTATCGAATGATTCGAGGAGAGTTCAATGTGAATTCGGCCTGGAAAGCTTTAGAGACCGAAATGGCATGCACAACTATCACCTGCCAACATAGAGCCACCATGGGTTTTGTGCTGTGCCAACTAACACAATATATGGAATAGAGGTGTCTAGGCATCGACAAAGAACTCCAGGCTCAAATGAAGAAACTCGTATTACGATTTCACCATACCAGAGTTCACCTAGAATGATTTCCATTTGTTCAGATTCCACAAATGCAGGTTCAATTTCACCACCATGCTAGGTAGCTATTTAGGCTTTACCTTTGCTGGCTCCTACAAACTATCTCATTCATTCCATGTTCAAAATTTGATGGGTTAAAAATGGGTGTGGGATCTGTTGTGCAGTGAATCAGTGTAGGCTAAATACTAATATATATCAATATGGCCCTCGAGGTAATCACTTTGGAACAATGTTTGAAATGCTTTGACTAGAAAATACGTTGGCTTAACCAAATTGCTCTCTTAGTATGAACATTGAATGATCCATTGATTGACGTAGACTAAGCATCTCCATGTAATAAGGATCATGTTTCATGTAAAGTTGTGCAGCATGAGGTACAAATCCACACTGTCATATACGTTTTTCTGCTTTTTTGGTCGGAACTTGTCATGCGTAATAAATACCAGGTAGTTCATAGGCTGCAGTGAGACAAAGAGAGAAGAAGATCTCAACTGGTTTCCTCGTCCTACTGCTCTGTGCAAGTTTCGTTCATGGAGAGCACCGAATAGGTTAGCATTTTCTTTAACTAAAGCGAATGGTATTGTGTCCTTCAGATTTTCGATGTGCTTATAAGTTCTGTTTTAGTTCAGATTCAAGCAAGTGCAAGAAGAATGTGGTTGTTCCAATACTTGGATCCTTACTGTCAGCAGTGGCCCTCCTCCAAGTTATAGTGCTCAAACTGGTATGGAAGCTGAGAAGAATAAGAAAACCAAGTACCATTTTATACCTTTGACACTTACTCAGTTAGAACCGGCGCTCCTACTATGGTGTAGTGGTATTCCTAACCAGTTAGTCTGAACTCATATCTTTTTGTCTACTTAAGCTGCAGATGGAGATAAACGTAACAAAACTCCTGTAGCATCAGAAGTCCTAGTTCACTTATGACGAGGTCTTAGAAATCACCGAAAACTTTAAAACGGAAATCGGGAAAGGAGGATTTGGGATTGTATACCATGGCTAGTTGAAATATGGCACTCAAGTTGTGGTTCTACATCGTCATCTCAAGGAGCTAGCTCAGCTAGGGAGTTCCAAACGGAGGTTTGACAGTTTGAATTTAATTCCTTGGAATGCAAGTTAAATGCCTTGTCTCGTTGGTTAGAGATTGATGAGTTCCTTGTCGCTGCAGGTTGAGCTCCTGATGAGAATCCATCATAGAAACTTGGCCTCATTTATTGGATACTGTGATGATACCTATAAGTTGGCACTTATATACAAGTACATGCCTAATGCAAACCTAAAAGAATATCTCTGATCAGGTATGTAATTCTATATTTTACATAGCATTGTCCTCCAACAGAGGGTTTCAAAATATTGAAGTGTCACGTTAATGGTTGCAGATGCAGATAGAAGCTCACATAAACTTGGGAAATGAGACTTCAGATAGCATTAGATAGGTGCTTAGTGTTATTTTGTATGCTACTATATATGCACAATCCAGTATTGAAACGGTTGGAAATCGGTGCGTTTTGGGAGGAGCTCGATTCTTTCCCTGATTTTCAGGTTCCATCACAGCTTGAAGAATTGGAATTGTGCGGGTGGCCTAAGCTCAAATCTCTGCCTCAACAGATTCAACACTTGACTTCTCTAACATCTTTGGCCATTTCCCTTTTCGATGGTGTGGAAACTCTTCCAGAGTGGTTGGGTAACCTTACATCTCTTACTCTGTTGGAAATTCGGCATTGTGCAAATCTTCTCTATCTACCTACGGTCGAAGCTATGCAACGCCTAACCAAACTACATGAGCTACATATTTTTAATTGTCCCCGTCTTGGTGAAAGATGCACCAAGGGCAGTGGCCCGGAATGGTCAAAGACATCCCACATTCCAAAAATCATAGGTAATTTTTTTCCTCCAAATTGACTATCCATCTATAATTTGTTCAATTCTCTTTGCTCACCTTCTGTTTTCTGCTGTATTAAGTATTAACCGAACATATTCCTTGATTAGTTGAAAGATGGTGATTTGAGCCATTCGGCGCCTCAACGATCCAGCACGGTGGATATTCATGGTTTTCATCTTTAAAGAAAAATATGTGCATCGAGGAGTAGTAGCTGTCACGAAGTTGTGCAAGATATTGCTCTCATCCTAATTGCTTCAAGTTTCATACTGAAAAGAAAGTTGTTAAGTGTAACGTTACTCGCAACAATAAACAATAACAAGGTTAAGTCTTTCGGCATCATAACTTGTTTTCGATTTTGGTTTTTTAGTTTTCAAAATACTGTAATTGCTCGTAATTTGCCTGTTAGATTATAATTTCAATTTTTAAAAATTAGATATTAAAAAAAAAAAAAAAATCATCAAAGATCTCTATATGAAACTTTATTTTGAGCCTTGTTGAAATTTTCAAGAACACAATTAAGCACTGAGTAACCTGTTTGAGGACAATGGAATATCCTACAATGGTCTTTAGGTTTTTGTACTATTAAAAAGTGGCAGCCCTCAATTATCATTAGTTGTTGATTTGTGTAGGTGATGTAGAAACCATATAATCCAAACAAATCCAATAATTTTATCGTTAGGAGAATCAATTAGTGTGTAACTAAATTGGAATGATCTATAAAGACAACTATTTGACCCAAACAGCACAATAATTTCAGTTTGGCAAATCTGTTGCTTCCAAATCATAATTTTAAACCATAAGAAAACTCCTTTCCATAACTAACTGCAACCTGCATGGGTTCATTAACTCAATGGTAGGCTTGTTAATTCAAGTATATTCCTTTTAAAGCAAACCAATTCAATTGACACTTAAAAAAGGGAAATTTTATTTGAATCTATGTAACCTCTCTCTACACCCAACAGAGAATATGATGGATTGGATAGCTAAACTTGTAGGTGAGTTGTCAAGAGAGAGTTTCGATATATTCCTTGTTCTTCTTTGGAGTATGTGGAAAGAAAGGAACTCCTTTTTGTGGCAAGGAAAGGCACTCGAATTGACGGAACTACTTTGTCGGGCAATTAGTTGGGTGAAAGAATTCCAACACTGGCATGGAAAAAATGAAAAACGTGGCTGTAATGTTTCTCAAAAATGGATGAAGCTGGGAGAAGGATGGAAGTGTAATTTTGATACGGCTTGGGATGAAAATAGAAGTATTGGTGGCATTGGGGTGGTGATTCGGAATGATAGGGGTGATTTTGTGGCGGCCTTGGCAAAGAGGCATGATGCTAATCCTTCCCCTCTGCTGGCCGAGACTATGGTAGCTAGGGATGCTCCTTGGTTGGTCAAGGAGAAGCAATTACAAGCCTTGGTTTTTGTAAGGGATGCGTTACTTGTGATGGCAGCTCTTCAACAGGATAGTTAACGGGATCACTCGCTGTTCGGAAATATTCTAAATGATACTCGCTTGATGATTCAGGCATTGCCCCAATGGAAAGTTGGTTTTAGCGGTAGGGAGACGAATAAAGTGGCACAAAGATTAGCACGAATGAGTATGAGTTGTGATAATCCTATTATTTGGTTTGAAGAACCTCCTGATGTAATTGTGGATCTTCTAAATGAGGATAGCAGTTCCTAATTTGTTTAGTGCGGGATACTCTTTTTCCTTTCGACCGGGTTGAAATTCCCCGCAAGGTTTTATCAAGGCCCACTGTATGCACCCTATCCTCTTTGATTGTACATATTTCTATCGTTAATGAATATCGTGAATTTTCTCAAAAAAAAAAAAGAAAACAAAAAGAATCAATATCTCTTTAAACCCAAATTTGTTATCTAAACTACCATTCCAAACCCAATTCAAATGTAAATTTATCTCTACACCCATTTTTAAAATAAAATCTCAAATTAGATAGTTTTATCTCTACACCCCTCACGGATGCAATTTTGTATAAACTCTGTAACATGTACACTAACGAATACCAAGATCCTTGATATATTTTTGTTCTAAAGAATTCCGGTTTTAGCTCTTTAGGAACTGAGTTTTTTGTTTTTAAATTGTTCTCTGGATTTTTCTATCAATTGCTTCACTGCATATTATTTGATTTTTTTGGTGAAGTTTCAAACTTCCACCTGGAGCTGTGTATAACACTATAGCATTTCCCATGGTTGCTGCAAAAATTTATTAGTACTTTCATCACGGCTGTTGTAGAAAGTTTAACAAACTATGCTCAGCTTGGAATTGATGAAAAGGAAATTGAAACCTAAATACTTATCTTTTAAATTCTAAAAAAAATTGAGATCAAACCAACAAAAAAATTTCATTAATCAAGTCCTACCTTAATTGGAGGATTCAAAACTTCAAAATCACTATCCACTGATAAAAAAAAAAACTTGTTTTTATCAATAAAAGCTATTAGGTTTTATCAGGAATGAACGTAGGCTATACAAGAAGCGATGGTAAAGGTCAATTATAGTATGTGGGTTTATTGATAAGTTTTAGTTGAAGGTAATTATGCAATAATGTAAAAAAGATAATTAACATCTAAAATTTAAGTTGAGTGTGAAAAGAAGTTACATGAGTTTATTCCTTTCTTGTAAATAGTTACTTCTCTTTCTTGCAAATCACACTATTACAAACTAGACGAAATAACTCATCAAAATTAAACAAGAAACTTATATAGACGTGTCAAATTATAAATAACAAGTGAGTAAGAACACTATTTCAGATAAACGAAGTATTGTCTTGCAGGCTATGAGTGGAAAGCTTTACACTCTTGTCCACCGACTCTGTCTTAAAAATATTAATTTTGAAAATGATTGATTGATTTTTTACTATCCAACATGAAAGAGGATAACTAATGCATTACGCGAACGATTCACCTAAGAGCAAACTCACCATGCAAAAAATGTGATAAAGAAAAAGATGTTCCATCAAAATCATGATTAAGGTGGCATGGTTAATCATTGAGTCAGATGAAAGACAAAGCAATTGTAACTTCAAAGTCCCCCAAAACCATGTACCACAATTTTTTTTTTTTGTTAGAATTCTCTATTTTTTTTTATTCATATTAAAAAAAAAAAAAACAAGTGCATGGCCCACATGGGACCCACAGGAAAGACCATCCAATGAAAGGCGTCCACGTCACTAGGACACCAAACACTTTCAGTCAAACAGACAATGATAAGGTGGGAGGAATGCCACTATCATCATCTCGCTCTCAAGTCAAAGAAACGAAGCTGTAAATCCGGAACCGTAAAACGAGCATCTAATTACGGTAAATCCAATCGCCGCGAAAAAGTTAACAGATACGGCGCCGTATGCCAGAATTTGACAGCGGGTAAAAAACATTTTAACGACTTGAAAATTCCGTTAGGACGGATTAGGCGTTGCGAGCGTCGGTGGTGGTTAACCGCAGGTTGTTTTTTCGGTTGAGAGAGAGAGAGAGAGAGAGTGAAAGAAGAGAGAGAGAGAGAGAGGGGGAAGTGGCTTTGTATATAAGCCACAGCGAAGCCAGAGGCTTACTAATTCTTGAAGAAAAGGAGGAGAGAGAAACTCAGGGAAGGAGAAAGAGAGGAGGGGCTGTTTGGGAGACGCGCTGAGTGCAATTCATGGCTGAACCAAACGACGCCGTCTCCCTCGATATGGAGAAGATCTATCTCGGTGGAAAGGTTCGAGCTTTATACTTCAAAGATTGAATTATTTTTAATTTTTTTATCTGTTGTTTTTGACCCTTTTGCTTTGGAATTTTGGGTTGGCGAGATGAGAGGTTGGGGTAATTGATTGGGAGCTGTTTGGCATTGGCTCCAGATGTTTTTAGTTTATCTATTGCAAAATTTGAATTTCCGCATTTTTGTTCTTGGGTTCGGATTCTGGAAAATTGGTGTTGGAATCCATTGAATTTTTGGAGTTATTTACTGTTTGGTTGCCGAGAAAACGAGGGAAAATTGATGGGAAAGCTGCATTTCTGTAAAATTTGTATTCTGGGTTGTTCCCCTGCCACAAGTCCTCTGTGGGCCTGTGGCATTTGACAGCGACGACTAATTTGGCTTTGATTAAGTGAAAAGAACATTAGAACAATTTAGTTTCAAAAGTTTCTTGATATCGGTTTTGCGAAAAACTTAATTTTTGGGATGCTGGAGATATAGAACTGGTAATTTCTAGATCTAAGCGTGACGTATTTGCTAGATTTCAATTTTCTTTCTACATTGGTTTTTACCGTTATAGGTACATCGAATTCTTTCCATTTTCGTGCGCATTTCTGTGTCTGGGATTTGTATATGTTAATATCACCTGGTTCGTTGTGTTATTGTTCGAGTTTCGAACTTTTATGCGAATAGTTGAATGTTTGGGATAAAATTTAGTGCACAAAGTATCGATTTAGACCCTTTTGTTGATTTCTTTGGAATTCAGCGTCAACTCGGTAATACGGGGTTTTATCTTTTCTCATTCACTTTCTTTTGCTCTTTTCTAGTTTGCTATGTTTTTTCTTTTTCGGTTTCTTGATTCTTTACTTCTTATGTGATGTTCTTTGTTCTTTACTATCTATTGACGAAACCAAAGTTACACGTTCCTTTGTCTTACTTCTCTACTCTCTTAACAAGTCGAGTTGTTGCTCTAACAAGTCATCTATATCCTTTTTTTTCGAAGTCGTTTTCTTTCATGTATTTGATTCCATGCTTCTCTTTTTAAGTGTCACCACTTTCTTTTCTTCATTTTTCAAAAAATTTAAATGATTGAACCAGTTATTTGTTTCATCTAATTTTCACAAAGTTATTTTAAAGACGAGGCAGGTGAGTTGTGCACATGGGAAGCTCTTTAGGGAATAAAATTATCTGGAAAAGCTGGATTCCTGGGTTTTTTTCTTTCTCTTATTCGGATTATAGATAAGAAACAGTAGATATCTCGAGGGTAAAATGTTTTAGCATATCATATATAGAATATCATGGTAGTAAAATAGTTCTATTTGCAGCTTTATGATGTTTTCTTTGACAATTACATGTAGTTGTTAATCTGCAACTCATTTGTCATGTTTTTTAATCCTCAGGAACATTTTATTCGAACTGGCCGTGGTTCTGTATCCGTTATCGTGTATGGTGACCAAGAGAAGCCTTCACTTATCACTTATCCTGATTTAGCTCTAAATCGTAAGTGTGATAGAGAGTCTATTGATTGTCCTGGTTCCATTTTTCATTGTTTGAAATGGCAATCTGAGTTTTACCCTTTGCTGTTCTTGCTGATAAAATGCTAATACAGTATTTTCTCAGTGGACATCAAAGCTCTTAATATATGTATGTTTATTTGCTTCTTCTTAACATTATTAGAATATTTATTCTTAAGTTTTCTGTTTATTTTGTTCAATGGAGCAGATGTATCTTGTTTCCAAGGGTTATTCTTTTGTCCGGAAGCGGCTTCTTTGCTGCTCCACAACTTCTGCATATATCATATCAGTCCTCCTGGCCATGAGGTCTGTAAATGGTTTGCTTCAAGTGAATTTTGATTATATCTTTCTATAAAATCATATATTTTTTATGAAAAAAAAATACTTTATGTAACTGAACGCCATTATTCACATAGTTTCTCTTTGGAATTCTCACAAGAGTTCTTGCAGTTAGGAGCTGCTTCAATTTGTCCAGATGAACCTGTGCCTTCAGTTGATGACTTGGCAGATCAGATCCTTGAGGTTCTCAATTATTTTGGGTAACGACCAACACACTGTTGTCATTTTCATGTTCTATTGTTATTTTCTCTGACGGGATCGTGCACAGCGATTGGGTGACTAGTTTCTGATTGCACTAAAATCTCTTTGTGCAGGCTTGGTGCGGTTATGTGCATGGGGGTGACAGCGGGTGCTTATATCCTCTCTCTTTTTGCTGTAAGTGCCTTAAACTGTTTGCAACTATGTTTGAAAAAAAATTCTATCTCGGTTCACTGATCAGGCTTTTCCTTATAGATGAAATATAGGGAGCGTGTCCTTGGATTGATACTTGTATCCCCTTTATGCAAAGAACCCTCTTGGACAGAATGGTTTTATAATAAGGTTCCTTTTTCTAAACCTAGCTGTTATGTTTATGAGTAAATTTTAAAATATCAAAATATTTTACGTATGATTAGTTGTAATCCGTAGGTGATGTCGAATATGCTATATTTCTATGGCATGTGTGGCTTGCTAAAAGAGTGTTTGCTTCAGCGCTACTTCAGTAAGGTACTGCTGTGCTCTTTCAACGTACCTGTTTTTCCCCCCTTCTACTGTATTTGGTAGATTGAGTGATGAGTATTTATGTATCTCGACAGGATGTTCGTGGTAGTGTTGAAGTTCCAGAGTCGGATATAGTTCAAGCGTGCAGAAAAGTCAGTGCTTCAGCTTATTTAAAAATCATTTACCTTCATAGCAATTTTATTGTCCTTTTTTCTTCTTGTTTTTTGTGTTTTTTAATTATTGGATTTTCAATTGGCTTTATCTGTTTGATTCACTTGGAAAGTTTACTTCTTCAGTTGCTGGAAGAGAGGCAGAGCTTAAACGTTTGGAGATTTCTTCAAGCAATTAATCGGTAAATAGTGCTGGAGTTGTTTTCTTGTTTTGCCTCCGCAGAGATAAGTGCAATGTATCTTGCTGTGCTGTAACTTTTCTCTTTCACTACTTGCAGGAGACCTGACATAACCGAAGGGTTAAAATCGCTAAGGTGTCGCACGCTTGTTTTTGTTGGGGATAGCTCTCCCTTCCATTCTGAGGCTCTCCACATGACCTCAAAGTTGGACAGGAGATATAGTGCCTTAGTAGAGGTACGTTCACTCTTTTTCTGTTTCGCTTGTTTTTGTACGTTCATCAGTAGACGTGCATACGAATGTGAAAAGAATCAGAAGAGCGTGTTCAATAGAGGATGGACGGGGTTGTTAATGCAGGTCCAGGCTTGTGGATCCATGGTAACAGAGGAGCAGCCACATGCAATGTTGATACCAATGGAATACTTCTTCATGGGGTATGGCCTGTACCGGCCATGCCATTTCAGCGACAGCCCTAGGAGCCCGCTCAGCCCATCTTGCATCTCCCCGGAGCTTCTCTCCCCAGAAAGCATGGGCTTGAAACTAAAACCAATAAAGACCCGTGTTTCACTCAGCCTATGACTGTTGGAAGGCAGGCAGAAAATTGGAAACAATGCAGTGCGATGTGAATGTTAGGTTCCGAGAAGTTGCTTCATTTTTTGGTTATTTGTTATATCTTTCATTGATTAAGAAGGAAAAGGGTAGACGAAGAAGAAGCGGCCGGAGAGAGAGGGGGAGAGGTTGGTGTAGATACAGAAGGGGATTATTAAATAGTAGGGAGGGAGGAAACTTTGGTTCATTCTTTTGTAGTCAGTCATAAGGAGGGAGACTTTCATTCTTGAGAAATGCTAAGGGGACTCCCAAGTAGAACTCTCAATGGACTTTCTGCCACCTCACAGTCTAACGTCAATTCCCGTGTCAATATTATAAAACATTATGCTAAAAACATAAGGTGACAGAGAGTCTATAAAGAGTATTTTGAGAGTCCCCTTAGCGTTTCTTTTCATTCATTCATTTGGGAGATGTCTCTGTAAATTTCATAAACAAATTGGATTGACTTTTTATTTATGATGACGAGAAATCAATAACAAAGGGGGAGAACTCTTCCCATTCATTCACACAATCTCTCTCTCTCTCTCTCTTATTATGTGTCCAATCATTAATACATTTAGGGGGCGTTTGTTGCGCCGGACTATCTCGGACTGGATTAGCTTCAAGGACTAAGCTGGACTGGCTTAGACTAGACTAAACTGGACTAACTTAGTGAAGCGTTTGGTGCAGTATTGGACTAAGAAGCTGGATAATAACAAATTCTAATATTATATTATTTAATATATAAATTATTAATATTTTATTATGATCTTATCTTTTTCTCCATCTTTTCTTACCATTTCCGTTCCACTCTTTTCCTTTTCTCTCATCGTCCCACCCTCTCCCTCTTTTTTCCTCTTAGACCCCTCAATTCATGTCTCTTTCTCATTCCTGGTCAAACTCCTTATTGATTCCAGTCTCTATTTCTTTATCCTCCCTTCCTCTCTAGCTATGCGTTGTTCGAACAGAACCTCACGACTTCAATTTTCCCGACGAGTTGCAGGTTTCCCGATGTGTTTTTCGGCCAACCCTTGTTAAATTGGATGAAGTTAGCACCGCCAAAAAATTCATCACCATCCCTGGACCGAGATCTTAGCTTTGAATGCTCGAATCTGTCATGGATTTGAAGAAGTCCAAACAGGCCGAGACTTCCAGGCCATTTTCCGGCCACATTCGATCACATTTTAGCCTTGATTCAGGTAAAATCGTAATCTTGTCACTCCCAGCTTCAATTTGGTATATTTTATATGAAAGTTGGTTGTGAAATGGATATGAAAGAGGGTCGGAAAGTTAATGATTGATCTAGGTGACCGGAGATGATGAGGAGTCTGAAGGGAATGGTCGTTGAGCATGGCGAGGATGAGAAAGAGAGGATAGTCTTAGCTAGTCCCATGGTTATTGGGGGGTCTCGCTAAGACCTATTAGTGAAGGGTTTTGTCCATGCTAGTCCTCTTTAGTCTCATTAGGGGGCGTTTGTTTGCCCTCACTAAGTTGGACTGGACTGGACTGGACTAGCTATTAATCCAATACTGTGTTTGTTCCATGCTGGGACTAACATTAATGAGACTAAAGGGGATTAGCATGGACAAAACCCTTCACTAAGAGGTCTTAGCGAGACCCCTCAATAACCATGGGACTAGCTAAGACTATCCATCTTTCTCGTCCTCGTCATGCTCAACGACTACTCTCGACAGACTCCTCGTCATCTCCGATCACCTAGATCAATCATTAACTTTCCGACTCTCTTTCAGATCCATTTCACAACCAACTTTCATACAAAATATACCAAATTGAAGCTGGGAGTGACAAGATTACAATTTTACCTGAATCGAGGCCAAAATGTGGTCGAATGTGGCTGGAAAATGGCCTGGAAGTCTCGGCCTGTTTGGGCTTCTTCAAATCCATGACAGATTCGAGCATTCAAAGCTAAGATCTCGGTCCAGAGATGGTGATGAATTTTTTGGCGGTGCTAACTTCATCCAATTTAACGAGAAAATGGTAGGAAAAAATGAAGAAAAAGATAAGATCATAATAAAATATTAATAATTTATATATTAAATAATATAATATTATAATTTGTTATTATCCAGCTTCTTAGTCCAATACTGCACCAAACGCTTCACTAAGTTAGTCCAGTTTAGTCTAGTTTAAGCCAGTCCAGCTTAGTCCTTGAAGCTAATCCAGTCCGAGATAGTCCGGCGCAACAAACGCCCCCTTAATGTTAGTCCCAGCATGGAACAAACACAGTATTGGACTAATAGCTAGTTCAGTCCAACTTAGTGAGGGCAAACAAACGCCCCCAACGATCTTAAATCATGAATACAGTTGGCTTGTGCCTTGTAGTTCAAGTAGTTACGGGCATTCATCCTTGCACACGAAATTCAGTGTTCGAGTGCCCGTTCCTCCAAGGTATTCATCCGTCACCGTCCTGGTGACACCTGTAAAGCCCTTTACTTTGATTTGTTTGGTAATTGAAAACTGTTTCAGACAGATGGAATGTGACTTAATTGGTCTTGGAATGTCACCTGCTTTACGGAGCCTCTTGTTGCACATTTGCCCAAGATCCTCGTCCGCGGTTCGATTGCATAACAAGCTTAGTCTAGTTTCCAGGTCACTATTTCTCTCTGCCCATTTAAAGCCTTTGTGTTGTGCTGCTCTGGATGTGATTGATTCGAACCCCATTAGTGTTTCGTCTCTTGAAAATGCCCCAAACTCTGAGACTCAGCTTCGTCAAGTAAGATTAGATAATGGCAATTCATCTAATCATGAAATAGCAGGGAACAATGTGAAAACTGCGATACCAAAAAGAGGCTTATGCGTTATTCTGGGATGCTTCGTACCTGTGTTTCGCTAAGGTCTTTGAATGAGGGGAAGGCTGTTCATGGGCAGGTGATAAAAGAAGGGATTGATCCGGATTTGCATTTGTGGGTTTCGTTGGTTAATGTTTATGCAAAATGTGGGGATGCTGGGTACGCACGTAAAGTTCTTGATGTGATGCCTGAAGGGGACATTGTGTCGTGGACTTCTTTAATTCAAGGGTTTGTAGTTGAAGGTTCTGGTGTTGATGCTGTTAAATTGTTCTGTGAGATGAAGAAAGATGGTACAAAAGCAAATGACTTTGCGCATTGGCGACTGGATTGAAAGCATGTTCTTTGTGCTCCAATTTAGGTTTTGGGAAACAGTTGCATGCTGAAGCAGTGAAACTGGGGTTGTTTTCAGATGCTTTTGTTGGTTCTGGTTTAGTCGGTCTTTATGCAAAATGTGGTGATATGGAACTTGCAGATAGAGTGTTATTTTGTATGCCTGAGCAGGATGTGGTATCATGGAATGCACTGCTGAATGGGCATGCTCAGGAAGGTGACAGAAATAAAGTTTTGGAATTGTTTTGCAGAATGACGGAATCAAAAATCAGGTTGAGCAAGTCCACCTTGTCCACTGTCCTCAAAGGTTGTGCGAACTCGGGAAATTTGAGAGGAGGTCAGTTTTTGCATTCTCTAGTAGTCAAAATTGGGTTTCAGATGGATGAATTCTTGGGTTGCAGTCTCGTTGAAAAGTATTTAAAGTGTGGGATGGCTGTCGATGCTGTAAAAGCATTCAGGATGATTGAAAAACCCTACAATTTTTTCTCTGAGCAATGTTTTCGGGATCACTCCTACAATTGAGCATTATGCTTATATGCAGTGGGGATCTAGGATTTCAAGATCGGGGGTCCCAGGATAAAAGTTCAAAAAAAATATATATTATACTAGTTTGGTTCTATAGCACTATTTTTTATTGAATTTGGTTAATTGAATAATCAAAATTAATCAACCACATCAAGTGGTTAAGTGGTAAGGACGCGGATTTCGGCTCTTAAAATACAAAAAACAGGGAGGTCCCGGGTTCGAGGCTCCAAGCTAGTGAGTCTGCTTGACTGTGGCCAGGAGAAAGCTGAAATTCTTCTGTGAAATGAATTTGGAAGAAATAAAATTAGGCAGCTAGAGGTGGTGGAACGGCAAATGGTGCTCCGGGATGGGATAACCTGAGTTTAAAGTTGGGAGGTTGCAACGATTTGGAGGATTAAAACAAAAATTAGAAACCTTTTCTTCTTCTTTATAAGCACTACTGCATGCACATCCATGGAGGCAACTTGCCTCTCTGCAGCACCTGCCCAAATTGTTGGAGGGTCCCGTAGGTCGATCACAAGTGTTTCTTCGGACTTCCAGAGGATCCCGGGACCTCCCGGGTCCCTATATGGATATGTCCATGCTTGTATGGTTGATATTCTCGGCAGGGCTGGAAAGTTTAATGAGATTGAAAGCTGCATCGAGACAAAGGAACTAACACCATATGCCATTATTTGGGAGACTGTTCTTGGGGCTTGCAAGATGCATGGAAATGTCGAATTTGGTGAAACAGCTGCAAGAAAGCTTTTTGAGCTTAAACCTCATATGGATTCTCCATATATCTTGCTATCTAATATCTTTGCAATCAAAGGCAGGTGGGACGATGTTAGCAAAGTCAGGAAATTAATGCAGAGTCAGGGTGTCAAAAAAGAACCTGGTTGTAGCTGGGTTGAGGTTGATGGTCAAGTCAACATTTTTGTCTCTCAAGATGGTATGCATCCAAGAATCGGGGATATTCATTTGAAATTGGAGGAACTAGGCAAAAAGCTAACTTCATTATGTTATATACTGGAAACAGAAGACGTGCTTCATGATATCACTGAAAGAGAAAAAAAAAAGAACATCTCCAATATCATAGTGAAAGGTTGGCTCTTGGTTTTGCCCTCATAAGTACCAATCATCCAAAAACTGTTCGGATTTTTAAAAATCTACGCATCTGTGGCGATTGCCATGACATTATGAAGCTCGACTCAGATGTCACAAATCGGGAAATAGTTGTTCGCAACATCAGGCGGTTTCATCATTTTAGGAATGAAACTTGCTCCTGTAAGGACTTCTGGTGATATGGCATTAGAAGCTCTATGACCTGTATAGGGGGTTCACCCACAGCGAATTCCAATCACTTTCCTAGTTACGAACTGAGCCACAGTTTCATACCGAAGGAACTCCGCCCTAATCTTATCAGAGTACTGCTTCTCAACATATTATTTGATTCTTTTCTCAAAGCATAATTAGAAAATTAAAAAAATTATGGTTCCCAATCTATTGATAAAAATTAGCAGGTATGGCCCGTTCAACGTCCTTTTTGTCCTGAAGTGGCAGCTTCCTGCGCTAAATTTGCATATATCATATCTCAATTCTCCTTGCCACGAGGTCTGTAGATGGTTTTCGCTGAGTGCATTTCTATTAGCTTTGTTTCTAGAATCTTAAATGTTTTTGCAAGAATAATTGAATTGTTCGTTTCTCTTCAGAACTTCACCATAGTTCTTGCTGTTGGAAGCTGCTTCGATTCTCTTGATGATCTTGTGCTTCTGTTAAGGACATGGCAGAGTCCTCGAGGTTGTCAACTTTTTTGTTCAAACCATGTTATAAACTACTTCCGTCTCTTCATTAATCATGGTAGTGTATGTAAATGAGTTTAGGTAAACGTGCTCACGGGTGTTCCCTATATGCAGAGCATCCGCTCGGCAGGTGGAGTGATGAGTATGCTATGCATCTCTACAGGAGGTTCGTCGTTCTTCCGAAGTTCCACAATCAGATACAGTTCGAGCAAGCAGTGCCCTGTCTAAAAATGAGTTGCCTGGTTAGTGAAGTTGATAGAATGGCACATCCAAGCACGTCTGAACAGTGTACTTCACCTGTGTAAAAGAAAAGCCTGGCAGCTGTCTAAGCGCACGAGGCCCGGGTTGTGTCGACCGAACAGCAAGTCAGTTACAAGCACTTTAAATCTGCAACTGCTCGGAGTTTATGCTCCCTGAAGTTGGAAAGCCACGTGCTACTTAAAGGTCCGCCTCGAAACCCCGACGGTAGAATCCAGACCATTCAGAAAGTATGCAAGAAAGTTACTTCGCGGTCTGTTGAACAACAATCACAAGTTCCCGACCGCCGCTCGGCACCAAGATTAAGCTGCTACTGAGTTTTATTGTATATATTCATTGGATACTAGACACTAGTAGCCCTCATGGGTGTTGTAGATCTTTAATCCAATTTCATTTATTATTTTACCATTGATTACGTTAAGTTTATCTTACATTGCCGGTCCCAAGCCCAGATAAAGGAGGAGGGGGAGGGCGTCAAGTAGTCGACAGTCGGCACTTCTATCTTACGTCGAATCTTTGGGATGCGATCATACCAACTCACATGCACCGGATCTTATATGAACTCCAAAGTTAAGCGAGTTTTGGGCGAGAATAGTGCTAGGATGGATAACCTTCTGGGAAGTTCTCATGTTGTTTCCCCCCACAGCCGACCTCACCTAGTGGAAAAAGGCTTAGAAGAAGAAAATTATATTTTTACCCTGATCATTTTGACTGGTTAAATCTTCATATATTGGAGCTTACAACCTAATGACACTTCCAAGGCAGTTTGCCCTCCGGTCGAATATTCCCCTTCATTCGACCGGAATTCCCAAACTCGAACTAGAATGAATGACTTGATGTCAAAGAACAATACGACATTTTCAAGCTTCCGACTCAAGTAGCACCAAAAATTTATGCTTCACCAAGATTTTTATATTCCTAACAATTGCACAATAAATGTTATAGGTTCCATCAAGAAAAATAAGTTACACCAAAAATGTGACATGCCCCATCTAATAGCTACTAAAACAACAACAAAACAGGAACGGGACAGGGTCGCCCGACGGAATTACGCTTTTTCATGGATCTCCCAAGCAATGACCTGATCTTCTCAGTCTGTATCCTCATCAGAAGGTGGATTCTCAGCCTCACTCCCACTGTTTAAGCTATCATTGTTGATAAGTGAGGGCCTCCCACCAGCTGAGTCGGCATTAGGACGAAGGTCATACTTCACAAACTTTATCTTCTCTTTCTTCTCAGCTTTTTTCCCTTTCCGCTTTCTTCCTCTTTTTTCCGACGATGACATTGTATGCGTGGCAGCTATGGATTCGTTCACCCTTTCATCTTCCTCATCTCTATGTTCATCTTCTCCCTTGTTATCTATGTAAAAAAGAAGATCATCATCCACTTTCTGTTCCTCCAAATTAGAAGCAGGCCGCAAGGTGTCTGATTTAGAAATATCAAGAGCCAGTTTGGTACGAAACTTCGCAATGCTATCATCAAATAATTTTAAGCCCCGATCCTCAAGGTTAAGAAGCCATTCTGGAGAATTAGATCAATATTAGACAGAGCTTTAACAAAAACATGCAAAGTTGATTCACCACAAAGGGGAACAAGTATAATCATTTACTTATAAGAGCTTTAGGCGAAGTTCCCACTGATTTGATTGCACCATCATCCACATAAATCTGTTTCTTTACCCATTTAATTATTTGAGAAGGTAACTGTGAACCAGAAAATGCAGTTACATAAGAGACGGCTCTCCTCTGATCCCCGTTCTCCCTGAAGCAAGCCAGTAGTGAGATTTTCCAAAAGCGTTCCATTACAATCTAAACAAGAAGATGAAATGTAATTGTTCTTTACGTACCTAAAATACTCCACTGCTTCATGAGCAACAATCAATCTTTCCATGGCAATACTTTTCATGAGCTCAGCAGGTATGTAAATCGCTCTCTCAGGGTCAGGGTTGAGGAATGAATACTCGACCAATACGATAGCATCATACAGCACTTTTCTCAACAAAACTTCACCTTCAGAACTCTGCATATAGAAATTTAACGTGTTATGCTCTCTAATTTTAAGATCACATCAATGGATAGAAAACTACCGAACGGAAAGGAGGGATACTAACCAATAGAGAGGTAAAAGGCAAAGTCTTCTCCAGCAGCATCCTCAGAAGGACATCTATGTACACACATATAAGCATGTTAGAACAAGGCATGCAGTAACTTGAAATCAATGAAATAGAAGGAATGTATAAATTTATATACGACAGCACGAAAACCAGCAAAGCAGCAACATAAAAAAGTTCATACACGATAACGATAATAACACTTAATCTTAATGTCTTCCCTCAACATTTTCGGCGCAAACGATCCTCAACCATTTAAGTTTATGCAGAAATCATGCCTTCACTATAATAAACCATGTAATGTACTCTAAATAACACTAACCGAAAAGGTAACAGTTCCCAAACTTTGTAATGGAACCGATAGCCCAAGTGCTTAACTCCTTCTCCAACTCCTTCCCCGAAGTCCCGAATTTGAAATCCAAGCAGAGTTTCAACAAAAACACCTCCGCAATAACAACTCCAGCCAAGTAACTCACATCACATTCTCCCTCACTAAGCCCTCCAAAAATGTCACTACTCACTAAAGGCAAGAATGACTCCAACCCCTCATTTGAGTTCATCCAAACACGAATTAAGCCCGAAAAAGGCGTAATCAAACTGTCACTCTCACCCGAATCTTCGAAAGAACACAGATTTATATAGCCAAGAATCGTTCCCACAAAATCCCTAACCTTTCTCATCACTTTCTTCTCTCTCTTCAATGACAAGTCTCTCTTAAACAAATCAACACACACATTGTAAACCTGGCGAACCACCGGAGCGAGCAGCGCGACACTCTTGGAAGGACCGAAAGAAGCAGAGGACATCGACAGCAGCTGAAACAAGTCCTCTGCGGCCGATACACGGTCCAAAGGGTCGTCTTTCGGATGATTCCGGCTGCGAAAGGCCAATGCCGCGTAGACCCAGGTTGATTCGAGAGGCGGGTCGACTCGAGCTTGCATCAATTCGTAGAATTCCTCTGTAAAGTCGGAGAATTTGGGGTTTTGCTTGGGAATTTCGGATAAAAGGTTTTGGATTGATTGGGTTAGCTTGAGGTCGTAGTTTTTGCCGATTAGGGTTTGGATGTTTGCTGTATTTGGGGAATTTGTGGAGCCGGTTAGATCGAGAGCCATGGTTGAATGCTGAAATGCGACCAATTTGTTTCAGTGAGGAATGTGATGAAGAAGGAGATGTGGCGAAGAAAAACCCTAATTCTATGACAAGTTCGGTTGAGAAGCCAACGGTCTAGGGTTTAGGGGGATACCGCCGTTTCATATTACGACATGTCGTATTAGTTAAAGTGTCTGATAAGATACTTTGGACTCATTTGAAAAATGATTGAAAATGATTCTGATAAAATGATTATTGAGTTCCAAAAGCATTTGAAATGCATTTTGGAAGAATAATGAAAACGATTTTGATAAAATGGTTCTTGAGTTTCAAAAGCATTTGAAATGCATTTTGAAAGAATAATCAATTTGCATGAAACACTTCTAACATTTTTACGTCATTCACTTATATTTGTACTCAAGACTAATTCCAAAAACGCTCTAAAAAAAGTTCTTTTATGTGCTTGTCGATAAAGCCCAGTGATTTTACCAAAACCTCTCATCTACTTCTTTTTAAAAAGTGATTTTGGCCTTCTCAAAATCTCTTATAAGTTAGTTCCTAATTTATCAACTATCGAAAGAAAAAAATTTAACTATTCATGTTGTTTATACAACAACGAATGTGACTGTTACACTGTCTTGTAGCATTACTAATTCAATTATCATAATATTGTGAATTGTATAGTTAATACTTTTCTAACTTAAGGTATATTATTATTTAATAAATAACTACACGTACAAAAATGAGGATCGATTAGTGGTCATTAGTTTGGTTTTATGATAATACGTTCCTTGTTTGAGTTTTTGCCTGAAAATAATTACACATGTTAAGTATAATTGGAATTGAACATCACGTGATAGAATAATAATCAAAATTGAAAAAAGGAATTTAATCTAAAAGCTATATTACATTGCTATGAAAAATGCTAGCATTCTTTAACCCTTGTCTATGAACTTTCTCATTTGAACAAATGTCCGGTGTCATTTTTACACAAAAACCAAGTTATTTAATGACACATGGTCCATCTTTATTTCCTAGTCAAAAGTAGCTCCGACAATATCTTGCTTAATCTGTTAACTCGATATAAAACGATACGAAAATAACAGATTTCGAATTAACCTATTAACGAATCGTATAGTTATTTGGTCATTTGTTAAGAATTCGATAAAATATCGTTTATCAGATCTAGACATTAAACATGATAATTTCTTGCTTAACTTATTAACTCAACATGAAACCACACGAATCGTTAATAAATCGAATTCTTATTGACTTACTTGTGAAAACCTATTAAGATAGCACATTTAACACGACGTAATTTATTAAAATAAAATAAACACAAAAATAATACGATAACCACACCGCGTTTGTAAGACTTAGTCAAACGTATTAAAGTACACGGTGACATTTGATAAAGTGGGATGGTTCAAGGCAACCATGGGACGTGTCATCTCATACTCTATTGGTTGAAAAGGGGAACCCACCACATACGTTACTCGGGCTAGCCAATCAGATGCTGAGAAACACGTAAAGCAGCAAAGCAAATCGATTTCACGACTGCATATTTATTATACTCAACAAAACGAAAGATTGATCTGCCAAAATAAACAATAAAGATCGTTTCTTTTCTGGTGAAAACTTCTCAGAAGATCCACCAACTTAACTGCACATCTCACTCTTTGATAGACAACTCTCCCTTCTTCTTCAAATTCTAGAGAGAGGAATAGAGGAGGGGAGAGAGAGTTATGGCGAAGCTGAAGCAAATTCTAGTGGCCATCTCAGTCTTGTTGGCCGTGTTAGCGTGCGTGCCAATCTCTGAGTGTGCTAAGAAGCCGGCGGCCGGCGCCAGGAAGGAAGACATTCCTTTCATCAAATGCCAAGTCTGCGAGAAGCTCGCAGTTCAGCTGCATGGGCAAGTCGAGAAGAAGCGAGCTGAGATCGCCCCAAAGAAGGTATTGAGATTTCGAAGTGCTTTTGTTTGAGATTTCGATTAATGGGTTTTGTTCCTTGTGTTGAATTTGATTGTGGGTAGTTTGTTTTTATGGCGATAGATCTCGGAGTATCAGATTATTGAGATTTCGGAGAATGTGTGCAATTTGAAGAAGCAGGAAGCGGATTGGATTTTGCAGATTGATATAGTTGAGAAAGGAGACAAGTTGGAGGTATGAATTTGCATTTGTTTTGGGTTTGATTTCGGTTTTAGACCTGCTTGATGAATTGGTGTTTGTGAAATTCTATGCTTTTGCTTGATACGGTGTTTTCGAAGTTCTGTGCTTTTGCTTGATACTGTGTTTTCATTAGAGAAATTATTGCTTTAGTAGTATATGATGATATCGGGGATAGATGTTATATGAAGGGATAGATGTTATATGAAGGGAGAACCTTTGTTTCTCTGCGGGTTTATAACTCGCGTATGACAATGTCATGCAGTTGTACATACTTAAGTTGGGTATCGTTGTAATACACTTTGTTGTTCATTGTCCTTACATGCTAAATCATTTGTGACTTTTCAGTTGGTGGATTTTAGTAGTATTTGATGATATCGGGGATAGATGTTATATGAAAGAACCTTTGTTTCTCTGCGGGTTTATAGCTCGCGTATGACAATGTCGATGCAGTTGTACAAACTTAATTTGGGTATCATTTACAACGACACTTTGTTGTTCATTGTCCTCACCTGCTAAATCATTTGTGACTTTTCAGTTGGTGGATCAAGGTTCAGAAGGACAGTGTAACTCCGAATGCAAGACAATCGAGCGAGCTTGTCAGGAGGTGAGGTTTTCTGGGTAACTTCGCTTCCTAATACATTGTTCCTTGAAGCCAATCTAGGTGGATTCACTGCCTTTTCAGTATAATTGACTGAGAGAAGTCAACTGTCAAATGATTTCTTAATTTAACGTGATGTCTGTGATATGTTAGCATAACAATTGATCCTTTCGTTTGATGTTGGCCTTCCGCGTTGATCTTAATTTACTGTGTTACAATTAAACTAAGCGCTAATCCGGAATATTGCAGGTTTTGGGGTATTCTGATACTGATGTTGCCGAATATCTATATACATCCAAGCCTGACCTTGGTTCATTGGTTAATTATCTATGCAAAGACCTAACTAAAGCGTGCAGTACCAAGCCTCCCCCAGTTCCTAAGGTAACTGCTTTCTTTGACTTGATATTCAATTCAGTTCATTCTTAGTGCAATGTGCTTGCAAGGATCATGCTATATTGTGCTTTTCCATCTAATTACTTTTATTTTTTATATGATCTATGCAACTATCGTGCATTTCTATCTAAGTACTATTATTTTGGATATGATCTGTGCAACTATAGGCTCATGCGTGACCAAAGATGGTATCTTTTTTATCCATAACCGATAAAATTTGATACCCTAGTAATATTGACATGGAGATTTGTGGATGCTGCCTTGCATGCATGTTAATCTCTAGTCTCTACGCGCAACTTGTTCCTTGAGCAAGACAATTACTTCTGATACTCATAATAGTTTCTTGTGTGTCCCAGAATAGGATTCCGGGGGAAGCTTTCATGGCCAAGTCAGAGAAAGAAGCTGAAATGGAAAAGATAATGAAATCTATGGAGGTAATTGTTCTTGCATTGCTGAGAAACTTCACTTTGGTGACACTAGTGTGCTGAATTTTGAGCTATATTCTGCTTTTCCGTTCTTCAGGGCATGCCAGGAGCCCCAGGCATGAAAATGTACTCGAGAGATGATTTGATGAACATGAATAATTTTGGTGGCGAAGATGCTGATGATGAAGATGATGACGATGATGAGACTCGGTTACCCTCGAATTTGGTAAATACAAAATTCCAACCTTAAAAATTCTCCAACCAAGATCACATTGTTTCTTTCGGCGTTTAAAAATTTTCATTTAACAGGGAAAAATAATGAGAGAAAAAGAGAGCGCAAAGAATGACTTGAAACAGAAGATCACCACCGGAATCGCGAAGACTAGAGAGGCACTAAAGAAGCATGCAAACAAAGTCTCTAACTGGGTACGGCAAACGTGGCGGGGACTGAAAAAGCCGGCTTCGAAGAAGAGTACAAAGGGAAACAAGGCAGAGCTTTAGAACACAAATCACAGATTCATACGAGTTGGTAGTAGAGGGTAATCAGGTTTTTGTTAATTGTATCAATATGCTTTTGACATTTAAGTGGCAAATTTGAGGAAAAGTTGGAAACAAAACTGCTTGAGGTTTTATACTACGTTGTTTTCATCGAAATTGTATCAGTTTCTGCTACATCGCTCGAGTTTTCGCGTTCTTTTCTAGTCAAGAAAGATTAACATAATTCGAATGAAAAGTCACTTCGATTGAAAATCCTAAGATCTTAAAGAACAGATGAGATTTATAGAACCGCACGAGATCAAGTAAAATAGATCAATTCAAAACCTTTTAGCACCAAAATTTTGACATTACAATTTAAGAAATGAATCATTAGAAGCACATAGGTTACAATGCTGCCTCCCATCTGGGAGGCAACAGTCCACAACCCTCGAGTCTGTTGCAATCATGGATTGCTTTCTTGATGGAACAATAACAAAACGCAACTTAGCGCATTTTGTAGCATTGAACCCTCGAGACTGAGCATCGTTGACCATTTAACGAATACTTGAGCATTATGTCAATATCACGGGGATTCTTTTTGTTTTGCGCCACAGTCATGCTTCCGACAATTGACTCTCCTTGACATACTGTTAGCACATCTTCCAGGTACAGGACAGTTTGCTTCCAGTGAGTAGACCGTGATCTTGGCCCTGCATTACATTTCACTTTGTCAGTAAAGATATGATTACCGACAGAGTAGGAGGTTGTAAAAAAACATAAGAGTTTACTTCATCCGAAAACACCACATCATAGTTAACTGAAAAAACATGAGTTGCAGAACACCACACTGAGGAAATTTAGCAAATTTACTAAATGGACAAGAAGAATGCTTTAGAATACGTAGGAAACCTATGAACACCAGAGAATAAAAATAAGAGGTAAGGCACAAGGATATTGACCTGTGGAGAAGCCCATCAATTTATGACACTTCGTAAATGAAACATCAAAGTAGGCTACAAGAGCATGAACGAAATCGTCACGTTCAGCAACAAGCTTGAAAGGGGCTGTGAAGGAAGCATCTCCCGAAGTCATCTTGGATATATCCATTGTCTGAATGAAGAAAACCGAAGAATATTAGTGGAAACGATTGACAGCGTAAAGAGGGGAAAGAATTAATTCATGTAGTGCAGCAGGGTGAAAACAGGATATGTGTTTCCCACCTTGAGTAGCTGACTGTTTGTAACAATCTGGTTTTGGTCAACGGTGTCCACAAGGGGCTCCATCATGGCTTGCTTCTTGATGCAGCTCATGTCAAAGCTATAAACATTGTTCCAAACTGGAATAACATGAAACAATAGGTAAGGAGCAAAAAATCAACAAGATGCACCGCAAGCTAAATGTACATTTGTGTGACCATTTGAACCTCCACAGATGATAAACTGGATACGCAGACATACATTCTATCTTGTCCTCTTTGTACTCTGCATCCTCAATAGCTGTCAAAAACAGAGACGCTTTGTCTGGCAGTAGAATGCCATCATCTACCTACAAACAAGCAAACGACAAAACATTCAAAAAAACTATGCCATGATCCATATTTTCTATGCAATGATCAGCAAGTAAAATTATTGTTTTGGAGCGCAAAACACTACAACTGCAATGGACTATATCCCTCAAAAAGGATCACAAGAACCTAAGCCACACCCAACTGAATGAATAGTTTGCATGAGGTTTAGGTATTCTTGACCAACATATCACACACAACAAATTTGGAATGTAAATACTACTTACAAGCCATTTATCACGAGCATAGAGGACCGTATTTAACATATTCTCAAACAACAAGAAATATCCCATCCATTCAGAGATAATTATATCCACTTTAGGGACGGGAAGCTCAAGTTCTTCAATCTTCCCCTTCAGAACTGTTATTACTGCATTTATCAAACAATGAATGAGTAAGCAGAATACTCAGTTTGTCAAAACAATCTCAAGGGATTGAACAGAGCTACATGCATGTATGATCTTCAAAAACTTTACCATTAGAATATCCGTTAGTTTCAACAATCTCTTTTGCCATGTCAGCCATGTCGGAGCACTCTACCTGTGGGTAAAATAATTTGTTAAATCAATAATATTAAGGAGACACAACCAGACTACATTACAAATAGGAAAGTACTATGCATTCAAAGAAATTGATTTGTTCACAACATTTTCATTAACAAAAACACACCGCATAAACATGCTTTGCACCCGCTTTTGCACAAAACAGGGACAAAATTCCAGTCCCAGCTCCCACGTCAAGAACAATCTTGTCCTTTATTAGAAACTTATTCTGATAGATAACATTCTGATATGTCTTAGTCCTCACTAAATCCTTCAACATTTCCTGCAACATAATAACAGTCAATGAGCACACAATCGCTGTCAGCAAAAGGTTACAAGAACGAAATACAGAACCGGTTTGCATCCAAGCGCAATGCACTTACTTCATGAATACCTGCAATCAAAAAGAAAACTCAAAGATAAGCCTTTCGAAGCATCATCGAAACAGAACAAGATTAGATTAAAAAATATAAATCAAAGCATCGATATCTTGAGACTCGCTCTTTTACTTGCTGCCATTAGCACTTAAAATCACAGCTCCTAATCAACTAAAACAAACCCAATATCTAACTTCGAAAACAAAATCCAACCAAGGTCGAAACTTTCCAAAACCACACCCGAGTCCGGAACAAAATGCAAGCAAATTCGATATCGCTCTATTACTTGCTTCCATTGCACCTAAAAGCCACGTTCCCAATCAACTAAAACTAGCACAACAGTGTTAACTTCCAAAATCAATGCAGCCAAGTTCGAAACTTTCCAAACCACACCGAAAACCCAATCACGAAAACAAAAAATCCCCCGTTTCCAGTCCCATTATCTAAGTTTCCAGAACATCCAAACAAAAACCCAGAAGCCAAAAACAGAGAATCGAAGAAAGAATGCCTTTTTCTTTACCAAAGTGAGAGTAGGAGTCAAAGTAATAGTCGGCGCTGGTCTTTCCATCGGCTTCGACGAAGGAGACCTCCGGCTCGCCCATTGAGTCATCGGCGGCCTGGTGGAGCTTGGGGTCGCACATGGACTCGTCGTGGTTGGAGCTCTCGGAGACGTCTTTGACAGCTTCGTCGAGGTGGCCGAAGCGCGCAGCCGCGGAAGTCTGGTTGCTACTGCTGCCGCTGTTGTTGGTGTTCTTTCGGCGACCCATTGACACTCGATTTAGGGTTTTGCGAGGGGTTTTTGAGTACTTACAGGTCTCGCAGATTGAAGCTTTTATAAAGTTTAGAGATTTTTTTTTTTGTTTCCAAAAGTGGTAAAGCGAGGAGTTGGTGGTCGTTATCCACTTCAAGTGGCGCGAGACTTCGGTCCATGCTGATGAAACGACGTCGTTTGAAGTTCCATGTACAAACAACCGTCACACTTAAGTAGATTAAAGTTTTATATAACTGCTTACATGCTTATTAGAATTCGTTAGTGTTTTAAACAACTCAAAGTCATTTTTTAGGAAAAAAAAATATTTTTAGGTTTCAAAAATATTTAAAAGATGTTTCTCGCAAGAAATATCAGTTTTCTAATTCTAGTAGTAAGCACTTAATGTACTTTTTAAGAAGTCACTTGCATTTTTATTAAAAAATAATTCAAAAAACATTTTCAATCATTTTAAAGGAAATTCCAAATGAGTCCTTAATGAGGCTGTAATCATTTGTTTGAAATACATTACAATTTCTTATAAATTGAAAATCGCTTTAGCCCTTTAATGTGTGGACATTTGTTTGTTTATTGGAGTGTATTATCTATACATCCATTTTTACTTCCTACATACCTTTCCCAATTTTCGACTGTCGAGTTAAATGAATTGAAGAAGATCAAATGATAAATTTTAAAAAGGGATGTGCGAGAATTAAAAATGAATATGTGGATAACACCAACCTATTTATTTAGTAATAGTTATATAACAAAACACTTTATAATTCAAATGAATTTTTGCACAGAAAATCTTCCATCGATAACCTAATAAATGATTAGTTCAAATCATGAGAAATATTGTACCCAGGGTCCAAATAAGTGATTATCATCTTAATAAGTTGCTAACTATTAGTGCTTGAGCGCTCATGTGAAGCTTTCAGTGCCGATTATGATCAACATTTTGTTAGTAAGTTGAATCAAAACTGTACAAAATTTATCACAAGTGAGAAATTTTCAAAACGTCACGGAGAGATTTACAGCAGAGAGAATTACATATATCTTTCCTACAAGTGTTTAACTTTGGAATTCTTTTTGTTTAATGAAGAAAATAAATATTGAAAAGCAAAACAATATTTGAGAGAGGATGCTTTGTTTCATGACAAATAGAAGAACTCAGATCTTGGAGAGCACATCAAAGTCACTCATTGCAGTTGTTTTGTCCGGCCCTTTCGCCGGAAGAAGATTTATCAAGCGGCCATGGCGCCGCTTCCATTACTGCTTCGATCTCCGATGTTTCCCGAGGAACCTTTGTCATGTTCTTACAACCGTTAGCCGTGACAAGCTACGAAATGCAGAACCAGGTATGAGCACACATTAACAGTACAGAGAAAACAAGACATGCATGAAATCACAAAGGCAAAGGCAGGTGAAGTGAGTTCAGCAGCATGAACGGTTTAAAGAATAGCATAGGAACAAGTACATTCCGGTCCAGAAGAACACAACGAAATTTAACCACCGGGAAAAGGAACGCGGGTCAAACATAAGTAAAAGGAATCATAGGGGTTCAGAAAATGGGGTACCACATCGCTTTCAATTCGGACTCCACCAGAACCTTTAAATCTATTAGCTGCTTCATAATTGAAGAACTTACAAGTATTTGAATTTCCCATGGCTGGAGTCAACAAAGCATCAATGAAGTAGCAACCAGGCTCGACTGTTATCACCTACGGAACAACCCACCAAGACAAAGCGTCAAATGCAACAGAATTCGTTTTAGCCAGGGTTCAGAAAATAAAGATTCAGAACACCGGCGAAAAGATTTAATCCGTATATTAATGGGGGAAAAGGAAAAGAAAACAAGAACGCGAAATTTGATACTAACGATTCCCTCTCGGAGTTCTCTTGTTGTACGTAAAGACTTTAATCCAGGTTCTTTTGACCTCTCCGTTCCCTGGACAAAAGCCATAAGTATTTACAAAATAATTCTGAAAGGTAAACCAGAAAGGAACAGAATAACTTATTGAAAATAACCTTTGGGTAGCCACCAGGATCATGAGTGTCAATACCAAGCAAATGCCCTCGACCATGAGGCATAAAAACAGCACCCAGTTGTTCGACCATCATATCATCAACGGTCCTATAACCAAGAACCATGAGCACCTTATGTAAATTTATCCTTCCGAAACCAGTGACAACTTGCAAGTAATTCGAATACTAGAGTAAATAATTGAGACACAATGATTGTTACCCGACTAGGATGCTCCGTCTCTTCAATGATTCAAGAATAACCTTTTCTGCTAGTCTGCAAATTATAAGGAGGCAAAGAGAATCAGAATGTATATGATATTTGCAAAAGCGTAAATATTCTTTGTAAAACGTAGTCGAATATAGTCATACTTATGCATATCTAGCCAACTTACTCCAGATTTCATTGTAGATATGACTGCATTCTTAGCATCGAGGACAGCCTGCAACAGCAAGATAATTAGAAACAAAAAGTAAATATGTACTAGAAAATGCTACAAAACGTTGAACGCAGAAATATAAATGTTGTGTTAACTAAAGCAGGCACTGCACACCAACCTGGAGTCATAAGCACACATATCATGCGTGTGTGTACACTCGTGCACAAAAAGAAAGAGCAATACGAAAACTTAAAGACACAATCAATGCGACGATAACACTACTGCACTTACATTATATATAAGTGCTTGGTCAGGGGTAAACTTTCCGTTCACCTGCAGATAAAGTTGAAAGAATTAAACAAAAAGGCATCGTCCACACTACCATAAGAAGAGTCTCCTGCTTACTTCTAATTATTACCCTTCAGTTCACAGAACCTCAACATTGCTAAAAGAACAGTTTCAACAAAAATGCACATACTCACGGGGTAAGAACAAGATATGTCAGAACCATAGAAGTTGTATTCAGCTCCCATATCAAGCAATGCCAAGTCTTCATCCTCCAAGATCTGCACAGAAGACGTTATGAATTTTAGCTAATTTTCGTAATTTGACAAAGTACTCAGTAGTGAGGTATAGTGTACCTTGTCATTTGGAGCTGCTGCATGCCCATAATGGAGAACATCACTGTATTTTTAAAAGCAATAGAATTTTTAGCCAATATTTTACAGTTGAGGTTTAACGTCGATATCAATATATTCGTACCTATAATGAAATCAAAATGATCTGTTAAATACTGGAAGCCACCAGATTACTGGAACTACCTCATGGAAACATAAACAATAACTTTGATTACAAAAAGCCTACCTAATATCACCAGTAGCACAAATACATGTGTATGAGCAATGTTCACAGCCACCATACATGTAGGTGTGGTGAAGAAACATGCTTTCCAACTGATACTCGCACATGCCTACCCTAACTTTTCTCATGACCCGGTTAAAAAGAAAATAGCAATCATGACTAAGAAAAAGGGAGTCAAGTTTTGAAATATTTCTAAAGATGTTATAAGAATGAGCCCAAAATCAAGATTTCAAAGTGCACAAAGTTCATGCAGCAGTGAAATAACTGTCCATTCTTAAGCTGCTTCTTGCTATTAGAAGTACGTAACGGGCATGTACTCACAGATATACTTACAACGAAGTTATGCAGAAGTAAGTGTTAAATGGACATTTACTTGTTAAAGACGCATATGATGTTTATACGAAGCACATTTGTGCAATCGAACGTTTTCATAAAAGATTAACTCAACATGAGCTTCAGAGCTTATGTCATTGGCAAACTGGAGAAGGGCAAGCTCCAGATCTGATTTTGTAACATGGCGTTCAGTCAAAACTGGATGCAAGGTAGTCAAATCTGTGTCAAACTTATCAATCCCCTATACAAAGATTAAGAATATATATTAAGTTTAACATTCTACTGAAAGAAGATGAAGGTTTTGTATTTAGTTTAAAACAAACGAAGCTTGTTGCCAAGTCCTTAAAACCACCCAAACTACTGAGGGAAAGATATATACATATTTCTACGGTGGTAATGCTATTAGTAAAGCATTACAGAAAATTGTGTTCAAAAAGGAGAAAGCAACAAGTCATTACCATATATAGTTATTATTAATTTATTTAACTATTCAACCAAACACTAGCACTCTCCAACCTCAGCTTTCTAAACCATCTGAACCAAGACCTTGTGAAACAAGTTTTATTCTGAAAGTACGATTTGAGAACAAAAAAAGGACATTTACCTGAAACTCTGCGGGTTTTGAGAATTGATCACTATCAGTGTTGAGACCATGCAAGAGAAACAATAAAGGTTTACCAGTTCCCTTGTATTTTATTCATCATGTAATACTGTTGTGATCTCATCGGTATAGTATACCGTGCTAACCATATACCTTTCCTGCAAATGTATAGCACAAGTGTGATCTAAAAAAGTAACGACTGCATCTTATGTTGACAAAGAAATGTATTAAACCGACATTCACCTTGAAGTAAGATACAGGCTTAATCTCTCCCAACCAAACAGCATATCCAGCAGGCAACCTTGGAGCAAAGAGAATGGATTTCCCAGTTGCAATGTCCTTAAAAAAAATGGTCCAAAAAATCAGTTCGACACAACATTTACGTGTAACCCGAAACACCCAACAAAAATAATTTCCCATTCAAGAACAACCCGAATGTCGCAACTCTATGTACTTCCTATAGCTCCATAGAAACCAGGTTCTCTTACTCCAAACTAGTAAGCAAAGTAACTCTCTTGTCTGTAATGGAAAATCAGATCACTAATCAGAAAATAAACAAAAATCATCCATTAATGAAAAAACCATTGATCTTTCTTAACCAAGTCAGATTAAATCATAAGGATTCGACGTAACCTAGGAGCACTGTTCTAAAAATCCCTGCCTAGGCGCTAGGCGGCTGGCCACCGACCCGATTAATGCCTTGGCGTTTGAGGCATCCGCTTAGGTTGCGACTTACTTAGGCAGAAAATATATAACTTTCATTTTGCATTTTATTTTTTTAAATAAATTGTAAGAGACTTATTGAATACTTAAATAAGCACACATTATATGCTTGTTTCCCATGTTTTCATTATGTTTCAATACTTCATAATATATGTGTCATTCTATTTTATAGTTTATGATGAAATTATATATATTATAAGTATAAACATACACTTATTTACATGAAATATAGTGGATTTAGTTAAATCTGACTAGTCCGCCTAGGCACTTGCCTAGACCCCGCCTAGCCATCTAGGCGTTAGGTCCCAGCTCACTGCCTGACTAGCGCCTAACGTTTTTTAGAACCTTACCTAGGAGTGCCGGCTGTCGACTACCTGACACCCTCCCCCTCCTCCTTTATCCGAACTTGGGACTTGCAATGTAAGATGAACTTACATAGGCGGAGTTAACCAAGTTAGATTAAATGGAAAATTTCAATCTCTAATATCAAAATCTAATCACATTGGATAATCACAATTTCCATTTTTACATACTGGGATTCCACAGAATCAAACAACAATTAAACATGCAATGCAAAAACCGAAAACTAAGCTGAAAATTAATGATGATTAGGAGTATAATCAACAATATGAATTATTTCAACTGGGTACCTGAAGAGCTCGGTGTGATCAGTGTCATAGCGACTCTGCTCTTCGCCTCCCTGAAAACAACAAATTGATCAAAACCAAAGTTACCCAAATTTTTTTTATGAAAATATATATTGAATAACGACGAGAAAGTGGGTTACTTGGAGGAAGACGAAGCCGTGGAGGGGGCGGGAAGATTCAGAGAGTTGTCGGCGAAGTGAATTCAGGAGCCTTTCGCGGTTGGTAACGTGGAGCTCCGGCGGGACAGGTGGAGGAGTGAGAGACGACTTCGAAGGATTTGGATCCCATCCAGATTCAAATGGCGGGGATTCTAAGGATTTTCATATTCGTTCATCCTACGTTTGAATTTTTTATTTAAAATTAAATATAAATAGTATCTAACGAAAACTGACCGTACGATATATGATGAATGGTTAAAATATGATGATCCCTAGCTATTTGGATCCGGATGGGATCCTCATCCGACTTGGAAGCCAAGGAAATGGTTTTTTCTTTCCGGGCCAGAAATGGACCCACAGACTAACTTATAGATATGTGAAATGGATTGAAGCCCAAAAGTTTTGTTCCTCCATTTTGGACCTAGACTCAGGCCCATAACAAGCTCAGTAAAACCAATAGAATATTTTGAGGTTTCTACTCTTTTTTTTATTGTACTTTTTTTTTGGTAAACTTTTTTTATTGTACTACAAAATGATGTTACAGGAGTGTTTGAAAATCATTTCATTTACCAACTTTTACTGTTTTTGAAAATTAAAAACATGTGCGAATGATTATATATTTTGCCAATATAGTTGATAACATCCTTGGTTTCTTTCATGTAAGGAGTCACTTCACATTCAATAATGACGTGATAGTATTTCACTGTACAAATGTTATTAAAAAAAAAAAAAAACCGTTATTCTCTTTGTCATCATCTAACAATTATCTCTAGAAAAATTCATTCATTTTAAAGAATTTTTTTTTTCTTTCTTAATAAAAGATTTAGTCATCTATACCTTCTTTCAATTTGTTTGATTTATTGGATGATTAGATGTTCTCAAAATGGATTGAATTGTTCTAGAGATGATATTCAGATAGCAAATTTTTTTTAAAATGTCATATGAGCTTATACAATTTTTTATCATTTTGCCATATAAGCTAATATTTTAAGCAATTTGTCATACTAACTTTCCGAAATCATCTCTGTCATCTCGCCCTAATTTCGTTAAGTTTTTCCTAAAAAAAAAAAATTCACATTCTTTGCACATGATTTGTGTTCAGAGTTATTTTAGATACTTCAATATAAAGAATATCATCCAATTATACAATAGATTGGAGAGTCCCCAATGATTCTGTAATTTTTAGTCATCTTCACTTCAAAACACAGAGAAGCGAGTGCATGTCGTTCCCTTTTGCAAACCTTCAGATTCTTGTATACCAGATCAATCTTCTTTTTGTACCTTTTGAGAAACCCTGGAGTTATTTTGTCAAAGGCAACTTATTAAAGGGGGAGTGAGATGTTGAAATGTCCAAAATAAACCTGAACATAAATCATGTGCCTTGCTCATAATTTATTTTGAATGGAAAACTTAATTAGGGTGAGATGACAAATTAATGATTTCGGAAAGTTGGTATGATAGGTCGCTTAAAATTTTATTTCATGTAACAAATTGAAAAGGTGTATAGGTTCATGACATTTCAAAAATATTCCCTATTCAAATTATGATAAAGAGAATTAACAATTCCACTTATAGCACGTATGGTAAAATGATATGATGCCGTCATTGAAGAGAAAATAACTCTTAATTTACATTTAAAAAACCAAACAAAATCCTATAATATATTCATGAGAATTGTTAAGGGAACTCTCTCAAAAGTAGGACTCACCATGAATTCTCTGTTATCTAACAGTTTAAAACCAATTCTCGTGTCAATGTTACGAATCAAAATGGCAAGAAACATGAAGTTTTCTAAAACAGTGTACGGTTTTCTAAAACAATGGGCTAGATTCCAATATTTTTGGATCTGAAATAGTGCGAAAGAAGGTCTGACTTAAAGTTATTCAGGAATTAGCTAAAAAGTCCCGAAGTCTTGTAGATATTGTAATAAGTATGTATACGTATTCATTTCCATGTATATGCATGTGTTTGAATGCAATTTACGAGGCCTTGCTAGCTAGAATTAGAATATAATTGTACAATTTCATGAGTTCCAATGTAAAGCCCTGTATATATGTATGTATGTATGTATGTATGTATGTATGAGATAAGATGATTGCCAATCAGTTAGCTGATCCTGCGTGGTTGCCTGGTTGGCACGGAGGTGGAGTATGGCTACATGTAAATACGTGCTATTTGTGAATCCGACATATTATGTTGCTAGACTGTTATTTTCAGAACTAGTTTGAAATTGTTTTTGGGAAAATTAAAATGACTTTGAGACAATTATATATGATTTTTGCAACGTATGACTCAAAAAGTTAAAAGTGTTTCTCGATTCTAAAAAAAGCACATATATATTTAGTGTTCTTTGCGATTCGGCAAGAGCTTTTGAATGGATTTTCATAAATTGCTTGGTTTTTTCAAATAAATTTTGTTGTGTTTCTAGCAAATGGGTTATTCTTCGCAAGAATATTCAGTGGTGGAACTAGAATTTCATGTGAGGAGAAGCCTTAGAACACGAAAAATCAAAGGTGCACAAACATTGAAAGACCCATCAAATTCAATATAGAGAACTAAAATATTGTACAAGCTCAAACACTTGGATATGAGGTAAAGAGTTAAGAAAAAAAATCAAGAATATAACGAAAGGACAAGAAAATACAAAGAAAAGTTGACAGCAAAAGGAGGGGACGGGAAGTCTACAATGAAATAAGAGGGAGTGAAAAAATGAGGCATGTAAAGGAAAAAAGAGTTTGGATTGAGAAGGGCATGCGTGAATTTTAATGATATTCAACTGATAAGCAATAGCAGCAACAATATGTTATGGTAGCAAGAAAAAAGACAAGATGGACGCGGGACCATTCTGATCCCTTAGTGGCTCTACCTCTGAGAACATTCTCAAACATGCTACAAGTTAGGTATTTGTTTAAATATATTTTGCCTATAAAATTGAACCATAAGCTCTTCGAATGAAGTATATCGAAAGTGTGACTAGACGGATCATTCAATATTCATGCGTATGATCAAATGTTCATATGCATGTTTAGTATTATCCAATTAAGACTTTAAAACAAAACAAAAATAAATCGTGGTTGGTGCGTCTTATAATTTACAATCATGATAAAGCAATCTTATCTCTAATTAAGCCTCTGTGCATGGAGGTTCTTGGATCACAATTTAGGAATTTAAGAAACTTAAACAATGCACTTATTAGCTATATAAACTTAATTATATACGCGCGGAGTTAGTATTCCACCAATAATATTGAGAAACTCATACGTACAATACAGCCATACACATGCATTTTTTTAGAGAGAGTTTGGGAGGAAAGCACATGGTTGGGAACTTGGGACGCAGAAAATTCTCCACAAAAGGTGATTATTGGTACATATGTAGAGACATTGTTTATAATATAGAATGAGGATCTTCTCCGGATTCTCTTTGTGAGGATCCCAAAGATCTTCAAACCACATTCGTTCATCGTTTATTGTGCGAAAAAAATAATTGTAAATTTTTTTATTTAAAATTAAATATAAGCAATACTTGATGACGAAAACTGACCGTACGATGTATAATGAACGGATGTGATTGGAGAATCCCCGAGATTCTCACAAAGAGGATCCGGCGAGGATCCTCTCTCTAGAATATATATTCAACCATAAACATATAAAAGTTAACAAAAAATATTGCAAGTTGAGGGGAAAATAAAAAAGTCAACAAGGGTTGGTTGAGTAATTGGTAATGATCGTTTACTTCGCTAGACCAAGATCTAAGTTCGAATCTCGTTGTCGACAATCTCTCTTGAAATGCGATTTGTAAAAACAAAAAAAAATAAGCTAAAACCATCACTGGAAGTTCTCAAAAAGACTTATGGTATGCTCTGGTCCTGGAATGATATAGCCTCACCTCTTTCTAACCTTTTTCAGATTTAAAAAAAATCAAATAAAAAACTTTGAATATTATTGGCATTATTTGGAGTCAAAGTCTATGTGGACGATGGTGGATCGCATTTCATGTTGTACAGCCAAAAAGCAAACAACATTAAGAAAATGGGATTATGGCAGTATATATATATATATACACAAAAAGGCATGTATTCTGTACGTACTAAATACAAAGTTGACAATTTATATATATGCAGAAGCACAACATGTATTTTATGTATGCAGGAAATTTCCAAGATAAAACAACCATTCATGGCTTATGGACATGTTCATGGGTAGACACTAGTAAAACACAGTGGCATTCACGAGTCGGGAATGTGTCTCTGAAAGGTCCCAAAACGTGTTGGTACAAACACAGAAGGGTTTTTGAACTTGTGACTTATGTGCTAACACAAAAAAGAGAAGTACTACTCAACCCGTAATTGACCGATAACGAAAAACATCAATTGTCAAAACTTAAACATTGATTTATGCTGTTAAAATCTTCCTACAAACAATGTAGTCGTTAATCGTTATCTATTTCAGCGATAGAGGTAGAGTCAGTAATTAATTATTGATTTATAGGTGACATTCACCTACCCAATAATAATCTATGGTTATCTTCTTTGACATGCTAATGGCATTATTATAATAAACAATCCCAAGTGGCGCACTGTCATTGGTCTTATATCTTCCATCAAGATTTTTGGGGTGTGATAATTGGAAAGAGGATCCTCTCCGCATTCTCTTTGTGAGGATTCTGTGGATCTTCGAATCATGTCCGTTCATCATACATCATGCGGTTAAAAATTATTTTAAATATTTTTATTTAAAATTAAATATATGAATAGTGTCTGACAAAAATTGACCGCACGATATACAATGAACAGACACGATTTGAGGATCCGGAGAGTATCCTCATTCTGATAATTGGCTTACAATTAAACATGCCAACTCCCTTTTTTTTTTTCTTTTTTACAATTTGGAAATTAGCAGGATTATCTCTCCTGCAAATCTCTTTCCTCCTCTTCCCTCCTTTCTCACTTTCCTCTTCGTATTTATCTTCCTACAAAGAAATCAACACAAAATATTTACGTGACTTAATCGTGAGCATTCAAATAGGAGGAGACGGAAGGAGAGGGAAAATAAGAAAGAATCCGGATCCATTTGGGAGACTCCAAATTAATCATACCACTAATTACATAAACAGATGCATATAATATAATGTAGAGATGCACTGGCTTTCAGTGACTCAGTTGCATGTCGTCCTTGTGAGCAACATTAAAAGACAAACATTGGCCCTGTATTCAGAAGATGTTGACACAGTAGCTACTAAAACGATTAAGAATATCTCATCAATCATCCAAGTAATTATAAAACCCCCACAGCATTTTTTTTTTCTTGTTTAATTAATTGATTGATTAAATCAGGGTTAGGGCTACAGTGATTTGAGTTGCTCAATGTAAAGTCAATGATATCCCCCACAGCCTTTTTCCTTGTGTAATAAAGCAATTAATTAAATTAGGGTTAGGGCTACAGTGATGCTGCAAAATGGCCATCTAGGACCGTACAGACTGTGGAGATGTTCCTTGTAAAGCCAATTAGTCTGTCCTTTTCATACGTGTCCTAATTTCTGGTGTGCCTCCATTCTCCATTTCATGACATTTTCCTCAGTTGGAATGCACTTAAAAATGTGAACACTTTCTCAGCAATGCGCTTCTAACAGCTTCTTAATTAGTTCCTAATCCATTAACTTTATAGTTGATAACTTGATGCAAATAAGGGAAAATGATCCTTGCCGGATTCTTTTTTTGGGGATTCCGTGATTGTGACAGTTTATCGTACATCGTGCGGTTAGAAATCATTTAAAATTTAAAATTTAAAATTAAATATAAACAGTACCTAACGAAAATTGATCACACGATATACGATGAACGGTCACGATCACGGGATCCTCATAAAAAGGATTCGGCGAGAATCCTTTTCCCATATAAGAATACAACTTTCACTTCCATACATAAAGCACACATGAAGACTTGAAGTGTTCTAGCTCTTTGCTTCCAAAAATTTTCTTCTTAACATGTCAATAATTTTGTTAATCAATAATTGGTAAAAGACAACCCCACCATCCCTTTTCTCACTTACATATTGAGCATGAATCATGCTCTTGAAAGTTTTCACATAACCTATAGCAATATTTTAGTTCGAATGTAATATTTCTTGTGGTCCTTGAAGGTTCATTTTCTAATTTTTTCTGTTGTACAACCAATAATTTTACCTGCTTTCCAAATCAAAAGCTGATTTGGACTTGAGAAATGCTAAGGGAACTCTCTCAAAAGTGGGAATTTTCATGAACTCTCTATAACCTCACGGTTTAACATCAATGCTCGTGCCAACATTATAAAACATTATGTCAAGAACATGAGGTGACAGATAGTTCATAGAGATTCCTCTTAGCATTTATCTTTGAATTTACTTACAAAGAATAGGAATTATAATTATTATAAATTTCTGAGTTCCAAGCGTTTATTAAAATATGTATTAACTATTTCCTATGTTTTCTAATACATAAAATCAGAAGAGTGTACATTTTCTCTTAAAATCCATAATCAATAGAAGGACTAGTTGATTTGATACCTTTCTTTAATTTCCACTATATTTTAAGTCATTCTTCCATTTCTATTAAGTTAACATATCCAAGATGAAAAGCACATTTCCACTGAAAGAAGTGTAATTACCCATGATCTCAATTAATCTAATTGCCATATGCACATATAATTGAAGCTCCATATCTGCTGTAGCCTTTTTGGTTGATACTTGTCTCTCCCTTACAGGCTGAAGTGGCCGATCGATCTAGTAGTCGTCATCTCATCACTCCATTCACGTTCTCTCTCTGTTGTATGCAATAGGATTCCATCTATTAATTGCAAATCTCATGTTAGCTAGATGTTGAGCTTTTGCACATGTATTTTCACCATATTGAGCCCCAAAAACCAATATTTCCCTTATTGTTTTGCCACTAAAACCATTTTGTCTGCACAAATACACACATAAAGACATGCAGACAAATACATTGTCCTATAAAAAATAACACATACTTCTTTAGATAATTAAATTAGATCATGAGATTATTATTGATTTAAACCTCAAAACCCTAGTTATATATTTTGTTGCTAGGAATTAATACATATGCATGTGTGATGTGTGGGGTCAGCAGATCTTTATGGAGCTTTCAATTATATGCAGTCCTAGCTAATTTGCACACAAATCAGAATCTTAATCTTGTGAAAACTGGTATCTTTGTCCGGCAATCAAACTTAACCACTAGATCTCTTCAAATAATAATTTTTAGGCTTTTCAGCCAAAATGGCTTTTGAGTTGGCATACTTTGGTCCTTGAGATTTAAAATCGATAGAATTGGTCCCTAATTTTGTAACCCTCAATCATTTTGGTCATTCCGTGAAAAAAAAAATCTTTTAAATAAGGAAAAAATGACAAAAATGCTCTTAATTTTTTGTCTAATCATTTTGGTCCTATTTAACAAAGATTTTTTCATGGAATGACCAAAACGATTGATGGTGGGCAAACTCAGTAATCGCTTCTATCGATTTCAAATCTCATGGATCAAAGTGAAGAGTTATGCCAATCTCATAAACTATTTTGACTAAAATACCTAATTTTTGCAAGCATTTTAATTTCAAGCATCATTTGGGATTAGGGTTTGCTCAACAAGGATTTGATTTGTCATATAGGTTGGGAAGTGTACATTAGGATTTGTAGAGAGAGAGAGAGAAACCTAACCATATATTCTGTCTAATCTTAATCTGATTTTAGGAAGATTAAGATATAAGAATGCTTTGAGAGCATAGCATAAAATTATTGACAGTTGTTGGGTACATGTAGGTGATGAGATAAAAACTACTTTGATGTATGTAAAATGCCAGCTTTGATATACTCTTGCTTATGTCACAGAATCAATGATTGATTCTTATTCTTTCTGCTTATTTCTCAATAAAACAGGCAAGTTGAGAGGAAATTTTTTGTTCATTATTTTTTTATGCCATTGCTCTCCAAACTGTTCCTATATATAAGTGGGTGAATTCAAAGGTTTTTCATTCAAACCATTCTCATTCAACGCTTTTCTCTCTCTCTCTCTCTCTCTCTCTCTCTCTCATAACTACAGCTTTCTTGAAGGCCAAAGTGCTTTTATAAGAAAGCTACATATGGCTATAGAGATTGAACAGCAGCAGCCTTCTGTTGGGCTATCAAAAATAGCTGTTTCTGATACTCATGGAGAAGACTCTCCATACTTTGCAGGATGGAAAGCTTATGATGAAAACCCTTATCATGAATCAAGCAATCCATCTGGAGTCATACAGATGGGACTAGCTGAAAATCAAGTAAGTGCTTCTCATGATCACAAATGATCATTTGTCAACAAAACACAGAAGAAAAAAATCTGAATACTTCTAGAATTTTCGTCTAATATTAACTTTTTTTGTTGAACAGGTTTCGTTTGATCTGTTGGAAAAGTACTTGGAAGAAAATTCAGAAGCCTCCAACTTGGGTTCAAAGGGATCAAAAGGAGTGTCTGGCTTTAGAGAAAATGCCTTGTTTCAAGACTACCATGGCCTTTTGTCTTTTAGAAAGGCAATGGCCAGTTTTATGGAACAAATTAGAGGAGGAAGAGCGAAATTTGACCCTGCTAGAGTAGTCTTAACAGCAGGTGCAACCGCAGCTAATGAGCTGTTGACTTTCATCATAGCTGATCCTGGTGATGCTTTGCTTGTTCCAACACCATACTATCCGGGGTAAGAATACTCCTCCATCACCCAAACTTAAGGACTTTGGAAGTTACAGAAATATTCTCTTGTCAGACAGTCTGGCATGTTTTTCTTTTTCAAAATGTTTACGCGGAACATTTCTTAAGTGTTCTCATTTTAACCGCATGACGTCAGAATGAGTCTGGACATAACATGCCATCTGACAAGAGAATGTTATCATCCGGAAGTTATATTATTTCGTGCAATTTTTTGTGACTTTTTTTTTTTTCTTTTTCATATTGATCATCAAAAACTAATGTCAACTTAAATTTTCTTCTTCAGATTTGATAGAGATTTGAGGTGGAGGACTGGTGTGAACATTGTGCCAATCCACTGTGAAAGCTCAAACAACTTCCAGATTACTCCAGAAGCGTTAGAAGCTGCACACAAAGAGGCAGAAGCCAAGAACATGAGAGTGAGAGGGGTACTAATCACAAATCCATCAAACCCACTTGGTGCAACAATCCAAAGAGCAGTCCTTGAACAGATTCTTGAATTCGTCACTAAAAAAAACATCCATCTCGTTTCTGATGAAATCTACTCGGGATCCGCCTTCTCATCCTCTGAATTCATTAGTGTGGCAGAAATTCTTGAAGACAGGCAGTACAAGGATGCAGAAAGAGTCCACATTGTTTATAGTCTATCCAAAGATCTTGGCCTTCCTGGTTTTCGAGTTGGCACCGTGTACTCTTACAATGATAAGGTTGTGACAACAGCAAGAAGGATGTCAAGCTTCACCCTAATATCTTCTCAAACACAACATCTCTTGGCTTCCATGTTATCTGACAAGGAATTCACTGAAAATTACATAAAGACAAACAGAGAGAGACTGAGGAAGAGATATGATATGATCATCGAGGGTTTGAAGAAATCGGGGATCGAGTGTTTGAAAGGAAATGCTGGGTTGTTTTGCTGGATGAATTTAAGTCCATTTTTGGATGAACCAACAAGAAAAGGTGAACTGACCCTCTGGGATTCCATGCTGCATGAAGTGAAGCTAAATATATCTCCAGGTTCTTCTTGTCATTGCTCTGAGCCAGGTTGGTTCAGGGTGTGCTTTGCCAACATGAGTGAGCAGACACTTGAGATTGCATTGACAAGAATACATAATTTCATGGATTATAAAAAGAGGGCTAGCTAAAATTATAATTTATTTCTCTTTTATCTTCCTTTTTTTCAGTGGTTCTAACCATTTTTTATTATTGTGGAGGACAAAACCCAATTTAAGAATTGGATTTGTCTCTCTACATATATATATATATATATATATACACACATACACACTGTAGATTTGATTAAATTGTGTAACAACTCCATCTTGTTTTCTTGCTTGAAAAGGCAAGTTTTACACATTCAACTTGTATAATCGACGGATATATATTTTTATTTATTTTTGGCATTCTACTCATTTTACCTTTGACTTGTCTTGCAATCAACTGCGAAAGACTGGAGTATTAGTATATTAATGTTGGGAGATAACGTACAGCTATAGACTAATTAAGGAAGAAGAAGAGCAACTAAATAGGTAGATTACAAAAAAAAAAACTCTCGTTAAGTGGAAGAGTAGGTTTCACAAAAATATCCTTAAAAAGGTGGTTGCGTGACAATTAAATTAGAATATTGACAGAGTTGTCATGGAATGACTAAAATCATTTATGGTGGATAAACTCAGATACCACTTCTATCGATTTTTATTGTCAGGAACCAAAGTTACTTCAATCTCAAAGACGATTTTCTCTAAAAAAAAAAATCCAAAACTAAATTGTAAACTTTTTCAACAATTAAGCCATATACAATTACTTCAAACCCTATATTATATTGGATATGAGGTTGAATTTCCAACCTTTGACAATTTTAAGCTGAGTTTGACGTTGCATGTCATGCTCATAAAACCTGGCATGATTAAGATGTGTTAGTTAATTCAGATATGGTTTGCTTAATATAAGCATTTTGCACAGCTTTACGCCAAATGTTAGTACTCCATCACACGAAAGAGATACCATTTGATACACAGCAGGCCCAGAATATAGTAATAATCGACGACAATAGTTAATGAAAAATGTGAACAGTAATAAACACCCATTTGAGAGAGAGATGCTTAATTTGGTTGAACTCAAGGATCCATTTGATGTTGATCCGAGTTTGATGGTTGTTATTGTGAGCAACTATAAGACCGCAAGCTTGTGCCATAACATAACATTCATCGTGGACCCTGTTATAACAATGTAATAATTTTTAATAAAAAGGAATAATCAAGAGGTGATGCATATCGAGTGGAGGGTAGTTTTAAGCATATCTTAACGCGTACAGTTTTTTTTTTTTTTGTTTTTTTTTTTTTTTTGGGACAAATGATAAGATGATTATATTGAATCTGTCAAACTTGGATGCAGAGAGGATGAAATTAACAAACAGCTGCTTAGTTAACTTGGCTAAACCCATACTATTTAGCACCATGTGACTTTGACAATTCTTTATATAACTTCCAATAAATAACAACATCTTAAGTGAACATTCAGTCGATTTGTCGTTGATTTTCAGACATTAGCCAATAAAACTTACTTTTGTTGTAAACTTATTAGCTAATTAATTTTCTTAATCAATAATAAAGAAGGCTAAGTATTTCAATAAGTCAACTCCATATACAATCATTTATATGTATTTTATCAGTACAAACTCTCAACTAGTGCAGCTAAGTAAGCTAGCTAGCTATCGGGATAATGAAATAACATTTTTTATATTTTCATATATGCATGGGAACAAACGTATCAAACCACATCACTTGGCGGCAATTTACCTTTTGTTTATCTTTTTTTTTTTTTTTTTTGTTTTTTGAGTTCGGCGGCAATTTACTAATTCAATTCCTTAATCTAATATAAAACTCAGTAACTTCAGTTAAGCCAAACTACTAAACCAAGGCTGTTTTTTAAAATTTAAAGGTTAAGGGCGACCCAAATGTGGCATTAATAGAGTAATTTTTTTTTTTAATTTTACCAATACAAAAAAGGACTTGCACATAAAGCAGAAACGCTAATTTGGCGATTTGCTCGTCGTATCTTGTGGTGCCATGTGACAAAGATAAAACACATGGTAAATAGCATGATAATTAGTTTGAGATACTGGTGCCACATTGATGTCCCTTTTTTATATAGATACTCTTTTGTTTATGGTACTGCTAAAGGCCACGTATAATTTGACTACGCTTTTATTCTTTTCTATAATGTTATGAACCCAGGTGGCCATCTATGAAAACAAATTATCAATAACAACTTATGCTAGTTTGAGCTCTAATATGACTACCATTGACTGTCAAATAATTTCATATTTAAGTGATTTTCTAAAAACTGAATCTTTAAGAGAAAATCTAAAAGATAAATAGTTAGATCGTTGGAACACGATCTAAAGTGGGCCTTACAATAGATCCTTAACAGAAGAAGACTTTTATATATACAACCTACATTGGTGGGAAATCCATAATTTTGTGAGTCACAGATTATCAAGTAATTAGAGAAAGTTTAAAGAAGATAGTAAAAGCAATTTCCTCAAATATTTGAACTTTACAAAAGTTGGTTAATTTGGAAAAAGGTTACGATGCACACTGTGGACAATATGCAAATGTTTGAGAAATGTACAATAATTGAGATAATTGTCTCTCTTTATATTGGACTTCTTAACTACTTACTACATTAGACATATATATGTGTATATATATGTATGTATGTATGTAAATGCATGCAAGCATGTGTTTCAACTCAATTTTCGAGGTCTTATTAGAATATAACATATAACATTTCATGAGTTCCCATGCATGTAAACTAAGACATGTCTGAATAAATGATAGTTATGCGCATGCAGTTGAGGAGGTGCGGTTGCTTGGCTGGCAAGTAGGTGGAGTATACAATTCGATTATTAGAATTTAAAAAATGGAATAAATATAATTTACAGAGGAAATCATGATGTTGTGTGACTCAATGTTTGCCTTACAATAATCTTTGATTAAGCAATCTAATTACAGTGAAGCCCGTGTGCGTGAAGGTCATCATCTTGGATCACACTTCGAAGTTCAAACTTGGACTATATATATATTCAATTATTTGATATAGTCATCTATTTATTATGAAAAGCATACACACAAATGCATGTCATATCACACACTATTTTTTTCCTCCTAGACACCTCTCTTGACTTATGGCCGTCAAATTAAATAAATCAAACAACAAAAAAAATGTCATTATTACTTTCCTATATAACTAAGGAAAAAACAAACAAATACATTCATTTACTTGAGAAGAGTAAAAGGTACATGGTTAAGACTAGGGTAGTCTTTGAAATTTCAAAGGTCATGTGCGAAACTTATAAAAGGGTTCCTCCCTAAGCCCCTCCTTAAGATAGTTTTTCAAAAAAAGTAGGACAATGCATTGATGCTTGAAAGCAATAACTTAAATCGAAATAAACTTTAGAACTCATTGGTAGTAAGTTTACAAAATGTCATTAAATAATAAGTAAAAAGAGCTACAAACATAACATTCACTAAATAATCAAAAGTAATTCAATATATCTTAAACAACCAAACAAGAAAAAAAAAAACTTCAAAAATTCTAACTTTAAAGTTGATAGCATTATTATATAATAAAATTTTAAAAAAAAAACATCTTTTAAAGTGTTGTTATGGCACTCCAAATATCTCATTGTGCACTCCAAATTTTTATAGAAAGAAAAAAAATTACACTTATAACGAGTGCACAATGAGACTTTAAAGTGCTAATAAAAGCAATTTATTATAATATAGAGCATTATTAATTACATATATATGTTACATGGCAAAAAATTTTGCAGTGCCTTTCAAATTTGGAACCCTCTGCAATTGCAACTTTCGCTCCCCAAAGCTGTCTGTGGTTAAGACAAAAAAATCTCCACTAAAAAGGTCATTCTTGTCACATATGCATGCAGAAAAATAATTTACTTTGAACATATTCAATAATAGATACAAGTGGGGTGAAAAAAAATTATGCAGAAAGGAAAGGAAAAATAAATTGAATTCTTGATGGCTATGATGCATTACTGGGAGTCAACGTCTGTGTGGACGCTAAAAAAAATGCAGAAAGGAAACATAAATTGAATTCTTGATGGCTATGATGCACTACTGGGAGTCAAAGTCTGTGTGGACGCTAAAAAAAATATGCAGAAAGGAAACATAAATTGAATTCTTGATGGCTATGATGCATTACTGGGAGTCAAAGTCTGTGTGGATGCTAGTGGATCACATTTTATGGTTTACAACCAGGGCAAACAACATTAAGAAAATATATAGAAAACTACAGAATGTAAGGCTGATCGCATTTTCTGCAGAACCATGAAGCAATTAATTAAGATAATACAGAAAATTAGTGCATGTTTTTTTCTGCAGACATTAGTAAACACGGTTTTGCCCAAGTTGGGATTATGTCTCAAAAGGAAATCATATGGGGTTCACAAAACGTGTCCATAGAAAGACGCATAATTGGAATCACTAATTAATATATTAAATAAGTAATTAAGTTTTGGTTATTTTTGTGCTTGTTGTAAATTAAGTACAAAACCCTAATACGCACCAGTTCAGCAATTCAACCTACCCAGTATTCTACACCTCTCTCTCTCTCTCTCTCTCGGGCATGGTCTTAGCTAGCAAGATTATAATAAAGAATTCCACGCCAAGTGGCACAATGTCATTGGTTTTATATCTTCCATGAAGATATTTGGTCTTTGATTAGGTTACAAACACCAGCTCCATCTTTCCCTTTTACATTAATTTGCAGGAAACCAGCCCTCATTTGATTGCCTCATTGGATCATATGTGATATTGTGATTCACCCTCTTCCTATGAATATTTTTTTTTTTTTGAAATATATTATGAAATCATCAGAGAGAAGAAAATGTGGACCTTTTCTTACCACAAATTACAAGATTTTGGAATATTAGATTTTCCATATTTAGTCCCAAATGCATGCATTCTTATGCTTTAACTAATTAATGAGAATCGTCTCAATGTCAATGGAGATAGATACTGTATAAGAATTTGTATAAAATACAAAAATAGCACCTATCCAAATCTGCTGAGAACCGACCATTTTGAAAATTGATACAGTTTCCAACTCATACGATCTTCAAGGTCACTTTTGCTAGCTGAACAAAATGCAGTAGTACTAGCTAGCTAGCTAGCAAGCTAGGCCAAATTATTGATTGAGACAAAAAAAAAAAAAACCCAAAATTATACAGATTAATATGTGATTTGTAGTCCTTATGAACAACATGAAGTGACCATCTTTGGCCTTTTAATTACTCTGAAGATGTTGACACATTAGCTGCTAAGGATTAAGAAAACCCAATCTCAAGTAATATGGTCCCCATAACTTTTTTATAACTGTTTAATTAATTAGATTAGCTAGAGAGTGATGCTTGAAAAAGGCAATTTTTATGCAGTAATTGACTTGTCCTTGTCAAAAGCACAAGAATCCGAATTTCTGGGGTGCTTCCGTTACATGGTGGCTGCCCTCTTGTAATTAGTGGGAATCCACTTAGGAATGTGAACACTTTCCTGGCAAAAGAGCTTGACAATTAACATGAACATAATATTATTAGTTTCTTGATCAACTACCTATTTAATTCATTAATATGTAGTTGATATAGCAAACTAATATAGTTTACGTCGGCTGCTAGGCTGCTAGCAAGTGATTCTACGCTTATAATGAAATTACGTTGGCGGCAAATTGAAAGTCATGTCCATAATGTTAAAAATTTACGACGTAGAAGTTTCACATTGATAAAAATAAGGTGGTTCTATCCATACACTCCTTCATATCTTCCACATGTCTTCTAATTTTTGTCTTTTGATTTTTTTTTTTCAATTTACTCGATCAGATGGCCAGAAATTGAGAAGTAAATGTGAGAGGTAAAAACAGGTGTATAGATAACACCACCTTAAAACTACAAAAAATTGAACCATCCCCCCCCCCTCTCACCCAAAAAACCAACGATAAAAAATAAAAATAAAATCTCATTCCACACAAAAAATACATAGTAGTGGAATTGCTCTGCTACTCCAATAAATCTTATTATTTTTTTAGCTAGGTTTTATTTTATAGGGTAATATTCTCATTAATTATATAAAAATATTGAAGGTCCATATCTTGTGAAGCTTTTGTTTGATACTTGTCTCTCCAATGCAAGCTGAAGTCGCCTTGGTAGTCGTCATAAGATCAGTAGCTATAATTCACGTTCTCTCTTTTGATGTTAGGCAGGATTCTATCAATTGCAAATCTCATGCTAGTTGTTGGGTTCTATACAAATACTATGTTTAAATTATCTTTTTTCCATAGCCAAGTTAGTTGATGAAATCTACACAAATTAGAGACGCGATCTCAACAAATATATATCCTAACTCCATGCATATGTGTAACAAAAATACCTTCCACATTATATGCCAATATAACATTTTTTATATATGGCTATGATTTTATTGGTGGACAAATGTTTATGTTGCATTGTGGTTCAAATTCTCACTGTGACAATATAAACATCTCATGTTACGTACTAGACAACTTTGAGAAAAGAGCAATCTTCTGATATATTTACACTATACATATACAGTAGAGCAGATTCACGAACTTTTTCCTTGGAGGAACATTGTTCTAGTTATTTGATATATGTATACATATACGAAAATAACTGGAACAATACCCCTCCATTAACATGAATATATACACATGTATACCAATCTTCAAATATCATGGGCTGAGTATGATTAAAATCCCATTTCCTGTATCTATCTATTAATTAAGAAAACCATTTCGCAATAAGAATAGTTTGAACTTTAAAATATTAATAAGACCATATGGTTGCTGGCTCCAAAACCAACTATCCTTGCTATAATCCTCGGCTAATAAGAAATTATAAGTTCTGTTGCTAAGAATAATTGTTGCGGGCTCATGATAACATGAGCAGATCTTAACGGAGCTTCAATTTTGTCCAACCTTCGTTAATTAGCAATCAGAATATTAAATCTTGGATAAATTGGTACCTTTTGTCTGGTCAGCATAGCTTAACTGCTCTTAGATCTCTTCATATATTTGCACTTTTGAGCATGGAGTTTAGGGGTAATAGAAAGGGTCTAATTAAAAGATGAATATGATTTTTTGACAATAAGTTTTTTTTTCTAAAGAATGAGAAAGATTTATCTGACATATGTGATGCACGGAGGTTCCCATTCTTTTTATTTACCACAAAAAAAAAAAAAAAAAGCGATGCAGGATTCTTTGTTAGTTTCTATTTAATTTTGTTATCTATTTAATTTTACATATATTGCTTTCCAGACAAGGAAACTATGAACTTTTCTATTATGTATATTTCTTATTAAGTCTCTAGGTACGTATGTAATGTATTTAATAGTTTATATTGGAGGGTTTTAAAATAGGGAAATTATATTCACGCACCTCAAATTATTTTCTCCCACCCTCTTTTAATTTTTTAATATTTTTTATCAAGTATTAATGGTGTGTATAAAATATTAAAAAATTAAAAGAATGTGAGAAAAGTAATTTAGGGTGTGTGAATATAATCCCCCTTAAAATAATATTACTAGAAAAAGTTGTGGTTTCGTTGTCAAACCAATTGCCACAACAGGAAGCATTCAATGCAGAATTTATACTCTCAGTAATTACTATTTGTTGCTCATCAAAGGTTCCTCGTTTTATCCATTTCTCCTGCGTTAGTGTATTGCGATTGTTGGTGATGTGAGCCATTATGATTATGAATTCATATTATTAAGGGTATTCTATTAATATTTTTATTATTGGTTATTTAATTTTCTTCCTATACATTGTAACCAAAACAAAACTTATATATATTGATAGCATTATAGTTAAATAATTTTTTAATCTAACCTAAGACCTCTCACTTAGAAGTGAAGATGAATATCACTAGACCGTAGTATTAAGTGGCTATAGTTAAACAATTTAGAACAATATTATTATAGTCTTATCACATTTTAATACCACATAATGTAACAAGTGATGTACAGATGCCACATAAATGAACAATTTTATTTTTATTAAAGAGTCATTTTATAACCTAGCTATAAACCATTGAAGGATTTGGTAAGAACTGTTATGCAGAGAGAGAAGAAGAAGATTGAGAGGGTTTAGAGAGAGAAGGAATCTTTGGAAATGTATTGATCTTTCTTATTAGTTACGTTTATTACAAGCTATATATAATAGTTATAGTAGCTTGCACTCTAAGCTACAATCACAACAAACTTAACTAACTTTTTAATCTCTTGACGCATGTCAATTACATAGCCATAGGATCTAATTAATACTCCTAACATCCCCCCTTCAAGCTCAAAAGCAGAGAAATTGAGCCCGAGATTGGCACAATATGTCTAAAATAGTGGTGCAGAGAGTCTTTTTGTAAGTATATCATCAAACTGTTCATTCAAAGACACGAAATGCACCTACAGTTGTTGTTTTGCTACCCTCTCTTGAACAAAATGCACATCAATCTCAATGTGCTTAGTGCGTTGATGCTAAATTGGATTGCAAGTAAAGGCTATTGCAGATAAGTTGTCACAAAAGAGGAGTGGTTTATCAAAAAATGGAACATGCAGAAAAACCAACAGTTGTTTGATCCAATCGATTTCAGCTGCTATAGTTGACAAACCCAATATTCAACTTCAGTTAATGATCAAGAAACAATGTTTTGTTTCTTAGATGACCATGAAATGAGATTTGACCCCAGAAACACAACCATTCCCGTGGTTGATCTTGTATCATTAGGGTTCCCTGCCCAATCTGCATCACTATATGCAGTGACATCCAATGAACCCTTGACATAATGAATACCACAACCTTGAGTAGCTCTTAAGTATCTGAGAATTCTTTTAACAACCATGAAATGTGACTCCATAGGGTTTTGCATAAATTGACATACCTGATGCACTGCAAAAGCAATGTCAAGCCTAGTGAATGTTAAGTATTGGAGGGCACTAACCAAACTTCTATATAGTGTAGGGTTATTATAAGGTTTTCCATCATCTTTGAGCAATCTGTTGTAGGGCAAGCATGGAGTAGCACATGGTTTAGACAGCAACATTTCAGACTTAGTTAACAAATATGTGACATACTTGTCTTGAGATAGGAATAAACCATTCTTCTTCTGCATAATTTAGATCCCCAAAAAGTAGCGAAGTGGTCCCAAGTCTTTTATATCTTTTATATCAAATTCCTGAGTGAGAGATTGAATAACCTCAGTGATTGCTTGTGTTGCAATTCCTATTATAATGATGTCATCAACATATAATAGCAAGATCACCACATAACTGCCAACAATTTTCACAAACAATGATGAATCTGCATATGTGGATTTGAACCCCAAAGATGGTAGAAAACTAGTTAATCTCTCATTCTAGAGCCTTGGTGCTTGTTTCAATCCATATAAGGATTTTGTAATTAATTTGCAAACATAGTCTCTATGTTTGGTATCAACAAATGCAAGTGGTTGTGCCATTTACACATCTTCTTGGAAGATGCCATGTAGAAAGGCATTTTTCATATCCAATTATCTTAATGTCCAACCAAAGTGTGCAGATAAGGCTGGAACTAATCTCATTGTTGTAGGTTTAACAACTGGGCTAAAAGTCTCTCCATAGTCAATACCTTCTTCTTGATTAAACCCTTTAGCCACCAGTCTTGCTTTATATCTCCCAATTGAACCATCAACATTCTTCTTGATCTTAAATACCCATTTACAGCCTACTAAGTTCTTGTAATGTGGTAGAGGAACCAATGACCATGTACCTTGGTTGTGTAAAGATGAAATCTCATCTTTCATAGCCTCATGCCATACTGAGGATTTTAATGCAGACTTATATGTTGCAGGTTCAACTTAACTCAAATCAACTCCTTCATTGTCATGTACAACAGCAAGTAGAGCAATTTTCTTTGAGATGCCACTCTTTGACCTTGTTTGCATAGGGTGAAGATTGATTGGAGGAATAGATAGAACCACTTGCAGTTGTTCAGGTTGAAATTCAGGTACCACATAGAGTGTAGGAGACAAATGTTGTGTTTTTGGTGCAGTAATGGATTGACTAGAACTTGAATCTTATGAATTGGAACTTGAAACAGTAACTGGAATTGTAGTGGAGTCTTCTGAAGCTTGATTGATGACGGTATTTGGCATAGAACTAGGTATATGAGTTGAACCTAATTATGTGGGATCTGGTGAGGAACACAATGTGGAGTGATTTTGTGATTCTGGCAAAACAAGGACATTAATGTGATCTGGTATTGGAATTGGTGTTTGAATGAGTGATGGTAGTTGTGTAGTAGTGACATAATGATGTTTGGGAACCAAAGATGGGTAAGAAAACTCTATCTCATCAAATATCACATGTCTAGAGATATAAATTTCTTTCTAGATACATCATAGAAGATATACCCTTTATACTTGGATGCATACCCCAAAAGGACACACTATGTTGTTCTAGGTTCTAATTTGGTGCTATTATATGGTCTTAACCAAGGGTAACAAGAACAACCAAATACTTTCAAATGTTGGATCTCAAGTATTGAATTATGCAGCAATTCAAATGGTGATTTATTATCTAATATAGGAGATGACATTCTGTTGATTAAGTATACTGAGGTATGACAAGCAAAAAACCAAAACAATGATGGTAATGAAACAGATTGTAACAAAGTGATGGATGTTTCAATAATATGTATGTGTTTTCTCTCTGCTATCCCATTCTGTTCTAGTGTATGAAGACATGACATTTGATGGCTCACTCATTTATCATAAAAAATAAAAAAAAATAAAAAAAAAACTTTTGAAATGCTTTACTTATATATTCACCACTACCATCATTTTGGAGAGTTTTTATGTATGTATGAAATTGGTTTAAAATGAAATTGTAAAAGAAAACAAATGTTGCAAAAACATCACTTCTATTGCATATTGGAAAAATCCAACAATACTTGGTACAATGATCAATGAAGGTCACATGGTATTTGAATCCTTCGAAAAACACACAAGGAGCAGGGCCTACACATTACTATGTACAATATCAAAAGGTTTTACACACTTTGCAACTGAAGGAGAAAATGGCAGTTTACTAAATTTACCCCCTAAACATGTTTTACATAGTGAAGGTATACTATCAGCAACACAGGAGACATTTAAAGTTCTTAAAACTTAAGAGACTATTGAATTAGAAGGATGACCTAGTCTCTTATGCCAAATACTGATTGTAACTTGTTTTCCAAGAAAAGCTGCAGGTTGCCCTTTATTGATGATTACACGAGAACTTGGTAAGGTGATGGGGTATAATCCATTGTTACACAGCCCTTTGTAGAGTATCCTCTTTGTGTCTTTGTCTTGAATCCAAAATGAAAATGCATTGAAAATCAACCAACAGTTATTATCCAAACAGATCTTATGCACAGGCAATAGGTTTTGAGACAATTTTAGGACATAAAGAATAGAACTAAGCTTAATAAGCTTCATTGGAGTTGTGAAGAAAGTTGAACCAATGTGAGAGATAGCTAAACATTCACCATTAGTTGTCCGGATTGTCTCATTTGATGGATATAGGGTTGCCAATGAGAAATTAATCAATTCTGAAGTTATGTGATTATTGGCACCTGAATCAGTAAGCCAAACCTGTTGCTATGATGGTGCAGATGGCACTGAGAATTAAGAGTAATGACCATTAGGTGTGGCAGCATGCATGGCATTCATTGGAGAAGTAGAAGTCTTCTGAAAACATGTTTCTACAATGTGATAGGGATTCCCACATATTTGACAACCTGAAGAAACAACTGTATTTCTATATCTACAAACATCAGCAAGATGGTTGTTCTTGCCACAAATTTGACATCCCTGTGATGAATTTGTATTCCTAAATCAACAAGTAGAGGCCAGATGATTGGTTTTCCCACAAATTTGGCAAGTTTGGGCCTGAAAACCATAGTTTTGTGATCTTGGCGGTGATGTACCAAGAATTCCAGGAACAGGACTTAAATGAAAATTCTTGTTGTTGCCAAACTTCGAATTGAAGTTGGAATTGAACCAATTTCTGCCTTTGTTGTTGTTGTTGTTGTTGAAAGACTTGTATGCATTAGAGTTGGGACTAACATGGTTGCCACCAGAGTTGGAAAAAGATCGATTCTTGGAAGTAAAACCATTGTTTTGTGCCATGAGTGCAGAGAACACTGGTGATGTAGATACATTTTCAAGCAAAGTTTCTTCAGTAAGTAGTTGAGATCGAAGATCTTTCAATGATATCGCAGTTTCACAACCCCTAATCATAGATCTTATTATATTAAATTCAACATGCAAACCATTTAGTGTAAGAATCACAATATCATCATCCTTCAAGAATACACTAGCAGCAGTCAAGAAATCTCTTGCTTTTTTAATTTTCTGCAAATATAGTGTGATAGAATCATTACCCTTCTTTATATTTTGAAGCTTGGATTTGAGTTGAAATATGCTTGTTCTTGTGACTGTAGAGAACTGTTCTTTAAGCCCAGTCCACAATTCTTTGGAACTGGTACTGCCAATTGCACATGAAATTGCATCAGGAGACAACGTTGTAGTGATTAACTGCATTAATGCTTTATCATGCATATTCCAAATCTTGTATTCATCTGATGGTACCCTTGTGGAGGAATTACCAGATAAGAATGCAGAGTTATCAGAAGATTCTTGACTAAACTGGGTAGGACAGGGTGTTGAGCCGTCAACAAACCCAATGATGATATGACCTTCAAGAAGTAACTGCATCTGGAAATGCTAGGCCAAATAATTCGTATCATCCAATTTCATGTTTACTGAGCTGGAAACAGATGAAATCAATGAAGTGATTGGAGATTGGAGAATATGTAATTGAGAAGTTGTCACCATTGTTGCAGATTGTGACGAAATCTTGAAGTGATCTTGACAGAGAACAAACCACAAACACTTGGTGTGTACACTTTGTAGAACGCAAAATCAAAAGAACGGGTGAAGACGAAACGCCCAAATTTACCAGAAAGAATCATAGTATTACAGAGGAAACTTGAGATGTAGCGGAAGCAGATGAAACCAAGATCGAAGAATCGTCAAGCTTTTGTGCTTGTTCCGGCGATGATACCATGTAACCATTGAAGGATTTGGTAAGAACTGTTATGCAGAGATAGAAGAAGATTGAGATGTTTTAGATAGGGAAGGAATCTTTGGAAATGTATTGATCTTTCTTATTAGTTACAACTGTTTATTACAAGCTATATATAATAGCTATAGTAGCTTGCACTCTAAGCTACAATCACAACAAACCTAACTAACTTCTTAATCTCTTGACACATGTCAATTCCATAGCCAGAGAATCTTAATACTCCTAACACTAGCTACGATGTTGATTGAATGAGTAAATGTTAGCCATACCACATTTAAATGTCCCATAATGTGATAATTGATGTGTAAAAATGTCATTTAGTGATTTTATGTCATTGTAATATTTGGATGATGGTTTTATCTCTTTCAATTGAATGTTTTTTTTTTCTCTCTCTCTCTTTCTCTCATTGGATTTTCTTTAAATATTTGTATGGTATTAAAATGTAGTACAAATATGTGGAAAGTTTTTTTTTTTTTTTTTTAGATTGGCTAACGACGGGATTCGAACCACACAGTCATACAAGGACACAATTAGGCCTGGCAAACGGGTCGTGTCTGTCGTGTTCGTGTCGTTTTCGTGTAACACCTGTTATCTTAACGGGTCGTGTCGTGTCACACCCGTTATCTTAACGGGTCCTTAACAGGTCGTGTCACTTTACCCAACGGGTAAAGTGACCCGACCCGTTATGACCCGTTAAGAAAAAAAAATATTTTTTTACAATTTGCACATACCACACATTGCGACATAAATATTACTTGAAAACATTAAAACATTTCTCGTTCAAGTACTATATCTACACTCGAAAATGAAAGCCTAATAAAAAAAATAATACATACACTACTAATCTATTACAAATATTAAATGTGCAAGGATAAAGAGTTTTTGTTTTTAAGATTGTAAGTCTTTCTTAAAAGTTTACACCTCCATTTACAAAATCTTCAATTTACATCGAACATCATGAAATTATATTGGAACTTTGGCTTGATCTATTGCCTTCAAGAGTTATGTTGAAGATGTTTTCAGTAAGATTTTCCACGTCAGAACTCTCTTCCGCATAAAATTATTAAATTAATGTATATAATTATTAATATGATAGTTGATTCATACTTTTATTAAGTATATAAATTCCACTAGTATAAATATTTTAAATTGAAGATCGAATTCATTCATTGTATTCATATAGGGTCAAGGAGTGTAGTTAAAAAAAATCATCAAAATCGGAGTTAAAATAACCGTTAAATCTTGATTTTTCGTTTATAACCGTCGAAAAGCTTTGTCCCGTTACTTGATCTCTGAATGTTTTTTTTTTGTGATTTTTTACTGATGTGATCTCCAAGCATATACAAACAATTTTGATGGTTTTGATCGTTGAAATTAGTTTTGGAGAATTCGTAAAATGATTGATTGACTAACACTTAGAGTTTATTTATACTTTTATTAAGTATAACATAAGATTTTGTGGTATCCACTTGTGTAAATATTTTAAATTGAAGATCGAATTCATTCATTATATTCATATAGGGTCAAGGAGTGTAGTTATAAAAAATCATCAAAATCGGAGTTAAAATAACCGTTAAATCGTGATTTTTCGTTTATAACCGTTGAAAAGCTTTGTCCCGTTACTTGATCTTTGAATGTTTTTTTTTTTGTGATTTTTTGCTGATGTGATCTCCAAGCATATACAAACAATTTTGACGGTTTGGATCGTTGAAATTAGTTTTGGAGAATTCGTAAAACGATAGATTGACTAACACTTAGAGTTTATTTATACTTTTATTAAGTATAACATAAGATTTTGTGGTATCCACTTGTGTAAATATTTTAAATTGAAGATCGAATTCATTCATTGTATTCATATAGGGTCAAGGAGTGTAGTTATAAAAAATCATCAAAATCGGAGTTAAAATAACCGTTAAATCGTGATTTTTCGTTTATAACCGTTGAAAAGCTTTGTCCCGTTACTTGATCTTTGAATGTTTTTTTTTTGTGATTTTTTGCTGATGTGATCTCCAAGCATATACAAACAATTTTGACGGTTTGGATCGTTGAAATTAGTTTTGGAGAATTCGTAAAACGATAGATTGACTAACACTTAGAGTTTATTTATACTTTTATTAAGTATAACATAAGATTTGTGGTATCCACTTGTGTAAATATTTTAAATTGAAGATCGAATTCATTCATTGTATTCATATAGGGTCAAGGAGTGTAGTTATAAAAAATCATCAAAATCGGAGTTAAAATAACCGTTAAATCTTGATTTTTCGTTTATAACCGTCGAAAAGCTTTGTCCCGTTACTTGATCTCTGAATGTTTTTTTTTTGTGATTTTTTGCTGATGTGATCTCCAAGCATATACAAACAATTTTGACGGTTTTGATCGTTGAAATTAGTTTTGGAGAATTCGTAAAATGATAGATTGACTAACACTTAGAGTTTATTTATACTTTTATTAAGTATAACATAAGATTTTGTGGTATCCACTTGTGTAAATATTTTAAATTGAATATCTAATTCATTCATTGTATTCATATAGGGTCAAGGAGTGTAGTTATAAAAAATCATCAAAATCGGAGTTAAAATAACCGTTAAATCTTGATTTTTCGTTTATAACCGTCGAAAAGCTTTGTCCCGTTACTTGATCTCTGAATGTTTTTTTTTTGTGATTTTTTGCTGATGTGATCTCCAAGCATATACAAACAATTTTGACGGTTTTGATCGTTGAAATTAGTTTTGGAGAATTCGTAAAATGATAGATTGACTAACACTTAGAGTTTATTTATACTTTTATTAAGTATAACATAAGATTTTGTGGTATCCACTTGTGTAAATATTTTAAATTGAAGATCGAATTCATTCATTGTATTCATATAGGGTCAAGGAGTGTAGTTATAAAAAATCATCAAAATCGGAGTTAAAATAACCGTTAAATCTTGATTTTTCGTTTATAACCGTTGAAAAGCTTTGTCCCGTTACTTGATATTTGAATGTTTTTTTTTTGTGATTTTTTGCTGATGTGATCTCCAAGCATATACAAACAATTTTGACGGTTTGGATCGTTGAAATTAGTTTTGGAGAATTCGTAAAACGATAGATTGACTAACACTTAGTGTTTATTTATACTTTTATTAAGTATAACATAAGATTTTGTGGTATCCACTTGTGTAAATATTTTAAATTGAAGATCGAATTCATTCATTGTATTCATATAGGGTCAAGAAGTGTAGTTATAAAAAATTATCAAAATCGGAGTTAAAATAACCGTTAAATCGTGATTTTTCGTTTATAACCGTTGAAAAGCTTTGTCCCGTTACTTGATCTCTGAATGTTTTTTTTGTGTGATTTTTTGCTGATATGATCTCCAAGCATATACAAACAATTTTGACGGTTTGGATCGTTGAAATTAGTTTTGGAGAATTCGTATGCCATCAATCAAGTTCCGTGTGTGTGTGTGTGTGTGTATATATATATTTATTAAGTAGATTTAAATCTATTTATTTTGTACGTATAAATTATAATTGACTGGTACACGGAATAGTACATACATCACGTGTCACGTGTTCATTATAAAAATAGTGAGATATGTCATGACAGTCATGTGTGTGATAAAAAGTTAATAACTTAAAAAAAAAAAAATTTCTCACCACTTCTATTAATTTTCATTTTTCCCTCTCTTTTTTGTTTCCTTTTCAACTTTTTCTTATCATTTTCACTTTTCCCTCCAACATCTTTCCCTAATTCCCTCACTTTTTTGTTTTATTTTCAACTTTTCTTAACATTTTCATTTTCCCTCCATTTTTTTTTCCAAAAAGGACGGCAAGTTGGCAAATGCATGATCATGCATATTAAATTATTAATTCATATGCATTATAATTTTTATAAAATTTAATATATATATATATATATATATATAATATAATTAGTATAGATAGACTTAATATTTTGGGGGTATAATTATTATAGTATATATAATTATTATAATTATTATAAATTTTATAGTTAATTTAATATATATATATATATATATATTTATTATAATTTTTAGGGGTATAAAATTGTAAAATTAATGTATATAATTATTACAATATTTTTTTAGGGGTTATAAAATTATAAAAATAATATTTTGCTTATCGTGTATCGTGTTTACCCACGTGTATACCCGACCCGACCCGTTATCTTAACAGGTGCTTATCGGGTTACCCGATAAGACCCGATTCGTTATCGTGTCGACCCAAACACCTGTTAATTTCGTGTCGTGTCGTGTCGGGTTATCGGGTCGTGTCAGAAATTGCCAGGCCTAGACACAATACATTTCCACCACTGTAGAAAGGGCCACTTGCAGTGATAAGTTTGATTTTAATCATTAAAAGTCATATATGAAATTAAAATGAGGTACAAATATGTGGTAAGTATAATATTGCTCAATAATTTAACTACAAAACCATTCCATTTGAAACAACAATTTGATTGATTAGAAGTATCGACATTCATTTGAAATTTATATATGTAACAAATTGTTATTAACGTTTTAAAAGACAGTAATTTCAAATGAAGATATTGCATAGTAACTGTTTTAAAATGTTAATAACAACGCTTTAACAGCCACCTTTATTCTAAAGCAAATTATGAAGACAACTACCATATTAATTAGCATATTCGATCTGTATGATTTAGGATCATTGAGATCAAGAAAGCTTGGTCAAATTACGGACTGACCAAACATTGTATATATATAAATAGAAGGGGGGGACCTTTTTGTATCTCAGAGCTCTCAACCCTTCTCTTCCTATATATAAGAGGCCTTTTGAGATGGTTTCATTCAGCTCTCTCTTCTCTTTTCTCACTTCCCTTAGTCATTTCAGCTTCCTCAAAAGAAAATCCTTGTCCTAGAAAATCAAGATAAGCCCGAAAATTAATCCCGGTACAGAGCTAGCATCCATGGGTATAGAGATTGAGCAGCAGCAGCAGCCTTCCGTTGAGCTATCAAAAATAGCTGTTTCTGATACTCATGGAGAAGACTCTCCATACTTTGCAGGTTGGAAAGCATATGACGAAAACCCTTACGATGAATCAAGCAACCCATCAGGAGTCATACAGATGGGACTGGCTGAGAATCAAGTAAGTGCTCAACAAAATCCAGAAGAAGAAGATTGCTTTTTTTTTTTTTAATTTTATTTTAAAGAAACCTTGGTGGTACGAGAGAATTTTATTGATAGGGTGTAGTGCTCAACAAAACCGAGAAGAAGAAAATACTAATATGTTTTTTATTTAAGAATTGTGACCTAATATATATTTTTTTTTGTATTGAACAGGTTTCATTCGATGTGTTGGAAAAATACTTGAAAGAGCATTCAGAAGCTTCCAACTGGGGAGCAAAGGCATCAAAAGGAGTGTCTGGCTTTAGAGAAAATGCCTTGTTTCAAGATTACCATGGTCTTTTGTCTTTCAGAAAGGCAATGGCAAGTTTCATGGAACAAATAAGAGGAGGAAGAGCCAAATTTGACCCTGATAGAATAGTCCTAACTGCAGGAGCAACTGCAGCCAATGAGCTATTAACTTTCATTATAGCTGATCCTGGTGATGCTTTGCTTGTTCCAACCCCATACTATCCAGGGTAAGAATACTCCTCCACTACTCAAACTTAATGCCATTCAGAGTGACGAAAATGTTCCCTAGTCAGACAGTCTGGCATTATTTTGTCAAAGTGTCAAAAACTAATTATGCCAACTCAAATTTTGTTTTACAGATTTGATAGAGATTTGAGGTGGAGGACTGGTGTGAATATTGTGCCAATCCACTGTGGCAGCTCAAACAATTTCCAAATCACTCCTCAAGCTTTGGATGCTGCATACAAAGAGGCGGAAGCCAAGAACATGAGAGTGAGAGGTGTACTCATCACAAATCCTTCCAACCCTTTAGGTGCAACAGTCCAAAGGGCAGTCCTTGAAGAGATTCTTGATTTTGTCACCCGGGAAAACATCCATCTTGTATCTGATGAAATTTACTCGGGCTCTGCCTTCTCATCCACCGAGTTCATAAGCATTGCAGAGATTCTTGAAGACAGGCAGTACAAGGATGCAGAAAGAGTCCACATAGTTTATAGCCTCTCAAAAGACCTAGGCCTTCCGGGTTTTCGTATTGGCACCGTGTACTCTTACAACGACAAGGTTGTGACAACAGCAAGAAGGATGTCTAGCTTCACCCTGATATCTTCTCAGACACAACATCTCTTGGCTTCCATGTTGTCTGAGAAGGAATTCACTGAAAATTACATAAAGACAAATAGAGAGAGACTGAGGAAGAGATACGACATGATAATCGAGGGTTTGAAGAAATCGGGGATTGAGTGTTTGACAGGCAATGCCGGGTTGTTTTGCTGGATGAATTTAAGTCCACTTTTGGAGAAACCAACAAGAGAAGGTGAATTGGCTCTTTGGGACTCTATGCTGTATGAAGTGAAGCTAAATATATCTCCTGGTTCTTCATGCCACTGCTCTGAACCAGGCTGGTTTAGGGTTTGTTTTGCAAACATGAGTGAGCAGACACTTGAAGTTGCTCTTAAGCGAATACATAATTTTATGGAACAAAGAAAGAGAAGCAGGAATTAATCTAGTTTTCTCTCTTTAATGTTCCTTTTAGGTTTTTGAATGGTTCTCCCATTTTGAATCTAAAGAGTACAAAATCTAGCATCAGGAACTGGAATTTTGTCTCATTACATACACATAGTGTAGATCATATTGGATGAATAACATCCTTGTTTTCTTGCTTGGAAAAGCAAGTTTCACAGAAAATCAAGTTGTAAAAGTAATATATTTTCAGTTTTTAATTATTCATACATTCAATTACACTAAAAGTGCATTCTATTTTCTAAAAAGTACGATTTTTTTAAAATACAGTAATGTGGGGTCGAGAATATTAACAACTAAAGAGATTAGAGACCAAATTACCTTTAATCAAAGCAGCAAGGAACACATGACAATTGACAAACTCCGCTTAATTAAGTTGCTTTCCGATTATCATGAAAAAGATCCGGGTTCTATTAATAATGTCATATCCTGCTCGTACACTACCTTGCGCGCGTACGTGATTAAGATGTAGTAGCTAGGGTTCATCATTTTAACAAACAAGATGTAGTTGTTAATTAATTAAGATATGATTTTCTTAATATTTATAAGCATTGTGCACCATGCTTCACCAAATGGCTGGTCCACCACATGATACCATTTGATACACATTTGAGCAGACCAACACACACACACACACACACACACACACACAATAGCATAATATTAATGAATCGAGATAGTCTTCGGATCTTGAAATTCGGAGCCCACGGATCCAGAGATTCAAGGTCGTTCAAAGGAGGGAGAGAGACATGCAAATCTTTGATTTGCGTAAGGTGGGCTAGTATAATGAGCTAATGGGGGCCGTAGAGTTTAAAATGAGTGGTCCGTATCTCTGAGTCTGCCGATCCCAGACACAGTAATCCAGAGAGGATCTCATATAAAATGACCTAATCGTAATCTCTGTAATTTGATAATTTGATTGAAGCCATGAAATATTATCATATATGTGAAAATCAATGGGAGATCCAGAAATGATGCACATCAAGCACAGAGATAACATCAAGAGAATTATGTAGTGTAATTATAGTTTATTTATTTATTATTATTTAAAAAATAAAACAATAATTTACATTACATTAGTCTAAATTATGAAGAGGAAGATTTGCACTCGAGTGCAGAAAGTGTGAGAATGTGAGGACAAAGTCCGACATCGGTGAGGACCAAATCATGCAATAGCTTATAAGAGGTTAGACTATTTCTCATATTGTCAATTAGTTTTATGGTGAAACCCCAACTTCTTCAGAGTAAAGTCTAACAAATTTGACTAAATCCACATATATATGTGTGTGTGGAACTAATTAGTTGGTCAAGAACTAGACACATCATTACATATTGACAAAAAATAAAGACTCATGCATTATCATATGATAAATTAAGTTAATATTTATTATGCCATATCATTTGACTTTAATACAGTAGCCATTTGTGCATATTAAGTAAAGATTCAATCTCTTTCATGATCAGCTTTCAAGCATTTTTCATCACACTGTCTTCCATTGAGATATTATATATCTACGAATTGGTCTTTCATTTCAGGGCTAACCATAAATTAAACGTATATGTATGAAAAGTGTACGTGAATTGTTAATTGGTTGAATTTCAGGAAAGTCAAATTCAAAAACATCATTTTATATCTGTCGACCATAATGATAATGTCATTTCATATACATGGGAACAACGACACTCCACGATAAGTCTTTTGTATTTTTTTTCTCCTCTTAATAATATAGAATTGTTGTCTTTCTGTGAGAAACTCAATATCATGCCGACTATTTCATGTTAATGTCACATTAATTTTTCCTACTCTATTCAGGATGATTCAATGTGGTTAGGGTTTCTCTCCACAAAACATCCTCACCAATTCAACTATGTTTTTCATCAAGGCCGGCTTTGAGAGTGGCCAAAGTAGGTGCTCACCTAGGGCTCCTAAATATACACATACACACACACACACACACATGCCCTTTTATGCAAAGGGATACTCATTTTTTGAAAAAAATGGAGATTAGGTGTGGGGTCCACTCCACATCGAACTTCAACGATTCGAATGTATATTTTATAAGTCTCGTTTCATAGATCATCCTTACAAAAATTCAATTCAATCTAAAACCATTTGCCTATTTAATTACCAAGATAAAATTTCATTGTTTTTTATATAACAAAGTATTTGTTAATTTCTTTGAACTCAATTAGATGTCTTAAACATTTCCGATTTGACTAATACTTTGCAAGGATGATCTATGATATGCAACTTGAAAAATAGATAGTTTGGATCGTTAAAGTTTGATTTGGTGTGGACTCCACAATTAATCCCCATTGTTATAAAAAAAAAAAAATGGGATCCCTTCCCTTAAAGGCTTCCTATATATAAAAGAAACCTTTAAGGGAAGGGATCCCCATTTTTCAAAAAAAATGGGGACATCCTCTTGACCATTAAATTTGGCTTTAATGAAATCCTGTGGTTGAGATTATGTGGCCTGTGATTTAATCTCAGCCATAAAATTTCATTAAAGTCAAATCTAATGATCAACAAGGTGTCCCCATTATATATATACACACACAGGCCACAGAATGAAATTATGTGGCTGAGATTAATAATATTATGTGGCTGAGATTAAATCACAAGCCACAAAATCTCAACCACAGGATTTCATTAAAGCTAAATCTAACGGTCAACAGGATGTCCCCATTTTTTTTGAAAAATGGGGATCCCTTCCCTTAAAGGCTTCCTACACACACACACACACACACAATTCAAATTCAATTAAAATATCAAAAAAATAAAATCATAGGAATTGAAAAAAATTGGTTGAAAAATTAGATTATGTAAACTTAATTAGTAAATTTTCGTCTAAAAACACGAGAATTGTACATAATATTTAAGTAATGTTTGTATATCGATCTTTCTTCTTTTGATATTAAATTTTAATGATATTTGATGAAAAAATAGATTTTTCATGTATTTAGCGATTTTTTTTTATGCATATCATTGTACAAAGACAAGGGTCAAAGAACTCTAGGGCTTTGCTCACCTAGAACCCCCAAGTTCTCAGGGCCGGCTTTGTTTCTCATTTGATCTAGCATCAATATTTGTTTTTCATCATTTAATTTGATCTATTCATTTCTAGGGTTTAGTGTGAATATAATGGTTGGGATTTCTCCTCCGTAGCAGAGTTGCTTGTTGACAATATATCTTGACACACACGGACACGGTTACACCAAACCCCACAAAACTCACCAATCACAGTCCGCCAGATCATCCCCATGTGGCTCACGATGGCAATCATCAGCCGCCAAGTAAGCATGGAGATCCATATAATAACCAATTTAGCCAACTACCACATTTGATTAAAGTCTTTCTGCCATGAACGTTGAACAAGTTTCATCATGTCTCAGCTGAGTTCTTTTAATTTATATATATTGAAAGTAGACTATCGATCGACGAATGCTGTAAAGTGCAAAGCTGTCAGTGCCGTGATAGTCGCACTGCCAATTGCCATATCGAGCAATGGTCCACAAATGATCACAATCAAATTATTCAATCGTGATGGTATATATTTCGTTCAAAAGACGCAATAGTATATAAGAAAAAAAACTAGAGGAAGGAACCACCCTTTTGGGGCTAGGAAAATTCACTAAGTCAGTTCAGCCTCCTCTAACAACCATCGTGTGATTTACTAGCTTTAGAAATCAAATCTAGAACGTACAATATGAAATACGAGCCTAAAATGAAGAATTAGAGACCTAGCTAGGGCATATATCTAGTTGCCAAAAAAAAGCTAGGGTATATCTAGAAGGTTGGCATAATTATAAGATGTTGGTGTATCAACTAGCTACTGAAAATAATTATTGATATTCTCTTTTTAGGATTCATTTTTATATTTGTTTAATGCTTATATCCAAGATTATGTCTATTATTATGATTTCATGACTTGTTACGTACTTACTTGAAATCAAGAAAATCGTAAATTTGATGATATATATGTTACTTGAAATGAGAGAAGTCTATGGAACCCAGAAGTTAGTGAAAGAGGGGAAAATATGAATAAGAATGGGATTGGATCAATCACTCCCTTAATCAAGCTACTTCATAATGTTTCAAGTATTAGATTAGTGAGAGCTATATTTAAAAAATAAAAAAAAATAAAAAATAGGTCTAACTACAGTTTACACCCTTTAGCTAGGTTTGGGGTTATTTTCAAATTAGCAGGTCACAAGGTTCTAACTTTTTCACATTAGACACGAAATTTTTAAAACTATATCAATTTATAGTTTTTGTCTAACGAATTATTTGAACCTTCATAAAATTGACGATATGAGCATGAAACCCATAATTGGGTTGATATGTAAGACATATTTGTACCAAATTGACTAAAAAAACTCATTAAATTGATACAATTACAAAATCTTAAAGTACAACATGAGAAAATTGATACAGTTATAAAACCATAAGGTGCAATGTGAGAAAATTGCTCTTACATATCCCTTGAATGCCAACCTTTGATATAAAACCTTATATATTCTAACTTTTTTTTTTACTACTGCAAGAAGCAAGAATTATATTTCCATGAAAAGACTTCATGCCAACCTTTCTCATACAATAGGGGCATTTGGCCATTAGGGTTGAGCCGGCCAGGTTTAAATATTTTAATTAGCATGTAAATGTATACTTACGTACATGATATAATGGTGTACGTGATTACTATGTCTTTTAGCATGTAATATACGTATGGTGTACAATGTTGTTAACTTCCTATCATGTGATGCTTGAGTACGTTCATTTTTAGTTAATATTTAAGTCAAGAATTAATAAAAAAAATTAAAACGTTTGCCAGACAAATTTCAGTTCGTATTTCACACGACAAATCATGAGTTCGATTTCTAACGCACATAATGGTGGTCAGAAAAGGCTGAAATACCTCTGTAAATATTTCCTTTCACGGGTTAATATGGTCACTTCCTTGATCATGTGCACAGAAAGTAAAGGAATTCACTCGTCTATGGATATACAACTCTTTTAATTTTATTGAACAATATATATACCTGCAGCTGAATAGCCAATTGATCTCAGAATACTTACAATTAGGTAGCCGTCTTAAAAGATTATTATGATTGCTTAGTATTTATTTGTTAGGGTACTCTCTGATTTAGGGTTTTTTTTAGGGTACTCTTTGTATTAGGGGCTTTTTTTAGTATACTTATAATTATATCTCAGATCCTTACAATTATGTTAGGGTACTCTTTGTATTAGGGGTTTTTTTTTTAGATTATGATTGCTCAATATTTGTTATTCAAGTTCAAGATAGCTTTGTTTGTTTAAAATTAGGTAGCCGTCTTAAAATATTTAGTCTTTATGTAGCCGTCTTGACAATTTGTAGTCATTCTTTTTTGTTTTAGTCAAAGGAATAATAATTAGAGTTCCTAATTAGTTTTTCATCTTTTTGTCCTTTCATTTGTTAACATGCATGGTATCAAACTGAGTTGGATCCATCTAGTTCAATCTGCTCTTGTTTAGTATCGGTTTGTTTCTCGCTTCTTCGCCTCTTATGTTTTATCCTTGGTTTAGTTTCTCGAGTTCTAAACCGTAGATTTTCGTAAGAGTTTGTCGTAGGTTCATTTTCTACTTGGGTTTCTGTTTCTATTTTTTCCTTGTTCTTGTTTTCATGTGTCAATTTTCATTTTTTTTCTTGGGTTAATTGGTTCAACTTCTTTTTGCTAGTGTTCTTTTACTGAAGAACTTCTTGGTTTCTTGATAGTGTCTTACTGGAGTTCTCAAGCTGTTGTTGTAAAAGATTGGTTGGGCAAACATTAGCCGCGAATGCTTGGTCTAGGATGATTGTCGATCATGACACTAGAGGTGATGCTTGGCTTGGACCTACATTGTCTACTTATGCTTGGTCTAGGATGAATGTTGATATGCGCAATCTTCAATTCACGTCAGCTTGTTTGTTTGTTTATAGCTCACATTAGCAGTCAATTTGTAAGTTTGCATTGTCATTGGTATTGGATGTTTACATTGGTATTGACTTTGAAACTTTACATTGGCTTGGGCATCGACAGAAAACATCATCATCATTGATTTTCTCTTTGGCAAACTTATGATGTGGTATACCACCATAAGTTTGACAAGTGTTGGAAAAGTAGGCAAAAAGCATTAGCCGCGAATGCTTGATCTAGGAGGATTGTCTGTCATGAAACTAACGTGATGCTTGGCTTGGACACACATTGGGTACTTGTTCTTGGTTTAAGAGAAATGTCGATATGTGTCATCTTCAATTCAACATCAGCAATCTATTTGTCAGTTTATATTGTCATTGGTATTGAAGCTTCACATTGTTATTGACATTGAAACTTTGCATTGGCATGGGCATCGACATTGGCAAACATCGTTGTCATTGATTTTCTCCTTGGCAAACTCATGATGTGGTACACCACCTTAAAAAGTTAGAAAGTTGGCAAAAGGCGATATTTTTTTTCTTGAGAAAATGGGCCTTGGACATTCTAAAATGGGCCCATCAAGATGGATAAAATGATTCAGTCTATGCTAGCTGAGATCGCAAAACGAAAGCCCACATTTTTTTCCTAGAATTACTGTTAACACCCTCAATGGAAAGCAAAAAGCCCAAATGATAAAACCTCTGGTCTCAAACGCATGCCCTCTCGACCATAAGCACGCATACCGCTCCGCAGCACAAAGAGAAGCGAAGGACTCGACAGTCTAACTCTCCCCTCTCTCTCTTTGGATTTGCATTCGAATCCAGGAGCACGAACGCGAAGGTAAACCCCCTTCAGATTTGCTCTCCGTTCTTCAATTCACCATCTGTTGATTTTTCTTATGGCTATTCAGCTTTTTTTGTTTTGTTTAGATCTTGCGATTTTAGTACTGACCCTTTTGGTGTTTCGCTCTGATTTTGTAATTGGAGCATGAACATCTGTGTGTTTTAGGTGGGGTTTTAGACCCAGATGAAAATATTTGATTTTTTTGAGCGTTTGAAGTTTACTGCAGATTTAATTTTGTTTGAATCTGGATGGTTAGGGTTTTAGCTCAAAATCCAATTGTCAAATTTCATTTTTGAGGCCGATAGAACTTATGATTAATGCTAATGTCGAAAAAAGGCAATGGGTTTATAGTCCTTGCAAAATGATGAAATTTTTATTTTTGGTGGTGAGATTACTTATTTTTGTTAAGTTATAGTTTGTTTACTTAGTTTTGGGGCTAATTTATGATCATTTTGTAATGTAATTGGTTGTATTGTGAACTCAGGATTGATTTGGGCATCAATGGCATCGAAGTTGCGTCAGTTGCAATCTAAGGCTAGTCAAGCAACACAATTGGTGTCCAAGTATGGAAGTACCTACTACAAGCAGTTGTTAGAGGAGAACAAGCAGTACATTCAACACCCACCAACTGTGGAGAAGTGCAACGAGTTGTCCAAGCAATTGCTTTACACTCGACTTGCTAGGTTATATTTCCAAACCTTTTCTGTTTACGGACTGAATTTAGTTATTACTTGGCTGCGTCTGCTACGAGTTGTAGATTGAAGACCATTAAAGAAGTCTCATATATGTTGACTGAATGCTCTTCTTGATTTAGTTCTGGTAGTACTTTGCTGCATCCTTGTAGACGATATGTTCCATTATCTCACAGCCTTATTTTGAAAGTTTCAGCACATTTTTTACCTCCTAAAAAGCCTGACCGTGGTCACTAAAATGTATGATAGGGTAGATGATTTCTGAGCCACTCTTGCCAGCATTAGGTTCAAAATATATAACTGCATGAAGAAAATGTTTTATTTACATCTTAATACATGTTTGCCTATTAGATTTCTTCCATTTATCTTCTCTAAGTAGCGTTTCTTTTGAGATGAAAGAAAAGCAAGCAGTTTTTTAAAGCTCCAAAGCTTGAATTTGATGTTGATGCAGATGTTTTAATTGAAGGAGAAGTATGTAGATTGGGCCTCCATTTAATTTTCTATTTTTTCCATAATAAATGTGCTCTGTGAAGAAGCTTAGAACAGCGCACTGTCTTCGCTCCTATTCCTTTGTGCTAATAAGTTTTTAGAAGTGTTCAACTGCTTTAGAAACTTGGTGAGGTCTATGTTGCTCGTGTTGCATATAGTCTAGCACCGGGTATTCAGTCATCAATTTGCTTCCAGGACATGGCACTAGAACGTATTACAATAGTCTGAATAATTTGGATACGTGCTTGAATTACAATCTTTTATATTGTGATTTTCAAAGGGCTTGGCTATATTTCTGCAACTGAGAAACCATCATTCAGAATGCATCTAATACCGCATCTTTTTTCTTTCTTTTTCGTTGCAACGACATCTTAGTTGTATTACTATATCTGACTCATTTCCACTCCGTACAGTATTCCTGGTCGTACTGAGTCATTCTGGAAGGAAGTTGATTACGTCAAGCATTTGTGGAAGAACAGGAAGGAGGTGAAGGTTGAGGATGCTGGAATTGCTGCTTTGTTTGGGCTGGAGTGCTTTGCATGGTTTTGTGCAGGTGAGATCGTGGGAAGGGGATTTACTTTCACCGGCTACTACGTCTAAGAGTAACCATATGGTAAAATGTTTCTAGGGATTGCACAGGTAACCCTCTCTCGTCATTTGGGGTTGATCTGAACCGCGGGGACTGTACTAGCTATTTTTTGTTTTCCTAGACGAATTTTTGAAGCTGAGAAATCGGCGGGCTAGTTTGACAGCCATAATAATCAAATGTATTTGAAAGTAACTTGAATGTGATATTGTTCGGTTAATCATGAATGATGATAATACTTCACAATTCTGATTGGATTCACCCTTTCTATCCATCAATGGAGCTTTGTATCCAAATTTCTTGAGGAGTAGCTCACCCTTGTCCAGGCTGGATCAAGAAAACAGGGGCGTCGAGCCCCAATTGTTTGAACGGAAAGTTAGTCGGAAACCGACCAATTTACTTTTGCCTTACATTTTCGGTTCCTAATTTTCACGTTTGGCTATCCTATCCTATGTAGTACCATAGGTTTTAATGGGTTCGATATGAGATTACTGATGAGATTATTGGTGGTCTATTGCTGGTTTAGTTCACCGTTCGATGTAGTTTTTATTACAAAAAATGAAAAGACCATAATGACTATTTGGAAATACTAATAACATTTTAATTTCTTATAATTTATTTTATGAATACATATTCATAAATTATCTCCCAAAACAAAATTGAATACATTCGAGGAAAGTTCTCTTATTAGAAAATTTATTTTTATTCTAAAACAAAAATAGTAATTAAAACGGCAGCGACCAGCGAAGGGTATTTCAGTAAAATCAGACGGCGTCATTCCCGCGAATGCGAGACTGACAAAACTATATACGCGGAAACGCTTCGAGGGCGAAGGCGCCGAGGGCTTCAATTTCTGGTAATATCGTTGAGCGCAAAAGCTAAAACGCGAGAGACAACAATGTCGTCAATGTCGCGAGACGCCGGCCTCCGTCGCATGACAAGGTTCGCCGCCGCATTTTCCGTCGTTATCTTCTCCTTCGCCGTCGTCGCCCACTGCTCCAACAATGATTCCGAGGTAAATATCATCTCTTCCCACAAATTTGGAAGAAAAATTTGAGTCAATTGTTTGTAAAATGGCTTCTGGAACTTTCAGGTGACTTGCAGCCGGATCTGCGTGGCGGAGAACTGTAATTGTAAGCTCAATCACTATACTTACTCTTTAATTTCTCGAAACTCAACTTTGTTTCGTTATTAATTTAAAATTTATATTTGATTTTAATTATTTGTTTTATTTCGTGTTGATGTTTGTAAATTTAGCGGTTGGGATTCGATACGGGAAGTACTGCGGGGTAGGGTGGACCGGCTGCCCGGGAGAGCAGCCCTGCGATGATCTTGATGCTTGCTGCAAGATTCATGACGATTGTGTTGGCAAAAAAGGTAACAATTTTACTTCAATTTTTGTTTTGTTCGAATTTTGGAAGTATAAAGTACCCTTTTTTTTTTATGATTCGAGTGTCGGAGCTTTCACTTTGCTGCAGTTATGTGGTTGTTTCAGACACTTCACTGATTTGATAAGCTTTAGAAACTTGATTTTTGGATGAATTGGAAACAAAATGTCAAATGTGGGTGGCCTTTTGATGGCAAAAAGAATCAATCTTTCGATTATTAGAACGTACTGATGAATTGGGATTATATAGATCAAAAACTTTTTGGTCCAGTCATTCGAAAAATTCCCTGTCCAATTTTCACTAGTTTCGGATCCTTTTTAGAAACTTGTGGTCTTGTTCTGTTGAAAGAGTTCTGGTTTTATTTTGCTGAAGAATACAAAATCATGAACGAAAACCAACTTTTACTTGGTTAAATTCTAGGCCTGCTCCGCTATAAGATAAGGAGAGTGGGAATATATGATATATCCTCGTGAGCTCCTATCCCTCGGGAGAATAACTTACTTACACTGGAGAAGGATATATCCTCTTGATTAATGAGATAGTGAGAGCGGGGATATTTCCCCGTGAGAAGGTACTTTATACTTGAGGGCACTATTGGTGGGTTGACATGTTGGTTGTCTGGTGCAACCAGCAATACCCAATTTATAACTACCAAACCTATAATTAACAAACGGAAGACAACTTGGGCAAATGTAAGTTGAATAGGTTATACAGTAGACACTACAATGCTTGGGCAGTTCATCGTGAACTGTGCACTTACAGTCGTTTGTTCTTACCATTTTGTTGCTGGTCTGTATATGGATGATTGTAGATGAAAGTTCTCTGATTCTAGTAATATGTTGTTTTATAGGTATGACCGACATTAAATGCCATGAGAAGTTCAAGCGCTGCATAAAGAAAGTACATAAATCTGGGAAGGTTGGATTTTCTAAGCAGTGTCCTTATGATACTGCTGTGCCTACTATGGTACAGGGTATGGATTTGGCTATCTTACTGAGCCAGTTTGGTAACTCAAAGCTTGAACTGTGATTTGCCGAAGAAGAGAGACATTCCCCAGGAGTAGAATACCCTACTTACAATTTATCTCCAACACCCGAAAAGTGGGAGTGAAACTCATTTGACAGAAATGAACTAACTATGATCGAGTAAATGGATCCTCGGATCTACATCTACCTGTTTATGTATTGCGTTACTGACTCTAATACCTTCGTTTTTACAAGTGTTTCTTATTCTACAACTCTGTGGTTATTGACATGAATTCAACAATTGGTTACCCCGAAAAATTCTTTTTCTTAGGTTGTTTGTAATGTATAGAAAACGAGTTGGATTCGCTCTGAATTTTTTTTTTTTTATGTGATAATTTTGTGGTTATGTCCAGAACAATGTTATCTTGGTCGGTATTTAGGTTTATCTTGGAAGCGGAACTAAGTGGAAGCTTGGTCTCCAGGCCTCTGAAATGAAGACGAACTCAAGCTCCTTGTTTGCTTACTTTAACTCAGATGATAGTGAGGCTGAGGAAGATCATCCTAGAAAGATTTCCACCAGCAATGCTCATATGACTACCAATATTTCTTGAGGTGTCACGAACTTCTTGTGATTGGCACATGAGAAGAGAGACCGAGACAATGTTGCATTCAACGTGCTGCAGGTAAGTTTTTCCGCACGGACTGAGATTATGACGAATGTAAAATCCCATGAGAAGGTTGGGTTAGTGATGTGCCTACTGTTGTATATATCGTACAGAAGGAAGTTGGTGCCCACCTGAAAGCACACAAGCAACAACTTTTGCTGGGATTATTATTTAAATCGGGCGCATTCTGCAGTTAGATGGCTTGTAATATTGTATGAAATATCTAGCTAGCATTCTAACTTGTCCATCCCACTTGGTGAATTCTTGCTCACAAGTCGGCTCTATTCTTTGAAAAGTCAAAGTGGCGTTTGTCCGTGGATTCTTGGCTGTCCCGGAGATATCTCATTTTTTATATATCTCTTCTCATCACGCAACAAGTGATGGAAAAGAACCGCATGAAGTACCATATATGAAAATATATTCCCGGTTGTATGCTAGTCTCCTGATGCTTGACTTTTATCTCAACTCATATGAGGGACTTGAGTGGAGAAAACTTTCCTACACCATATGCTTCTCTCGCATTTGCTTTATATGTGAGAGACTGTAACAGGTGCGAACAAGTGACAAAACAACAAAAAGCGACTCATATGAGACTATTGACTATTGTGACTGACACCAATGCCATGACAAGTAACAAAATTCGGAATTTGTAAGTTAGGAGTTAGGCTACGTGCAGTTGGTAGGTCAGCTACCTTAAGAAGTTGGGATGAACCTAATCTGCAGGACCAGTTATACTCCAATTTCATCATATAATTAATTAATTAAATAATTAGGAAGCTTCCTTCTTGTGCATATCAAAAAGATTGGTAAAGTTTCAGAATCTTTTAACTATATTTTACAAATTAATGGAAAAGCGAACCATTTGCATTTAAGACTTTGTAACCTAAGGACAAATTCAAGTCAATGTGTCAGGAATATCGTTAGTACATCAAGTGTCATGACACAATTAGTTAATTTTTTTTTAAAAAGTTTTAACAAATTGTATTATAACATTTTATGTACCGGATCGTGTGTCCGATGCACTGAAAAATCTCTCGAAGACAGTAATAGGGAGTGCTTATAATAATTGGAGTGATCTGTCCATCCACATGGATTCCATGATTCCTTTTTAGCGTTAGCATATGTCACATTCTTCCACTTCCAACTTTAGGTGCCTCCTCAAATCAAAACTATATGCATCGTTTACAATATTTGTTTACTTGTAATGCACTCAAGGATTAAAATATTCGTCGATACACGAATATATATTGATTGATGATTGATAATATTTTTTCAAGATAACGATACTTGTGAAGCTGAAAAATCTTTTAAGAGTTAGTTTTATTAACATCCCACATATTATTGAATATACCTCACATCTACTTTTCAATCAAAATTTATCTTACTACACCCCACATATTTTCCTATATTACCCTCACTCACACCCCAAACTTTCTACATACATTCAACATTCTCACCACACCTCCAAATTTCAAAACTCTTACTAAACATGTAAAAGCTAATTATGAGGTCGACTATATGACATTTGATTGTTGTTTTATTTTACTGGTAGAGCAAAAATCCAAAATTTGGATCCTTCTTTGTTACTCCTCTAGAGTCAATCTCACAAAATTTTGACCTAAAAAAGAATGATTGGACATGGGTGATTTTTCTTTTTTTCAAAATTATAATGGGTTCAATTCTTTTTACCGTATAAAACTTAAAAGAAAGTAGTGCCAACTGTCAAGCTTACCACTTAGAGAAAAATTTGTTTAAATTATAATTGATTTTTTTTTTTTTTGAGAAATCGAAAATTTGTTTCGGAGTTGTTATAGGTTTTGATAACAAAAAAAAATGTTGTAGTTCTTACAAAATTCATAATGAAGTTCGTCTGGTTACAAATCCGTAAGATTTTTTTTATTTTTAGGGTTTAGGTTTCTGTCAATTTGGGGGTTTTTGTCAATTACGGGTTTTAGGATTTTAGGGTTCGGGTTTAGACAACCAATTTAGAGTTAAGGTTCATATTAGTAAATAATTTGTGTATTCAATTTCTTTTAAATTTTTTAGGGCTAAATAGTCATTTCATGTTAAATTACATGAGTGATTTAATAATACATATTTATGTAACGTGTATTTAATAATATGTAAAGTGCTAATTAAAAAACCTAAAATCTAATCCTCGTATCTATTAACCAGAAAGATTAGCTGTCACGATATCATAAAAAATATCAGTCAGTATAATATTTACATCACTGATACTTTTATCCATAATTACACTTGTCTCCACATCCTTTTACCTCTACATTGAGCTCAATACAATGTTACCCTCAAAAGAAAGAAAAAGGAATTTACAAAAAGGAAAAAACAAAAAGAAAAGGCAATCGATCAGAACAAAAAAATAAAGACAAATAGAGTTTATTACCAAAAAATAAAAAGATTAAGACAAAGACTTTAATTATTTTATTCACACTGAAAAAAAAAAAAAAAACACAAAAGGGTAAGTTAGTCAAAGCCAAAGACGGCCTCACTGTCCTTATGCTGCACCCCATCACACACAAACTCAATCACATTTTATATTTTCCGTGTGATCAAGGACAAGACTTGAAGAGGTCTTCCACGTAATCCTTCTCATTAATCAATTTGAGTTTGTAAAATTTAAACAAACGGTTAAAATTATTAATTTACTTTAAAAATTATAATAATTTTAACCTGATTAAATTTGAAAGGATTGATGGCGAGATTTAGAGGAAGGTTCCGACCAAGTCATAGCTTTCCCATGGAAAAATTAAACTTCCGCGAAATTTCAATCTCCAATTTTCCACGTCCCTTCCTCTCTAAGAAATCCACGTCTCTTCCTTTTTCCTAATCTCAATTTTGAGATTTCCAATTTGTAATAATATTATCCTCACACGCTTCGCCCGAATCAAAACGCCATCTCGATTTCTTACGCTCCGAGAAAGAATCGTATAAATTTTGCGAGTTCAGAGCTTTCGGTTTTGAAGGTTCTCAAATCTTGAATCCACCATGCTTCACAGGAGCTTCAAGCCTGCCAAATGGTAATTTTTTTTTTCTCTTTTTGTTTTTTGGATGATTTTTAACGACCTATTTGGTTTCCGAGAATCTTTGGAGTCGAGAGAGGAAAATTAGAACATAATTGTGTAACTGTGCGATGATTTTGCGCGGGTTGACTTACTGTAGAGTCTTGAGTCTTTGTCATCGAAAATTGTGTAATTATTGAAATTTTACTGTTGTATTGATTGATTTTGGCGGGTTTCTGGTGCAGCAAAACGGCATTGAAGCTTGCGGTTTCGCGGATAAAGCTATTGAAGAACAAGAAGGATGCACAGGTGAAGCAGATGAGGAGGGAATTGGCCCAGTTGCTTGAGACTGGCCAGGACCGGACTGCGAGAATCCGGGTTTGTCTTTGATCATCATTTCATATCTATTTGCAATTGAAGTTCTGTTTTTTTTGGTTTTTCTTTGCTTCAGATTTTAAATTCAATGTTTTGGTCTTGTATGGTAGAGTATGCTTCTTGATGGATTTGGTCCTATTGGCTTTGACAATAATTGTTCTAATGGCGAATAGATTTCGAGTCTGGAGCGACTAGATTTTGCATTATTCACTAGTTTGTTTAATTTGGAGGACCTGTTCTATGAATATTGCATTTTGGGAAGGTCTTGATATGTTTTGTTTTTCAATTATGTTGGTTGAAATGGTTTTAACGGGCAAGGCAACCCAGTTTTGCCAATTTAAAGTGTGGCGGTGCACTCGTGAAAGGCCAAGAAATGAATTAGAAAACAGAACTTCTTGCCCTGGCTGTTTGTATTTGATGTCTGATTATAGTAGCAGCCTCTACTTTTTGGAGTTTCCTGTGTGGTAATATACATTTTTTTGCTGACTTTTAAGCGAATCCTGTATCTCAGGTTGAACATGTGGTCAGAGAAGAGAAGACAAAGGCAGCATTCGAACTTATCGAGATATATTGCGAGCTTATTGCTGCACGCTTGCCTATGATTGAGTCACAAAAGTATGTAAATCCATTAAATCTTGAATCGTTTTGGCATCTTTTATTCATTCATATGCTCTTATGTTTAAATTTAGCAGTATTTTGTTATGCATCAGTTACATGGTACTTTGTCAGTGCTTCCTTTAACATTGTGTATTTTATGATAGGTTCATAGCTTATTCATATACTACTGTTTTTGCAACTAAGGATTTGTTTTATATTTTTACAGAAATTGCCCCATTGATCTGAAGGAAGCAATTACAAGTGTAGTATTTGCATCTCCAAGATGTGCAGACATACCAGAACTCATGGATGTTCGCAAGCATTTCACAGCTAAATATGGAAAGGAGTTTATCTCTAACGCTGTTGAATTGCGCCCAGATTGTGGCGTAAGTCGCATGGTATGTACCTTGTGCAATCTCCTGGATAATTTTATATGGAAACTAAAACTGGACCAATTGCAGATGGTTGAGACTTTGTCAAAAGTCAACACTCAGTAGATTAATTTTATTGATCATTTTTTAATATATTATCGTGTCAGTTAGTGGAGAAGTTATCTGCCAAATCACCTGATGGCCCTGCGAAGATGAAAATCTTGGCTGCAATAGCAGAGGAACATAACGTCAAATGGGATCCTGAATCACTTGAAGAGAAAGAGTCCAAGCCTCCAGAGGACCTGCTGGTAAGATTTATTCCCCTCTAGCCTGGTTCATTCATTGCTTGATAATTCATAGATAACATAGAACTAGAACTACATTTCATTGTTTAAGACACGTCCGTTTATTGATTTACTTTTTGACATTTTAGCAGAATGGGCCAAATACTTTTGGTAGAATTCCTGCGGAACCTTATCTTGGCCCACCTCCACCTAATCATGATGTCAAGGCAACTTCTAATGCTCAGGTTCCACCTCAAAATTATGGGAATTATGATCCACCCTCGAACTTTAACGAGCAGAATGCAAGATCTTCACCTCACTTTCAGGATTCTCCTTCTTCAAATGTTTCTTCCAACAAAGCAACCAGATCTGGCTCATTTCATTCAGAAGTGAGATCTTCAGGTACATTAATAGTCATTGGAAGATAGTGATTTAATAAGTTTATTATTTACAAGTGGTATTTTTATTTTCTTCTCCGTCTCATTCTTAATTTGACATTCTCACACAGGAAATCAAAATGATGGGATGGAAAATAGGCATTTGTCTCCTGAGGATGGAAGCTCTTCTTCACCGGGTAGGCAGAGCTGGAACATGCATTTTAAGGATGCTGCTTCTGCAGCACAGGCAGCTGCTGAATCAGCAGAAATGGCAAGTATGGCTGCCAGAGCAGCGGCTGAACTTTCAAGAAAACATTCTTCAGAATCACGGGATAAGTTTAGCCAGTCAGCTTCCTTAGCTTCTAGTCGAACTTCCACAAATGCTCCTTCTGCGCGTAGTCACCAAATGCAAGATCGATATCCTCACCAAATGGCAGACCGAGATTCTCAAAATAAGTCATCTGAGTCCGAGAAACGTGATTTCACAGATGAAGTGCGTACAAAGAGACAGTCTAGCAACACTAATGTGCATGCAAGTGAGATGCAAAGTGGAGTGAAACCAGATAATATTTCGCATTTTGGCAATGTGAGATCTGAAGAGAAATCTAATAGGCCGTCCTCCCAGTCTAATTCTATGGGAGAAGTGAGTACGAAGAGACAGTCAAGCAACACTGATGTGACGCATGGGAGTGAGATGCAAACTGGGAACACACCTGATAACGTGTCTTATTTTGGCGGTATGAGATCTGAAGAAAAATCTAGTAGGCCTTCCTCCCGATCTAATTCAAGCTTTGGTAGTGAAGATCAAGAAGATGTTTTAAGAGGGAACTTGGAAGATATGAGGACTGGAGAACAATCTATGAGGTCCTCCTCTCATTCTCATTCAAGAAATTTTAGTAATGACCATGAAAATGTTTCAAATGGCTCTGTTGAGGAGTCTTTTGTTAACGATATTAACATCTTCCAAAGCACAAAGGAAACAAATTCTTATGGAAATGCTGCTTTGGTTTTTGATGACTCCGGTTCGGACGATGATAAATGTAAATTTGAGGTGGAGGACAACAAGGGGCAAGAATCTAATTTGTTTTTTCCTTCACCTGATAGAAATTCATTCTCTCCTTCAGCAGATTTAGATCCTTGGAGCTCTAGACAACAGACGGATGAAGTACAATTTAAGTACAGTTCACAATTAAGTTCTTCATCGGTGAAGCACTTGCCTCCTGTTTTTTCAGAAAATTTGGCAGGTTCCATGGACTCTCCACAACAAACTGATTTGTTGCCTGTTGCTTTCGATGCTTCAGATGGCCCAAGTTCAGACAGTGAAGAGGAGTTGGACAAGCTTGCCCAGAGCACAGCTTCTAAAATTTCTCCTATGCAGAGCCAAAGTGCAAGTCATAGGTCATTAGGATCTTCATCCTCGGAGGAGATAAATGTGGGTTCTAACAGAAAGCCAGGGTTACTGCCTTCTTTTCGTAATTTGGAATCTGCTGAAGTGCCTCCTGAGAGAAGCCAAAGAGTTGAAAATAGAACGGTCCAGGAGGGAAACTATGATTTTGATGAATTGCCGACTGGTCAGCCATCTGTAACGCCTTGGAAATCTGGATTAGATTCAAATGCCAGGGACGATGTTCAAGCATCAAATTTGCGTCAAACTATGAAGGATAGTGAGATTTCAGAGGGATGTAGTTGTGTAGAAGACACCGACAATGAGCTGAGCTTAGGGATGTTGACAGGTGGGCTGCGAAATAAGGGTTTAAGGCATCCGCCGTATACAAAGAAACTATCAGGAAACTCTTTGTCTGTCAAACAAGATACTGGAGATACCAAGGTTGAGCAACCTTCCTTCTTTCCGTCGGTCAGGACTTCTGTTGTCTCTGAAAGAGAGCAAGGGAGCAAAAGACTGATCAAGGAACGGAGCACACGAACCCCCGTCTCATATGTGGCTTCTGATGATGATTCTTCAGAGGATGAATTGTCCCATAGAACTGTTAGAAGTAGCCAAGACTCGATAAAACTGATTCAGGAACGGAGTGCAAGAACCCCTGTCTCATATGTGGCTTCTGATGATGATTCTTCAGAGGATGAAGTGTCACATAGAACTGTTAGAAATAGCCAAGACTCGTTCAATAAAAAATTGGGACCTGAAGTAAAGGCAAGCTCCAAATCAACGTTTTCATTCTTTGATTCAGAGGATAGTGAGCCGGAGGAAGATCTTCTCACAAAGATTTCCACTAGCAATGCTCGTCCGAGTGCTAGACTGTCTAGAAGAACACAGCCGTCTTCAAATTCTGTTAGAAGTTCTAGCTCAAAGACAACAGTTGTGTCTGACGTGTCAGGGACTTCAGACTATGGAAAACCCTCTTCAAAGAGTTCCTATGCCACTGAAATTCAACTAAAGCCCTCGTCCCAGACCAAGAGCTCAGATCAGGAGTGGAATAGACCAGCAGAACAAGCGGCTCCTGGACCAGTACGAGAATCCAAGAGGGTCTCGCCTGTGCAGACTTCAAATTCAAACAGAAACTCCTCTTTGAGGAGTTTTAATTCCAATGAAACTTTACCAAAGCCGTTGTCCCAGACCAAGAGCTCAGAACGCCCAGGAAGTCAAGAGTGGCATAAACCAGTAGAACAAGTTGTTCCTAAGCCAATGCCCGAGTCCAAGAGATCCTCACTTGTGGAGACTTCAAAGTCACATGGAAACCCCTCGTCAAGGGGTTCATATGCCACTGAAAGTCTATCAAAGCCCTTGTCCCAGACCAGAAGCGCAGAGCGCCCCGGAAGTCAGGAGTGGCATAGACCGGCAGAACAAGCAGCTCCTAAACCAATTCGAGAATCCAAGAGGTCTTCACCGGAAGATGTAAACTTCTAAGTCATTTGGAAACTCCTCTTCAAGGACTTCATATGCCACCGAGACTCTACCAAATCCCTCGTCCCAGACCAAGAGTTTAGAGCGCCCAGGAAGACAGGAGCGGCAAACAGCAGGAGAACAAGCAGCGCCTAAACCAGTTCTGGAATCCAGGAGGTCCGCCTCACATGTAGACACTTCAAAGCCATTAGCAAGGGCATCCGAAATTTCTCAAAAGATTGAAACATCTAAGTCCTCAGGTTCTACAGAGAGTTCATCAAAGGAGAAAGCTTCTCATGTCCACCCGAAGCTTCCAGACGCTGATGACATAATCGCCAAGTTTATGGCTCTTAGGAAGAATCGACAGTAAACATGGTTCTTACCACATGCATATATATAGGATATGTGATCACATCAGGTTTTGTTATTCTTTGATATGCTTGAATTTTTTATGATTGTCAAATAAAGCGTTGATAGCTGTATCGTTACTTCGCGTCGAAATTGAGTCTTATATTTTCCAGCCATTGCAAATATGATGAGATTACATTTGTTAAGAGAGTTCTGTAATAAATACGTATAGCTTTTTCCCCGACTTTGTTAATTTTCGTTGTAAATGGCCAAAGAGAGTTGGATCTAATATACTGATGATATGTACGAGTTGAAAGTTGTTTGGGTTGGATCTAATATACTGATGATATCTACGAGTTGTAAGCCGTTTGATTATTTTTCTGACAAACCGTTGTGGAATTCTAAACTACTCTAATTTGGGACGGGAATAGAATTCGGGTGCAAAGAGGCGGGCGCATTTCCCTAGCAGTTCGGTTTCCAATGGCATGTTCATAGGATGACAGTAAAGTGTGTGAGGTCCCAACCGAAGAAGCTAGGTGAGAACTGCATTACCTAACAAAATAAACACAAAGCTTGTGAGCCAAAACCCACGCATAAAAGTTTATAAAAAGGAAAAAAAAAAAAAATGTTACAAGCTCAAAATTGCTTCTTTCTGTAGGAGGATTTTCAGGAGAGCAATGGAGAAAACCCGAAAGCAGGCGATTACGGCCGGTAATCCGACTGTATTGCAGAGCCAGAAGTTACAAGAGGTAACTCCATATGTAGTTTTCTTAATTCGAGATTACTTGTCTACTAATCATAAAATTAACAATTAAACTTGGAGTTTCAATCATGTGGCAGTATATATTGAAAACTAGTGTGTACCCAAGAGAACCAAATGCTCTCAAGGAACTGAGGATTGCTGCTTCAAACCACCCCATGTAAGTCTTCAGATTAATTTCCAACTATTACACCAAAATGTAGGCGCAGTAAAGCTGTAAAATTAAAAAATATTGGCGCAAAACCGAGAGCAATGACGCTCTAGAATTCATACAGCCCACTCCACTTAGTGGGAAGGCTTGGTTGTTGTTGTTGTAGCTGTCTTGTGTGGAACCATTTTGTGCTTCACTCGGATCAATCTAGGATTTAACAGTTTTACTGTGCAGGGCTTTCATGAGCACTTCACCGGATTCCGGTCAGTTCATGGCCCTTCTCTTGAAGCTGGTGAATCCAAAGACGGCAATTGAAATCGGAGTTTTTACCGGCTACTCTCTTCTCCTCACGGCTCTCACAATTCCTGATGATGGCAAGGTTGGTACTTGGTGCATACCTCTCCCCAATTCAGCTGATGTATGTTTACCTACCGCAAACATTATGCCTTGCAGATTACGGCCATAGACATCGACCGAAAAGCATACGAAATGGGGTTGCCAAGTATCAAAAAAGCTGGCGTCGAAAGCAAAATCGACTTCATTGAGTCCCCAGCTATGCCAATTCTTGATAAACTCTTAGAAGACGTAAGCCGAGAAACTCAGTACTCTAAGACTTCGGAAAGTGATAACCGCACACCCATTTTCTCCTTCTGTATAACAAGAGTGTGCAGGCGGAGAAAAGACATGTGCGGAAATCACTTCCTTGAACTTTGTTTTTGACTCTATCTTTTCAGTTTCTTGTACTTGAAGATTGGTACTGCTTCATGCATGTTTTTTCTGCAGCCAGAGAAGGAAGGGAGTTTCGACTTTGCTTTCGTTGACGCGGACAAGAACAACTACTGGAACTACCACGAAAGGCTAATCAAACTGATTAAGGTTGGCGGGATGGTAATGTATGATAACACACTCTGGGGAGGAACAGTTGCTTGGCCGGAAGAGGATGTTCCGGAGGCCAAAAGGGAGTGGTGGCGGTGTGCAATTGAGTTTAACGAATTGGTTTCCGCTGACGCTCGCGTCGAAATTTCCCAGGTTCCGTTGGGCGACGGGATCACAATCTGCAGGCGCGTTTGCTGATCTAGTAGAACAAAATACTTGATAAGCAAGTATTATGCATAACTAGGGTTCCATATTTACAAAATTATATTGTCAAATATTTAGTATTATGTTAATCTGAAGGTCGAGAGAAGTAATAACAATACGTAAAAATATATAAAATAAGGTTGTATTGTTGCTACTTCGGACCAAACTACATGTGAAATAAAAAAAGCAAAGCCTAAAATTTGCTTTGCTTTTGGTGGTGCTTGGTTTATTTTTGATTCGTCTTGTATATTTTATGTTTGTTTCAGTATATTTGTATTGGCCCTTTGTGGTTGTGGGTTGTAGATGTATGTTTTTCTTCTGAAGTTGTATTCACCGTTTTATAATTAGATTTTTAGTGCTTATCATTCACACGATGGTTGTTAAGGAGGTTGAAATACCTCAGTAAGTCTTCTCGACTCCTGAAAATAGTAGATTGTCATGACGAAGCCAATTTTTTATAGTAAAAAAAATCAGTGCAGTTTCACCTTTATAAGAAAAAAAAAAATATATATATATATATACATACATACACACTCAAAGCCATTTGAAATGTTAGCTAAATTGTTTTGGATTGAAACTCAATGTAGAACAAGTGCGTGATCCTTATTTTATGTTTATTGTTTCAAATTTCGTAATTCATCTCTTCGGTTTTCTCATTTTAAAGATAAATTATTTATATGTAGTTGCACGTTATTGCTGCATAATATTTTAATGAAAAATATGCATCAAAGCTTTACACATACGAATATCAATATTACTGATACAAAATTCGTCCTTTAACAAATAATTAATGTCGAGCTAGTAGCGTGTTTATCTCAACTTTCATTTGTCACAGCGTTGCCGAAATGTACATTTCCAAGAGCTCACTGCCAATGACACGGCAGTACAACTTTCCTCAACAGTGGTTGGTGGAATATATGTCAGCAGTGGTTGGTGGGTTGGTCGGGTGCCTCGGGAGAAATCCCCAACTCATCAAAAACATATTTATTTGGAGAGGTGTTGATTCGTTCACCATCGCTGCTGCAAATTCAAAGTCCAAAGACGGAAGACTCGGCCTTCACCTTTGATCATCGGGTAATTCTCTCTTTCTTCACTGGTATTCTCTGTATAAAAAACCCAGAAAACTTGTAGCCTAAGATGTCTAATTGGAATCGTGGGAAGTTTTGAGATTGATTAGTAGCCGAGAAATGGGTATGTGGGTTATTTAGCTTGATCAAAGTTGGTGCGAGTCAACAGCCTTGTAGTTTGGTTGGTTTAGAGCATTTTTCCGATATCCCGGGGTTCAAATCCCTTTCCCACTATTGCTTTTATCAATTTGTGGAATTGGGTTGATGGGTTAGGTTATGTTATGTTGTCTGATTTTGATTTTCTTCATAAAATTATTTTAGAGAAATTTTATAGACTGTTGAGCCTTCATTGTTAATTTAAAAGGATCAAGTGGTGGTAATTTGTTACTCAAAAGTTCAAAACTTTGGGATTTTGGTGCCATTGAAGTTCAGTTTTGCAGTGGTGCCCTCTCTACATTGTACAACATGTCCATCGAGTTTCGATTAATCTGTCCGTAACTGTTAGATTTGTAGAATTGCTTGGACTAGTTGCTTTCTCTTTGCAAATGGAGCACAGTGCCAAAAAGGACTGGAATCTAGAGACGAAGGGACTGCTGCAGAGTGACGAGTTATATCAGGTTACAACGCGTTCCCTCAACTTTCGCTTTGCCTGTTTCTGATTAAATTTGTTAAATGTTGTTTTTCAACAATGTCAACGTGACAGTATATCTTGGAGACTAGTGTGTATCCACACGAACCGGAGCCTCTCAAGGAGCTTAGAGCTGCCACCGCCAGCCACCCGAGGTTATGATCCTTCATATCTTAGCAGAACTTGTTATAAGATTGCCTGCTTTTTAAGTTCATTAAGCTACCAAGCCAAGCTAGAACTTGGCATACACTTCAACTAAGCGAGCGAAAACTGTCGAGCATTTCTTGATCAAACTGTTGAGGAGGGTTTTTAATTAGCTAATTTGTTTTCAGGGCTGGGATGGCTACTGCACCAGATGCAGGTCAGTTAATGGCCATGCTGTTGAAGCTAGTAGATGCAAAGAAAACGATTGAAGTTGGCGTTTTCACTGGATACTCTCTCCTCCTCAGTGCTCTTACAATTCCCGACGATGGCAAGGTCTACTAATATCTGAATCTGCTCTTCCTGTCACGTTGAGCTCATAATTTGTTGTACTGCAGATTGTAGCCATAGATGTGAATCGTGAGACGTATGAGCAAATAGGGCTTCCAATCATAAAGAAAGCCGGTGTTGAGCACAAAATCGACTTCATTGAATCCCAGGCCCTACCGGTTCTTGATAAGCTACTAGAAAATGCAAGTATTTTATGTTTCCAACCATAATCTTGAGCCGAAATAAGAAAAACCATAGTTGTGACATTTTTTTGCTTTCTCGTGGATTTGTTTGCAGCATGAAAACGAAGGAAGTTTCGACTTTGCTTTCATTGATGCCGACAAGGTCAACTACTGGAACTACCATGAGATGTTAATGAAGCTGTTGAAGGTGGGTGGTATAGTTGTCTATGATAACACCCTCTGGGGAGGAACGGTTGTAATGCCTGATGAGTTGATTCCGGAGTTAATGAAACCAGGCAAACAGGCGACAATCGAGCTTAACAAGTTACTTGCAGCCGATCCTCGTGTCCAGATTTCGCATGCTTCTTTGGGTGATGGGATCACAATTTGTCGTCGACTTTACTGATTCTTGCTTGAAAGATGTAGCCTTACATGTCTAAAGCTCGGGGATTTGGCAATCTCCCTTGACTAATGGAGATTTGATATTTATGCTTTCAGAACTCGAAAGAGTTTCAATGAAATAATGTATTGTTGAGTGATCTCTGCTTTGTCCCAGTGTTGTTAATGAACACGATTATTCACTTACATTTTTTCACGGTGAAGAACAAATGGAGAACAAATATATTGATGTACTAAAAAAAAAAAAAAAAATTTCGAGAAGTTTTTAGTCATTAGGGTATATTCGTACTTTTATACCACAAAAGGCTAATCAAACTGATTAAGGTTGGCGGGGTGGTAATGTACGATAACACACTCTGGGGAGGAACAGTTGCTTGGCCGGAAGAGGAGGTTCCGGAGGCCAAAAGGGAGTGGCGGCAGTGTGCAATTGAGTTTAACGAATTGGTTTCCGCTGACGCTCGTGTCGAAATTTCCCATGTTCCGACGGGTGACGGGATCACAATCTGCAGGCGCGCTTGCTGATCAAGTTAAATAGAATACTTGATGAACAAGTCTTCTGCATAACTTGGGTTACATCTTTAATTACTATTTACAAAATTATTGAGAGAAGTCATGATTGAGAATCATCGATGTGAAATAATTGAAAATTATACGTAAATTAAGGTCCTGTACTATTGCTAAATTATACGGAAATTATACGTGCCAAATTATACGTAAATTGGGTTGTACTATTGCTACTTGGGACCAAACCCTATGTGAAATAATTGAAAATTATACGTAAATTAAGGTTGTATTATTGCTACTTGGGACCAAACTATATGTGAAAAAATTGAATAATGAGCAAGCTTTTACTGTTGAGTTTGCTTTGCCTTGATAGTGCTTGGTTTTATTGTGATTCGACTTGTCTGTTTTATGATTGCGTCTGTAGATTTGTATTGGCTCTTTGTGGCTGTGGCTGTAGGAGAACCTTATTCCGTAGACATAACGCTTTTTGAAAGAGATATTTTTTAATGTGTAGGAAACACGGTTAGTATAAATAATGTCATAATATAATTGGTTGATTTTTTTGGTCAAATTTTTAACCAATAGTATTGTTACACTTGATGTATCCGGACCGTATTCCCTGCATACTGAAAAATCTCTTATTTTAAAGTTATTCACCATTTTATAGTTAAGAAAATTAGAGCGGTCTTTAAATTTTGGTCCAATTGGTGCCTTGGTTGTTAGGAATTGGATTTGCTCAGGACCTTAGTGTCCGAAAATTAGGGATTAAATCATCTGGGTTGTTGATTGGTGTGTAAAAGAAATAAGAACCGTTGGTTTTGTGTGGTGGGCCAGAAAAATAAGTTAATAAGGATTGTTGGATTCAATCGGTCCAGATGAATTGATCCCTAGACTTCGTACATTAACATATACAACAGATTAATTGTTGAATTGAAAAATATGTGAATATTGATCATTGGACTTATTATAATGTGAAGATTCTTTTGGCTAACTTCATCGGAACTTCCATTCAAAATAAAAAATTTAAAAAGGGTAGCAAATAGATAAGTTCAGTACTCACTAGAAATTCCCAACTCATCAAAGCATATTTTATTTATAGAGATTTGTTGAGAGGCAGAGAGGTGTCGATTCGGCTCACCATCGCTGCTGAAAATTCAGAGTCCAAAGACGGAAGACTCCGCCTTCACTTTTAATCATCGGGATCGGGTACTTCTCTTTCTTTCTTCACTGGAATTCTCTGTTAAAAAAAAGTTGAGGCTGCAAAGTTTTGTGCTGTATTGTTTTTATGAACAGATTGGCTAGTATTAGAATTGAGGAAGAAATGAAGGGATAAAAACCCAGAAAACTTGTGGCCTAAGAAATCTAATCGGAATCATGGGAAGTTTGAGATTGATGAGTAGCTGACAAATGGGATTGTGGGTTATTTAGCTTGATCAAAGCTGATACGAGTCAATTGACTTGTAGTTCGGTTGGTTAAAAGCATTCTTTTGAGGTCCCGGGTTCAATTCCCTTTCCCGACTATTGCTTTTATCAATGTGTGAAATTTATAGGAGTTGATGAGTTTATATCTTCGTAGAAATTTCTTTTATGTTGGAATTTTAAGATCCTTATAGACTGCCTTCATTGATTATTTAAGGGGAACTTTAATGGAAAATTTTAACGAAAAATCATATTTTTATGCTAAAAAGTCATGGGTTATTCACTTTATTCTTTATTTTGTGCTTATCGTAAAACTCAAAGTTTTCAAGCTCTTTTCATTAGTTTTCTTTTATTTTTAAAATGATCAAAAGGTGGGAATTTGTTACTGAAAAGTTCAAAACTCTGGGATTTTTGGTGCCATTGAAGTTTAGTTTTGCAGTGGTGCTCTCTCTGCCATTGTACAAACATGTCCATCGAGTTTCGATTAATCTGTCCGTAACTGTTGGATTTGTAGGATTGCTTGGACTAGTTGCTTTCGCTTTGCAAATGGAGCACAGCGTTAAAAAGGACGGGAATCCGGTGAAGAAGGGACTGCTGCAGAGTGACGAGTTATATGAGGTTACAACGTGGTTCCCTGAACTTTTTCTTTCCCTGTTTCGGTTTAAAATTGTTAAATCTTGTTTTTTAACAATGTCAATGTGACAGTATATCTTGGAGACCAGTGTATATCCACGTGAACCGGAGCCACTCAAGGAGCTTAGAGCTGCCACCGCCAGCCACCCAAGGTTATGATCCTTCATATCTTAGGAGAACTTGTTGTGAGATTGCCTGCTTTTTAAGTTCATTAAGCTTCCTGTAGCCAAGCTTGAACTTGGCATACACTTTAGTTGAGTGAGTGAAAACAGTCAAGCATTTCTTGATCAAACTCTCGAGGAGGGTTTTTAATTAGCTAGTATGTTTTCAGGGCTGGGATGGCTACTGCACCAGATGCAGGTCAGTTAATGGCCCTGCTGTTGAAGCTCGTAGATGCAAAGAAAACGATTGAAGTTGGTGTTTTCACCGGATACTCTCTCCTCCTTACTGCTCTTACAATTCCCGACGATGGCAAGGTCTGTCACTTCACTACTAATATCTGAATCTGCTCTTCCTGTCACGTTGAGCTCATAATTTGTTGTACTGCAGATTGTAGCCATAGATGTGAATCGTGAGACATATGAGCAAATAGGGCTTCCAATCATAAAGAAAGCCGGTGTTGAGCACAAAATCGACTTCATTGAATCCCAGGCACTACCAGTTCTTGATAAGCTACTAGAAAATGTACGGATTTTACGTTTCAAACCATAATCTTGAGCTGAAATAAGAAAAACCATAGTTATGACCTTTTTCGCTTTCTCGTGGTTTTGTTTGCAGCATGAAAATGAAGGCAGTTTCGACTTTGCTTTCTTTGATGCCGACAAGGTCAACTACCTGGAACTACCATGAGAGGTTAATGAAGCTGTTGAAGGTGGGTGGTTTAGTTGTCTATGATAACACGCTCTGGGGAGGAACGGTTGTAATGCCTGATGAGTTGACTCCAGAGCGCAAGAAACCAGGCAGAGAGGCGACTATCGAGTTTAACAAGTTACTTGCAGCCGATCCTCGTGTCCAGATTTCGCATGCTCCTTTGGGTGATGGGATCACAATTTGTCGTCGTCTTTACTGATTCTTGCTTGAAAGATGTAATCTTACATGTCTAAAGCTCGGGGATTTGGCAATCTCCCTTGACTAATGAAATAATGTATTGTTACAGTGATCTCTACTTTATCTAAGCGTTGTTAATGAAGCATAAACAACTTCATCTTTGCAGTTACGAATGAAATGGCAAACCGAGGTTCGAAGTTAAACATAAGCCCGAGTAAATGGACTTGTCATTCATACAGGAGTTCCAAACACGAAACTGAACAAAATGATCAACATTAACAAGCAAAATTTCCCCAAGTGTTTAGCGTCTCAACCTCCAAGATAAAGGAAATAAAGTAAATCAATTTAATCCAACATACGGGGAAGAAATGCGCTATCAGAATGCTTCCTAACCCTATGTTAGCGGCTTTATCATGTAAAGACCGTATACTATGAATCAATCTTTGCAATCAAAAACTGTGTCAAGTCGTAGTCTGGACAGCGTTCTTCGCAAATGTTTCAGCAACCAGCAGAGGGAAAGCAATCATTGCATCGCAATGCACCTGGTTCAACCAATAAAAAAGGTGGAGAATAATCAGAATGATATTACAACAGAAACGAGGATGACATATTCAAGAATGCAAAGGATACGAAAGAAAACGCTAGAAGGGTTAGGATTAGGTGGATACGAAGTTATGATTAACAATCCGGCCAAAAACAAGAGATAAAACGCAATGAGAAGAGCAAATATATGGGTTAAATTCAGTAATACCTTGACAGTTTTGGCAGAATCCTGTATTTTTCCCCATGATACAGCCTCGTCAGGATGCGCTCCAGAATCACTCCCATCAAACTCTTGCGCAGTATTGATGAAGACACCATAATCCGCACCATTACGAAACATATTGGCATTGGAAATGTGATGTTTGGGCATGCCCCCTCCGAGAATGATCATTCCAGTCTTCCTTGGGCATGGACAGCTTCATCATTCATGGCCCTAATATCTGTTCAAGGGCATGCTATTATGTGATTTGACTTTCCAAGTTGATTATCAGCTGCAGTGACAGTGTAACGAGCAACATACCACCGCAAATAGTATTAACTAACAGTGCCATCCGTTAAACCTGGACAATAAACTGGGATATTGTTCTGGAAAAGAACCGCAAATAGTATTAACTAACAGTGCCATTTAAGTCCTGAAACTGACCACCGAGGCAACACATATCCATTTCTAATCACTCTACTCCTCAAAATCCAATTTCACAAGACGATTTGTCCATGCATGCTTATTGCTTATCCAACCAAATTTAAACTCTAAACCAGTAATTCGTGAGGCAAACATACTATAGAATCTTAATAGCTAAAGATAAACTATGATTTTGTTGAATTGCCGACTGGTCAGCCATCTGTAACGCTAAGGAAATCTGGATTAGATTCAAATGCCAGGGACGATGTTCAAGCATCAAATTCGCATCAAACCATGAAAGATAGTGAGATTTCAGAGGGATGTAGTTGTGTAGAAGACACTGACAATGAGCTGAGCTTAGGGATGTTGACAGGTGGGCTGCAAAATAAGGGTTTAAGGCATCCACCGTATACAAAGAAACTATCAGGAAACTCTTTGTCTGTCAGACAAGATACTGGAGATACCAAGGTTGAGCAACCTTCCTTCTTTCCGTCAGTCAGGACTTCTGTTGTCTCTGAAAGGGAGCAAGGGAGCAAAAGACTGATGAAGGAACAGAGCACACGAACCCCCGTCTCACATGTGGCTTTTGATGATGATTCTTCAGAGGATGAAGTGTCACATAGAACTGTTACAAATAGCCAAGACTCGTTCAATAAAAATTGGGACCGGAAGTAAAGGCAAGCTCCAAGTCAACATTTTCATTCTTTGATTCAGAGGATAGTGAGCCGGAGGAAGATCTCACAAAGATTTCCACTAGAAATGCTCGTCCAATTGCTAGACTGTCTAGAAGAACACAGCCGTCTTCAAATTCTGTTAGAAGTTCTAGTTCAAAGACAACAGTTGTGTCTGACGTGACGTGTCAGGGACTTCAGACTATGGAAAACCCTCTTCAAAGAGTTCCTATGCCACTGAAATTCAACTAAAGCCCTCGTCCCAGACCAAGAGATCAGATCAGGAGTGGAATAGACCAGCAGAACAAGCGGCTCCTGGACCAGTACGAGAATCCAAGAGGGTCTCGCCTGTGGAGACTTCAAATTCGAACAGAAACTCCTCTTTGAGGAGTTCTAATTCCAATGAAACTTTACCAAAGCCGTTGTCCCAGACCAAGAGCTCAGAACGCCCAGGAAGTCAAGAGTGGCATAAACCAGTAGAACAAGTTGTTCCTAAACCAATGCCAGAGTCCAAGAGATCCTCACTTCTGGAGACTTCAAAGTCACATGGAAACCCCTCGTCAAGGAGTTCATATGCCACTGAAAGTCTACCAAAGCCCTTGTCCCAGACCAGAAGCTCAGAGCGCCCAGGAAGTCAGGAGTGGCATAGACCGGCAGAACAAGCAGCTCCTAAACCAATTCGAGAATCCAAGAGGTCTTCACAGGAAGATGTAAAGACTTCTAAGTCATTTGGAAACTCCTCTTCAAGGACTTCATATGCCACGGAGACTCTATCAAATCCCTCGTCCCAGACCAAGAGTTTAGAGGGCCCAGGAAGACAGGAGCGGCAAACAGCAGTAGAACAAGCCTAAACCAGTTCTGGAATCCAGGAGGTCCTCCTCGCATGTAGAGACTTCAAAGCCATTTGCAAGGGAGCAATCATCCGAAATTTCTCAAAAGAATGAAAAATCTAAGTCCTCAGGTTCTACAGAGAGTTCATCAAAGGAGAAAGCTCCTCATGTCCACCCGAAGCTTCCAGACGCTGATGACATAATCGCCAAGTTTAGGGCTCTTCGGAAGAATCGACAGTAAACATACTTCTTACCACATACATACATATATAGGATATGTGATCACATCAGGTTTTGTTATTCTTTGATATGCTTGAATTTTTTATGATTGTCAAATAAAGCCTTGATAGCTGTATCGTTTCTTCGCATCAAAATTGAGTCTTACATTTTCCAGCCAATGCAAATATGTTGAGATTACATTTGTTAAGAGAGTTCTGTAATAAATACGTATAGCTTTTTCCCCGACTTTGTTAATTTTCGCTGTAAATGGCCAACGAGAGTTGGATCTAATATACTGATGATATCTACGAGTTGAAAGTTGTTTGAGTTGGATCTCGTATACTGATGATATCTATGAGTTGTAAGCTGTTTGATTATTTTTCTGACAAACCATTATGGAATTCTAAACTACTCTAATTTGGGCGGGAATACAATTCAGATGCAAAGAGGCGGGCGCATTTCCCTAGCAGTTCGGTTTCCAATGGCATGTTCCTAGGATGACAGTAAAGTGTGTGAGGTCCCAACCGAAGAAGCTGGGTGAGAACTGCTTTACCTAACAAAGTAAACACAAAGCTTGTGAGCCAAAACCCACGCACAAAAGTTTATCAAAGGGAAAAACAAAAAATGTTACAAGCTCAAAATTGCTTCTTTCTGTAGGAGGATTTTTCAGGGAGAAAACCCGAAAGCAGGCGATTATGGCCGTTAATCCGACTGTATTGCAGAGCCAGAAGTTACAAGAGGTAACTCCATATGTAGTTTTCTTAATTCGAAATTACTTGTCTACTAATCATAAAATTAACAATTAAACTTAAAGAGTTTAAATCATGTGGCAGTATATATTGAAAACTAGTGTGTACCCTAGAGAACCAAATGCTCTCAAGGAACTGAGGATTGCTGCTTCAAACCACCCCATGTAAGTCTTCAGATTAGTTTCCAACTATTACACCAAAATGTAGGCGCAGTAAAGCTGTGAAATTAAAAAATATTGGCCCAAAACCGAGAGCAATGATGCTCTAGAATTCATACAGCCCACCCCACTTAGTAGGAAAGGCTTGGTTGTTGTTGTTGTAGCTGTCTTGTGTGGAACCATTTTATGCTTCACTCGGATCAATCTAGGATTTAACAGTTTTACTGTGCAGGGCTTTCATGAGCACTTCACCGGATTCCGGTCAGTTCATGGCCCTTCTCTTGAAGCTGGTGAATCCAAAGACGGCAATTGAAATCGGAGTTTTTACCGGCTACTCTCTTCTCCTCACGGCTCTCACAATTCCTGATGATGGCAGGGTTGGTACTTGGTGCATACCTCTCCCCAATTCAGCTGGATATATGTTTACCTACCGCAAACATTATGCCTTGCAGATTACGGCCATAGACATCGACCGAAAAGCATACGAAATGGGGTTGCCAAGTATCAAAAAAGCTGGCGTCGAAAACAAAATCGACTTCATTGAGTCCCCAGCTATGACTATAATTCTATATGAAATCTAAATTTTAGTTATTTTTCCAAATCTTCCTGTCCAGATTATGCAGGAAACTCCCTCACAAAATGCAATGATGAAATTCTAATGCTTTTTCTATTTGATAGACTATATGCAGTGAATGGAATTGCAAAATCGAACTAATAAACCTGATGAGTGTTTTTATATTTATAAGGGTACACTGCCATTTGACCTCTTGAACTATTACTCCAGTTATATTGACCCCTTAATTATTATGTGTTTATATGTCATAATTTATGGTGGTTATAGATGGTAATTAAGAAATGAACTTAAATGGACTCCTTATTTGTAGCCGTTAGATCAAATTTCAATGGCTCGAATCATGAACTTAATAGGTTAGGTTGAAGGGGATCCGGCGTTCCCTTGAATCTGGCCCGTAATCAAATTCCTAATAAAAAATTAAATAAATGATATATTGGTAACATTATATTGGGCTAATTTGTAATAATTCAATGGGCTCTTTATTGGGCTATGTATTTAATCCAACACACTTTAATAAATTTCCATTCATCAAAGAAATTTAAATATCAAATTTTATATCAAATTTTCAACAATAACAAAGTAAATAATGATAAGGCAAGTGACTCTTTATCATAATAGTGAAAATGAGTTGAGCTCTTATATGATAGTGTGGGTTCGAACTCTATTGGTAGCTAATCGAACAAAATTTATCGTTAACAATAATAAAAACAGTAAATAATGATAAGGAAATGTTAAAACACAGCTTGTGAGCCAAAACCCACGTACAAAAGTTGACAAAAAGGTAAAACAAAAATGTTACAAGATCAAAATTACTTCTTTCTGCAGGAGGAATTTTCAGAAGGAGAGCTATGAAAAAATTAAACCCGAAAGCAGGCGATTACGCCCGGTAATCCGACTGTATTGCAGAGCAAGAAGTTAAAAGAGGTAACTCCATATGTATTTTTCTTAATTCGAAATTACTTGTCCATTAATTCATAAAATTAACAATTAAACTTGAAGTTTAAAATAATTTTACAGTATATATTGAAAACTAGTGTGTACCCAAGAGAGCCAAATCCTCTCAAGGAACTGAGGGATTGCTACTTCAAACCACCCCGTGTCAGTCTTGACATTAATTTCCAACTATTACACCAAAATGCAGGTGCAATAAAACTGCAGGAGAGTTTTTATCCAAAATGGTCTCTCTGATTGAACTGTCAATCATTTTGGGCATTTCGTGAAAAATCTCCGTTAAATTAAAGGTATTTTTGTCAAATCAAATATTTCACTTGAGTTGGTGGTTTCTTTAATTTAACGGAGATTTTAAATCTCAAGGATCAAATGAAAAGTTATGCTAACCCCAGAAACTATTTTAGTTAGAAAGCCAACTTGTTAGCATGTCTCGTGGTAGTTTCTTCAATAAATGTTAGCACGTCTTCTGTGGAACCTTCTTACGCTTCACCCATATCAATATAGGGTTTAACAGTTTTACCGTGCTGGGCTTTCATGAGCACTTCACCTGATTCAGGTCAGTTCATGGCCCTTCTCTTGAAGCTGGTGAATCCGAAAAAGGCAACTGAAATCGTGAGAGAAGCACATTAAACATATCATCGTGAGAGAAAATCATCAGAACAATCTCCTTGTTTAAAATTTTACTTATTGGAAATTGAATCCTCTACCCTGCACCAATAAATTCTGACAATTTGACGTCTCTTTTTTCAAACCACATAAACTACTAAACCCTAAACAATTGTTACCACATTCTCCTTCAAAATAATAAAATATCGATCCAATTAAATGAATTAATTTTGGTATTAATGAAACTTAGAGAGTTAAACTGTTGAACAAATAGATGCTAAGAGAGATTATTTTAAAGTGAGATTTTTTATGAAATCTGTGTCACCTCACAGTTTGACCTGAAGCCGTGCCAATCTTATAAAGCATTGTGCGAAAAACCATAAAGTGATAGAGAATCGATGGAGTCTCCTTAACATTTCTTGTTAAACAAATCAGCCAATTCTCGTGTCAATATTATAAAACATTGTGTCAATAATTGTTTGTTAACCTGCTCATGATTGGCATTATATATAGGTTCTTCGTTTGTTAACTTGCCTATGATTTTATTTATTACAAAAATGGAAGTGGAACAAAAGGAAGAACAAGAAGAAGAACTTTATGAAACTATGGAGTATTTATTGATGGCAATTCAAGCTGTAGTCCATGCACTAAAGGAGTTTATAATCACAACTAAACAACCTATTGAATGTCCTTTAAATCGACGACCAATTACTATGTTAGGATACGATTATATACATAAAGTATTGAAAGAGACCATTAGAGGATTTTCGGTAAAGGTATAGAATGTATCATGTTGTGTTTATGAAGTTATGCATTATTGTTAGAGACAAAACACTCTTATGAGATACAAGATTCATTGCGTAGGCGCAATGCTTGCAACATTTTTTATCATTGTCAGCCACAATAATAGATATTGTCTACTATGTGATACATTTGGCGGATCACATTAGACTATTAGTGTAAATTTAACAAAGTTTGAAGGACTTGAACACAATACCACGGAAAATGATGTTCAAACCTGGACTAGCAGTGCCATCTAGAATAAGGAAAAGTATAAGGTTTAATCCTTACTTGAAGGTAAGTATAGTCTATGGATTTTGTTAATTTTTATTTTGTATCATTCTAATTTATTCCAAAAGATAAACTTAATACCACTCTTTCATGATTGCATTGGAATTTGGCCGATCACATTAGTAGAAATTTAACAAAGTTTTGAAGGCATTGAACACAATAGCAAGGAAAATGATGTTCAAACTTGGGATTCTCATTATCTCCGATGGGAAGCAATAACAATAGAATTCAAATTAACCTGGGTTTATTGGCAGTGGACGTCTAGATTGATAGGAGATTAGCACGTGGGATTTGACATCACCTAAAGAAAAATAATGGTCCTCGATAATGATGGCATGAGAAACCTAGGTAGGCTAGGCTTTTTGTTTTGCATGGTGATGGATGTTGTCATATGGGTTTGAAATGATAAGGGTACTTTGAAATTTCAAAGTCCTCATGTGAAAGTCTGTGGGCACAATGAGACTAGCGGGATTTTTGCCGAAATATGTCAAAGATAATATCGGTTATTTTGATATTGTTTTTTGGGGTATATACGGAAAAGGCCTCTATTTGGATTGGCAACCAAGGAGACTCAGCAATAAATACAAAGATGCAAACAATGTGAAAAGCCTCCTCCAATTCAACACACAAATTGTCATGCGCAAAACTTCTCAACAACCTGTGATTTTATCCTTCTTCCCCTTTATTCCGCCAATACATCTTTAATTTGGATAAATAGCACTGTGAAAGCAACCGGCGATAGCTTCAGTTTGGATAAACAACATTATAGCCGTAGAATCAACCGACCGTGGAGCATCTTTAGTTCAGATAAACAGCACTACTTCGAGATTGCTTGATTACCTATCCAAGTCTCGGTCAACAAGGATTTTCGAGATCTTGTTGGTAGAGGTCATCTCATCAGCCTTCTTGGCGAAGTGAGGTGTTATAGGTTACTAGGCTCAGCACGTTGAACGCCGAGTTGTTTTATGATTGGATATTTGTAAGTACATTTTAGAGTTCGGCACATCGACAACTAAACCACATTTACGATTAAGACATTTATCTCTTTCGAATATTTGTGTTCGTATAGTTTGGTGCCGATTCGGTGTAATTATATCCTTACGACTAATATTATCGAGACCAAACCTGGCACCGATGATCCGTGAACTTCGCAGGAATAACAGCCTTGTCTTCAGGCTATAGAACCCAAGGCCGAGATGTGTTCCTTCCTCGACCACAATCGCAAGATCAAGAAGTCAGCAGCGTACTTAACGCAGCATCAACACATTTTACTCCCCAGCCGAGCTCAATCGTCTAGTTGGCACGCCCTGCACATAACCGAATGACGTAATTAGCTCATTAGTTACTCGGCCTACGCGCCACTTAGGCTTGGTAGTTTTAAGGGTCAACATTTTGGCACGCCCAATGGGACCCAGTGCTAAAACTACGAAGTTCACATGATATATCAAGATCTCAATCAGGTTCCATTGGACGAGATTTATGGCCTATTAAAGGAAAATTTCGAGAAGCAAGAAAAACTCCTTGAGAAGTGCTATAGAAATTTTTCAATGTGAGTAGAATTCTTGAAGAAGAAGGGCAAGAGGTTGGGGGGCAATTTTTCGCTCCAGCCACAATCATAATTCAACCTAAGAAAATTGTCAAGACAGCCAAAGAAAAACCTAGGCCATCTGTTATTTCGGTTGAGACTGAAAGTCTAATAGGCCTAGAAGGAAAAGTTCAAGTTTCTAAGTAAAATATCGACTCGGAAAATGATTCGTCAGAGGAGTGTTCCAATGACGAACAAGACCAAAACCATATCAATTGATATGGTAATTGGAGATATGGTCTTAGACATTGAAACTACGCCAATCGTCATGATTATTGGTGGTAAAGTCGATATGGAGAAACCTCGTTTGGCTAAGTTGTTCGAGTTAAAAACCGAAATTGGCGAGGTAATTACGCTTAGGGGGCTTAAGAATTATTCAATGCCTTCAGTTGCTAGGAATCGTGTTATTTCAAATTTAGATTATTTGGAAATGATCTTTTGTTCAGCTTAAATGAAAAAGATGATACGACAAGATCTCAGCTTGGAATAAAACATCTAAAGCATTGTTGGCCTCCTTCTTATTATGGTATGGCCATTGTTATTTTTGTTCATAAGAAAAAGAAAAAGAAAAAAGCAGATGAATAAACTATCATCTTAACCATTCCTGTCTTTTAGACCGATGCATAAGAAAATAGGGGGGAACATGTGATTTTTTTTTTTTTTTTTAAGTCTCGCCGTGAAAAAGTGTTTCTAGCATGCTGTGTGCCATCATTCTTAATATTGTTGCCGAGGCTATGGGTTAGGACTGCCGCATGGCTCATCATACTCATATGTTAAGAGTTTCACTTGCGTTATAAATGCATTGTTTCATATGACAACCTTACTAAAGATTTTGTCGCAATTGGTCTAAACGCTTCCACTAAATAGTAGAAAACCGTTGATATTGAAAGAATTTTCTTTTACTTGGTAAGAATATATAGTGTGCGCTTGGAAACAATATGTATAAACAAAAGTTCCTTTCTTGGTTGCATTATATTGGCATTGCATCCTTGGGCTCCCGTGAGAAGAGGGGAGTGTGGTCGAATCACTGGGATTTGAAGAAAAGCACATTAAACATATCATCGTGAGAGAAAATCATCAAAACAATCTCCTTGTTTAAAATTTTACTTATTGGAAATTGAATCCTCTCCCCTACACCAATAAATTCTGACAATCTGACGTCTTTTTTTTTTCAAACCACATAAACTACTAAACCCTAAACAATCGTTACCAGCATTCTCCTTCTAAATAATAAAATATCGATCCAATTAAATGAATTAGTTTTGGTATTAATGAAACTTAGAGAGTTAAACTATTAAACAAATAGATGCTGAGAGAGATTCTCTTAAAGTAAGATTGTTAGGTACTCAAGTCCAAAGGAAGAGCCCAACCCAAAAGACTAGTCCAATAGGTGGAAGGACCCTAAGGACTTAAGTACCACTACACCATTTCTGGTGTAGTTGACGTGGAATCATAACATCACACCACTATTCGGAAGACCCGACGCCCACGACGGCCCTTACTCTGGTGGCTTTCACTCTTAATGGCGGCGCACCTTTGGTCATCCCGTTAAGGTAACCCTTTCCATGTCGCCCCCTCTGCAGTGTCGGGACTCGACACCCGCGATGGCCCTTACTCTGATGGCTTTCACTCTTAATGGCGGCGCACCCTTTGGCCGTCTTATTAAGGTAGCCGTTTCCAGGTCGCCTCATCTGCAGCGTTGGGAACCTAGGCTTTGATACTAATGTTAGGTACTCAAGCCCAAGGAAAGAGCCCAATCGAAAAGACTAGTCGAATAGGTGGGAGGACCCCAAGGACTTAAGTACCACTACACCATTTTTGGTGTAGCCGACGTGGAATCATAACAGAGATTCATGGAATTTGTGCCACCTCACAGTTTAACGCCAAGTCGTGCCAATATTATAAAACATTGTGCGAAAACCATAAGGTAACAAAGAATTGATGAAGTCTCCTTATCATTTCTTGTTAAACAAATCAACCAATTCCCGTGTCAATAATATAAAACATTGTGTCAATAATTGTTTGTTAACTTGCTCAAGATTGGTATTATATATATGGTTCTTTGTTTGTTAACTTGCCTATGATTTTATTTATTACAAAAATGGAAGTGGAACAAAAGGAGGAAGAAGAAGAAGAAGAACTTTATGAAACTATTGAGTATTTATTGATGGCAATTCAAGCTGTAGTCCATGCACTAAAGGAGTTTAAAATCACAACTAAACAACCTATTGAATGTCCTTTAAATTGACGACCAATTACTATGTTAGGATACGATTATATACATAAAGTATTGAAAGATACCATCCAAAATATTTTCGGTAAGGGTATAGAATGTATCCTGTTGTGTTTATGAAGTTATGCATTATTGTTAGAGACAAAACACTCTTATGAGATACAAGATTCATTGCGTAGACGCAATGCTTGCAACATTTTTTATCATTGTCGGCCACAATAATAGATATTGTCTACTACGTGATACATTTGACCAATCACATTAGACTACTAGTAGAAATTTAACAAAGTTTGAAGGCCTTGAACACAATAGCACGGAAAATGATGTTCAAACCTGGACTAGCAGTGCCATCTAAAATAAGGAAAGTATAAGGTTTTATCCTTACTTGAAGGTACGTATAATCTATGGTTTTTTTTTTAATTTTTATTTTGTATCATTCTAATTTATTCCAAAACATAAACTTAATAACACTCTTTCATGATTGTATTGGAATTTGGCAGATCACATTAGACTATTAGGGTGCGTTTGTTGCACGGGACTGTCTCGGATTGGACTAGCTATAGGGACTAAGTTGGACTGGTTTAGACTAGACTAAACTGGACTAGCTTAGTGAAACGTTTGGTGCAGTATCGGATTAAAAAGCATGGTTATGAAAACCCATCCACAACAAAGCAACCCATTACAATTTTTCCCAAAAGAAATTAAATTCACACAAAAATAATCAATGTGGATTTTGCGAATGAGGATAGAAAATGTACCAACAAGAACAAATAATGCTAAAGCTGTATATCAGATCAAGCAAAAATATACACATATATACAAACTCAGCCAAAAAAAAAAATATATATATATATATATGCAAACCTAGTATACCGAACGATGCAATTGATCATTTCATCTTAAATTAGAAAGAACCCACCCTTTTAAACACCATCACAGCAAACAAAACATTTTCAAAAATCTGAAATTTCATATTATATTTACCAAAAAATAAGTAAATCTGAGAAAAATTAGGGAGGAGATCTGATGCACAATTGTTGCGTCTCTTGAAGACGCGTCTTTTTATCAATTTTTGGTGCCTAGATGGCCTCGGCGGCCAACATCATTTGAATGTCAGCCTCCTTCTGAGACAGCTGAGTCAGTGATGCGATGGCGGTAGCCATCGTTGAGACTTCGACAGAGAAAGTGGGAGATAACCTTCAGAAAAGGAGTGGGTGGTGCCGACATCAATTTTAGCCTCGGATCGAGCAGACCCATCGGTGGGTGGTAATCGAATTTTGGAATTCAGGTGGTGGATGGGGCTGTTAGTGCAAAGATAGAGCAAGGGAGAGAGAGGAAGATCCATGCAGGGAAGGATTGTGAGGATTTGACGGGAAGGTCGTGGAGCAGGAAAAGGACATGATGCGAGCAGATGAAGCAGACGACGTGAAGAGCGAAGGTCTTAGCAGTCCGCTTCATTTTGGAGGGTCTATCTAAGACCCTCTAGCGAGCTCTCTAGTCAGGACGAATCCCCTTTAATCCCACTTAACTTAGTCCCAGCACCTATCAAACATGGGACTGTAGTCCAGTCCAGTCCAGTCCCATTTAATGAGGCCAAACAAACGCACCCTTAGTAGAAATTTAACAAAGTTTTGAAGGCATTGAACACAATAGCAGGGAAAATGATGTTCAAACCTAGGATTTCTAGGTCATCTCCAACCGAAGGGTCTAATGGGTCAGGGGGTCGAAAATAGCCTGAAAACTGTCTCCAACCGAGGGTTAGGCCATAGGACTCGTGGGCCCCACGGAATCTGAAAGGGCTAAAGGGCTGGCCCAATTCAGCCAGCCAGCCAGTTCAGGTCTGGCCAGAGGGCTGAGTATTCCTATCGGATATAACCAACATGAATGCTTAAACAAATTTTTGAATCCAATGGTAAATCCAACAGGCTAGCTGACGTCAGTTATTGTTGGATTTATTTTTTTTTTTTTTTTTTTGGTTTTTTGGGCCAATTTTTTTTTTAATTCTTAAAAATTCTAATTTGTTTCCTATAAATACCTAAACCATTCATTAAATTTAAGTTCTAATTTTTTTGGTTTTTTTGGCTAGTTACCGTTGTAATTTTTAAATTTAAGTTGTTGTTGGATTTGAATTTAGGTTGTTGTTAGGTTGTTGTAGTTTTTAAATTTAAATAATAAATTATGTTTGACCCTCGGTTGGAGATAATTTTTTGTGACAGAGCTAAAACAAGCCATATAGCCCTTTGACTTTCGGTTGAAGACGGAAACAAATATGACCCTTTATTATTTATTAAAATATTAATATTTGAAAGAGTTAGAAACTAAACCTCTGGTGGAGATGGCCTCATTATCTCCCATGGGAATTCCCAATAACAACAGAGTTTAAATTAACTTGGGTTTGTTGGCAGTGGACATGTAGATTGATAGGAGATCAGCATGTGGGATTTGACATCACCTCCAGATAAATAATGGTCCTGAATAATGATGACATAGAAATCTAGGTAGGCTAGGCTTTTTGTTTTGCATGGTGATGGATGTTGTCAGATGGGTTTGAAATGATAAGGGTAGTCTCAAATTTCAAAGTCCTCTTGTGAAAGTCTGTGGGCACAAGGAGACTAGCGGGATTTTTGCCGAAATATGTCAAGGATGATATCAGTTATTTTGATATTGTTTTCTGGGGTATATTCGGAAAAGGACTCTATTTGGATTGGCGATCAAGGAGAATTGGCTATACATACAAAGCTGCAAAAAATGTGAATGACCCTCCTCCAATTCAAAACACAAATTATCCTGCGCAATGGAGCACAGCGCCAAAAAGGACCGGAGTCTAGAGAAGAAGGGACTGCTGCAGAGTGACGAGTTATATCAGGTTACAACGCCGTTCGCTCAACTTTCGCGCTGCCTGTTTCTGATTAAATTTGTTAAATCTTGTTTTAACAATGTCAATGTGACAGTATATCTTGGAGACTAGTGTGTATCCACACGAACCGGAGCCTCTCAAGGAGCTTAGAGCTGCCACCGCCAGCCACCCGAGGTTATGATCCTTCGTATCTTAGCAGAACTTGTTGTAAGATTGCCTGCTTTTTAAGTTCATTAAGCTTCTTGTAGCCAAGCTAGAACTTGGCATACTTTAGTTGAGTGAGCGAGAACGGTCGAGCATTTCTTGATCAAACTGTCGAGGAGGGTTTTTAATTAGCTAGTATGTTTTCAGGGCTGAGATTGCTACTGCACTAGATGCAGGTCAATTAATGGCCATGCTGTTGAAGCTCATAGATGCAAAGAAAACGATTGAAGTTGGCGTTTTCACCGGATACTCTCTCCTCCTTACTGCTCTTGCAATTCCCGACGATGGCAAGGTCTGTCACTTCACTACTAATATCTGAATCTGCTCTTCCTGTCATATCGAGCTCATAATTTGTTGTACTGCAGATTGTAGCCATAGATGTGAATCGTGAGACGTATGAGCAAATAGGGCTTCCAATCATAAAGAAAGCCGGTGTTGAGCACAAAATCGACTTTATTGAATCCCAGGCACTACCGGTTCTTGATAAGCTGATAGAAAATGTAAGTATTTTGCGTTTCAAACCAGAACCTTCAGCTGAAATAAGAAAAACCATAGTTGTGACCTTTTTCGCTTTCTCGTGGTTTTGTTTGCAGCATGAAAACGAAGGCGGTTTCGACTTTGCTTACGTTGATGCCGACGAGGTCAACTACTGGAACTACCATGAGAGGTTAATGAAGCTGTTGAAGGTGGGTGGTTTAGTTGTTTATGATAACACCCTCTGGGGAGGAACGGTTGTAATGCCTGATGAGTTGACTCCAGAGCACAAGAAACTAGGCAGACATGCGACTATTGAGTTTAACAAGTTACTTGCAGCCGATCCTCGTGTCCAGATTTCGCATGCTTCTTTGGGTGACGGGATCGCAATTTGTCGTCGTCTTTACTGATTCTTGCTTGAAAGATGTAATCTTACATGTCTAAAGCTCGGGGATTTGGCAATTTCCCCTGACTAATGAAATAATGTATTGTTGCACTAGGGAACCCACCGGAGCCGGAGCGAAAACTAGTCTTCGTGCAACTGTCGCTGCTTATGGATATCTGGACCTTATTGTATATAAATAATTGTATTATATAAATAAAAAGAATTTTAAATGATAATAAAAAAATTCAGGGATCTTTTCTTGATTGGTTTGTTCTACAGAGATGAACTCCTCCAATCTCATTTTTATTCATAATTGGAAGTTTTTACAAGATGATAGGGTGACCCTTGGGAAAAGGGAAAGAAGTTTATCGCTTTGATTTCACCTTATCAATTATGTAAAAAATAAAAAATCAAACAAACAAAGAAAAGCCGGATTAATATACATATATATATATATTATATCTTGATCGATCTTCCAATTGAAACATAGGATTTAAAATAGATCACTCAAAATTGGCGCATTTGTCATACCTAAAAATTGGCGCAGTTACGAATGAAATGGCAAACCGAGGTACAAAGTTACATAAGCCCGAGTAAATGGACTTGTCATTCATACAGGAGGTCAAACACGAAACTGAACGAAACGATCAAAATTAACAAGCAAATTTCCCCAAGTGTTTGGCGTCTCAACCTCCAAGACAAAGGAAATAAAGTAAATCAATTTAATCTAACATGAGGGGAAGAAATGCGCTATCAGAATGCTTCCTAACCCTATGTTAACGGCTTTATCATGTAAAAACCGTATAATATGCATCAATCTTCACAATCAAAAACTGTATCAGGTCGTAATCTGGACAGCGTTCTTCGCAAATGTTTCAGCAACCAGCAGAGGGAAAGCAATTGTTGCATCGCAATGCACCTGGTTCAACCAATAAAAAAAGGTGGAAAATAATCAGAATGATATCACAACAGAAACAAGGGTGAAATATTCAAGAATGCAAAGGATACAAAAGAAAACACTAGAAGGGTTAGGATTAGGTGGATACGAAGTTATAATTAACAATTCGACCAAAAACAAGAGATAAAATGCAATGAGAAGAGCAAATATAGGGGTTAAATTCAGTAATACCTTGACAGTTTTGGCAGAATCCCGTATTTTTCCCCATGATACAGCCTCGTCAGGACGCGCTCCAGAATCACTCCCATCAAACTCTTGCGCAGTATTGATGAAGACACCATAATCCGCACCATTACGAAACATATTGGCATTGGAAATGTGATGTTTGGGCATGCCCCCTCCGAGAATGATCATTCCAGTCTTCCTTGGGCTTGCATGGACAGCTTCATCATTCATGGCCCTAATATCTGTTCAAAGGCATGCTATTATGCGATTTGACTTTCCAAGTTGATTATCAGCTGCAGTGACAGTGTAACGAGCAACATACCTTGCACTAAGTCGATGATCAGGCCTGGGCTGCGGAAAGAATGAAAGTACAACATGTCTCCCAGTGAGCCATCCGTTAAACCTGGACAATAAACTGGGATATTGTTCTGGAAAAGAACTGCAAATAGTATTAACTAACAGTGCCATTTAAGTCCTGAAACTGACCACCGAGGCAACACATATCCATTTCTAATCACTCTACTCCTCAAAATACAATTTCACAAGACGATGTGTCCATGCATGCTTATTGCTTATCCAACCAAATTTAGACTCTAAACCAGTAATTCGTGAGGCAAACATGCTATAGAAGCTTAAGAGCTAAAGATAAAGTGTTAGGTTGATTTCTTGCCTTGTATGCCCAATAAAGGTATGAACGTCGATCATTTATTTCCTTCCCCAAGCGTGCAATCAATTTAGATGGAGTCCACAATACGTTCTGCCAAAAGAAAAGAAAGAATTAGAAAAAACCATATTGATCACAGCCTAATCACCACCCCACACCCCCCAAAAGAACTAACTTGAAAAGAATCCATGCCTGCTCAGTTTGGTCCTTCAACATCTGGTCGAAAATTGGTATGATCCAATCCTCAAATTTGCAGTAGTTGTCATTAGGAACAAGCAAATTACCAATACGATTCAAGCCTTTGACCGCAAAAGTGCTCCTGGTAGAGAGAAATCACCTCTATAAGTGGGCGCAAGGCATTTAACTAGATCCTCCTCTATACCACCAGCAGTTGAAACCACAACATCGACCATATGGTGATCCACCAAATACCGAATTGTATCTCTAATCCCAGACGAAACCAAATTTGAAGTAAAACCTAGAAACACCTTGCATTTCACTGACTTTCTGTATTTCAAATCCCTCTCCTCCTCATTGCAATCTTCATCTATAGCCTCGTCTGCTAGACTCCAATCTAGCTTCAGTGCAACAAAAAGAATGATTAGGTCAAAAATAAAAGACAACTAGGTTAGTTTGGTAAGAGAAACTTACCATTTGGTTGACAATTTGAATGGCATCTCCGAGATTGGAGGCTTGGAAGCCAGTGGAGACCATGGAGCTCACGAGGCGAGGGTAGTCTACTCCCTGATTGAAATCATATCCTTCGATTTCTGTGCTTTGGCCTTCCAAATCCTCTGACTCTATGAACACTGTAGAGTGCGTGGATGCCAACCGGTCATCTTCCATTGCTTCACTAACTGATTTCAAAATCGTATTCTCTGCCACCGCGCTTTCTTTGTAATTTGGACAGCTCTTAGCTCACTCACTCGGTAATCTGAACTCAACACAGTCCAATCTACATTCAGATTAAGCTGGATTACTTGAAATCGTCACGTTCACAGATTAACATATGCACATTAGTTTGTCATAGTAGAAAAGTTACAAAATGCTGCAGGCAATCGAATCAAGAATCGAATGGTCATCAAACGGGCCCTAAATTTAAACTAGCACAAAAGGCGGAATTCAAAGTTAATCATTCAATCCTCAGATTCTTTTACTCCTCCTTCCTCAAACGAACTTTCCCACTATTTATAGCGCAAAAAAATGAAAACTGAAAACTAAAAAGCGGAAAATGGTTATCAAACGGGCGCTAAACTTTCATTATCGAGTAAAAATGTTAAGAAAGCAATGCAGAACGTAATCGAAAACAACGACAATAACAATTAAGTATGAATTAAACCAGTAAAACAACATAAAAATTTTCAGTTCAACCAACCAAAGTTCTCACCTTCTTCATCCCATCAAATAAATTTCATATATTTTTGGAAATTAAGAAGAAGAGCAAAAAGCTTACCACCGGAGAGGGAGAGGCAATTCGGGAGCAGAGAAAAATGGCTGCCGCGATGGGGTTGTGAAAAGGTAAGCAAACAACTTGGGGAAGGGAGCTGCGTGGTAAAGTTGTAATTAGATAAACTAAAAAGGTTAAATTAAAATAAGCAAAGGGCAAAAATTATTAAAAATAAAAAGGGCCGTTCCGAGAATCGAACTCGGGACCTCTTGCACCCAAAGCAAGAATCATACCACTAGACCAAACGGCCGATGTTGTAAAGGTGTTATGATTTAACATACATATTTTAACGTTTTTTCTCTCTCTCTCTTTCTCTGCGCTGATCGTTTTAACCGTCTAGGGTTTTTGTAGACGACAACCATATAAACGAAATCTTGAGCAACGACACTGGTAAACCCACGGAGCCGCCTCCTCTCTCACTCAGTCTCTCTCTGCAACTGCAAGAGTAAGTCCTCCGCCATCGCCGAGACCTCTCGAGCTCCGATTCCGTTTCTCTTTATCTCCGTGACTCCGATCACGGTTTTTATCACATCATTTTTGGTCTGGTGTTGAATCTGAGCCGTTGATCTGTGATTTTTTGCAGCAGCAGAATCCAGGTGCGATGGCTACCGTTCCGGGACAACTGATCTGGGAGATCGTGAAGAAGAACAACTCCTTCTTGGTGAAGGAGTTCGGCCGCGGCAACGCCGGCGTCCGCTTCAGCAAGGAGCCCAACAACCTCTACAACCTCCACTCCTACAAGCATTCCGGTAACTTTTCTTTCTTACTTTCTGTTTGTTTCCCGATAAAATTAGAATAATGTAAAACCCTAGGAAACCGAATCGTCGTTCTAATTTTTTTTTTTTGGCGGGTAATTTTAGGTTTGGCGAACAAGAAGACGGTGACTATTCAGGCTGGAGGGAAAGATCAGTCTGTGTTGCTCGCCACTACCAAGACCAAGAAGCAGAACAAGCCCGCCAGTCTGCTTCACAAGTCTGTCATCAGGAAGGAGTTTCCCCGCGTCGCCAAGGCTGTTTCCAATCAGGTAATTAACAATTTGATTAGCATAACCTTTAGGTTCATATAATGTATGTGTTTAATAGTTAATGTGCTTAATTTCGATAGTTCTTGGTTTAAATCGACGGTGATCGCAATTCCATTGCGATCGCTTTTATCTGTGTAGGCCGTGTTGTTAATGTGAGTTTATTTTTGGCCGTGATGAGCAGCTAACACGTAAGAAGATCCTGCTTTGTGTGGGATTTTCAGTGAAATACATTTGTTACGCTTGGCTTCTGAGCACCCTATTTAGCAGATATAATCTAAAGCATTTTTGGTTCTGGTCTAGTTTTTGGCAGATGGTTATGTGTGCTTATATCTGTTTTGTTGAGTGTGGTGAGTGAAGATTTGACATGGATTTTGAAGACCCGAACTTGTTAGTAACAACTAATTTTGAATGAAAATTGATCATGGAGATTGAAGGGAACCTACCTCCCTTTTCAAAACTGTATCGCTTCTATCTTGTTTTCAGGGTTTGATTCAACTTCGGTGACTGTAGTATTCAATTATCGTTGTATCTTGTTTTCAGGGTTTCATTCAACTTCGATGACTGTAGTTTTAACGTGATATAGCTTATTTTCTGTTACATTTGATTCGCTTTTATTGTTTCTTCCTGTTAAACCTCTCAGTAAAGTAGTAACTTTTCCAACTCGTTGAGTGCCCATGTCCTAACTCTTTCTCCAACACCTCCCCCCACCCCCCTTCCAAAAAAAAAAAAAAAAAAAAAAAGACTCACCGTCTTTTTCTCCTTCCCTCCCCTCGGCATGCTCCCTGTTCTCTGTCTTCCATGTTTCTTAAGCATCTGAATTCTTCTGGTTTTCTCTTTATGTATGGATAAGTGTCAATGAATTTCAGCACTAACTGAATTGTTCTTTAATTGTGAATTCTTCCAGGTTGCGGATAACTTCTACAGACCAGATCTGAAGAAAGCTGCCCTCGCCAGGCTCAGTGCCGTTCACAGGAGCCTCAGGGTTGCCAAATCTGGTGCGAAGAAGAGGAACAGGCAGTCTGTCAAGACCCCTGGTAGGAAGTGAGGGGAAAATGTGTCATCGTTGTGTTCATTTGGTGTTTTAGCTTCCTCTTCCAGGTCCAAAGAGACATGATTTCCGGTTTTAGATCGTATTATATTTTCTCTTGATGAATGTGAAGACTTTAGCCCTTTCACCGAACAAGGGAAGGATCCTGTGTTTTGTTTCTATCGCCAAATTTTGCTGAAGATTGATTTCCTAATGCGATGCCCTAAGATGTAGTTTTTAGATATTACTTCAATCAGAGGTTTTTTTTTTATTCTTATTTTTACAAACGATAGCGTTAGAAAGTTAAATTGTTGGGAAGGGAAATCTTTAACCGAACATTTTGGTTTGCAAACTAATTGAAGTCGATGCATCAAACCAACCCGATCTACCATAGAATAAAATTGTTTAAAATTGGTTCGAAAATATTTACATTAGTCAGTTTCCTTCCTTACTTTCAAAGTTGAACAAAGGTTGTTAGGTTTTGGGAAAATTTGACTTTTAGGCTTGTTTGTACCATACTTCACCAATCTCGAAACTACTAAGCACTGGTTAACAGTATACCGTTAAGGATCCACAAGACTTTTCCTCCAACCTGGAGGCCAGTCACAACACGACACATGTCGGTATCAAAAGACAATCACAGCGCGACACGTGTTGATATCAGAGGCCAATCACAACACGACATGTGTCAATGTCAGAACAAAGCTATAAACTCTCTTCTATAAAAGGGGATCATTCTACCACAATAATCCCTAATGTCATTTATACTAAACTATTCACTAGAACTCACAAAAAGAAAGCTTGAACCTATGTATTTGTGTAAACCCTTCACAACTAATGAGAACTCTCCTACTCCGTGGACGTAGCCAATCTGGGTGAACCACGTACATCTTGTGTTATTTGCTTCCCTATCTCTATTTATTTACATGCTTATCCAAACTAATGATCAGAGCAACCTAGCGAATGTCACAAACTTGACACTTTATGTTGTACCAAAGTCCTCGTCGATTTTGTGCATCAACAAGCTCTCGTTAAGATAAAATCAATGAGTTCAACCCAACCTAACTGACTCACCGTACCTAATGTTTCTGGATTCATTCAGCTCGGTTTGATTTGATTTTTTTTTTTTTTTGATCAAATGATAAATTTTATTAAATTTTAATAGGAATGTTTACATGTTCAACTAGAATATTAAAAAGAAATTCCGAAGGCGGTATGCGAAGCAACCACATGAGCAGCTATACTCCGCGTCCGCGGGACAAACAGAAACTTCATCTTCTCTAGTCGAGACGCTTAAGACCTTAATATGGAATAAATAACAGTCCAAAGTAGCATCCGTAGAAACCTTACCACCATCGCAGCCTTGTTACCTGCAGAAGATCAACGCAGCACAAACTGCGGCTATTTCCACCATCGCAGCATTGTTGAAAAAACAGCCTCCCGCCCCTCCCGCCATCTTGGGTATACCTGCAAAGTCCCTCATAACCCATCCTTTTGATATGTATTAGATATATTATATGATACATTTCGGTTTTTAAGAACTCGTTTAGATGTGCTTTTAAAACCGTTTTTAAAGAAAATGTTTTTGGGTTCAAAAAACACTTAAATGGTTTCTGCAAGAAAGCATTTTAATTGTTTTTTTAGAATTTATTTACATTTTTACTAATAATTGGTTCTAAAAATATTTATACTGAAAACGTTTCACTCATTATAAAGATACATTCAAACGAGGTCTAAGTTTGGAGAAAAACTGGACCGAGCCGAACCGTGCCTGGTTGGTCCGTCCGATGAAGTTCACCATTTGAAAAATTGGAATTTTGACAAGAGAAATGGAAAATTGGAATGAGTAACACGTGCATTGCACGTGAGAGTTATCTTTACCAAATCCCGCTACAAATATCAGAGATGCCCCAATTTGCAACAGTGTAAATTTCCCGCTCTCTCTCCCTCCCATTTCTAGCTCCGGAAACCCTAATTCGAAAAATGGTCCAGAAGCAAGGAGCCTCTGCCGATCCGACCGCCACCGAGCCTAAGAAACGACGTCGCGTCGGCTTCTCCAGCGTCGGTGAGTCCTTCTGACCTTCGTTTCCTCACTTATGTTGCCTTTGTTCTCAGAATGCACTTCCATAGTTCCTCGTGTTCTTCTCGAATTTCAGTTTTTTTCCCTTCTGTTTCTGGTTCCGTTTCCTGAACTCATTGATTTTGTTTGTTTTCGTTGATTTGGGAGCAGATTCTGGAGTGGAGGCCAAAGATTGCATCAAGATTTACCTGGGTATGATGAGTTTTATGAGCTTTTTTCTTGGGTTTATTGGATTATTCTGTTTGATTTTGTCGATTTTAACTTTTAGTTAGCTTATTTCTCGATGATTTGGTGTTTGGTATCTTGTTGTGGTTCCGTAAAGTAGTTGACTTGGTAAGAAACAATTTTTTTTTTCTCCATGGTTCATCCATTTCAGCTGTTTGTTTATTGCGCAACTGCGTAACTGCGGTGATGGAAAACTGGCGGTTTTGATTTTTTACGTTTGGTTATATTACTTCAGGTTGGGATCCGAAAAGTTATGATTTTTGGCTGAATGGAAATAGTTATTTACATGTATGAATTGCAATTCGTAGAATGCTCAAATGTTTAGATGGAGGATGGTAGGAATAGATGGAGTTGATTGGTTTTACACATGGTTGGGTTGGAATAGTTTAATTGTTTATTGTGATAGTAAAGTTTTACTTTTCTTTGGTGATATTTTCATACTTCTTTATCAGAAATTCCGCGATTGTTTGTTTTGTTTCACTGGTTTTCTCTGCTTTAAATCTTATCTTTTTTTGAAATTATTTTAATTATAGTTTCTAGCAAAGCGGAAGTGGGTTCTACAGACAGTTTTTGTATTGATCCTGTTGACTTGAATAGCTCTTTTGATGATGAAGGGAAGATATATGGTTACAAAGGATTGAAGGTAATATTTATGCATTTAAATTGAAGTTTACTTTTGTAGAACTTGCTGCACTGGTGCAAATAATGTTAAAAGCTATTTAATAGTTTGAATGGAATGATTTAGAATGACTTCTTCATAATCTTTCTTTGGATGCAGATTACTATATGGGTTAGCAGTATATCGTTTCATGCTTATGCTGATATTGCATTTGAGAGCACAACTGATGTAAGTACTCTTGTTCTGTTGCTCTCACTCTTTCTCTCTCCATCGATATGTTCTGTCTGCCAAATACTTTTATTACTTATGCTCCTAGCTCTCTTTATCAAGAAGTTCTCTTTATCAAGAAAATATTACTGATTGCAATTATAAATGTTACAAGGGTGGCAAAGGAATCACCGATTTGAAATCAGCTCTTCAGGTTTGCATTGATTCCCAGTTTAAACCATCACTTCCGTTTTAGTATGATAGTTCTGCTGCTAAGTTAGTAGTATTCTCCAGAAAATATTTGCTGAGACCCTCATTGAGAGTGAAGAGGAGTTCCTTCGAACTTTTTCAATGCAGAGAAATTTGATTAGGTAATGAGCTTTGCATCCTTTCAGAGATCAAATGTCAAAATCACTTTATGCAATAACCTTGAGATTTTTGTGTGTTTACTTAATTTCATGAATTCCTGATTTAAAACGTGTACAGATCCATGGTCTCAACGGGCGAGGTGTTACAGCACAAGACCTCTATTGGACAAATAAGTGTTTCTAATGGTCAGTTAGGAGAAACCACTTCTGATTTGCAGGTGATTTCGATGTTCCAAGCTTTTTTTTTTCTTTTTCTTTTTTGGCAGTATCTAAAATATGATAAATTTTCTTGCATTGTGTAATAACAGTAACTATGTTCAGGTTGTTCGCTTGGTTGTTGGCAAGACAGCTGCTGGACACCTGTACAGTCACTTGATACCTCTTGTTCTTCTTCTTGTTGATGGTAATTTCTTCACCTAAATTGTCTTATCACAGAACACTGCTATTTTATTTCTGCTATGGAAAGCAAGGGGAGGGGAGTGCAGTATAAGATTGTCACTGTAACATCAATTTCTGTTTTTTCAATTAGGTAGCAGTCCAATTGATGTTGTGGATCCAAGATGGGAGTTGTATGTCCTGATCCAGAACAAAACAGATGACAAGGAGGACAACTACAGTATATTGCTTGGTTTTACGGCCGTGTATCGTTTTTACCATTATCCTGATAGTTCTCGGTTGCGGCTTAGTCAGGTTTTCTCCTTGCCAATATCACTTATGCAGTAGTGCACATAAAATTTCATTGTTTATGCAATGTCGGTGCTGTTTTTTTTTTACTAGACTTTTCTTGATGGCAGATATTGGTATTGCCTCCTTACCAACACAAGGGTTATGGACGATACCTTCTTGAGGTCCTCAATGATGTTGCAGTATCTGAAAACGTCTATGACCTCACAGTTGAAGAACCATTAGATTACTTCCAGCATGTACGAACTTGTGTTGATGTACTGCGCCTTCATAAGTTCAATCCAATCAAGGATGCAGTTAATGCAGCAGTTTCGCAACTGAAGCAAGGAAAGTTGTCGAAGAAGACACACGCTCCTCGACTCATGCCATCCACTAGTGTCATTGGGGATGCCCGGAAAAGTTTGAAAATTAACAAGAAACAGTTTCTTCAGTGCTGGGATGTTTTCGTCTATCTCGGCCTTGATCCTGTGGATAAGTACATCGAGGATTTTGTGGGAATTATATCTAATCGCATGAAGGAAGATCTCATAGGAAAAGATTCTGGGGCTGGTGGGAAGCGAGTGGTTGAAGTTCCAAGCGAATATGAACCAGAGATGTCATTTGTTATGTTCAGGTCACAGGCCGGGGAAGCTACTAGTACTGTTCAGATGGACGAAAATCAACCAAATCAGGAAGAGCAACTCCAGCAGTTAGTTGATGAGAGGGTGAAAGAGATCAAATCAATAGCTGAGAAAGTTTCTTCGCAGATCTGTCTGACTGCCGAGGCATCATAATGTGCTTCGATTTTTCTGATGCGGTTGTAACCCATTGACGCAATTTGTTAGGCGATAACTGATTTGTGGATTGGGATATCAGAGGAGGCGTATGTGTAAATTATTGAGCTTATGCGTGAATTCTAGCTTATGTTAATTGAATGTTTGCAGAACTTCGTTACTTTGTGAAATTTAGTAGCTGACGCCGTTAACATGCGTACTTTTGTAACTTTTTATTCCTGTTTCTTTGTTCAAAAGTAATCGAGATCCCGTCCGGATATCTTTGTCCGGCGCCCAAGGACTTGGAGATCCGGGGCATTGAGAAAGATTTGGACCCATGACATGCATTTTTCTAATACTTTGACTCGCTAACTCTCACAACGTAGTACGTCAAAACATCATTGTTGACAGGCGGTACCCAGAAAGAAAAACACAAAACTGCATGGTGGTTCACCTTCCTCAGCTTTATCTTAATGACATCATCGGCTTTTGAAATTCTCCTCTGAATTCTCTTCGACAAACCGACTTTGCCACTCGCCAATCACGTACGTAAGCCTCACTTTCTCTCCTCTCCAAATTCTCAGTTTCAATTTCTTAAATATTTCGAGAAACCAAACGAAGCATTAGAGTTTAAAGAGAGAATGCATGGCGTGTCATGAGATGTATTCTGCGGACAATTCTCAACGCTTGTCATTTCGTGGCCAACAACGATGTTCTGGTGTACCACAATGCGAGGTTATTGTGTCAAGACAAGCCATGACAAGCACGCAAAATGCATGTCATCGTATGCCAACAACAATGTTTTGGTGTGCCACGATGCGAGAGTAAGCATGTCAAGACAAGTCATGACATGCATCTTTTATTTGCATACCTTCTTACATGTGAGAATAAGTTCAATATCTGAGCTGAATATTTTCGAACGTTATTACCAGTAAGAATGCTTCATATATTTTCTAGATCTTTTTTTTTTTTTTTTTTTCAAATTATCCCGATATAGTAGGCAAAGTGTTAGAAAAATGCATGGCATGTAATATTAAAAAATGAGTTAGGCCAATGAGATAGACTAATGTAGTTGCAAGATTTAAAATGAGTGATCTGAATTCTCAAGTCCGTCGACTCTGAACACAGAAATTTAGAGAGGATCTCAATTCGTCCAAGTTCCAACAGGGGCCATGGGACGAAGATTTCTAGCTTGTTATGACGGGGGCAAATAATCACTAGTGTTCATTCACATAATCACTTATCGTAAAAGCAAGTTTTAAATAGAACATCAAATCTACTCAGGAAGTTAAGATTAGAACTTGCAAGCGACCCATAACAAGGGAATAAAAACTTCATAGGAAAAGGAATTGAGTTTCTTTGCGTTCTTACTGGGTTGAAAACGGCATCCCGTTTTAGTTCCTCAACCTTCCCTCTTCAGCAGTAGTCCATATATACATCTCTACGATCAAAACATAAGGTACACGACTCGAAGTTTTCATTGAACGGGCTTGCCCCAACGTCGGCAATGTTGACTGTGTTCGTACCAAGTCTGTGATCTTCAATCCTCAGATGTTGAGCAGAAAGCCATGAATTACTGCACTATGTAGAAATCTCGGATGCCATTAAAATAAGTGATCTTCTGAAAGTTGATCCATTGAAAGCCTGTGAATATTTCAACAAGTGTTTCGAGGATCCGTCAACTTTCTCCATTGTGATTGTCGGGAATATTGATCCCTCTATAGCACTTCCTCTTATATTGCAGTATTTGGTGAGCAAAAATTCCTTTCTACCTATTTACACCGGGATTATATATATGTGTTCACAGGTATGTGATTTACCATGCAGGGTGGGATACCAAAGCCTCCTGAACCGCTCCTACAATTTAATCGCGATGACCTCATAGGACTACCATTCACTTTTCCTAAAACCAGAATAAGGTAGAATAGAGAACAAACCTGAATGTAGCAAACATGTTGTACTTTTGTTTGTGGTACAAGGCGTCTCAAATATTGTTCGATTGAGCAACTCCATTGATCACCCAATATGTTCGGCGTTCGAATATTGTCGATTCCTGTCCTTGTCTGATATCTAAGAATCCACTGAAGTTTCTCACAATAATTTTTGACAAGTCGCCTACTTTCTTCTTGGTCCAAATCCCTTCTTACAATCTGGACTGGATGTTCTTGCAGAGAAGTGGTTCGCAGCCCGATGGTGGAAGAACAATGTTCTGTCCAATTGTGCTTCCCTGTGGAACTGAAAAATGGAACCATGGTGTGTACCTTTCTTGTCGTATATTACAAAGCTTTTGATGGTGACTTGAATTTTCCTGATGATTTATAACTAGGGAAAAACATTTATATGGCAGGTAGAAGACATTCACATTGTTGGATTCCTGAGCAAACTTCTTGAAACAAAAATTATGCAGGTTCTACGATTCAAACATGGACAGGTACGCATGCCACCGAATTATTTTATTTCTATTTATCATCTTTGTCATTGATTCAATTCGTCTTACTTACCTCGATGCTATAGATCTACATGTATGTGTTTCTGTATTTCTTGGCGGCAATAAGCCTTCCAGAACTGCAAATGTTCGTGGTGATAAAAGCATAAACTTTTCTTCTGATCCAGAAATCTCGTCAAAGCTGGTTGGTGCTTTTGTTGTTCGACATATTCCTATATTTTGGTTTATTAATCGAATGGTCGTTCAACTAGCTGTTTGATACCATACAACAGGTCGATCTTACTCTGGATGAAATATTACGTCTCCAAGAGGAAGGGCCGTCAGATGAGGATGTCCCAACCATCCTTGATATTGAGCAAAGAGCCCACGAAAATGGGCTTCAAGTAAGTTTTCTTGTTACAAAAAGTTTCATTTTGGTCAGTGATGCACCATTGTTCCAACAATCACCTAGTGCACAAAGTTTCGTGGATGCGAGAGATTAATGAAGTGGATGTACTTACACAAACCGTTTGATTTCTGTTGCCGATTTCCTTCATTCAGGAGAATCACTACTGGTTGGACAGGATTTTACACAGTTATCAGTCAAGAGACTGCTCCGGTGATGTTGGCACTTGTTTTGAGGTTTGTTGCTTTAACTCAAAAAACAGTACACTGTAGTGGTCTCAATGCCCTGTACATCTCGCTTTAACTCACTAAAATCGTTCTTCGAATCTACTCAAACCAGTCATCAAACACATACTAAGGTGAGTTCTAGTCAAAGTTCGTACTCAAAACTGATTATCTCAAGTAGTTTCCAACCTTTAGAGTAAATGTACAACATATGAGGTTATTCTGGTTGTGGCAGATTTTAGTCAGCCCTGCTGGTCTCGCGGTCTTGGGTCCTAGCTTATGGAAATATTCACGACGCACCCTAAACTCGTAGGTGAAGCTTACATAGAAGAGCTGTAGAATCTAGATACACAAGAAGCGTGAACATTTCAGTTACAAATTTAGGACGGTTCTTTGTTTTTTTGTTTCATTGATTCTTCGAGAGGTACATACGAAGCTGAATATAGCTGAATTTTCTGTCGAACTAGGATTAATATAGGCGTGTAAAGTCGATGATGCTAAGATGGAAGCTAATACAAATTTATTTGATTCCGTTCGAGGCGTGTAACGTTGATGTGTATTGCTTTTCTTTGTAGTTCCATAACATGTGTTTAGTAATTTTGTTGGAAGAAACTTTACTATGATGCAACTTATAACTGTTGTGATCCCTTTCTAGTGATGCATTACAACTTTATAAATTTGTGGGTTCGGTCTCATCCAACGTTACCAAAAGAGTAAATTCGACGTGTTCCTTGTCACGTCATTTGATCTTGGTGAAAAGGTCGACAAAGGTATTAGGGTTTAGGGGCGCAATGAGAAAGCAAAAATTCAATATGCATTACAAAAGAAAAATAATAGAGAAGTCAGTTTCGGTGATAGTGTCACGCTATGTTATTAATGACGCGTATAACTATTGATTTACACTATGCTATAGTTTATCACATCAACGTTGTCGTGCACCTATATGATAACCCATGATGAGTAAAAACGAGTTGTCTTTATAATTAGATTAAACACAATTGATTTGTTGTTTCTCATTGTTCGATAATTGATATGTACAAAAACTATTGCAATGTAGTCATATGGGCACAACGAGGTTATGCCACTGCAACGTGCTAGCAACAATCAAGCATCAAACACAATATGTGGTGTTCACATTATATAACTTGAATTTAAGATCTCTTTCAACTAAATGAAAATAAAAACTGCTAAATCAAATATTTAATCGCAAATTGATTAGTTGTTAACACATTTCCGAACCAAAAATATGGCTAATCCTAAACATATTTTTGTTTTCCTTACTAAAAAGCCTTATTAACAGAACAAACGACGTCATTAGTTGTTTACCATCTCTAACTGGCAACAAGCGACACGTCGTATAAGTAGAAGAAGGGGACTCTGATAGACCTTTATAAGGGTGTGGAAGCTAGGGTTTTACGCCTCATTTTTAGTTGTTCCCCCAGCGCCTCTTCCTCTTCTCTTTCTGCATCACATCCAAGTCCGCCCCAAAGGTTCGTCTCTCTCTCTGTTCCCCCCCCCCCCCCCCAAAAACCTAAAAAAAATCTCCTACCGATGAAATCTTACTTGTACATCTGAAGTTGTTCTTAAGAAAATATAATCTTTTCTAATCATATTTATGCTTAATTTTCTGGTGGCGTATAGCTCAAATCTAGGGTTTTTGCTTTCAAGATTGGATTTTTTAATTGTGGGGTTTTTTTTCTTTCTTTTCTGAAGTGAGGATTTGCATATGCAGGTACAGTTGGTAGAAGGAGAGTGAAAATGGTTGAGAAGACAAAGGGAAGGAAGGAGGAGGTGGTGACTAGAGAGTACACCATCAACCTCCACAAGCGCCTCCATGGCTGGTATTGTATTTTCCCCAACTTTTCGTGATTTGTTCTTATATTTGCATTATTCGTGCTTTCGGTTCGTCAGTTTCGCATTTAGTAGTTGTTTTTGTTGTAAATATTTGATTTCGGCTGCTTGTTTTGCATATTGTGTTTTTCTATTTACTGATTCTTGACTGGGATTTGGATTCATATGGTTTTCGAGTTGTCGACATTTGATTTCAATGTGTATTCGAATGGGTTTGTATGTTTGAAAATTTTCGGAAGTATTTCCTATGTTGTGATTGTGGACATGTGTGTTATCGAACTTCTATTTTACTTTTATGATTAGTTATTTAACTAGAACGGAATGTATGTTTGTGTCGGGCGTAAAATAAGTAGAAACAGAAAAAAAAGATATAATGCAGAACTTAGTTATTAAAACTGGCGAGCTGGGTCTTCTAGCAAGTTCGTAAGTTGTTGCGAGGGGTTTGAGGTGGACAATATTCACCAGATTTTTATGATGAGGAGCAGGCAAAAGGTGATGATTTTCATAGTAAAATGTGATTAGAGGAGGGTTATGACTGAAATTGGATTTTTCAGATGGACATTAGGATGGTAAGGTTTCTTAGTGATGGATTAGGGTGGTGAGCGGAAGCGAGACTGCTCAAAGATGGCCATGTAGGACTGTAGTATGGAAATGGTGTAAGCTACCTGGCTGCGGCTTGGGCTTGAAGCAGAGGTTCTAGTCCAGAGAGTTGGGCTTGGAATTTGTGGGTGTAGGGCTCTTATGGTCTCAGATGTCGATGTTATTGAAAGTCTGCGGAGATAGTAGGTTCTGTATAAGCATCATTTGCGAATGTGTCGTTTCTTTTGCTTGTGCATTGCTATTGAACCATTGAAAAACATTAAAATAACTCTTCTGCAATGCCTTTTCATAACAGCACATTCAAGAAGAAGGCTCCTAACGCCATAAAGGAGATCAGGAAGTTTGCCAAGAAGGCCATGGGAACAAATGACGTCAGGGTGGACGTGAAGCTGAACAAGCAGATCTGGAGCAGAGGAATCAGGAGCGTCCCAAGAAGGATCAGGGTTCGCATTGCTCGCAAGAGGAACGACGACGAAGATGCAAAGGAAGAGCTCTACTCCCTTGTTACCGTTGCTGAGATCCCAGCATGAAGGACTGAGTGGATTGGGCACCAAGGTCATTGAAGAGGATGAATGATCAATTCATTTCCGTTTTAAGTAAGCTACTCTCATTAGGAAGAACAGAGAATTTTATATGCTTTTTCGAAAAACCTTCAGGAGTTTGTTACCAAACTTAAGACTTGTTTCAGGTAGTTTGGTGTATTTTTGTTTGGTTAAATATTCAGCACCGGTAATGTACTTTTTGGTTTTTAAGTGATGTGTTTCTCTGGTTCTTAAAACACCTTTGGATCTCTCTGTCTCTCTTCGAATTGCTTTCGAAGAAATCGAACGGAGCAAAATTCTATTGTGCAACGGACATACAACGTCTGTGCGGCCGTGGTCTGCCCGTTAACACTTGGGCGGCCGCATTGGGAGATGCCATAAAGGAGGATCTGAAGAGGATCCTCATTCGCCATAAAGAATCTCTCCTAATGCAAGGTGAGCTGTAAATGACACATGCAAGACGAAAATTAAATTGTATTCGTGAAAACACTACGCAAACCTTAAAAATTTCAAAGTACATCAGAATACATATTGTCTGGTAAAAACATTAGTAAGTTCGAAGCCTATGGGCTGGCAGAGGGAAAGTCTTTGAACCCCGAGAGTGGTCGGTCCTGTTCGGCCTGCCCTCCGCTGCGAGGCTGCTCTTCGAACCCGAGTTCTTAACATGCTTCACCTGGAAATAATGCGGAGCTACTTCCAGCAGCCACTTAGGCTCTATTTCCGTTACACATCTCATGTATTCTCTTGTCGTAAGCACCATTTCGTGGTATAAAACGCAGCTTGGTGACTCCCGCGCTAGCCCTGAGCTCGGGTGGATGTAGGCGGTCTGTGGATATTTGATTGTTCTATAACGTCCATTCTTCAAAGAGCTTGCAACGTGGGGGAAGAAACCGGATGCAATGGCCTTCTTTATAGGCGTTAGATCATCGGGATTTGAGATTAATTCGATCTCAACCCGCCCCAAGAGCCGTTCAAGTTGTACCCGGATATCTCTTGCTCGTTTCATGCTCCTCGCCTGTATGTAGTTTTCGGAACACCATTGTGTTGAGTAATTTGTCTCCTTCCATTCATTGTACACATTAAGCAAAGCAATGTGATCTCCCACGTTCCCGGTTTGAAACCACATTCGTGCATTGTCTGCGTAGGCTTGTTTGTTCTTCGGGCGGAGAAAAACTGAGTTACCAACAGAAAGCATAGCAGCGATTGAAATAACCTCGTCCGAGCACCTTGTACTTGCCGGAAGCAACTATCATCTTAGATAGCTTCGGATCAAGAGGAAACTCTGCCATCTGCCTACCGACCTTAGTCAGCTCACCAAATTTGTTCAATGCAGCTAGGGCAAACAGCAGTTCAAGCGCCTTATCAATCCTTCAGCAGGTGGAGCATCTATGAAATCGAAATGTAACAAGTCATGGATACCGAGACACTTCAGTGTAAGCACGACATTCGCAAGGTTAGTCCGTTGTATTTCTGGTATTGTGTTATCTTCAAAATCATGCTGGTAACTGTAAGATGTGTATAACCTGAAGCATTTCCCAGGGCTTGTTCGACCAGATCGACCTGCCCTTTGTCCTGGCCGATGCTTTCGAGATGGGAGTGACTTGCAATGACTCCATCCCAGTCCTCGGATTATAACTCTTCATCTTGCAAAATCCAGGGTCAATGACATATTTGATCCCATCTATTGTCAGCGAAGTTTCTGCTATGTTTGTGGCCAGGACAATCTTCCTAGCCCCTGAAGGCGTGGGCTCGAAAACCTTCGCTTGCAACTCAGTAGGTAGGTTTGCAAATATGGGACAGATAATCAGCTCACCAATTTTTGTCCCAAGGCCTTCTGTCTTCTGTTTCAACACTTCGGCCGCTGCTTCAATTTCTTCCTGACCAGTGAGAAAGATCATTATATCGCCAGATGGTTCTGTCACATGGATTTGAAGTGCAGTAGCAATTGCTGCATCTAAATAATCAGCTTGTGGTTCCTTTGTGTAGAATATATCGACAGGATGCCGCCTTCCTGGAATATATAAAATCGGGCAATAATCAAAGTAATCGCTGAACTTCTTAGCATCAAGAGTTGCACTTGAGATGAGGAGTTTAAAATCGGGTCTAAATCGTGCAATGTCTTTAACTAATCCGAACAGAATATCTGTCGAGAGCGTTCTTTCATGTGCCTCGTCCACCATCAGCACACTATAGCTTGCCAAATCTGGTTCGCCGAGAAATTCACGCAACAACATTCCATCAGTCATATATTTCATAACAGTTTTTTCAGATGTGCAATCTTCAAAACGAATAGAATAACCTACCTCATGGCCGAGTTTGACTCCCATTTCTTGAGAAACCCTGGCAGCAACACTCATAGCAGCAACTCGCCGTGGCTGCGTGCATCCAATCTTTCCATGCTTCGTGTATCCTGCCTCATGCAGATATTGGGGTATCTGTGTGGTTTTCCCGGACCCAGTTTCACCAACGATAACAAGAACCTGATATTTTTCAACTGCTCGGAGCAACTCATCGCGATAGGAGAAGACTGGTAATGTTTTTCTCTCCTCCTGCAGCATCTCCAAGTTTGATTTCACTTGCGAATCAAATGACTGAGTTTGTTGTGCTTGCAAATCATCATCAAATTCATTAGCTGATGCCTTGACAAAATCAATCAGGTCTCCAAATACAAATTCGTACTCATCAGCAGACATTGACCTATTTTTGTCTTTGGATCCGAAATTCCATGTTGCCTTTTCAATTTGCTGATCCTCCCAAGCTTTCTGTTCTGCAAACGGGTTGATTTTATCTCCGCCATTCAGTTCCCGGTAGCATTGAGAAGCCACAGAAAATCTCTTTTTCTGATCAATGCCGCACTCCTGATCATCATAGGCTTCCGGGATCATGTACTCATTGCCACTCTCATCCCTTCTAGCACTGACTTTTTCTTCGCAATCTCTAATATTTGTTTCTTGTAACTCAAGTCACGGTCTTCTGCTTCGGTCAGCTTCAGACCTCTGAATAAGCAATTCTCATCTTCTAAATCCTCCATAATTTCCTCCAATTTCTTTTGCTCCCGTTTCTTTAGATACTCTTGTCTTGAAACTCTTCTTAAAGCTTCGATATCAGCATTGGTTCTCCGAAACGCCTCCTTTGCCTCGTTCTGTTTTAACAACCTTGTTGGGGCTGCTGCATCCTTCTCCCTTATGTTTCTCTCCAACTCCTCCCTCTCTCGCTGATCACGCAACTGTTTCTTCTTCTTCAAACGGTGAACCATCGTCGCCTTCTACTATCCATATTCGTCTTTTAACCGGTCTCTCTTCGTTCACTCTCGCAATATTTGCCTCGCGATCTTCTTCTACTTCACTCCGCACCCTCTCCTATACCGTTTCTTCCTCGAATCCAACTTCAGTGGACTCATAATCATCGTTATCCACATCTATGATCTCATCATATGTTCTCTGCAGCTTCCTCACCAGCCTGGCCACTTCCCTCTTCTGTTTCGATAATGACTTGCGGCGCAATCTTGCGAAGATTTCTTTCGAAAAAGCGCCCGATTCATTCGTGGATGGCAGTCCAAAATCGACGAGTTTGTCCATCACACCAGCCGGCGATGTTGCTTGCTTAGCGAGTTGAATAACGAACCGAACAACTACGATGTTAGAATATCCGAGAAAATCCATTAACTTATCAGACACCCAATTCTTCAGAGTGCTACGCCTCGCCATCGAAAATCGAGGCTGATGAAATTTTTCTTAAGGACTTGGATTTGACAGAAAGAAAAGAAACGAGGGAATATAAAGTGATGGAAATTCTGCACTCGCGAGATTATATTGTATGTGTATTTATATAGTCTGGAATATTTAGGCCGCAATAATCCATTAGGAAGAAGGAAACCCTAACCAAATAGGAAACCAAGCGACGCTAGGACTAGGTTTCCACCGTTGACTAGGTTTTCCTAAACAAAGGGTTTTCAAAAAAGGGTAAAGCTACGTGCATTAAATTTGGAGATAAAATTTTGAAAATTAAAAGGCATAGAAGTTGATGATTGATTTATTACTTAAATGTTGATAAATGTGTTCATTCATATTAGTGACACATCATTTAGCTTGCAAATTTAGTCTCCCTAGCATCAAAAATAGACTTCGGACCCAAGAAGGAAGAGTTTTCTTTGACAGACAAAAAAAGGAAGAGTTTTCCATAAAAAATTTAAAAACCCAAAAACTTAAGGAAAACAAAAATGTTTTATTAATTTATTTTCAAATGATAAACAAAAAATTATTAAATTTTAATAGAAATATATACAGAATAATCAGATCGGTGCCATCAAATTCATCAATGACAACTTTTATGTATTGACACAAAAGGGGTACCATGTTGGGCCACACCTTGCTGACACACATGCGGGGTATGTTAAAACACAACAAGTTTAAGGAGAAATTTTGGCAGAGTTTAATTGTCACTAGATTATGTTGGATTATGTTGAGTGACACCACTAACCACTCAACTTTATTTTAAGCTTGAATCAAATGACAACATAGCCCCTCTAGTACGACATCAATTAAGACGTAAGTCATTGAGCTTAGCACGTGAATTATCTACTCCGATACCATATTAAAATGTAAGCATCCTCACATCCAAAACCAAAAGCTTCACAGCAAAGTAAATTCAACAACATATTGTCAAAAAGAAGAGAAAATAAGCGACATAATCTCGAAAACACATCAAAACTAGTGTGTATTAATTTTTAAGAACAACGATACTGCCTGTGTGGAATTCTGATTATCGGAGCCTTATCAAAATAATCACTGAGCTTCTCAGGATCACTCGTACTTCCACTTTCACTCAACACAATAACAAGTTTAAGATCACGTCGAGCTCGAGCAACACGCTTCACTAATGCAAACACATCATAGTAATCACTTGCCAGCGTTCTCTCGTGCGCCTCGTCGACCATCACCACGCCGTAGCTCGTCAACAAGTCTTGCCGGCCAAGCCATTCTAGCACTAGCATTCCGTCGGTGATGTACTTCAAGACACTCTCTTTGGTTGTGCAGTCGTCGTGATTAATGCAGTAGCGTACTTCGCGTCCAAGTTCGACCCCCATGTCTTGAGAAACCGCTGCAGCAGCGTTAATAGCAGCAGCTCGCCGTGGCTCTACACACGCAATCTTTTTCTTGCCGGTCTTTGTGTACCCGGCCTGGTGTAGGTATTGCGGTATCCGCGTAGTTTTTCCACATCCAAATTCGCCAGCAACAATCACAACCTGAAATCTTTCAACTGTTTCAAGAAGCTGACGGCGGTAGTACTGGATAGCTAAAGTTCTTCTGTCCTCCTTGAACTTCTCCTCAATTGATTTCACCACCGTTGAAGATTTTGATGCCATTAGGCAAATCACATGAATGTTAAAGCAGCTAGGAAACTGAGCTGAATAGAATTAAATTAACTAAAACACAAGACCTTTGATTATATAAGTATCTATCGTTTCCAACAAGGACTAGGATTGGTAGAGTACCAAACAAAGATTAAGAAAGTCTTTGCACTCGAGGAAAAAAGTAAACAAAACTAGGTTATGTTCCGTACATGTACGTTTGAACAGTAACAGATCGAGTAAATCGGGATTGGATTGCAAACTAATTGCGATCGTTCCTATATTAACATAACACGGGGACAAATTGGTAATCAAGATTCATAAGAACACCAATCTCGAAAAGGAAAGCTATTTAATCATGGTGGTTTCAAGTTTGTTTTAGAAGATATTGTCAAGATTTACATGTTGTCATCTTTTATGTTAATTGTAGATATAAATTGAAGGAAAATATAAAAAAAAATCTCAATTCTTAGCTTACCCAACTGTTTTTATTATTTTACGGGAAGGAAATTAAGTTTTATACTGAAAAACACTATATTTAGCAGAAATTGAAGTCTGAGACTTTAAATGACCATTTTTCCCCTTTCGCGGCGATTTTATAATGTTTAGCGACGGTTTTCCCATATTTAATGACCATTTTAGGTCTTCTACGTGTCGAATATCTTTAGTAACGATATTTTTCGTCGGTAACCGCTACAAAAGGTAATTTAGGCAGGGGTTTAGGAAATCGCCGCTAAAAGTCGCAGAAAAATTGTGACTTCTCCTCCTACCGTTTTGACAATGCTTTTTCACTTAAAAAACCATCATTCAACAAATATGCTCTCATCACCGTCTCTCTATTCGTCTGTGTTTAAAGAAATTACATGGAAATATTGTTCAAAATTACTCAGTAATTTTTTGTGGTCTTTTATGACTATCGTGGTGCTGACATGAAGCCTGCAGGTCCCCAATGTTTGAAGCCTGCAAATTCATACAGCCAAAGCTCCATTAAAAGCACATTAATAAAGCTAAAACTCAGAACTAACGCCGTTACAAAACAAAAATAATAATTTTCACTTTCCCTACTAACATTGGCAGTCGAGGACTAACTCAATCTTTGTTCATTTGGAGCGATACAATCACTTAGTTGTGTGACCAATAACATTCCACTTCCCCGTATTTCAGTTCTAATTTTTTTACCATACCTTCTTATATGCTTCTACTGGAACAAAATAAAATTCATTTACTTATCATGCAATTAGCCGCTTATTCGGTATCTATCTATGTAACCTCCATTTCAGCAAGAAGTGACTTCCACGAAAACATACAACTAAAACCGAAGTGTTTCTCTCCCTTTTTTGCCCCCTTATATCCATTCGAAGAAAGATAAAATTAACTGACACCGATCAAGATTACCATGCTTTCTTAGTTAGTAGCAGAGGGATGTGTGAATAATGTCAGAACTTTCAACTTTAATTTTCATATTCAACTTCATTGAGTAAAATTAATAGAATAATCTAACAATAGGATCGATGTTTGAACCAAACTATCAGCGGCTACACAATCGGAAACCACAAGATTTCAGACCTGACAATGTATTCAAAGCGAGTTTTACAAATTGTGATTAAAGAGAATTACCTTAGAGTTCAACCAGGATTTTTCCATACAATACGGAGAATCAAGCTGGTATGGCCTCCCTCTCCCTCTCCCTTATACCAGAATCAAACTTTTTGTCAACTGCCCTTGCTATTTACATTGCATCAATGTCAAAGATGGACAAACACAAGGTTCAGCTAGCTTTGTAAGCATACATATAGCCTCGAAGTTTTCTTATCTCTTCTGATGACTCAGTTAGCAGATGATCAATGTACAGAGCCAGTCCTGCCCCGCTGCAATACCAGATAAGCTTTCATGAATAAATTTAAAAGTTATACAGACAGGTTCTGAACATGAATCGGATTTTAGCATACCTTAGAGGTCCAAATGGAAGCCAGATTATATCCCAGCGGAACCTTGGCAAACTGCACAAGTATCATTTTTGTTCAAAACTAGTTTGTTTGTACCTTAAACATACAGCACAATTCACAAGGGGAAAGAAACTTAAGAGCAAGCAAGATGACAACATATTGAACACAAGCTGGAAAATAAAATGCAGGTGCAGTGGTGCACCCTGCATCCATGTTCAACACAAGTCAATTGAATGAAGGGCCACAGTGTCAGAGGCTGAATGAAGGATACATATAGAGAAATGAGATCTTTTGATGTATTAGATTTATTGTTCCACTTAACTACCTCACGGTGACAGTTTGATCGTAATTCGTTCTTAAGATTCTAAGTTGTGAATATTCTAATATTCTTTTAGAAGACTGGTTATGTGATAAAATAACTAATGTTAGAATGTGTGAGTTTGAGAAGTAACATACCTCAACATGTAATACAACCAAAAAACTGCGAGTACAATGCCAGTAAAGAGTGAGTACCAAATCCATCGGCGGTGATGCTTTGAATCATGAAGTAATCCTATGATAGCTGATGAACATGCTAGAACAGCTAGCCAATCTGTTATATTTTTAATTAGTTAATTATTTCATCTCAAAATAATGTAGAAGACAGCCAACTAAGCATATTAAGTGCGTGCAACACTTATTTCCCCCAACAGTAAATAATTACAGACAGTATAACACATATTCTAATACAGAATTACAAAAAATCCAATAACAAGAAATATTGGTTGAGCACTTAAACTATGCTACAACCATCTCGTGACTGTTGAAGCATTGACACGTGACTCTACTAATGATAAGTAGGGGAAAATCACCTGCAGATATAACCATCCATGAGGGCACCTCCTCCATGAAGTAAGCATGATAACGCTGTTGATCAAGGTCAAAATATGACATTTCATGAGTAAACACATTTTTCAGAGTAACATAGCCACAAAATCACATATAACAAGTAGTTGCTCATCTGACACCGTGGTAGCTAAACAATATCATTATCGATATTAGACTCATAGAGTGACAAGACAACAACTGATGAAAAAGGATTCATCCTCTATGAAAGACACTAAATCACTACATCCTCATATGTCACAGGTTCCATAAACAGCTAAAAAGCACTCAACTCACAATTCTCAACTTCTCAACAATAACGAGCTCTACCCAGTGAAATTTTGCGACTTGATCTTTGAACCGCTATCCTTAGGTTAAGTAATTGAAGTTTCCACATACTCACAACTTGTATGAGATTCTCATTGTTGAAAATAAAAGTTACAAAATACAAAATTCCAATTGAAACCCAATGGCTCCCAAAAAACTAATCGAAAGAAATTGGCCATTCTCAAGCATATAGTGCTGAAACCCAGAAAAATGGTAAATTCAATGAGAGCAAAGAGAAAGCAAGATGCTTCAACTTGCTAAATAAGAGAAGGAGAATCTGCATACCAATTCCCATGGAGACAAAACCTGCTGACAGATTGAGTACAAAAGAAACGCTGAGAAACAAAAGAGAAGCGATGCAAACAAAACCTAGCAAAAGCAAAATCAGCGAGAAGTTACTTCACATTTGAAGAAATCCAAAAGTCAAAAGATTTACAATTGTTTAGTTGGAGAGAACTTTTACCCTCCACAACCGACTCTGTTGAGCTTGACTCTTCTCCAATTCACGAACCAACTCCTCTTGCTCTGTAAATTCGACAACCCATTAACCAAAATGGGACTAAAAAATCAAAATTTTTAACAATTTGTAATTTTTCAGCAGCAAATTGTAGAGAGAGACCTTGAGTATCCATGGGGCGAGAATCGTTGCGGGCAGGATCGTCCCAAGTGGGGAGAGAGAAGTCGTCGTCCTGTGAATTTCTCAATTTTCTGCTCAGCTTCCTCATCGCTCAGAGTTAGTCGAAGGTTTCTAATTTTCTGTTTCGCTTTCGAGAAAGAGGAGGGGGAAAACGAAAGGAAAATTTCGGGATTTTTTCTCGGCCGAAATTGCGAGTCCTATGGTGGACGGTGGATCGTGAGGGTCTGTTTTTCTCCTGTTATTTGTGGCCGTAGAACCTTCCTCCTTCATCCGGAAGTGGAACTGGCAGCGTAAGTTGCTCATCTTACCGTCATATATAATATATGCAAGCAAATTCATCTTTTGACCTTTCAACAGAAGGGATCAATTTAAGTCAAATATTGTGGATGACAAATTCAATACTAAATTAAACTTTTTATTATATGATTTTATCGAACTCGTTCTCTCCTTAATGTAAAAATATTAACGTACTAAAAAAAATCAATTAATTTGATCACCTTCAAAAATCTGCTGCACTGATGGGAATCTTTGGATTAACTGGGAGAGAGGAGTTTTTGGTTAATTGCAATTTTTGGAAACAACTTCATTGATTTTGTTTTCCATTTTTTCCATTTTTTCCCAGATACTTCCATTGGGACCATGAGTCTTGGTTTAGAAATACAGTTCAAAAGAAATTATTATGAAAGTTTTGTAATCCCAAATATGGAAAAGCATGTGACCCAAATTTCATTAGTCATGAACGACTACATAACCAACTAGTTATTAGTTTGCCGATATTTTTTTGTTGATAAAAAAAAGGTCATATATTTCAACTAAGTTTTGACGAGATAAATGTTAGTCGTAAACAATTGCATAACCAATTAGTTTTTGGTCTACTAATACTTCGCTTTTGGAACAAGCTCCTAAGTTTGAATCCGTCCAACGCGTCATTAAAAAAATGACTGCATAAGATTTGAAGGCACATTCCGAGTAAGTTTTTATGGGATCAATGTTAGGAATAACCATTAATAACTAGGTTAAAGTTGATATTATGAAAGAAGAACAAAATCGACAAAGGGCTTGTGACTCGAGTAATTTAAGAGTATGTATGCTCATACCTATAGTTCTAAGTGCGATTCCCCCCTCCCCACTATAGCTTGTATAAAAAGGAATGACAAAACGAAACCTATGAAAACAAAACAGGTTTATAGCTTTAAACATCAGCAGGTTAGCTGAAATTATTTATATGAATTCAGCTATACATGCCGAAGAATCTGCTCAAATTCGCATGAAGTTCGAAACTTTGATGTGGTTTACATAAGTTGAGCTCTATCAATCAATCCTAGCCCTTCACAATTCATCATGAGAGTTCCCTTTTGACAAAGTAGATTCGGGTTGATTTTCAAGGAGGTACCTTGTGGCCAAGGATGCGTGTAACGCTGCTCCATATGGAAGCACATCTTCGTTTATTCTGAAGTTCGGTGAATGGCCTGATTCGAGCTTTCCTTGAGACTCATTCTTCATACCGACCATGAAGAAGTATCCTGGAATTACTTCTTGATAAAATGCAAAGTCTTCCGCACCCATCAATGGTGGCTTCTCTAATATATTCCGCGGGCCTAGCAAATCTCCTGCAACATTCAGGAAGTGTTGATGCAGATCTTTGTCGTTAACGACCACAGGGTAAAAGGGCTTCTCCTTTTCGTTGAATAGGACAGTTGCATTGCACCTCTGTACACTGGCTTGTCTAGTGATGACCTGCAACTCGCATAAATAATTTACATTTATGACGACACATTGTAAGAGAAATGAATGAGAACAGGAATTTTCTACTTCGAACTCAAGACACCAAAAGGAAAGGAAGGAATCTAAACCAGGAGAAGCAAAGCATACCTCTTCAATTCTTTGTTTAAGGTGCATAAAGCTTTCCTTCGAAAATGCCCTGAACGTCCCACCAATTGTAACAGAATCTGGAATGACATTGAACGCACCGCCTCCTTGGAACTTTCCAACAGTAACAACCTGCAAGATATGCTTTATGTAACTGAATGGATATGGACTAACTAAAGTGCCACTCCTTGCAAAGGGGTCCAAAACAGCATAAAACAAGATGCTAAGACTAACACAAAGGCGAATGACTGGCACGGTGGCACCATATGGGAAAAAAAAAGTATTTAATAGCTTGCTATATTCGAAAGCAACATTGATCTGGGTGGAACTTTTAATCAAAATAGAAATAAGCGGTAGAGCAATAACAGGAACAAAAATGGATTATACAACCAGACACAAGCAAAGAGAGAACGCGAGAGAGGGAACCTGTGAATCCAATGGGTCGGCTTCACGTGAAACAAGATGCTGCAGACTAACGATAACATTTGAAGCAGCCAAGATTGGGTCTATTGTGTGTTGCGGAATGGCAGCATGACCCCCCTTCCCACTTATTACCTGCCTCAAAAAAACCACTGGCAGCTAAAAAAGGGCCAGACCTGGTAGACACTGAACCAATGGGGTCACCAGAAGCGACATGCAACCCAAAGATGGCACCAACATTCTCCAGAGCCCCTTCATCTATCATCTTCTTTGCTCCTCCACCTCCTTCCTCAGCTGGTTGGAAAACAAGAACAACTGTACCCTATAAGAAACACAAGAAACAACTAAAAAACTTTCTTGCGTATATAAGAGAGACATCCAACGACATTGAAATCCAGCTGACATACACACTAATCTACAATTAGAACCCACATTGTGGAATTAAAAATAAAAGGAGGATAGAGCTGTTTATGTAAAAACGTTCGTCAACAAGCAACTTCCTACATGCAAATGATTTAGAAATCAACTGAATAATGCAAATCTTCTACAATAGTGCAGGGAAGTAAAGAAAAGAAATTTGACAGACAAAAGGACTAATAAATTAAATTGGCTAACTGGGATGCTTCTATATTAGGATTGTGATCATTGTCCAAACAGGGGACGCATATATCTATATGATTTTGTTTTTCCTACTCCCTGATGTTTGTGTAACCCGTACATGAATCAAGAACCAAGCTTTCCTATAAATCCTATCTGAAATGACTATTTTGAACATAAATTATGTCAACTAAATCTAAGTTCAAGTAATGAATTCAATCCGTAAAAGTAACCAGTAAATAGAACACAACAGATTCAACGCAATCAAGCAACCAGCTGAGGAAAAAACCTGAAATGACTATTTTGAACATAAATTTATATACTGGTTTAAGGACAAGTATATAAATTCATTCTTTCAAGAAGTCGTCCAAAGAAAAAACCTGTAATTCGTGGCGATGTTCTTGAAGTATCTTTGTAGCACCAAGAAGCATGGCAACATGAGCATCATGTCCACAAGCATGCATCTTCCCTGCAACTTTACTCTTGTGCTCCCACTCCACGCTCTCCTGCATCAAACCAAACAAAACAAACAATTTCCATCAAATTCCTCATTATCTTTAATTCAATTTCCATCAAATTCCCCATTATCTTTAATTCAAAACACCAGTCTAAAATCACCAATTTCTACCACTCAGCAATGCAACAGTAACCGAAATAGTAATATAAGCGCATGTTTGAAATTGCTTAGAGAAGAACTAAAAGTGCTTTCTGGCCACTAAAAGCGCTTCTAACTGCATCTGAAAATAAAATTTAAAAGGGCTTGAGGGTCATAGAACGCTATTTCTAGCACTGCCAAGCTCCTTCTAAAACACTTCTAGTGAAAGCACTTCCCTTTCTACAGAATCAATTCAAAGGTCCAAAATTTACTGAACCTGCATAGCCAGAGCATCCATATCCGCCCGAATCGCAACGAACGGCGGCCCGCCGGTCCCAACAAAGCCGACAACGCCAGTTCCAGCAAATGGGTATTTGTAACGGACAGCTATCCGATCAAGTTCGTCTCTGATAAGCTTACTGGTCTCGAATTCCTCGAAACCAAGTTCTGGGTTTTCATGTATCGTCCTTCTGACTCCCACCATGTAATCGAAAAGCTCCTGCCTTTTGGCGGAGTCGAAGAACTTCACCGGGATTTGGGCCAACTCTTCCGGGCTCAGAGAACTGGTTGAAGAACTGAGAAGCGGGAGAATCAGTAACACTGTGAAAAACGAAGGGACCCATTTGCAGGACGCCATGGATTTGCACAGTGAGCTTTGTGGAGGTGGTGATTGATATGGATAGGGGGTTGAAAAAGGTGACCTCACGTGGAATGCGAGGGAGTGAGGGACGAGAAAGCAACGCTTTTCAGAGTTATAGAAAGGTGTATCACGCAAAATCATGTGAAAATGTAGGGTGATTTTTCATGTGAGAAATATTACAGGGTGATTTTTTGATATAATTAAAAAAATAGAAAAACTAATTTGAAAATTTTGAGTTTTAATGATAAGGATAAAATAAAAGGTAAAGTGAATAATACCAGATTTGACTTTTTAGTGTAAAAATGTGGTTTTTCGTTAAAGTGAACAGTACTATAGGCTTTTCGTTAAAACTCCCTAAAAAAAAGGGTGTTTTGTTACAGTTATTATTTTTTTATAGAATATAATTGATTCATCTTATACTTGTCTATAAATATAAATTTAGATTTGCAAATAATCATTGTCTAAATTTAGATAATTTTTTACTTTTTAGGCCATATAACACACGTCAGCAAAGGTGAGTTCATTGCACAAATTTACATATTTAAATAGTGAAAGGTAAAGTGAGACACGTAGCGAGTTGGGAACAAAGTATAACAAAGTCAAATTTTTAGAGTAAAACAAAAATTACATTTGAGTTTTATAAAGCATTCTAATATACAAGCCTTTCATGGATGTGACAATAATGTTTATGTTTTATGTTTTATGATGTAAGAATTAAGTCAATTATCATGCGATAAGGATGAGCAAGAAGTTTCGGAATCAAAGGAGTTTTACACCTCATATGACTGATCCACTATATTTCGTTAAAAAAAAAGTTTAAGGAGAGAGGATGCTATCCTATATTCTATGGCCACGAGAAGTTTTTTTAAGGATTTACTGAGAGATCTAGCCTAGTTTTTGACTTTCACAAATGATTCACTAAGTTAGATTTCCGACAATAAAATTTAAAACTAAATCTTGGTATAACGAAAAGGACGATCTTTACTAACTCAACAAACCCTTAGTAGATCAATCCTCTACTTAGCTTAGAAACATTTCCAACTTCTACTGCATTGACAATTACAAGAATCTCCCTCAGTTCAGGTCCTAGATTTACAATTGCAATTTGCAACCCAAACTAATCAGTGCACCCCGAAACGTCCACACCAATGACAGCAAAACGACACCGTCCCCCTAGGCAAATCCCCATCCAGCCGTCCGTCGCACCCACACCGGACCCACAATCCATCCATCGCGCCACGTGGAAAAGCATAACTCCAATCAACAACGTAGAGGAAAAACAGAGAGAAAAAGGCAAAAGCAGCTTCCCTTCTCCTTCTTCCAACGCATCACCAACACGCCTAAGCAATCCGGCAGAGCCCTCTCACCCAGTTTACGCGGGTCTCTCTCTCTCTCTCCTCCCCCTTCTTCTTCTCCATCAAAACCCTAGCTTCCCCAATCCGATCCGTCGTCTTCCCCCAATTTCCACCGGTGATTTCGAGGTACGCTTACATACCCAATTTATACCCGCACGTCTGTATGTTCTGATTATTTTCCGATGAACGTTGCGATGATTCTTTTGGGTGAAAAATTTCGGTGATTTGGGTGGGATTAAGGTTTTGCTCGATTTGTTTGCGTTGACGGTTTTTTGATTGTGAATTGTGTAGAAGATCGAGAGGGTTTCATAATCCTCGAAGATTTCAACCATGTTTACCAGGATTTTTGGGAAACCCAGACAGGAAAACAGTGCCCTCACCACCTTAGACAAGTTGAATGAGGTAAAATTTCGATTCATTCGCCGTTATGTGTTGTTTCGCATTGATGGTATTTGATTAAGTAATTGAATTTGTGTGGTTCCTTTGTGATTCTATTTGTTTGATTGATTTGGGTTTTGAAAATATGATTACTTTACTTTGTGTTTCGAACTTTTGTTGTATCGATGATTCTTTTTGGGTATGTGGATAGTTTAGAATTTAGTTTTGGGAGGTTGTGGTGCCAAATGAACTGTTTCTTGTGTAGTTCTTTATGTTTTCTTTGAGTGGTTGATGCGATTAGATTGCTCTTTGAATATATTTTGGTAAATGTTCGACAGACGCTTGAAATGCTTGAAAAAAAGGAGAAAGTACTACAAAAGAAGGCTGCTGGAGAAGTTGATAGGGCCAAGGAATTCACCAGAGCAAAGAACAAAAGGGGTATGTTTGCAAAGTGTTTCCATTTTTCTTATGTGAATTTGAGTGGTGATTTTCTAGTCTTTGGATCATTTTCTCAATGGACTTGTTGACTTTCTGCTTCAAGAGACGGCGTATGTTCACATCTGTTTATCCAAAAGTTTCACATTTTGCACCTAGATTATGTAGACATGAATGTGTCGGCATCCATCTGTTGTTACCAGTCGTTGGGATTTCTTTATCTTTTCACCACTGGTTTCAGCACCAATTGAACATGTTGGCACTGTAGACTAGACTCATTATTATTTGTATGTACTAATTCGTTTTATTCTCCTTAAAGTTGGCCAAAGATATGAATGCTGATTGTAACCTGATGAGATCTTGTCCATGAGTTGGAAATTTCGGAGGGGCTGGGGATCCCATTGTACAATTTGGATCTAAAACCACAAACATTTTTTGCCATGACTTTTGAAATTCTGGTGCTGTGTTGAGTTACAACTTATATTGCTACTTTGCAGCCGCTATACAATGTTTGAAGAGGAAGCGGTTATATGAGCAGCAAATAGAGCAGCTTGGAAATTTCCAGTTGCGTATCCATGATCAGGTAATGATGAGAATGGAATTATATTCCGTCATGCCTTCTATAGTGTTTCAAATACTGTTGATCGTTTTAATATATTATATTTTCTTTATTTTGTTTTTTATTTTTTATTGTGTCTTGATGAATGAGATTTTTCTGTATTTGTGTTGCAGATGATAATGCTAGAAGGTGCAAAAGCCACAACTGAAACTGTAGATGCCTTGAGAACTGGAGCTGCTGCAATGAAGGCAATGCAAAAAGCAACGTAAGAAGCACTATATTATTGATAGAGGATATTTGCACTTCCACTGGAATTTTGCTCTAATAATGTGCTCAAGTCGTTAAGTTTCCTTGTCTACTTATTTTCCATTCTTTGTCAAATGAGCTATCTACATTTTATTTCAGAGGCTGAATATGAAAATATAGTTCGACTGAAAACCTAGTTTCTTTTCTGCAATCGTTTTGTTTGGAATGATCAGTTATAATATTGTTGTCCTGCACTTCTGATCAAAGCTTGATTAGGAGATGCTAATAATTTGAGTGTATAATATTACTCGTTGCTTACTTTCTATGTTTTTTCTTCATTTCCTGTATGCCACATGGCATATTGGCATCTGAATAATTGAATTATGGGTGTTCCCTGACATAATTGAAATGTGCATCTTTTGGTACAGGAACATAGATGATGTGGACAAGACTATGGATGAGATTAATGAGCAAACGGAGAACATGAAACAGATACAGGAAGCATTGTCAACTCCAATTGGTTCAGCTGCTGATTTTGATGAGGTTTGCATTCTCGTTTTCATTTTCATTTTCATTTCATTTTTATCCCTTCGATGATTGGTTTTGTAAAGGATATGTTTTTGTTAGTCCTCATGGGTGTTAAAGGTATCAGTTTGCATACGGCTGCTTAGAAGTTTATACAATTTTATTTGCAGGATGAATTGGAAGCAGAGCTTGAAGAGCTGGAAGGTGCAGAGTTGGAGGAACAACTTCTTCAGCCAGCAACACAAGCTCCTGCAGCGCCAGTGCAGGTCCCAGCAGGAAGGCAACCAACTCGCCCTGCGCCCCAAAGGCGCACTGAAGAAGAAGATGAATTGGCTGCTTTGCAGGCTGAGATGGCACTTTAAGAGTGGAGGCTGTTTGCAGGTATTCATTATCCGGTAGGATGAGTCGAGGCTATGTGAAGGATTGGTCTGATTTTATAATGGAGATTTCTGCTTCGATCACACATCCCGATATCTGTGTGGCTTCATTATTAAACAGAATGTATATAAAGGTGGCACAAAATGAAACAGTCCCCTTTGAAACTTGTATTCTGCTTTTCCTCAGATTTTTCTCTTCTTTTTTTTCCCTTTTGAGTTTACTTGGGACATTTGTTCAAATGTTGTTCTTCGTCTGTCATCAGGCAGGCCTTAATCAAATAGCTTGTTCTATTATTGTGTGTTATTATTACCAAGTCAATAATATGAATATTCTGATGTGAAAGCTACTTTGTTCTTTTCTTGCTTTCTCCATTGGATTTGGCCGGAGCTGTTTTTAGGTCAGTCTTTCGGGTTCTTCACCGGCGGTTGACTCAAGTCAACGATGGGAAGGAAATAAAGGGCCAAGAATTTCACCTTCTCTTCCTAGTTTGGTGAAGAAAGGGGCATCGGGTTTAATTGTATACCATTGTAAAAGTAAGATTTAAAAATCAAATTTGACAGGCTATTAGGTATCGTCCTGCACTCCTTTGCTTGTTTGTGTCTTAATTCACCGTGATTTATACAATCTTGTGGTTTGAAGGGAAAGTCCAACGGAGCAACATTGGAGTGTGAAAATATTCTCAAGACAAAAAAGATGGATGAGATTGTGTTTCTGTTGGCAAATCCCATCACATTATTCACGCGCTACTTAATAGCATAATGAATGATGTAGGAGTATATATCCCGATTGTAGAGCATATTCTCTCTTTGTTGTGATGGTAACATTCTAAACATGGAATACCTTCATTGAAACTAAGAAATACAAGTGCAAATAGTTTCTAGTCCTCGTGTAAAAGTGTTTTTAAAATGTCGCTTTTAATCAAGACTTTCGTTGCTTTCCTACACCACAAGCAGTAAGTAACTTGGTCCACATTCTCTAAAGTGGTGTGGTAAACACGTTGTGGTCGTGAATTCAAAAGTAGTTACTTTTCCTTCTAAATTGACCAAAAGAAAAGGGATGTTCCCACGTCTTTCCTTTTGGCGACATGAACATTGATCTTGGTAAGTAGATGGTATTAGACTTACCAAAAGAAAAGGAATTCATTCTCGGTTACAGGCAGAGGCAAATGTACATTGGCACCAAGGTGGTTTCAAGACCACTCAAAGACTGAAATATATATACATATATGAATGTAATATATATATGAATGTCTTTTAATGGCTTTTCGAATGTTTAGTGATAAGACATATCTTAATAGGTTGCGTCGAGCATTCGACCAATTCTATCAATATCATCAGATTGCTTTGACTAACAACAAGCTCACCAAGTATTCGACAAAATATTTCAGAATTTTTTTTTTAAAATTTTATGCACTTCGCGCTCTATTTCCATCTTAAAAACTTGCACTTTAACACAAGGACCTCTCAAGTTTCGAATCTTGAGACCACCACTTGTTACAGGTAAGAATCCTTACTCAGTCGTGAAGTGATTAAAATTGCCCTTTTAGCTCACCTCAATAATTTCAATAACGACTTAAAAAAAAAAGTGAGAGAGAGAGAGAGAGAGATCATGTTAACAGAGGATAAGAGAAGAAAAGGCCTAGCAACAAACGAACAAGAACATAGCTTAGCTAGCTAGCAAAAGCCTAGCAAGAAGAAGATGCAACAACAATTCCCTTCACATGTTTCTTGAAGAATTAATCTCTCTCTCTCTCTCTCTCTCTATAAAATCATCCATCTTGATTTCTCCAAAAATGGTCATCCAGATTCATCAGTGAATAATGTAGGTGAGGAGCAATGCCAAAACCATCAACCCATAAGCAATTCCTTGATCCACTGCCACCCCTGCATACCAAAACACCACATTCATCAACCACATGACATAAAAAGAACGACAGCAGACGCGGGTTAAGCCAGTTGGTTAGCGTCAACACCTTCATTAGGTTAGAGCATTTAAACTATCACATTGGGAATTGAAAATCATTTCCGCGCACATTTTTTTCTCTTTCTACAACCCTCCTTAGTTTCTGCAGAAAGAGAGAACCGTGTGCGGAAATCATTTCTCTATCGCATCTTAAAAGAGAGGGGGAGAAAATAACCATCGCTTGTTGGGGCAGGAGCAGGAGCAAGGCTTTGAGCATTGATGGAAGGGAGAAGGAGAGAGATAGCAAGGGCAAAAACTGCCACCACAAAGAATTGAACCTTCAACATCTCCATTTTCTTTTCTAAAAGCTGTAAAATTTTCTCACTTCCCAAACAGCTCTCTCTCTTGCCCCCCAAGCGGCCCCGATGGGATTTCTCTTCTCCAATCCAAGCCTTCAGCCAAATGAGGGTGGCTGTCAATTTCTCAGCGTTCGATTTATATACAGAAGAATCTCATACGACAACCCTAAAAGCCTAAAACGACAGTCGGACTAAGGAGAATCTTTCCTCAAAGGAGACGGCCACTCTGGCTTATAATTGCAGCCAACCTCCCACCCCTAATCCCACGCTCTCGAGGGTCTCCACGTGGACGGACGAGATTTCATGCACGTTCAAACTACAGGTATTGTCGAGCTGTGGTGCTGTGGGCCTCCACCAATGAGTTGGGATTCCTTCTTTCTGTGTACCTCCCACATGCAACTCAATCCTCAACTGGTACGGTGACTCCATCCTTCAAGAGATTTTTCAATGTGATCTATACACGAAATAGTACATCATGTGTCATTATATAAATATTGAGATATATGTACTAAAAATTTAATAACTTAAAAAAATAAAATTTATCATCACTCCTATTAAAACACGTAGTGTACCATTTGTTTTCCGTCGTAACTAAAAATTTCTCAGCCCCTATATTGTTATTTGTTACATTTTAGTGTGTTTCGGGTTTATCTTGTACTCAGAGATTTCGTGTCGTTAGATCAAAGATCGAATGATATAATGATAAAGTTTATACCTTTGACCACATATAAATAGACAAGGCTTCAACAATTAAAAACTTTTGTGTATGAAATACACCGAAATATTGTTGTCGGGTGGTACTTTTTTTGTAGATTACATGCGAATCAACTCCTTAAGAAAAATAGCGCACACCAATACAAGTGGTTCTCGTGATTATAAAGTGTGATCTTTCTAGCGTTTTTCTTTTATTATTTATGTTGAAAATACTAGTGGGTAATGAATGCCCACAGTATTGAATACCTGCCACAACATTGAAAACATTGCCAAAGGGTTGAAAACCTTGGCAAAATATTGATATGTGGAGATCATTTGTCAAAGATGTGTGCTTGGAGTTGCTCTATAAATAGAGCACTCCGTATGCTTCGAAGATAGAGCAGAAAAAGAAAGAGAGGAAGAGGAGAAAAGAGAATACATAGAGTTATCTTTGTACTCCTATTATTCCAAATTATAATGAAAGCATCACTGCTGCCCGAGGACGTACTCCAGTCACACTGACTGTAGAGGAACCTCGTAAATTTTGTGTCTTGTTTTATTTATTCCACTGTACACACATCGTCGATTTTACAACACATTATCAGCACGAAAAGCTCTTATGTCAGTGGAAAGCACAACGCCATAAATTCGATGAAGCACTATCCACCTCTCACCTCCGTCATCTAAAATCTCACAGAATAAAAGGTATGTCCATTTTTCGTCTCTCCCACTGCGCCAGAAGCGCCCCACCGAATTCCGGTGAGAATTGAAATTTACGACCTGAAGTCGTCACGAGATGAGAAAACTCGTACTTGACAACTGGTTTCCAGAGATCCAGAAGAATCTCATCAGACTTGGAAACCCAGATCACGTTGTTTTCAACGAATCTTGAGAACTCCCATGAATACTTGGTTGTTTGAGATGGTGATGGCAAGAATGAATCCACACAGGCCTCCCTCTCTTGTGCCTCTGTCAACCCCACTGTCATATATGTCTCTGTAGGGAAGTTCTTGCTTAACGATGACATGTTCCCTGGGTCATGCAAGAACAACGCCAGTCTCTAGTAGCCTTTTGGATTGAATTGAATTTGGGCAACCTCCATAACTACCCAGCTGGCCCTGCGTTTTGAGACTGGCAGAGACAGAGAAAGAAGAAAAAAGGAGATGTTGACTGCAACCTAAGAAAAAAAAAAAATATATATATATATATAAAGGATTTGAATGGTGCAGAATGGTGCATGACACCATTTAGTCAAAATCATTTAAATGGTTTCTGTTGGTGCATGGCACCATGCTACAGAAATAAGAAAAGTAAAGTTTGAATAAGTACTGACAAAAGAAAGAAAAATAATAAATAAAAGGAGATATGATACTTCTTGTTATTTATGTGAATTTGTGTTGGTTTAAAACCCTTTCACAAGTTCTCTTTACTTTAAAGCAATTTATTTATCATGGACGGTTTTACCGTCTACTGCTTTAAGTTTTGATTTATGTGAATGGTGCTGAATTAAAGCCCTTGTCACAAGCTTTATTTACTTAAATGCAATTTATTCATTATGGCTGGAATTACCGCCTATTGCTTTAATTTATTTATTGTACTTCTTTTTGTTACGATGAGTACATACTGGACCCGAAGTTCCTTGATCAGATCAGAACCTGCAGTTTCTTGATCCTCATCATATAAAAATGATTGGACCTGAAGTTCCATCAAACAAAAAGATTAGGACATAAAGTTCCTTGATAAGTATCTTAAGTTTGAAGTGCCGCAGTGCCTCAACTTAATTGCAATAAAAGCCATAAGAGTCTTAGTCTATAGACTATTAAATAAGGACCAGAAGTTCCTTATGTCCATACTCAAAAATGGTTTAGCAGAAGCATTTATTAAGCGGATGAAATAGATTACCCGCGCTCTGCTCACGAAAATAAAATTGTCCGTTTTTACATGGGTACATGTCATTTTACATGATGCATTATTGATTTGGTTGAGACCTGTTGACAATCATCAATACTTCTCAGTACAACTCGTGTTTGGGAACCAGCCAAACATTATATATTTACGAGTTTTTGGTTATCTATGTGCCTATTGCACTGCCACAACATACTGAAATGAAGCATCATTGCGGATTAGGCATTGATGTTAAACATCATCTATCATTCAATATTTAAAACCCTTGATTGGGGATACATTTACCGCGTGGTTTGCGAACTGTCATTTTGATAAGACAGTTTTCCTGCCGTTAGGGGGAGAAAATAACTTTGTTTCAGAAGAACGATGAGCAAATATCATTCCAGAAGAATGATGAGAAAAAACCGTTCCAAAAGAACGAAGAGAATTTGTCGTATTTTGATTCATGAAGCAATCAATATACAAAACAAAGTGAGAATAATTGAATGATACAACGATATGCAAATCAAATGCCAGATGCATTTAATGATGCAACGAAAATGATAAAATCACATATACTTGCTGCAAGTGTGCCTACAAGAATTAATGTCCCTATTGAACAAAATAATATGGCAGCAAATGATTTATCTGTTGCACGCCTGAAGCGTGGCAGATCCTCAGACTCAAAAGGTTCAGTCCTTCGAAAGAAGAAGAATATGGCACTACTGAACTATTGCATAACTGTCACATGCCAGACGCATAACAGTTGTTGCAAGGATACTTGTCCCGAAAAGGTCACTCCGTGGACATGGGAATATTGATGTCTCATGCATGAAGCATGATAGATATATAGGTTCCAATGACTCAACTCCCGAAGTGGAGATTAAAAATCCAAGCTCTATAACGCTCAAGAGGAGGTTATGATCCGTATTCTCTAAACTATAACTATCCTGAAAGAGATAGTGTAATGCCCTTGAAGAGGCAATGGATATCCCAAAAAGAAATGAAAAGCTTTTATGCATGCGCATGTACATGAGAATATGGGATCACAAATTGATGGATAACCAATGGTAATTTTGGTTTTTACAAGTAGCTATTAAATTCATCAATGAGCTGTGGTGATATTGAGTCCCGTTCTTTTTCCATCAACGAAATTATGGGCCAAAATGGAAATAGGCAATTCCATTACAATTTTGTAAGAACGTGGAAAAATAGACTTATATACTTGGATACAATACAAATAGCCAAAAGATGTTGAACCTAGAAGGTTACATATGGGCATTTGTAATACTGTGAAATACACTCACATGATATGACACAAGGTTGTAAAGGAGTTCATATGAATGGAGAATTATATACAAAGGGTTATGAGTCGCCCACATCATATCTCCATGAGTAAATCCCTCAAATATACATGGAAGCGAATTGCTCTGTATAAATTCTAAAGGAAAATGTGTCATGAAGTGTAGAAAATCCCTGAAGGATTTAAATTGCTTGAAGTAAGCCCCGGAAAGGTAAAGCATAAAATATGTACTCAATACCAATGGATGGTATAAATTGCCTTAGTGAGTATTTTCATTATGGTATTGTTGCAACATACTAAAATCTCTTGCAAGAGTTGATGATATTAAATTGGGACTCCTGAAGAGTCAAGAAAGATTATAAAGTGTTGAGAGAAATATTGTCTCGAACTGCAGAATCGAACAATATGCCAACACGAATCTTATCCATGATGTTTATGACATTAAAGAATCGTATGGATTGAAGATTATAAGTTGAATACTCAAATGATTTAGACACTAAGAATGATCATTTATCTTCGCGAGGGTAAAGATAAATTGATATTTGGTCCAGAAGTACCACATCTTAGTGAAATATATGCTTTATTGTATTTAACACAATATACTGAATGAAATAAAGCTTATATATTAATATCTCCGAGAAATTACATACACATGAGTTAAAACAAACAAACAGAAAGGAACCTTCACAAAGGTTACTCATGTGAAGCCTCAGTACTCGGAAGTACCCTAGAAGGGGAAGACACCAGAAGTTGATTATTTGGAGTCTCAATACTTGGTGGAACTCCAGACAGCTAAGACAATAGATGTCTTTGGAATAAAGACTCGAACCCCCGATTGTCATTTTGAGTCCGACCTTCGGATTCTAGTAGCTGGTCGAGCTTTCTTTTCATGCTCGTAGAGTAATTATTTGCAAGCATGTGTAACACTCTATTCTCATGCTTGAGCCCTTTAATCTCTTGTCTAAGACTTGTAACCTCAGCCATTAATGATTCAACTTGGTGAGTTCGAGCAAGTAGACGCTGGCCCATATTGGATACAGAGCCCGCACATTGAACACTGAGAGCCAATGAGTCTTGAACGGCCGCCTCATCAGACCGGTTTGAAAGGATTATGTTGTCCTTTGGAGTGAGAAGATTCCTGGCTACCACTGTAGCAGTTATGTTATTCTGCATCACAGAGTCCCCAACCGTAAGAGGACCATTAGAAGTTGAGAAGGACGGGCGCCATATGTTATCCTGACGCTGCTCGTCTGTATCAATCCTGAGACTCAAATCTAAACAAATGTTAGATGGGCAAGCCATTTTCAGAAATGATGAAGGAAGTTAGATAAAATCTCAGAAGTGCAAGAAAGGGAAATTTCTGCAGGCAACAACTTTCTGAGTGTTTCTCAACAAAATTGATCTCTCTATAATAGAAGGGGCAACAGGACCACTTATTCAAAAATCGAAGAGACACCGATTTTCGAATTTCAAAAGCTGGATTTCCCTGCATGACGTCTGTCAACATCTCTCAGACGCAATCTCAGCTCTTGGATATCACGTGCAACTTTGTCAAAGATTTCTGATAAAGTTGAAAACGCGTGAATCTTACTGTTCTAATTACACCACAGTTGCTGACAAGAGTAAAGGCACAGCTTTACTACCTGCTATTGGAAAATCAATATATATGTCAACCTCTGTCCTCCATGGCAAGGCAGAACTGAAAAATATCTAACTATTCCTCATCTCCGAGAATGCATCTTTCACAAAGTATGTCGAAATACTCAGTTTTCCCCCTCTCTGAGAATACCTCTACAAACAAGTCACACCAGAGCAAGAGTATCTCATATCATCAGGGACGAGAGCAAGAGTATCTCATATCATGCAATCTCCCTGTCCTTTCCTTTGTCCTTGTTCTTACCTGCCAAGACAAGGATAAAGAAAGCAATATGTCGGAACCTCCACTCAAACTTGCGCTGCCACCAAGAAGTGATGGTCCATTCAAATACAAGGTTTGCATTCCACTCCTGTATCAGATGACAAATACTACAAGAGAAGATGCCAAACCTGCATAAGGAAAATATCACTTCTGCAAGGAGAGCAAGTAAGGCAAGTGAAAATGATACATTGAAGCATGTGGAGACAAGCACAACAAACACATTTCAGTTCATCCCCGACAAAGTCTAAGATCATTTGTCACATGAAGCTCCTCATGATCCAATTTCATTCAAGATCAAGTGTAGACGGCCTTTGAAGAAATCACAAGTCCGATTCAAGATCAAGTGTCCACCACCCTTGAATCAAATTCAGCTCCAGATAAAATAGGTAAATTCAGACCTTTGGAGGAAGTCTAGCAGAAAGGCCCTCCAACCCAGTTCAAGAACAAGTCTGTGGAAAGTTAACAACAAGTGAAACACCTCATTCGGCAACTATCACCGCTAAAAGACTAAAGCAGCAGGATCAATGATCAGCTTAAATAATTTGAAATCAGGGGGAGATACTCATCAAGGGGGAGCATCCAAAATAGATCAAGATCTTAACGAGGCAACTCATGTTGATATGTGGGCATCCAAGGGGGAGTGTTGAAAATACTAGTGGGTAATGAATGCCCACAGTATTGAATACCTGCCACAACATTGAAAACATTGCCAAAGGGTTGAAAACCTTGGCAAAATATTGATATGTGGAGATCATTTGTCAAAGATGTGTGCTTGGAGTTGCTCTATAAATAGAGCACTCCGTATGCTTCGAAGATAGAGCAGAAAAAGAAAGAGAGGAAGAGGAGAAAAGAGAATACATAGAGTTATCTTTGTACTCCTATTATTCCAAATTATAATGAAAGCATCACTGCTGCCCGAGGACGTACTCCAGTCACACTGACTGTAGAGGAACCTCGTAAATTTTGTGTCTTGTTTTATTTATTCCACTGTACACACATCGTCGATTTTACAACAATTTATTATTTTTTAAATATTTTTTCTGGATAAATAAATATTCTAGAAAATGATTAAGCCGTTGGTGTGTTTTTTTATTGTTTTTTAGACACATCATAAAACAAGATAATTGACACATATCCAACTAGGCAAGGCAACAACCATTCAGTTTGTGTTGGATTTCAGAGCATGCGTTGGAGAGAAGAGAATAAACAGATTTGAACTTTGTACAGTTTGATTTTATGATTTTGTATTGACAACGAAAGGTCGGAATGTTCTTCTTTTAATTTGTCATATACATTGATTAAATGACATGTTACAAGTAATTTGATCCATCTGTGCATTGTATAGTTTATGCAACTATACTCATTCAAAGTATTCAATTGCTAATCACGCTACATTATTTTGATTATGAAATGGATTTATGCACATTAAAGCATCACCCGTATCAATGGTGCACACGGAGGAGTGCATGATGATTATATTGTGTTATTGAGATTCATGCGTCGAGTTATGAAAAGAACTTGTGCATTATGCGCTTTGAAGTATGACAAGTTTAAATCATCTCCGAACCTTAGTGTCTTGAGCCAAAGGGACAAAAAATCTGGCATTTAATTTATGTCAAAGAAAAATTGAAGTCATTGATTTGCGTGAAATAAGCCAGCGGAATGAGTAGCGAACGTCAGACTCAATTTGTATGGTCTGAATTTATTGATCTTTAAGCTCCAGAAAATGAGATTCATAATGGATCCGTTCTCAAGTATGATCATGTCATGCGTTTGATGTGACATCAATGTAACAGAGGTTAACATTGCAACTAAAAATGACACATGGTATGTGAGTGGGAATTATAAAAAATGGGGTATATAAGCAGGTTCCATTCTTGCTAAACATGAGATAGTTTTATGCAATTAACCCTTCTGTTTTATATAAATATATTTTATTGTAATTTTAAGAGCATATTTATATAAATTGTAAGTTTGTAACAACAAATAATAGATCATCCTTAATTGGTATTTTAATTGTAATTGTAATTTTTTATTGCAAAATGACAAGTTTACTTGTTAGGATGCATGTGATCCAATATTTTAGTGGATAGCATGTTGAGTTTCTACCCATTCGTTTGGGGTTCGCAAATCTCCATTTTTTAAATTATTGTAATAGTTTCAAACTCTCTTCCTCTTCTTAATAATAATAATTATTATTTTTTAAATATTTTATTTATTGGGAAGAACATATGGATGAAACACTGCACAAAATCAAGTATCAATAAGACGTAATTTTGAAAAATGAGGGAGGATTCTCACCCGATTATCTTTGTGAGGATTCCTGGAATTCTCAAATCACATCCGTTCATCGTACATCGTGCGATCAGAAATCGTTGTAAATTTTTTTATTTAAAATTGAATACAAACAGTATCTGACGAAAACTGACCGTACGATGTACGATGAACGAATTTGATTGGAGGATTCCCGAGATCCTTACAAAAAGAATCCGACGAGAATCCTCTCTCTTAAAAAACGTGACAACATTTATCATAATAATAAAAAGGCCTTAGAATGCGAAAACAGTTCCCTCCTAGTAATGATTAGTGGGAATTTGGCGTGCTTGTTTGTACGATACTCATTTGATCTGAGTCATCTCCATTCCTCAAATGGAGAGAGTGCTTGATTATCTACATCCAAAAGAAGTATTCCAATCTACATCTGAAATTTGTAATACAAATATCGAGGGAAAAACAGAAACCAGGAAACCAGATGGCGCGAGCTTCAAATGAGGGGCTGGGCGACCCCCAAGTCAACAAGCTCACTGTTTTGTGAGGGTCGGGAGAATGTTTACTCTTATTTTGTAAAGATATTGTTTTTACGATTCGAACCTGTGACCTTTCAATCGTAAATGAGCTGTTCTCACAGCTAACCCTTAAGGTGGACCTTAAAATACTAATAAAAATTCAAAACTGATCTGTTATTAAATCGTATACTTCACACATTTCAAATGACTCAAATGATGTATTCAAGGTTTGACAAAAAAAAAAAAAAAAAAAAAGAAAATGATGTATTCAAGGAAGAGCGGGTGGAGGACATTGCATGCAGACCAAAGAGACTACCTTCCACAAAAGTGTTCTAAGAAAAACTGTCTCGTCTGTGAGTAGAAAGAACTTTGCAGACAGCGAGAAGAAGCGTCACATTCCGAGTATGGATATTATTTACGAATAATGTGACTGAAGTTCGATGGAATTTACATTTAAAGAAAACCTGCAAAACAAAGGACTACGCAGAGTCCGTCGAACAAGTGATACAAAGTTCACCCTTAAACTCTACCAAAAAGTATTACCTTCTATAAAAACAAAACGTCAGAATATTTACATATACAAATCAAATATATTAATATGAAATGGTTTATAGCAAAAATTGGAACAAACAATGCGAGCAATATAAAAGATGGCAACTCTTAACACTTAAGACTTTCTAGGAAATTATTGAAAATACCCTAAAATCTTAAGATGCTGATTTAACGTGGTAACAATAGAATTTGGCCTACAAATCCCATACATCACAACCAGTGACGGATCCATGATTTTAAACTCAGGGGATTCCAATTATAAAGGTCAAAAAATTTATAGACAAAAATAACTTTGAAAATTTAAATATAATACATTTCATTCAAAAATCAAATGCAAAACAATATTACAAATTATAAAATCATAATTCAGACGTCCATTACGAGGTTTCACCAACCGCCTCCCTCCCCATTCTCCCAAAGCCATGGCAACTCCACCCCCAAATTGCACCAACCCATGACAAATCATATCCATCTTACAAACCTTATGAAGGAAATTTCACCCATAAGAAAAATTACTAAGATGGTTGAAATAATTTGGAGAAATTTGGGCTTATGTACTGCCCCCACTAGACGACAGAGAAAGGTTGGAGGAGAAGTGGGTGGCACCGACGGATGAGACCATGGCAGAAGCAAGGAGGAGAGAGGCAAGAAGGGTCCCTATTTTCTTTCTTCTCCGTGTGCAGTCAGCTTCTCCGAGAAGAAGACAGCCACTGCAATCTGCAACCTACAACCTGCACAGACCTCATGCTCGAGTACGAGGGGTCTTCGGAAAATTTATAGCAGTGATTTAGGATCGCTGACGGGTCCTGGGACCTCCCAGGTCCCTATGTGGATCCATCCTTGATCACAACAAAGTGGTGGGTTGGATTTGTGACGTTCTTTTTGAAACGCCGGTTCAATACATAAATATCATGATGAATTTAACGATGGCAACCTGAATTCTCCTTTAGAGCAGCATGGACAAGTTCATGAGCCACAGTTTACAGCTCAGGGGCAGAAGGTTTAGCTTCCTCCAACTGATCATGTCCCTCCTACTTAAATCTTCCTCCTAACAAGTGAGACAACGAATAATTTCCTCCGCATCCAAGGCCATACCGACACCAAAGTTTCAGTAGCGTGGGGCGAGAGCCATTCTGTGACAGATAAGGACCTAGAAAGCTGCAGATGAAAACAAACAAAACATAAAGTAGAAACAAAATTAACACAACAATTCTTGGGAAATTTATCTCATATGTTAAGGATCGAAGGTAATAAACCTCTGAACACATCCCATACACAAATACCAAAATGATTTCTAGGAATAATCGTATGTATTCTCCGTATTAGTAAATTAGTAAGTGACCTTATGATTCTGCAAAAAATGTATGATATGAATAATATGATTATTTGGGTATCTCTCATCGATTACTATCATCTTGTATCTGCATGATCTCCAATAGCAATGAGTAAATAATGATGCAGGGGAAAGCGAACTGAAGTACCTGGACCGAGTTTGCACCTATTGCACGTCACTTGATGTTCCGATTGATTGAGACCCTTCTGATAACCAACAAATTATGTCAACTGAAGCATGAAAAACGACGTTTGGTCAGTAATATGAAGAAAAAAATAAATTTGAGGGACGGGAATTAAACAAACATGAATAATTTGATTTGAGAAAACAATTGCCTTCAATAGTTTGGGTTTGAGAAATCTTGGGCTGTTTTGGGCTAGTTGGCTCATCTTTCCTTGAGACAGGGACAATTACGAATCACTTGCTCATGTAATTTGGCGAGACGCTGCATAGCTTCAACCACGAGCACATTATCACAGTCCTCAATGGTGCACCTTGAAGCAAGTAGGATTTGAAGTAATCTTGATCAAAGGAGATTTTTGTTCAAAACTGAAGAAAAGAAAGACAGCGTCGAAACAAACAAATACTGAATAATTGATACGAGAAAATAATTACCTTTAGACAGGGGGAGAGTTCAATCTCTAGCTCTCTCAATTTGGTTAGGTGTTGCATAAGCTTCGACGGTAGGCTGATACATCATACATCACATTCTACCAACCTCGTCATATGCAGCGAAGTCAGAGATGCAAGGTTATCCAGCCACTCTGGAAAGAAAAAAAAAATCCACTCCTTTAAAATCTACTATCCGTATTCCATACAAATATTTCAGAAGTAAAAGCATAATCAACACAAGATTTCAAGAAGAAAAAAAAAAGTAAATATCTCAAATGATAAGGATTGAAGTACCTGGACAACGTTTGGTCTTAAATATTACGCATCACTTGTTGTTCCAATTGAGTAAATGTCTTTCTGAAAACCACATAAGAAATTATATAATAGATTCCATCAGTGAAACAACATTGGAGCTACATACATCAAAAGAGAAGAGGAGGTGGTGGTATGAAAACCTTACTTTTGCTTAAATGTGAACTTGAAACGATTAGCATAAGAGTAAATCTTGCACACCATCGGGACAGGCACTACTCGCCTATGCATATATTCCTCTTTAAAGATTAAAAGCATGAATATCCAAATGTGCGAGATTGTTGGGGCGTCTAATGGGTCGAATTGGAATCTTCCGAGTGATTATCCGATACGTCATGCGAGTAAACTAGTCAAGAAATATGTTCAATTAATACTTAATACAGCAGAAAACAAAAAGTGACGAAGAGAATTGAACAAATTATACATGAATAGCTGAATTGGAGAAAAAAAATTACCACTGCTATTTGTAATGTGGGAAATCTTTGGCCATTCCGGGCCGCTGTTCTTGTCGCATCTTTCCATCAAACGCGGACACAAATCAATCTCTAGGTCATGTAATTTGGTTAAACGTTTCATAGCTTCGACGGTAGGCAGATACATCAGATTCTTACATTCACGAATTTGCAACTGTGTAAGAGATGTAAGTTTGCCCAACCACTCTGGAAGAGCCTCCACTCCATCGAAACCATAAATGGACAAACATGTTAGAGAAGTTAGGTCTTGAATTTGTTGAGGTAAAGACTTGAGCTTTGGCCATCCCAGCAACTCTAATCTTTCAAGTTGTGATGGAACTTGAAAATCCGGGAAAGAAACTAGCTCCTCCCAGTATGCACCGATTGACATCTCTTCCAAACGAGATAGAGACTGCAGCCCCTTGGGAAAATATTGTAATTTCCCACAATCTGACAATTTTAAAGAGCAAAGGGATTGCAAGGTGGACACATCTTGATCTGCCAGAGATATCAAATCGTGGCAACCTATGACAGACAAAGTGGCAAGAGAAGTGCAGGATGCGATCCCACTTGGTATACTTGTTAATCCACCACATTTCTCAATATGCAACTGACGAAGGGATTTGAGGTTGCCTAAACTAGGAACAGCCTCTAGATTAGGGCAATTCTTGATACTCAGATCTTCAAGAGAGACTGGGGTTTGTATCCCATGACCCGACAAAGTCCTCAAATTGGGACAATCCTCGATAAACAGTTTGCGGAGACTAGTACAGGAATGAAGTCCACTCAGTATACTTGTGAATCCATTGCATGCTTTAATTTCCAAAACACGGAGGCATGCGCAACCATTTAACGACAACTCGTCCTCGTTCTTGTCCTCGTCCTCCTCTTCAGCCTCCTCCATGAGTGCAGTACACCTTTCAATAACTAATTTGCAGAGGGAAGGCAGACTGTGAATTGAAATGCATCTTAACTTTGGGCAACCAAATATGTTCAACTCCTGAAGAGAATGGGATGGTGAAATTGGAATGAATGTTAGATTGGGGCAATTTTCAATCTCCAACGTCTCAAGGGCGTTGCAATTTTCTAACCCAAAAGACAAGCTTGACAGTTTCTCACAGTACTCAATTTTCAATTCACGGAGACATGGTATGCCGCGTGTAATTGGAGTCAACTCTAAAAGACTAGGACAGCGCCGTATAATAAGCTTCTCAAGGAGAGGGAGCGTGTGTGGTGCATCAGATAAATACCTCATCTTTTCACAATATTCGATTACCAGTGACCTCAGATTGTGGTTCTTTTCCACCACTCCTGCCGGCAGACAAGTAAGCTCCTTAATACCATATATTTCGACAGAAGCGAGAGTGGTTACTTGACTGCATATATTTTCTATTGGCAAGGTGTTATCAACAGCCAATATTTCCAACTCCCGGAGAGACGGAAACTGAGTGGGAGCATTTCTCAATTCCATACAATTCCTAAGAGTCAACTCCTCAAGGCAGGGAAACACTACCTGAACAACCGGTTCCTTCCATTCACTTAGAGTTGGGCAATTCTCAATTCTTAAGCTTTTCAATGCTGGAAACACAGCCACCCTGGACGTCTGATTCCTTCTTCTGCTGGTTGTAGCCACCCCATCATTCTTAACATAGTTGTAACCATAAAACTCGACTCCCACACATTTAATCTTATCCATACCATAAAAAACAATACTTCTAAGATTTGGTAAGTGGCCGAGTGTTGGGACTTCTTCACAATCTGTGCAATTATACAGCTCAACCTCTGTTAAATTGAATGGCAACAAATCACCCGTCATCCATGATGCAAATTTAGTACCCTTGAAGTTCAAAATCTTTAAGCTTTCTAACTTCGGTGGCGGTTGGAGCCCTTCTAGTATATCCCGGTCATGCAGATTCGCGTTTCTTGCCCTGGAAAACCCCCAACAAAGTTCCAACCTTTGTATGTTTGCCTTTCCCACTAAATTTGCTTTCTGTGCTTCCTCCTTGTCCCTCACACATCCCAATGATCTAAGAATAAGTTTTCCCTTCAATTGGTTTAAACCACCCAGCTCATCAATTCCATGACTGCTCGCCTTATCCAATGTAAAGGAAGATAATGTTTGCAGATCAGTCAATCTTCTCATCCCAAATGGAACTTTCCTAACCTTATCGAAATACACATGTCTCAAGTTGATCAAATTTTCCAGTTCTGTTGGAAACATTTTAAGAAAGTTTGTTTCACACATTCTTAACGTTTGAAGGTTATAGAGCTTGCCAGTAGACTTTGGGAGTTCTTTTATTCTAGTCCCAGAAATGTTCAGATACCTCATGTGTCTTAGATCACCAATTGAACTAGGCAACTCCTCAATTTTAGCCCTGTATAAATTCAACATCCGCAAACCTGTAAACCTTTGTAAGATGCTATTAGGGACCTTGCCATCAACAAACAATGACCGCAATCTTCTAACACTCCCTTGTGGAATTCTTTCAAGTGTAGTGGAAGAAATCCTTGCAACATGCTGAATCTCAAGTGTATCATCCATCTCATTGAGGTCCGAGGTCAAGCTTTCAGATTTAAATACTTCTTCTGCAAAATCATGCACTAAATCGTGCATCTTGCATTTGGTAACCATTCCATACTCATCTTTTATAGCATCTTGAAATAACGAGTTTTGCAGTAGAATATTAAAATATTCATTCCCTATATCCTCCATATTTTTTGTGGGAGAAGTATGGAGAAATCCTTGCGCCATCCAAAGCTCGATCAAGTTATCCCTTTCAATTTTACAATCTTTCATAAACATTGAGTAATATGCAAAACACTGCTTCAAAGATGGCGATTTCAAATTATCAAAACTCAACTTCAATACCGACATGATTCTATCCTCTGCTTTTGGTAATTCCCATATTTTATTATGTTGAATTGAGAGCCATTCATGTGTGCTATTTCGAGAACGCATCATGCTTCCTAAAACCTGGTGGTACATAAGTTACAGTTTCCGTATTTAAAAAAAAAAAAATATATATATATATAACAATTAAATTAGCAAAATAAATAACGGAAAAAAAATTTACAATTGATTAAAGTTTCACTAATAATCTTAGAAAAATGGCTAAATTAATCTTAACTTTATTTACAATTTTTGTTGTTAGAACTCTTCTCAAAACTCTTGATTGAGAAATATACTTAGAATTTTTCACAAATTAAAAATATAGCTTTTTTCACTAATTCACTAAAGCGATAAATAGAACTAAAATATAACAAATAAATATGACAATAGAACATGCTGCAAATTTTTGATAATATATTAATGCATACCTTTACCACCAATGGTACACCAGCACACTTTTCAGCGATCGCCCTTCCAATGGTTTCACGAGCTGAATCTAGGGTGGAACTACCATCTGGAAAAGCTTCACCTTTTAAAATGGACCAACAATCCTCTACTGATAGAATCCCCAAACAACATCGCGGCAGCGTCTCTGTGATCGATGCAGTTTCGGTACTGCGGGTAGTAACAATGATAATGCTTCCGGGAGCAGAATTAACTTTTAACAAACAACTCATCAAGCTGCTCCATAAAGTCTCATCTTCATTCCAAACATCATCGAGTATCAACATATATCTCTTCCCTATCAATGTTTTTCTGAGAGTATTAAGCAATGCTTCCTGACTTTTAAATCCAGTCTTGTCCGAGTTAAGCGACTCGAGCATCCTATCTAGAATCAAATTAACGTCAAAGGTGTTAGATACACACACCCACAGTTTTTCATCAAAATGTCTACCAATAGCATCTTCATTGAATATTGATTTTGCCAAAGTCGTCTTTCCAAGTCCCGCCATTCCCACAATCGCCATAACCGAAAGGTTCTTTTCCTGATTCTTGGACTCGATCAAGGTTGCAATTATACCTGACACAATCTCCTCCCTTCCAATGATCTTTTCATCATCACCAAAGCTTGAGACAGTTTCCCTGTTCCCCATACCTGGGGTGGTTGCATCGACTCTCCTTGCAACTAAGTGAATCAGAGATGCTTCAATCTTGAGAACCGCCAGCGACGCATTGATGTTCTTAATCTTGTGTGCCATTTCTTGACGAAACAAAATGGGATTGGAGAGTGAAAGGAAGTTGAGTACCTTATTCTTCAAATGGTTTCGAAGCTCTTCTTTACGCCGGAGAACTTCGTAGTTGATTTCCTCCAAGACGTCATCCGCATCACGAGCTACGTCTTTCAGTTTCTTGACCCACTGTCTAACTGCCATGCCCCGATCCTGTGGTTGGTAGGCAACATCGCCTAAGTACTCTTGAATTGCCATTATCGATTGACGAAGCTCAGTTAGTTCCTTTTTGAATCCTCGGAAAAGACTGATTTCTTGAGCAGCAAGTGTACCCACCTTCCTTAGTATTCCCTCCAACGGATAAGTATAGAGAACCTCTAACAGCTTTCCACCTTCCATAGTCGCGCGAAAGCTACAAAGAGATGAGAGGATGTCAGAGAATGGAAAGATTGCTAATAGTTAGAAGTTGAATCACAGGCTTAATAATATTTGATGATATGACAAGACCCCACGAGACTTTTGTATATGGCTGGAATTAAGGCAAACCCCGAACACAATACTATCTACTAAAAGCCAGTTCCATCCACTGAAGTTGTTTTCATTGCTTCTTCCTTGTCTTTCACATGTTCCAATGGTCCAATAAGTAGTCCCCCCTTCAATTGATTCAACCCTCCCAGCTCATCAAGTCTATGACGCCTTGCTCTATCAAAAATAAAAGAAGTTAGCATTTGCAGATGAATCAATCTTGTCATCCCAAATGAAGCTTCTATATTCTCATCGAAATAAATGTGTTTCAAGTTGATCAAATTTTCCATTTCCGTAGAACATGTTTGAAGACTCTCTATATACATTTTTAACATCTGAAGAGTATAGAGCAACATGCTGTTTTTTCAAGCAACATGCTGTTTGAATGTGAAGTGCAACGCATGCATTAGTTCTTTCGTGACATCTCATAAAAAATAAAATTTTCAAATTAACAATTTGATCAAATTTTCAGACCTCTAAGACCAACTCTAATAGTGGCCTAAAAGCAAAATTACCTCCCAAAATTTCCCCCCAAACCCCCTCCAACCCAAGGGGAAAATTTGGGCTAAATGCTAAATGCTAAACCAATGCCAAATTCCTTCCAAAATTTAGCCCAGAAATCGGAGTGGACTACAACCAATATTTATCGGAATTTAAATTTTTTTAAATTAAAATGTTAATAAAATTAATTTACGATAGTCTACAAATTTATTTAAAAAAAAAATTAATTTAACAAAAAAAATAGCATAAGTTCATTTTTTAATAATCCCGAGCTAAAATTTTAAACTAGAACGGTTGAATCAGAAAAGTTGTTTCTAAGCTAAAAGTTAAATTTTCCGGGCTAAAATATTTAGCTTTTAGCCCAACCATTGGAGATGTTCTAAGAGCTTTCCAAGTGTGAGAATCCAATTTACTGACCCTTATAGTTGGCCCAATAGTATCATGACACATGTTATTCTAAAACAAATTAAATATACCCGTTATTCTTGTAACCAAACGTCCTGAAACACTCACACTCTCTTCCGTGACTGTTCATCTTCTAACCCATCGTTGCCGTCGAAGAGCATGAGAGAGTGAGGTTGGCTTTGGGGTCGACGGAAAAGAGAGAGATTGTTAATGGCTCACCGGAGAAGAGAGGGATTGAAGAGGAAACATGTTAGTAATGAGGGAGGCGAATGGGTGGAGAGGGGACGGGGGTGGGTCTGACGGCGTCACGGCAGCCATGGTAGATTTGCAATGGCAGCACCAAATCAAGGGAGGAAGGAAGGAAGGAAGGAGATGGATCAGTGTGTTAAAGTATGGTGGATTGGGCGACTCTGGTTGGTGATGGTGGGAAAAGATGGTGGATTGTGATGGACGGCTGGGTAGTGTTTCACTGAGGAAGAAGACATGTGTTTGGATAGCAGAATAACACATGTTTGGCTAGAAGAATAAAGGCTGATTGGTTATACATTAAATGAACATGTGTCGTTATTTAATTGTTCTACTTAATAAAATCAGTATATTTGTTACTCCCCAGTGAGTACCCGAAGTATTCTCCGTAGGATTTATGTATTGGTCCCTAAAAATAGGTTAACATTGACTGAAAGAGAGAGAGAACAAAACAAAGAGAACGATGGCATCTGTTTCTGAGTGCGGCCGGCCGGACAAGATAAACCAAGGCATAATCCAAGGGGCGCCACCCGGCAAGTGTTTAAAAGTGTATTTCTCTTTTTAATATATATTTGTCACGTGTTCAAAATATTTGTTATCCATTCAATAGACATCACAAGTTCATTAGAGATGTCATTATATTGGATGTTTCTAGATAATATTTTTGATATAATAACGTAACTAATAGCTATGAAGTCTTTCAATCATGATTAAGAAACTCAACGATTTTCAACTTAATTAAGAAAGTGAAAATTTTGATGAGATTTGATTTATTTTAGAACACCTACTAAGGCCCTGTTTGGTACACCGTATAAGACACCGGATAGGACTAATAATACGGTGTACCGTGTTTGGTGATCATTTGGATTAAATAAGCACCGGATTAAATAATCCGGGCCCACCTTTTTTAACCGATGCTTACCTGCTTAGTAATACCGTGCAAATACACGGTACAAATTAGTCGGGCGTCTGGAAAGAGCAGTCTTCCTCGCCATCTCTGCGCTCTCCAGTGCTCTCCAGGTGCTCTTTCTTCCTCTCCAGGCACTCTCTCTTCCTCTCATCCCAGGTTCGTCTTCTCAACTTCTTCTTCTTCGTTTGAATCACAATACTTTTCAGATTTCTTCTTCTAGGATTCCGCCCCTCCCTCTATTCTTCCCCCCCCTCCTATTTTTCTTGCAATTTTCTTTCAATTGATTGAATCTAGTTATCATTTTCTCTCTAATTATGCAATTGATTATGTAATTTTGTGTTTTAATTAGAATTTTTGAATTTTAGGGCTTTCTATTGGGGTCGAATTTGTGTGTGTGTGTGCGCGCAGATTGTGTGTGTGTGTGTGCGCGCAGATTGTGTGTGTGTGTGCAGCGTGTGTGTGTGTGCAGATTGTGTGTGTGTGCAGCGTGTGTGTGTGTGTATGTGTGTGCAGGGTGTGTGTGTGTATGTGTGTGCAAGGTGTGTGTGTGCGTGCAGCGTGTGTGTGTGTGTGTGTGTGCAGCGTGTGTGTGTGTGTGTGTGTGTGCAGAGTGTGTGTGTGTGTGTGCGCGCGCAGATTGTGTGTGTGTGTGCAGCGTGTGTGTGTGTGCAGATTGTGTGTGTGTGTGTGTGTGTGTGTATGCAGATTGTGTGTGTGTGTGCAGAGAGTGTGTGTGTGTGTGTGTGTGCAGATTGTGTGTGTGTGTGCAGCGTGTGTGTGTGTGTGTATGTGCAGAGTGTGTGTGTGTGTGTGTGTGTGTGCAGATTGTGTGTGTGTGTGCAGATTGTGTGTGTGTGTGTGTGTGTGTATGCAGATTGTGTGTGTGTGTGTGTATGCAGATTGTGTGTGTGTGCAGAGAGTGTGTGTGTGTGTGTGTACAGATTGTGTGTGTGTGTGCAGCGTGTGTGTGTGTGCAGATTGTGTGTGTGTGTGTGTATGTGTGTGCAGGGTGTGTGTGTGTATGTGTGTGCAGGGTGTGTGTGTGCGTGCAGCGTGTGTGTGATGATTTGCTTATGGTTTTTATCACTTACTATTAATTATATGTATTATTGATTAGATGTCGTAATGCCAATATAAAGGGTGTTCCACATGTTGTGTATGTAATTGTAGGAATTGAAAGTGAACAAAGTAGTCAACCAAAAGGAAGTAGAAGGGTTTGGAAACAACATGAAGAAGATGCATTGCTCTCCATACTTGAGGAGGCAGTTGTTAAGAATTTGCGATGTATTTTGTTAAAAACTGTAGCATGCATATATTTTGTTAAAAGTAGCATGCATATATTTTGGCTATCTGGACAAACTGTTTCTTACTGAAACTACCTTGCATTTGTATATTTTATGAACTTGGATATGTGGTTGGATTATATATCGTAACGATTGTAGTTGTTTTTTGTGAACCTTTTTTTATGTTATTAGAAAATATTTTGAATTTGATGTATGAAATTTACTATTTTTCTTTGTTATTGGAAAATTTATGTGGTTTTCAATAGGTATAAATATGAGAAAAGTTCAACAAAGAAAGAAAGTTTTGTTAATTTTTTTTTTCTTTTGTCCTATCCGGTTCAGTACCAAACACAGTATAAATAATACGGTCATTAATCCGATACTGCACCAAACGCCCGACTAATTTAGTCAGTACTATCCGGTGGCTATTTATCCTATCCGACAGAAATAGTCAGTACAGTCCGAGCTGCCAAACAGGGCCCTATACTTTATGGCATGGATACCAGTGTGTCCATAACAGTGGATGATTATAATCTTCATTCTTTCTTCTATATTTTTTTCCCTTATACCGACTAATTTGACATTACCATAAACACAATTTGCGTTTAGAATATTATAAGCAAAGCTGTGGGAAATTATCAAGATGCAGCCTTTTAGGTTCCACCTTTTCTGCCTTTTAGACTTTGGATTTGTAGTTGCGTTTCTTACCATCTTTCTGCTTGTCGGCATGAAGGTTTTGGCTTTCATGTGCTATTTATCTATTAAATTAATAACAATAATTGCTCACTCAAGGATAAGTAAGAACTCCTATTTAAAACTTTTAGTATTTTAATCAAAGAACTTTGTATTTATAATCAGAACCATTCATATTATGAATCACACTGTAAAAATCATATCTGCAAAAAACAAACTAAAACTAAGGTCGTTTAGTCAATTTATTGTAGCAAATGCATAGACGGGTTGTAATGCTTTTACAAATACCGTTCATTTGTTTTTAAACACTTTGATGAATAAACAACCTAAATTTTAATTGATTTTTTGCAGAGATGATCTTTATAGGATGATTTATAATATGAACGGTTCTGATTATAAACATGAAGTTCTATAAATTGATAACGAACAATTTTGAGAAATTTTGAGTAGAAGTTCCTACTCATATCTGAGTAACTGGGTATTGTTCTTAAATTAATCACTAATTGCTACATCTTAAGTTTTCTTTTGTTTGTCTATTTATGTCAGTCGCACCCTGGTTTAAATTAAAAGTGTGCTATTCATAATCATTTTTTACTTCTCGCACACTTTTATTAATTTTTACCATCGATCTTCTTTAATTCATGCGATTTAACAATCAAAAATTAAAAAATGTGTGTAAGAAATAAAAATAAATTTGTAAAGAACACAATCCTAAATTAATCTATAATGCAGGTCCAAAACTCGACCTCGGGAGCACATGTGGCAGCATATCTATTCTAGTCAATGTAATTGTGTTATGTCATAATCACAGTTAAAGTTATAAAATGAAGGGAATTTGCCTGAAATGAGAATTTTACAAATCTCAATTGCTAAAATAATAATAATAAAAAAAAAAAAAGTAACAACATTTCAATCAAATATTGATGATGTTATCAATTAAATATTGTGCATGTATCAGTAAAATTCGAAAAGTGACCCTTTCATCCACCGAAATTTGTATTTTTATCATTTTAGCCAATTTTCGAAAATGTTTAAATCTTCATAGGTTGAAAAATTCAAAAAAATTAAAAAATATTAGTCTGACTAATTGATTGGCCGAGGCTATGACAAGCACAGTTGTATTTCACATGTGAAATAAAATATATCCGAAATGCTTTGACCCGGAAAAATGCTGACCTAAAACACCAAGTTGTAGTTCTCTTAGGATTTGCAGCAGGTTTTGCAGCATTAGTTTTAATATTCCACAGTTACATACATTTTCAGTATCAGATTATTTGGCTCCAAGAGAGAGAGAGAGAGAGAGATAGAGAGATGAAAATGTCAACTGGGTTCTTCCTCCTCCTCCTTTTGATGCTCTGTGCAAGTTCAGTTCGTGCGCAGCGCCGGATAGGTTAGCGTTTTTTTTTCGAAGCCAAATGATATGTTGTCTTGTCTGATCATTTTCTTTATGCATCTGCTTGTAACTTCTTGTTTAGATCTAAATGTACTTGTAGAAAAAGAATCTGTTTCTTTCGATTTGTTGCTTGAGTTCTAAGACTTATTTCATTTATTTGTTTTGGAGTAGACTTCATAAGCATTGATTGTGGTTCTCCCTCGAAGCTCTACGAAGACACGGATACGAACATAACATACTCACCGGATGGAGATTACATAGACACAGGGATAAACCAGAACATCTCTTCTGAATTTATGTATCCAAACAATCCCAACCTCCCTTTCCCTCTCTCAGACCTCAGGAGTTTTCCTCAAGGAAACAAAAATTGCTACGTGTTGAAACCCGAAGCAGGAAATGGCAGTTTGAATTTGATTAGAGCTACCTTCTTGTATGGAAACTACGATGGAGAAAACAAGCTGCCCGAATTTGATCTCTATCTCGGCGTCAACTTTTGGTCGACAGTGAGGTTTGAAAATGCTTCAGATATTGTTACTAAGGAGATTATAGGTTTTGCAGAATCAAATACCGTGGACATTTGTCTAATAAATAAAGGGTTGGGAACTCCTTTCATTTCAGCGTTGGAATTTAGACCGCTTAATAGCTCAACTTATGGTACTGAATTTGGGACTTCTGCATCATTAGTACTCATTGAAAGACTGGACATTGGACAAGGCAATGGAACAGGTCGATATGGAGATGATGTTTATGATCGCATTTGGTCACGTCACATTTCACCTTCTTGGGATCCAATTAGTACTTCTTCGTCGATTACTACCTATGAGAACGGTTATAGAGTGCCATTGGAAGTAATCCGGACTGCAGCTACACCTCAGAATGCAAGTGAACCCTTAAATTTGTACTGGAACACAACTGACATGAATGCTCGGTTTTATGTTTTTATGTACTTTGCTGAAGTGGAGAAACTTGAGAAGAATCAGTCAAGAAAATTCAAAATATCATGGAATGGATCTCCATTGTTTGGACCATTCACTCCCCGTTACTTACAGGCAGACGTGATATCTAATTCAAGAGCTCTGGTGGGAAAGGATCACGAAATTTCTTTACACAAGACAGAGGACTCTTCCCTTCCGCCGATTCTGAATGCTGTTGAAGTTTTCCAAGTTATGCAGCTGGTTGAATCACCTACTTATGGTGAAGATGGTATGTCTTCCTTTGTTAAATCAACAAGAACATTCTTACAAGTATTGATATATGCTTATTTCCTCTGGAAAAGAAATGCTTGTTGAAAAATATAAAAATCCCACCTCGGAATCCTGACAATATAAAATACAACATATAGTAGCGAACTGTGCGTATGATTAAGTTGGAAACAATGTTGGTGACCGCTGGTTGTTCTCTCTTAAATTTGACCAATTTTTAGCTTTATCTGTCCTGTTTGATCTAGTTTTGTTAATGACTGCAGCTGATGCCATAACGAACGTCAAAACTACATATCAAATAAAAAAAATCTGGGCTGGTGATCCTTGTGGACCTAGGAATTTCTCTTGGGAAGGACTAGAATGCAACTACAGCGTTTCGCTTCCTCGGATTATTTCCCTGTGAGTCCTTCTAAGGAACTAGTCTTCGTACAATTTCTTTGTCTTTTCAATCTAATTCTAAGCCGATTTGTCTTTTATTGTGATTAGAAACTTGAGTTCAAGCAATTTGAATGGGATAATAGCTGCTTCCATTGCCAATCTCTCATCACTGGAGTCCTTGTAATTGTTCTTCACTGTGCTTCCTTGAAGACTCATCTTGCCGAATTTATCCACTTTACTATCTTGCAGAACCTACTAACTATAATGCTTTTCTTCCCAGAGATTTGTCGAACAATAACCTAACCGGGCCAGTGCCTCAGTTCTTGGAAGAACTAAAGTCGCTCACTCTCTTGTAAGTGCAATCCCTACATGATCATAGACTCATTTGATACTAGAATTCCATATTATTAAGAATTGATCTGCAGGAATTTGAAAGGCAATCAATTGTCTGGTTCAGTTCCAAACGCTCTTCGCGAGAGATCAGAAGCTGGATTACTTGTACTGGGGTAAAAATCGCTTCTTGTGTATCTGGTTTAGAAACAAGCCTTTGGTTCAAAAAATAACAGAAATAAGAAGAATTTTTGTGTTCATTTCAGTGTGGATACCGAAAATCTTTGTGGCTCGGGTTCATGCAAAAAGAAGAAGAAAATTGTTGCTCCAATAGTTGCGTCGTTAGTATCAGCACTAGCAGTCGTTATAGTGCTGATGCTAGCATGGAAATTGAGAAGAAAAAGAGAATCAGGTACCTTTACAGATCTCAGTAGCTCCCCAAATTGTAACAGTATTACTTTGAACAAAGAAGAACTCTCGAAACAGGTTGTCTAGATCGAATGAAAATTTATACAATGCGTACAGATAATTTTTTGTGTACTTAAAGGTACAGAAGCAGAACCCTTTAACAAAACAGCTATAGCATCAAAGAAGTGCCAGTTTACTCATGAGGAGGTTTTAGATATCACCAAAAACTTACAAACCTCAATCGGGAAAGGAGGATTTGGGACTGTGTACCATGGTTGCATGAAAGACGGAACCCAAGTTGTGGTAAAAATGCTTTCTGCATCATCAACTCAAGGACCTAGGGAGTTCCAAACAGAGGTTTGTCATTTAGAATTTCTTGGAATGCAAGGTAAATGCCAAGCCTAGTCTCGTTTGATGCACGTTGTGATGAGTTTGTTCTTGACTGCAGGCTGAGCTCCTGATGAGAATCCATCATAGAAACTTGGCCTCGTTTATTGGATACTGCGATGATGCGAACAACTTGGCACTTATATACGAGTACATGGCTAATGGCAACCTAAAAAACTCTCTCTCAGGTATAATCTTGTTATCAAGATAGAGAAATTTCGCAAGTTTATGTTGGTCCATCTTAAATCTAGTGAACACAACACACATTATTGGTTGCAGATGCAGAAAGGAGTTCGCAGATGACATGGGAAATGAGACTTCATATAGCAATCGATGCTGCACAAGGTTCGTGCTTCCTGTTATTTCAGTGAAATAGATGTGATGATGTTTACACAAATTATTGTTCTACTAACGGAATGCAAAATTTGGTTCGCAGGTCTCGAGTACTTGCATCACGGATGCAAGCCGCCTATTGTCCACAGAGATGTGAAGACAGCCAACATTCTCTTAAGCGAAAACTTGGAAGCTAAAATAGCGGATTTTGGACTTTCCAAGGTTTTTGCTAGTGACATTGAGACTCAAGTGAACAGCCGGATATCTTGATCCAGTGTATGTTTAGATTTTCTCATTCTATTACCATTATAATCATGCGAAAATACGATGCAAAAACAAGGAACAAACTCTTAATCAAAAATAAAATTGAAGGGGCACTAAACTGACAATAAGCCGCATACAAACCACGACGTTGTGATTAATGAATATTAGTTTTTGTTTACAGATACTACAATTGCCAAAGGCTGAATGAAAAGAGTGATGTGTATAGTTTTGGGGTAGTTCTATTAGAGCTAATCACTGGCCAACCTGCAGTGATAAAAAGTGATGACGTAATCCACATAGCAACGTGGGTGAGTTCTAAGCTCGAAAAAGGGGAACTTAAATGTATTGTAGATCAAAGGATGCAAGGAGAGTTCGATGAGCATTCGGTCTGGAAAGCGTTAGAGATAGCAATGGCGTGCACAACCTCTACTTCCCAACACAGAGTCGCAATGGATGTTGTATTGTCTGAGCTCAAATATTGCTTGGAAATGGAGTTGTCTAGGCATCGAGAAAGAACTCCAAGATCAATAGAAGAACTTCGCGCTGCGTTTGGGCCGTATAATCATAGTTCACCTGAAGTTCTCTCCGTGTATACAGATTCCACAAATGTTGATTCCATGACCGGACCGTTTCCTAGGTAACTGGTGACATTTTCGGCTAGTTGACGAAGAAGATATATACATACTACAATATCCATAAAGTTCTTTTTCTTTCTTTGATCTTTTTGCATATTACTTTGTATTTCTTTCTGCATATATTATACATGTTTGGAAGTGCTTTTAAAATAAAATATAGAAGCACTTTATTAAAAACACTTATGAGCATAAGTATTTTTTAAAGAAGCATTTCTAAATGGCTTGTAATTCATTTTGAGTTTTTTATTTGGTATACAAGTTTTCACTTCATTTTTTTGTTCAATGGAGTAAATCAATCCAAATTATGTTACTAAATGTTGTATCTTATCTATTTTTCTTGGAGGTTATCATGCATGGTTTGAGGCTTTAGACTAAGTAGAGTGGTAGAATAAATTGGTATTGAATTTGTCATCAACGAGATTTGAATATCAGACCATGCAGTTACAAGTGAAAAGAAATATCACTAGATTAGTACTAAGTGACTTTAAAATACATTTTTTCAACCACTATATATATATTTTAGAGTGTACAAATTAACGTGTGTATAGCGTATAAAATAAGTGAAACCAAAATAGAATAATTAGTCAAATGCCTACTTGATACATAAGTGCTCAACAATTGATTCCATATTATTGGTTTAATCCAATGCTATGTACAACATGACAAACAAGACCTCAATCGTTTTACTTTTACAAGTGATTATTCTTAAAGTTCAAATGTTTTTCAATAATACAGAACATTTCAATATAACAAGTAAAGTTTGGGCCAGATTGATACAAAGCCCAAAACCAAAAACAAAAAAAATTAAAACCGGAAGTTAGGGTTGTACTTCAACCCCCGCCGCACTACTTCGTCCGTCGTCTCTTTATCGCAAATAGCAAGCCGCGGAGAGACTGTGTGAGCTCAGCAATGGCAGCAAAAGCAAGGAACCCCAGAAAGATCCGGAACCCAGATCTCGTCCGCCGGGTGGGTAAGTTCTCGAGGTCCAAAATGTACCACAAGCGTGGTCTTTGGGCTCTCAAGGCCAAAAACAGCGGCGTCTTCCCTCGCCACCATGCGAAGCCGGCAGCCGAGACCCAGCCTGAGAAGCCGCCCAAGTTCTACCCAGCCGACGATGTCAAGAAACCCCTCGCCAACAAACGCAAGCCCAGGCCCACAAAGCTCAGGTTCTCTTTTTCTCTACTTTCTCTCAGATTTTAATTATTTTTCAAATTCGAATCATTCGGTTTTTAATAATATTTATTTATAATTGTTGTCAAATATAGAAATTAGAAAATGGGTGTTTGATGATTTAATTAATTAATTAATTTTTTTTAATTTTTTTTTAATTTGGTTGGTTGGATGTAGGGCTAGTATTACATCAGGGACGGTGCTGATTGTATAAGCTGGAAGGTTTAGGGGAAAGAGAGTTGTTTTTCTTAAGGAGCTTTCATCTGGGCTACTTCTTGTTACTGGTGAGTTCCGATTTTTTTAAACAGAAATTATTGTTCCTGAATTTCGAATGAATGTTAAAAAGTTTTATGTTACTGGGAGGTTCTTTGATCAGTTGAGAGACTCTAATTGTATAAATGGTCATTCCAACATAACTTATTTTAACAAAATTTTGATGAAATTGATGAAAAAAAGACTATAACTACACATTTTGATAAGTTGAGGGATCAATGGTAATAGATTTTTAGTTGAGGGATCATTGCTACAATTTACTCAAAAGCTAATAATTTAACTATTAAATTTTTCACCACTTGCATAAAAATATGTGGTATACCATTGTTCCGACCGTAATAAAAATTTCTCACGAGAAAGAGGGGCGGAAAGAATTAACAAAATGTACTTGGCTAAAGGGTGGAAAAGTGTGTCTAGCAACTTTTTATAAGATTATGAAGGGAATGAAAGTTGAGAGAAAGGAAGCACTTTGATGGGAGTGAGAAAAAGAAGGGCGCTTCACTAAAAGGGAACTGGGAAGGGTAATTTGAGATTAGAGGGTTTGGAAGATGTCTTTAGAAAATATGATGAATGTAAAAGAGATAAGACCTCACTTTTTTCGTAAAAGGATAAAAAAAATAGATAATAATTCGACGAATGAGACTTCTTTAAAAGTGATAATTATCGGTGAGTTCTATGGAAGACTCGAATATTAACGGAAATAAAACAAAGTCAATGATATAAATATAAAATATAATATGAATAAAACAAAGTCAATGATAGAATTATATAATATAAAATTATTATATATTGTGATCAATTTAATCATAATCATCACGCAATCAGAGCCAATCAACAAATTGGACTGACTTTCGTAGTGTCCTCCGACAATGAAATCAAGATGCAGCCTGACACAGTAATGTTAGTTAATTCAATATTTAATTATATATGCAAGTAGGAAAATATATATAAAGTTATAAGCTTTATAGAATAGATTTGTAGTTTCCGATCATCAAAAACTTAAAAAATAAAAAAAATTTAAAAAAAACTAGGGAGGTCAAAATTTTAAACTAAATTTATAAACCAAATGATATGTCACCAATAAAAAATAAACACATTAATCAACACTTAAATAACAATCTAATCATCAACATCCACATCATTTGGTTAACAAAATTTGGTTTAGAAATTTGATCTTCCTAACATTACCCTTAAAAAAAATCTAAGAATAAAACACATGGCTAATGCATCTGGCGACTCTCAATCATCCCATGTTCAAAACTTGGTGGGTTAAAAATGGATGTGGGTTCTCTTGTGCAGTGAATTAGTGTAGGATGAATACTAGTTTATATTGATTTTTTCCTCGACTTAATCATTTTGATCAAATACTTTGAGTTTTTATTCTATTTGGCATGCTCGCAACGCTGTTCGTTGTCATGAGGAGGTTGTTTCCATCAATTATGTTGTAAGGGCGATTAAATTTCAACTCCTTGAAATTGATTCTCTCAATTCTGGCTATATGAAGAATTTTGTGAAAGAGCTTTGCATTCTTCATTCTATTGGTGTTTGTGGACGTCCTACTAAGGCTCCAAAAATTATTGAGTTATTGTGGCGCTCGCCTTCTCAATCTTGGATCAAAATAAATATTGATGGTGCTGCAAGAGGTTCCCCTGGTGTGGCTACATTTGGTGGTATCTTTTGGGATTTTACGGGTCATTCTCTTGGTTGTTTTGCGGGTTCAATAAGCTTGGCCTCTTCTTTGGATGCCGAATTACGCGTTGTTATTCATGCTGTATCTTTATTGGTATAAAGGTTGGCATTCCTTATGGATTGAATGCGACTCCTTACTGGTTGTTCATATCTTCTTTCATCATCTTCACCTTCTTTGACATTATCCCTTGGAGACTTTTGGTTAGTTAGCATAACTGTCGAGTTTTACTATCCTCCATGCAGGTTTAGATTTCTCATATTTTTAGAGAGGGTAATCAAGTTCTTGATTGTTTGGCCAATCATGGTGTTGATCACCCCGGTGTCCATTAGTGGGATTCATGCCCTCCTTGTGCTGCAGCTACTTATTTCTCACATTTCTAACCTTCCTTGTTATAGGTTTTGCTGAAAGAGATTTTGAATTGTTGTTATGAATTCTTTAATGGTCTGGGTTTGGCCTCATATCCCCCTTGACATATTGTATTTTTCTTGTTTATCAATAAATTCTCCTCAAAGTCACTTCCATGATAGCAATCCTGAAGTGGGATGGACTTTGCGGCCAAATTTATAAAAAAAAAAAAAAAAGAAAGTACTTTGGGTTGTGTCCCTGACTTGTACGGTTGTACCACACTAGCCCTAACAGGAACAATGTTTGAAATGCATACTCTAGAAAATACGTACGATGGCTTGACCAAATAGCTCTTAGTTTGAACATTGCATGATCGAATGATTGATGCAGACTAAAGCATCTCCGTGAAATACGGATTATGTATGTGCCGTGCAAGTTGTGCAGCATTAGGTTACAAAGCTACACTGACTTATACGTTTTTCTGCATTTTTGGTCGGGACATTGTCGCAGGTTTTAAATACCAGGTAGTCCTTGGGCTGCAATGAGACAAATAGAGATGAAGATCTCAACTAGTTTCCTCGTCTTACCGCTCTGTGCAAGAGTCGTTCATGGAGAGTGCCGAATAGGTTAACATTTTCTTTAACGAAAGCAAATGGTATTGCGTCCTTCAAATTTATATTTTTTTAGCTCAGATTCAAGCAAGTGCAAGAAGAACATTGTTGTTCCAATATTTGGATCATTACTATCAGCAGTGGCCCTCCTTCTAGTTATGGTGCTCATATTGGCATGGAAGCTTATAAGACTAAGAAAGCCAGGTACCATTTTATACCATTGATACTTATTCGGTTAGAACGGATGCTGCTATTATGGTGTAGTGACATTCCAATCCAGTTAGTCTGAACTCATGTCTTTTTGTCTACTTAAGCTGCAGATGGAGAAAAACGTAACAAAACACCTTTAGCATCAAAGAAGTCCCAGTTTACTTATGACGAGGTTTTAGAAATCACCGAAGACTTTCAAATTGACATAGGGAAAGGAGGATTTGGGATTGTGTACATAGGGAAAGTTGCGGTTAAAATACTTTCTCCATTGTCATCTACAGAGGTTTGACGGTTAGAGCAACTCCACCCCTATCCACTTTGCGCCAGCACCCAGCCCATTTATCCACTTAATTGAACAGTAACAGACTCAATGAACAGTAATAGGCCAAAGCATCTCCACCCCAAAAAAAAATGTGCTGGCACCTAGTCTAAAAATGCGTTGGCGCCCAGTCCATTTAAAATATTAAATAATTTTTTTATAAAATAATAAAAAAAAAATAGTTTTAATTTCGGATAGGATTTTTAACCAATCTCGTCACGCCACGTGTCATTATCCGAACGTACTATTTTTTGAATAGATTTCCGCTAAGATTTTCAACCAATCCCGACAACCCACGTGTCGCTTCCTGTTTACAATAATTTAGGCAAGATTTCGATAAGATTTTTAACCAATCTCGTCACGCCACGTGTCATTATCCGAACGTACTATTTTTTGAATAGATTTCCGCTAAGATTTTCAACCAATCACGTAGTGCCACGTGGCATTGTCCAGAACCTCATCTTCTTTTTTTTTGTCCATATAAACCCTACATCCCTACATCCATCCTCACACTAAACTCAATCCTTTTTTTTAGCTCAGAATTCTTCTTTATCATTTTCAAATCTTGAGTTCTTACAATGTCTTCTTCAAGGAGAGCGTATAAACAGTAGAAAATATTGAAATGTGGTGTAAGGTGGAAGATGAGTGTTAGGTATTTATAGAAAAAAAAAATTAATTTTTTAAAATTTTTCTGTATTTTTTTAAAAAATTTTGACATTTTTTAATTAATTTTTAATAAATTTTAATGTTGTAATTAATCGGGACCGTTGGATTTGAAAAATAATCAAATCCAACAGCACTCATTACGCCACGTGGCCAACGGTCAAATTTCTGACCGTTGGGCCTTTTTTTTTTTTATATATTTTTGGTGAAATAAACGTGGACCGTTGATCTGTGATCGGACGGTCCAATTTAAAATTTAAATTTAAATTTTTTTTACCGTTGGAAATCCAACGGCCTAAAAAACTAGCCGTTGGAAATCCAACGGCTCTGAGGAGGCCACGTTTCCTTCACCCGGACGCTGCAAGTGGGTCTGCACGCGGGCCCCCGCGCCTGCAAACCTGTCGGCTACTCGCCGCCCCCCCCCGCGTGTTGTGCACGCGCCAGAAACAGACCGGGGAATGGGTCTGTCCATTTTGGGCTGGGCTCTTGACTGGCACGGGCTGGGTGCCAGGCAAGGTTGCGGGCTGGAGCACATATGGAGCAGGCCGGGCTGTTATTTGGACTGGGTGCTGGGCAATATTTGCTCCGGTGGAGCTGCTCTTAAAGTTTAATTCCTCGGAATGCAAGTTAAATGCCTTGTCTTGTTGGTTAGGTTGTTTAATAAAAAATTTTGGCCCAAAACAGCTCTGAGGAATGTAGTTTGAGGGTGGGAAAAAGGGAATTTTGGGTTTGCGGGTCCCCCCCGGGGGGATAAGTTTTCAAGTGGGCCAAGGCCCCCAGCTTTTATGCGCCAGCATGTGAAACAAGCCCACGCGGGCCTCACGCGAGTCAGCAACATAGGGTGGAGGAATTCCTTGCGGGCGAGCACATGGAAAGCAATGGTACCAGACCTATATTGGCGCGCCATTAAAATCCAGGGACAGATATCTACTCCGAATCTCTCCCGCAAATCATAGGGATCCGAAGATCTGGACTATTAAAATTTGATCCAATAGTTGTAATTATTATAGCTTTTACAAGAGTCCTCGATTTGTAGTTGTTGAATTAAATTTCAATGTTTTGGATCTATGGATTCCTAGGTTTTGGTGGGAGAGATCCGGAGAGGATCTCTTTTCAAAATCCAGCTAACTCTTCTCTTGGGTTTTGATCCAGTGTGGTGCGCCTGGCTACTTCCATTTTTAAATCCAGCGACTCAAATTCAATTTAATCAATTTTAACAGTAATAAAATAATTCAACAGCCCAAAAAGGGTCAAAATAATATGATTAATTAATCCCATTCAGGTCCAACACCAAAATTCCTTCAAAACTCTTTAAAAATCCATCCGTTTGTTTGCTAATCCATAAAAAAATTCAATTTTCTCATATTTCACTATCAAAATTTCTTCTTTTTTCTTCTTCAGAATTTGAATCTTTTTACATCAAATTTTTTGTAAAGCTAAAACAAGATTGATTATACAACAACTAATTCCAAAATTATTAGCCAAAAAAAAAAAAAGAAGAACAACGAAATACAAAGTTTAACAAATTATAAAGTTGAGGGTGGGAATTATAGATCTTTTACAAGTTGGAGGAAAAAAAACTGACTACTCTCAAACGTATAGATGACTAGTTGAAAATACGAGGCTATTTTACGAGATTTTAGCCCTTAAATTGGAGATGGTTTTAGAGATTGCTGAGCTCCTTGTTGCTGCAAGTTGAGCTTTTGCCGAGAATTCATAATAGAAACTTAACCTCACTTATTGGATATTGTGATGATACCAACAACTTGGCACTTAAATACGGGTACATGCCTAACGGAAACTTAAAAGAATCTCTCTCCGGTATGTAGTTCTATATTTTATAAGCATTGTCATCCAGCAAAGGGTTTCAAAATATTGAAGTGTCATGTTAATGGCTGTAGATGCAGATAGAAAGCTCACATATGACTTGGGAGCTGAGACATCGGATAGCATTAGATATTGCGTTAGGTTGGTGCTTCGTGTTATTTTGTACGCCAATATATTTTCGTAAGTTCATGTGCCTAATTCAACTAATGTATATTGTGAAATTTGGCTCACAGGGCTGCATTACTTGCATAAATAATGCAATCCACGTATTGTGCGCAGAGATGTAAACACTGCCAATATTCTCTTAAGCGAAAACTTGGATGCAAAAATAGCAAATTTCAGTCTGTCCATGGTTTTTCCCAATGATAATAAGATTCATGTTGTGGCATCGGTTATGGGTACAGTGGGGTATATTGATCCCGAATATGTTTAGATTTCATGTTCTTAGAATTTTGGTCATATAAAAGAAAAACAAAACAAAACAAAGCTATGAGCGATTTATGATTACTTTTTTTTTCTTTTCTTTTTTTGACAAGAAACAATAGCGTAGTATTTCATTAATCAACACAAACAATTACAAGCGTGTCATTGGGTACATTGCTCCAGTGACCAATAAATTGATCTGGAATAAATTTGCACAGACATATAAATAAGAGTAAACATACAATAGCCAAGTGCATAAGTGCTACCAGTACAGATATGTCACAATAAACGATAGCCTCAATAGAGAAATACAAGCAGCCACAATAGTCATTGCTGAATAACGAGGTCACATAAAGTCATCGCGTTAGAGCGAAATCACATAAAGTCAGATGAGACTACATCACACATCGCTCAAAGGCGAAGACCAATCTAGCCAAAACAACAGCACCACCACGGTGCACGTAAGGTGAGTGGAACACAACTAGACTACACCGAGAAGGGATCCGCTGGTCAGCTCATCACAGTAGGGGACGAGGCACTTAGGTCCATGCCACCTACAGATTCACCGGACAGTGGGGGTACCGTCATCCACACATCGAAAACCATAAGAGCAGCCGCAACAGACAGCTGAGCCGCCAGGTTTCATTATGGAAGGTTGAATGAAAAAATTGATGTTTATAGTTATGGGGTAGTTCTATTAGATCTAATTATTGGCCAACTTGCAATCATAGAAAGTGATGATCTTGACCACATAGTGGAGTGGGTGAATCCTGAGTTCCATAATGGGGATTTAACAACTATTTTGGATCGAAGGATTCGAGGAGAGTTCGATGTGAATTCGGTCTGGAAAGCATTAGAGACAGCAATGGCATGCACAACTTTCACCTCCCAACATAGAGCCACCATGGCTTTTGTGCTGTGCCAATTAACACAATGTTTGGAAATGGAGGTGTCTAGGCATCGAGAAAGAACTCCAGGCTAAAATGAAGAAACTCGTGGTACGATTTCACAATACCATAGTTCACCTGGAGTGATTTCCATATGTTCATATTCCACAAATGCAGGATCCATGAAAGCACCATTTGCTCGGTAGCCATTTAGGCTTTAACTTTGCTGGCTCCTACACTATTGTTTGAAATTCTTTGTTTAGTACGTTGTTAAGCTTTTTTATCCATTTAAGTTTTATGATTTGGTGCATAGTTTCTCTGTAATTAAATTCATTTTTCGTGAATTCAATCAGCAAAAGCGGGTAGATTCAACAAGTAATAAAACGGCAAAAGCTGCTTCCTTCCAAAAAGTCGGTGGCAGAAAATTAACAAATTACACCAGAAATTATTATTAGTTTCATGTCATTATTCCATCTCTAATAATACTTCCAAACCCTACTTCTTGCATTCAAACTAATCATAACAATTATCCAAGTCCAAATCAATGACTTAAAACCCTATCATGTTGTTGACAAATCTTCCACCGTCGGATCACAAAGCTAATCACTCACATGTCAGGTAAACAGAAATCCAAAGGTGGAAACAAGCCCAGATTAGGATTTCATAGATACTTCCGCTTTATCTTGAATTCCAATTCAGGTACCACAATTTCAAAGATGTCACGTCTGGAGTGGTTGGTACAGTTAGAACTCTGTTTAAAATAAATAATAAAGAAATTCCCAAAAGTCTACTATACGTCTTTGGTTCAGTTGAGTTATGTGGTATAGTTGAATGTGCAATCAGGAGAATCTAATAGTGTGATACAGTCAAATGTGTGATAACAAAATCTAATACCTAAGAACATCTAAAAAATCTCATATTCAAACATAAATTGTTTGGTACACAAGAAATTCCTAAGTACGGACAATCGTGATATGTCACAGTTTAAAAAGGAAATACTCTTATGTAACCAAGTATCATGCTGCTCATGAACTTGCCCATGTTGCTTTAAAGGAGAATTCTGGTTGTTGTCATTAATTCACAATAATATTTATTTGTAGAACTGGCGTTTCAAAAAGAACAATGTCACAAATTCAACCCAATGCTTTGCTGTGATGTCTGAGCTTTTTAAGTCGAATTCTCTCTTTTTAGGGTATTATTTTTAATAATTTTGTATTAAGTCTAACTGTTAGAGTTATGAGCTTATATATTATTCAATCAATAAATTTTGGAGGGGTTTAATGAAAAGCTCATTGCTACAACTTGGTTTTAATCGTAAGGACATTTTGGATATGAAATATCTATATTAGGTCAAGCTATTTTTTTATTTACTTTTATATCATTATTTCATTCATCATGGCTGATTCTACAACGAAATTTACATTTTGTTTGATACTTAAATTATTGTACGTAATTTTGCATTGATTGCCAAACACAATGGTGCCACCGATGCCAAACACCAGTGGGATGGGGTCCAATAGCTATAGGATTCATTAGCACCTGCCCCATGAAAACAACAACTCATCTCATTACAGCAATTACAAGGAAGGCAGTGTTGGAAAATTTTCCTCTATCTTAGAAGATGGAGGATCTGCAAATCCAAACAATTTGTAAACAATATATTACTGAAAATACACGTAGTGATCAACTTGTATACCAAATGACATATGTAGAATTTGTATATTCGTTCCATGAATTCCAATCGTCTACAATTACTTGGAGGTTTTTTTATCTGATGACTCTCATTAGCACTGGAGAGCAAATACGTATTTAATTTGAATCTCCTTATCGAACATACACTTTTGAATATACTAATGAAGTTGTTATTATTTTTTTATAAATATCTTTAATTTACTTTGTTACAGTTGGGTCTACACTATCATCTAAAGTTGTCGAAAAAGATTACAGATAAAATGAATTTATATTTATGTGGTCTTACTCTGTCTTCACTTTTTTGTCATGTTAGACTCTCTTCAATAGAGAACCTAAACAAAGTATTTATAATAGTACAATCTCTAAATATGAAGGCAAAAAGTTTTTTAAGTGTCGAAATTAAAGTCTTTAAAATATTCCAATATATTTTTTTGTCGAATGCTATTTCAATATATAAAATCTCGTTAAATACTTAAAAAAAAAATCTCAAATGTGAAAATTATATAGTGCGCCTCTGTTGATTTTGTGCAGAAAAGGGACCCACACCAACTAGTTTTTTGTCTTTGCCGCACACCAGCTGGTTTTTTGTCTTTTACCTTGTTTGTTGATCCCACCCACGTGAAATTTTTATTTTGGTTTTTCACGTAATTTTTTTTTAATTGTTGAAAAGCTAAGGGTAGAGATATTTTTTTAGTTTTTCCACACATGAATAATAATTTTTCAATCTTTTTGTTTTTATATTAATCTGAAAATTACACTATAAGAACTTTTCATAAAAAACAATATGCTTTCAAAGATCCGAATATTTCTTTAAAATCTTTAAATAAGCTCTCAGAGATAGTGGTGGAAGTTCCTAAACAGGGATCCGAAGAGCATTCTTGTCGATTTTATCTCAATTTAATGTAAATATATTACTGTATGAAAATATTGTTCAAACTAAACCATCCAAGAGGTTGTCATTTAATATTATGATCTAACGGTATTTTTTTTTACTTATAAATAATAGGTCTTAAGTTTAAATTTCATGAATGACGAGTTTGATACAAATTTATACTACACCCCAATCCAAAAAGTTTTGATTTAACTTTTAGCTATGTACATATATCGTTGTATAAAAATCAATCTAAGAAGTTTGGTATGACTTTTATAATGAAAAAAAATGCAATTTTAGGTTGAACTAAATCAAACTATAATTAGTTTGGTTTGATTTCGTTGGATTTGACGTATTTATAAACTGCTAAAACCAGGACCAATTTAAACTTTTATGTGTAGTGTTGGAGACGAATTCCTAGCGTTCGATTGTAATAGCTACCACATTTTCTCGCTTGGTTTAGGTTTACCATAGTCAATGAAAAAGGTATATGAAAACGCCCACTTTTAATATACATTGTGATTAGAGCATTGCTGACTGAAATATCAGTTTCACAACCATAATCTAATAATGTGAATAACTAAGGACATCGGTGTATACTTGAAATTCCCGTACTCAAACGTAAATTGTTTAGCACATGAATTTTTTTTTAGCAAGAACAATTGTGTGATATGTAACTATTTTGAGAAATAAATACTCTCGTATAATCAGACACCATATAATCAACCATGCCATATGACAAATTTTTATTAGATCAGTACGTGATTCACTTTTTTTTTTTGTTTTTTTTTTATCAAAGTGATTCACTTTTTTAAATATATGTACAAGTAATATGTATAAGAGAGAATTCCCACAATGGATCAATGCATGTATCTTTGGATTTGGGGAAGGTTGATGCGGCATGGCAGCAACCCCAAACTACCATTACCATATTGAAAATTACACACAACAGTCAGCTGGGATTTTGATGAAACAAATTCACATATCCAAATTCGAACCAGATGAACCAAGAACACAATACGCAGTAAACCTTGATAAAATGATAATTTACATTAATAATTGCATTAGCACAAAGAAGAGCATACATAGACGAAGCGTAAGTTCTTAAAGTGATTTGATATTAATTATCCTAAACAACATCAGTTCTTACAATGATTTGATTATCCTAAACACCAGCCGGATGTTGTCGTTTACTATGTTAAATCAGCATCTTAAGATTTTAGAGTATATGCATAATTTTTCGAGAAATTCTAATATATGAGTAATGCTAAGTAGATTAATATTTTAGAGTATATACTTCTTTAGTTCAGTTGAGTTTTGTGGTATAGTTGAATGTGCATTCACGAGAATCTAATATTGTGATACAGTTGAATGTGTGATAAAAAATCTAATTCCTACTAACATCGGTGTATACTAAAAATTCCCATACTCAAACATAAATTGTTTGGTACACAATAAATTCTTAAGTACGAACAGTCGTGATATGTCATAGTTTTAAAAAAGAAATACTCTCATGTAACCAAGTACCATGCTGCTCATGAACTGCCCACGCTGCTTCAAAGGAGAATTTTGGTTGTTATCATTCATTCACGATGATATTTATTTGTAGAACCGACGTTTCAAAAAGAACAATGTCACAAATTCAACCCACTGTTTTGATGTGATGTCTGAGCTTTTTAGGTCGAATTCTCTCTTTTTAGGGTATTATTTTCAGTAATTTTGTATTAAGTCTTAAGTGTTAGAGTTGTGAGCTTATATATGATTCAATCAATAAATTTTGGAGGGGTTTAATGAAAGAGAGTTTTAACGAAAAACCCATGGTACTGTTCACTTTAACGAAAAACCATATTTTTACACTAAAAAGTCAATCCTGGTACTATTTACTTTACCCTTTATTTTGTCTTTATCATTAAAACTCAAAGTTTTCAAGCTATTTTCATTAGTTTTCCTTTAATGAAAAGGGGTGTGCTATCCACACACCTCATTTTACTTCTCACACACCCCTTAATAATTTCTTTCCATTGATCTTCTTCAATTCATCCGATCCAACGCCCGAAAATTAAAAATGTGTGTAAGAAGTAAAATAGGGTATGTGGATATCACACCCCTAATGAAAACCTCTTTGCTACAACTTGGTTTTAATCGTAAGAACATTTTGGATATGAAATATCTATATTAGGTCAAGCTCTTTTCCTATTTACTTTTATGTCATTATTTCATTCATCATGGCTAATTCTGCAATGAATTTTACATTTTGTTTGATACTTAAATTATTGTACGTAATTTTGCATTGATTGCCAAACACAATGGTGCCACCAATGCCAAACACAAGGGGGATGGGGTCCAATAGCTATAGGATTCATTACGACCTGCCCCATGAAAACAACAACTCATCTCACTACAGAAATTACAAGGAAGGCAGTGTTGGAAATTTTTCCTCTATCTTAGAAGATGGAGGATCTGCAAATCCAAACAAATTGTAAACAAGATATTACTGAAAGTACACGCAGTGATCAACTTGTAAACCAAATGACATATGTAGAATTTGTATAGTTGTTACGTGAATTCCAATCGTCTATAATTCCTTGGAGGTTGTTTTATCTGATGACTCTCGTTAGTACTAAAGAGCAAATACGTATTTAATTTGAATCTCCTTATCGTACATACACTTTTGAATGTACCAATGAAGTTGTACTTATTTTTTTTTGTAAATATCTTTAAATGACTTTGTTAAAGTTGGGTCTACACTATCATCTAAAGTTGTCGAGAGAGATTGCAGATAAGATGAATTTATATTTCTGTGGTCTTGATCTGCTTTCACTTTTTTATCATGTTAGAACATCTTCAATAGAGAACCTAAACAAAGTCTTTATAATAGTACAATCTCTAAATATAAAGACAAAAAGTTTTTAAAGAGTCGAAATTAGAGTCTTTAAAATATTCTAATAATTTTTTTGTCAAAAAATATTTCAATATATAAAAACTTGCTAAATACTTCAAAAGAAAATCGCAAATGTGAAAATTGTATAGTGAGCCTCTGTTGATTTTGTGCAGAAAAGTGACCCACACCAGCTGGTTTTTTGTCTTCTACCTTGTTTGTTGATCCCACCCATGTGAAATTTTCATTTTGGTTTTTCACGTAATTTTTTTTTAATTGTTGAAAAGCTAAGGGTAGAGTTATTTTTTTAGTTTTTCCATACATGAATAATAATTATTCAATATTTTAGATTTTCTATTAATCTTAAAATTATACTATAAGAACTTTTCATAAAAAATAATATTTTTTTAAAGACCCGAATATTTCTTTCAAATCTTTAAATAAGCTCTCATAAATAGTGGTGAAAGTTTCTAAATAGGGATTCGGAGAGCATTCTTGTCCATTTTATCTCAATTTAATGTAAATATATTGTTGTATGAAAATACTGTTCAAACTAAACCATCCAAGAGGTTGTCATTTAATATTATGATCTAACGGTATTTTTTTAACTTATAAATAATAGGTCTTAAGTTTGAATTTCATGAATGACGAGTTTAATGCAAATTTATACTACACCTCAATCCAAAAAGTTATGATTTAACTTTTAGCTATGTATATATATCGTTGTATAAAAATCAATCAAAGAACTTTGGTATGACTTTTATAATGAAAAAAAAATGCAATTTTAGGTTGAACTAAATCAAACTATAATTAGTTTGGTTTGATTTCGTTGGATTTGACGTATTTATAAACCGCTAAAACCAAGACCAATTTAAACGCTTATGTGTAGTGTTGGAGACGAATTCCTAGCGTTCGATTGTAATAGCTACCACATTTTCTTGTTAGGTTTAGGTTTACCATAGTCAATGAAAAAGGTAGAAATATGAGCGTAAATTACTAGCCAATTCGATGTATAAGAGACAAGTTTCTAGCTCGATTGTGTAAAAGAAAACACATTTTATGTGAAAGTCTTATTTACACAATCATTTTTATTTGTGACATATTTTTATTAATTTTGTTTGATTATTCTCTTTCAATTCATTCAGTAAAATTAAGAATGAAAAGTAAAGTTAAATATGTAAATACCACTGCCTATGCGAAATCATGTTGAAGATGAAGTGACAGGACCGGGTAGGGTTGAATAATATTGCTCTTGAACATTATGTTGACGCTCGCAGGTGTAAAGTGGCGTCAATTATAAGGGGTCCTTTCTTCTTATACCGCATTTTCTTGAATTATTGTTAAGTCTTTCATTCATCTTATTCGCTCTTCTTGTGTCCTTCCTTGGCTTTCCTCCCAGTTCTCTGCTTTCTACTCTCTAATCTCCCTTTGTCGCGCGAGTATGGATGTGCTCGAAGGTCTCATCACTTATCCGGTGGAGGGAATACTGAAGTCGGTCGCTTCACTTGCTGCTCAAGAAATCGGTCTTTTCCGAGGATTCAAAAAAGAGTTAACTGAGCTTCATCAATCGTCACTTGAGATTCAAGAGTACTTAGGCGATGTTGCCCACAAACCACAAGATCGGAGCATGGCAGTCAGAAACTGGGTCAAGAAATTGAAAGACGTAGCTCATGATGCCGATAACGTCTTGGAGGACATCAACTACGACGTTCTCCGGCGTAAAGTAGAAATTCAAAACCACATGAAGAAGAAGGTACTTGACTTCTTTTCGCTCTCCAATCCCATTTTATTTCGTCAAAAGATGGCACACAAGATTAAGAACATCAATGCGTCCCTGGCTGCTCTCAAGAGTGAGGCATCTTTCATTGGCTTAGTTGCAAGGAGAGTAGATCAAACCCCTCCAGGTATGGGGAACAGAGAAACCGTCTCAAGCTTCCGTCAGGATGAGAAGATCATTGGAAGGGAGAAGACTGTGTCGGATATCATTGCAACCTTGATCGAGTCCAAGAATCAGGAAGAGTACCTCTCAGTTAAGGCCATTGTGGGAATGGGAGGACTCGGAAAGACGACTTTGGCAAAATCAATATTCAACGATGATGCTATTGGTGGACATTTCCAGGAAAAAATGTGGGTGTGTGTATCCAACCCTTTTGACGTTAATTCGATTCTAAATCGGATGTTAGAATCCCTTAACTCGGACAGGACAGGATTTACAAGTCAGGAAGCATTGCTGAATAACCTCAAAGAAAGGTTGAAAGGGAAGAGATATATGCTGATACTCGATGATGTTTGGAATGAAGCTGAGGATTTATGGAGCAGTTTTACGGATTGTTTGTCGATGCTCAATTCTGCTCCCGGAAGCATTACCATTGTTACTACCCGCAGTGAAAAGGTTGCATCAATCACGGGGACAATGCCGAAGTGTGATTTGGAGCTCCTGTCAAAGGAGGATTGCTGGTCCATATTAAAGGGTGAAGCATTACCAAATGGTAATGCTCGTTCGCTAGATTCAGATCAAGAGGGCATTGGAAGGGCGATAGCTGAAAAGTGTGCCGGTGTACCATTGGTGGCAAAGGTATGTCTATTGTCATATTCCCCCTTGCTATCTTTTATTTGGTTTTTTATTTTAGTAACATAAATATATATAAACAAATGTTATGCATAAAGTCGTATAAACTAATGTTAAAGTATAAACTATACAAATAAGGGAGTAAATTTGATTACATCAACAGTATTACTCTAAATTTTCTTAAAGGAGAAAACATAGACTCGGCTTTGAATCCTCTATTTCTTTTAGCCACAGAGGTTTGAGGTCAATACGATTGAATAGCCAATTAACTACACAAACAGAAGAAACCCTATCAAACCCAACAGAATTGTTCTCCTATAATACAATTACCAAGAAAATGATGGTCACCCACCATTCGATCTTAATCTAATGGTTGGTGCTCATTTAACTTTTTTGCTTTATTTTTCCTGTACTGTTGGATTAAAGATCTAACGGTGGGTGACAATTATTTTCTTAGTCATTGAAGTCTAGGAAAACAGGACTCTCAAACCCAATAAGATTTAATCCAAGTGTCATTAAAGCCTAATTGTTTTAATCATAGAGAAAGATGATGCTAATTGATAACGATTATGACCCAAATTATTTTTCATATCAAGTGCTCTTTGCAATTTTATGCTAGGGAGTAGGGAAACCATATTTTGTAGACCGCATGATGTAGCGATTGATAGTTGGATTCTTTCTTTAATGATTTGAATAATGAGTCCAACCATCAACTAACACATCATGTGGTCTATGAATATGATTGAAGTAGTTGGTCTCTCTAGCATTACTCTGATATCCCATATTGAATTAATCAATCGAATGAGAAAAAAAAAACATCTTGGTTTTGTCAAATACGTTTACCTAAAATAGGTATTAAACGATTAATGAGTAGTTCTGAAATAAGTTTGTAATATGAGACATTAATTACACACAAAAATGGGTCGCCAGTTGAAGACATAGATTGGTGGTTTTCTCCATAAAGGATTAGTTTGCAGAATTAGGGTAATGTATCACTATGATTTTTACCATTCTACTCTTAACGGGAATTGGGCTAGGTCATGTTTGAGTATGATTTCGAACTCAAACAAATTCAAAATGTTATCCTCATTCATATGAGTTGAACTTAAAACATTTTAGTTTGCTGATATAAGTACAATTAAATAATCAATCGCCATTATAAAAACCCTTAACTTGGTATATTTAATTTTGTCCGAACATTTTAAAAAGAAAATTGCATGAAAAACATAATAATGAGCTTCTAAAGGATCAATTTGTTTATAATATATATATATATATATATGTTTGTATATTTCAACGATTTAACCATCTGTTTTTATGTCTTTTCTCAAATATCATCTCTACAAAAATCACCCAAATCCGAAGTCGTATAACCGTTTGATCAAATTTAGTGTTTCTTTAGTAAAAGGCGAAAGAATAGTTCGCTCTATGCTCACCGCGCGGCTGTGTAAATTCAATGTTTCTTTATAGTTCGCTATAAAAAAATGTGGATCAAAACGCTCCTTCAAAATACTACCTTCCTAGTGCATTGTTACAAATTGTTCAATTACTCGGTTATCATAAGTATTAAATGAACACTTATATTTAAATGATCTAACCAAGTATCTTTGAGTTTAATTCCAAGACTAATTCTTACTTGGCTCGCAAGTCTCCTTGGTATTTCTCTTCTAACAAGCAAAAATATTGGAGAGCAATCTTGCAATTCTGATCGATACAAAACGAAGTTGAGTTTAATGCATCTTTGTTTTGCTCATCACTCTATTCAAAATTCAATGAAGCTATAATTTGGGATTGTTATTTTGCTAATCACCTTTTAATATTATAAAATATATATAGAAACTAACTAACTTATGTATCAACAGGTTTTAGGAAGCCTAATGTGTTCTAAAAAGAGTAGGCGTGAATGGTCGTCAATTCTAGAAAGTAAAATATGGGAATTACCAGATGAAGATCAGAAAATCATGTCAGTTTTGGAGTTGAGTTTTGATAATTTAACACCGTCATCATTGAAGCAATGTTTTGCATATTGCTCAATGTTTGTGAAAGATTCTGAAATTGAAAAAGATGAGTTGGTCCAGCTCTGGATGGCTCAAGGATATCTCCATTCTTCTCCCAACATAAGTATGGAGGATATAGGTAATAAATATTTCAATATTCTATTGCAAAACTCTTTATTTCAAGATGCTAGAGAAGAGTACGGCATTACCATTTGCAAGATGCACGATTTGGTGCATGATCTTGCAAAAAAAGCATTCAAATCTGAAAGCTTGACGCCAGACTTGGCTAAGATGGATGATGACGCACGAGAAATTCATCATGTTGCGCATATTTCTTCCACTACAATTGAAAGAATTCCAAAAGGGAGTATTAGGAGATTGCGGTCGTTGTTTGTTGATTGCGAGGTCCCTGGTAACGCCTTTCAAAGGTTTAAAGGTTTACGGATGTTGAATTTATTCGATGCCGAAATTGAGGAGTTGCCCAATTCAATTGGAAAGTTGAAACGCTTGAGGTATCTTAACATTTCCCGGACAGGAATAGAAGAACTCCCCAAATCTATTGGCAAGCTCTATAATCTTGAGACTTTAAGAATGTCAAATATAGATATTAAAACGTTTCCTAGGGAATTGGAAAATTTGATCAACTTGAGACATGTTTATTTCGACGAGGATGTGGAAGTTCCATTTGGGATGACAAGATTGACTCATCTGCAAACGCTACCTTCTTTTAAATTGGATAGAGCAAGGCGTCATAGACTTGATGAGCTAGGTGGGTTAAATGAACTGAAAGGGAAACTAGTTATTGGATCATTGGAATTTGTGAGGGACAAGGAAGAAGCAATGAAATCAAAATTAGTGGAAAAGGCAAACCTACGAAAATTGATATTAAAATGGGGGTGGTTCTATCCTCAAGAAAGAAATGGCAATTTTCTTGACGAGGATATTCTTGAAGGACTCCAACCGCACCCCAACTTAGAAAGCTTGACGATTGAGAAATTCAAGGGTACTGAATTTGCATCTTGGATGATGAGAAATTGTCGAGTAACCAGTCTCCGTCATTTGAGAATTAGGAGCTGTCAGCAATTGTTGAGCTTGTGTTGTGGATTAGAATATTGCCCCTCACTTGAGACGGTGGAAATTGAGGATTGCGATAATCTAGAATCCTTCCAAATTTCACCATCCCAATCTCTTCAAGTGTTGAGGATAGAAGATTGCCCAAAGCTAAGATGCACTTCAATTCAGAGTCTGCCCTCACTCCGTGATTTGGTTATTGAGAGTTGCACTACTCTCGAGGGGGACTTGTCTTTAAACGGTTGCACATCCCTCCTCGAATTGAGAATTGAGGATTGTGAGAAATTGTTAAGCTTGTGTTGTGGGTTAGAATATTGCCCCTCACTTGAGACGGTGGAAATTGGTAATTGCGGCAATCTAGAATCCTTCCAAATTTCACCATCTCAATCTCTTCAGAAGTTGAAAATAGTTGGTTGCCCAAAGCTAAGATGCACTTCAATTCAGAATCTGCCCTCACTCCGTGATTTGGTTATTGATAATTGCATTACTCTCGAGGAGGACTTGTCTTTAAACGGTTGCACATCCCTCTGTGAATTGAGAATTAAATACTGCGATGGATTCACAAGTATACTGAGTGGGCTCCATTCTTGTACTAGTCTTCGCAAACTGGATATTGGTAAATGTCAAAATTTGAGGACTTTGTCGGGTCATGGGCTACAAACCCCCGTCTCTCTTGAGCATATGGAAATATGGGATTGCCCTAATCTAGAGGCTATTCCCAGTTTAGACAACCTCACGTCCCTCACTGAATTAAGGGTCAGCTTCTGCGACAATTTGATATCTCTGGCGGATCACAATGTCTCCAGCTTGCAATCTCTATCTCATTTGGAATTACATAAATGTGGGAAATTACAATATTTGCCCAAGGGGCTGCACTCTCTATCTCGTTTGGAAAAGTTGTCTCTCGGTGCCTTCTGCCAAGAGCTCGATTCTTTTCCGGATTTTCAGGTCCCATCGAAACTGAAAGAATTAACATTGCACGGGTGGCCTAAGCTCAAGTCTCTGCCTCAGCAAATTCAACGCTCTGCTTCTCTAACTATGTTGGAAATTTGGAAATTCGATGGTCTGGAGGCTCTTCCAGAGTGGTTGGGCAACCTCACATCTCTTGATGAGTTGACAATTTGTGAATGTGAGAACCTGATGTATCTGCCTACGGTCGAAGCTATGCAACGCCTAACCAAATTGCATGATCTAGGGATTATTGGGTGTCCCCGTCTGTCAGAAAGATGCGCCGCGGACAGCGGCCCAGAATGGCCAAAGATTCCTCGCATTCCATTTCGGAGGTAATTTTTATTTTTGGAGCCCTTATTTTTATCTCCAATCAATTATGCATGTATATTTTGTTCAAAATTCTTCATTCACTCTCGTTTTCTGCAGTTTTTAGTGATGATTCAAAAGGCTCTTACCAGAGTGATGACGGAACCTGTCATGAATCGACCATCTATCTATTCACCGTTGTGGGAATCTCAAGTATCTATCGGCACTTGGGAAGCCAATCCAAATTTTACTGTTGCGTAAAATTTCTGGCATTTCCCAGAGTCAAGTGTAGGTTTCTTTCCCGAAACAGCAATTCATGATTTGTTCTCTTCTCTTGTCTTTTAGCCTCATGGAAGAACATTAATTTTTTTTGCAACTGTTTACGAGTGTGCGGTTATTCTGTATATGTTATAATGTTCAAATATGTTCTAAGGCATGTTGCGCATGGTTGTTACTTGTTATGGTGCAGATATACTTTTGTACAAGGTTGTGTTTCTTCTCACTGTGTGCACGTCCTCTCAACTTACACAGTTTTATTGGACCAATTTTATGGAAGGTAATCTGTTTAGTCAATATGTAACTTCTTTGTTCAAAGCTTTCATCCTTAAATAAAACCATGTCAAGTTATCTAGAATACATTAATCACAGATAAATTGGATTTGTATTTCAGCTCACTTAAGAAGGGATTCCAGAATTGCATTTGGAGAGGAGAGCAAGCGCAGCACAACGGAAACTTAGATGCAAAAAATAGCTGATTTCGGTCTGTCCATGGTTTTTTTTCCAGTGATAATGAGACTTGTGTGGTGAATTGGACATTCAACATATAACAATTAAGTAACAAACACATTTTTTTTCAACAAAAAATGTTATCAAATTTGCCATTTATGCGAGCCGAATATGATGTTTCTCATTTGAAAATGATTTCAAAAGCAGGCTAAATTGCACAAGTTTCATGCATTTGTTGTCTCACTGATATAATAACCGATAGCGGATTGCCAGTGACATAAAACATTACTTACTACTTGACTCCTCACACATAAAAGTCATTCTCTCTTACATATTATAATATGGCACATACAGATAAAATAACTCATTAAAATACCAAATGTAATATCTAACGACATACATAAAAGTTGAGAGGGTTTTAATATGAAAATATGATTGGCAATGGCATGAAACTGAACATGATATGAATCGGTTGGCCTTCCAGCCTTGAACAATATCCAACTCATTGGGCTCTACCTAGGCCTGGCAAACGGGTCGTGTCTATCGTGTTCGTGTAACACATGTTATCTTAACGGGTCGTGTCGTGTCACACCCGTTATCTTAACGGGTCCTTAACAGGTCGTGTCACTTTACCCAACGGGTAAAGTGACCCGACCCGTTATGACCCATTATGACCCGTTAAGAAAAAAATATTTTTTTTTAAAATTTGCACATACCACACATTGCCACATAAATATTACTTCAAAACATTAAAACATTTCTTGTTCAAATACTATATCTACACTCGAAAATAAAAGCCTAATAAAAAAAATAATACATACACTACTAATATATTACAAATATTAAATGTGCAAGGATAAAGAGTTTTTATTTTTAAGATTGTAAGTCTTTCTCAAAAGTTTACACCTCCATTTACAAAATCTTCAATTTACATCGATCATAATGAAATTGTATTCAATTTACACCTACATCTATATAATTATTATAGTTTTTACTTTTTAGGGATATAAAATTATTAAATTAATGTATATAATTATTAATATTATAGTTGATTCATACTTTTATTAAGTATATAAATTATAACATAAGATTTTGTGATATCCACATCCACTAGTGTAAATATTTTAAATTGAAGATCAAATTCATTCTTTGTATTCATATAGGGTTAAGGAGTGTAGCTGTAAAAATTCATCAAAATCAGAGTTAAAATAACCGTTAAATCTTGATTTTTCGTTTATAACCGTCGAAAAGCTTTGTCCCGTTACTTGATCTCTGAATGTTTTTTTTTTTGTGATTTTTTGCTAATGTGATCTCCAAGCATATACAAACAATTTTGACGGTTTGGATCGTTGAAATTAGTTTTGGAGAATTCGTAAAATGATAGATTGACTAACACTTAGAGTTTATTTATACTTTCATTAAGTATAACATAAGATTTGTGTGGTATCCACTTGTGTAAATATTTTAAATTGAAGATCGAATTCATTCATTGTATTCATATAGGGTCAATGAGTGTAGTTATAAAAAATCATCAAAATCGGAGTTAAAATAACCGTTAAATCGTGATTTTTCATTTATAACCGTTGAAAAGCTTTGTCCCGTTACTTGATCTCTAAATGTTTTTTTTTTGTGATTTTTTGCTGATGTGATCTCCAAGCATATACAAACAATTTTGATGGTTTGGATCGTTGAAATTAGTTTTGGAGAATTCGTAAAACGATAGATTGACTAACACTTAGAGTTTATTTATACTTTCATTAAGTATAACATAAGATTTTGTGGTATCCACTTGTATAAATATTTTAAATTGAAGATCGAATTCATTCATTGTATTCATATAGGGTCAACGAGTGTAGTTATAAAAAATCATCAAAATCAGAGTTAAAATAACCGTTAAATCGTGATTTTTCGTTTATAACCGTTGAAAAGCTTTGTCCCGTTACTTGATCTCTGAATGTTTTTTTTTTGTGATTTTTTGCTGATGTGATCTCCAAGCATATACAAACAATTTTGATGGTTTGGATCGTTAAAATTAGTTTTGGAGAATTCATAAAACGATAGATTGACTAACACTTAGAGTTTATTTATACTTTCATTAAGTATAACATAAGATTTTGTGGTATCCACTTGTGTAAATATTTTAAATTGAAGATCGAATTCATTCATTATATTCATATAGGGTCAAGGAGTGTAGTTATAAAAAATCATCAAAATTGGAGTTAAAATAACCGTTAAATCGTGATTTTTCGTTTATAACCGTTGAAAAGCTTTGTCCCATTACTTGATCTCTAAATGTTTTTTTTTTTTTTGTGATTTTTTGCTGATGTGATCTCCAAGCATATACAAACAATTTTAACGGTTTGGATCGTTGAAATTAGTTTTGGAGAATTCATAAAACGATAGATTGACTAACACTTAGAGTTTATTTATACTTTCATTAAGTATAACATAAGATTTTGTGGTATCCACTTGTGTAAATATTTTAAATTGAAGATCGAATTCATTCATTGTATTCATATAGGGTCAAGGAGTGTAGTTATAAAAAATCATCAAAATCGGAGTTAAAATAACCGTTAAATCGTGATTTTTCGTTTATAACCGTTGAAAAGCTTTGTCCCGTTACTTGATCTCTGAATGTTTTTTTTTTTTTGTGATTTTTTGCTGATGTGATCTCCAAGAATATACAAACAATTTTGACGGTTTGGATCGTTGAAATTAGTTTTGGAGAATTCGTAAAACGATAGATTGACTAACACTTAGAGTTTATTTATACTTTTATTAAGTATAACATAAGATTTTGTGGTATCCACTTGTGTAAATATTTTAAATTGAAGATCGAATTCATTCATTGTATTCATATAGGGTCAACGAGTGTAGTTATAAAAAATCATCAAAATCGGAGTTAAAATAACCGTTAAATCATGATTTTTCGTTTATAACCGTTGAAAAGCTTTGTCCCGTTACTTGATCTCTGAATGTTTTTTTTTTGTGATTTTTTGCTGATGTGATCTTCAAGCATATACAAACAATTTTGACGGTTTGGATCGTTGAAATTAGTTTTGGAGAATTCGTAAAACGATAGATTGACTAACACTTAGAGTTTATTTATACTTTTATTAAGTATAACATAAGATTTTGTGGTATCCACTTGTGTAAATATTTTAAATTGAAGATCGAATTCATTCATTGTATTCATATAGGGTCAACGAGTGTAGTTATAAAAAATCATCAAAATCGGAGTTAAAATAACCGTTAAATCATGATTTTTCGTTTATAACCGTTGAAAAGCTTTGTCCCGTTACTTGATCTCTAAATGTTTTTTTTTTGTGATTTTTTGCTGATGTGATCTCCAAGCATATACAAACAATTTTGACCGTTTGGATCGTTGAAATTAGTTTTGGAGAATTCGTATGCCATCAATCAAGTTCTGTGTGTGTGTATATATATATTTATTAAGTAGATTTAAATCTATTTATTTTGTACGTATAAATTATAATTGACTGGTACACGGAATAGTACATACATCACGTGTCACGTGTGTCATTATAAAAATAGTGAGATATGTCATGACAGTCATGTGTGTGATAAAAAGTTAATAACTTAAAAAAAAAAAAATTCTCACCACTTCTATTAATTTTCATTTTTCCCTCTCTTTTTTGTTTCCTTTTCAACTTTTTCTTATCATTTTCACTTTTCCCTCCAACATCTTTCCCTAATTCCCTCACTTTTTTGTTTCATTTTCAACTTTTCTTAACATTTTCATTTTCCCTCTTTTTTTTTTCTTCAAAAAGGGCGGCAAGTTGGCAACGGCAAGAAATTGATTATTGAAATTTGAATGGAAAGAAATCACATCAAATTTCAATGGATGCAAAATCATGCAATGCAACATGCATATTAAATTATTAATTAATAATTATTATAGTTTTTATAAAATTTAATATATATATATATAATTATTATAGATAGACTTAATATTTTGGGGGTATAATTATTATATTATATATAATTATTATAATTATTATAAATTTTATAGTTAATTTAATATATATATATATTTATTATAATTTTTAGGGGTATAAAATTGTAAAATTAATGTATATAATTATTATAGTATTTTTTTAGGGTTATAAAATTATAAAAATAATATTCTGCTTATCGTGTATCGTGTTACCCACGTGTATACCCGAACCAACCCGTTATCTTAACAGGTGCTTATCGGGTTACCCGATAACGACCCGATTCGTTATCGTGTCGACCCAAACACCTGTTAATTTCGTGTCGTGTCGTGTCGGGTTATCGGGTCGTGTCAGAAATTGCCAGGCCTACCCTATGAAAAATCTCCTCCCTCCCGGTCCAATTCTTCACTCTCTCAAAATTTCAATGCCATCAATCAAACTTTTATAGCCTATCACATTGATGGGAAAATAGCCTCTTGAGGAGCAAATAGTATGTTTCATTTCAGTGATGCATAAGGTGTTCCATTTCCCATCTGATCGAAAGTTCCAAACTATTCATGGTTAAAAAAAAAAACGAGAGTCGAACATTGGCCGCAAAATGAGCTTATAACTGTAGTAGTTAAGAGCATGCATTCAGTAGACAACTGGTGCTTGTGTTAGATTTTCTCTTCTCACAAATAGGCACACAATTATTGATCAATACAACTTGTAATTAACTGCAAATTAGACCAATTTTTGAATCCGGATTTGCAGCAATCTAAAGGCAAATAGGTGGTTACCACCATTAATATCATGCATGTGACCCTGCCCTTTGTGTTAAGATCGCCTTCGGACTCCTGTGCTCAAAGCTCAGAGATCCGGATTGTTCAAAAGAGAGATTCGGAATCTTGATTTGTATGAGATGAACCAGTAAAATGAGCTAATGAGGACCATAAAATTTAAAATGAGTAGTCTGGATCTCCGAGTCCGTCGACTCCAAACATAGAAATTCAGACAAGATCTATGTTTCTTTGATCACATTGTAAGAATATGAGTATGAGATATAGAAGTTTTGGGACCGGCTATATGTATTCAGTTTGATAGAAAAGTCTTGTTAATAAGAGGAATGATGATCCTTGACAAAGAAGGATTTTGTATAGCATTGAGATCAGTTCTTATGGAACAAAGAAACAAGTATTTGTTTCTTATAAGGATTTTAATAGGGAATCCTATCTGTTATGGAAAAGACTATATGTATATATGTAGTGGTCTCTCTTTTGATAGAGAAGTTTTGGGACCGGCTATATGTATATATGTATATCTGTTATGGAAGCTAAAATAGCGGATTTTGGTCTTTCCAAGGTTTTTGCTAGTGACATTGAGACTCAAGTGGTCAGCACAGTCATGGGAACAGCCGGATATCTTGATCCAGAGTATGTTTAGGTTTTCTCATTCTATTAGCATTATTATCATGCGAAAATACGATGTTAAAAAACGGAACAAACTCTTAATCAAAAATAAAACTGAAGGGGCACTAAACCGACAATAAGCTGCATATAAACCACGATGTTGTGATTAATGAATGTTAGTTTTTGTTTACAGATACCACAATTGCCAAGGGCTGAATGAAAAGAGTGATGTGTATAGTTTTGGGGTAGTTCTATTAGAGCTAATCATCGGCCAACCTGCAGTGATAAAAAGTGATGAAGTAATCCACATAGCAACGAGGGTGAGTTCTGAGCTCGAAAAAGGGGAACTTAAATGTATTGTAGATCAAAGGATGCAAGGAGAGTTCGATGAACATTCGGTCTGGAAAACGTTAGAGATAGCAATGGCGTGCACAACCTCTACCTCCCAACACAGAGTCGCAATGGATGTTGTATTGTCTGAGCTCAAATATTGCTTGGAAATGGAGTCGTCTAGGCATCGAGAAAGAACTCCAAGATCAACAGAAGAACTTCGCACTGCGTTTGGGCCGTATAATCATAGTTCACCTGAAGTTCTCTCCGTGTATACAGATTCCACAAATGTTGATTCCATGACCGGACCGTTTGCTAGGTAACTGGTGACATTTCCGGCTAGTTGATGAAGAAGATATACATACTACAATATCCATAAAGTCTACTTTGATCCTTTTGTATATTACTTTGGATTTCTTTCTTTATATATTATACGTGTTTGGGAGTGCTTTTAAAATAAAAAATAGAAGCACTTTATTAAAAACACTTATGAGCATAAGTGTTTTTTAAAGAAGCATTTCTAAATGGCTTGTAATTCATTTTGAGTTTTTTATTTGGTATACAAGTTTTCACTTCATTTTTTTGTTCAATGGAGTAAATCAATCCAAATTATGTTACTAGATGTTGTATCTTATCTACTTTTCTTGGAGGTTATCATGCATGGTTTGAGGCTTTAAACTAAGTAGAGTGGGAGAATAAATTGGTATTGAATTTGTCATCAACAAGATTTGAATATAAGACCATGCAGTTTCAAGTGAAAAGGAATATTACTAGATTAGTACTAAGTGACTTTAAAATACATTTTTTCAACCACTATACATATCTTTTAGAGTATACAAATTAACACGTGTATAACGTATAAAATAAGTGAAATCAGAATAGAATAATTAGTCAAATGCCTACTTGATACATAAGTGCTCAACAATTGATTCCATAGTTATTGGTTTAATCCAATGCTATGTACAACATGACAAACAAGACCTCAATCGTTTTACTTTTACAAGTGATTATTCTTAAAATTCAAATGTTTTTCAATAATGCAGAACATTTCAGTACAACAAGTAAAGTTTGGGCCAGATTGATACAAAGCCCAAAACCAAAAACAAAAAAAAATTAAAACCGGAAGTAAGGGTTTTACTTCAACCCCCGCCGCACTACTTCCTCCGTCGTCTCTTTGTCGCAAATAGCAAGCCGCAGAGAGACTGTGTGAGCTCAGCAATGGCAGCAGAAGCAAGGAACCCCAGAAAGACCCGGAACCCAGAACTCGTCCGCGGGGTGGGTAAGTTCTCGAGGTCCAAAATGTACCACAAGCGTGGTCTTTGGGCTCTCAAGGCCAAAAACGGCGGCGTCTTCCTTCGCCACGATGCGAAGCCGGCAGCCGAGACCCAGCCTGAGAGGCCGCCCAAGTTCTACCCCGCCGACGACGTCAAGAAACCCCTCGTCAACAAACGCAAGCCCAGGCCCACCAAGCTCAGGTTCTCTTTTTCTCTACTTTCTCTCAGATTTTAATTATTTTTCAAATTCGAATAATTCGGTTTTTAATAATCTTTATTTATAATTGTCGTCAAAATTAGAAATTAGAAAATGGGTTTTTGATAATGTAATTTATTTTTTTATTTATTTATTTGGTTGGTTGGATGTAGGGCTAGTGTTACATCAGGGACGGTGCTGATTGTTTAAGCTGGAAGGTTTAAGGGAAAGAGAGTTGTTTTTCTTAATCAGCTTTCATCTGGGCTACTTCTTGTTACTGGTGAGTTCTTTTTTTTTTTTTTTAAGCAGAAATTATTGTTCTGGAATTTCGAATGAATGTTAAAGTTTTATGTTACTTGGAGGTTCCTTGGCCGTGAATTCCACCCAATGACGATAACGTTGTTTTGTGGCGACACCATTAGAATTTGGTGCAAAAAAGGAGGTTTCTTTTGTTTCAAGTTATTTGTAAATAGGATATTTTGCTGGGTGGGGTTTTCTTTGAGTGGGGGATATTCAAATAGGGTTAGTGAGCGAGTACTCGAAGCGATGTGGTGCTAATTTTTTTTCGTCCAAAATTGTGTGAAATGATGACATGAAAGAGTAACACTCGCTTCTGTAACAGCATAGATAGATCTGAGTGTATCAACTTGTGAAGTGTCATCTAGTAATCTACATTCTTATTTTCTCTAATTTATAACAGCATAGATAGATCTGAATGCTTATTTCCTTTGTTAATGACTGCAGCTGATGCCATAACGAATGTCAAAACTACGTATCAAATAAAAAAAATCTGGGCTGGTGATCCTTGTGGACCTAGGAATTTCTCTTGGGAAGGACTAGAATGCAACTACAGCATTTCACTTCCTCGGATTATTTCCCTGTGAATCCTTCTAAGGAACTAGTCTTCTTACAATTTCTTTGTCTTTTCAATCTAATTCTAAGCCGATTTGCCTTTGATTGTGATTAGAAACTTGAGTTCAAGCAATTTGAGTGGGATAATAGCTGCTTCCATTGCCAATCTCTCATCACTCGAGTCCTTGTAATTGTTCTTCACTTTTGCTTCCATGAAGACTCATCTTGCCGAATTTATCCACTTTACTATCTTGCAGAACCTACTAACTATAACGCTTTTCATCCCAGAGATTTATCGAACAATAACCTAATCGGGCCAGTGCCTCAGTTCTTGGAAGAATTAAAGTCGCTCACTCTCTTGTAAGTGCAATCTCTACATGATCATAGACTCATTTGATACCAGAATTCCATATTATTAAGAATTGATCTGCAGGAATTTGAAAGGCAATCAACTGTCTGGTTCGGTTCCAAACGCTCTTCGCGAGAGATCAGAAGCTGGATTACTTGTACTGAGGTAAAAATCGCTTCTTGTTTATCTGGTTTAGAAACATGCCTTTGGTTTGACAAATAACAGAAATAAGAAGAATTTTTGTGTTCATTTCAGTGTGGATACCGAAAATCTTTGTGGCTCGGGTTCATGCAAAAAGAAGAAGAAAATTGTTGCTCCAATAGTTGCGTCGTTAGTATCAGCACTAGTAGTCGTTATAATGCTGATACTAGTATTGAAATTGAGAAGAAAAAGAGAATCAGGTACCTTTACAGATCTCAGTAGCTCCCCAAATTGTAAACGTAGTACTTTGAACAAAGAAGAACCTTCGAAACAGGTTCCCTAGATCAAATGAATATTTATACAGTGTGAACACATAATTTTTTGTGTATTTAAAGGTACAGAAGCAGAACCCTTTAACAAAACAGCTATAGCATCAAAGAAGTGCCAGTTTACTCATGAGGAGGTTTTAGATATCACCAAAAACTTAAAAACCTCGATTGGGAAAGGAGGATTTGGGACTGTGTACCATGGTTGCATGAAAGACGGAACCCAAGTTGCGGTAAAAATGCTTTCTGCATCATCAACCCAAGGACCTAGGGAGTTCCAAACAGAGGCTTGTCAGTTAGAATTTCTTGGAATGCAAGGTAAATGCCAAGCCTAGTCTCGTTTGATGCAGGTTGTGATGAGTTTGTTCTTGACTGCAGGCTGAGCTCCTGATGAGAATCCATCATAGAAACTTGGCCTCGTTTATTGGATACTGCGATGATGTGAACAACTTGGCACTTATATACGAGTACATGGCTAATGGCAACCTAAAAAACTCTCTCAGGTATAATCATGTTATCAAGATAGAGAAATTTCGCCAGTTTATGTTAGTCCATCTTAAATCTAGCGAACACAACACATTATTGGTTGCAGATGCAGAAAGAAGTTCACAGATGACATGGGAAATAAGACTACGTATAGCAATCGATGCTGCACAAGGTTCGTGCTTCCTGTTATTTCAGTAAAATAGATGTGATCATGTTTACACAAATTATAGTTCTACTAACGGAATGCAAAATTTGGTTCGCAGGTCACGAGCCTATTGTCCACAGAGATGTGAAGACAGCCAACATTCTCTTAAGCGAAAACTTGGAAGCTAAAATAGCGGATTTTGGTCTTTCCAAGGTTTTTGCTAGTGACATTGAGACTCAAGTGGTCAGCACAGTCATGGGAAGAGCCAGATATCTTGATCCAGAGTATGTTTAGGTTTTCTCATTCTATTAGCATTATTATCATGCGAAAATACGGTGTTAAAAAATGGAACAAACTCTTAATCAAAAATAAAACTGAAGGGGCACTAAACCGACAATAAGCTGCATATAAACCACGACATTGTGATTAATGAATATTAGTTTTTGTTTACAGATACCACAATTGCCAAAGGCTGAATGAAAAGAGTGATGTGTATAGTTTTGGGGTAGTTCTATTAGAGCTAATCACCGGCCAACCTGCAGTGATAAAAAGTGATGAAGTAATCCACATAGCAACGTGGGTGAGTTCTGAGCTCGAAAAAGGGGAACTTAAATGTATTGTAGATCAAAGGATGCAAGGAGAGTTCGATGAGCATTCGGTCTGGAAAGCGTTAGAGATAGCAATGGCGTGCACAACCTCTACCTCCCAACACAGAGTCGCAATGGATGTTGTATTGTCTGAGCTCAAATATTGCTTGGAAATGGAGTTGTCTAGGCATCGATAAAGAACTCCAAGATCAACAGAAGAACTTCGCGCTGCGTTTGGGCCGTATAATCATAGTTCACCTGAAGTTCTCTCCGTGTATACAGATTCCACAAATGTCGATTCCATGACCGGGCCGTTTCCTAGGTAACTGGTGACATTTCCGGCTAGTTGACGAAGAAGATATATACATACTACAATGTCCATAAAGTTCTTTTTCTTTCTTTGATCTTTTTGCATATTACTTTGGATTTCTTTCTGTATATATTATACATGTTTGAAAGTGCTTTTAAAATAAAAAATAGAAACACTTATGAGCATAAGTGTTTTTTAAAGAAGCATTTCTAAATGGCTTGTAATTTATTTGGTTGGTTGGATGTAGGGCTAGTATTACACCAGGGACGGTGCTGATTGTATAAGCTGGAAGGTTTAAGGGAAAGAGAGTTGTTTTTCTTAAGCAGCTTTCATCTGGGCTAGTTCTTGTTACTGTTGAGTTCCGATTTTTTTAAGCAGAAATTATTGTTCCTGAATTTCTTAAAAAGTTTTATGTTACTGGGAGGTTCCTTGGTCATGAATTCCACCCAATGACGATAACGTTGTTTTGTGGCGACACCATTAGAATTTGGTGCAAAAAAGGAGGTTTCTTTTGTTTCAAGTTATTTGCAAATACATCACCGTCTCGTATGAATTGTGCTTGGGGGATTGCTTTCCTCCGGTTGAATGGGATATTTTGCAGGCTGGGGTTTTCTTTGAGTGGTTCTTTGCTTCTGATTAAAATATTTGTTCCTATTTTGTTTACATTTATCTGTGTATTTGCTCTTTTTTTTCAATCCCACGGTGGCATGAAGCCTCATGAGCTTGTCTTTTAGACCATTATCTTAACAATTAGGATAATTTTCTGCGCTTCGGCTCGTTTTATCTCCTCAGGTTACCAGCGAACTCTGAGTTTTCATATTGCCGGTATATTTACAATCATACTCATTTGGATTTGGTTTTGATCACTACTGCTTTAGGCACATACAAAATACCAAGTGAAATTCATACGAAATGAAGAGAGGATCATTCGAAATCAGCTAGTTTAGTATATTAACAGTCTTTGCAAATGAGTTCGGATCACCATCAAAACAACCAGCAGTCGATGCCTGCGGAGAAACGAAAACCCGCTCTCAACGCTGATTGACAGTAAATCCTCCAATTGAGTACAGCAACGGCCCAAACTTATATCTTCTGCAAGAATGCTCTCTGCCTGCAATGCAATTCCGAACTCATATCTCGAATCTCCAACTTCCGGTGAGATGGTATGTTTTTCTTTGTTGAAGTTTAACCACACATCTCCAAAACGTCATTTGATTCCTTGTATAGGACGAAGGTATAATATTTTCCACCAAATTTCGCATCAACCAAACTTATTAATGTAAGAAATAAAAGCATACGAGTTTTAGCTTTTGATTCTTTTCCCTAAAACACCAATTGACTATTGAAAATGTTCGCCTCTCCGTGTCTTTGTCATCGCCTTCGTCGTCATTTTTCAGTGGTGGTGGCCATGTTGGCAGCTGAAAGAGGAAGGCTTCTGCGTTACAGAAAAAGAGACGGATAAATGAGAGATTTTTCAATGTGATCGGAAGACGGGATGATACGTAATGTGTTACTATACAAATAGTAGGATGTGTGTGTATGGTCCCTTAACTTTAACTCAATTAGAGCAATGGTCCCTTAAGTGTAATTACACACTTTGATCAGTTGAGAGACTCTAATTATATAAATGGTCATTCTAACATAACTTATTGTAACAAAATTTGATGAAATTGATGAAAAATGACTATAGCTACACATTTTGATAAGTTGAGGGATCAATGATAATGGATTTTTAGTTGAGGGATCATTGCTACAATTTACTCAAAAGTTAATAATTTAAATATTAAAATTTTTCACCACTTACATAAAAATATGTGATGTACCATTGTTCCGATCGTAATAAAAATTTCTCACGAGAAAGAGGGGCGGAAAGAATTAACAAAATGTACTTGGCTAAAGGGTGGAAAAGTGTGTCTAGCAACTTTTTATAAGATTATGAAGGGAATGAAAGTTGAAAGAAAGGAAGCACTTTGAAGGGAGTGAGAAAAAGAAGGGCGCTCCACTAAAAGGGTACTGGGAAGGGTAATTTGAGATTAGAGGGTTTGGAAGATGTCTTTAGAAAATATGATGAATGTAAAAGAGATAGGACCTCAGTTTTATCGTAAAAGGACAAAAAAAAATAGATAATAATTCGACGAATGAGACTTGTTTAAAAGTGATAATTATCAGTGAGTTCTATGGGAAGACTCAAATATTAACAGAAATAAAACAAAGTCAATGATATAAATATAAAATATAATATAAATAAAACAAAGTCAATGATAGAATTATATGATATAAAATTATTATATATTGTGATCAATTTAATCATAATCATCACGCAATCAGAGCCAATCAACAAATTGGACTGACTTTCGTAGTGTCCTCCGACAATGAAATCAGGATGCGAGTTCTCAAAATGATCAAATGCAATAGTTAGCATATATACCAAGAACATATAAAGATGTTACTTCCCTTTTGATGTAAGTCTGATGGTTCTCAATATATAGTGGCTTGTCCGCAGATCGTGAATTCATATTTGATCAAGGTTGTAGTAGTATTTCAAGTAGCAACCAAATTCTACTTTAAAAGACAAAGAACACGTAATATTTTTTTATTAGACCAAATTAAAAAGTGAATAAACAAAATACTCACTCATAAAAACCTAAGTATTGTTTTTTTTTTTTTTTAATTCTATTATTGTACTGAAGTTTCTTAATAATCTTAAACTTCTTCCCAACAAAACACCAACGAAGGAATAAAATGGTGTCCACAGAGCAAACGAAGGGACACATGGGGCTAGCGGCTTCAATGTGTCCCTCTAGTTGTCTAATATATTTTATGCAGCCTGACACAGTAATGTTAGTTAATTCAATATTTAATTATATATGCAAGTAGGAAAATATATATAAAGTTATAAGCTTTATAGAATAGATTTGTAGTTTCCGATCATCAAAAACTTAAAAAATAAAAATAAAATTAAAAAACTAGGGAGGTCAAAATTTTAAACTAAATTTGTAAATCAAATGATATGTCACCAATAAAAAATAAACACATTAATCAACACTTAAATAACAATCTAATCATCAACATCCACATCATTTGGTTAACAAAATTTGGTTTAGAAATTTGATCTTCCTAACATTACCCTTAAAAAAAAATCTAAGAATAAAACACATGGCTAATGCATCTGGCGACTCTCAATCATCCCATGTTCAAAACTTGGTGGGTTAAAAATGGATGTGGGATCTCTTGTGCAGTGAATTAGTGTATGACGAATACTAGTTTATATTGATATTTTCCTCGACTTAATCATTTTGATCAAATACTTTGAGTTTTTATTCTATTTGGCATGCTTGCAACGCTGTTCGTTTTCATGAGGAGGTTGTTTCCATCAATTATGTTGTAAGGGCGATTAAATTTCAACTCCTTGAAATTGATTCTCTCAATTCCGGCTATATGAAGAATTTTGTGAAAGAGCTTTGCATTCTTCATTCTATTGGTGTTTGTGGACGTCCTACTAAGGCTCCAAAAATTATTGAGTTGTTGTGGCGCTCGCCTTCTCAATCTTGGATCAAAATAAATATTGATGGTGCTGCAAGAGGTTCCCCTGGTGTGGCTACATTTGGTGGTATCTTTTGGGATTTTACGGGTCATTCTCTTGGTTGTTTTGCGGGTTCAATAAGCTTGGCCTCTTCTTTGGATGCCGAATTACGCGTTGTTATTCATGTTGTATCTTTAGCTTGGTATAAAGGTTGGCATTCCTTATGGATTGAATGTGACTCCTCACTAGTTGTTCATATCTTCTTTCATCATCTTCACCTTCTTTGACATTATCCCTTGGAGACTTTTGGTCAGTTAGCATAACTGTCGAGTTTTACTATCCTCCATGCAGGTTCAGATTTCTCATATTTTTAGTGAGGGTAATCAAGTTGCTGATTGTTTGGCCAATCATGGTGTTGATCACCCCGGTGTCCATTAGTGGGATTCATGCCCTCCTTGTGCTGCAGCTACTTATTTCTCACCTTTCTAACCTTCCTTGTTATAGGTTTTGCTGAAAGAGGTTTTGAATTGTTGTTATGAATTCTTTAATGGTCTGAGTTTGGCCTCATATCCCCCTTGACATATTGTATTTTTCTTGTTTATCAATAAATTCTCCTCAAAGTCACTTCCATGATAGCAATCCTAGAGTGGGATGGACTTTGCGGCCAAATTTAAAATAAAATAAAAAGTACTTTGGGTTGTGTCCCTGACTTGTACGGTTGTACCACACTAGCCCTAACAGGAACAATGTTTGAAATGCTTACTCTAGAAAATACGTACGATGGCTTGACCAAATAGCTCTTAGTTTGAACATTGCATGATCGAATGATTGATGCAGACTAAAGCATCTCCGTGAAATAAGGATTATGTATGTGCCGTGCAAGTTGTGCAGCATTAGGTTACAAAGCTACATTGTCGCAGGTTTTAAATACCAGGTAGTCCTTGGGCTGCAATGAGACAAATAGAGATGAAGATCTCAACTAGTTTCCTCGTCTTACCGCTCTGTGCAAGAGTCGTTCATGGAGAGTGCCGAATAGGTTAGCATTTTCTTTAACGAAAGCAAATGGTATTGCATCCTTCAAATTTATATTTTTTATCTGCTTGTAAGTTATTTTTTTAGCTCAGATTCATGCAAGTGCAAGAAGAACATTGTTCCAATATTTGGATCATTACTATCAGCAGTGGCCCTCCTTCTAGTTATAGTGCTCATACTGGCATGGAAGCTTATAAGACTAAGAAAACTAGGTACCATTTTATACCATTGATACTTGTTCAGTTAGAACGGATGCTGCTATTATGGTGTAGTGACATTCCTATCTAGTTAGTTTGAACTCATGTCTTTTTGTCTACTTAAGCTGCAGATAGAGAAAAACGTAACAAAATTCCTTTAGCATCAAAGAAGTCCCAATTTACTTATGACGAGGTTTTAGAAATCACCGAAAACTTTCAAATTGACATAGGGAAAGGAGGATTTGGGATTGTGTACAATGGCTACTTGAAAGATGGCACTCAAGTTGCGGTTAAAATATTTTCTCCATTGTCATCTATAGAGGTTTGACGGTTAAAGTTTAATTCCTCGGAATGCAAGTTAAATGCCTTGTCTTGGTGGTTAGGTTGTCTCAAAGGGGAACCAAAAAAAAAAAAAAAAAAATCAAAAATCAAATATTTTGGCCCAAAACAGCTCTGAGGAATGTCGTTTGAGGGTGGGAAAAAGGGAATTTTGGGTTTGCGGGTCCCCCCAAGGGGGATAAGTTTTCAAGTGGGCCAAGGCCCCCAGCTTTTATGCGCCAGCACGTGAAACAAGCCCACGCGGGCCTCACGCGAGTCAGCAACATAGGGTGGAGGAATTCCTTGCGGGCGAGCACATGGAAAGCATTGGTACCAGACCTAGATTGGCGCGCCATTAAAATCTAGGGATAAAGATCTACTCCGAATCTCTTCTACAAATCATAGGGATCTAAAGATCTGGACTATTGAAATTTGATCTAACGGTTGCAATTATTATAGCTTTTAGGAGAGCCCTCTATTTGTAGTCGTTGGATTAAATTTTAATGTCCTGAATCTCTGAATTTCTAAATTTTGGTGGGAGAGATCCGGAGAGGATTTCTTTTCGAAATCCAGCTGACACTTCTCTTGGGTTTTGATCCAGTGTGGTGCGCCCATCTACTTGCATTTTTAAATCCAACGACTCAAATTCAATTTAATCAATTTTAACGGTAATAAAATAATTCAACAACTCAAAAACAGTCAAAATAATATGATTAATTAATCCCATTCAGGTCCAACACCAAGATTCCTTCAAAACTCTTTAAAAATCCATCCATTTGCTTGCTAATCCATAAAAATTTCAATTTTCTCATATTTCGCTATCAAAATTTCTTCTTTTTTCTTCTTCAAAATTTGAATCTTTTTACATCAAAATTTTTTTAAAACTAAAACAAGATTGATTATACAACAACTAATTCCAAAATTATTAGCCAAAAAAAAAAAAAAAAGAACAACGAAATACAAAGTTTAACAAATTATAAAGTTGAGGGTGGGAATTATAAATCTTTTACACGTTGGAGGAAAAAAAACCGACTACTCTCAAACATATAAATGACTAGTTGAAAATACGAGGCTATTTTATGAGATTTTAACCCTTAAATTGGAGATGATTTTAGAGATTGATGAGCTCCTTGTTGCTGCAGGTTGAGCTTTTGCCGAGAATTCATCATAGAAACTTAACCTCACTTCTTGGATATAGTGATGATACCAACAACTTGGCACTTAAATACGGGTACATGCCTAACGGAAACTTAAAAGAATCTCTCTCCGGTATGTAGTTCTATATTTTATAAGCATTGTCATCCAGCAAAGGGTTTCAAAATATTGAAGGGTCATGTTAATGGCTATAGACGCAGATAGAAAGCTCGCATATGACTTGGGAACTGAGACATCGGATAGCATTAAATATTGCGTTAGGTTGGTGCTTCGTGTTATTTTGTACGCCAATACATTTGCGTAAGTTCATGTGCCTAATTCAACCCATGTATATTGTGAAATTTGGCTCACAGGGCTGCATTACTTGCATAAATAATGCAATCCACGTATTGTGCGCAGAGATGCAAACACTGCCAACATTCTCTTAAGCGAAAACTTGGATGCAAAAATAGCAAATTTCAGTCTGTCCATGGTTTTTCCCAATGATAATAAGATTCATGTTGTGGCATCGGTTATGGGTACAGTGGGGTATATTGATCCCGAATATGTCTAGATTTCAGGTTCTTAGAATTTTGGTCATATAAAAAAACAAAACAAAACAAAACATAGCTACGAGCAATTTATGATTACTTTCTTCTTTTTTTCTTTTTTTGACAAGAAACGATAGCGTAGTATTTTATTAATCAACACAAATAATTACAAGGGTGTCATTGGGTACATTGATCTGGAAATTTGCACAGACAAATAAATAAGAGTAAACATACATTAGCCAAGCGCATAAGTGCTACCAGTACAGATATGTCACAATAAACGATAGCCGTAATAGAGAAATACAAGCAGTCGCAATAGTCATCGCTTAATAACGAGGTCACATAAAGTTATCGCGTTAGAGCGAAATCACATCAAGTCAGATGAGACTACATCACACATCGCACAAAGGCGAAGACCAATCTAGCCAAAACAATAATGCCACCACGGTGCACGTAAGGCGAGTGGAACACAACTAGATTACATTGAGAAGGGATCCGCTGGTTAGCTCATCACAGTAGGGAACGAGGCACTCAGGTTTATGCCACCTACAGATTCACCAGACAGTGGGGGTACCGTCATCCACACATCGAAAACCATAAGAGCAGCCGCAACAGACAATGGAGCCGGCAGCTTTCATTATGGAAGGTTGAATGAAAAAATTGATGTTTATAGTTATGGGGTAGTTCTATTAGAGCTAATTACTGGCCAACTTGCAATCATAGAAAGTGATGATCTTGACCATATAGTGGAGTGGGTGAATCCTGAGTTCCAGAATGAGGATTTAACAATTATTTTGGATCGAAGGATTCGAGGAGAGTTCGATGTGAATTCGGTCTGGAATGCATTAGAGACAGCAATGGCATGCACAACTTTCACCTCCCACCATAGAGCCACCATGGCTTTTGTGCTGTGCCAATTAACACAATGTTTGGAAATAGAGGTGTCTAGGCATCGAGAAAGAACTCCAGGCTAAAATGAAGAAACTCGTGGTAGGATTTCACAATACCATAGTTCACTGGAGTGATTTCCATATGTTCATATTCCACAAATGCAGGTTCCATGACAGCACCATTTGCTCGGTAGCTATTTAGGCTTTTAACTTTGCTGGCTCCAACACTATTGTTTGAAATTCTTTGTTTAGTACGTGTAAACACGAAAATTCCTGAGACAAGAACACGTGTACAAAATATATTTTGTATTGATTTTTGGGTTACAATCTCTTCTACAAATTTAGCTTTTGATTCTATCTTCGTAAAATGTAGATATGTGGATGGGCTGTTGATCCAAAGGGCCGCCGGGGCTTGGTCTAGGGATGAATAGTTATGCAGATTTATTGATTTGTTGATCCAAAGGGTCGTCGAGGATTAATCTTAGGATGAACGGATCTTCAAGGGCTTTTGGGCTTGATCTTGAAGAACGGGTGTGCGGATTTGTTGGTGTTGTTGATCCAAAGGGTCATTGGGGCTTGATCTTACGATAAACAGTTGATGAACGAATCTTCAAAGGCTTTTGGGCTTAATCTTGAAGAACGGGTTGTTTGTTGATCTAAGGGCTGTCGGGGCTTGATCTTGGGATGAACAGTTGATGAACGAATCCTCAAGGGCTTTTGGGCTTGGAATTGAAGAGCAGATGGGCGGATTTGTTGATGATGTTGATCCAAAAAGTCATTGGGGCTTGATCTTAGGATCAACGGATGATGAACGATGAACGTTTTCTTCAAAGGCCGTTAGGGCTTGATCTTGAAAGAGGATTTGACGAAGAACGAAGAGGGCTTTCTTGATCTTTCGGGATTTGCTTGAGAGCTCTAGAGTTTCAAAGCTTCAAGGTTTTAATGTGATGTGAATTGGTGAAATGAAATGAATGAAATTGCCTTCTATTTATAGAAATTTTCAAGGCCTAATTTTGAATATAATATTCGGATGAAATAAATCATTTCTGCCAGGTGTTGACACATGTCCTATTTGATGACTTTTCTGACTCACTTTGATTTTTCGTTGAGTCACACGCTACGTGTAAAATTTATGTGACACGTGAGCGTTGAAATTTTATTTATTGGTCAACATTAATTTCACCGAAATTTCAATGTCTACAAATGCCCCCACTTCAAGGCGCGTTGCATATATGTGATTGTCACGTGTAGGAGATGCGTTTTGAAGTCCCTTAATGTAGATGTCAATCCAAGGGCCGTCGAGGCTTGATCTTGAAATAGACTGGAAATTTCTTCAAGGGCTTTCGAAGATTGATCTTGAATTGGGCTAAAAGTTTTCTTCAAGTGCCGTTGAGGCTTGTTCTTGAACTTTGTTTGAAATTTCTTCAAGGGCCGTCGAGACTTAATCTTGAATGAAATTGGACCACAAGGAGCTTCACGTGGTAGATCTTTGCATTCGTTGACTTTCCACAGCTTTGATCTTGAACGGGATTGGAGGATTTTCTGATTTCCTCCAATTGTTGACTTTCCACAGGCTCATTCTTGAACTGGGTTGGGGGGTTTCTTCTGCTAAAGTTGCACCAAGTGTCTGAATTTACTCCTTTTATTTGGAGTTGAACTTAATTCAAGGGTGCTGGACATTTGATCTTGAACAGGACTTATGATTTCTTCAAGGGCCGTCGAGGCTTGTTCTTGAATGAAATTGGACCACGAGCAATCTCACTATTCGAACACATGGCAGGCAAGCGCGAGGTGGAGGTGATGGCCGGTTTCTTTGTTCAATCTTTCCAATTCATATTGAAAAGGGTTAGGAGATGAATCGGCACGTGTTTTGTTGTGCTTGTCTCCACATGCTTTAATGTATCATTTTCACTTGCCTCATTTGTTTTCCATGCAAATGTGGTATATTCTGCTACCTTGTCTATTTCCCCAGCAGAGCGATGCTAGGTAAGCAATCAGGGAAGGGTTCCAGGTAGTCGGTTCCTAACTGGAAGTTTAACTTCAAGTTCCGAATGATTGCTCTCTTTCTCTTTATCTTGCAGGCAAGAACAAGGACAAAGAAAGGGACAGGGAAAAAGCATGATATGAGATACTCTTGCTTTTAAAGAAGTGATGGTGATTTGACAGCATTGCACAACAAGGCTTTGCTATTCGGCGATGGTGTCATCGAAAGGTTGTTAAAGCTTTTCAAGCTCTTTGATTAGAACAACGATGCCGAGCTTGGCTTTGACTTAAACTCCTCTATCTGGATTATGTCATTTTGCAGGGAAGGGCGTCGTGCTATAGTGATCTGTTCCATTTCATCATTGATCCTTATGCTTTAATCTCTTGCCGTATTTGTTCCTGATGCAGGAGTTGAATGCAACCTTTGCATTTAAATGGTGCTTCAGAACATTACTTCTCAACGACGATGAGTACTCAAGAGCAATGCAAGGTAAGCAACCAGACTAAGGTTCCAAGTAATTAGTTCCAGGTCGAAAGTTTGATTTCAGGTTCCGACTGATGACTCTCTTTCCCGTTGTCCTGCAGGTAAGAGCAAGGGCAAAGGAAATGACAGGGAAAAAACATGATATGAGATACTTTTACTTTCAACCCTGATGATATGTGATACTTTTGCTTCGGTGTCATTTGTTTGCAAGGGTATTCCCAGAGAGGAAGAAAACTGAGGATTTCAAGAGGCTCTACTGGGAATGCGCTCTCGGAGGTTAGGCATAATTTTTTTTTTTTTGCAGGTCTGCCTTGCCATGAAAGACGAAGGTCGACATATATAGCGATTTCTCAATGTCAAGTGGTGGTACTGTTCCTTTACTATTGTCAGCAACTGTTGGGTAATTGAAACAGTAAGATTCATGCGTTTTCAACTTTGTCAGAAATCTTTGACAAAGTTGCCCGTGATTTCTGCAAAGTTGGGGTTGCGTGTGAAATGTGATGACAAATCCGGAAAAGCCCGGCTTTTGAAATTCAGAGAGTGATGACTCTTTGATCCTTGAACAAGCGGCCCGGCTTTTGAGGTTTGGAGGGTGATACTTCTTTGATTTCTGAACAAACGCCTCTTCGATTTCTTAGCAAGTGCCTCTTCGATTTTTGAATGAACAGCCCTGTTGCCCCTTCTTTTTTTATAGAGGCAACAATTGTGTTTCAAAAGCACGCTTGACAGTTGCTGTCTGTAGAAGTTACCCTCTTTGTATTTCTGAGATTTTGATTTACCTGACCTCTTCTTCCTTCCTTATTTCTGCAAATGGCTTGCCCGTCTGATCGTCGTCTTGATTTGAATGTTGGGGAAGATGTCGACATGCATTCTCAATACAACATATGACACCCATCCTTCGTATCCCCCAACGGTCCACTTACAGTTGGGGACTCTGTGATGAAGAACGGCATAACCGCTGCGGTGGTTGCTAGAAATCTTTTCATCCCCAAGGATAACAGGATCATTTCCAAACGGTCTGATGCGCTGGCTGTTCAAGACTCTTTGGCTTTCAGTGTTCAGTGTGCGAGCTCTGTATCGAACATTGGCCAACGTCTTCTTGCTCGAACTCGTCAAGTTGAGTCACTTATGGCTGAGGTGGCGAGTCTTAAGTAAGAGATTAGAGGGCTTAAGCATGAAAACAGAGAGTTGCACATGCTTGCCAATATTTACTCAACGAGCATGAAGAGAAAGCTTGACCAGCTTCAGGAATCCGAAAGTCGGATTCAGAGTGACCATCAAATGTTTGTGGCTTTACTCCAGAGGCACCTATTGCCTTCGACCTCTGGAGTTTTACCGAGTGTTGAGGCTCCAAACAATCAACCTTCGACGCCTCTTCTTCCTGAAATTCCACCGAGTGATGAGGCTCCACCTGATCAATGAAGGTCTTTTTTTTTATTATTATTTTTTTAATTCGTGTACACGTACATTCATGTAAATTTTCAGAGACATCAATAAATGAGTTTTATTTTATTCAATGTTTTTTTTTTCTTTTCTTTTTTTCACATGGTGCTGATTCACTATTCATTTATATATATATATATATATATATATATTTCTTTCTTTCTTTTCTTTCACATGTGGTGCCAGGTGCACCATCACTCTTTATATATATATATATATATATATATATATATATATATTTTTTTTTTTTTTTTTTTTATGGTGCTGTCCCTGTTGCTTTCTGCACGCCACCATCTTTTAACAAATGATGGCTATCATTTTCTTTTTCTTTTTATTATTATTATTATTATTTCTTTTGGATGGTGCTTGATGCACCGAAACTTTTATAACTTATTTTTTTATTTTTTTATTTTTTTTGTTTTTTCTTTTATTTTATTTTATTTTTTGGTTTATTATTTCTTTTGGATGGTGCTTGATGCACCATCATTTTTTTTTTCTTTCTTTTTGCACATGGTGCCAGAAGCACCATCATTTTTTTATTATATATATATATATATATATATATATAAAGAGTGACAGGACCGGGTAGGGTTGAATAGTCATCAGTATCGAGTCCTAACAAAAATCCATGAAGGATCAATAAATATGGAGTTAAATTGTCCGTCTTTTCATTTCCATACTTTATTTATGTTTTCTTGTTTTTGTGTTTATAGTTAAGTTACGTTAATATTTTATATTTTTATTATTTTTTTATTTTATTAGTTTTATAAAAATTAATATAAAATATTAACGTAACTTAACCGTAATCACACATTACAGAAAGGTATGGAAAAAATACAAAGGACAGACAACTCATCTCTAATAAATATTGACTAATCAAAATAATTTAATCCAATAAATGAGTCACCGGGTGAAAAGTGCTCAAACTCACCAAGTCAAGTTCACAAGTGTAAAGTGGCATCAAGTATAGGGTCCTATCATCTTGATATGTTTCTCTCATCTTCTTATCCACATCTTCTATCTTTTTATCTTTTATATGAATAATGCCAGATAATTAATTTTTAGAGCATATTTGCTAATAAAAGTGGTTTATATTTTTGTCTTTTATTTTCTTTTTACAAATGATATTACCTTCGTTAAGAGAAAATGTGTGAGTTTAACAATAAATGTTGTTTAACTTTATCTTTGATGAGAATCAAATCTAATATCTCTTACTTACAAATAAATAAATAAATCACTAAATCATATTACTAAATAACATGATATTATTTTTTGTCATTTCAATTCAATCCTCATTACTTTATTAAAGTCGCCCTCCACTATTGAATAAAGTTGTTTAGAAAGAATCTTCGCTGATAAGAAGGGTTAATATTGATCTTGAACATTGTTGACGCTCACAGGTGTAAAGTGGCGTCAATTATAAGGGTCCTTTCTTCGGAGAAAAATTAATGAAAAGAGTAAATTGCAAAAATGAAAAGTAAAGTAAATAGTATCAAAATTAATTTTTTAATATAAATTTTTTTTTTTGTTAAAATAAAAATTATCGTGAGTTTTTCGTTAAAACTGATTCTTCTTATATCACATTTTCTTGAATTATTGTGCCTTTCATTCATCTTATTCGCTCTTCTTGCCCATGCTGCCTTAAAGGAGAATTTTGGTTGTTATCATTCATTCACGATGATATTTATTTGTAGAACCGACGTTTCAAAAAGAACAATGTCACAAATTCAACCCATTATTTTGCTGTGATGTCTGAGCATTTTAAGTCGAATTCTCTCTTTTTAGGGTATTACTTTCAGTAATTTTGTATTAAGTCTAAGTGCTAGAGTTGTGAGCTTATATATGATTCAATCAATAAATTTTGGAGGGGTTTAATGAAAAGGGGTGTGCTATCTACACACCCCATTTTACTTCTCACAAATCTCATAATAATTTTTGATTTTCATGATAAAGTTTGAATCTCATAATAATTTTTTATTTTACTTCTCATAATTTTTTCTTACTTATATATATATATATATATATATATATATATTATGGTGCTGTCCCTGTTGCTTTCTGCACGCCACCATCTTTTAACAAATGATGGCTATCATTTTCTTTTTCTTTTTATTATTATTATTATTATTTCTTTTGGATGGTGCTTGAAGCACCGAAACTTTTATAACTTTTTTTTTATTTTTGTTATTTTTTTTTGTTTTCTTTTTTATTTCATTTTATTTTATTTTTTGGTTTATTATTTCTTTTGGATGGTGCTTGATGCACCATCATTTTTTTTTCTTTCTTTTTGCACATGGTGCCAGAAGCACCACCATTGTTTTTATTATATATATATATATATATATATATATATATATATAAAGAGTGACAGGACCGGGTAGGGTTGAATAGTCATCAGCATCGAGTCCTGACAAAAATCCATGAAGGATCAATAAATATGGAGTTAGATTGTCCGTCTTTTCATTTCCATACTTTATTTATGTTTTCTTGTTTGTGTAGTTATAGTTAAGTCATTTTAATATATTATATTTTTATTATTTTTTGTTTTATTATTTTTATAAAAAAATTAATATAAAATATTAACGTGACTTAATCGTAATCACATTTTACAGGAACGTATGGAAAAAATACAAAAATAGAAGTACAGACAACTCATCTCTAATAAATATTGACTAATCAAAATAATTTAATCCAAGAGTCACCGAGTGAAAAGTGCTCAGACTCACCAAGCCAAGTTCACAAGTGTAAAGTGGCATCAAGTATAGGGTCCTATCATCTTGATATGTTTCTCTCATCTTCTTATCCACATCTTCTATCTTTTTATCTTTTATATGAATAATGCCAGATAATTAATTTTTAGAGCATATTTGCTAATAAAAGGGGTTTATATTTTTGTCTTTTTTTTTCTTTTCACAAACGATATTACCTTCATTAAGAGAAAATGTGTGAGTTTAACAATAAATGTTGTTTAACTTTATCTTTGATGAGAATCAAACCTAATATCTCTTACTTACAAATAAATAAATAAATCACTAAATCATATTACTAAATAACATGATATTATTTTTTGTCATTTCAATTCAATCCTCATTACTTTATTAAAGTCGCCCTCCACTATTGAATAAAGTTGTTTAGAAAGAATCTTTGTTGATAAGAAGGGTTAATATTGATCTTGAACATTGTTGACGCTCACAGGTGTAAAGTGGCGTCAATTATAAGGGTCCTTTCTTTGGAGAAAAATTAATGAAAAGGGTAAATTGTAAAAATGAAAAAGTAAAGTAAATAGTATCAGAATTAATTTTTTAATATAAAAATATTTTTTTTTTGTTAAAATAAAAATTATCGTGAGTTTTTCGTTAAAACTGATTCTTCTTATATCATATTTTCTTGAATTATTGTGCCTTTCATTCATCTTATTCGCTCTTCTTGCCCATGCTACCTTAAAGGAGAATTTTGGTTGTTATCATTCATTCACGATGATATTTATTTGTAGAACCGACGTTTCAAAAAGAACAATGTCATAAATTCAACCCACTATTTTGCTGTGATGTCTGAGCATTTTAAGTCGAATTCTCTCTTTTTAGGGTATTATTTTCAGTAATTTTGTATTAAGTCTAAGTGCTAGAGTTGTGAGCTTATATATGATTCAATCAATAAATTTTGGAGGGGTTTAATGAAAAGGGGTGTGCTATCTACACACCCCATTTTACTTCTCACAAACCTCATAATAATTTTTGTTCGTTGATCTTCTTTAATTCATCCGATTCGACGGCCAAAAATTAAAAAGATGTGTAAGAAGTAAAATGGAGTATGTGGATATCACACCCCTAATGAAAACCTCTTTGCTATAACTTGGTTTTAATCGTAAAACATTTTGGATATGAAATATCTATGTTAGGTCAAGCTCTTTTCTTATTTACTTTGATGTCATTATTTCATTCATCATGGCTAATTCCGCAATGAAGTTTACATTTTGTTTGATACTTATATTATTGTATGTAATTTTGCATTGATTGCCAAACACAATGGTGCCACCAATGCCAAACACAAGGGGGATGGGGTCCAATAGCTATAAGATTCATTAGGACCTGCCCCATGAAAACAACTCCTCATCTCATTACAGCAATTACAAGGAAGGCAGTGTTGGAAATTTTTCCTCTATCTTAGAAGATGGAGGATCTGCAAATCCAAACAAATTTTAAACAAGATATTACTGAAAGTACACGTAGTGATCAACTTGTAAACCAAATGACATATGTAGAATTTGTATAGTTGTTCCGTGAATTCCAATCTTCTATAATTACTTGGAGGTTTTTTTTATCTGATGACTCTCATTAGTACTAAAGAGCAAATACGTATTTAATTTGAATCTCCTTATCGTACGTACACTTTTGAATGTACTAATGATGTTGTTATTAATTTTTTATAAATATCTTTAATTTACTTTGTTAAAGTTGGGTCTACACTGTCATCTAAAATTGTCGAGAAAAATTATAGATAACATGAATTTATATTTATGTGGTCTTGTTCTGCTTTCACTTTTTTGTCATGTTAGACTCTCTCCGATAGAGAACCTAAACAAAGTATTTATAATAGTACAATCTCTAAATATGAAGACAAAAAGTTTTTTAAGAGTCGAAATTAAAGTCTTTAAAATATTCCAATTTTTTTTATCAAAAAGTATTTCAATATATAAAAACTCGTTAAATACTTCAAAAAAAAATCTCAAATGTGAAAATTGTATAGTGCGCCTCTGTTGATTTTGTGCAGAAAAGTGACCCACACCAGCTGGTTTTTTGTCTTCTACCTTGTTTGTTGATCCCACACACGTGAAATTTTCATTTTGGTTTTTCACGTAATTTTTTTTTAATTGTTGAAAAGCTAAGGGTAGAGTTATTTTTTTAGTTTTTCCATACATGAATAATAATTATTCAATATTTTAGATTTTCTATTAATCTGAAAATTATACTATAAGAACTTTTCATAAAAATAATATTTTTTTAAAGACCCGAATATTTCTTTAAAATCTTTAAATAAGCTCTCATAAATAGTGGTAAAAGTTTCTAAATAGAGATCTGGAGAGCATTCTTGTCCATTTTATCTCAATTTAATGTAAATATATTGTTGTATGAAAATACTGTTCAAACTAAACCATCCAAGAGGTTGTCATTTAATATTATGATCTAACAGTATTTTTTTTTTAACTTATAAATAATAGGTCTTAAGTTTGAATTTCATGAATGACGAGTTTAATGCAAATTTATACTACACCTCAATCCAAAAAGTTTTGATTTAACTTTTAGCTATGTATATATATCATTGTATAAAAATCAATCAAAGAACTTTGGTATGACTTTTATAATGAAAAAAAAATGCAATTTTAGGTTGAACTAAATCAAACTATAATTAGTTTGGTTTGATTTCGTTGGATTTGACGTATTTATAAACCACTAAAACCAAGACCAATTTAAACGCTTATGTGTAGTGTTGGAGACGAATTCCCAGCGTTCGATTGTAATAGCTACCACATTTTCTTGTTAGGTTTAGGTTTACCATAGTCAATGAAAAAGGTAGAAATATGGGTGTAAATTACTAACCAATTCGATGTATAAGAGACAAGTTTCTAGCTCGATTGTGTAAAAGAAAACGCATTTTATGTGAAAGTCTTATTTACACAATCATTTTTATTTGTGACATATTTTTATTAATTTTATTTAATTATTCTCTTTCAATTCATTCAGTAAAATTAAGAATGAAAAGTAAAGTTAAAATATGTAAATACCACTGCGTATGCGAAATAATGTTGAAGATGAAGTGACAGGACCGGGTAGGGTTGAATAGTCATCAGTACCAAGTCCTGACAAAAATCTATGGAAGACCAATAAATATTGACTAATCAAAATAATTTAATCCAATAAATGAGTCACCGCGTGAAAAGTGCTCAGACTCACCAACCCAAGTTCACAGGTGTAAAGTGGCATCAATTATAGGGGTCCTATCATCTTGATACGTTTCTCTCATCTTCTTATCCGCATCTTCTATCTTTTTATCTTTTATATGAATAATATTGCTCTTGAACATTATGTTGACGCTCGCAGGTGTAAAGTGGCGTCAATTATAAGGGGTCCTTTCTTCTTATACCGCATTTTCTTGAATTCTTGTTAAGCCTTTCATTCATCTTATTCGCTCTTCTTGTGTCCTTCCTTGGCTTTCTCCCAGTTCTCTGCTTTCTACTCTCTAATCTCCCTTTGTCGCGCGAGTATGGATGTGCTCGAAAGTCTCATCACTTATCCGGTGGAGGGAATACTGAAGTCGGTCGGTTCACGTGCTGCTCAAGAAATCGGTCTTTTCCGAGGATTCAAAAAAGAAGCAACTGAGCTTGCTGTATCGTTAGAGGAAATTGAAGAGTTCTTAGGCGATGTTGCCCACCAACCACATGATCGGGGCGTGGCAGTCAGAAACTGGGTCAAGAAACTGAAAGATGTAGCTCATGATGCCGATGACGTCTTGGCGGACATCAACTGCGAAGTTCTCCGTCGTAAAGCAGAAATTCAAAACCACATGAAGAAGAAGGTACTTAACTTCTTTTCGCTCTCCAATCCCATTTTATTTCGTCAAAAGATGGCACACAAGATTAAGAACATCAACGCGTCACTGGCGGTTCTCAAGGGTGACGCATCTCGGATTCATTTGGTTGCAAGGGGAGTAGATCATACCCCTCCTCCAATTATGAGGAACAGAAAAACTGACTCGAGATTCGGTCAGTCTGATAAGATCATTATTGGAAGGAAGGAAACTAAGTCGGATATCATTAAAATGTTGATGTCCAAGAATCAGGAAAAGAACCTTTCGGTTATGGCCGTTGTGGGAATCGGAGGACTCGGAAAGACGACTTTGGCAAAATCAATATTCAATGATGATGCTATTCGTACGCCTTTTGATGAAAAAATGTGGGTCTGTGTATCCGACACTTCTGACGTTGATCAGATACTAAATTGGATGTTAGAATCCCTTAAGTCAGACAGGACAGGACTTACAAGTCGGCAAGCATTGCTGGATGACCTCACGGAAAGGTTGACAGACAAGAGATATATTCTGATACTTGATGATGTTTGGAATGAAGAGAAGAATTTTTGGAGGGAGTTTATGGATTGTTTGTCGAAAGTCAATTCTGGTCCCGGAAGCGTTGCCATTGTTACTACCCGTAAGGCTAATGTTGCATCAATCATTGAGACAATGCCGAGGTGTGATTTGAAGGGCCTATCGGAGGAGGATTGTTGGTCTTTATTAAAGGGTGAAGCATTTCCAGATGGTGATGCTTCTTCTCTAGATTCAGATCAAGAGCGCATTGGAAGGGCCATGGCTAAAAAGTGTGCTGGTGTACCATTGGTGGCAAAGGTATGGATTCATATATTATTGTATTAGGGTTTTTAGATAGAGGCCCAAAATCATAGACTACATTTTAAGTGAGTCCAATTATGTTTTTTTTGTTCGAACTACTACTTTTTATGCCTATTTCACCCTAAAAAATAGCAGATAATTGAACTCCTAAATAATGCATCAATTACATAATTTTAAATTTTAAATATTTATTTGGAGCCAAAACATACAATTATCTAGGAAACCTGTGAGTCTCTGACAGAAGTAGATTAAAAAAAATCATGTGTTATAGGTAGATAAATAACATGCGAAGTAGAGGAAACCTTCCATAAAAGAAAAAATTAGGAGACCTACATCACAGGTAGATAATCCATGAGGAAAAAAATTGAATAAAATACAAAACATATGATACGTGAGGTAAAAACTAAAAAGATAAGTAGCGCACCACAGAAAATGAAGAAGATTTCATGATGCAATAAATTATAATCAAGAAAATGTTTTAGAACAAAACGAAGGAGATAGAAATTGAAAGGAAAGTAAAAACAAAACGGAAAATAAAAAGGTGAGGAATAGCAAAACGTTATGCATAAAGTCGTATAAACAAATGTTAAATTATAAACTATACAAATATGGAGTAATTTAATTACATCAACAGTATTACTATAAATTTCTTAGAGGAGACAAACATAGAATTGGCTTTGAAATTTTGCACGATTTCTTTCCTCTATTTCTTTGAGCGACGGAGGTTTGAAGTCAATAAGATTGAATAGCGAATTAACCACACAAACAGAAGAGACCCTATCAAACCCAACATATTTGTTCTCCAGGACCCCAGTGACCATGCATGGTCATCCACCGTTTGATCTTAATCTAACGATTAGTGCTCAGTTAACTTTTTTTTTGTGATTTTTTTATATTGTTGGATTAAGATCTAACAGTAGTTACAACTATTTTCTTGATGATTGGGGTTCAGGAGAAAGATGATGCTAATTGATAACGATTATAAGATTTGGTCCTAGTGTCATTAAAGCCAAAATGTTTTAATCATAGAGAAAGATGCTAATCGATAACGATTATAAAACAAACTATTTTCCGTATCAAGTTTTGTTGCAATTGAAGATAAGGTAGTAAGGATACCATATTTAGATCTTATGATGTAGCGATTGATAGTTAGATTGTTTATTTAATGATTTAAAAAATAAGTTCAACCATAAACTAACACATCATGTGATATGTGAAATATGATTCTAAGTAGTTGGTCTTTATAGCATCTATTCCATATCCCATATTAAATTAATCAATCGAATGGGAATAAAAACTTCTTGGGTCTTGAACGATGAATGAGTAGTTTAGAAATAAGTTTGTAATATGCGACATTAATTACACAGAAAAATGGGTCGCAATAGAAATGCATCCAAGACATACATTACTAGCTTCCTTTATAAAGGATTTGTACTTTGTAGAATCTGATTCTGAGATATCACATGACTGACATGTGACTTCAGAATGTCCCTACCTAACTGTCATATCTCGTTTCTAAGACATGGCAAAAAACAAACCAACATGTCAATAACGTAGTAACTTTTCTTTTATCACATGGTTGTATCTAACCTTTATATCTCATGTACTCAAAGACAAGATTAAGCCATTTGTAGTTCACAATTCTTGTAAGTTTTAAAATTTCTCAAGGCATTAACTGGCAAGAAACATAGATGGAACTCAACGAGCATCGCCCACTGGATGCGAGACTGCTTAAGGCAACAATTTCACAACTAGGATTGTCATTTCGCCAATCACATATATCACAATGTTTTCCAACATAATTTCAAAATTACAGCAAATAATTGGTTCAATGATTCAAAGATGCATAGTTAGTAGTTACGTTAATTAACCAACAAGATCAAGTATCAATTCATGAAATTTAATAAAACAAATTTATGCATTTCCCTACTTAGATTCAAGCAATACTGTAACCTTAATTTACAAATGCAAATGTCTACCGTGAGCAATTTCTATTAACAAGAATCTAGGGTTTTTGACTAATTCAACGAAATTGAACAAGAGATGGGATTCTAGACCACTCAACGGAAACACACTAGGAAGTCATCGTACATCGCGGATTTATCAATCACAACTACTCCTTACAATCCTAGGTAGCTAGTAACCATCCCATCGCGGGTATACCAAGCATGATCACCCTTGAAGTGCATATAGTTCGCCGTTGCAGATGTACCAAGTAGAACCATATGCATAACCTAAACGTGTAGGCAATGATCACCCATAGCATATGTACCAAGCATGACCAACCCTAAAATGCGTTTAGTTCCCCATCACTGATATACCAAGCAAAGCCATAAGCATAATCGAATTGTATAGGCAATGATCACCCATCACAGATATAACAAGCATGATCACATATTGCTGATTAACTAAGCAGAAACCTATCCTACGGTACTAGGCAATAGTCACCCATTATAGATGTATCAAGCATGATCACATGTAGGATTTATATGGTCCCCCATCGTGGATTAATTAAGCATAACCATAGGGATAACTTAATTGTGTAGACAGTGATCACTCATTGCAGATATATCAAGGATGATCACCCTTAGAATGCATATGGTCCTTCAATGCAAATTAACCAGGCGGAACCATAGGCATGCATTTAATAGTGTATGCTCCCAATGCAGTTTAACTAGGCAGGACCACCTATGAAGGTAATGTAACTAAGTAGGCAATGACCCCTCAATGTGGATTAACCTAGCGGAGTCATCTCTAAAATACATATGGTCCCCCACTGCAGATTAACCTAGAAGGACCATAGGCATACCTCTAATAGTGTGGTCCTCCAATTCGTAAAATTCTATAGAATTTGAAATTATAAACAAAAAATTATATTTTCATATCAAGTTTAATCCAAGTGTCAAAAAATCATAGAATTGAAGTCTAGGAAAACAGGACTCTCAAACCCAATAAGATTTAATCCAAGTGTCATTAAAGCCTAATTGTTTTAATCATAGAGAAAGATGATGCTAATTGATAACGATTATGACCCAAATTGTTTTTCATATCAAGTTTCTCTTTGCAATTTTATGCTAGGGAGTAGGGAAACCATATTTTGTAGACCGCATGATGTAGCGATTGATAGTTGGATTCTTTCTTTAATGATTTGAATAATGAGTCCAACCATCAACTAACACATCATGTGGTCTATGAATATGATTGAAGTAATTGGTCTCTCTAGCATTACTATGATATCCCATATTGAATTAATCAATCGAATGAGAAAAAAAAAACATCTTGGTTTTGTCAAATACGTTTACCTAAAATAGGTATTAAACGATTAATGAGTAGTTCAGAAATAAGTTTGTAATATGAGACATTAATTACACACAAAAATGGGTCGCCAGTCGAAGACATAGATTGGTGGCTTTCTCCATAAAGGATTAGTTTGCAGAATTAGGGTAATGTATGACTATGATTTTTACTATTCTACTCTTAACGGGAATTGGGCTAGGTCATGTTTGAGTATGATTTCGAACTCAAACAAATTCAAAACGTTATCCTCATTCATATGAGTTGAACTTAAAACATTTTAGTTTGCTAATATAAGTACAATTGAATAATCAACAGAATCGCCATTATAAAAAACCTTAACTTGGTATATTTAATTTTGTCCGAACATTTTAGAAAGAAAATTGCATGAAAAACATAATAATGAGCTTTTAAAGGATCAATTTGTTTATAATATATATATATATATATATATATATATGTTTGTATATTTCAACGATTTAACCGTCTATTTTTATGTCTTTTCTCAAATATCATCTCTATAAAAGATCACCCAAATCCGAAGTCGTATAACTGTTGGATCAAATTTAGTGTTTCTTTAGTAAAAGGCAAAAGAATAGTTCGCTCTACGCTCACCGCGCGGCTGTGTAAATTTAATGTTTCTTTATAGTTTGCTATAAAAAAATGTGGATCAAAACGCTCCTTCAAAATACTACCTTCCTAGTGCATTGTTACAAATTGTCCAATTACTCGGTTATCATAAGTACTAAATTAACACTTATATTTAAATGATCTAACCAAGTATCTTTGAGTTTAATTCCAAGACTAATTCTTACTTGGCTCGCAAGTCTCCTTGGTATTTCTCTTCTAACAAGCAAAAATATTGGAGAGCAATCTTGCAATTTTGATCGATACAAAACGAAGTTGAGTTTAATGCATCTTTGTTTTTCTCATCACTCTATTCAAAATTCAATGAAGCTATAATTTGGGATTGTTATTTTGCTAATCACCTTTTTATATTATAAAATATATAGAAACTAACTAACTTATGTATCGACAGGTTTTAGGAAGCCTAATGCGTTCTAAAAATAGCAGGCGTGAATGGTCGTCAATTCTAGAAAGTGAAATATGGGAATTACCAAATGAAGATAAGAAAATCATGTCGGTCTTGAAGTTGAGTTTTGATAATTTAACACCGTCATCATTGAAGCAATGTTTTGCATATTGCTCAATGTTTGTGAAAGATTCTAAAATTGAAAAAGATAAGTTGGTCCAGCTCTGGATGGCTCAAGGATATCTCCATTCTTCTCCCAACATAAGTATGGAGGATATAGGTAATGAATATTTTAATATTCTATTGCAAAACTCTTTATTTCAAGATGCTAGAGAAAAGTACGGCACTACCATTTGCAAGATGCACGATCTGGTGCATGATCTTGCAGAAAAAGCATTCAAATCTGAAAGCTTGATGCGAGACTTGGATCAGGTGGATGATGAAATTGAGATTCAGCATGTTGCGCATATTTCTTCCACTACAATTGAAAGAATTCCAAAAGGGAGTGTTGAGAGATTGCGGTCGTTGTTTGTTGATTGCAAGGTCCCTAATAACACCTTTCAAAGGTTTAAAGGTTTACGGACGTTGAATTTATTCGATGCCGAAATTGAGGAGTTGCCCAGTTCAATTGGAAAGTTGAAACGCTTGAGGTATCTCGACATTTCCTGGACAAGAATAAAAGAACTCCCCAAATCTATTGGCAAGCTCTATAATCTTGAGACGTTAAGAATGTCATATATAGGCATTAAAACGTTTCCTAGGGAAATGGAAAATTTGATCAACTTGAGACATGTTTATTTCGACAAGGATGTTGAAGTTCCATTTGGGATGACAAGATTGACTCATCTGCAAACGCTACCTTGTTTTAAATTGGATAGAGCAAGGCGTCATAGACTTGATGAGCTAGGTGGGTTAAATGAACTGAAAGGGGAACTAGTTATTGGATCATTGGAATTTGTGAGGGACAAGGAAGAAGCAATGGAATCAAAATTAGTGGAAAAGGCAAACCTACGAAAATTGATATTAAAATGGGGGAAAGAAAGAAATGGCAATTTTCTTGACGAGGATATTCTTGAAGGACTCCAACCGCACCACAACGTAGAAAGCTTGACGATTGAGGAATTCAAGGGTACTAAATTTGCATCTTGGATGATGAGAAATTGTCGAGCAACCAATCTCCGTTATTTGAGAACTAGGAGCTGTCAGCAATTGTTGAGCTTGTGTTGTGGGTTAGAATATTGCCCCTCACTTGAGACGGTGGAAATTGAGGATTGCGGTAATCTAGAATCCTTCCAAATTTCACCATTCCAATCTCTTCAGGTGTTGAGGATAGAAGATTGCCCAAAGCTAAGATGCACTTCAATTCAGAGTCTGCCCTCACTCCGTGATTTGGTTATTAAGAGGTGCACTACTCTCGAGGGGGACTTGTCTTTAAATGGTTGCACATCCCTCCGTGAATTGACAATTAGCGACTGCGATGGATTCACAAGTATACTGAGTGGGCTCCATTCTTGTACTATTCTTCGCAAACTGCAGATCAGGAGTTGTCGAAATTTGAGGACTTTGTCGGGTCATGGGCTACAAACCCCCGTCTCTCTTGAGACGATAATAATACAGGAGTGCCCTAATCTAGAGGCTATTCCCAGTTTAGACAACCTCACGTCCCTCACTGAGTTGATTATTTCGGGATGTGATGGATTAATAAGGCTACCGAGTGGGCTTGCATCCTGCACATCTCTTACCAGTTTGATTGTCAGTTTTTGCCGCAATCTAGAGGCTATTCCCAGTTTAGACAACCTCACGTCCCTCACTGAGTTGCTTATTGCGGGATGTGATGGATTAATAAGGCTACCGAGTGGGCTTGCATCCTGCACATCTCTTACCCTTTTGGCTGTCAATTTATGCTGCAATCTAGAGGCTATTCCCAGTTTAGACAACCTCACGTCCCTCACTGCATTAAGGGTCTACTTATGCGCCAATTTGATATCTCTGGCGGATGACAATGTGTCCAGCTTACAATCTCTTTCCTCTTTAGATTTATCTGATTGTCGGAAATTACAATATTTGCCCAAGGGGCTGCACTCTCTATCTCGTTTGGAAAAGTTGTCTCTCGGTGCCTTCTGCCAAGAGCTCGATTCTTTTCCGGATTTTCAGGTCCCATCGAAACTGAAAGAATTAGAATTGTGCGGGTGGCCTAAGCTCAAGTCTCTGCCTCAGCAAATTCAACACTCTGCTTCTCTAACACATTTGTCCATTTCTTGTTTCGATGGTCTGGAGGCTCTTCCAGAGTGGTTGGGCAACCTCACTTCTCTTACTGTGTTGAAAATTGCGCTATGTGAGAACCTGATGTATCTGCCTACGGTCGAAGCTATGCAACGCCTAACCAATTTACATGATCTAGGGATTATTGGGTGTCCCCGTCTGTCAGAAAGATGCGCCGCGGACAGCGGCCCAGAATGGCCAAAGATTTCTCACATTCCAGAGAGGTAATTTTTATTTTTGGAGCCCTTATTTTTATCTCCAATCAATTATGCATGTATATTTTGTTCAAAATTCTTCATTCACTCTCGTTTTCTGCAGTTTGATATCAGAGTGATGACGGAACCTCTCATGAATCGACCATCTAATCTATTCACCGTTGTGGGAATCTCAAGTATCTATCGGCACTTGGGAAGCCAATCCAAATTTTACTGTTGCGTAAAATTTCTGGCATTTCCCAGAGTCAAGTGTAGGTTTCTTTCCCGAAACAGCAATTCATGATTTGTTCTCTTCTCTTGTCTTTTAGCCTCGTGGAAGAACATTAATTTTTTTTGCAACTGTTTACGAGTCTGCGGTTATTCTGTATATGTTATAATGTTCAAATATGTTCTAACGCATGTTGCGCATGGTTGTTACTTGTTATGGTGCAGATATACTTTTGTACAAGGTTGTGTTTCTTCTCACTGTGTGCACGTCCTCTCAACTTACACAGTTTTATTAGACCAATTTTATGGAAGGTAATCTGTTTAGTCAATATGTAACTTCTTTGTTCAAAGCTTTCATCCTTAAATAAAACCATGTCAAGTTATCCAGAATACATTAATCACAGATAAATTGGATTTGTATTTCAGCTTATTTAAGAAGGGAATCCAGTAAGAGAATTGCATTAAGAGAGGAGGCAATCCCAGCACAAGGAAAACTTGGACACGAAAATAGCAGATTTCAGTATGTCCATGGTTTTTACCAGTGATAATGGGACTCGTGTGGTGACATCAGTCATGGGCACAGCGGGTTATCTTGATCCTGAGTATGTTCAAATTTCCTTGTTCTTTTAGATTTTTTATCATGTTATGAATACAAATGTAAGAACAGTTAGTGATTTATGATTACTTTTTTTGGTCTGCAGCATGGGTTTTGTGCTGTGTCATGTCAACTAACACAAGGTTTGGAAATGGAGGTGCCTGGGCATCCAGAAAGAACTCCAGGCTCAAATGAATAAACTCGTGTTATGATTTCACCATACCATAGTTCACCTAGAGTGATTTCCAGATGTTCAGATTCCACAAATGCAGGTTCCATGACTGCACCATGCTAGGTAGCTACAAACTCTCATTCATCCCATGTTCAAAACTTGGTGGGTTAAAAATGGGTGTGGGATCTGTAGTGCAGTTCCAGATGTTCAAAACTTGGTGGGTTAAAAATGGGGTTGGGATCTGTTGTGCAGTGAATCAGTGTAGGCTAAATACAAGTGTGCATCTATATTGTCATCGACTTAATCACTTTTGTTTAATACTTCAGGTTGTCTCCCTGACTTGTATCACACCACATAACCCTAATAGGAACAATGTTTTACATGCTTTGACTAAAAAATACGTTGGCTTGACCAAATTGCTCTCTTAGTATGAACATTGCATGATCCATTGATTGATGTAGACTAAGCATCCCCATGTAATAAGGATCATGTATTTACTCTGCAAGTTGTGCAGCATGAGGTTACAAATCCAGAGTGTCATACGTTTTTCTGTTTTTTTGGTCAGGACATTGTCACACATTTTAAATACCAGGTAGTTCACAGGCTGCAATGAGACAGTGAGATGAAGATCTCAACTGGTTTCCTCGTCCTACTGCTCTGTGCAAGTTTCGTTCATGGAGAGTGCTGAATAGGTTAGCATTCTTTAACGAAAGCGAATGGTATTGCGTCCTTTAGAGTTATATTTTCTATCTGCTGATAAGTTCTTTTTAGCTCAGATTCAAGCAAGTGCAAGAAGAACATTGTTGTTCCAATACTTGGATCATCACTTTCAACAATGGCCCTCCTTCAAGTTATAGTGCTCTTACTGGTCTGGAAGCTGAGAAGAATAAGAAAACCAGGTACCATTTTATACCCTTGATACTTATTTAGTTAGAAACAGCGCTGCTACTATGGTGTAGTGGTATTCCTATCCAGTTAGTCTGAACTCATTACTTTTTGTACTTAAGCTGCAGATGGAGAAAAACATAACAAAACACCTGTAGCATCAATGAAATCCCAGTGTACTTGTGACGAGGTTTTAGAAATCACCGAAAACTTTCAAACTGAAATTGGGAAAGGAGGATTTGGGATTGTATACCATGGCTACTTGGAAGAGGGTACTCAAGTTGCGGTTAAAATACTTTCTCCATCGTCAACTGAAGGAGCTAGGGAGTTCCAAACAGAGTTTTGACAGTTAGGATTTTAATTCCTTGGAATTGCAAGTGCCTTGTCTCGTTGGTTAGAGATTGATGGGTTCCTTGTCGCTGCTGGTTGAGCTCCTGATGAGAATCCATCATAGAAACTTGGCCTCATTTATTGGATACTGTGATGAAACCGACTACTTGGTACTTATATTATATACGAGTACATGCCTAAAGGAAACCTAAAAGAATCTCTCTCAGGTATGTAGTTCTATATTTTATAAGCATTGTCCTCCATCAGAGGGTTTCAAAATATTGGAGTGTCACGTCAATGGCTGCAAATGCAGATAGAAGCTCACATATGACTTGGGAAATGAACTTCGGATAACACTAGATATTGCGTTAGGTTAGTGCTTCGTGTTATTTCATACGCTAATGTATCTGCACAAGTTCATATGCCTAATTCAACTTATGTATATTGTGAAATTTGGCTCACAGGACTGTTTACTTGCATAAAGGTGCAATCCATGTATTGTGCGTAGAGATGTAAATACTGCCACAGTCTCTTAAGTGAAAACTTGGACGCAAAAATAGCAGATTTCGGTCTGTCCATGGCTTTTCCCAGTGACAGTGAGACTCGTGGTGACATCAGCCAAGAGTACAGCGGGGTATCTTGATCTTGAGTATGTTCAGATTTCGTGTTCTTAGAATTTTGATTTTAAAAAAACAAACAAATCTATGAGCAGTGAGTGATCTATGATTACTTTATTTGGTCTGCAGGTACTATAATTATCAAAGGTTGGATGAAAAAAATTGATGTTTAGAGTTTTACCGGCCAACCTGCAATCATAGAAAATGATGATCTTCTCTACATAGTGGAGTTGGTGAATCCTGATTCCTGAGTTCCAGAACGGGGATTTGAGATCGAAGGATTTGAGGGGAGTTTGACGTGAATTCGTTCTGGAAACCATTAGAGACAGCAATTGCATGCACAACTTCCACCTCGCAGCAGAGAGTTTTGTGCTGTGCGTTAACAGAGTGTTTGGAAATGGAGGTGTACATCTAGGCATCGAGAAAGAGCTCCATGCTCAAATGAAGAAGCTCGTGTTACGAGGTCACTATACCAGAGTTCACCTGGAGTAATTTCCAGATGTTCATATTCCACAAATGCAGGTTCCATGTAAGCATCCTATTTCTGCTGTTGCAGCCAAAAGAAGGGGAGGCGGTTGTCATTTTGGTCATCAACTTTCAAGATAATAGTGACCAAAGACTTAATACCAATCATCTTTCTCACTACTCTTGAATTATCATTCACATTCACCATCCGTCAATAATGTTTGAACTTTTGACTATCTATACTTTGTGGTATTTATCTATCGTAAACTCATCCAACGACTATGATTCTCAAATAAAGAGTCATATTTTGTTAGTACATATTATTCCTGATGTGGGGTTTTCTTCAATCCATGTAATGGGACAATATCGACACTATTAACAACATACAGAGGGAGAGGCATGGCCAATTAGCCATTGTTAATTTGTCAAATTGAGGATAAAATTCTAGTTTAAAGCAACCGGACCACCTGATCCCTATGGCTTGGACACTAAAAAAGCACTATATCTTCCTGATTGTGAGGCCTACGATACACCAAATTATGGTCCCACCCCTCCTCTATTAAACTTAGCTCTGGGGTTTCAGACACAAGAACCTAGAAATTCTTTCGTCTGAAACATGGAGGTGTTGGAAGAGGGGAGTGGAGTCATTATGTAGAGTAGGTAAGCTTTAATGTGTCTAGGACCGCATGGACATGTGATTCGGATGCCGGACTCCAAACGCTAGCCAGAGGAGGATGAGGAAGAGAGAAACTAGGACAACAAGCTAAAGCAAACAGTTGAAAATTTGACAGATGGATACTAAAGAGGAATTTGGATCCCCTCCGTACATTAGTGTCCAGAGCTTAAGGATTAGAAAATTTGGACTCTTTGTGTGAAAGAGACGTTGAAGTCTTTAGATTATGTAAAGTGAGGCAGCATATGAGTTAATTAGTATTATCGAATTCGATTTAAGTGGTCCAAATTACCTGTTGGTTGAGCTTCGAACCATAAAATCCGTATCTGTCCATAAAAGAGGTTTAGAAAGCTTGACTTTGTATGACTGACGCCATATTTTATTTTATTTTATTAAAAGAAAATTAATGAAAAGTTCAAAAAAAAAAAAACCTTAGTTGTTCAAAAAAAAAAAAACTTTAGTTTTAATGAAAAGTAACAAATAAAGATATAGTCAACAATACTAGGGAAAGGTAAAAAAGTGATTTTTCGTTAAAAGTGAACAGTACCAGGAGTATTTCGTTAAAATTCTTTTTTTTTAATGAGACGGAGAGAATGGTCCATGTTGGTGTTTGAGGAAGCACGCAGGTTTCATGCATTTGTAATTAAAACACCAAATAGTAGCCATTTGGTCAAATTGACATGTATACATAATGAAATTGTGTGGTGACATCGGTCATGGACAGAGCGGGTTATCTTGATCGATAGTATGTTCAAATTTCTGTGTTCTATTAGATTTTTTATCTTGTTATAAACACAAATGTATGAACAGTGAGTGGTTTATTTGTGATTACATTTTTTGGTTTGCAGGTACTATAGTTATATCAAGGGTTGAATGAAAAAAAAATTTTGGTTTGCATGTACTATAGTTATATCAAGGTACTATAGGTACTATGCTCACCACGTGGCTGCGTAAATTCAAGTATCTTTTGAGTTTAATTTTGAGACTAATTCTTACTTGGCTAGCAAGTCTCCTTAGTATTTCTCTTCTAACAAGCAAAAATATTGGACAGCAATCTTGCACTTCTGATAAATACAAGACAAAGTTGAGTTTAATGCATCATTTTTTTTTTTCTAATCACTCTATTCAAAATTCAACGAAACTATAATTTGGGATTATTATTTTGCTAATCACCTTTTTATATTATAAAATATATAGAAACTAACTAACTTATGTATCAACACAACAGGTTTTAGGAGGCATGATGCGTTCTAAAAATAGCAGGCATGAATGGTCGTCAATTCTAAAAAGTAAAATATGGGAATTACGAAATGAAGAGGAGAAAATCATGTCGGTCTTGAAGTTGAGTTTTGATAATTTAACACCGTCATTATTGAAGCAATGTTTTGCATATTGTTCAATGCTTGTGAAAGATTTTGAAATTGAAAAAGATGACTTGGTCCAGCTCTGGATGGCTCAAGGATATCTCCATTCTTCTCCTAACTTGAGTATGGAGGATATAGGTAATGAATATTTTAATATTCTATTGCAAAACTCTTTACTTCAAGATGCAAGAGAATATTGGAATGGGAATACCAGATGCAAGATGCACGATTTGGTGCATGATCTTGCAAAAAAAACATTCAAATTTGAAAGCTTGATGCAAGACTTGGATCAGATGGATGATGATGCACTTGAGATTCAACATGTTGCACGGATTTCTTTTGCGACACTTGAAAGAATTCGACAAGGGAGTGCCAGGAGATTGCGGTCGTTAATGTTTGTTGATTGCAAGGTCCCTAGTGGGAACATCTTTCAAAGGTTTTTTATCTTGTTATAAACACAAATGTATGAACAGTGAGTGGTTTATTTGTGATTACATTTTTTGGTCTGCAGGTACTATAGTTATATCAAGGGTTGAATGAAAAAAATTGATTTTTACAGTTTTTCTGGCCACCCTGCAATCATAGAAAGTGATGATCTTGTCCACATAGTGGAGTGGGTGAATCCAGAATGGGGATTTAACAACGAATTTGGAACGAATGATTCAAGGAGAGTTCGATGTGAATTCGGTCTGGAAAGCATTAGAGACAGCAATGACATGCACAACTTCCACCTCACAGCATAGAGCCACCATGGTTGGTTTTGTGCTGCGTCAACTGACAAAATGTATGGAATGAAGGTGTCTAAGCATCGAGAAAGAACTCCAGGATTTCACCATACTAGAGTTCACCTAGAGTGATTTCCATATGTTGAGGTACACTTTTGTACAAGGTTGTGTTTCTTCTCACTGTGTGCAGGTTCTCTCAACTAGCACAGTTTTCTTAGACCAATTTTGTAGAAGGTAATCTGTTTAGTCAATATGTAACTTCTTTCTTCAATCTTTCATCCTTAAATAAAATCAGGTCGAGTTATGTAGAATACTTTAAACACAGATAAATTGGATTTGTATTTCAGCTCACTTAAGAAGCACAGTGCAATAAAAACTTGGACGCGTAAATAGCAGATTTCGGTCTGTCCAGTGTTGTTTTCAGTGATAATGAGACTTGTGTGGTAATGTCGGTCATGGGCAAAGTGGGTTATCTTGATCCAGAGTATGTTCAAGTTTCTGTGTTCTCTTTGATTTTTTATCGTGTCATAAATACAAATGCATGAACAGTGAGTGCTTTGATAATACTTTTTTTTGGTCTGCAGGTACACAATTATCAAAGTTTGAATGAAAAAATTGATTTTGAGAGTTTTACTAGCCAACCTGCAATCATAGAAATTGATGATCTTGTCCACATAGTGCAGTGGGTGAACCCTGAGTTCCAGAATGGGATTTAACAACTATTTTGTATCGAAGGATTTGAGGAGAGTTCAATGTGAATTTGGCCTGGAAAGCTTTAGAGACAGCAATGGCATGCACAACTTTCACCTGCCAACATAGAGCCACTATGGGTTCTGTGCTGTGCCAACTAACAGAGTGTATGGAATAAAGGTGTCTAGGCATCGACAAAGAACTCCAGGCTCAAATGAAGAAACTTGTGGTACGATTTCACCATACCAGAGTTCACCTAGAGTGATTTCCATTGGTTCAGATTCCACAAATGCAGGTTCAATGACAGCACCATGCTAGGTAGCTATTTAGGCTTTACCTTTCCTGTTTCCTACAAACTATCTCATTCATTCCATGTTCAAAACTTGATGGGTTAAAAATGGGTGTGGGATCTGTTGTGCAGTGAATCAGCATAGGCTAAATACTAATATACATTGATAATGTCCTCGACTTAATCACTTTGGAACAATGTTTGAAATGTTTTGACTAGAAAATACGTTGGCTTAACCAAATTGCTCTCTTAGTATGAACATTGCATGATCCATTGATTGACGTAGACTAAGCATCTCCATGTAATAAGGATCATGTTTCATGTAAAGTTGTGCAGCATGAGGTACAAATCCACACTGTCACATACGTTTTTCTGCTTTTTTGGTCGGAACATTGTCACGTGTTTTAAATACCAGTTAGTTCATAGGCTGCAGTGAGACAGAGAGAAGAAGATCTCAACTGGTTTCCTCGTCCTACTGCTCTGTGCAAGTTTCATTCATGGAGAGCACTGAATAGGTTTGCATCTTCTTTAACGAAAGCGAATGGTATTGTGTGCTTCAGATTTTTGATGTGCTTATAAGTCCTGTTTTAGTTCAGATTCAAGCAAGTGCAAGGAGAACATGGTTGTTCCAATACTTGGATCATTGCTGTCAGCAGTGGCCCTCCTCCTAGTTATAGTGCTCATACTGGTATGGAAGCTGAGAAGAATAAGAAAACCAGGTACCATTTTATACCTTTGATACTTATTCAAGTAGAACCGGCACTCCTACTATGGTGTAGTAGTATTCCTAACTAGTTAGTCTGAACTCATATCTTTTTGTCTACTTAAGCTGCAGATGGAGAAAACGTAACAAAACTCATGTAGCATCAGAAGTCCTAGTTCACTTATGACGAGGTTTTAGAGATCACCAAAAACTTTAAAATTGAAATTGGGAAAGGAGGATTTGGGATTGTATACCATGGCTAGTTGAAATATGGCACTCAAGTGTGGTTCTACATCATCATCTCAAGGAGCTAGCTCAGCTAGGGAGTTCCAAACAGAGGTTTGACAGTTTGAATTTAATTCCTTGGAATGCAAGTTAAATGCCTCGTCTTGTTGTTAGAGATTGATGAGTTCCCTGTGGCTGCAGGTTGAGCTCCTGATGAGAATCCATCATAGAAACTTGGCCTCATTTATTGGATACTGTGATGATACCAACAAGTTGGCACTTATATACAAGTACAAGCCTAACGAAACCTAAAAGAATATCTCTGATCAGGTATGTAACTCTATATTTTACATAGCTTTCTCCTCCAACAGAGGGTTTCAAAATATTGAAGTGTCACGTCTATGGTTGCGGATGCAGATAGAAAGATGCACCAAGAACAGTGGCCCAGATGGCTAAATATTTGTCATATTCCAGATATAAGAGGTATTTTTTATTTTTATCTCCAATCAATTATTCATGTATATTTGGTTCAATATTGTTCACTCGCTCTCGTTTTCTCAAGTGGTAAGTGTTAACCAAACATATTCCTTGCTTAGTTCAATCGGGACTGGTACGAATCTGAATAAAGAAAGATGCAACCTGCCCGACTGGCCCAAGATTACACACATTTCCGACAGTCAAGTGTAGGTTTCTTTCCCGGAACAGTAATTCATGATCTGTTCCTTAGTTCCATTTGGTTTGCAAAATCATAGACTATCTAGCCTTGTGGAAGAACATTAATTATTTTGCTTTCATAATATTTTTTGGAACAGGACTTTAGGCTTTTGTGGAAATTAAGCTTTTAGTCCTTTATGTGTAATTAGAAGTAAAATTGCAAGTGTTTACAGTCCGTGGCCGTTCTGTATAACTTGCAATATTCAACGTGCATTCGAATATGTTCTAAGGCGTGTTGCCCATGGTTGTTATGGTGCAGATACACTTTTGTAGAAGGCTGTGTTTCTTCTCACTCTGTGCAGGTTCTATCAACTAACACAGTTTTATGAGACCAATTTTGTGGAAGGTAATCTGTTTAGTCAATATGTAACTTTTTTCTTCAATCTTTCATCCTTGAATAAAATCATGTCGAGTTTTCTAGAATATGTTAATCACAGATAAATTTGATTAGTATTTCAGCTCACTTAGGAAGGGAAGTCAGTAAGAGAATTGGATTAAGAGCGGAGAGCAATCACAGTGCAACAAAAACTTGGACGCAAAAATAGCAGATTTCAGTATTTTCATGGTTTTTTCTGGTGATAATGAGACTCGTGTGGTGACATCAGTCATGGAGAATTCCAAATTCATTGCGGGAAAAAAAAAAAAATAAATAAATAAAGGATGAGATATTCGAGTTCCACCAATGAGCTTTGTTTTATTGTGAGCTGGTTTCACCCCAAACTTGTTTTGATTTCAGTAGTTCAAATTAGATCCAACGTACTATATTTGATCTGCACGTAAGGTCGGCATGAAAAATAGCCTCTTTGAGGAGCAAATAGCACGTTTCACTTCAATGATGCTAAATGTCCAATTCTCCATCAGATCCAACGGTCCACACAATTCATGGTTAGAAAGAACGAGAGTCGAACATTGAGCGCAAAAGAAACTTATAAATCTAGTGGTTAAGAGCATACATTTAGTACTTACAACTGAAATTTTGTGTTCGGTTTTCTCTTCCAACACACATGAACCTTACAAATAGGCAAACAATTAGTGATCAACACAACTAGTAATAAAATATGCTAATTAGAAAGACCTTTTTTTTTTTAATCCGGATCTGCATCAATCAAAAGACAAATAAGTGGTTACCACCATTCATGTCATGCATGTGACCGTGCCAACTAGTAATAAAAAATGCAAATTAGACTTGAAACTATGAGCGCACCATAGCCGACTGCCAACTACTAAATCGAATTTATTAGTGATTTTGTTTGACGGGGTAACCGCTGAGAGATTTTTTAGTGTGATCGTCACATGGAATGTCACGTGTTGTTATATAAATGGTGAGATATATGTGTTAAAAAATTAATAACTTAAAAAATAAAACTTTCCACCATTTATATAAAAACACATGATGTACTACCCGTATTCCCGTCACAACTAAAAATTTCTTTAATTTGCTGGGATATCACAATCATATTACATAATTACTCAGTCTCTTCCTCCGATGCTCATTGTCAATCACACACACCAATAATATCATTTTAATTATATTTTCACTTTGTCTTTGGTTATAAATCGACCCCATGTCAAAATTTTCTTTGATAATGTCGATTTCAATGGACGTAAACTGATATTGACAACAAGTGAATTAAAATTAATTTCGTGCTGTCTTTCTATGTTTAATATTCTTTCTTTTTTAACATTTTAATAAAACACAATCAAAGAAGCAAAAATAAAATATATTATTAAAAACAAAAAAAATAAAATAAAAAAAAAAAGAATCGTCATGGCATATGCGTTCATAGTAGCTATTTATGTTTATAATATTTACAAAGCAAGAACGGACGGGTGGATCGTACGTATACACGCGGGAACAACAATGGCATTTTGTGAATAGTAAATATGAGTTTACGCGTACCTGCAGGTGACTAATCACAAAACTCCTCTTGTCGGCAATAATTTTAAATACTTAATTTGGATCAATGGTCCCTCAACTAAAAATTCATTACCATTGGTCCCTCAACTTATCAAAATGTGTAGCTATAGTCATTTTCATCAATTTCGTCAAAATTTTGTCAAAATAAGTTATGTTAGAAAGATCATTTATACAATTAGGGTCTCTCAACTTATCAAAGTGTGTAATTATGATCATTTTCGTCAACTACGTCAAAACTTTTGTCAAAACGAGTTATGTTGGAATGACCATTTCTCCAATTGAATTAAAGTTAAGGGACCAATGATAATTGATTTTTAGTTGAGAAATCATTACTCCAATTGAATTAAAGTTAAGGAACCATAGCTACAATTTACTCAAAACCAAAAGCTCAAGTTAAAAGCCAGAAACCAAAAGTCAACCTTTTACAAGCTGAAATGGGATGGTGTACCATGACTTTGCCCGGCCAATAGGAACATCGGTTTCACAGTGTTGATGAAAGAGGTCGAATCTAGTCTATGTTTAGAAAATCAAATGCAACACAAATCAGAAAAATTAATGAAACAAAAATTGAAGGAAAACGTTAGGAATTGTAAGAAAAATAGTACCTTTGGTGGCCATGCCCACCTTGGTTATAACGATTACCTACTGAAACGAAAATTCTAGATATTGTGTTGGATTTGAGAGCTTAACTCCTCGGAGACGGGCCAAAAGTTTGAAGAATTGGAGGTGGCGGAGAGAACCTCATGAGTATACATGTTAATATTTTTACATCAACTTTTGGTTATAATTATTTCAAACTTAAAAAAGCGGCTATAATTTTCTATGAGGTCCAAATTTTGATTATTTTTCCAAATTTCCCAATTATACAGATAAATTCTTTTTTTTAAAGGATCCAATTATATGTGTACATTGTTTTTTATGTGTTTAGAATGTAACGCTTGATTATTGGTAGATTAATGTTCTGTTTGTTACAATTTTACTATTTATTATGTGTCTTCTATACTTTTTTTAGGAAATAATTTATTGCAAAATTTGAAGTCCAAGAATTAAGGAACTTCAAAAATAATTAGTTGATATGAAAATACATTATTATTAATATGAAGAGATGTACAAAGTCAAAGACTTTGATAAAAAAAACTGAGAACTAATAAGGTTTCAGTCAAATAATATTAGTGATTAAGGACTGCATTCAAAGTCACTCTTTATTTTTTTATGGCAAGGTCCCCAATATTATGTTGCAAAGGTTTAGAGATTTACGGATTTGAATTTATTTCATCTCTCAAGGTGTTGGAAATGACACACCCCGACCGGAGTCAAGGCATGTTGGCCGTCACATGAGAATAACGTAGCCAAGTGCGCAACAGAAGTGATATTAGTATGAAAATGTGAGTAAATAAAAATCGAAACTAAACTAATTTAAACTAGAAATATGTATATAAGTGTGTGGAAGTGTTCGAAGCCAAAATACAAGTGTTTTGGAGCATAGGTAACATAAGTGCAGTCCAGCAGACTAGTATTAAATATACATACAAGAAGAAGATTCCTACATTTATTTAGGAAGATGTCAGAACTGCCAGAGAGTCCTCGTGAGCCATAGACATGAACAACTAGCTAGGACCTGGAGGGGCGCAAAACAGAAAACGTGAGTGGGCAAAAACAAAGCATTTGAAAACATATTTCTCTTTCTGAACATAGTAACCCCTTACTGTAAAACTCATATAATTCCCAGAAAAGAATAATACGTACGTATATAAAAACAATGCCCAACAGCAGTGAAAACAGAGATATGCCATGTCAAAATGTTCAGCCATAACATGTGTAAGCCAGGTGATATGAATCAATGTAAAATAATATGCCAGCCAGAGTCTCCTAACGTGATATGTATAGCTGGACCTATAGCTCAACAACTTATGTCTGCACATAAGTCAGAGTCACCTAGTGTGACCTGTACAACAGGTTGGGTGTAAATAAGTACACTCAAGTGCTACGATCACGTGAAAGCTGTGCGATGAATCGCGGGTCACTTACGAGTCAGAACCACCTATTATGGTCTATATGACAGGATGGCACCAGACTTGGATCCAAGGTGAGCGTGTGGTGCGGGAGGTGAACAATCACGTGAAGGCTATATCTTGGCCTCGGGCAGGAACACTAACACCGGAGTGCATGATAATCAGCTTCGAATGCATAAATGCCTAACAATATACAATGCAACCAATACCATCATAATGTACTCACCTGAAGCTTACCTGAGCCTCCGTAGCATCATTCAATACAATGCATAGCTACACTAATGCAATACTAAAACATATAATGCATTCATGACATGTCATTTAAAGTATAAGTTCATTTAAAACGGTTTCTGGGAATCGTAAAGCATATATATATATATATATAAAACACAAAAGCCCACTCATTGACAAGTAGCAGGATCGTAGCTCTCTAGCCTCGCTAATCCACGCTCGTCCTTAGGGTACGTCTCACCTAAAGCAACATTACCTTCAATGAGTGAGTTCCTATAGTAAAATTCATAAATTTATGGTTTTTACGATTTTATATGATAATTTGATTAGTTACAAATTTTTGTGTTTGTGTTAACTTTCCTTGAATTAATTTAATCTTACATTGTCGTAAAATATTTCTTGTGTACATTTCAACCTAAATAATTCGAACTATGCAAATTTTGTTGGGATGAAACTAGTGATGTGGTAAATTTTGTTGGGATGAACTTACCATTTTATTAATTACTTTGCTATTTAGTTTGAAATTACATCAAACATTTCATTAAATTAGTCAAATTTAGTGTATTTTAAGTCAATTTAGTTTAATATTTGTATTTATATTTCAATCTGAAATAATTCAATGCTACAAACACACCCTCAAATATAGCATGTTGGAAGTACGATGAAACTACACCTTGTCCATTATACTTGAATTAATATTGACGTCCATGTAAACATTTTTGGAGGAAATTGAGGAAGAAAGGGCATGTGCCATGCGGGGACAACGCGTGGGGCCGACAACAGAATATTAGATAATTTAGACGGGAAAGTTAGGCTTGGTTTGGTATTGCTGTGCTTTGAAAAAAAACTGTTGTGATAATAAGTGGCTGTGCTGTGAGAATAAGCGGCTGTGAAATAAAGCCAGTAAAGTGTTTGGTAAACTTTTTTGTAAAAGTGCTTTTGGAAAAAAAAAGCAGTATCATAGTGTTTGGTAAACTTTTTTGTAAAACAGCTATGACTGTGTGAAATGACCAAAAAGGGTATATTACTAGATGTGCTATTAATTTAATTTTCTTAACAAATAAAAGTGAATTACTAAATATATTTTATTTTTAGAAGAAAAATATTTATATACTATAAAATGTGCTATTAATTTCATATACTATAAAATGTTTTCATGCTTTACTGACTATCTTTCAGGATAATTTTCGTTTAATGAACCAGCAACCAGCAAAGAATGCATGATTTATGCACAAAAGAGATGCAAACAAAAGGGAGATGCAACGATTTATATGATATTATCAACTCCGTCAAGAACAAAGCACAAAACAAGGAACATTTCAGCAAAAGAGGGCTTGTATGCAAATGATTAAACATCTTTCTCTAAAATCTCTATTCCCTTTTTCTTTGGATCCCCTTTTTTCCAACCAGTTCTTATTAGCAAAAGTCTACTTGTTTTCTCTCATCATGAATCTCCCATCCTCGTCGTCCGTGTAATCGCAATCGAAATTGGCGGCGGCGGCAGACGAGACAGCATTGGAGCTGGAGTGAATCAGGGCGAGCATGGCGAAGTTCTTCCTCAGCGCCTGGACGGAGTTCCCGACGACGGAGACGTGGCGACAGCGGGGGCAGACGAGGGTAGTATCGGGACAGGAAGAGAACATTTTGGACAAGCAGTCCTTGCAGAAGCCATGGCCGCACTGAAGCAAAAGCGGAACTCTTTCCTCCTCGTCGTAGCGGGTCTGGCAGACGGAGCAGCACGGCACCTTCATCGGACTCCGGCTGCTTCGCTGAAGTGAATCGATTGGAATCGGGGTGGGTTTCGGGTTCTCGGAGCTCCGGGAGAGCTCAAAAGGTCGGGTCGGTAGTGGGAAAGGGCAGATCCATAAATGAATAGGGGAGAGAAAATGGAGATTTGAGAGAAATGAATGATCAGTTGGGTGTTGGGCTATAACAGAGGACGACGACGACGCTTGGGTTATTCATATTTCAGTACACTGTTCATCCGTGTGTGGGTGAAAATAAGCTGCTTTTGGAAGCTGCAAATTGCAGCTTCTTGTCATCTGCTGGTTTTGGGCTTTTTTTCACCCTCAACTTTGAAACAAAGCTGTTTTTCAAAGTTTACCAAACACCAAAAATTTTCATAGCTTTTTTTCATAGTAGCTTTTTTTTTAATCACCTCAATCCCAAACAGGCCCTTAGACCAAGACCAAACGAAAAAATAGCTTTTTTTATCTTTCCTCTTATTCAAGTAATTAGTATTCTCTCCTTGTCTTTTTTCTTTATTTTTATTATTTTTGTTAGAGGTTTTTTTTTTTTTTTTTTTTTGAACTTTAACGAATAACTCACGATACTTTTCATTTTAACAAAAAATCATATTTTTACACTAAAAAGTCAATCATGGTACTATTCCCTTTACACTTTATTTTGTCTTTATCGTTAAAACTCAAAATTTTCAAACCCTTTTTATTAGTTTTTTTTTTTTTTTTTTTGGTCCAGTTGAGTTCTGTGGTACAGTTAAATGTGCGATCTAAATAATCTAATAATAATGTGGTAGCTTGAATGTGATAAAAATCTCATAACTAAGGACGGAGGTGTATATGAGAAATTCTCCTACTCAAACGTAAATTGTTTGGCACATGAAAAAGAAATAAGCACGGATAATCTTGTTTTGTTAAGATTTTGAAAAAAGAAATACTCTCATGTAACAAAGCATGTCATATGAATTTTTTATTTATTAAACAAGTGATTCATTTTCTGAACACACGTACAAGTAATATTATTGGTTGCAAGAGAGAATGCATGTACCCTTGGATTTATTTGACGAAGGGTGGTGCGGCATGGCAGCTGCCCCAAACTACTATACTGTGAAAATTCCATATAACAGCGAATTGAGATTTTGCTGAAACAAATTCACAAATCCAACCAGATGAATCAAGAACGCAATACACAGTAAAACTTAGGAAATTGTTATTGACACTCTAAAAATCTTATTCTACACTCCAAACTTTCTATATTTGGAAAGAAAAATACACTTGTGAGGAGTGTAGAATGAGATTTTTTAAGTGCCAATAACACTTTCCAAAACTTAATAAAAAATTACATTAATAATTGCATTAGCACAAAGAGAACATACATTACACAGAAGAAAGAAGCATAAGTTTTTACAATGATTTGATAGTAATTATCCTAAACACCATAATTAACAAAAACAGAAGAGGATTTGATGATCTTCCACTGTCCACTTGTGGAATGTTGTGTATGGGATGTTAATTATCCTAAACACCATAAGTCGTTACAACGATTTGATTATTAATTATCCTAAACACCATAGGTTCTCTGTTCTTACAATGATTTGATTATCCTAAACACCAGCCGAATTATGTCGTTTACTATGTTAAATCAGCATCTTAAGATTTTAGGGTTTTTGCGTTATTTTTCTAGAAAGTCTAATGTATGAGTAATATTAAGTAGACCAAATTTTGATCATATTTATAAATCATATGATGTGTTACTAGTAGAAAAAAAAAATAAGATACACACTGAACATAATTTGGGTTGTGTTTATAAATATAATTTTCAGTCAATCAAATTTGAGATTTTATCGATTCCTAATGGATTTCAAATTCATTTGAATTCTAAATTAAAGGTACCCAACCCCATCATTATTGATTCCTAAACAGTACACACAATGGTGCCGCCAATAACATGATTCATGTGGGATGGGGTCCTATAGCTATAGGGCACGTTAGGACCTGCCCCATGAAAACAACGGCTCATCTCATTACAGCAATTGCAAGCAAAGCAGCGTTGGAAAACGTTCCTCTACCTTCGAAGATGGAGGATTTGCAAAAAAGGATGAGATATTCGAGTTGTGCGCATGAATTATACGGGTTTTTCGGACCTTGTTCCACCAATGAGCTTTGTTTTATTATGAGCTGGTTTCACCCCAAACTTGTTTTGATTTCGGTAGTTCAAATTAGATCCAACGTACTATATTTGATCTGCACGTAAGGTCGGCATGAAAAATAGCCTCTTTGAGGAGCAAATAGCACGTTTCACTTCAATGATGCTAAGTGTCCAATTCTCCATCAGATCCAACGGTTCACACAATTCATGATTAGAAAGAACGAGAGTCGAACATTGAGTGCAAAAGAAACTTATAAATCTAGTGGTTAAGAGCATACATTTAGTACTTACAACTGAAAATCTTGTGTTCGGTTTTCTCTTCCAACACTCATGAACCTTACAAATAGGCAAACAATCAGTGATCAACGCAACTAGTAATAAAATATGCCAATTAGAAAGACCTATTTTTTTAATCCGGATCTGCATCAATCAAAAGACAAATAAGTGGTTACCACCATTCATGTCATGCATGTGACCGTGCCAACTAGTAATAAAAAAAATGCAAATTAGACTTGAAACCATGGGCGCACCCACCATAGCCGACTGCCAACTACTAAATCGAATTTATTAGTGATTTTGTTTGAATTTGCTGTGATATCACAATCATATTACATAATTACTCAATCTCTTCCTCCGATGCTCATTGTCAATCACACACACCAATAATAACATTTTAATTATATATTCATTTTGTCTTTGGTTATAAATGGACCCCATGTCAAAATTTTCTTTGATAATGTCGATTTCAACGGACGTAAATTGATATTGACAACAAGCGAATTAAAATTAATTTCGTGCTGTCTTTCTATCTTTAATACTCTTTCTTTTTTAACATTTTAATAAAACACAATCAAAGAAGCAAAAATAAAATAAATTATTAAAAAAAAATAATTGTCATGGCATATGCGTTCATAGTGGTGATTTATGTTTATTATATTTACAAAGCAAGAATAGACGGGTGGATCGTACGTATGCACTCAAAAACGATAATGACATTTTGTGAATAGTAAATATGAGTTTACGCGTACTTGCAGGCGACTAATCACAAAACTCCTATTGTCGGCAATAATTTTAAATACTTAATTTGGATGGAAAATGCAATTTATAATTCAAGTATACACAATTTCTTTCTTTCCAATGCTAGAAGCCAAACATGTCAATTTACATATGGCAGACCAAACATTTCTGTTTTTCTTTAATTTCTCTGTAGGTTCATATATATATTTGTTGTGCTCCCATATTAATAATGCTATTTCTACGTGAAAATATTGAAAAACTAAAACCAAAAGTTCAAAGTTAAAAGCCAGAAACCAAAAGTCACTTTTTTTGTAATGTTAGACTCTCTCCAATGGAGAGCCTAACAAAATATTTATAATAGTACAATCTCTAAATATGAAGGCAAAAAGTTTTTTAAGAGTCGAAATTAAAGTCTTTAAAATATTCCAATATTTTTTTTTTGTCGGCAGGTATTTCAATATATAAAATCTCGCTAAATACTTCAAAAAAAAAAAATCTCAAATGTGAAAATTGTATAGTGCGCCTCTGTTGATTTTGTGCAGAACAGGGACCCACACCAGCTGGTTTTTCTTTTACCTTGTTTGTTGATCCCACCCACGTGAAATTTTCATTTTGGTTTTTCACGTAATTTTTTTTTTAATTGTTGAAAAGCTAAGGTAGAGATATTTTTTTAGTTTTTCCGTACATGAATCATAATTTTTCAATATTTTTGTTTTTATATTAATCTGAAAATTACACTATAAGAACTTTTCATAAAAAAACAATATTCTTTCAAAGATCCGAATATTTCTTTAAAATCTTTAAATAAGCTCTCAGAGATAGTGGTGGAAGTTCCTAAATAGGGATCCGGAGAGCATTCTTGTCCATTTTATCTCAATTTAATGTAAATATATTGTTGTATGAAAATATTGTTCAAACTAAACCATCCAAGAGGTTGTCATTTAATATTATGATCTAACGGTATTTTTTTTTACTTATAAATAATAGGTTTTTAAGTTTGAATTTCATGAATGACGAGTTCGATACAAATTTATACTACACCCCAATCCAAAAAGTTTTGATTTAACTTTTAGCTATGTACATATATCGTCGTATAAAAATCAATCTAAGAAGTTTGGTATGACTTTTATAATGAAAAAAATGCAATTTTAGGTTGAACTAAATCAAACTATAATTAGTTTGGTTTGATTTCATTGGATTTGACGTATTTATAAACTGCTAAAACCAAACCAATTTAAACGCTTATGTGTAGTGTTGGAGACGAATTCCTAGCATTCGATTGTAATAGCTACCACATTTTCTCGTTTGGTTTAGATTTACCATAGTCAATGAAAAAGGTAGAAACATGAATGTAAATTACTAGCCAATTCGATGTATAAGAGACAAGTTTCTAGTTCGATTGTGTAAAAGAAAACACATTTTATGTGAAAGTCTTATTTACACAATCATTTTTATTTCTAACACATTTTTGTTAATTTTGTATAATTATTCTCTTTCAATTCATTCAGTAAAATTAAGAATGAAAAGTAGAGTTAAATATGTATATACCACTGCTTATGCGAAATCATGTTGAAGATGAAGTGACAGGACCGGGTAGGGTTGAATAGTCATCAGCACCGAGTCCTGACAAAAATCCACGGGTTGGTTTCCATACTTTATCCATGCCATCCTGTTTGTGTGGTTACAGTTAAGTCACGTAAATATTTTATATTTTTATTAATTTTTGTTTTATTATTTCTATAAAAATAATTAATATAAAATATTAACGTGACTTAACCGTGACCACACATTACAGGAAAGTATGAAAAAAGTATGGAAATAGAAAAGCAAACAATCCATCTCCAATAAATATTGACTAATCAAAATAATTTAATCCAATAAATGAGTCACCGCGTGAAAAGTGCTCAGACTCACCAAGCCAAGTTCACAAGTGTAAAGTGGCATCAATTATAGGGGTCCTATCGTCTTCTATCTTTTTATATTTTTATCTTTTATATGAATAATGTCAGATAATTAATTTTTAGAGCATACTAGCAAAAGTGCCCGGGCGATGCTGCGGGTTTTAAAATTGTATAAAATATGTAGAAAGTTATAATGTGTACATATACTATTTACATACATATGAAATCTATTTACAACCCTAAAAAAAGGTTTCAACTTCGACATAACAAAAACAGTTTGCACAAATCTTAGCAAGAATTAACTAATATATATGAAGGGATCCCCTACAAATGAATAGTTTGCACAACCCAACATAATATAGCAAGAAATAAAGAATGAAAAACCTTTTCTTCTGTAAAAATGAAAGTAGGAATACTGTAATAGTAACATCAGTTCTAGACATATTTTTAAGTGTCGAATATGGGAGCATACTTATTAGCTATTGGATTATATCTCGTCAATAACAAACAGCCAATTTCCGCACCATTTTTCTATAGCTTCATAGTTGGCATAGTCTGAGCTAATAAGAAATCTCTCCACTTCTTTGAGATAGTTTCGAGTAATCTGTGGTTCCCATGAGACACCTTTGCCCAACATCTCAATGCTAAATCATCAGGAAATCCTGGAATAAGACATTGGTGCAAAAATTCTCTATATTCCAAAAGATTGTTAAATAAAATCAACCAAATACTCGAGACCAAAAAAGAGAAAAACTACATGCGTATAGAGCTATAGATAAGATAGAGGTCAGTTCTTCGCGAAACCAACATTGCATTTTACCAAAAGAAAATAAAAATAAAAAAATAAAACCCAACAAAATAAAAGATGAGTATATGCAGTGGCAGTCATATAAGAGTTCATTCATCAGTTGAAATTTGTTACTTCAGATTGGCCCATTCATCATTTCTATAAAATTTATATTATGGCATTCCCACTTAGCAAAACTAACATGTTAGCATTAATAAACTGAAAAGCTATATCATTGTAACCCGAGTCAACTTATCCAATCAGAAAAGTAGCGTAATATCTTTAGTAGAACATAACCTGGTCTATCCAGCAAGTTTTGTGCGAAACTCATTGAAATTCCTTATCATTGAGGTAAACTTGGATCTCATTTTCTGCACATTGATGAAGCCGTTCCAACCCAGACTCAACTTCACCTGCAGAAACACAAATTAATTAGGACAAACCAACACGATGCATTGTCTCTCTTCAAGCTTGAGAAAATGACATACCTTGCAAGTACTCAGAACTTGGCATGTTCATGCTCCGGCAAATAATATCAATTAGCATATGTCCATGTTAGTACTCGCCTATATTCAACTATTTGAAAATAAAGAAAATTTAATAAGAAATAGCAATAGACTCTTGGTAGAAAAGTGTGGTCATTTGTGGTGTACCTGTAGTCAGGCCTCTGTAATAAACTTCAACTGTGACTCAGGTTGGCACTACATATCGCTCTGCTTCTCAAGCTACAATAACAACATCGATGGTATGCATAACTCAAAAAAATGAAAAATAGTAGAAACTGAAGGAGAAAATTGTACATATAGAAAATACATTGCACTAAGCATAAACCCAGGAACACAAACCACACAATTGACATTCACATTCATCAGCTATACCAAAATCACTAACCAAGAAAGACATGACAGTAAAATGTTTTACTTACGTGCATAGTGCATCTGCAAGTCTGCAAGTGCTTTTCACCGGGACTGCAGTGCAGTGAAGGGAAAGGAAAAAAAAATTACTCTAACATGAATTATTTTATAAATACCATAGATTGTCATAAAGAACATGTATTTTGAAATTATAGACATGATTTATACCCCAAAAAGTAGATAATAGAAACTGCTAAAGCATCAATTGAAAAAATAAAAAGAAGATTCATGCACATCGAGCCTATGATAAATGTCAATTAATTGACATTAAGTCAAAGAAAGCATCTGCTAAAGCATAATTAACCCAACCTACTTTAATCCATGAAATCAATTCAGTTATCCCTTCCTATTCTGATAACTGTTCGAACCATGAATGAGATACAATTGGATCATCATCCAAGAACCGATACAGGTGGTTCCCATCCTCAAATAGAATTTTCCTGGTGCAACATAAAAGCACTATTGAAAACAACGGAAGAATACATGTCAACAATGGCATAATATATGTGAAGCAAGTTGGTTTGACATGAAAACAAAAATTGTAATTGTCCACATATTTCACGCCTTCATTGTATAAGAAAAATGTCAGTCCAACCACTTGTAGATCAAATGTAATTTTGATTGAGTATTATTCTTTCCACCTAGAATTTCCTAACAATAAAACAAAGTGAATGAGAATATAAAGACACTTCCAAGGCAAACTTCAAAGGCTTACTGAAGAACATTATGCAAAATAGAGTTTGCATGCAAACTTTCTCCAACTTCAATAGCCTGCATCGTAACAGAAATCTAAAGGTAAAAGGGAAGAGTTAATAAGAATAAGATTAGCTAGCAATCTGTTTTGCATATATAGTAGATACAACATACTTGATGAAATCATTTCTTGCATATGAAATACAACATCGTCATTTAACTGCATACACAGTGCAAAAACCTCTCCATTTGCTTTTAAGACAGGCATCCCAAGAAGTTCAAGTAGTTCGTATAAAACCACCTTTAGTAAATAACTGATAAGCACTCATAATGCCTCACCAACAAACCAAAAGGTATCTCTATGTTGAACACATGTTGCCAAAAAAATGATTAAAGTATGTATAAGCATGGATACTCAGTCGACTACTAAATCATGAGCAAACGAAAGGTCTGCAATTAGGTACAAAAAAATCCATTGCACCAAAATGCCAAAATAATACTAAAAAAATACAAACCACAGTTTTTAAATTGATAACAAAATCGTAACATCAGAAAGAACCGACCATGCATTCTTGAATATACTTTGTAAATGTCTTGTTCCTCGCAACTGAAACACCATTTTCAGCCACATGCAAACTCGCTGAATCAATACCAGAGAAACAAAAAAACCTTGCAATACTCACCTGCGAATTCAGAGGCGATGGAGTTCCATTAGCCACAAATATCATAAATGCACCAAATAGAATAAACACTCAACAATAATTAAGCTTACTCTCAATTCAAAGCCTTAATCTTTTATCTAAGCTAAGCAACAACACAAAGAACAAAAAATAAAAAAGGCATTGTAAAAAACAATAGAAAAATTACTGAGAGTAACGTAATTTATACCAATAAACTACCATTCAATTTCAATTTTGAAGTAACCCCACCACATTCCCCAAAGACTAAACCAAAACACAACAAACTCACCCCAAATTTTCCATTTTATTCCCTATCTTTCAATCAATCAAACATACCCTCAAAGATTATATAAACAAACTAAAATCCTAATTCCAAAACAAACCCCTGTTTTAAAAATTTCTCATCTTTCTTCATAAAGGAATCAGAAAATGCAAGCGCATAAACAAATTACTAAACCTTGGGGAAGAGACAGATGGTACGGAAGACGGATAACCTGAGGTGGGGACTTCGTGCACGATCCTTGGCTGTTTCGTGCTGTACGATAAAAAAAAGGAGAGCAAAACGGAAACCGAAAACAGAAGCTCACTTCGCATCAGCTTTTTAGAAAGCAGCAGCTCTAGATTTACCCCTATTCAGCCAAACCGCAAAAACCTATGAGAATCGTTCAAAAACGAAAAAAAACCCGATATATATATATATATATATATATATATAGAAAAAGGAAGTCAGATTTGGGGAAAAATAGAGATGAAAAACAATACCAGGAGAAGGAGAGGATGAGACGCTGGAGGAGAAGATGACATCCAACGGAGCAACAACTTGAACGGAGCTAAAGCGAGTGCAGATTCTGATGAGGGATGTTTTGATGATGCAGGGATTTCGAGGAGACTGGATTACCTTGGAATTTCTCCGTTTGTGATTAAGAACACTCGAGAACAACGTTTTAGTTTTCTGAGAAAGAAAACTCCAGAGAAGCAGAGGAAGAGCGCTCACCTGTTCACTTCCCTTCTACTATGGCTGACACGCGGACCGAAGAGGTAAATTAGTAAATTTACCGTGCTGTGCAGGAAAAAGGCTGAAAACAGGTAACAATTGAAGGGCAAATCCGTCAAACCACTGTTAATGAACAGTGACTTCAACTGAGTTTTAGTATATATAATTTGCCAATAAAATGGGTTTATATATATATATATTTTTTCCACAAACGATATAATCTTCATTAAGAGAAAATGTGTGAGTTTTTTTTTTTTTTTTTTGAACGCCATGTGTGAGTTTAATAACAATGTTGTTCAATTTTATCATTGATAAGAATCGAATCTAATATCTCTTACTTACAAATAAATAAAAAAATCATTAAATCATATTACTAAATAACATGATATTCTTTTTTGTCCTTTCACTTCAATCCTCATTACTTTATTAAAGTCGGCCTCCACTATTGAATAAAGTTGTTTATAAAGAATCTTTGCTGATAAGTAGGGTTAATATTGCTCTTGAACACTATGATGATGCTCGCATGTGTAAAGTGGCGTCAATTATAAGGTCCTTCTGAGAAGAGTAAAGTGTAAAAATAAAGAGTAAAGTAAATAGTATTAAAATTAATTTTTTAGTATAAAAATATATTTTTTCGTTAAAATAAGTATTACCGTGAGTTTCATTCTTCTTTTACCACATTTTCTTGAATTATTGTGCCTTTCATTCATCTTATTCGCTCTTCTTGTGTCCGTCCTTGGCTTTCTCCCAGTTCTCTGCCTTCTACTACTCTCTAATCTCCCTTTCTCGCACGAGTATGGATGTGCTACAAGGTATCATCACTTACCCGGTGGAGGGAATACTGAAGTCGGTCGGTTCAGTTGCTGCTCAAGAAATCGGTCTTTTCCGAGGATTCAAAAAAGAAGCAACTTAGCTTGCTGTATCGTTAGAGGAAATTGAAGAGTACTTAGGCGATGTTGCCCACCAACCACATGATCGGGGCGTGGCAGTGAGAAACTGGGTGAAGAAACTGAAAGACGTAGCTCATGATGCCGATGACGTCTTGGCGGACATCAACTACGAAGTTATCCGGCGTAAAGCAGAAATTCAAAACCACATGAAGAAGAAGGTACTTAACTTCTTTTCGCTCTCCAATCCCATTTTATTTCGTCAAAAGATGGCACACAAGATTAAGAACATCAACGCGTCACTGGCGGTTCTCAAGGGTGATGCATCTCGGATTCACTTGGTTGCAAGGAGAGTAGATCAAACCCCTCCTCCAATTATGAGGAACAGAGAAACCGTCTCAAGCTTCCGTCAGGATGAGAAGATCATTGGAAGGGAGAAGACTGTGTCGAATATCATTGCAACCTTGATCGAGTCCAAGAATCAGGAAGAGTACCTCTCAGTTAAGGCCATTGTGGGAATGGGAGGACTCGGAAAGACGACTTTGGCAAAATCAATATTCAACGATGATGCCATTGGTGGACATTTCCAGGAAAAAATGTGGGTGTGTGTATCCAACCCTTTTGACGTTAATTCGATTCTAAATCTGATGTTAGAGTCCCTTAACTCGGACAGGACAGGATTTACAAGTCAGGAAGCATTGCTGAATAACCTCAAAGAAAGGTTGAAAGGGAAGAGATATATGCTGATACTCGATGATGTTTGGAATGAAGCTGAGGATTTATGGAGCAGTTTTACGGATTGTTTGTCGATGCTCAATTCTGCTCCCGGAAGCATTACCATTGTTACTACCCGCAGTGAAAAGGTTGCATCAATCACGGGGACAATGCCGAAGTGTGATTTGGAGCTCCTGTCAAAGGAGGATTGCTGGTCCATATTAAAGGGTGAAGCATTACGAAATGGTAATGCTCGTTCTCTAGATTCAGATCAAGAGGGCATTGGAAGGGCGATAGCTGAAAAGTGTGCCGGTGTACCATTGGTGGCAAAGGTATGTCTATTGTCATATTCCCCCTTGCTATCTTTTATTTGGTTTTTTTATTTTAGTAACATAAATATATATAAACAAATGTTATGCATAAAGTCGTATAAACTAATGTTAAAGTATAAACTATACAAATAAGGGAGTAAATTTGATTACATCAACAGTATTACTCTAAATTTTCTTAAAGGAGAAAACATAGACTTGGCTTTGAATCCTCTATTTCTTTTAGCCACAGAGGTTTGAGGTCAATACGATTGAATAGCCAATTAACTACACAAACGGAAGAAACCCTATCAAACCCAACAGAATTGTTCTCCTATAATACAATTACCAAGAAAATGATGGTCACCCACCATTCGATCTTAATCTAATGGCTGGTGCTCATTTAACTTTTTTGCTGTATTTTTCCTGTACCGTTTGATTAAAGATCTAATGGTGAGCGACAATCATTTTCTTAGTCATTGAAGTCTAGGAAAACAGGATTCTCAAACCCAATAAGATTTAATCCAAGTGTCATTAAAGCCTAATTGTTTTAATCATAGAGAAAGATGATGCTAATTGATAACGATTATGACCCAAATTGTTTTTCATATCAAGTTTCTCTTTGCAATTTTATGCTAGGGAGTAGGGAAACCATATTTTGTAGACCGCATGATGTAGCGATTGATAGTTGGATTCTTTCTTTAATGATTTGAATAATGAGTCCAACCATCAACTAACACATCATGCGGTCTATGAATATGATTGAAGTAGTTGGTCTCTCTAGCATTACTCTGATATCCCATATTGAATTAATCAATGGAATGGGAAAAAAAAAACATCTTGGTTTTGTCAAATACGTTTACCTAAAATAGGTATTAAACGATTAATGAGTAGTTCAGAAATAAGTTTGTAATATGAGACATTAATTACACACGAAAATGGGTCGCTAGTCGAAGACATAGATTGGTGGCTTTCTCCATAAAGGATTAGTTTGCAGAATTAGGGTAATGTATCACTATGATTTGTACCATTCTACTCTTAACGGGAATTGGGCTAGGTCATGTTTGAGTATGATTTCGAACTCAAACAAATTCAAAACGTTATCCTCATTCATATGAGTTGAACTTAAAACATTTTAGTTTGCTAATATAAGTACAATTAAATAATCAATCGCCATTATAAAAACCCTTAACTTGGTATATTTAATTTTGTCCGAACATTTTAAAAAGAAAATAGCATGAAAAACATAATAATGAGCTTTTAAAGGATCAATTTGTTTATAATATATATATATATATATATGTTTGTATATTTCAACGATTTAACCGTCTATTTTTATGTATTTTCTCAAATATCATCTCTACAAAAATCACCCAAATCCGAAGTCGTATAACCGTTTGATCAAATTTAGTGTTTCTTTAGTAAATGACGAAAGAATAGTTCGCTCTATGCTCACGGCGCGGCTGTGTAAATTTAATGTTTCTTTATAGTTCGCTATAAAAAATGTGGATCAAAACGCTCCTTCAAAATACTACCTTCCTAGTGCATTGTTACAAATTGTTCAATTACTCGGTTATCATAAGTACTAAATTAACACTTATATTTAAATGATCTAACCAAGTATCTTTGAGTTTAATTCCAAGACTAATTCTTACTTGGCTCGCAAGTCTCCTTGGTATTTCTCTTCTAACAAGCAAAAATATTGGAGAGCAATCTTGCAATTCTGATCGATACAAAACGAAGTTGAGTTTAATGCATCTTTGTTTTGCTCATCACTCTATTCAAAATTCAATGAAGCTATAATTTGGGATTGTTATTTTGCTAATCACCTTTTTATATTATAAAATATATAGAAACTAACTAACTTATGTATCAACAGGTTTTAGGAAGCCTAATGCGTTCTCAAAATAGCACGCGTGAATGGTCGTCAATTCTAAAAAGTAAAATATGGGAATTACCAGATAAAGATCAGAAAATCATGTCAGTCTTGAAGTTGAGTTTTGATAATTTAACACCGTCATCATTGAAGCAATGTTTTGCATATTGCTCAATGTTTGTGAAAGATTCTATAATTGAAAAAGATAAGTTGGTCCAGCTCTGGATGGCTCAAGGATATCTCCATTCTTCTTCCAACATAAGTATGGAGGATATAGGTAATGAATATTTTAATATTCTATTGCAAAACTCTTTATTTCAAGATGCTGGAGAAGAGTATGGCACTACCATTTGCAAGATGCACGATCTGGTGCATGATCTTGCAGAAAAAGAATTCAAATCTGAAAGCATTCAGCATGTTGCGCGTATTTCTTCCACTACAATTGAAAAAATTCTAGAAGACAGTGTTGAGAGATTGCAGTTGTTGTTTGTTGATTGCAAGGTCCCTAGTAACACCTTTCAAAGGTTCAGAGATTTACGGATGTTGAATTTATACAATGCTGGAATAGAGGAGTTGCCCATCTCAATTGGAAAGTTGAAACGCTTGAGGTATCTTAACATTTCCTGGACAGGAATAAAAGAACTCCCCAAATCTATTGGCAAGCTCTATAATCTTCAGACGTTAAGAATGTCATATACACACATTAAAACGTTTCCTAGGGGAATGGAAAATTTGATCAACTTGAGACATGTTTATTTCAACAAGGATGTGGAAGTTCCATTTGGGATGACAAGATTGACTCATCTGCAAACGCTACCTTGTTTTAAATTGGATAGAGCAAGGCGTCATAGACTTGATGAGCTAGGTGGGTTAAATGAACTGAAAGGGGAACTAGTTATTGGATCATTGGAATTTGTGAGGGACAAGGAAGAAGCAATGGAATCAAAATTAGTGGAAAAGGCAAACCTACGAAAATTGATATTAGAATGGGGGAAAGAAAGAAATGGCAATTTTCTTGACGAGGATATTCTTGAAGGACTCCAACCGCACCCCAACTTAGAAAGCTTGAAGATTGAGAAATTCAAGGGTACTAGATTTGCATCTTGGATGATGAGAAATTGTCGAGTAACCAATCTCCGTCATTTGAGAATTAGGAGTTGTCAGAAATTGTTGAGCTTGTGTTGTGGGTTAGAATATTGCCCCTCACTTGAGGCGGTGGAAATTGAGGATTGCGGCAATCTAGAATCCTTCCAAATTTCACCATCCCAATCTCTTCAGGTGTTGAGGATAGAAGATTGCCCAAAGCTAAGATGCACTTCAATTCAGAGTCTGCCCTCACTCCGTGATTTGGTTATTAAGAGGTGCACTACTCTCGAGGGGGACTTGTCTTTAAACGGTTGCACATCCCTCCGTGAATTGAGAATTGAAGACTGCGATGGATTCACAAGTATACTGAGTGGGCTCCATTCTTGTACTAGTCTTCGCAAACTGGATATTGGTACATGTCGAAATTTGAGGACTTTGTCGGGTCATGGGCTACAAACCCCCGTCTCTCTTGAGAAGATAAAAATAAGTTTTTGCCCTGATCTAGAGGCTATTCCCAGTTTAGACAACCTCACGTCCCTCACTAAGTTGCTTATTCGGCACTGTGATGGATTAATAAGTCAACCGAGTGGGCTTGCATCCTGCACATCTCTTACCCATTTGGATGTCAGTAATTGCCCTAATCTAGAGGCTATTCCCAGTTTAGACAACCTCACGTCCCTCACTGAGTTGAATATTTGGGGATGTGATGAATTAATAAGTCTACCGAGTGGGCTTGCATACTGCACATCTCTTACCCGTTTGGATGTCAACTCCTGCGACAATTTGATATCTCTGGCGGATGACAATGTGTCCAGCTTACAATCTCTTTCCTCTTTAGATTTATCTTATTGTGGGAAATTACAATATTTGCCCAAGGGGCTGCACTCTCTATCTCGTTTGGAAAAGTTGTCTCTCGGTGCCTTCTGCCAAGAGCTCGATTCTTTTCCGGATTTTCAGGTCCCATCGAAACTGAAAGTATTAGAATTGAAGGGGTGGCCTAAGCTCAAGTCTCTGCCTCAGCAAATTCAACACTCTGCTTCTCTAACAGATTTGCGCATTGATGGTTTCGATGGTCTGGAGGCTCTTCCAGAGTGGTTGGGCAACCTCACATCTCTTGCTGAGTTGACAATTTGTGAATGTAAGAACCTGATGTATTTGCCCAAGGGGCTGCACTCTCTATCTCGTTTGGAAAAGTTGTATCTCGGTGCCTTCTGCCAAGAGCTCGATTCTTTTCCGGATTTTCAGGTCCCATCGAAACTGAAAGAATTAAGATTGTGCGGGTGGCCTAAGCTCAAGTCTCTGCCTCAGCAAATTCAACACTCTGCTTCTCTAACATCTTTGTCCATTTATTTTTTCGATGGTCTGGAGGCTCTTCCAGAGTGGTTGGGCAACCTTACATCTCTTGCTATGTTGAGAATTCGTGCATGTGAGAACCTGATGTCTCTGCCTACGGTCGAAGCTATGCAACGCCTAACCAAATTACATCAGCTAGAGATCTTTTCGTGTCCCCGTCTGTCAGAAAGATTCGCCACAGAATGGCCAAAGATTGCTCACATTCCAGATAAGAGGTAATTTTTATTTTTGGAGCCCTTATTTTATCTCCAATCAATTATGCATGTATATTTTGTTCAAAATTCTTCATTCACTCTCGTTTTCTGCAGTTTTTGGTGATGAATCAAAAGGCTCTTACCAGAGTGATGACGGAACCTCTCATGAATCGACCATCTAATCTATTCACCGTTGTGGGAATCTCAAGTATCTATCGGCACTGGGGAAGCCAATCCAAATTTTACTTGTTACTTGTTATTTGTTATTTTTATCTCCAATCAATTATCCATGTATATTTCGGAGTTATCTAGAATACGGTAATCACAGATAAATTGGATTTGTATTTCAGCTACACTTACGAAGGGAATCCAATAGGAGAATTGCATTAAGAGAGGAGAGCAAGCATAGTACAACGAAAACTTGGACTCGAAAATAGCAGGTTTCGGTCTATCCGTGGTTTTTTCCAGTGATAATGGGACTTGTGTAGTGACATCGGTCATGGGCAGAGCGGGTTATCTTGATCACGAGTATGTTCAAATTTCCGTGTTCTATTAGATTTTTTATCAAGTTATAAATACAAATGTATGAACAGTGAGTGGTTTATTTATGATTACTTTTTATTGTCTGCGGGTACTATAATTATCAAAGGTTGAATTGTAGAGTTTTACTGGCCAACCTGCAAGGCTGCAATCATAGAAAGTGATGATCTTGTCCACATCGTGGAGTGGGTGAATCCTGAATTCCAGAATGGTGATTTAACAACTAATTTGGATCGAAGGATTCAAGGAGAGTTCGATGTGAATTCGGTTGGGAAATCATTAAAGACACCAATGGCATGCACAACTTCCACCTCCCAACTTAGAGCCACCATGGTTGGTTTTGTGCTGTGCCAACTAACAAAATGTATGGAATGGAGGTGTCTAAGCATCGAGAAAGAACGCCAGGCTCAAATGAAGAAACTCTTGTTATGATCTCACCATACCAGAGTTTATCTAGAGTGATTTCCAGATGTTCAGATTCCACAAATGCAGTTTCCATGACAGCAGCATGTTAGGTAGCTTCAAACTCTCTCATTCATCCCATGTTCAAAACTTGGTGGGTGGGTTGGGATCTGTTGTGCAGTGAATCAGTGTAGGCTAAATACAAGTATGCATCTATATTGTCATCGACTTAATCACTTTTGTTTAATACTTCAGGTTGTCTCCCTGACTTGTATCACACCACATAACCCTAATAGGAACAATGTTTTACATGCTTTGACTAAAAAATACGTTGGCTTGACCAAATTGCTCTCTTAGTATGAACATTGCATGATCCATTGATTGATGTAGACTAAGCATCCCCATGTAATAAGGATCATGTATGTACTCTGCAAGTTGTGCAGCATGAGGTTAAAAATCCAGTGTCATACGTTTTTCTGTATTTTTTGCTCAGGACGTTGTCACACATTTTAAATACCAGGTAGTTCACAGGCTGCAATGAGACAGTGAGATGAAGATCTCAACTGGTTTCCTCGTCCTACTGCTCTGTGCAAGTTTCGTTCATGGAGAGTGCTGAATAGGTTAGCATTCTTTAACGAAAGCGAATGGTATTGCGTCCCTTAGATTTATATTTTCTATCTGCTGATAAGTTCTTTTTAGCTCAGATTCAAGCAAGTGCAAGAAGAACATTGTTGTTCCAATACTTGGATCATTACTTTCAACAATGGCCCTCCTTCAAGTTATAGTGCTCTTACTGGTCTGGAAGCTGAGAAGAATAAGAAAACCAGGTACCATTTTATACGCTTGATACTTATTTAGTTAGAAACGGCGCTGCTACTATGGTGTAGTGGTATTCCTATCCAGTTAGCCTGAACTCATAACTTTTTGTACTTAAGCTGCAGATGGAGAAAAACATAACAAAACACCTGTAGCACACCTGTAGCATCAATGAAATCCCAGTTTACTTGTGACGAGGTTTTAGAAATCACCGAAAACTTTCAAACTGAAATTGGGAAAGGAGGATTTGGGATTGTATACCATGGCTACTTGGAAGATGGCACTCAAGTTGCGGTTAAAATACTTTCTCCATCGTCAACTGAAGGAGCTAGGGAGTTCCAAACAGAGTTTTGACAGTTAGGATTTTAATTCCTTGGAATTGCAAGTGCCTTGTCTCGTTGGTTAGAGATTGATGGGTTCCTTGTCGCTGCAGGTTGAGCTCCTGATGAGAATCCATCATAGAAACTTGGCCTCATTTATTGGATACTGTGATGAAACCGACTACTTGGTACTTATATTATATACAAGTACATGCCTAAAGGAAACCTAAAAGAATCTCTCTCAGGTATGTAGTTCTATATTTTATAAGCATTGTCCTCCATCAGAGGGTTTCAAAATATTGGAGTGTCACGGCAATGGCTGCAAATGCAGATAGAAGCTCACATGTGACTTGGGAAATGAGACTTCAGATAACACTAGATATTGCGTTAGGTTAGTGCTTCATGTTATTTCATACGCTAATATATCTGCACAAGTTCATATGCCTAATTCAACTTATGTATATTGTGAAATTTGGCTCACAGGACTGTTTACTTGCATAAGGGTGCAATCCACGTATTGTGCGTAGAGATGTAAATACTGCCAACATTCTCTTAAGTGAAAACTTGGACGCAAAAATAGCAGATTTCGGTCTGTCCATGGCTTTTCCCAATGACAGTGAGACTCACGGTGACATCAGCCATGAGTGTGATATATGATTACTTTATTTGGTCTGCAGGTACTATAATTATCAAAGGTTGAATGAAAAAAATTGATGTTTAGAGTTTTACTGGCCAACCTGCAATCATAGAAAATGATGATCTTCTCTACATAGTGGAGTTGGTGAATCCTGATTCCTGAGTTCCAGAACGGGGATTTGAGATCGAAGGATTTGAGGAGAGTTTGACGTGAATTCGTTCTGGAAACCATTAGAGACAGCAATTGCATGCACAGCTTCCACCTCTCAGCAGAGAGTTTTGTGCTGTGCGTTAACAGAGTGTTTGGAAATGGAGGTGTACATCTAGGCATCGAGAAAGAGCTCCATGCTCAAATGAAGAAGCTCGTGTTACGAGTTCACCATACCAGAGTTCACCTGGAGTAATTTCCAGATGTTCATATTCCACAAATGCAGGTTCCATGTAAGCATCCTATTTCTGCTGTTGCAGCCAAAAGAAGGGGAGGCAGTTGTCATTTTGGTCATCAACTTTCAAGATAATAGTGACCAAAGACTTAATACCAATCATCTTTCTCACTACTCTTGAATTATCATTCACATTCGCCATCCGTCAATAATGTTTGAACTTTTGACTCTCTGTACTTTGTGTATTTATCTATCGTAAACTCATCCAACGGCTATGATTCTCAAATAAATTCTCAAATAAAGAATCATATTTTGTTAATACATATTATTCCTGATGTGGGGTTTTCTTCAATCCATGTAATGGGACAATATCGACACTATTAACAACATACAGAGGGAGAGGCATAGCCAATTAGCCATTGTTAATTTGTCACTATGGCTTGGACACTAAAAAAGCACTATATCTTCCTGATTGTGAGGCCTACGATACACCAAATTATGGTCCCACCCCTCCTCTGTTAAACTTAGCTGGGGTTTCAGACACAAGAACCTAGAAATTCTTTCGTCTGAAACATGGAGGTGTTGGAAGAGGGGAGTGGAGTCATTATATGAGTAGGTAAGCTTTAATGTGTCTAGGACCGCATGGACATGTGATTCGGATGCCGGACTCCAAACGGTAGCTAGAGGAGGATGAGGAAGAGAGAAACTAGGACAACAAGCTAAAGCAAACAGTTGAAAATTTGACAGATGGATAATAAAGAGGAATTTGGATCCCCTCCTGACATTAGTGTCCAGAGCTTAAAGATCAGAAAATTTGGACCCTTTGTGTGAAAGAGACGTTGAAGTCTTTAGATTATGTAAAGTGAGGCAGCATATGAGTTAATTAGTACTATCGAATTCAATTTAAATGGTCCAAATTACCTGTTGGTTGAGCTTCGAACCATAAAATCCATATCTGTCCATAAAAGAGGTTTAGAAAGCTTGACTTTGTATGACTGACGCTATATTTATTTATTTTATTTTATTAAAAGAAAATTAATGAAAAGTTCAACAAAAAAAAAAAAAACTTTAGTTGTTCAAAAAAAAAAAACTTTAGTTTTAATGAAAAATAACAAATAAAGATGTAGTGAATAGTACCAATGAAAGGTAAAAACGTGATTTTTCGTTAAAAATGAACAGTATCGGGAGTATTTTGTTAAAACTCTTTTTCTTTTTTTTTAAATGAGAAAGAGAGAATGGTCAATGTTGGTGTTTGAGGAAGCACGCAGGTTTCATGCATTTATAATTAAAACACCAAATAGTAGCCATTTGGTCAAATTGACATGTATACATAATGAAGTTAAAATTGTTTTCCTTTTATATACAAGAATATTTTCTAATAGAAACTCGACATTCAACATATAACAATTAAGTAACAAACACATTTTTTTTCAACAAAAAATGTTATCAAATTTACCATTTATGTGAGTCGAATATGATGTCTCTCATTTGAAAATGATTTCAAAAGCAGGATAAATTGCACAAGTTTCATATATTTGTTGTCTCACTGATATAATAAGCGATAGCGGATTGCCAATGGCATAAAACATTACTCACTACTTAACTCCTCACATATAAGAGTCACTCTCTTACATATAATAATATGGCACATACAGATAAAATAACTCATTAAAATACCAAATGTAATATCTAACGACATACATAAAAGTTGAGAGGGTCTTAATATGAAAATATGATTGGCAATGGCATGAAACTGAACATGATATGAATTAGTTGGCCTTCCAGACGAATTGATTGGCTGAGGCTATGACAAGCACACTTGTGTTCCATATGTGAAATCAAATACATCCAAAATGCATTGACCAGGAAAATGCTGACCTAAAAAACCAAATTGTAGTTCTCTTAGGATTTGTAGCAGGTTTTGCAGCATTAGTTTTAATATTCCACAGTTTCATACATTTTCAGTATCAGATTATTTGGCTCCAAGAGAGAGAGAGATAGAGAGATGAAAATATCAACTGGGTTCTTCCTCCTCCTTTTGATGCTCTGTGCAAGTTCAGTTCGTGCGCAGCGCCGGATAGGTTAGCGTTTTTTGTTCGACGCCAAATGATATGTTGTCTTGTCTGATCATTTTCTTTATGTATCTGCTTGTAACTTCTTGCTTAAATCTAAATTAGAAATTGGTACCTCGCGCGTTGCTGCGGAAAAAATGTTAGAAATATTAACAAAATATTTAACCGATACAGTCCAGACACAAACAATCGTAGAACTTTTGTTTCTACATAGAAAAAAAATCAATCATTTACGGAAGCACCTAAAGTTTCTCTCCTTTGCTCTTGATTGTGAAGAAAGCAACCTAGGTAAGGAACAATATGAAATATCAGAATACATGCAATTGATTTATACATCAACAGGTTTATATTATAAAAAAAAAAAAAAAAGGATAAAATATGGTTACCTAGTTTTTTTATTGGTGGAAAAGAATATGGTTTTATACCAGTTAGAGAGGATTTTTTTTTCAGAGATTTAATAGTCTCTTATTTAGATCAGTGCATTCTAATATTGTAAATGTAAATGTTGAGATTTTATGTTGTAACTAAACAATCAATCTAAAAACTAAGTTAACACCCGTAGAACTATCCCCTTCATTCTCAAGAGGATCTAATTCACTTCTTAATTGTACCTAACATGTATAACACTTCATCTGTAGCTTAAAGCAATAGAACAATGATGAAAATGGTAGAAAACCCGAACAAATACAAATTAGAAGATAGGACATTAAAGTAAGGGGTGTGATATTCACACACTCCTTTTTACTTCTTTCACACCTTTTTGGTTTTCGGCTATCGGATTGGATGAATTGAAGAAGATAAACTGACATAAATTAATAAGGGGTGTGTGAGAAGTAAAAAGGGGTGTGTGAAGAGCACACCCCTAAAGTAATTGGTAGATTGAAGACTAACCACGTAGAGAGTGGAGCTTGATTTGTTCACTTCACAAAAAAGTCATTGAAAGTACGACTCTAAACACTCAGGTTAATGTATGAACAATGTGTAGGTAAGGAAAACACTGACCTATTTTCCAATCGAATAGATATTTATGAAAGAAAAAGCACTGGCCTATTCTAATACTCCTAAGCAGTAATTTGGGAATTTTCCCACGACCTACACTTAAAGTAGGATAGCCGTGGAAAACAACATTAAGCAACAATTATCTTTGTTAACAAAGAAAACGGAAAACTTGGAGCTTTTTTCTATGTTCCATAAATTTGGAAAAGAATGCAGGTGCATCTGTTTGAAGGATCACATGGCAACACAAAAGAATTACTGAAAACATAAGAAGAATCTGTTTCTTTCGATTTGTTGCTTGAGTTCCAAGACTTATTTCATTTATTTGTTTTGGAGTAGACTTCGTAAGCATTGATTGTGGTTCTCCCTCGAAGCCCTATGAAGACACGGATACGAACATAAACATACTCACCAGATGGAGATTACATAGACACAGTGATAAACCAGAACATATCTTCTGAATTTATGTATCCAAACAATCCCAACCTCCCCTTCCCTCTCTCCGACCTCAGGAGTTTTCCTCAAGGAAACAAAAATTGCTACGTGTTGAAACCCGAAGCAGGAAATGGCAGTTTGAATTTGATTAGAGCTACCTTCTTGTATGGAAACTACGATGGAGAAAACAAGCAGCCTGAATTTGATCTCTATCTCAGCGTCAACTTTTGATCGACAGTGAGGTTTGAAAATGCTTCAGATATTGTTACAAAGGAGATTATAGGTTTTGCATAATCAAATACCATGGACATTTGTCTAATAAATAAAGGGTTGGGAACTCCTTTCATTTCGGCGTTAGAATTTAGACCGCTTAATAGCTCAACTTATGGTACTGAATTTGGGACTGCATCATTAGTACTCATTGAAAGACTGGACATTGGACAAAGCAATGGAACAGGTCGATGTGGAGATGATGTTTATGATCGCATTTGGTCACGTCACATTTCACCTTCTTGGGATCCAGTTAGTACTTCTTCGTCGATCACTACCTATGACAACGGATATAGAGTGCCATTGGAAGTAATCGGGACTGCAGCTACACCTCGAAATGAAAGTGAACCTTTAAATTTGTACTGGAACACAACTGACATGAATCCTCAGTTTTATGTTTTTATGTACTTTGCTGAAGTGGAGAAACTTGAGAAGAATCAGTCAAGAAAATTCAAAATATCATGGAATGGATCTCCATTGTTTGGACCATTCACTCCCCGTTACTTACAGGCAGACGTGATATCTAATTCAAGAGCTCTGGTGGGAAAGGATCACGAAATTTCTTTACACAAGACAGATGACTCTTCCCTTCCGCCGATTCTGAATGCTGTTGAAGTTTTCCAAGTTATGCAGCTGGTTGAATCACCTACTTATGGTGAAGATGGTATGTCTTCCTTTGTTAAATCAACAAGAACATTCTTACAAGTATTGATATATGCTTATTTGCTCTGGAAAAGAAATGCTTCTTGAAAAATAAAAAAATCCCACCTTGGAATCCTGACAATATAAAATACAACATATAGTAGCGAACTGTGCGGATGATTAAGTTGGAAACAATGTTGGTGACCGCTGGTTGTTCACTCTTAAATTTGACCAATTCTTAGCTTTATCTGTCCTGTTTGATCTGGTTTTGTTAATGACTGCAGCTGATGCCATAACGAACGTCAAAACTACATATCAAATAAAAAAAAATCTGGGCTGGTGATCCTTGTGGACCTAGGAATTTCTCTTGGGAAGGACTAGAATGCAACTACAGCGTTTCGCTTCCTCGGATTATTTCCCTGTGAGTCCTTCTAAGGAACTAGTCTTCTTACAATTTCTTTGTCTTTTCAATCTAATTCTAAGCCGATTTGTCTTTTATTGTGATTAGAAACTTGAGTTCAAGCAATTTGAATGGGATAATAGCTGTTTCCATTGCCAATCTCTCATCACTGGAGTCCTTGTAATTGTTCTTCACTGTTGCTTCCTTGAAGCCTCATCTTGCCGAATTTATCCACTTTACTATCTTGCAGAACCGACTAACTATAATGCTTTTCTTCCCAGAGATTTGTCGAACAATAACCTAACCGGGCCAGTGCCTCAGTTCTTGGAAGAACTAAAGTCGCTCACTCTCTTGTAAGTGCAATCTCTACATGATCATAGACTCATTTGATACCAGAATTCCATATTATTAAGAATTGATCTGCAGGAATTTGAAAGGCAATCAATTGTCTGGTTCGGTTCCAAATGCTCTTCGTGAGAGATCAAAAGCTGGATTACTTGTACTGAGGTAAAAATCGCTTCTTGTGCATCTGGTTTAGAAACATGCCTTTGGTTTAAAAAATAACAGAAATAAGAAGAATTTTTGTGTTCATTTCAGTGTGGATACTGAAAATCTTTGTGGCTCGGGTTCATGCAAAAAGAAGAAGAAAATTGTTGCTCCAATAGTTGCCTCGTTAGTATCAGCACTAGCAGTCGTTATAGTCCTGATGCTAGCATGGAAATTGAGAAGAAAAAGAGAATCAGGTACCTTTACAGATCTCAGTAGCTCCCCAAATTGTAACAGTATTACTTTGAACAAAGAAGAACTCTCGAAACAGGTTGTCTAGTTCGAATGAAAATTTATGCAATGCATACACATAATTTTTTGTGTACTTATACAGAAGCAGAACCCTTTAACAAAACAGCTATAACATCAAAAAAGTGCCAGTTTACTCATGAGGAGGTTTTAGATATCACCAAAAACTTTCAAACCTCGATCGGGAAAGGAGGATTTGGGACTGTGTACCATGGTTGCATGAAAGACGGAACCCAAGTTGCTGTAAAAATGCTTTCTGCATCATCAACCCAAGGACCTAGGGAGTTCCAAACAGAGGTTTGTCATTTAGAATTTCTTGGAATGCAAGGTAAATGCCAAGCCTAGTCTCGTTCGATGCAGGTTGTGATGAGTTTGTTCTTGACTTCAGGCTGAGCTCCTGATGAGAATCCATCATAGAAACTTGGCCTCGTTTATCGGATACTGCGATGATGCGAACAACTTGGCACTTATATACGAGTACATGGCTAATGGCAACCTGAAAAACTCTCTCTCAGGTATAATCTTGTTATCAAGATAGAGAAATTTCGCCAGTTTATGTTGGTCCATCTTAAATCTAGTGACCACAACACACATTATTGGTTGCAGATGCAGAAAGGAGTTCACAGATGACATGGGAAATGAGACTTCATATAGCAATCGATGCTGCACAAGGTTCGTGCTTCCTGTTATTTCAGTAAAATAGATGTGATCATGTTTACACAAATTATTATTCTACTAACGGAATGCAAAATTTGGGTCGCAGGTCTCGAGTACTTGCATCACGGATGCAAGCCGCCTATTGTCCACAGAGATGTGAAGACAGCCAACATTCTCTTAAGCGAAAACTTGGAAGCTAAAATAGCGGATTTTGGTCTTTCCAAGGTTTTTGCTAGTGACATTGAGACTCAAGTGGTCAGCACAGTCATGGGAACAGCCGGATATCTTGATCCAGAGTATGTTCAGATTTTCTCATTCTATTACCATAATAATCATGTGAAAATACGATGTAAAAAAAAAGGAACAAACTCTTAATCAAAAATAAAATTGAAGGGGCACTAAACCGACAATAAGCTGCATACAAACCACAATGTTGTGATTTATGAATCCTAGTTTTTGTTTACAGATACTACAATTGCCAAAGGCTGAATGAAAAGAGTGATGTGTATAGTTTTGGGGTGGTTCTATTAGAGCTAATCACCGGCCAACCTGCAGTGATAAAAAGTGAATAAGTAATCCACATAGCAACGTGGGTAAGTTCTGAGCTCGAAAAAGGGGAACTAAAATGCATTGTAGATCAAAGGATGCAAGGAGAGTTCGATGAGCATTCGGTCTGGAAAGCGTTAGAGATAGCAATGGCGTGCACAACTTCTACCTCCCAACACAGAATCACAATGGATGTTGTATTGTCTGAGCTCAAATATTGCTTGGAAATGGAGTTGTCTAGGCATCGAGAAAGAACACCAAGATCTACAGAAGAACTTCGCGCTGCGTTTGGGCCGTATAATCATAGTTCACCTGAAGTTCTCTCCATGTATACAGATTCCACAAATGTTGATTCCATGACCGGACCGTTTCCTAGGTAACTAGTGACATTTCCGGCTAGTTGACGAAGAAGATATACATACAACAATATCCATAAAGTTTTTCTTTCTTTGATATTACTTTGGATTTCTTTCTATATATATTATATGTGTTTGAAAGTGATTTTAAAATAAAAATAGAAGCACTTTATTAGAAGTACTTATGAGCGTAAGTGTTTTTTAAAGAAGCATTTCTAAATGGCTTGTAATTCATTTTGAGTTTTTTTATTTGGTATACAAGTTTTCACTTCAATTTTTTTGTTCAATGGAGTAAATGAATCCAAATTATGTTACTGGATGTTGTATCTTATCTACTTTTCTTAGAGGTTATCATGCATGGTTTGAGGCTTTAAACTTCAGTAGTGTGAGAGAATAAATTGGTATTGAATTTGTCATTAACGGGATTTGAATAATAGACTTTACAGTTACAAGTGAAAAGGAATATCACTAGATCAGTATTAAGTGACTTTAAAATATATTTTGTTAACCACTATACCTATCTTTTGAAATGTACAAATTAACGTGTGTAGAGCATATAAAATAAATGGGACCATAATAGAATAATTAGTGGAATGCCTACTTGATACATAAGTGCTCAACAATTGGTTCCGTATTATTGGTTTTATTCGGTGCTATGTACAGCATGACAAACGAGACCTCAATCATTTTACCTTTACAATCGATTATTCTTAAAATTCAAATGTTTTTCAATAAATACACAACATTTCTGTATTACAAGTAAAGTTTGGGCCAGATTGATACAAAGCCCAAACCCAAAAAAATAAAAAAATTAAAACCGGAAGTTAGGGTTTACCCCCCGCCGCACCACTTCCTCCGTCGTCTCTCTATCGCAAATAGCAAGCCGCAGAGAGACTCTGTGAGCTCAGCAATGGCAGCAAAAGCAAGGAACCCCAGAAAGACCCGGAACCCAGATCTCGTCCGTGGGGTGGGTAAGTTCTCGAGGTCCAAAATGTACCACAAGCGTGGTCTTTGGGCTCTCAAGGACAAAAACGGCGGCGTCTTCCCTCGCCACGATGCGAAGCCGGCAGCCGAGACCCATCCTTAGAAGCCGCCCAAGTTCTACCCCGCCGACGACGTCAAGAAACCCCTCGTCAACAAACGCGAGCCCAGGCCCACCAATCTCAGGTTCTCTTTTTCTCTACTTTCTCTCAGATTTTAATTATTTTTGAAATTCGAATCATTGGGTTTTAAATTTTTTTTTATTTTTTATAATTGTTGTTAAAATTATGGGTTTTTTTTATAATTTAATTTAACAACACCAGGGACCGCGATTGTATTGGCTGGAAGGTTTAAGGGAAAGAGAGTTGTTTTTCTTAAGCAGCTTTCATCTGGGCTACTTCTTGTTACTGGTGAGTTCTGATTTTTTTTAGCAGAAATTATTGTTCCGGAATTTCGAATGAATGTCAAAGTTTTATGTTACTGGGAGGTTCCTTGGTCATGAATTCCGCCCAATGACGATAACGTTGTTTTGTGGCGACACCATTAGAATTTGGTGCAAAAAAGGAGGTTTCTTTTGTTTCAAGTTATTTGCAAATACATCACCGTCTCGTATGAATTGTGCTTGGGGGATTGCTCCCCTCCGGTTGAATGGGATATTTTGCAGGCTGGGGTTTTCTTTGAGTGGGGATATTCAAATAGGCTTAGTGAGTGAGTACTCGAAGTGATGTGTTGCTAATTTGTTTTCTTCCGAAACTGTATGAAACGATGACATGAAAGAGTAACACTCGCTTCTGTAACTGCATAGATAGATCTGAGTGTATCAACTTGTGAAGAATCACCTAGTAATCTATTTAATCGTGATTGTTCGTTAGAATATATGAATTAGCTTTTATGCCTTCAACTTTCATAGGTTTTTTGAATGATTCTTTCTTTGCTTCTTATTAAAATATCTGTTCTGTTCTTATTTTGTTTAAATTTACCGATTTTTGTATTTGCTCTTTTTTTTTTTTTTTTTTTTCTTCAATTCCGTGGTGAGCAAGGGTAATGAGTTTCTAGTTTAGGGCACTTGCCTGCTTCTTGAAAAAACTTGTTGAGTGCCGTTCTAACTTGAGTGCCGGTATGATGCCATTGCAGGCCCCTTTAAAATTGAGACGTGTAAATCAGTCTTACGTGATTGCCACTTCTACCAAGGTTGACATTTCTGGGTTGAATGTCGAAATATTTGATGAAAAATATTTTGCTAAGGAAGTTGAAAAGAAGAAGAAGAAGGGAGAGGGAGAGTTTTTTGAGGCTGAGAAAGAGGTTAGAATTTTCGTTGTTCATTTACATATACTTTTGAGCAAATAATTTATTGTCCTCGTGATTCTCTTCCACTGTTGGTACCGTCTGCCTGAACTATGAAGTTCAATGTGGCAATGTGCTCATTGTCTTCCGATTTTACGTGATATTTTTCTTATACAGATTTTCTGATCCTTTTATGTTTCCCTTTTAATTGTATCAATCCATTTCTTTTCTACTAGCTTGATCTCTTCTTCTACATGTGAATGGGAAGTTTGTAAATTGTAGGAGAAGAATGTGATCCCACTAGGAAAGAAAGGCGATCAGAAGAGTGTGGATGCTTCCTTGATAAAGTCCATTGAAGCTGTCCCAGACTTGAAGACGTACTTGGCGGCGAGATTCTCTCTCAAGGCTGGCATGAAGCCTCATGAGCTTGTCACTTGGCTATTATCTTATAAACTACTCCAGATAACTTTCTGCACGTCGGCCTGTTTTTACTCTTCAGATTGTCAACTAGCTCCTGATTACTACTGCCTTCGCCACATACAAAACAGCAAGTGAAATCCATAGGAAATGAACAGGGGATCATTCGAAATCAGCGAATTTAGTGTATTAATGAGTTCGGATCATCAACAAAACAACCAGCAGTCGATTCACTACAGCGGAGAAACGAAAACCCTCTCAACCCGGCTTGACAATAAATCCTCTGATCGAATACAGCAACGACCCAAAATTTTATCTTCTGCAAAAATGCTCTCTGCCTGCCAAGGCAATTCCGAACTCATTTATTGAATCACCAACTTCCGGTGTGATGGTATGTTTTCCTCTGTCGAAGTTTATGACTAACATGTGATTTGCTCGGAAAGAAAAGCTTAGTTTCACATGAGTCCTGTTTGATCTCTTTCTGTTAATGCTGTTGATCGCTCGGGCCGATTAAAAATTAGCATCCAATAAATAAAAGGAAATTACTAAATAAGTTAAAAATCAGACCCCAAGACAGGGTAGCACCGAATTTCCTTCTCACAGAGAATAGTTTTATCCACCTTCTCCGTAGCTCTACGTGCCCATATCGGTGTCAAGAATCGCACAAGCCCAGAGCGGTTACCATTGCACTTCCCCTACTTTAAGGACGCCAATTTTATAACCACGACCACTTTCAATTCTGTACCAGCAATGATTTTTTTAATTTTTTTTGGACAAACGATAGAATATCTATATTAAACTATAGAGGTGGACATTCAAACATGGGCTCGACAGATGTAAGCGTGAATGATCTTAACTAACTAAATTACAAGTCACTTGCTTATCCCAGCAATGATTGAAGAGATCAAAGTTGGAAATCCCTAGAGCAGAATTGAGAATAAAATGTGTTAGTATAGGTGAATCCGGCTAGGATTTTATTACGCTAGGTCTTGTAAACTCCTGTGGGTTCTCCTAAGTTGTCTTACATGTTCCTTCTCTTAAGGAAAATCTTTTGTCTGCTTATCATTTTACTAAAGAATTATGTTGCTGTCACTATTCATCCCTTTGGTCAAGTTATTTCTGACTTTTACATTGGTTCTATCACCACCCCGATCCCAAGATACGCTAGGATCGATACGTGGCGTCACCAAGTACCTGTAAGTCTTTCATGTCTCGCCTCCGAGACTGACCCAAAACACAATCAAAGTTCCACCATGCAGTAATTTTCTTTTATTTCATGGCTACATCTAATCCTTGTGTTAGACTGCCTATGTACTCTAAGCAGGGATCAAGCCTTTCGTAGCCCATCATTCCTTTACGCTTTAGAATTCTCAAAGCAGTCCTGTAAGAGTTTTAGAATCACACAAGGGAACCAATTGAGCCTGTCTCGCTAGATTTTAGTGTACATAACAAAATCATATGTGAAACATGATTGTCATTCACCTATATTACAATATTTTCCAACACAATCCACGATCACAACCATTAATCGATTTAATGAATTAAAGATGTACAACATTAACATTTAAGTACGTTGATCAATAAACAAAATCACATATCCTTTGACGAAGTTTAATAAAGAAACTCTCCTTAATTCCCTACTTGGCTTCCAAGCAATAACAATGGTAACTCAAATTTATAAACCCAATGCCTAATGTGAGTAATTCCTTTTCACTGGAATCTAGGATTCCTGACTAACTTAATAGAAACGAACAAGAGCAAGGATTCTGGATCACTTAACGGAATCGAACCAAAATGTGGTCGCCTATCGAAATTTACCAAGTACAACATCCTCACAACCCTAGGTAGGCATTGATCACCCATTGCGGATATACCAAGCATGATCACCCCCTAAAATATGTGTGGTCCCCTACCGTGGATATATCAAGGAGAACCGTAACCTATAGCTCTAGGTAGTGATCACTCATCGCGGATATACCAAGCATGATCACTCCTAGAATGCGTATGGTCCCCCATTGCAGATATACCAAGTAGAACCATATGCATAGTCTAATAGTGTAGGCAATGATCACCCATCGTAGATATACCAAGCGTGATCATCCCCTAAAATATGTGTGGTCCCCCATCACAGATATACCAAGTAGGACCATAACCTATAGCTTTAGGTAATGATCACTCGTCACAGATATATCAATCATGATCACTCCTAGAAGGCGTATGGTCTGCCATTGCAGATATACCAAGCAGAACCATAGGTATAGTCTAATAGCGTAGGTAGTGATCACCTATCACAGAAATACCAAATATGATCATCCCTGAAATATGTCTATACAAAGCAGGACCATCCATGGTGAACTCTCAAATGAGGTCGACAAGACCCTTTGTGATTTTTCTTGTGATTAATCTAATAAGTACACTGTATGGACCAATCCCAATTTCTATTGTAGTTTAATCTAACATACTATATGCAAAAGCCTCGGTTTCACAATTAATTCTACTTCAACCATATATCTACACACTAGTTCGACAAGTATTCAGAACAGTCACAATATATCAACACACTAGTTCGACAAGTGTTCAGAACAGTCACAACATATCATTTTTATATCAATCCTAAGTGTAATAATTGAAAAACGGAATATATATCCATAAGCTGGTACAGTGGAAAAGAATTCATTCATTATGACAATACTTAATATGCATTCACAAATTTTAGACGCATATACAGAAAAAAGAAAAGAAAAAAATGATTCAATAGCATACATGTAACAATGCCAGCATATATGAATGTCGTCGACAAAACTACACCCAAACCAATTTAATTATATTCAAGATACACACACACACACACACAAGTCTATTCTTATGCTTTCACGTACACAGTGATAAAATGGGCATACGGCCTCAAACCATACAAAGGAGCTAATGCAAGTTCTATATTAAAGATGCAAACACATGCTTCATAGGATTCAGTTATCTTTCCCTTGTCAATTAACATAAGATAAGTCAAATATTAGACAAAATCGAATTATTCCAATTCACATAAGGGAGAATCCAAAAACCTATAGTATAATGAAAACTGACCAGCATATGTACAAAAGTAAAATATCAAATTCAACAGATTTATGATATCAAAGTCTATGATTTTTCAATTATTATTTTGTCCAAAACAAAAAGGTGTGTGTGCTCATATGAAAATTTCAAAACCAAGGCAAAATCCCTTTTTCTGAAAAAAATATAGATAAAATTGATAAACCCATTAACCCTCACTCCAAATAAGAAAATAATGAAGTATGGGTGAGGTAGAGATGTGAATAACATGATATTCTTACCAGAAACGGGGAAATCGTATGACAAGTCGTCGGTACGCCTCGGCGTGAGTGTCAAAGGCTGAGAACAAGGAGATTAAAGGTGGGGATTCAACGGAGGACGCCGTGGTGGTGGTCGAGTGGGTGGTGTCTGGGAAGGACGAGAGAGATGAGGGGGAGAGAAGGAGAGAGTTTTTTGGAGAGTTCCCCCGAAGAGGAAAAGAACCCAACCAAAAAAAATTGACAATGGGTCCTCCCCATTAACAAACCATGAAATCCATTTTTAAATGGAGGGAAGTTTATAAAAATGTTCCCGACTTTATTAGTTAATTTCTCTTTCATTAAAACTCCAATAGGAGTGAGGAGTATTTTGGTAGGTACACTGAAACTGAACAACACAATGGACCTTTTGCAACTTACCTTGAACAAATGGCATTATTGCTCAATATACAACTCCTGGTACTCCACATCAAAATGGAGTGGCAGAGAGAATTAATAGGACTCCCAAAGACATGATTTGATCCATGTTTGCACACTCTCAGTTGCCAATTTTCCTTTGGGAGAAGCATTGAAGACTGCTAATTACATATTGAATAGAGTGCCAAGCAAAACAGTAAAGATGGTGCCTTTTGAATGTTGGACAGGAAGGAGACTAAGCTTTAATCACTTTCATTTATGGGGTTGCAAGGCTGAAGCTAGGTTTTACAACCCAAGTGAAAAGAAACTGGATCCAAGAACCATTAGTTGCAGGTCATGGGATACTCAGAGAAGTCAAAAGGTTACAGGTTTTATTGTCCTGATTCTGGTAGAAGAATCATGGAAACCAATAATGCCAAGTTCATAGAAGAAAGAACCAACTGTGTTTCAGTTGATTCAATGCCTAAATTTGAAGAAGAAACTGCAAATCCAATGTTTCTTGATCAGCAAGTCACCGTTATACCAGCAACTGAGATTCCCCTCATCCCAGCACATTCAGACTACATTAAAGGCCGTCAAGAAGAGGAGATAACACTTTCTATCATCACTAAAGATACTACTGAGATGACTACAAATGAAAACACTTTAGAACCATCCATTACACCAGTTGACATTCAGCCAGAAATGAAAAACATAAGGAAACCTCAAAGAAATCAACAAGCAACCTTGTTGCCAGATTTTATGTACTTAAATGAAGTTGAGCATCACATTAGAGATGAGGATGATTCAATATCCTTCAATCGAGCAATTTCCAGTGCAAGATCCAAACTGTGGCATATGGCAATGGGGGAAGAATTACAATCCATGAAGAAGAACAACGTCTGGACTCTTGTACCAAACAACAAATAAGTGACAAAAGTTGTAGGCTACAAGTGGATTTACAAGACCAAAAGTGATTCACAGGGACAAATTGATAAACACAAAGCAAGATTGGTGGCAAAATGATTTACTCAAAGGGAGGGACTCGATTATAATGAGACATTCTCTCATGTTTCAACAAAAGATTCAATGAGGGCAATGTTAGCTCTCACTGCACACTTTGATCTTGAACTTCACCGGATGGATGTCAATACTGCATTCCTTAATGGTGATTTGGAGGAAGATATATATATATATATATATATATGGCTCAACTTCCGGGATTTGTTCAAAGGGGGAAGGAATCATTGGTTTGCAAATTAAACAAGTCTATCTATGGATTAAAACAAAGCTTCAAGAAGTGTAACAAGAAGTTTGATCAAGTCATGACAACTGTTGGATTTCATGAAAATAAGATGGCTGAATGTGTGTATCTCAAGGTCAGTGATTCTAAGTTTATTTTCTTGGTTTTATATGTTGATGATATACTCTTTGCAAGCTCAAATGTTTCATTATTGCATACAACAAAGAAACTGTTAACTGAGAGCTTTGACATGAAAGATTTGGGTGAAGCTTAGTTTGTACTTGGCATTGAAATCATAAGGAATCGTAGCAAGAAAGCTCTTGGTCTCTCTCAGCAACAATATATTGATAGAGTCACTAAAAGGTTCAACATGGAGAAGTCTTCTAGTGGAGAGTTACCTATTGGCAAAGGAGAAAAAATGAGCAATGAACAAAGTCCAAAGAATGAACTGGAGAAGGATAGCATGAAGAACAAGCCTTATGCATCCTTGGTAGGGAACTTAATGTATGCTCAAGTTTGTACCAGACTTGACTTAACATTTGCTGTGAATGTACTAGAAAGATTTCAATCAAATCCTGGCATAGCTCATTGGACTGCAGCTAAGAAAGTTATGAGATACTTAAAGAGAACAAGAGATGTCATGTTGACCTACAATCATGTTGACAACTTACAATTGGTAGCTTACACTAACTCAGACTTGGTTGGGTGTGTGGATGACAGAAAGTCAACCAATGAATACATTTTCATGCTAGTTGGATGAGCTATTTCTTGGAAGAGTGCTAAACAAAGTTCAATTGCATCTTCAACAATGGAAGTTGAATTCAATGGGTGTTACTCAGCCACTAAACAAGCTATCTGGATCAGAAACATGGTGAAGGATGTGAAATCCTGTCTCCGGAATTTCATTATTTAATTACATATCCCTTTTTTAAGAATTTCTTTTTTCTTTTTTAAGAATTTCTTATTTACATTATTTTTTAATTTTATTTTAATTCCAGTAATTTTAGAATTGAATCGTATAGTTACAAGGTATGATTTTTCGTATTTAATCTTTTAAAATCCGTAGACCTTTCGAGGTCACAATTAATGTCTTCGAATAGAGCTCGATCCCACTTTTTTTGTTTGAGGGGCATTTTTGTTCACTTTCTTTTTGTGAAGCCCATGACCCCAAATTGAGCCTGCGTGCTTTATATATAAACTGTAAAGGGCATTTTTTGAATCACTGAGCGCTACACGCGACTTACTAATTTTATTTCGGGCACTACACACCGCTAAAGATCTTTTATGTATGTCCAAAGTCAAAACCACATGTTTGTCAAGCATCTCATTTTTGAATTAAGGGATCAATTTTATTACATAAAATATGAAACAATCTTGTTGCATTGTGAGAAGGTTTGAACTAAATGAATAATATTATACCATGCTAGAAGAAACCCGTGAATATTCCACATAATAGTGAGATATTAATTAAAAAAAAACTGTTTTTATAATGAAATTACCCCTACATTATTTGATACATTATTTTGGGCTGTTTTTGAACTTTTTTGTTTGAGGGGTATTTTTATCCTATTTTTTTGTGAAGCCCATTCCCAAACAGGGCCTGTGCGCTTTATATATAAAAGAAGATAATATTATTGATTCCAAGTTTTTTTATTCATCTTCGAAATATTGAAATAAAAGAGAAAAAATGGGTAAACTGCCATTTGATTCCTTAAATTATTGTTCCAATTGAAATCGACCTTTTAAACTATTTTTTTGATAAATTACCCTCCTGAACAATTTGAAATAAAAAAATAACCCCTTACTTTTAGATTTGATCGTGAGTTGAATTGATAGTCTGCAACTAAATCGTCTGTGGCGAACACAAATCAACGACGGCTCCGGAGGTTCTGCGATGGAATGCGGCGCCATTTTTGTGCTGCTCGACCACACCGGTTGCTGGGTTTCTCTTACTCCATCAAAGAGGGCGGATGAAGGTCTCCATACAACCCACCTAACATATTGACGACCACCCAGTTTCTACCTCTGCGGATACAGAGATCTGAAAACCTAGAGGGAATTGAAGCTTACGGATTGATGTGAATTTGGGTGGGTTTGATGGGGATTCGGTGGAAAATAAGAAAAGGGATTTTGGAGGAAATCGGTGAAATCAGGTTCTGGGTTGGGGGTGAGGAGAGAGGGACAGTGCAACGGAGATTAGAGGGAGGGCTTAGCTAGTCCCATGATTTTTGAGGACCCTTGCTAAGAACCTCTAAGGAAGCCTCTAATGTAGGCTAGTCCGGGCTAATGTCATTAACATTAGTCCTAGGTGATAACAACGTTGGACTAGACTAATAGTTAGTCCAGTCTAATTCAATGAAATTTGATGAGGGCAAACAAACGTCCCATACAAAATGCCAACATATAATTATAATTTCATGGATTTGATTAGGACAAAACATATAACCTGCCCAGGTTCCAGCCTCCTCTGATGAATTCTCAACCTTTGATCTTCTTCTTTGATTCTCCTCATTTCTATCCACATTATGATACAAGTGATCACACAAGCACAAGGATTACAATGCTAGAAAACCAAATCCACCACATGCTTAAGTTCAAAGAAACCAAATTATTCGAACTTTTAAAACGATTAATTTTCAATAACTTTTAAAGGGATTCATTTTCAATCTCTCATGTTAATTATGTTGGAGAACAATTCAGAAATAAATAAAAATAACAGAAATAATAGAAATTTCTAATACTTTATCAACTAAAAAATATTTGCTATACGGAATGAAATTACAGAAACAAATACAAGAATTAAAATGGTACTAACTTGATTACAACAAATAGAGGCTAGTGTAAAAGTTATGTCATTCGAACAGTATTTTTGTCTCACTCTTGTGCTTGTGATTCTGCAACGTCTGCTCAACCAGGATACAACTATCTAATTCTATAACCCGCATTAGATTATAGAATTCTAGCGAATTGCTTTGTGTGTTTACTCTATTGACTGTTTGTACGGAAGAGAAGGAAGAAGAAAATATGATTTTTTATGGAACTGAGAACTCTAGTTATATAGGGTCTTTCATACCTCTTCAAATACCTTTTGGATGTATCTGAAGCTATACAATTCTTTCCAAAGAGTTGCGTCTAATAGTCAAAACGTTTTTGATTAAAAACTTAATTCAAAATTAAAGGAGACTAAAGTAATATAAGGACCTCAAGTTCCCTTGTCTTGATTAATTAGTATTAATTAATATTAATATTATGATATATAATCATCAAACCTAATCCACACAATTAGTGTCTCAAACCTCAATCCTCATTCCTCATTCCAAATGCTCTAACACCTAATCATTAATAAAGGAGACTAAAGTAATATAACGACCTGAAGTTGCCTTGAGTTTCCCGATGTGGGACTTAAAGGAGCTCAAAACTCCAACAAATTATACATTTTCCCTTCACCGTATGAAAATCGGATTGCTTTAGTTGAAATATAGGTAAATGCAAGATATCTAATCAAGATTTTTCAGCAATGTAATAACTAATAAGTTACCAGAAGTTCAGCTGAAAACTTCAATACGTCTTCAACATTTTGTGGTAGTGAAAAATTCATCTTTCATTGATGGATACTTGGATTCTCTTTGCAACCGCCTCGCGAATCCATCATATTTGTACCACTGGAAATATGCAGGCACCAGAGCTCTCGAAGGGAACGTACCTATCTTCACATTTTGCTACTGATGCGCATACATTGGGACCTGAATCTCCTCGAATGAGCCTATCTTCCAACTTTGCTTCTGATGTACATACGTTTGCACTAGCTGAAGCTCCTTGAACGTCGGTCATTTGAGAATTTGCCGAAGAAACTTCTGCTCGACTCTCCTCTATACCTTGAATGCCACCACAATGTCACTTTCCACGGGGCATATCAGAAGGTTCGTGCCTATCCTTACCAAGAATCTTGTCTGATACTTGAACCGTTTCAAATGTTGATGGTCTAACGAAATCTTTGGGAAAATTACCTTTCTTTATGTCAACTACTTGGTGTACATCTAATTGTTTGAATTTATTCTGTATTCCAGTGGGATGTGAATATGTAATTGCATCCGAAGATCTAAGTAAACGAATTGGGTAAATTACACAAAACTACTTCAATTATTGGGCAAATCACAGTTTTATACTTCATCTTTAAAACATTTCAATGTCATACCTTATATTCGAATTTGTTGCAATATCATACATTCCGTTAGTTTGTTTGACAATTCCTCTGTTAAATGTTGACGTGGTTTGAGACATGGCCTACTCCCTATTAAAAAATAATTAAATATTTAAAAACTAAAAATATTTAATATTTAATAATTTTTTTTAAATGAGAGACCCACCTCTACAAACCCATCACCCATTCTTCCCCATCCACCATGTTCCCCGCAACCTTCCTTCACCACCAAAACTAGAACCCCACCTCTGCCCTCTCTACCTCCCTCCTATGGTGCTCCTTCCCCTCCCCCTCCCCCTCCCCCACCCCCACTTCCTCCTCCTCCTCCACCACATTCCCCTCTAATCACTACCGCTACACCCTCACTGTCCTCAAGGGCGAGATTGCCCATGTCAAAATCCCAGAATTTTCAAAGACCGTGATTTTGAGGTACTCGGAGGAGGAAGACGGAGATCGCGAGAGAGAGTACGAGCTCGAGTTGTCAGAGCTCTTGCCAGGGCTCTCGATGCTGTTGATTTCGGCAGCGATTTTGGCATCAAAGGGGCTGAAGGTCACATTGATGTAAGAAGGTAGGTTGATGTACGTGGAGTTGTTGGGGGCCGAGCTAGGGTTTCGGAGATCACGATACGATGAGGGTGCGAAAATGGGATCGGTGTAGGCTGGCGTCATTGCGATGGTGGTGGCGGAGGCGGCGAAGGAGACGATCTGCGAAAAGGATAGCGACGATGAGAGGGGGTGGGCTTTGTTAGAGCCCTAGTTCTCAAAGCCCATCATCTCGTTCCTTCACCAGAACAAAACTGATAAGAGAAGAAGTAAAAAGTTGGAGGAGGAAGTAATTAGTCTAGGATTTAAGGGGCATTTAAGGGTTTTTGGGGAGTTGCAGAAGTGGGAAGACTTGATTGGAATTTGGCAGAGGTGGCTGAGTGGAAAAGACGATTGAGTGGGGAGGATGAGGGTGAGGGAGAGTCACAGTGGGGTTCTGGTTTTTGTGGCGAAGGAAGGTTGTGGGTTGGGGGGGGGGGGTAGGGGAGGGGGGATACGGGTAGATGGGGAAGAATGGGGGATTGGTTTGTAGGAGTAGGTCCCCCATTTAAAAAAATTATTAAATGATTTTATTTTTTTAGTTTTTAATATTTAATTAATTTTTCAACATTTAATTAATTTTTTAATAGGAAGTAGGACTCGCCTCAAGCCACGTTAACATTTAACAGAAAAGTTAACGGAGGTCTAACATTGCAACAAATTTATAAGTTTAGGTATGATATTTTAATGTTTAAAATATAAGGTATGAAACTGTGATTGGCCAAATAATTGAGGTAAATTTTTATAATTTACCCAAATGAATTTGCTCATCTTTTTTTTTTTTTTTCACAAGATGTTGGACCAATATTCAAGTCCTCTAACTGAAAAGGATTCACTACCGCTTTTGATATTGACTGTGCAATTTCTGTACTTATCACATTCTTGTGTTCTTCTAAGGGCTGGTTTGGTATTGCTGTGATTTGAAGAAAAAAAAACTGTTTTTGTTGTGCTATGAGAATAAGCAGCCGTGAAATAAAGCAGCAGAGTGTTTGGTAAATTTTTTTGTAAAAATACTTATGAAAAACAAAGCAGTATGATAGTGTTTGGTAAACTTTTATGTAAAACAATTGTGACTGTGTGAAATGACCAAAAAAGGTATAATACTAGATGTGTCATCAATTTAATTTTCTTAACAAATAAAGATGAATTACTAAATATATTTTCTTTTTGAAAGAAAAATATTTATAAACTTTATCTTAAATACTAATTAGTATGACAAACTACTTCAATTGAAATATTTTAGACTAAATAGCTAAGATTCATTAGTACAATATTGTTAATATACTTGAAAGTAGTCTAATTAGATGCATTCATCAAACTTGCCGTTATTCTATTAATTTCTTAATGCTTCTATCTCATGTGATCCTTCAACTTGATAATTTTGATATTTTTCATCATCATCATCATCACTACTATCGCTCTCTTGAGCGTCTGCAATATGCCCGATTGATCAGTTTCTTTGCTGGGAAGAATCGCAACCCTGCCCTTGCTTATGAACGTATAAGGATCACTATATGTTGGATGCGAATATCAGTCTAACCTTCATTTCTCATCCCAAAGAGAAATCAATATTCGCCAAAGTTGAGAAGAAAAATATATTGGATAGAGGAGGGTCGGTTTGCTAGGAATAATACCAAAAATCAATACAGTAATATTAATATTTCTAGTTGGATATATTAGTTCAAGAGAAACACGGATCAATAAAGGAGTACAAAATGGTAAATGGAAAATCAGGGAATCTATCAATTCTTTCACTACTTGGTAAACGGCATATATAATTTGGGGAATACGCAGGGCCGGTCTAGAGATTTTTGAGGCCCGGGGCGACGTCAAAAAATGTGCCCTCACTTTATATAAGAAAATTATTTGTTTTCACACGTAAGACATCGATAAAATTATACTTAGGAAAAAACTTTAAACTTAATAATTTAGAAACAAGGAAAAACTAATTTATTTTGTATCGTGAGAAGGAACAAAAAAACTCTGGGTTTACAAGTAGATAGATATGAGTTTTGTTTTCCATCTGAACTTTTAAAGTGTTTTTGTATAAATCATGATGTGTTTTTTCTTATTTACTAACCTTGTCAATATGGGACTAAAAAAATAATGATATTTTTGAGTCTTTAATTGATATGTATAAGTAATAAATTGGTACTAAATTAAACTTTTTGATGACACGTTATATGAGTTGCAAATTTGGTCAACGCATTACTCTTTGTGGAAGATTAGGAACAAATGTTTAAAAATAACAACCCACATAGCTACTAGCTATTAATTAAAAATAAACTAACAACCAAACAACAATTCGTAAAAATTGAAAAGAATAAACATGCACTTAGCATTTTACTTAGGACCTCGTTAATTTTAAACAACAAAAACCATTAATTCTAATTAAACTTCTTGATCAGTTAGCCAAATTTTATATATTTATACTCTTATGAAACGAAATTTGTAAAAATTGAAAAACAAATAAGCACAAATTGTGTTTTGAACCCAAGACCTCCTCATTAATTTCAAATGACAAAACCATCAGTTCTAGTTAAACTTCTTTGTCATTGAACCAAATTTTATAAATTTATACTCTTATGAAAACATATACAAATATATCATCCTAATAATTTTGGTACCCCTAATTATTTTGGGCCCCGGACAGTCGTCCTGCCCACACTGGGCTTGGGCCGGCCCTGGGAATACATTTAGAGGCACTTGTTCCGTACCTACTAGCTACACCAGAAGTGAACAAAAACACTGCAATTACCAAAGGGCTTGTAAGATGTCTACCATAAAACTCATATCAAAATATTCATCAGAGAAGACCAACAAATTCAAGCTTATTGGATGATTCTAACATTTCCTAAATTGCAGATATCAACACATAACCCGAACCCGATATACATCTTTACTAAAAACATACAATTTCATTTTTCATTCACCTTTTTATCCTTCTACAAAACTCTGCAACAAAACACAAGGTACCTGAACTGCATCACTTATATTCTCCCCCTCTCACTTTTATTAACATGCAAAACTCAACTCATCATTACTTCATCACTAACAGCAGAAGGCTAACCTCTGAGGCACAAAGTTCAAATTTGCACAAATCAGCAGGGGAATCTTCAACTTGGCAATTTTCTCAAGTGGATGGATGAGGGTTTCAACCTTGTATCAGAAAAGAAGCGATACACTCAAATCCAATACCAATCGTAACAATTCCAAATTTTGCACCACTTTTTCCCCAACCAAGCACAACAAAAACACAAATAACTCTTTAATCCAAATCAAGATTCAGGGAACATACATGCATTATCACTTCTCACGCTTAACATGCATCAAGATTAAGTCAAGGAGAATGAATAGAGAAGTAATCAAATTTTCTTACTTCTCTCTCAATTTTTCTTGTTTCCTCCACAAACCCTAATTTTTTCCCCAATTGTTTCCTTCATCACCAATTTTTGTTCCCGACACCCATACACTCATCCCTTCGCTCTTCCCACCCCTCTTTCACTCACTCTCCCAATCCCCAAATTTAAAAATCCAAACAAAATAAATAATGAAATTTTATACAAGAGAAGCTTACCAGAGGAAGGTGGGAAGGTGACACCGAGAGAAAGAGGGAAGGCGATGCCGAGAGAAGGAGGGAAGGCGACAGCGGTGTCTGTGGCGTTGAGACTGGCGGAGAGAGAGGAAAAGGAGTAGGAGGAAGAGGTGTAGTGGCAGGCAACAGAGGAAGAGCGCGTGCGAGAGAGAGGAGGGCAATGTTGGCAAATTGAAAATTTCATTAATAAATTTACTGTAGCTCCGTGTTTTTCACAATGAGCTGCTTTCTGAAGTTGCTTTTTGCAGCTTCCCATTTTTAGCTTTTTTCCATCTAAAATTTTGAAATAAGGCCGGTTTGGAGTGTTTACTAAACACCAAAAACTTTCTTAAATTTTTTTTATACCCACTTTTTTTAGAATCACCTCAATACCAAACCAGGCATAAGTTCTACCTTTCCACAAGAGCTCTTATGCTGGACTGAGAACACGTATATGCATCGTTATCCTGCGGTCGAAGCAAACATTATGCATCATTATTATGGAAAAACTAGTTCTATCAACTTTTTTTTTTTTGTTGAGAAAATAGTTCTGTCAACTTGAAAAAGCATATAATCATCTCTCTTGTATAGCAACATGCCAGACATACCTCAGATGAACCGCTTTCAAAGGCGCTTATCATTTTCTTTACGCTGCTAGGAATTTTCTTGATCGGACCCTGCTTCTCGAGGTTTCGAAGCCTATCTTCCTGAAGATTAGACGATTTGTTGCACCAACAGTCGATTGTGAGCCGCTTAATACAGTAATACTATTAAGGGTAATTCTCAATTTACTATTATAAAGTATCGTGATTTTCAAATTTTCATACAGCAAGTTTTTTTCATTACAATCTCATACCTAAAGATACATTTTTCTTCCAAATTCATACTTCCGTTAAGTTGACTGTTAATAACTCCGTTAAGATGTAACGTGGCTTCCACGTGACCGTGCATTAAGCTGTTGCAGTGGCCCCACATAAACATTAAAATTAAAAATTAAAAAATTAAATCCCCAACCGATAAATTTCAAACCCAGAAGAGGAAAATATCAAGAAACCCATTACAACCCCAAATTCATCCCTTGCAGATCCTCGTCATGGCTTTATCCTTTGGGCTCAACGAGAAGGCCTCGCCGGTGAAAGATGGTGGCAAAAAGGCGTATGTATTGAAATCAGAGCTTTTTGAGGTCTGATCTCGGGTCTTTTTCTCCTGCAGATTGGCGGTGGTGTGGCGTCAGCGAAAAGTCCCAGCAAGAACAAGTTGCTGGATTGGTTGATTCCAGAAAAAGGAAATACAGAAATGGTACAAATCCCACTCGACCATTCGAAAGCTGCCCTCGGTGCTGCAACCACTAGGCCATTCGCTGCACCGGTAAAGACTGACTTAGAAAACGAAAGGAAAGCGTCGAAAAATACATGAATCCCACATCCAAAAATTGAAAAATTAAGATCTTTGACTGAAAGGAATGACATAGACTCATATTATGATAATGGGGAAACTATTGAAATTCATAGTCATAAAACATCTGCATATATAAAAATAATTGTGATACGAAAATCTTACCTTCTATTAGTCTATATTAAAGAAGAAGACTTGCTGGAGCGTACCATCATCTAGACACCTCTCAGAAGTCTGAATTCCCCTTTCCTGGACGATCAAATTTGTTCAGGTGGCCTGCTTCACGAGGTGGTTGCGGATGGAGATTTCGTAGATGGAGTTGTTGGCGGAGGAATTTCAGGTTCGTGTCCAGTTGAGGAGGTAGTGGGCGCGAAACGTCGCCGTTGAGTAAGCTCCTGAACATAGACTTCACAAACGAAAGGTCCGAGGTGATAACATATTTGTAGAAATCATTAGAACATGTTGAGTAAGCTTCTGAAGTGGTGTTCAATAATTCAAGACCCAGAAGCCATATGGTTCATAACATAAATTGCATATACAACTGCTGGCCAGAAATATTTGGGAGTAGATGCATCAATCAGCAAAACACATGCTATCTCCAGAATATGACGATTCTTTCTTTCCATCACTCCATTTTATTGTGGGGTATGTGCATGGACAGGTAGTTTCATGAACAATCCCACGATCTTGTAGAAACCTGAATAACTCAAAATTTATGTACTCTTCACCATTGTCAGAACACAAAACTTTAAAGAGGAATATTGAGTTTTTACTATCTGATGAAACAGACGAAACACATCACAAACCTCACTTTTATTTTTAAACAAATACAACCATGTTGACATACAGGTGCAATCAATCACAAAAGTAAAAAACCACTTAATTCCCAAAGTAGTACTAATAGGGGAAGGGCCCTACACATCAGAGTGTACTAGCACAAAAAGAGAAGACCCTCTATTCATACTTGAAGGGAATGAAGCACGGTGACTTTGCTAAAATACATACTTCACACTTCAATTATGAGTCTTCAATATCATCGAACAAATCAGGTAACATATATTTCAAATAACTAAATGATGCATATGCCCCAAACGACAATGCAACAACAATACATTAGGGGGGGCGTTTGTTGCGCCGGACTATCTCGGACTGGATTAGCTTCAAGGATTAAGTTGGACTGACTTAGACTAGACTAAACTGGACTAACTTAGTGAAGCGTTTGGTGCAGTATTGGACTAAGAAGCTGGATAATAACAAATTCTAATATTATATTATTTAATATATAAATTATTAATATTTTATTATGATCTTATCTTTTTCTCCATCTTTTTCTACCATTTCCGTCTCACTCTCTTCCTCTTCTCTCAGTTCTTCGTCCCACCCTCTTCCTCTTTTTTTCCTCTCAAACCTCTCAATTCATGTCTCCTTCTCATTCCTGGTCAAACTCCTTATCGATTTCATTCTCTATTTCTTTGTCCTCCCTCCCTCTCTAGCTATGCGTTGTTCGAACGGAACCTCACGGCTCCAATTTTCCCAACAAGTTGCAGGTTTCTTGATCTGTTTTCCGGCCAACCCTCGTTAAATTGGATGAAGTTAGCACCGCCAAAAAATTCATCACCATCCCTGGACCTAGATCTTAGCTTTGTATGCTTGAATCTGTCATGGATTTGAAGAAGCCCAAATAGGCCGAGACTTCCAGGCCATTTTCTGGCCACATTCGACCACATTTTGGCCTCGATTCAGGTAGAATCGTAATCTTGTCACTCCCAGCTTCAATTTTGTATATTTTATATGAAAGTTGGTTGTGAAATGGATCTGAAAGAGAGTCGAAAAGTTAATGATTGATCTAGGTGACCGGAGATGACGAGGAGTCTGTCGGGAGTGGTCGTTGAGCATGACGAGGATGAGAAAGAGAGGATAGTCTTAGCTAGTCCCATGGTTATTGGGGGGTCTCTCTAAGACCTCTTAGTGAAGGGTTTTGTCCATGCTAGTCCCCTTTAGTCTCATTAATGTTAGTCCCAGCATGGAACAAACATGGTATTGGACTAATAGCTAGTCTAGTCCAGTCCAGTCCGACTTAGTGAGGGCAAACAAACGCCCCCTAGGTAGATTACTATTAGACAACGCACAAACCAAATTAGCTCTTTCAGGAACCACGTCATTCATATAATACAACCTCTCTCTCTCTTAGTGCCAGATCCATTGATCTCCTTTGTATGAATATCCTGAAGCAAGCAAAATGAAATATATATTAATACAACACAATCCAATTGTTCAGTAACTTGTGGTATAAACAATAATTGATGGGACAATGACGAAATCAATAAACAATTATGCAAGGGGGCAACGGGTGTAAGACACACTGAACCCGCTTCAACATGTTTTGACTCATGCATGGATTTTGTATTAGGAGACAATATTGCCTGATAGGCTTTTTAATTCAAAATGTTTTGATGTTGTTGACACAGCAGCACCACAATTACCAAAATGTTCACTCAACTTAGGCCTGGCAAACGGGTCGTGTCTATCGTGTTCGTGTCGTTTTCGTGAAACACCTGTTATCTTAACGGTCGTGTCGTGTCACACCCGTTATCTTAACGGGTCCTTAACAGGTCGTGTCACTTTACCCAACGGGTAAAGTGACCCAACCCGTTATGACCCATTATGACCCGTTAAGAAAAAAATATTTTTTTTTAAATTTGCACATACCATACATTGCCACATAAATATTACTTCAAAACATTAAAACATTTCTCGTTCAAGTACTATATCTACACTCGAAAATAAAAGCCTAATAAAAAAAATAATACATACACTACTAATATATTACAAATATTAAATGTGCAAGGATAAAGAGTTTTTGTTTTTAAGATTGTAAGTCTTTCTCAAAAGTTTACACCTCCATTTACAAAATCTTCAATTTACATCGATCATCATGAAATTGTATTCAATGTACACCTACATCTATATAATTATCATAGTTTTTACTTTTTAGGGATATAAAATTATTAAATTAATGTATATAATTATTAATATTATAGTTGATTCATACTTTTATTAAGTATATAAATTATAACATAAGATTTTGTGATATCCACATCCACTAGTGTAAATATTTTAAATTGAAGATCAAATTCATTCTTTGTATTCATATAGGGTCAAGGAGTGTAGCTGTAAAAATTCATCAAAATCAGAGTTAAAATAACCGTTAAATCTTGATTTTTCGTTTATAACCGTTGAAAAGCTTCGTCCCGTTACTTGATCTCTGAATGTTTTTTTTTTTGTGATTTTTTGCTGATGTGATCTCCAAGCATATACAAACAATTTTGACGGTTTGGATCGTTGAAATTAGTTTTGGAGAATTCGTAAAACGATAGATTGACTAACACTTAGAGTTTATTTATACTTTTATTAAGTATAACATAAGATTTTGTGGTATCCACTTGTGTAAATATTTTAAATTGAAGATCAAATTCATTCATTGTATTCATATAGGGTCAAGGAGTGTAGTTATAAAAAATCATCAAAATCGGAGTTAAAATAACCGTTAAATCGTGATTTTTCGTTTATTACCGTTGAAAAGCTTTGTCCCGTTACTTGATCTCTGAATGTTTTTTTTTTGTGATTTTTTGCTAATGTGATCTCCAAGCATATACAAACAATTTTGACGGTTTGGATCGTTGAAATTAGTTTTGGAGAATTCGTAAAACGATAGATTGACTAACACTTAGAGTTTATTTATACTTTTATTAAGTATAACATAAGATTTTGTGGTATCCACTTGTGTAAATATTTTAAATTGAAGATCGAATTCATTCATTGTATTCATATAGGGTCAAGGAGTGTAGTTATAAAAAATCATCAAAATCGGAGTTAAAATAACCGTTAAATCATGATTTTTCGTTTATAACCGTTGAAAAGCTTTGTCCCGTTACTTGATCTCTGAATGTTTTTTTTTGTGATTTTTTGCTGATGTGATCTCCAAGCATATACAAACAATTTTGACGGTTTGGATCGTTGAAATTAGTTTTGGAGAATTCGTATGCCATCAATCAAGTTTCGTGTGTGTGTGTGTGTGTATATATATATATTTTTATTAAGTATATTTAAATCTATTTATTTTGTACGTATAAATTATAATTGACTGGTACACGGAATAGTACATACATCACGTGTCACGTGTGTCATTATAAAAATAGTGAGATATGTCATGACAGTCATGTGTGTGATAAAAAGTTAATAACTTAAAAAAAAAAAAAATTTCTCACCACTTCTATTAATTTTCATTTTTCCCTCTCTTTTTTGTTTCCTTTTCAACTTTTTCTTATCATTTTCACTTTTCCCTCCAACATCTTTCCCTAATTCCCTCCTTTTTTGTTTCATTTTCAACTTTTCTTAACATTTTCATTTTCCCTCCATTTTTTTTTTCAAAAAGGGCGGCAAGTTGGCAACGGCAAGAAATTGATTATTGAAATTTGAATGGAAAGAAATCACATCAAATTTCAATGGATGCAAAATCATGCAATGCATCATGCATATTAAATTATTAATTAATAATTATTATAGTTTTTATAAAATTTAATATATATATATATATAATTATTATAGATAGACTTAATATTTTGGGGTATAATTATTATAGTATATATAATTATTATAATTATTATAAATTTTATAGTTAATTTAATATATATATATATTTATTATAATTTTTAGGGGTATAAAATTGTAAAATTAATGTATATAATTATTATAGTATTTTTTTAGGGTTATAAAATTATAAAAATAATATTCTGCTTATCGTGTATCGTGTTACTCACGTGTATACCCGAACCAACCCGTTATCTTAACATGTGCTTATCGGGTTACCCGATAACGACCCGATTCATTATCGTGTCGATCCAAACACCTGTTAATTTCGTGTCGTATCATGTCGTGTCGTGTCGGATTATCGGGTCGTGTCAGAAATTGCCAGACCTCTCAACTGCACAGCAGCAAAACCACACGGCAAAGAAACAAAAAGAGAAACACACGCAATCCAAGGCGGCGGCGGCGGCGGCAATTCAGGCAGCAGACATGACAATAATAAAGGGCTGTCTGTACAGCCAAGTGTCACGCCGCAACAGCCCAGACAGAAAACGGTGGACTACAAAATTGGGCAAATTTTCACCGACAGCAAGACAAAAAATTCCCTTTCCAAGGCTGCAGAACACAGATAATGTTTAAGTACTCACTGGGAGCACCTAAGTTGCTGACCATTTTGGGTGGCTCACTAAAATTTTAGGGTTAAATTCTGGTTACTATTCTCATCTTTCGTGGTTTTCAACATTTAGCATATCAAGTTGTTTTTGTCCTAGTCATATTTAAAGTGTAAATTTTAAGACAATCTCATATATCCGTTAGTCAAACTGTTAATTCTCCCGTTAAGTGATAATATGGTGCTTATGTATACAATGATTGGACGCCACGTCTCATTAAGCGGTCCACGTGGAATTTTTTTCCCTTTTTTTCTTTCTTCTTCTTTCTTTCTTCTCGGTTGACGTGGAATTTTTTTCTCCTCTGCACATCTATCCTTCCCCTCCCTCTTCGACTCCACCCACTGAACCCTCATCCTCTTCCCCCATCGGTTCGTCCACTGCCCTCGGATCTGGTGTTGGGGCTGGCCGCGGCCCTCTTCTACCTGCAGTCGTGCGGTGCGGCGTCGGTGCAGATGTCGAATCGGCAGGCCAAGTGCGACTCGGTTTTCCGTCGGATCATGGCGGTGGCGTCGGGGCTGTGCGTGGTTCTGGGCGCCGTCAAGGGTTAGGGCTCGAGCCGCGGCCAGGTCAGTCTGGCCCTCTAGCGCTGTCTCAACGGCTCGCTTCCAGATCTCGTCCATCAAATTCATATCTCGTCCATTTTCATTTTTCCAGTCTCACTTTTTTTTCTTTAGAACAAATCTATCACTTTCTCGGGAAAATCTCTTTCTTTCACTCACTTTCTCAATACCCAGATCAGTTTTTTTTTTTTTTTGTACTTCCTGCTGAATCTTGAAGAAAGCCAGTTCCAAAATTGTGAAATTTAGCTGCCCTTTTGTTGGTTTTTGTGTTTTTTAGATGATTTTGATTACTGGGTTGTGCTAATCACATGGGGTTTAGTGTAAAGATTTGTTCTTTGGTGGTTGTTTTGTGATGATTTTAGTTGTGGAAGAACGAAAATGGGGAGGAAAACTGAAACCCTAGATTTATCCCCAAATCATAGATTCGAAGAAAGAAGAAGAAGAAAAAGAAAAAAAAGAAGAAGAATAAATAAAAATTCCACGTCAATCGAGAAGAAAGAAAGAAGAAGAAAAAAAAAAAAAAAAAGGGAAAAAAAAAATTTCACGTGGACCCGACACGTGGCGTTCAGTCATTATCCACATGAGTACGTCATCACTTAACAGGAGAATTAACAGTTTGACTAACAGATATATGAAACTATCCTAAAATTTACACTTTAAGTATAACTTTGGGACGAAAAAAATTTGATGTACTAAATGTTGAAAACCATAAAACATAAGTAGTAAACAGAGTTTAACCCAAAATTTTGATACCTATAATATGAGATTTTAACCAAACACTGTCCTATCTCGCTAACCTAACATCCACACTTCCTATCAATCTACAAGCACACGCCTCCTTCTTCCCTTTCCAAACTGCCATGGCAGAACCAAATCATCCAATTGCTGACCCCACCGACCCAACCCCATCATTCACCTCCTTATATCTTATGCCTTCCTCGTCGACCCAACTATGAACTAACCCACGCCCATTTCTCGCCTCCCTTCTCCTTCCTCTGTAACACCCATATCAAACCAGAATTTGACCGATAAATTGCTTAATCAACCATACTAGAACCGACTCGTAGCCGTTAAAGAGGACTAGGGTGGGGTCGTTGTCAAAGAGAGGGTTGGCCGTGGACTCGCCGGAGAAGGTGACGGATGTGGTCGATAGAGGATGGATTTGTCATCGATTTGGTATGAATGGTCTGATTCCGGGTTTAAGAAGAATTTCAACGAAGGATGTTTGGTTGGTGGACCGTGGAGAAGATGGTGGACGGTGCAGGTGACGGGTGGGGGTGGACGCTGGCTGGACAATTTTGGCGAGAGAGAAGGACGTCTTGTTAGAAGAATAAGGGTGGGTTTGGTGGCGAGAGAGAAGGATCTTTGGGTACTGTCTGGGTAGTACTCATTTTACTCACCAAGCTATGTGGTCCAACAGGAATACAACACCTGTCATTTTAAATTCTCTCCCACAAGAGACCCAGCACATAAGCTGGTACATCATGTGTCACTATATGCTGAGATATATATATATATATATGTTAAAACATTAATAACTTAAAAAATAAAATTTCTCACCACTTACATCAAAACACGTTGTGTACCACTCGTGTTTCCGTCACAATAAAAAAAATTTCCACTCCCACACCCCTGCTATCTTGGTAACCAAACAGCCTCAAATAACCAAGCATTCATCTTTTTTTCTTGTTCCTTTCTTTCCATGGCCGATCTACCATGACAGACCACCTAAACCAAAATAATAATCTTCTTCCCATGGCAGATGTAAACCAAAATGATAAAATTCAAGAAGTGGGAATTCCAGACAGAAAAAAAAACATGAGTTTATTAGTTGCACTAAGCTTTCTCTGTCGATCCCACACACAATCACTCCTCGAATCGTCGACTCCACCCAGCAGTGAATGCTACCGTCTTTTGTGGTGGTGAGGATGACGAGTTAGGGCTTCTCGCTTGGTGGTGAACAAGGACTCGACGCCGGCTTTGCGAGTGAGGTCGAGACCGTCGCGGGTGCGAGGTTGTTGAATCCTAGAATATGGAGCTTGCAGGATAATGGCAGAGCCGAAGAGACCGCGATGGCCAGTTATGAGATCGTCAACAATTTGTTCGAGCGGAAAGAAGACGAAGTGGCGAACTAGATTTAAGTTTGGTAATACTTGAAAGGGTGAGGTTGTGTTTGGTTACAAGGATAGAAAAAGAGTGGGGAGATGACATATGTTATATTTTTATTGGACCATATAGATTGGCATGTAAAATGGGTACCGTGTCAGTACTCAAATATTGCCCTGTTAAAAGAGTTCAAAGATGGACAGGTGTCTTTATCTAGATGGGCCACGTAAAACAGTCAGTACATCGAGTCCTGCTTAGGACAGCAACCTAAACGAAAACTGTGCACCGACATCAGCAGACAAACTAAAGAAGACATGCAGACAGCAATTCCTGACAGCAGCCACTACATACTGGGGGCATATTGTCTAACCTTGTTGTTTGGATGATCTTTCCTTCTTTTTCTATTTGTGCTGTCAGGATCAAGATATGTTAACATTTTATATTTTTATTATTTTATATTTTATTATTTTTATTAAAAAATAAATACAAAATGTTAACGTGTTTTAACTGTAATTGCATAGAATAAAAGAAGATGGAAAAGGCACCACAATCTGCCTCCCTACCTACTACACTGCAAATATGCTGCAATTTACCCAAAGTACGATTGCAAAAAATACAGCAATTGTACACGATTTACTATTTAAATTCGGATCGGAATCAAGCTCTTGATGCTAAGAAGTACACTAAAAGTACTTTATTACTTTATTGATTTTTTTTAATTTACAATATATGCACATGCCTTATTCCACAAGTAAAGTAATTATTAACACTCAAATCAACAAGCAATACCAACTCAAAACACACACACAAAACAAAAGCAATACCAACTCAAAGCACACACACCAACTCAAATCTACTAATTTACAATATATGCACATGCCTTATTCTACAAGAAAAGTAATTATTAATCTACTAATTATTTTTCCCAGCCAGTTGTCTCTTAGCTTTTTTTGCATGGCGGCGCCAGGCTGCTTGTATGGAAGAAACTGCAAAATACTCCACCTGAGAGTGAGGAAGTTCCTTTCTAAAGTGCCACCATAACTTAGCGACTATAGACTTCAAGTGGTTTGCCGCAATTGAAAATGCTTCAACTTTTGATTGGGACACAAGGGTTGCAGTGCTGATAGGCAACTCAGAAAATGAGGCAAATTTGAATGCCCAAATTACAAGTTCTTCTCCATAGAAATCATTTTTCTCAAGGCATTTGCAAACACTTGTTGCACCTTTACTAGTTGTGTAGGTCAAAGCAGTGCCTCGCCGGATGAACAGCATCTTCCGCAACGGTTCACCCTCTCGAATAATATACGCATCCTCAGCATAAATCACAGGCTTTAGATGCTCAGATATTGCTTTCAACACTTGTTCATCAATACTTCCAAGAAATGGAACCTACGTACCAACGTTTCATAAGATAACAATTAATTACGCAAGACGAATATTATCTTTAGTGATTGTTACTTTAAAAAATTTCTCAATACGTACTTTCTTTAGTGAATTCATGCGGAAACGGCGCATAATATGTATTTGTTCTATTAAGACTTGATATGTCGTTTTCATCTTCTGTCTCAATATGCGTTGCTCGGCTATTTTTTGGAACCCCTGCATATGTTTAATAATCTATAAAGCGATTTCATGACGAGTTCATTAAATCCAGAAACATTATACGTACGTGCATGAATATACAAAAAATTTGCATGGAGGAGCTTTAAGCTTAATTAATGACAAAATTTTTGCTGAAAAGAGTACTGATCACGGGACAAACCTGCACCCTCGAATTGAGATACACTAAAAATAGTGCCAAGCCACTTATAGAGATCACAACTGAGAAGAAAATTTCGGGCGCGTAGAAACTGGTCTGAAGGTTTGAACCAAAAGAACTGCAAAAAGAATGAAACGGAGAGCAATATATTAATTATTGATTACATTCTTTTAGAAAGCTGACATAAATTTTTTATGGAATTTAACTGCAAGGACCACATTGATGAGAGGGTTAATAGATAAAAGACGAGTTTACATCATAAATATTTCTAGGTGACCATACATGAAAAATCATATAAATGCAAACCTTAGATTTCGCAAGCCCCACCAAAAACATTGCAAGATCTTTCTTGGAAGATCTCCTGATGTTTTCATGTCAGATTGGAGAGCAGAGAGATATATACCATAATCGAAAGGCAACGATGTCATATTTTTCGGAAGTTCTACAGCGCATGATAGATTTGCACCCATTCTGATATCATCATTGATGCGCGGTCTGTACATATCCTTGGCGCGCTCAGAATAATTACAATAGAAGGAATCATTACCGAAGTGTACATGATGGGAGACATAATCATCCCAACATGCTATCTCTCGACTCAGGGCAAAAAAGTACCACATGGATCCGTAAAGCTGAAGGACAAACAAGACCATATAGTTAATAATCAATTTTATTTTAAAAGTATTGAAAAAAGATAAAAGATAATGAAATGAAAAGCACCACACCCCTCAAATAAGATGGTCTTTAGGTTATCTCCAATTTTTGGGTTAAAATCTAAAATTTAGGTTTTAAACTAACATAATCATTCTCTAATGGTTGGGCCTAAAATAAGTTTTGGGTAAAACTTAAAATTTGGACAAATTTAACCCAGAATATAAGCCAAGTTAAAAAACTGGCCCACCAAAATTTAGGTTTTTTATTTTTTATTTTTTATTTTTTTTTAATAAATAAACGACATTATCTACACCAAGGGGGGTGGGGGTGGACTTAGCCTCACAATGAGCTAGTAATAATGTGGTTCAAATTCACCTTTGACGAGAATCGAACCTAAGACCTGTCATTTATAAGTGAAGAGGAATATCACTAAATCATAATACTAAGTGGCACCAAAATTTAGGTTTTAAACTAACACAATCATTCTCCAATGGTTGGGTCTAAATTAAGTTTTAGGTTAAAACCTAAAATTTGGGCAATTTTGAATTTTCAAATACATTAAATCAAATTGCTTGGATCGAATATTATCAAATATAACGGTAAAATAAACATCAAACTGCCCAAAATTCAACCCAACGGTTAAAATAATTAAAAAATATTTAAATCGAAATTTACCCAAAAAATCTATAAATACATGTTTCATGGGGTCGGTTTTAGTGAATTTTCAATTTTCTCTTGGAATCTAAATATTTTTATGTTAAAATGTTCATAAAAATAAATTATGATAATTTATAGAAATTTTATTTTGAAAAAAAGTTACCAAATAAAAAAATTTAACCTAAACTCATTTTTTAATAATCTCAGACTAAAATTTTAACCCAAAACCATTTCAGCGAAAAAAATAAAAAAATAAAAAAAACTGTTTATGAGTTAAAACTTAAATTTTTTGAGTTAAAAATTTTAGGTTTTTTTTTTTTTTTTTTTTTTTTTTTTTGAGTTGAGCGGTAGTGGTAGTAAGTTAGATATTAGATTAGTCACCGACGAGTTCGAACCCACGCCGTCATTTAAGGGCATAATACATTCCACCATTGGAGATGGTTTTAAAGAAGAAGTAAACATGCTCTTACTCCTATTCAGTATTCTCAAATGTTTTCCCTTTGTTTATTCAAAACCATATGAGAAATTGTACCTTATATTAGGAGTGCTCAAAAACTAACCAATTAATATGTTAATACTAACTACTTGATTAAGCCCACTACACAACGTCATCTCATTATCCAACTGGCACATATTTTAGGTCAATTCAAAGATCAAGCTTAATAAAGTTATCCAAATAGGGCATCGTTTCACTATTTGCATTGTTATTGTCAAAGTTTTCATTCTTTGGATGTTGATTTAAAAATTGTTGGTTAAGATTATGAGATGACGTTGCTGGTTACTAACCGGTTAATGATTGAGCATGATTATACCCATTGTTGGAAAATAGAGTCTCACATCAAAGACTTAACAAGATAATTTACAGTTTATAGGTTCAATGCTAATAGCACAGACGCCTTTAGTGGAAAGGGAGATTATATTCACATACTCCAATTACTTCCCTCACACCCTTTTAATTTTTTAATACTTTTATATCAAGTGTTAGTGGTGTGCAAAAAATATTAAAAAATTAAAAGAGTGTTTGGGAAGTAATTTGGAGTGTGTGTGGATATAATCTCTCTAGTGGAAAAACCCCACACCTAGTGATATGTTGTTACATTGAGAACAATATTAGTAAATATGTTATTGATGGACCATAGTAGTTTTAAAAAGTTTATCATATATACACTCATATACCTCAACGATGAGGTTACAACAAAATTTAGATTTTTCTCCCCAAATATCGGAAATAAGATTTGAACTTACATGAGAAGCAATGATGAACGGAAGTAAGTCTAACATAGCTTTAAGCACTTTTCTTGTTCCAGTCTCTACGTTAGCAAGCCGATAAAGCCATTCGTAGTAGTTATAAGCCCTCATTGTATATTGGAATGGAAGTAGGTAAATAAGCGCAAAATAATCCAAGTATGTATAAATTCCAATGATCAATATTGCCTGGAGACATGTCAACCAACAGTTAAATTGGGTTATCGGCTAACCAATGTTATTAAATCATTAATTTACATAATAATCTATCAAATGTGCGTCAAATTTTAAGCATGTATCAAAATAATTAATTGTACGAGGAGGTTGAGCTTCGTCCTGGCCCACAGGGCAAACCCTACCTAACTACCATGAGTAAGTAGCAAAATGACAAATTTTATAGGAATGTACGTAAAAATATATATAGCATCATGGTTTATAATGGGATAATTAGCGTGTTGACGTAGGACAAGAATTATGATATTCTACATGCAATAAATTTAATGGAGGAAGCGATGTTTAATGAAGAAAAATGATTGGAGAATTGGTTATTCTATTTGTTGATGTCATATCCCGAAAATAGATGTTTTGGATTTTTTAAGTTGTTTGGATTAACGCAATTTGTTTGGCATGTCAACTTTTTAGCCCAAAATTTAGGCGAATTATGTCATTTACCATGTTTAATTCAGATATTATTATTTAAGTACAATTTTGATATTTCTTTGTGTTTTTTTTCCTTTTCTACTTAGATTCTTAGGGTTTCTAGGGTTAAGAACATTATGACGAGGGGTTGGAATTTCTACTTAGATTCTTAGGGTTTCCAGGATTAAGAACATTATGACGAGGGGTTGGAAAAGCTTATTCGAACAAGAAGTTCGAGGTAGCTGCGGTGAATTGTATTTTTTGGATTTTCAGTGTCTGATAGAGAACAACATGACGACTATAACTCGCCGCTTTGTTGTGGTATAAGATAGATTTTGGCGTTTTAATAGCGTTTGAAGTGTTAAAAACGGCTTTTAAGGGTGTTTTCAAAACTTTTGTAATTTTCTAGTTTTATTTCCTTTTGCAAAGACTATATAAACAACTTCGGGGGTTGTATTTTCAACATCTTATCATATTATTAATCAAAATTCTAGAGTTTTTCTCAATTCTCAAGTGTTCCATAAACCTTTTTAAGGGTGACCATTCGTGATCCCTTTTATTTATGACTTCCGTTGTGTCACATTATAAATAGGTCATCTTAGCCTTAGATTTGTAATCAATTCAACTTTAGAGTTTTCTTTATTTTCTGGAAGATTTCGGATTGCTGATGGACTTCATCTTATTTGCTAGTGAATTCTAGCGTGGGGATTTTGTTCGATTTCCCTTGACATATCCCGCTACATCATGTGTAATCACAATACACACACACACACACACACACACACATGTCAAATAAAATCTAGTTATGATGCATGCATGCAGTTAAATGTGAAATTTAATTACTTGCAATAAATCACCTTCCCATAAGGCCTACCAGTAGAAGGGGAAAAGCAACCCAAATGCGAAGTAGAATGGCTAAGAACCCAACTGGTTTCTTGTGGATGAAATTACGAAGCGTTGACAAATGATGATCATCAATAGTTTTTGTGGGGGAGGCCCCTGCAAAAGACTTGGCACTAAGTTCGGTGCGAAATCTCTTAAAAAAAACAACCATGTCCATATAATAAAAGAGATCCCCGAATGATCGTAAAGCGATATATATCCACGCCAACTTTAGGTTCCAAAAATAGCAAGTCTCTTTCTCGACGATGACCGGAATATAGCAGATCAAGGGATCAACGAAGAGAGAAAATGCAGATGATACTATAAAGATAACATTCCAGGTTGGAAAGAATATTTTTGGTTGATGACGTTGTGGCTCAATTGTTGGCCATTCTGCAGTAGTTCTACTTCTGTGTCCTTCATCTTCCTTAGAAGCTTCCCCCTCTGAAGTATTCCTATGACCTAGATCACTGTACAAGACAATAAACATATTATTCAACATTTTCCCCCCATTAAAAAAAAATAAAAATTATATATATACAATGTTCTAAATATCACCGCCTAGCATCACAGGTGCTAGGCAGCTGACCACTGCCTCAATTAATTTCTAGGCATTAAACAATTAAGAAAGGGCACCTAGACCTGCCTAGGGCCCCGACTAGCTTGCTTAGACCTGCCTAGCCACTCGTCTAGGTCGCGACTCTCACTTGGACAAAAAATAGTATCCAAAGGGATCCTTATTTTTACAAAAAAAAAAAAAAAAAAAAAAAAAAACAGGGACTAGTTGTGGGGCTCATTATACATCGAACTTCAAAGATCCGAACAGTCTATTTTTTAAGTCTTCATTCATAGATCATCCTTACGAAAAATCAATTCAATTCAAAACCATTTACTCATTTGATTGTTATGATGAAACTTCAGTGTTTCTTAGAACATAGTGTTCGTCAATTTCTTGGACTCAATTAGATGCTCCAAATATTTCTGATTTAGCTAATATTTTGTAAGGATGATCTATATAGTGCAACTTGAAAAACAGATAGTTCGAATCGTTGAAATTCGATGTGGAGTGGACTCCACAAGTAGTCCCTATTTTTTCAAAAAAAAAAAAAAATGAGTATCTCTTTGGATAAAGGGCTTGTGTGTGTATATATATGAGCAAGGCCATTTAGAAAAGGGATTTTTTTTATTTATAAAAATAATAGGTATTAATTGTGGGGCCCACACCACATCGAACTTCAACAATCTAAACCATCAATTTTTCAGGTTCTACCTAATAGATCATCTTTGCAAAATATCAGCCAAATAGAAAAAGCTCGAGATGTCTAATTGAGTTCAAAGAAATTGACGAATATTATGTTTTAAGAAACATTCAAATTTCATCGTGATAATTAAATAAGCAAATAGTTATGGACTGAATTTATTTTTCGCAAGAAATTTCTATAAATGAAGACATAATAAATAGACGGTTTTGAATCGTTGAATTTCGATTTGAAGAACAAACCCACTTAAGGTGAAATCCTATCAGAATTGAGTTACAATGCGATGACGAAGATTTCTCAATGTTTCCTACTCGCATGCGATATGCGCCTGCAAAACGTGCTTACAATTGGCCGAGTTGTTTTCCAATTCAAAGTAGGATCATGAGATCTATAGAGTCGATAAGTACTAGTTTGATAGGCTTGTTGGAATTGATCCGCTACGGGAATACAATATACGCAATAGAAGCACCTAAAGGTACCCGTAAATTTTTTAATGAATGAATCGTATGGGTTGTATTGAGATGTCTGCCTTACCAATTCGCATTAAGGACCATACCATATCGATATATACGCTCAGAAAAAACTTATTTATCGCACCTTTACTTCCATGTCCCTATAATTAGAATATATCCCCTATAGGACGAGCCATAGGAACCTATGAAGCCAAAGTCGGGCTATGAATCATTACTTCCTTACTTTGGATTTCTTTGTTGTTTAAAGTTCTTTTAGTTAATATAAGCTCTATTAGAGTAGGATTAGCCAGCTTTGGTTTGGTATATAGGGTTGGAATGGAAAGGATAAGTAATTGTTTTAAAGTGTGTTGAAAGAAGAGATGGAAAAATTGTGACCAAATTGGAGTTAGAAGACGAAATACTCAAGAACAAAAGTTATCCATTCCAATCCTTCTCAAAATAAGAGGATTAGGAGAGAGAGGTTTTATTCATGTCTAATTTTCTTCTAATCCTCTCAAATGAAAAATTATTATCATATCCATTCCAATTCAATCTTCTATATCAACGTTCTCCTTAATCTGATTAGAATCGGATGGAAGTGACCATCTATCTGACCTTCTTCAACTTAGAATAATAATTATGTCATTTCTCATAATTAAAGAAAAAGAAAGAAAACAAGAAATGATCTAAAAGTTACAGAAACAAACGAACCTTATGGTTATAGTGGAGTGCGCCATAACTCAAGTTCAAATGATACTATATCCCCTGCTAACGCAATTTAGGAGCTACCTAGCTTGTTAAAATCTTGGCCGGAAAATTTCCAGAACACTGGTGAGTCACAAAAACACATCCAAAATTTACGAAATTCACAACCTAGACTAACTTTAGCGTGTAGAATCCGAATATCACCTTGGTTTGGCTCGGCTCGAATTTCCAAGTTTCGAACCCGCGGCTTGCTCGAAACTCAGCCTAGGGATGCTGGTGGCTCGAATGGTGGCTTCAAAATAATCCAAATCGACGAGGTTTGGTTGGAAAATCAGCGGGTTCTCTCTTCAACTCGCCGGAGTTCTGCAATAGACTTCTCCTCTTTTGATCTGTGTTAAAACGCGCCATTTTCAAACACGAAATTTAAACTAATCAAAGAGATGCAACGATTAAAACTTAAAAGATTACCTTAGCCGGGAAAACGACGAAAAACTCGTCGAAAAGTTCGAGTGCGACTGAGTTCGTGGTTCTCGGTTTTTGGGTCCGAGTTTGGGAACACGGAAGACACGGCTGTGTTGGGTAAGGGTTTGAGGAGTAGTTTGCGATGGTCGTGGTTTTGGAGGCTCAATTGGTCGGATGCGGGTTTGTCTCTGCGTTGCAGAGAGAAAAGAGAGCGGGAGTGAGAGAGAGGAACGGGAGGGCGATGGAGAGAATGAGAGTAGAAGTGAGTTTTCCACTAAAGAAAGATTCCTTAAATAAAGAAAATGTCCCAACCAAAAGACCAATGGGATATTCTACGTCAGAAAGCTGAGAGCATGTCAGAGGATTTTTCAGTGTGGCCATCACAAGAGTGGTACATCATATATCATTATATAAATGATAAGATATATGTGTTAAAATGTTAATAACATAAAAATAAAATTTCTCATCACTTATATAAAAACACGTGATGTACCACCTGTGTTTCTATTACAACTAAAAATTTTTCTATCGTTAAAAGAGATGTCTAAAGAGACTATTTATTTAAATTTCATTTTATAAATTATTTAATGTTATTAATAATTGTATAATTACTTAAAAGTTAATTAACGTACTTATTTTTTTATTAATGAAAAATCATATAATTTACAAATATAATACCAACAAAATGATATTCCTACCTTTACTCATTTCAAAAACAGGAACCAATAGTTGCAGTTCACGGAAGCAAGTCCTCTCCAGAGCCTCCGAGACAGGATTTGGATCCGGATTTCACGTGCGTACTCCGAACGGTTACAATCCATTAAGAAATATTATTTGTAATATATGTTTATAATATATTTACCTAAAATATTCTAGATCAAATACCATACTATATGCAATATATATTGTCATAGTTTTTAATGAAAAAAATTAACCCCCACCATGTGAATGTTGCAGAGCAGCTGTGAGGACGCTCGATACAGTGGCAGGCTGGGCCCCAGCGCACATTCTGCCTACCCTCTTATATTTTCTGTTTTTTTTTTTTTTTTTAATTTTACCGTTGCACATGCTGCCTATTTATCTAATTTTTTTTAATTTTAAGAAATTCTCACTTTATTACGTTAAAATCTAACTTTTATATCTAAAATTTTTTTGTTCCACTTTTCTTACTAAAAGTTTAATTTTTGTGCCACTTTCATACTTCTATTAGCGTTTTGCGATGGGGATAGATTTCTGGGGTTCACGGCCGGCTTTGCCCCTGGCATAGAAACCCAATTCTTCTTTCCCCTTCTTTACTTCAATGTTATTTGAACTTTTTCAATGGCGGATCAAATCGATCACAACCCACAACAAAGGTGCGAGCTTTGCGAATTTTGGGCAATGGGGTGGTGGGTTTTGAGGTGTTCGATCATAAATTCATGATAAATTCTTCAGCCATCGCCGTTCAACAAAGAAACAGGACAAAGGAAATGAGGGTTGGGAGAGATAGGACCTCATCGTCAATGTGAGAAATTGGTTGGATTGAAGATTGGATTTTTGGATTGAATTTAATGGTAATTAAGGAGAGGACCGGTAGCACATAATACAACAAATGAGTGGGTATATATACAAATATATATATATATATATATATATATTTTTTTTTTTAATACATTTATATTTTTTCATTAAGAAGCAATGGACCCGGCAGAAAAGACGCATTGGGAAATCCTGAGAAGAAGGCTAGTCAAAGTCCCAGGCGTCCAGGAAAATCCCTCATCTGATTATTCCTCTCAAAACCCAGAAAGGTCTGGGTCAGAGAAAAAGCCCATCTTTCCTTTACATCAAAAACTGATCACCCAGAAATTAATAAGGACAAAGCTCATCAACCCACTATTCCTTTCATTTCAAGAACCCAAGAATTTGCTACCCATAAAAGAATTAGGGGTAAATCCCAACTGGGTAAATTTGATTATTGTGAAAAGAGAAGGACTTGGACTGCAATTTACAACAGAGAAAAGGGGAATAAAGGGTTGAAGTGAATGAATCAAGAAAATCAGCGGAACAAAAATGGGATTTGTAAAAATGGCGAAGTGTATGTATGTAGAAAGAATCGATTTCCAACTGATTTGAACTATCATACATTTTACAATACTTTGAAAGCCTTATGGGAAGGCATACTTATACATAATAAGATCAAAACTTTACACCTATACTACATGAGGAGAAAGCTTTACACCGATGCCACATGCAGCAACAGCACACATGCAGCAATATTAAAATGTTCTCCCTGCTGTCCAGGTGCAACAGCACAGCAACCACATGCAACCTTCCTTTCCAGAAGTTAATGTCCTCCCTTTATGGCAATGATGACTATAGTTGTAATGATGGCAGGTACATATACCCATGCTTGCCCACTCAGAATCTGCACTGCATGTGGACCATCAAATCATGGAGTGGATGAACAATTAATACAAGGATTTCAACACTCCCCCTCAAGTTGGAGCATGAATGTTTTGAATGCCCAACTTGCTGAGAAGAGAATGAAACGATGCCTTTCCTAGTGCTTTTGTAAATATGTCGACCAACTGATGTTTTGAAGGTGTGAACCTTGTTGCAATCATTCCTGAATGTAACTTTTCTCGGACCAAGTGACAATCTAATTCGATATGTTTAGTTCGCTCGTGGAAAACTGGATTAGCTGCAATGTGTAGCGCTGCCTTATTGTCACAGTAAACATGAGCTGGAGCTGCATGGGAGACCTGTAAATCTTGTAACAGATAACAAAGTCACGTAAATTCACAAGTGATTGCAGCCATTGATCTATATTCTGCCTCTGCAGACGATCGTGAAACCGTATGTTGTTTTTTAGTCTTCCAGGAGATAAGTGATTTCCCCAAAAACACACAATAACCTGTCACAGACCTTCTAGTCGTTAGACATGATGCCCATGAAGCATCACAGTAACCACTCAATTGTAAAGCATCTGTAGATGGAAAAAATAGACCTTGTCCTGGAGTCCCTTTGAGGTATTTCAAGACTCGCATAGCAGCTTCAAGATGAGGCTTGCGTGGTTGGTTCATGAACTGGCTAAGATTTTGGACAGAAAATGTGATATTTGGCCTCGTTATGGTGAGGTAAATGAGTCGTCCCATGATCCTTCTATATCTGGTTGGATCCTTTAATAATTCACCATCCGTTGGCCTTAACTTCAAGTCTTGTTCCATGGGAAAATCCACTGGACATGCCCCTAATAGTCCAACATCGTCCAGTATGTCCAAAACATATTTCCTTTGTGAGATAAAAATGCCTTGCTGTGAACGAGCCACTTCAATCCCAAGAAAATATTTGAGAGGTCCGAGGTCCTTAATACGAAACTGATGATGAAGAAATTGTTTTAAACGTTGAATGGCCTCATGGTTGTTCCCTGTAATGATCATGTCATCAACATAGATAAGAACCACTGTAATGGAATGCGCAGTAGTGCAGGTGAACAATGAATAGTCTGCAGTTGATTGTTTGAATCCCACGAGTTGAATAGCTTGAGAAAACTTTGAAAACCATTGACGGGAAGCCTGCTTCAAGCCATAGAGGGATTTATGGAGTCGACAAACCAAGTTCTCCCCCTGTCGACGAAGTCCAGGAGGTGGAGACATGAAAACTTCTTCGTCCAAATCACCATGGAGAAAAGCATTCTGGACATCGAGCTGATGGAGAGGCCAGTGGCGTTGAGCAGCCACGGCCAATAAACAACGAACAGTGGTAAGTTTGGCCACGGGTGCAAATGTTTCAGAATAGTCCAGGCCTTCAATTTGTGTGTAACCTTTAGCAACCAAACGCGCTTTATAGCGCTCGATGGAGCCATCAGAGCGATGTTTGATCTTGTAAACCCACTTGCTGCCGATAGCACGTTTTCCAGGAGGCAGGGAAGTGAGTGTCCAGGTATGGTTCTGTTCAAGTGCAGCAAGTTCAGACTGCATGGCAGCTTGCCAATTAGGATCAAGGTTGGCCTGAGCAAAAGAAGTAGGTTCGATGTTACGAGTGATATTATTGATAAACACTTGATGAGATGGTGATAAATGCGAAGGAGAGAGATAATGAGAGAGGGGATAGCGAGTACCTGACCGCGAAGAAGAAGTGGACGTGGAAGGCGCTGTGGTGACCTGTGAACAGTCATAATCCTTTAATAAGACAGAAGGTTGCTAGGGGCGGAGGCCACGACCAAGGGCAGGTGGTGGGGTAGAGCTGACAGGACCGGGAGAAGGAAGAGAAGATGGGGGCGACACAGGTGATGGTGAGAAAGGGACGACAGTTACGGAAGGTGAAGGAGGAGAAGTGTGCGGACTAGAGATGATGGGAGATGAGGGTTCTTGTGGAAAGGTGGAAGAATCTGATATGGTATTGGTGAGGGGAAGAGGAATGATGGGCACAACTTCATCAGGTTGGGTGTCGGGAGGATGATGAGCAAAAGGGAAGATGTGTTCATGAAAAACCACATCACGACTAGTAAAAAATTGATGAGTGTGAAGATTGTAGAGACGATACCCCTTTTGTCCAGAAGGGTAACCAACAAAGAGACACTTGTGAGCCCTAGCATCAAACTTGTGTTTAGGGGAGGTGTGTGTAGCATAGCAAAGGCACCCAAAAACCCGTAAGTGCATATAAGTGGGGGGGGGGGGGGCGTGTGTAGAGCATTTCATAAGGTGTTTTTTTTGATAAAACGATGGTGGGTGTGCGATTGATAAGATAAGTGGCAGTGAGAAGACTTTCTCCCCAAAATTTGAGGGGAAGGTTTGCTTGAAAACGAAGTGCGCGACCTACATTAAGGAGGTGTCGATGTTTACGCTCCACCACCCCATTTTGTTGAGGTGTGTGTGGGCAAGTATGTTGAAAAACAGTGCCTGAGTTGGCAAAAAATGAACGCATGGATATGAATTCTGCGCCATTATTAGTGCGTACTTGTTTAACTTGACGCTGAAATTGAGTGTTGACATAAGCAAAAAACAGTTTGATTTTCTCTTGTGTTTCAGATTTTAAATTCATGAGAAAGAGCCAAGTAAATCGGGAGTAATCGTCAACTATGGTTAAGAAGTATTTAGCACCTGATGAAGATGGCAAACGATGCGGACCCCAAATATCACAATGTATTAACTCGAAAGGTTGTAGACTAGAAGTAGAACTTAAGGGAAAAGGTAACCTTGTTTGTTTGGCTACTGGACAGACATCACAATGAGAATCAAAATTAAAAGAAATATCAGGAATGGAACTAGATAAGACACGGGCTGGACCAGTGGAAAGGTGTCCAAGGCGTTGGTGCCAGACATTGGATGATGCGGATGCAGAAGCAGCAACGACCCCAGGCTTATTCTGTCGAAAGACGAAGTTTTCTGTGACTGGGACTAGGTAATACAGGCCATCACGCTCTTTCCCCAATCCAATCATCTTCTTCGTTGCCAAATCCTGTAAGAGACAAAAAGTAGGGAAGAAAATGATCAAACAATTTAATCCCCGAGTAACTTTGCTAACTGACATCAGGTTAACTCGAAAACCAGGGACACAAAGGACATCTTTTAGGTTTAAATTTGGAATGAGTTTGATTGAACCAAGACAAGAAATTGGTGCTTGTGACCCATTTGGCAGATTGACAGAGGAAGAATGTGGTCTCCTTTTGTCGTGTAAATTAAAAGAAGAAGAAATGTGATCTGTATCCCCACTGTCAATAATCCAAGAATCTGGACTATTTGTGGAAAAAGAATAGCATCGTGTATTAGGTATACCTGCTGCATTTGCAAAAATCTGATTTTTACCATCACCACGAAGAATAGCCTTGATTTGGTTGATCTCATCCACTGTGAATTTCAAACCAACAGGTTCTTTGGTAGTGCTCGACTTGGCCTCTTCTTTGTGGGCATTATTGGCTGCTGCGCGCCTGGTTTTGTTGGGAGGCTTTACGTCCTTCCCGTGAAACTTGTGGCCAGGAGGGAATCCGTGAAGGTAGAAACAGTAATCAACTGTATGAGTAGTTCCATCACAGTAAGTACAATGAAAATCCTTACCAGTGTTTGCCTTGCCACCATTGTTCGGCTTGCGAGGCTGCTTATTCCAGGTGGTCTTGGATACGTGCATGGCATGTGTAGTGTTACTTTCACCACCTTCTGCCACCTCTCTTTGTTTTTCTTCTTGTAAAGTCAAAGAATATACCTTACGAATGTTTGGTGGTGGCTGCATTAAGAGGATTTGTCCACGAACAGCCGAATAAGAGTCATTCAATCCCATGAGAAATTGAATAACCTATTCCTGTTGTTCTCTTTCATTGATCGCTTTCATCGTTCCACATGTGCAGGCTAGAATGGTATTGTAGGACGCTAGTTCATCCCAAAGTCCTTTGAGTTTGGTATAGTATGCCGATATGGATTGTTGACGCTGTCGATGTTCAATGATCTCTCTTTTAATTTGAAAAATGCGAGAAACGTTCCTTCAAATCCTCCCATATCTCAGAGGGTGAATCCGTGTATAGGACGCTGCTCATCAAATCATTACCAACAGAACTAACGACCCATGAGAGGACCATATCATTGCACCGTTTCCAAAGGGGACATTTGGGGTCGGTTTTTGGCGGGGCTTCTATCGAACCATCCACAAAACCGAGCTTGTTCTTGGCGCTGAGGCTGATTGTCATCGCACGACTCCATGTGGAATAATTGTCACCATCCAATGGTTTGGAAACAAGGTGTAGACTCGGGTGATCCGAGTGATGAATGTAGAATGGATCAGTGATGTCCATTGTTGTTGTGAGTTGTGGTTTGTGTTTAGGAGTTTCTTCGTCACTCATGATGAACAACGAGATCGAGCGGAAGCGTTTCAGGCACCAGGAAGGTGCTCTGATACCATGTAAAAATGGCGAAGTGTATGTATGTAGAAAGAATCGATTTCCAACTGATTTGAACTATCATACATTTTACAATACTTTGAAAGCCTTATGGGAAGGCATACTTATACATAATAAGATCAAAACTTTACACCTATACTACATGAGGAGAAAGCTTTACACCGATGCCACATGCAGCAACAGCACACATGCAGCAATATTAAAATGTTCTCCCTGCTGTCCAGGTGCAACAGCACAGCAACCACATGCAACCTTCCTTTCCAGAAGTTAATGTCCTCCCTTTATGGCAATGATGACTATAGTTGTAATGATGGCAGGTACATATACCCATGCTTGCCCACTAAGAATCTGCACTGCATGTGGAGCATTAAATCATGGAGTGGATGAACAATTAATACAAGGATTTCAACAGGATTCCCAAGTTCTTTCTCAACCAACACGCTTATGGTCAAATAGCGTGGGCATTTGGAGTCGGATAAGGGAACGAAGCGGAGGGAGAAGGAGAATAAGGGTGGCCCCTTTTTTTCTTTTTAAATTAATTTTCTTTAATACTTAATTGTTTCATATGAAAGTGTTACAAAATTCAAACTTTAGGTATGAAAATGAGAAGAAAAAATATTTAAGTATAAAAGTTGTAATTTTACGAGGATAGTAAAGTGAAAATTACCTTTTTAATTAAGGAAGCTTTAATGAAAAGGATTTCTCCAAACTTTTTCTTAACAAAAAAATAACTTAATAGCTTTATTTAATGAAAATGACAAAAATTTAATATAATAAGGACAAAAAAAACTATAAGAGCTTGTCTTCCCACCCTCTCGCTCTCCCACCCTCCCTCACCATACCCTCGTATCTCTTCACCCATCACCATCATCTCTCTTTTTTCTTTAACCATCACCATTGTCACACCCTGATCCCGAGTTACGTCCAAAATCAACACGTGACGGTAGCACAATAGCAATACAACATATAGCACGTAAGGGTCACTGTGACTCATACATACAATATACATCAGACCTTCAAGGGAAATAATGTAGCAATAAAGGGTAATAATACCTACTCTAGAGTGTACTACCCACATCATCTACAACACTTGAAATTCTCATCTCTAACTACTTCATGTTACTCTACAAAACAACTCTACGCCATGGGAATGACACGCCAAGAAAAGAAAAACTTAGATAAGTTGCGACACTCGTGTAGTGACAATAATAGAACATATGTAAATAGAAGCAAAATCAAATGATTAAATGTAAAAGTAGTCATTGCATCCACACAGGACTTTCCTTTGAATACTGGATCAAACTGTTGTTCTGATCACCGTCATTATCTTTCCATTATTCTCTTCGAATTATGACTCACCACTCGCCTTTCATCATTTTCCGAGTGATCACAAGGATCTAATCACCACTTATTATTTCGTAACTTAACCATCATAAGCCTCATTAAATAAGTGTAAGAATGGTTCTTTAATTTCAAATCTCACCCCACGTCATTCGAGATAATTATTAGTCATCACACGACCTGAAATTGTCTAGGAATGACACACCATCATAAGTACATCCACGTGTAGGAATGAGATCGGTATCTATTTCATCATAGCATCTCTTTGTTACGAGTAGGAATGAGTCACATCCGAATCCTTTCACTTCAGATACACTATTAGGTAAACTGTTTGATTTAACTGTCTTTTTCTAGATTGAGCCACACATGAATTCAATCTTTTCTTTTATATGTGTAACAACATACTAAGTCTAGGGCTATAGAGACACTGTTCGACTGAAGCCTACAATAGGTAATCGAATAGGATGTCGTAGACACTGTTCGACTGAAGCCTACAATAGGTAACCGAATAGGATGTGGAACCCCAATGCGGATTAATCAAGCAGAACCACTCCTAAGAACAAGTAACCATGTAGTTAGTGACTGTTCCGAATGCGGAATAACCAAGCAGAGTCACTCATACGAACATTGATAGGCAGTGATCACCCAATGTGGATTAACCATGCATGATCACCCTTAAATACATATGGCGATACCTAGGTAACAAGGATCTTCCAATGCGGATTAACTAGGTGCAACCCTTAAATAGTATGGTCCCCCCAATACGGATTAACCAAGTGGGACCATCCATGTACCACTGCTACATGGTGCAGATTTCGAATTGATGCCACATCACCGCATGAACTGGGGTAACGGTCATCTACTAGCCATCATATTTCATAGTCATTTGAAGCATAGGATGGATACAATTGAGATGACACTATCAAGTAAACATAACATAGTAAACATAACATAGAAGCACACACTTCCTTAAAATCATTTGTACATAACATGGAAGTTTTCACGGGTAATAATCATATCACATAATATTAAAGTCACACACTGGGTCCTTCGCATTTCTATATTCACCAACATTGCTCCAATTAACCTAACACATTACACAATACCCCACTTAGGAAACTTAGTAAGACCAACACGCAAAACGAGGTGCAATGCTACTTACACGTAAATCGAGACGCACGTTAACCGGGAATGATACGCCATCTTGATGAACTAAGCTCTATCAAACCTTAACAACAATCTAAAAATTCACGAGACACCAGAATTAGTTGAGGCACGTTGCCTAAAAAAGTCAGTCGTCAGTCAAAGTAGGCGACATTACGGTCAACAAGTAGCCTACTGAAGGCCTGTGTGGCTCAATGGTCTGGCAATCAATAAGTAGCCTACTGACAAAATTTTACGACGAGCTAACGGTTAGATTGTCGTCAATTACGAAAATTGTACAAGAGAACAATTATCTCAAAAATTAAATAATTGAACCATTGTATCGAATTTCAACAAATGGACCTTGGATATGGGATCAGGACATTGAAAACGTCCATTTTTTCAAAATCTATATCAACGTATTTCCGTGACCCGCACAAAAAAAAGGCGCTAAATCGTCATTTTACCATGAATTTTTCAGAGTTTGCGCACAATATTTTTTGTTTTGACGTGATCATTTGGCACGTTGAAGTACCAATGTTTTCTTGTAAAGAATTCCTAGGTAGCGAAATATGTTTCGTATCCTAAAGTTCTGTCTCATAAATTATTTTTTGTACTAATGATTGTAGTGATCAACTTGCAAGCCTCATGACATATGTAGAATTTGTATACTCGTTCAATAGATTTTTATCCGATGACTCTAGTTAGCACCAAAGAGCACATACCTATCTAATTTAAGTCTTCGTATCATGAATATACTTTTGATGTACTGATAAATTAGATAATTGTTATTAGCATTTTAAAAATATCATTCTACACTCCTCACATGTGTATTTTTCTTTTTAATTATATAAAATAAAAATTTTGAAATGCTAATAATAATTTTTAAAATTATTTGTTTAATATCTTTGATTTTCTATTCAATCCTTATTACTTTATTAAAGTGTTCTCCACTATTGTCTAAAGTTGTCCAAGAAATCTTTGCTGATAAGATGGATTTATATTTATGTGGTATTTCTCTGCTTTTACCTTTTTGTCATGTCATGTCTCCATCGGTGTAGAAAAATGAGGTAGATTGTCTGATCACTTGTTTGGGTATTTTTTTAATTTTTTTCTATTTTATACGGTCATGATTAAATTATGTTAATATTTTATATTAATTTTTTATAAAGTTAATAAGATAAAAAATAATAGAAGTATAAAATATTAACGTGACTTAACCGTGACTGCACAAACAAAAAACCATAAAAAGAACATCCAGGAGAGCAGGCAATCTGCCTGCTCCCAGTCTCACCAAATTAACTTCACAGGTGTAAAGTGGCATCAATTATATGGGGTCTTATCATCTGATATGTTTCTATGATCTTCTTATCCATTTTTCTCGAATTATTTGAGAAAAAAGTTTATGCTGATTCAAAAGTAAAGCAATTAATTTTTTATTTACTTTTTCTTTTGTTGTTAATTATTCTACTTTGTAGTCTAACATTGCATTAAATGCTTCATTAAATCAATTTAATTTAATCTATTTTGCCATTGGACATATCTACAACAATTTATATAAAAGTTTATCAAACACTTAAAAACTGTTTTTTTTGTTAAAAGCACTTTTACAAAAAAAAATTACCAAACACTCAACAATTTTATGTTATAACTTTTTATTCTCACAGCACAACAAATTTTTTTTTTATTTTTAATTTTTTTATTAACACAATAATACCAAATTAGCCCGTAATGTTGGTGTTGTTAAAGTTTAGAAAGGCATACGTGGCATAATCAGGCTTACTCCTTATTATGCAAGCACGTTGAATCACACGCTACCGCTGAGATTTTGGTGTCAATTAAAAGGAAGTTGGCCTTGGATGCGCCGGAAGTTATTCGCCTTCTCACTTGTTTTTTTTTCGTCAAAGGAAAGATTTCATTTCCAACAAAATACAAATACATAAAGGTTCAGACACAACAAGTTAGATCAAGAGAAAAGCAAGACCACAGAATATAAAACTACTGTCCGAAGTCAACAAGGGGCCTAACACAAAAACTACACAAACCAAAAAGCCTAAGTGATTTACACCCCTACCATCACCATAGCGCCACAGATTCTCCATCATTTTGCAGCCAAATCTTCTCACTTGTTGTTAGGAAAAAGATTTGAGTAGGTAAAGTTGTGGCTTATGAACTTGCTCATGTTGCTATAAAGGAGAATTCTCGTTGCTCTTAGGGGTGGGCAAACGGGTCCTAGACTCACGGGGCTGGGCGAGTCCATGCGATTCGGGACGGGTTTGAAAATGCAAAATAAAAAAACGGGGCAGGGTAGGGCGGGCTCACGAAATTAACGGGACGGGACGGATCCAAAAGTGTAAGGAAATGAGGCCCCAGCCTTACCCGTTTCTCCTAATCCTAATCGCTTTCTGGAATGTTGTGTTTGCTTTGGTAGTACACTTCGGATTTGGATCCATTCAAATTGTGGATGTCACAGCCTAACCCGGGGCAGATCACTTCCCGGGCCCGCTTCACCACAGTAGCACGATATTGTCCGCTTTGGGCCCCGACCACGCCCTCACGGTTTTGTTTCTAGGAACTCACACGAGAACTTCCCAATGAGTCACCCATCCTGGGAGTGCTCTCATGCGCTACTCGCTTAACTTCGGAGTTCCCACAGAATCCGAAGCCAGTGAGCTCCCAAAAAGCCTTGTGCTAGGTAAGGATGAGAATATACATATAAGGCTTACAGGATCCACTCCCCTGGGCGATGTGAGATGTTACAATCCACCCCCCTTAGGGGCCCAACGTCCTCGTCGGCACACATCCAACTAGGGATTGGCTCTAATACCAAATTGTCACATCCCAGCCCAGGACGGATCACTTCCCGGGCCCGCTTCACCACCGTAGCACGATATTGTCTGCTTTGGGCCCCGACCACGCCTTCATGGTTTTGTTTCTGGGAACTCACACGAGAACTTCCCAATGGGTCACCCATCCTGGGAGTGCTCTCATGCGCTACTCGCTTTACTTAGGAGTTCCCATGGAACCCGAAGCCAGTGAGCTCCCAAAAGGCCTTATGCTAGGTAAGGATGAGAATATACATATAAGGCTTACAGGATCCACTCCCCTAGGCGATGTGGGATGTTACAGTGGAGATCTTAGAAATCCTCACATCTTAATTATTCATCATGCATCGTGTGGTCATAAATTATTTGAATTTTTTTTTATTTCAAATTAAACATAAATAGTACATGAAGTAAATTGATCACATGATGTACGATTAACCATTAGGAGGATTCCCACAAGACGAATCCGGAAAGGATCCTCTTCCTAGTACGACATTTGTTTATTGCAGTACACTAGTACTACCTTTGTTTTCTTTCTTTATTTAGTTTTGATTCTTCATTTATTTAATCTTCCTTTGCTGCAAAGAAGGTCATCCACCATCAGATCATCTTTTTCTCCATTCCATCCACTGTATGAGGAAACAGGGACGCGGATCCACCTTCTTTTTCTCCACCATTTTCATCACCCTCCATCACAAATCTTTCTCTCACTCAATTCTTCTGCACCAGCCAACAAAAAAAAAAAAAAAACTCATAGTGCTTTCAAAACCCAATTTCAGATTCTCATTTTTTGAAACCCAAAAAACGAGGAGCAATTTGAGTTCGAATCTTACTCGCCACTCCACTTCACTCCCTATTTCTCGCTCATGCCCGCTTTCTGGTTCTCTGATTTGTCTCCAGCATCGTCCTCTTTCTCTCCAACAATTCGATTTCGAACTCGAATCCGAAATCGTCGAGTGGAAATTCAACTGGGATACTGAAAATTAAAAAAACGAAAACAAAAACAAATTGTACCAGTTGGACCGTAGGAATCGGCCAGTTTTAAATGGGCCGGGTTAGGTTCGGTTTCAAATTTTGAAATAGTAAGATCCGTCTCGTCCCGTTTTATTTTCAACCAGGTCTAGTCTGGTCCCTCCAATTTTGGGCCGGCCTGGTCCGTGCCCACCCCTAGTTGTTGTCATTAATTTATCATGATATTTATGTCTCTTATCATGTTAAATCAACATCTTCAGATTTTAGGGTATTTTTAGTAATTGTCTAAGTATGAGTAATACTAGGTAAATCAAATTTTTAGACTACATTTGCAAATTATGTGATATGTCACTAATATATAAAAAATAAGCACATTAATTAGCAATTGTGTATTCTAGTCTAGGTATTTCTTTCGACTTCCATGTTACTATATCAATATATTCATCGAGCTTGATCAATTGATCCCTTGCCTTGAGTATATAGATCCTTCTTTTCTTTCCAACCCCATCATTATTGATTGCCAAACATAATGGTGCCACCAATTACATGATTAATCCGGGGTGGGGTCTTATAGCTATACGATTCATTAGGACCTGCACCATGAAGACAAGAAGTCATCTCATATGTAAATCCAAGCAAAGCAGTGTTGAAAAACTTTCCTCTATCTTAGAAGATGGAGGATTTGCAAATCCAAACAAATTGGAAACAAGATAATGCTGAAAGTAACCGCAGGGATCAACTTGTAAACCTAACGACATGTGCAGAATTTGTACACGTTCCCTGAATGCCGATCGTCTACAGTTACTTGGAGATTTTTTTTTTTTTTTTTTTTTTTTCTGAGGACTCTAGCTAGCACTAAAGAGCGCATACCTATCTAATTTTTGGATTTATATTTATATGGTTTTGCCATGCTATGTATCCATTATTGCTGGACCACACTCCATTCTTGAACATAAAGTTCACACTCACAGGTGTAAAGTGGCATCAATTAAAAGGGGTCCTATCATCTGTTATGTTTCTCTCGTCTTCTTATGCCACATTTTCTTGAATTATTGTTAAGCTTTTCATTCAACTTATCTGACACATTAGGATCCGGTATGTCCATTTAGACTCCGAATTGAGCTGTGTTGGTCGATATCATGAAGGTGACGAAGCTATAAAGTGTAGTGATGTGGAAAATATGAATAAATTTAAACCTAAAGTACCTAAATGTAAGAGTGCGCATATGAGCGGGAATGAACCCATTTCACAAGTGATGTCTAAGTATAAGTAAAGTACAGTAAAAGTAAAAGAGGAATTATACCGTCTATAGTATTCCCACAACAACAGTTTGTCAAAAATCCTCATCGACACAAAAGCTTAGCCATTAAAACCTGGATGGGCGAAAAACAAGAGTGAGTGGGCCTACAAATAAAGCTTTGTAAAAATCTTTTTGAAAACATAATAACTCATTGCCGTAAAACAAGTATAGTTTCCAAAATATACATACTACGTATAGTATGAAAATACTTACCAGAACCAGCAATATCTCAAGAATGCAATACATCACAAACTTTCGTAAATAAACACATGGCGTCCGTAATCACATATTCTCGCATAAATGAACATATCATATCGTATCAAGTGCTCATCGACATATACTGACACACGAGTTCATGCAGAGATATTCTGACATGAATAGAACTAGCTGTAACAATGATATACGCTCTAGTACTTCAATCACGTGAAGACTAGAGCTATGTGTAACGCAAACGAATCCTAATTGCCTATAGCAATCTAGGACAGGACTGACACCTACAATAGATCCAAAGTGAGCGTACGGTGTGATGTGAACATACATGTGAAAGACTGGCCTTGGCCTAGGCAAGTACTAACACCGGTGCAACAAACGATGAGCAGATAACGTAAATATAGTCATGCCACAATGATTCAATAATTCTAGTCAACATAATTTTATTCATAGCCATAAATTTAATTAAGGCATCCAGTAAGATTTATAATGATTTCCTACTTCTCATCGTTACGTCATTTCCTATAAACATTAATTTAATTACGATAGTCATATATAAAATTCATTACTACATGTATATATGGAAACTAAACAAATATATGTATATATCAAAGAAAATACCCACTCACAAATCATGTCGTCGAGTCGAACCCACATGATGGGCATCTAAGATCCTTACAATGCATTTCGCCTAGAAACGATACCATTTATGTAAGTATATGACGTATTAATGTATAAACGTGTTTTCGTACAAAGTACAGATAATAAAGAAACTACTTTAAAATGGACAAATTTTGGACACGGAAGGTGGATTTAGATTCGGCACGTCAAGAAACCTAAGGAGAGACCTCAGGTTCCTCCACACGCTGCCACACGTGGTCGCCACAAGATGGTTACACTGGTAACCATGCGCTACCATGCTGTTTTTACAATTTGCAAACCTAACTTTCAGAGCTCCAAACGAGCTCATTTCTTAACCAAATTCGAGGATACAAAAACAAAATTGAAGCTAGAAATGTAAGGAATCGATCTATACTTATTGGAAGCCCAATCGTGGTTGGTGTTGGCCGGGATTTGGTCTGAAAGTGGTCAGATGGCCATAATTTTGCTTTTCCAAAAAACTAGGGAAAGTCTCATCTTCGTCCCTACAGTTTCCAAACCCCACCAAAACAAGTGCAAAACCCTAAGATCTTCCATAAATATAAAAAAGGAAGGGAAATAGAGTGTTCCCGAGGATTACCTTGGTGGAATCGACGAGAACTTGTCGAAGAAGATGATGAATAGTGGCAATGGCCACCGTATGGTGCAAGCTCCACGTCTGGGTTTGATGTTCACGATCTAAGCTTAATAGAGATAGGGAAGAACAAGGTGATGTGGTGGTCTGATGGTCTAGCTTGCCAAAGTAGTCGAGTGATGATGGTTCAAAATTACTGTGCACGGAAAGTGCAGAGAAAGTTTGAGAGACTTTCCCTAATAGCAAATGGATAGTTCCGTCAAGATCGTTGGAGTTAGTGTGATGTCGCTGCCTTTGTGTTTACAAAGAAGAGAAAAGAAGAGACAGGGAGCCGAGGGGAAAGATAAAGTTAGAGAGAGGTTCGAGAAAGTTGGAGAGAAAATGAAAGGATGAGATAGTGAGATGAGATACGGGAGTGGGAAGATGAGTGGTGTGGGCCCCACTTGGCACGTAACTCAAAGTCACCAAAGAAAACACAGAAAAATATCTCCCCGTAACGTGAATTTACCAAAACGCCAATCACGCTCCGTAATTTGTAAAATCTTTGTCGCAACTCCAAGTTCAGTTCCACTTGCGTCTATGCGTTCATACTGTCAAGTAACTTCGAGAATATGGTAAAATAATAACTCATATGCGTTGCGAAGAGACGGTCAAAGAAAGTCAACAATCTCTCTTCTAAGGGGTAATTTCGTAATTTCACACTTTTAAATTAATAAAGTCCTAAAATTTGGGACAGGTTGTTACATTATCTGCTCTTCTTATGTCCTTCCTTGGCCATCTCTCCATTCTCTGCATTTCCCTCTTTCCAATCTTCATTTATTGCGCGAGTATGATGATGCTGCAAAGGTGCTAAAAGTTCTCTACACTTTTCCTGTTGAGGGAATACTGAATTCAGTCGCTTCACTTGCTGCTCAAGAAATCAATCTTTTTTGAGGATTCAAAAAAGAAGTAACTGATCTTTCTAAATTGTTAATGGAAATTCAAGAGTATTTGGGCGATGTTGCCCACGAACCACAGGATCGGGGCATGTCAATTAGAAATTGGGTCAAGAAACTGAAAGACGTAGCGATTCAAAACCATATAAAGAAGAAGGTGCTTAATTACGAAGCGATGTTGCCTACAAACCACAGGATCAGGACATCAACTAAGAAGTTCTATGGTGTAAAGTAGAAATTCAAGACCATATGAAGAAGAAGGTGCTTAACTTCTTTTCACTCTCCGATCCTATTTTATTTTGTCAAATGATGGCACACTAGATTAAGAACATCAATGTGTCAGTGGCGGGTCTCAACAGTAAGGCAACTTTCATTGGCTTAGTTGCAAGGAGAGTAGATTAAACCCTCTAAGTATGGGGAACAGAGAATCTGTCTCAAGCTTCCGTCACAATGAGAAGATCATTGGAAGGGAGAAGATTGTGTCGGATATCATTGCAACCTTGATCGAGTCCAAGAATCAGGAAAATAACTTTTTGGTTAAAACCGTTGTGGTAATTGGAGGACTCGGAAAGACGACTTTGGCAAAATCAATATTTAATGATGTTGCTATTGGTAGAAAATTTGAGGAAAAAGTGTGGGCGTGTGTGATACCCCGTCCTAAATTTGTCGTATTTTTATATTATCGGACATATGAAATTACCAAATTGCCCTCAAGGCTTGAACATTGACTTTCGTTGACCGTCTCATCGAAATACGTAGTACTAATCTCCTTAGTTTATTCTTATTTTACTCATAGCCACGAACGTGTGGACGCGAACAGATTAGATTTTGGCTTTATAACGAAGATTTTATGTTACGAAACGTCAAACTTTTCCGGATATTTTCGTGTTTTGTCTTTAGTGACATTGTTTTGTGAGCCACTAAGGCCCACATGTTTCCCTTGGACTCGTGTAACCCTTCCTCCCTTTCCCATTTCTGAAAATATCTATCTCTATACTTTCACTCTCATTTTCTCTCATCCCTCTCTCTAACCTTCCCTTTCTGGGAAGGCAACACAACAACATTGACAACACTCCCACCACCGCCCAAACCAAGAGCACCACAAACTTCGTCTCGTCCTCACTAACCTAGAACATCCAAGTTGAGCCGTGACATTTTAGGTCATTTTCTGGCCAAACCATGGCTAGTTAGCCATTGAGAAATGTACCATTCTCTTCATCTCATTGGGAAGTATGATTTTTGTTTTTGAATCACTCGATTTCGTTGAGTATTGAAAAAGTTATGAACATTTAAAGTTTATCCAATTTTCGGCAACCTCCTAGCCTTTCGAGCCATTTTCCAACCAAACCACAGTGAGTTAGCCATCGAGAAGGGCACCATTCTGTTCATCTCGTCCTGAGGTATAATTTTTGTTTTTTAATCACTCAATTTCGTTGAGTATTGACAAAGTTATGAACTTTAAATTTTACCCAGAAATCCAGCGAGTTCCCTAGTTTTCCCTTGGACCAGTCACATTTCAGGCTATTTTCCAGCCATCTCCGACAACCATTGGGCTTCCAAATAGGTGTAATCGTGTTCTACATTCCTAGCTTCGTTTTGATATATTATGGGTTGAATTTGGTTAAGAAACGAAACTTTGAAAATTACTCAAAGTTTTGGCCAAAAACCCAGTTTCCGATGACCGAGTTGACCCAACCCATTGACCTTGTTCGTTGATAGTTGACCCAACCATTGATCGTTGACTTGACCCGTTGACCTTTGACCGTTGACCATTGACTTTTGTTGATTTTTTTCGGATTTCGGTTGGAACCCCTCCTAAACTAATTTCGACGTCCTAATTCCAAATATGTGCTTCGTTTTCCCAAATTCAATCATTTTAGTAGAGTTTTATTAATTGGTCCTTTTATGTGCTTAGGTGTGTTTGTTAGTGGAGACCCCGTCCTCTCTAATTTGAGCAACTCTTTGGCAACAGAGTGTCTGTGAGTGAACCTCTTCCAAAATGCATTATTTTATTGCTAGAAATGCATACATGAAAGCATGATTTTTTTTACTACGTTTTATGAAACGTTTATGAGTAAATTGGATTTACGCTTTTATGAAATATCATGCTTTATCGAATTTATGTTATTGAGATATTTATGAACATGAATTTATGATATGATGTTTGAGCTATTGAGCTCCGATAAGATATATTTTGGAAAGATTATCTTTATGATTTTCTGTGCTTACATATGGAAATGATATTTCTATATGGCTTCGGCTGGGTGATGCAGTGCCTTTGGGCGGAAGATGTTTATATATGGTTTTAGTCGGGCAATGTAGTGCCTTCGGGCAGAAGATATTTATATATGGCTTCAGTCGGGCGATGTAGTGCCTTCGGACGAAAGATATTCCGAAGGAAGATATTTATATATGGCTTCGTTGGGCGATGTAGTGCCTTCGGACGAAAAATATTTATATATGGCTTCGGTCAGGCGATGTAGTGCCTTCAGGCGGAAGATATTTATGTATGGCTTTGGCAGGGCGATGTAGTGCCTTCGAGCGATTGTGATTCCACTACTAAACACTATATATGATATATGTTTTATGAAGGTTTTATGGTATGCTAGGGTTTTCAGAAAACCTATTACGTATTATGCTATATGAATTTTCTAATATGGGGGTTAGTACGTTAAAGAATAATTGTTTTAGTATTACATATATATGAACTTGGTCCATTCATGTTTTGTTTTGTGCCCCTCAGGATTTAGAATCGAGGCATACAATCTCGGCGTCAAGGCACTCATGCATTGGTATCTTCGAGTCCTCTCGGTGTAGGACCCATTCCTCTTGTAATCGTACTTTCTAATATTCCTTCCACTTGTATTTCAAATTAGTAGTATGCTCTGAACATGTCATGCATTATCACTTTGAAATTGTTGGTAGTTGAATGTTATATTTTATTAAGGTTTGCACTTGATTACTACTTTGCGTTGTTACGCGCGAAATTTGTATGCATGTTTCAAATGTTCTCGGCATATGCATTCATTAAATGGCTTGCATCACCCTCGGGTGTTGGCTAACACGTGGCCATCATGTTGTCCTTATGACACCAAGATCGAAGCGTGTCAATGTGTGTGTCCAACATTTTTGACGTTAATTCAATTCTAAATTGGATGTTAGAATCCTTTAACTCAAACAGGACAGGATTTACAGGTCAGGAAACATTGCTTAATAACCTCAAAGAAAGGTTGACAGGGAAGAGATATATGCTGATATTTGGTGATGTTTGGAATGAAGATGACGATTTATGGAGCAGTTTTACATGTTGTTGTCAAAGCTCAATTCTGCTCCAGGAAGCATTACCATTGTTACTACCCACAGTGCTAAAAGGTTGCATCGATCACAAAGACAGTGCTGAGGTGTCATTTGGAGATTTTATCATTGGAGGATTGTTGGTCCATATTAAAGGGTGAAGCATTACTAAATGGTAACACTCCTCCTCTAGATTCAACTCAAGAGAGCATTGGAAGGGCCATAGCTGGAAAGTGTGCTGGTGTACCATTAGTGGCAAAGGTATGCATCTATAGGATAATATTAGAGATATCAAATTTTTAAACTAAATTTGCAAACCAAATAATGTGTAACTAATAGGAAATAAGCACGTTAATCAACACTTAAGTAATAATCTAATCATCTACCACCACATCATTTGGTTTACATGCAAATTTTGCTTAAAATTTTGATCTCCTTAACATTACCCATTTTATTATATTCCCCCTCGCTATTTTGTATTTTTTTTAATAACATAAATAAATATAGAATTAGAAGGAGGGACGGGGAGTTTTTGGGTGTCATGGTTGAGGGTAGGTCATCTGCAAGTGTCAAAAAAAAAAAAAAAAAAAGGAAGTTTTAACGAAAAGCTTGCGATGCTGTTCACTTTAACGAAAAACCACATTTTTACACTAAAAAGTCAAACTTGGTACTATTCACTTTACCCTTTATTTTGACCTTATCATTAAAACTCAAAGTTTTCAAATCATTTTCATTAATTTTCCTAAAAAAGAAAGGAGGTTAGTGGTTAAGATGACGAATAGAAAATGTTATATAAACAAACGTTATGCATAAAGTCAAATAAACAAATGTTAAAAGTATTAACTATATAAATTAAATTTTCTTTGAGGAGACAAGCATAGACTTGGCTTTCAAATTTTGATAGACTGATTTCCTCTATTTTCTTTGAACGATAGAGGTTGAAGTCAATAAGATTGAATAAGAAACCCTATCAAACATAAGAAACCCTATCAAACCCAACAGAATAGTTATCCTAGACTTCAGTGACTAAGAAACTGATGGTCACCCACCTTTCAATCTATCTTGCAGAACCTACTAACCATAATGGTTTTCGTCCCAGATATTTGTCGAACAATAACCTAACCGGACCAATGCCTCAGTTCTTGGAAGAACTGAAGTCTCTCACTCTCTTGAAAGTGTAATTTCTACATGATCATAGACTCATTTGATACCAGAATTCCATATTATTAAGAATTGACCTGCGGGAATTTGAAGGGCAATCAATTTTCTGGTTCAGTTCCAAACGCTCTTCGCGAGAGATCAGAAGCTGGATTACTTGTAATGAGGTAAAAATCGCTTCTTGTTTATTGGTTTGTAAATATGCCTTTGCTTTGACAAATAACAGAAATAAGAAGAATTTTTTGTTCATTTCAGAGTGGATAGCGAAAATCTTTGTGGCTCAGGTTCATACAAAAAGAAGAAGAAAATTGTCGCTCCAATACTTGCGTCATTAGTGTCAGCACTAGCAGTTGTTATAGTGCTGATACCAGTATGGAAAATTGAAAAGAAAAAGAGAATCAGGTACCTTTACAGATCTTAATAGTTCCCCGAATTGTAATAGTATTACTTTGAACAATGAAGAACTCTCGAAACAGGTTGTCTAATGAATATTTAAACGGTGTGAACACATATTTTTTGTGGACTTATGGCACAGAAGCAGAACCTTTTAACAAAACAGCTATAGCATCAAGGAAGTGCCAGTTTACTCATGAGGAGGTTTGAGATATCACCAAAAACTTCAAACCTCGTTCGGGAAAGGAGGATTTGGGACTGTGTACCATGGTTGCATGAAAGACGGAAACCAAGTTGCAGTAAAAATGCTTTCTGCATCATCAACTCAAGGACCTAGGGAGTTCCAAACAGAGGTTTGACAGTTTGAATTTCTTGGAACGCAAGGTAAATAAGGCACCTAGTCTTGTTCGATACAGATTGTGATGAGTTTGTTCTTGACTGCAGGCTGAGCTCCTGATGAGAATCCATCATAGAAAGTTGGCCTCGTTTGTTGGATACTGCAATGATGCTAACAACTTGGCACTTATATACGAGTACATGGCAAATGGCAACCTAAAAAAACTCTCTCTCAGGTATAATCCTGTTATCAAGATAGAGAATTTTCACCAGTTTATGTTGGAACATCTTAACTCTAGAGAATATAATAGCATTTCAAAATATTTAAATATTACATTAATGGTTGCAGATGCAGAAAGAAGTTCACAGATGACATGGGAAATGAGACTTCGTATAGCAATGGATGCTGCACAAGGTTCGTGCTTCCTGTTATTTCAGTAAAATAGATGTGATCATGTTTACACAAATTATAGTTCTACTAATGCGGAAAGCAAAATTTGGTTCGTAGGTCTCGAGTACTTGCATCACGGATGCAAGCCGCCTATTGTCCACAGAGATGTGAAGACTGCCAACATTCTCTTAAGCGACAACTTGGAAGCTAAAATGGCGGATTTTGGTCTTTCCAAGGTTTTTGCTAGGGACATTGAGACTCAAGTGGTCAGCACAGTCATGGGAACAGCCGGATATCTTGATCCAGAGTATGTTTAGATTTTCTCATTCTATTACCATTATAATCATGCGAAAATACGATGTAAAAAAAAGGAACAAACTCTTAATCAAAAATAAAATTGAAGGGGCACTAAACCGACAATAAGCTACATACAAACCACGACATTGTGATTAATGAATATTAGTTTTTATTTACAGATACCACAATTGCCAAAGGCTGAATGAAAAGAGTGATGTGTATAGTTTTGGGGTAGTTCTATTAGAGCTAATCACCGGCCAACCTGCAGTGATAAAAAATCATGAAGTAATCTACATAACAACGTGGGTGAGTTCTGAGCTCGAAAAAAGGGAACTAAAAAGGGTTGTGGATCAAAGGATGCAAGAAGAGTTCGATGGGCATTCGGTCTGGAAAGCGTTAGAGATAGCAATGGCGTGCACAACCTCTACCTCCCAACACAGAGTCACAATGGATGTTGTATTTGTTGGTATTCACAAGAGTTTGCTAACTCAATACCAAAATATGTGGGTGATAAGTTTACAAACTCTATCACACCTCTCACTTTCACTCTCAATAAAATTGGACAAAGAAAGGAAAGAAGTAGCAAGCTTGGTGATAACAAACACTTTGAAATATTAGAAGAGTTTACAACTCTTAAAGCTTACAAGCTGAATTTAAATGAATGGGAAATGGGATTTGGATGGGATGCACTAAGGCTTTGCAAGATGGCCTATTTATACAAAACTGAAAAAATAAACAATCCAACAATACATATAATGAATGATGGTGTTCCACATCTTTACACCCTTTCAAACACATGCAGCAACTTTGATAGTTGGCATACACATGCATTGCATCATGGCAGGTTGTAATAACCACCTTTCGACTTGCACACAGCAGCTCACATCTCTGCTGTCTTTCAATCTCCTTTCGGCTAACACATGGAGGAAGCAATGATCTTTGTAGTTGCTGAAAAAACACCCTGGAAAGAAACTGACAGCTTGTTTTAACCATTAACAACCTGTTTTTATTTGATTTTCCAACACACCTCCTCAAATTAAAACGCCTTTATCCCTAGCATTTCACGTAGCAACTTGAATGGCTCAACTGGCAGTGGCTTAGTGAAGATGTCTGCCACTTGTTCCTTCGTGTGACAATAGACAAGCTCAATTGTCTTTTGCTTCACATGATCCCTCAAAAAATGGAACCTGGTATCGATGTGCTTACTCATTCCATGTTGGACTGGATTCCTAGCAAGCTTGATAGCTGAGATGTTATCCACATGAATCACAGTCGATTCCACTTGTGGATGACACACTGACTTCAACAGATTTCTTAACCAAATTGCCTCACACACGGTTGAGGCTACAGCAACGTACTCGACTTCACACGATGACAAAGCAACAATTGATTGCTTCTTTGAAGTCCATGAGAAAGCTGTTGATCCTAGAAAAAACACATAACCAGTTGTGCTTTTCCTTTCATCTTGGTCACCTCCCCAATCACTATCTGAATAACCAAATAATTTTGCATCTTCACCAAAATTATAAAACAGACCATAGTTTAGAGTACCTCTTATGTACCTCAAAATTCTCTTGGCGGCCAGCCAATGAGACTCCCTAGGTGTTTCCATGTATCGACTCACGAGTCCAACACCATAAACTATATCAGGTCTTGTGATTGTAAGGTACCTTAGGCTTCCAACCAAGCTTTTGTACACGGTTGAGTTTACAAACTCACCTTCTCCTTCCTTAAACAGCTTCAATCCAGTTGCAACTGGAGTGTTGACAATATTGCACTTGTCCATATTGAATTTCTCCAATATATCTCTCATGTACTTTTGTTGAGAAATGTAGATACCATCACTTCCTTGCTTCACTTCTATGCCAAGAAAGTATGACATTAATCCATTGTCAGTCATCTCGAATTCATTGAACATGGATTGCTTGAACTCACAGAACATTGCTTCATTGTTTCCTGTAAACAACAAGTCATCTACATAGAGACAAATAATTAAGAACTCCCCTTTTGCACCATTCTTCATGGAAACTGAATGCTCGTATGGACATTTCTGAAATCCATTTTGATGAAGGTAGTTGTCAATCCTTGAGTTCCAAGCTCGTGGTGCTTGCTTGAGGCCATACAAAGCCTTCTTCAAACGATACACCTTATCTTCTTTTCCCTGTACTTGGAAGCCTTCTGGTTGTTCCACGTACACTTCTTCCTCAAGAACTCCATTAAGGAAGGCTGACTTGACATCTAATTGATAAATTTTCCATTTATGATGAGCGGCAAGAGAGATTAGCAATCTTACCGTGTCAAGTCTTGCAACTGGAGCATAGACTTCATCATAGTCCACTCCATACTTCTCTTTGTAGCCCTTTGCTACAAGCCTTGATTTGTATCGATCCACACTCCCATTTGTAGTGCGTTTGATCTTGTAAACCCACTTGACACCAATAGCCTTCTGATTTGGTTGGAGCTTTATCAACTCTCAAGTGTCATTCTTCTCGATGGCATGGATCTCTTCTTCCATGGCTTTTTTCCAACAATTTTCTTCCACAACTTCATTGAATGAGAGAGGCTCATGGTCTGCATAGAAGCAGAAAAAATTGGTTTCTTCTTCTTCTTGTCCATAAATCTCTGTGAGACTCCTTAACCTTACTAGAGTTGAGGAGCTGCTTTCCTCACTAGATGTAGGACCACTCCTTGCAATTCTGTGCACTGGAGTTGTTGTGATTGTTTGAGCAGGTTGTTGCTCAACAGGTGGTACAACTTCTGGTTCTTCAAAATCAATGGAGACGATCTTCTCTTTACTGACTTCTTTGTTGTTCCACATCCATGCCTCTTCCTCACTGAAAATGACATCTCTACTAACCACTAGTTTGCCAGTTAGTGGGTTGTAGAGCTTGTACGCCTTGGACTCTTCACTATAGCCCACAAACACACACTTCTCACCTCTATCATCAAGTTTCCTCCTCTTGGCTTCTGGAACTTGAGCATATGCAACACACCCAAAAATTCTTAGGTGTGTAACATTCGGCTTGTATCCACTCCAAGCCTCTTGTGGTGTCATCCTCTTGACACTCTTTGTTGGACATCGATTCAACAAATAAATCGAACAAGCTACAGCTTCTGCCCATAACTCTTTTGGCAAATTCTTCTCCTTAAGCATGGACCTTGTCATGTCAAGGATGGTTCGATTCTTTCTTTCGGCTATCCCATTTTGCTGTGGGGTATAGGCAGCAGTAAGTTGATGCCTAATTCCTTGCTCCTTGCAGTATGCTTGGAAAGCATTGGAGGTGTACTCTCCACCTCTATCTGATCTCACAGCCACAAGCTTGTGGTTGCTTTCAGCCTCTGTGAGTGCCTTGAACTCCTTGAAGATTCTTAGGGCAGCTGACTTCTCCTTGAGAAAGTAAACCCAAGTCTTCCTACTAAAATCATCAATGAAAGTAATAAAATACCTATTACCTCCGTAAGACATGGGATCCAATGGACCACATATATCTGTGTGCACCAACTGCAGTGGTGCCCTTGCTCTCCATGTATCACCAACAGGGAATGATAGTCGTGCTTGCTTGCCAAGCACACAACCTTCACATACTTGGCGTGTGGCTTCAATCTGGGGTAGACCACGAACCATTCCTTCATTTGACAGCAACTTTAGGCCATTGAAATGAAGATGGCCATACCGAAGATGCCATTTCCATGACCCATCTTCCATTACACCGATGTTGCAACTCCCAATCTTTGTGTTCAACTTCAACGGGAACATTCGGTTCTTTGACATTTGAACACGTGCAATAAGTTTTCTCCTTGCATTCCTGAGAGTGAGAAACATATTCTCCATATGTATAATGTACCCTTTCTGGAGCAGTTGACCAATGCTTAGAATGTTGCTTTTCATACCTGGTATGTAGTAGGTATCGGAGATGTATTCTTCTTTACCATCCTTCTGGATGATCTTGATCTTCCCTTTGCCTTCAACTGGCAACTTTGAAGAGTCACCAAGACTTACAGATCCATAGGCCCCATCTTTTAGTTCGGCAAAAAACTCCTTCTTTCCACACATGTGATTGCTTGCACCAGAGTCCAAATACCAAACATCTTGTTGGCTACTGGAATCATGGTGTGCTAGCAAGACTGTAAGTTCTTCATCAGTATTTCCACTTGATTCTGCCATGTTGACATGTTCACCATTTTTATGTGAACATTCATTGGCATAATGTCCATATTGCTTGCAATTGTGACATTGGATATGCGCCTTTCCTCGAGTAGATCTCCACTCTTGAGACTGACCTCGATTTTGTGCATAGCCTCGACCTCTTCCTTGAGCTCGTCCTCGGCTACGGTTAGATAAACTCCCACGACGTGAGTTCCACTGCCCACGACCTTTATTTGGTTTGTCAATATTCAACTTTGACTCCAAAGCTTGCTCTAGCGTTGTGGGGCTTGCATTCTTCTGAATGCGTTGCTCGTGAACTAGGAGGGATCCTAGTAGCTCCTCTGCGCTCATCACCTCCAAATCCTTGGATTCCTCAATGGCAGTCACCACATGCTCAAACTTAGATGTGAGTGACCGGAGTATCTTCTCCACAACTCGTACTTCATCGAGTCTCTCGCCATTTCTCCTCATCTGATTTACTATCACAATGAGCCTTGAGTGATAGTCGGAGATGCTCTCTCCTTCATTCATGTGAGCAGTTTCAAAATCTGCTCGAAGTGACTGTAATCTCACTTTCTTGACCCGATCTACTCCTTTGTAGATTGTACTAAGTGTGTCCCATACTTGCTTGCTCGTTGTTGCTTCTGCAACCTTCTCGAACGTTGAATCTTCTAGACCTTGGTATAGAAGATACAGTGCCTTCTGGTCCTTCTTTCGTAAGTCCTTGAGAGTGTTCCTTTGTTCTGCAGTATATGCAGCTTCTTGCTCGGCAGTGGGTACAACATACCCACTACTGACAACTTCCCATAGCTCCTGTGATCCAAACAATGCTTTGAATTGGATGCACCATCTTTCATAATTTTCTTTCTTCAATGTGGGAACCTGGAGTTGCACTAAATTGGACGCCATAGCTACTGCACTTGCCAGAATGGTATTCTGGCTCTGATACCAATTGTTGGTATTCACAAGAGTTTGCTAACTCAATACCAAAATATGTGGGTGATAAGTTTACAAACTCTATCACACCTCTCACTTTCACTCTCAATAAAATTGGACAAAGAAAGGAAAGAAGTAGCAAGCTTGGTGATAACAAACACTTTGAAATATTAGAAGAGTTTACAACTCTTAAAGCTTACAAGCTGAATTTAAATGAATGGGAAATGGGATTTGGATGGGATGCACTAAGGCTTAGCAAGATGGCCTATTTATACAAAACTGAAAAAATAAACAATCCAACAATACATATAATGAATGATGGTGTTCCACATCTTTACACCCTTTCAAACACATGCAGCAACTTTGATAGTTGGCATACACATGCATTTCATCATGGCAGGTTGTAATAACCACCTTTCGGCTTGCACACAGCAGCTCACATCTCTGCTGTCTTTCAATCTCCTTTCGGCTAACACATGGAGGAAGCAATGATCTTTGTAGTTGCTGAAAAAACACCCTGGAAAGAAACTGACAGCTTGTTTTAACCATTAACAACCTGTTTTTATTTGATTTTCCAACAGTATTGTCTGAGCTCAAATATTGCTTGGAAATGGAGTTGTCTAGGCATCGAGAAAGAACTCCAAGATCAACAGAAGAACTTCGCGCTGCGTTTAGGCAGTATAGTCATAGTTCACCTGAAGTTCTCTCCGTGTATACAGATTCCACAAATGTTGATTCCATGACCGGACCATTTGCTAGGTAACTGGTGACATTTCCGGCTAGTTGACGAAGAAGATATACATACTACAATATCCATAAAGTTCTTTTTCTTTCTTTGATCCTTTTGTATATTACTTTGGATTTCTTTATATATTATAAAAAATAGAAGCACTTTATTAAAAACACTTATGAGCATAAGTGTTTTTTAAAAAAACATTTCTAAATGGCTTGTAATTCATTTTGAGTTTTTTATTTGGTATACAAGTTTTCACTTCATTTTTTTGTTCAATGGAGTAAATCAATCCAAATTATGTTACCCGATGTTGTATCTTATCTACTTTTCTTGGAGGTTATCATGCATGGTTTGAGGCTTTAAACTAAGTAGAGTGGGAGAATAAATTGGTATTGAATTTGTCATCAACGAGATTTGAATATAAGACCATGCAGTTACAAGTGAAAAGGAATATCACTAGATTAGTACTAAGTGACTTTAAAATACATTTTTTCAACCACTATAAATATCTTTTAAAGTATACAAATTAACACGTGTATAACGTGTAAAATAAGTGAAACCAGAATAGAATAATTAGTCAAATGCCTACTTGATACATAAGTGCTCAACAATTGATTCCATAGTTATTGGTTTAATCCAATGCTATGTACAACATGACAAACAAGACCTCAATCGTTTTACTTTTACAAGTGATTATTTTTAAAATTCAAATGTTTTTCAATAATACAGAACATTTCAGTACAATAAGTAAAGTTTGGGCCAGATTGATACAAAGCCCAAAACCAAAAACGAAAAAAAATTAAAACCGGAAGTTTGGGCCAGATTGTATAAGCTGGAAGGTTTAAGGGAAAGAGAGTTGTTTTTCTTAAGCAGCTTTCATCTGGGCTACTTCTTGTTACTGGTGAGTTCTTTTTTTTTTTTTTAAGCAGAAATTATTGTTCTGGAATTTCGAATGAATGTTAAAGTTTTATGTTACTTGAAGGTTCCTTGGCCGTGAATTCCACCCAATGACGATAACGTTGTCTTGTGGCGATGCCATTACAATTTGGTGCAAAAAAGGAGGTTTCTTTTGTTTCAAGTTATTTGCAAATACATCACCGTCTCGTATGAATTGTGCTTGGGGGATTGCTCCCCTCCGGTTGAATGGGCTATTTTGCTGGGTGGAGTTTTCTTTGAGTGGGGGATATTCAAATAGGGTAAGTGAGCGAGTACTCGAAGTGATGTGGTGCTAATTTTTTTTCGTCCGAAATTGTGTGAAATGATGACATGAAAGAGTAACACTCGCTTCTGTAACAGCATAGATAGATCTGAGTGTATCAACTTGTGAAATGTCATCTAGTAATCTACATTCTTATTTTCTCTAATTTATAATGTATTACCTTTTATGCCTTCAGCTTTCATAGGTTTTTCGAATGATTCTTTGTTTGCTTCTTATTAAAATATTTGTTTTTATTTTGTTTACATTTACTGATTTGTGTATTTGCTCCTTTTTTTCAATCCCCGTGGTGGGTGGCGGTAATGGGTTTCTAGTTTAGGGCACTTGCCTGCTTCTTGAAAAAAACTTGTCGAGTGCCGTTCTAACTTGAGCGCTGGTATGATGCCATTGCAGGCCCCTTTAAAATTAATGGTGTTCCTTTGAGACGTGTATATCAATCTTACGTGATTGCCACTTCTACCAAGGTTGACATTTCTGGGTTGAATGTCGAAAAATTTGATGACAAATATTTTGCTAAGGAAGTTGAAAAGAAGAAGAAGAAGAAGGGTGTGAACACGAAAGTTCCTTGAAACAAGAAACAAGAATAACGTGTACAAAATAATATTTTTGTGTTTAATGATTTTGGGGTTACGATCTCTCTCAAATTTGGTCCTCTGATTCTATCTTTGTAAGGTGTAGGTTTGTGGATGAGTTGTTGATCCAAAGGGTCGTCGGGGCTTGATCTAAGGATGAACAGTTGATGAACGGATGGACACTTTCTTCAAGGGCCGTCGGGGCTTGATCTTGAATAATGGTTGTGTGGATTTCTTCAAGGGCTTTTGGGCTTGATCTTGAAGGTTGATGGATGAGCGGATCTTCAAGGGCTTTTGGGCTTGATCTTGAAGAACGGTTGGTTTTCTTCAAGGGCCGTCGAGGCTTGATCTTGAATGAACAGTTGGTTTTCTTCAAGGGGGCTTTTGGGCTTGATCTTGAAGAAGGATTTGATGGATGAGCGGATCTTCAAGGGCCGTTGGGCTTGATCTTGAAGAACGGTTGGTTTTCTTCAAGGGGCCGTCGAGGCTTGATCTTGAATGAACAGTTGGTTTTCTTCAAGGGCTTTTGGGCTTGATCTTGAAGGTTGATTGGATGTGTGGATTTTCAAGGGCTTTTGGGCTTAGTCTTGAAGAACGATTGGATGTGTGGATTTGTTGAGGTTGTTGATCCAAAGGGCCGTTGGGGCTTGATCTTAGGATGAACGATGAACACTTTCTTCAAGGGCTTTTCGGGGCTTGATCTTGAATAATGGTTGTGTGGATGAGCGGATCTTCAAGAGCTTTTGGGCTTGATCTTGAAGAACGGTTGGATGTGTGGATTTGTTGATATTGTTGATCCAAAGGGCCGTTGGGGCTTGATCTTAGGATGAACGGATGATGAACAATGAACACTTTCTTCAAGGGCCGTCGGGGCTTGATCTTGAGTTGGTGGAAGTTCTTCAAGGGCCGTTGGGGCTTGATCTTGAAGGAGGATTTGACGAAGAACGAAGAGAGCTTTCTTGATCCTTCGGAATTCTTGGGAATTTGGATGGTTGGAAGCTTTGGAGTTTCAAAGCTTCAAGGATTTGGGGAATTCCTCTTCTAATTTTGGAGTAGAGAAATGTATTTGTGAATTCCTTGATGCTTGATACCTTGATGGAGAAGCCTATTTATAGGCTTTGAGAATGAATCACCACCACAAAATATTTTTTTCCTTTCCAAGCACCATTGCCTAATTTTCCCACTTAATGCAATATTGAAATTGAAGTGGTGTAACTTATGGCCTAATTTCCCACTTAACACCATTTTAAACTTGAAGTGGTGTAACTTATGGCCTAATTTCCCACTTAACACCATTTTAAACTTGAAATGTGTATGCTTTGTCATTGCCCAAATGAGAAAAACTTGCTTTGATCCGTAATGGATTGAAGTGTGCTTGCCTTGTCATTGCCCAACATGAGAAGAAAAACTTGTTTTGATCCTCAATAGATTGAAATGTACTTGCCTTGTCATTGCCCAAAATGAGAAGAAAAACTTGTTTAATCCTTCAAGGGTATTTCTTCCTATTTTGTTGAGTCACACGCCATGTGTACAATTTATACAACACGTGGCGTATGCCATGTATGCCTTGACACGTCAAAACTTTAATGCATTGGTGAACATTTGTTTTACTGAAATTTCGATGTCTACAAAAGGAGACGGAGAATTTTTTGAGGCTGAGAAAGAGGTTAGAATTGTCGTTCTTCATTTACATATACTTTTGAGCAAATAATTTATGGTCCTCGTGATTCTCTTCATTGTTGGTACCGTCTGCATGAAGTTTAAGTTAAATGTGGCAATGTGATCATCGTCTTCCGATTTTGCGTGATATTTTTCTTGTACAGATTCTCTGATCCTTTTATGTTTCCCTTTTAATTGTATCAACCCATCTCTTTTCTACTATCTTGATCGCTTCTTCTACATGTTAAAGGGAAGTCTGTAAATGAGTGGAAATCTTTCGTTGTCTCTGTATTAATTAATATTTTCCCGAACAACAAATTGTAGGAGAAGAATGTGCTCCCACAAGGAAAGAAAGACGATCAGAAGAGCGTGGATGCTTCATTGATAAAGTCCATTGAGGCTGTCCCAGACTTGAAGACGTACTTGGCGGCGAGATTCTCTCTCAAGGCAGGCATGAAGCCTCATGAGCTTGTCCTTTAGACCATCATCTTATAAACTACTAGGATAATTTTCTGCGCTTCGGCTTGTTTTTCCTCTTCAGGTTACCAGCGAACTCTGAGTTTTCATTTTGCCGGTGTATTCACAATTCATGCTCATTTTGATTTGGTTTTGATCACTACTGCTTTCGGCACATACAAAATACCAAGTGAAATTCATACGAAATGAAGAGGGGATCATTCGAAATCAGCTAGTTTAGTATATTAATAGTCTTTGCAAATGAGTTCGGATCACCAACAAAACAACCAGCAGTCGATGCCAGCGGAGAAACGAAAACCTCCTCTCAACACCACTTGACAATAAATCCTCCGATTGAGCCCTGGTTTGGTACTGCTTAAATTTTTTTAAAAGCTGGGATGGAAAAAAGTTGAGCTCAATATTGTGTTTGGGAAATCAGCAACAAAGCACTTATTTCCAAAATTGCTGTGAGAAACAGGAAAGTGGAAGCAGCTATTTGCTGCTTTCAAAAACAGGTTTTTAAATCATAGCAACACGGATGAACAGTAATATTTAATGAAAGTTTTCAAATGACGATCCTACCCACACCCCTAGCATCTCACTTCTTCTCTTCCTTGCTCTGGCATCTCACTTCTCTCCCTCCCGTCTCACTCATTCCCTCCCAACAGCCGCCAACCTGAAACTTCCTTCCTCCCAGAGATCTCTCTTGTTCTCCAAAGTTGCGTTCTTCGGCGCCGGTGTTCAGCTGAAATAAGCCATTAATTGGGAAAAAATTAGGGTTTGTGGAGGAAACAAGAAAAATTGAGAGAAAAGTAAGAAAAATCGTTTACTTCTCTATTCATTTTTTTAGAAGGTCTGCTTCTGATTTATCTTAGGGTTTAGGTATATAAGAAAGGATAAAGCTCAGCTCTGCATCTGATCTGTGAACTTTGCTTCTGATTTGTACGTGTGTACAGAGAGAGAGGTATTACCAACTTCATCAGAGTCCTCAAGTGCTGCACTGCAAATGGTGAAAAAGGAGTGATGGGACGAGAAGATGAGAGAGGCTAGAAAGAGAAAGAAGAAGATGGGTTTGGTCATGGCTGTGTGCTCACGATCTTCGATCTTCTCTTTTGGGTTTGGTGAGTTTTGGTGATGGAAGTGGCATGTCAGAAGAAAAGACCATATATATATATATATGTATGTATGTATGTATGCATGTATGTATGTATGTAGAGAGAGAGAGCATTTTTCAAACCAACGGAGGATTTCATGGCAAGTAATTAGCGGCTTCTGCTTAACGAACGGTCTGTTAATGTTTACGAGGAGGTTACTGCTGGATTATACCCTTTTTGGCTTCACACCTTTATATGTTGAGAAAGTTAAATTAATATCACATTTAGTATTATATTTTTTTTTGGTAATTTTACACAGTCACAGCTATTTACTAAATGTTATCATACTGCTTTTTTTTTTCCAAAAGCACATTAACAAAAAAATTTATCAAACACTCTGCTATTTTATTTCACAGCTGCTTATTCTCATAAAACAACAGAAACAAGTTTTTTTTCTAAACACATCAATACTAAACCAGCCCTGAGTAGCAACAACCAAAAATTTATCTTCTGAAAGAACGCTTTCTGCCTGCAATGCAATTCTGAACTCATTTGTCGAATCACCAACTTCCAGTGAGATGGTTTGTTCTTCTTTGTCGAAGTTTAACCAAACATCTTATAATATTTTCCACCAAATTTCGTGTCAACCATACTTATTAATGTAAGAAATAAAAGCATATGAAGGTACATCACATGTGTTATTATACAAATAGTGAGATGCATATGCTAAAAAGTTAATAACTTAAGTATTAAAATTTCTCATTACTTATATAAAAACATGTAGTATATTACCAATATTCATGTCACAGTAAAAAATTTCTCACAAAAAAGAGGGGCGGAATGAATTTAGTAAGGTGTTGCATAAGCTTCGATGGTAGGTAGATACATTCTACCAACCTCGTCATATGCAGCAAAGTCAAAGATGCAAGGTTATCCAGCCACTCTGGAAAGAAAAAAAAAAAATCCACTCCCGTAAAATCTATTATCCGTATTCCATACAAATATTTCAGAAGTAAAAGCATAATCAACACAAAATTTCAAGAAGAAAAAAAAAAAAAGTAAATATCTCAAATGATAAGGATTAAAGTACCTGAGCAACGCTTGGTCTTTAAATATTACGCATCACTTCTTGTTCCAATTGATTAAATGTCTTTCTGAAAACCACGTAAGAAATTAAATAATAAACTCCATCAGTGAAACAAGATTGGAGCTACATACATTAAAAGATTAAAAGCATGAATATCCAACCGTGCGAGATTGTTGAGGCATCTAATGGGTCGAATTGGAATCTTCTGAGTGATTATCCGATTCGTCATGCGAGTAAACTAGTTAAGAAATATGTTCAATTAATACTTAATACAGCAGAAAACAAAAAGTGAGCAAAGAGAATTGAACAAATTATACATGAATAGCTGAATTGGAGTAAAAAAAATTACCACTGCTATTTGTAATGTGGGAAATCTTTGGTCATTCTCGACTGCTGTTCTTGTCGCATCTTTTCATCAAACGGGGACACGAATCAATCGCTAGGTCTTGTAATTTGGTTAAACGTTTCATAGCTTCGACGGTAGAGAAGCTAGGTCTTGAATTTGTTGAGGTAAAGACTTGAGCTTTGGCCATCCCAACAGCTCTAATCTTTCAAGTTGTGATGGAACTTGAAAATCCGGGATAGAAACTAGCTCCTCCCAGTACGCACCAATCGACATCTCTCCCAAACGAGATAGAGACTGCAGCCCCTTGGGAAAATATTGTAATTTCCCACAATCTGACAATTTTAAAGAGCGAAGGGATTGCAAGGTGGACACAACTTGATCTGCCAGAGATATCAAATTGGGGCAACCTATGACAGACAAAGTGGCAAGAGAAGTGCAGGATGTGATCCCACTTGGTATACTTGTTAATCCACCACATTTCTCAATATGCAACTGACGGAGGGATTTGAGGTTGCCCAAAGTAGGAACAGCCTCTAGATTAGGGCAATTCTTGATACTCAGATCTTCAAGAGAGACAGGGGTTTGTATCCCATGACCCGACAAAGTCCTCAAATTGGGAAAATCCTCGATAAACAGTTTGCGGAGGAGAGTTCGATGTGAATTCGGTCTGGAAAGCATTAGAGACAGCAATGGCATGCACAACTTCCACCTCCCAACATAGAGCCATCATGGGTTTTGTGCTGTGCCAACTAACACAATGTTTGGAAATGGAGGTGTCTAGGTATCGAGAAACAACTCCAGGCTCAAATGAAGAAACTCGTGTTACAATTTCACCATACCATAGTTCACGAAGAGTGATTTCCAGATGTTCATATTCCACAAATGCAGGTTCCATGACAGCACCATTTGCTAGGTAGCTAGTTAGTCTTTAACTTTGGTGGTTCCCATATACTATTGTTTGAAATTCTATTTTTAGTACATTGTTAAGCTTTTTTATTCATTTAAATTTTATGATTTGGTGCATAGTGAAGAAGTTGAGGTTTCATCATATAATCAACTAGCAATATGGGAGAAAGATCAACCTCTTATAAGTTCATGTAAGGTCCCTCCTTCCATAAATATGAGATTCATTCTCAACACGCTCTGTTATGTGTAGCGAACTTTCGAGCTTAACATATAGACAAGACAACTCGGGTGACGTGAAGCATGTGTGGCCGTTGAACTTCACACGTGCGACAACCTGCTCTGATACTATGAAGAAGTTGAAGTTCTACCATAAAACCAATTGTTAATATAGGAAATAGTTCAATTTTTTATTTATAAACCTATGCAAAATCTTTCATTCTATAAATATGATATTCATTCTCATCACATAGGTTTTTTGTAATTGAGTTCATTTTTTGTGAATTCAAATCAGCAGAATCAGCTTGCTTCCAAAAAGTCGGTGGAATGCTCAGAAAATTAACAAATTACATTCAAATCAATCATAAATACTAATCCAAGTCCAAATCAATGACTTAAAACCCTATCGTGTTATTGACAAATCCTCCAACGTCGGATCACAAAAGCTTGTCACTAACAAGTTCGTAAACAGAAATCCAACGGTGGAAGTAAGCCTGGACTAGAGTAAGGTGAATAGACATTAAGATATTGCGTGTTGAAAGGGTTAAATCCAAGACTAAACATCATAGTATAGTGAACTCAATAATTCATGTCCCACAATTTTCTTTTTGTTTCCCATTGAATTCCAATTCATGTCCCATGATTTCAAACTTCAAAGGGTACGGCTGGTCCCACTTCTTTTAACTTTGTACACATTTTTATTAATATTTATTCATGGATTTTTTTTTTCTTCAATTAATTTAATCCGACTGTTAAAAATTAAAAGATATGTATAAAAAGTAAAAATAGATATGTGGATAACACCTATAAAGATTGTGATTTCCGATTTCATAGACTTTCTCTCTTTATTTTCCTCAATAAAAAATCTTAAATGCTCTGGGATACCCGATGCAATTAGATCTTTATTTCACAACAATATTCCCAAAATTCTACTATATTTAGTTGAGTTTTGTGGTACAGTTGAATGTGTAGAATCTAATATTGTTTTATAGTTGAATGTGAAAAAAATTCTAATAACTAAGGAGGTAGGTGTATACTATAAATTACTGTACTCTTATTGTTTGAACACAAGAAATTCTTAATTACGTATAGTCATGATGAGAGAGAAAAAGATGAGGAGTTATTTGATTCATTTTTTTTATTTAATTTTTGTCTTTAAAAATCAGTTAACGTTGACTGAAAGAGAGAGAACAAACGAAGAGAACAACGGCATAAGTTTCTGCGTGCGGACGGCCAGACAAGATAAACCAAGGCATAATCCAAGAGGCGCCACCCGTTTAAGTGTTTAAAAGTGTATCGCTCTATCTAATATATATATTTGTCATGTGTTTAAAAAATTTGTTGCCCATTTAATAGACATCATAAGTTCGTTAGAAATGTCATTATATTGGATGTTTCTAGATGATATTTTTGATGTAATAATGTAACTGACAGTTATGAAGTCTTTCAATCATGGTTAAGAAACTCAACGGTTTTTAACTTAATTAAGAAGGTGAATAGTTTAGATGAGAGTTGATTTATTTTAGAACACCTATACTTTTGGCATGGACGCCAGTGTATCGATAACAGTGGATATTTATAATCTTCATTCTTTCTTTTCTTCTATATTTTTTCCCTTATACCTACTAATTTGACCCTACCATAAACACTAATTGAGTTTTAGAATATTATAAGCAAAGCTGTGGAAAATTATAAAGTTGTAGCCTTTTAGGCTCACCTTTTCTGCCTTTTAGACTATGGATTTGTGGTTGCGTTTCCTACTATCTCTCTCCTTGTGGGCTTGAAGATTTTGGCTTTCATGTGCTATTTATCTATTAAATTATTCACTAATTGCTGCATCTTAAGTTTTATTTTGTTTGTCTATTTATGTCAGTTAGACACTGGTTTAAATTAAGAATGTGCTATTCATAACCATTGTTTTACTTTTCGCAAGCTTTAATTAATTTTTATTGTTGATCTTCTTTAATTCATGCGATTTAACGGCTAAAAATTAAAAAATGTATGTGAAATTAAAAATAAATGTGTAAAGAACATAACTCTAAATTAATCTATATTGTGCGACCAAAACTCAACCTCTGGAGCACATGTGGCAACATATCTATTCTAGTCAATGTAGTTGTGCTATGTCGCAATCACAGTTAAAGTTATATAATGAAGGGAATTTGCTTGAAATGAGGATTTTACAAATTTCAATTGCTAAAATGATAAAAATAAAAAAAATAAAAAAAAAGTAACAACATATCAATCAAATATTAACGACGTTGTCAATTAAATATTACACATGTATCAGTAAAATTCAAAAAGTGATCCTTTCATCCATCGAAATTTGTATTTTTATCACTTCAGCCAATTGTTGAGAATGTTTAAATCTTCGTAGGTTGAAAATTAAAAAAATTAAAAATACTAGTCTGACTAATTGAGTGGCTGAGGCTATGACAAGCACACTTGTGTTCCATATGTGAAATCAAATACATCCAAAATGCATTGACCAGGAAAATGCAGACCTAAAAAACCAAATTGTAGCTCTCGATTTGTAGCAGGTTTTGCAGCATTAGTTTTAATATTCCACAGTTTCATACATTTTCAGTATCAGATTATTTGGCTCCAGAGAGAGAGAGAGAGAGAGAGAGAGAGAGAGAGAGAGATAGAGAGATGAAAATATCAACTGGGTTCTTCCTCCTCCTTTTGATGCTCTGTGCAAGTTCAGTTCGTGCGCAGCGCCGGATAGGTTAGTGTTTTTTGTTCGACGCCAAATGATATGTTGTGTTTCTGATCATTTTCTTTATGTATCTACTTGTAACTTCTTGTTTAGATCTAAACTAGAAATTGGTACCTCGTGCGTTGCTGCGGGATTTATGTCATAGATAATTAATGTTACTTACGTAAAAATGTTAGAAAATTTTAACAAACAAAATATTTAATTGATACAGTCCACACACAAACAATCGTAGAACTTTTGTTTCTACATAGAAAAAAAATCAATCAGTTACGGAAGCACCTAAAGTTTCCCTCCATTGCTCTTGATTGTCAAGAAAGCAACCTAGGCAAGGAAAAATATGAAATATTAAAATACATGCAATTGATTTATACATCAACAGGCTTATATTATAAAAAAAAAAATGAGGATAAAATATGGTTACCTAGTTTTTTTATTGGTGGAAAAGAATCTGGTTTTATACCAGTTAGAGAGGACATTTTTCAGTGATTTAATAGTCTCTTACTTAGATCAGTGCATTCTAATATTGTAAATGTAAATATTGAGATTTTATGTTATAACTAAACAATCAATCTAAAAACTAAGTTAACACCCGTAAAACTATCCCCTTCATTCTCAAGAGGAACTAATTCACTTCTTAATTCTACCTAACATGTATAACACTTCATCTGTAGCTTAAAACAATAGAACAATAATGAAAATGGTAGAAATCAGACATTAATTTTGAAAACCCAAACAAATACAAATTAGAAGATAGGACAATAAAGTAAGGGGTGTGATATTCACACACCCCTTTTTATTTCTTCCACACCTTTTTGGTTTTCGACTATCAGATTGGATGAATTGAAGAAGATAAACGGACATAAATTAACAAGGAGTGTGTGAGAAGTAAAAAGGGGTGTGTGAATAACACATCCCTAAAGTTTCACACACCCCTAAAGTAATTGGTAGATTGAAGACTAACCAAGTAGAGAGTGGAGCTTGATTTGTTCACTTCACAAAAGAGTCAATTGAAAGTACGACTCTAAACACTCGGGTTAATGTATGAACAATGAGTAGGTAAGGAAAACACTGGCCTATTTTCCAATTGAATAGATATTTATGAAAGAAAAAGCACTGGCCTATTCTAATACTCCTAAGCAGTAATTTGGGAATTTTCCCACGACCTACACTTAAAGTAGGATAGCCGTGGAAAACAACATTAAGCAACAATTATCTTTGTTAACAAAGAAAAAGGAAAACTTGGACCTCTTTTCTATGTTCCATAAATTTGGAAAAGAATGCAGGTGCTTCTGTTTGAAGGATCACATGGCAACACAAAAGAATTACTGAAAACATAAGAAGAATCTGTTTCTTTCGATTTGTTGCTTGAGTTCCAAGACTTATTTCATTTATTTTGTTTTGGAGTAGACTTCGTAAGCATTGATTGTGGTTCTCCCTCGAAGCCCTATGAAGACACGGATACGAACATAACATACTCACCAGATGGAGATTACATAGACACAGGGATAAACCAGAACATCTCTTCTGAATTTATGTATCCAAACAATCCCACCCTCCCCTTCCCTCTCTCCGACCTCAGGAGTTTTCCTCAAGGAAACAAAAATTGCTACGTGTTGAAACCCGAAGCAGGAAATGGCAGTTTGAATTTGATTAGAGCTACCTTCTTGTATGGAAACTACGATGGAGAAAACAAGCTGCCTGAATTTGATCTCTATCTCAGCGTCAACTTTTGGTCGACAGTGAGGTTTGAAAATGCTTCAGATATTGTTACAAAGGAGATTATAGGTTTTGCACAATCAAATACCATGGACATTTGTCTAATAAATAAAGGGTTGGGAACTCCTTTCATTTCGGCATTGGAATTTAGACCGCTTAATAGCTCAACTTATGGTACTGAATTTGGGACTTCTGCATCATTAGTACTCATTGAAAGACTGGACATTCGACAAGGCAATGGAACAGGTCGATATGGAGATGATGTTTATGATCGCATTTGGTCACGTCACATTTCACCTTCTTGGGATCCAGTTAGTACTTCTTCGTCGATCACTACCTATGACAACGGATATAGAGTGCCATTGGAAGTAATCCGGACTGCAGCTACACCTCGAAATGCAAGTGAACCTTTAAATTTGTACTGGAACACAACTGACATGAATGCTCAGTTTTATGTTTTTATGTACTTTGCTGAAGTGGAGAAACTTGAGAAGAATCAGTCAAGAAAATTCAAAATATCATGGAATGGATCTCCATTGTTTGGACCATTCACTCCCCGTTACTTACAGGCAGACGTGATATCTAATTCAAGAGCTCTGGTGGGAAAGGATCACGAAATTTCTTTACACAAGACAGAGGACTCTTCCCTTCCGCCGATTCTGAATGCTGTTGAAGTTTTCCAAGTTATGCAGCTGGTTGAATCACCTACTTATGGTGAAGATGGTATGTCTTCCTTTGTTAAATCAACGAGAACATTCTTACAAGTATTGATATATGCTTATTTTCTCTGGAAAAGAAAAGCTTGTTGAAAAATATATAAGTCCCACCTCGGAATCCTGACAATTAAAAATAAAACATATAGTAGCGAACTGTGCGGATGATTAAGTTGGAAACAATGTTGGTGACCGCTGGTTGTTCTCTCTTAGATTTGACCAATTCTTAGCTTTATAGGTCCTGTTTGATCTGGTTTTGTTAATGACTGCAGCTGATGCCATAGCGAATGTCAAAACTACGTATCAAATAAAAAAAATCTGGGCTGGTGATCCTTGTGGACCTAGGAATTTCTCTTGGGAAGGACTAGAATGCAACTACAGCATTTCACTTCCTCGGATTATTTCCCTGTGAGTCCTTCTAAGGAACTAGTCTTCTTACAATTTCTTTGTCTTTTCAATCTAATTCTAAGCCGATTTGCCTTTGATTGTGATTAGAAACTTGAGTTCAAGCAATTTGAGTGGGATAATAGCTGCTTCCATTGCCAATCTCTCATCACTCGAGTCCTTGTAATTGTTCTTCACTTTTGCTTCCATGAAGACTCATCTTGCCGAATTTATCCACTTTACTATCTTGCAGAACCTACTAACTATAACGCTTTTCATCCCAGAGATTTGTCGAACAATAACCTAATCGGGCCAGTGCCTCAGTTCTTGGAAGAACTAAAGTCGCTCACTCTCTTGTAAGTGCAATCTCTACATGATCATAGACTCATTTGATACCAGAATTCCATATTATTAAGAATTGATCTGCAGGAATTTGAAAGGCAATCAATTGTCTGGTTCGGTTCCAAACGCTCTTCGCGAGAGATCAGAAGCTGGATTACTTGTACTGAGGTAAAAATCGCTTCTTGTTTATCTGGTTTAGAAACATGCCTTTGGTTTGAAAATAACAGAAATAAGAAGAATTTTTGTGTTCATTTCAGTGTGGATACCGAAAATCTCTGTGGCTCGGGTTCATGCAAAAAGAAGAAGAAAATTGTTGCTCCAATAGTTGCGTCGTTAGTATCAGCACTAGTAGTCGTTATAGTGCTGATACTAGTGTTGAAATTGAGAAGAAAAAAAGAATCAGGTACCTTTACAGATCTCAGTAGCTCCCCAAATTGTAACAGTAGTACTTTGAACAAAGAAGAACTTTCAAAACAGGTTCCCTAGATCGAATGAATATTTATACAGTGTGAACACATAATTTTTTGTGTATTTAAAGGTACAGAAGCAGAACCCTTTAACAGAACAGCTATAGCATCAAAGAAGTGCCAGTTTACTCATGAGGAGGTTTTAGATATCACTAAAAACTTAAAAACCTCGATCGGGAAAGGAGGATTTGGGACTGTGTACCATGGTTGCATGAAAGACGGAACCCAAGTTGCGGTAAAAATGCTTTCTGCATCATCAACCCAAGGACCTAGGGAGTTCCAAACAGAGGTTTGTCAGTTAGAATTTCTTGGAATGCAAGGTAAATGCCAAGCCTAGTCTCGTTTGATGCAGGTTGTGATGAGTTTGTTCTTGACTGCAGGCTGAGCTCCTGATGAGAATCCATCATAGAAACTTGGCCTCGTTTATTGGATACTGCGATGATGCGAACAACTTGGCACTTATATACGAGTACATGGCTAATGGCAACCTAAAAAACTCTCTCTCAGGTATAATCTTGTTATCAAGATAGAGAAATTTCGCCAGTTTATGTTAGTCCATCTTAAATCTAGCGAACACAACACATTATTGGTTGCAGATGCAGAAAGAAGTTCACAGATGACATGGGAAATAAGACTACGTATAGCAATCGATGCTGCACAAGGTTCGTGCTTCCTGTTATTTCAGTAAAATAGATGTGATCATGTTTACACAAATTATAGTTCTACTAACGGAATGCAAAATTTGGTTCGCAGGTCTCGAGTACTTGCATCACGGATGCAAGCCGCCCATTGTCCACAGAGATGTGAAGACAGCCAACATTCTCTTAAGCGAAAACTTGGAAGCTAAAATAGCGGATTTTGGTCTTTCCAAGGTTTTTGCTAGTGACATTGAGACTCAAGTGGTCAGCACAGTCATGGGAACAGCCGGATATCTTGATCCAGAGTATGTTTAGGTTTTCTCATTCTATTAGCATTATTATCATGCGAAAATACGATGTTAAAAAACGGAACAAACTCTTAATCAAAAATAAAACTGAAGGGGCACTAAACCGACAATAAGCTGCATATAAACTACGATGTTGTGATTAATGAATGTTAGTTTTTGTTTACAGATACCACAATTGCCAAAGGCTGAATGAAAAGAGTGATGTGTATAGTTTTGGGGTAGTTCTATTAGAGCTAATCACCGGCCAACCTGCAGTGATAAAAAGTGATGAAGTAATCCACATAGCAACGTGGGTAAGTTCTGAGCTCAAAAAAAGGGAACTTAAATGTATTGTAGATCAAAGGATGCAAGGAGAGTTCGATGAGCATTCGGTCTGGAAAGCGTTAGAGATAGCAATGGCGTGCACAACCTCTACTTCCCAACACAGAGTCGCAATGGATGTTGTATTGTCTGAGCTCAAATATTGCTTGGAAATGGAGTTGTCTAGGCATCGAGAAAGAACTCCAAGATCAACAGAAGAACTTCGCGCTGCGTTTGGGCCGTATAATCATAGTTCACCTGAAGTTCTCTCCGTGTATACAGATTCCACAAATGTTGATTCCATGACCGGACCGTTTCCTAGGTAACTGGTGACATTTTCGGCTAGTTGACGAAGAAGATATATACATACTACAATATCATAAAGTTCTTTTTCTTTCTTTGATCTTTTTGCATATTACTTTGGATTTCTTTATGCATATATTATACGTGTTTGGAAGTACTTTTAAAATAAAAAATAGAAGCACTTTATTAAAAACACTTAGGGTGTGTTTGTTTGAGCTCGCTAGCTTTCGTTGGCTTGGACTGGATTATGTAGTAATCTAGTCCCATGTTTGTTGACAGTCCGGGACTAAGTTTAATGAGATTAGAAGGGACTCGCGGAGACTAACTCCCTCGCTAGCAAACCTGTCGAGAACCATGGGATTAGCGGGGACTAACTCCCTCGCGTCTTCCGCTGCTTCTATGTTCACAAACGCCGAGAGCCATCATCATTCCCCTTTGCCAATTCCCCCTTCCCCTCTTCCTCTCTCCTCGGTTTCTTCTCTTTCTGCTCCGCCGAGATCTGAGCTTGGCTCGAACTTGACCGCGACGACGACAGTTGCTCCATCCTGATGGTACTGTAGTTCTGCTGCTGCGATGACGACTCAGTAGTAGTCGACTTCTCCTGCATAGAAGATATTCTAAGCACGCTTGGGAATCGCTGCAGGCCGGTTCCGCCGCTCCAAAGACTTGCGGCTCCGATTGAATCCACAGAATTTGAAAGCTCCCCCCAGTTGGAATCTTGCACCGAACAAAAACCAAAGAAACCAAGCTCGATTCTTCATTTTGCAGAATTTTTTTGGCAATTAATCAGAAAAAAAGAGGAAAGGGAAGGAGAGTGCGGGACGGAGAGAACGAGGGAGATAAAGTGGGAGAAAAGGATGGAGGCTTCCAGAGAGAGAGAGAGAGTATTATTAGAATAAAAAAGATAGAATTAATTAATATAATATTATTAGATATGAATTAAAAAATATAATATTGTAGTTTGTTATTATCATTCTTTTTAGTCCGACACTGCACCAAACGCTTCATTAAGTCAGTCCAGCTTAGTCTAGTCTAAGCCAGTCTAGCTTAGTCCCTAAAGCTAATCCAGTCCGAGATAGTCCGGTGCAACAAACGCACCCTTATGAGCATAAGTATTTTTTAAAGAAGCATTTCTAAATGGCTTGTAATTCATTTTGAGTTTTTTTATTTGGTATACAAGTTTTCACTTCAATTTTTTGTTCAATGGAGTAAATCAATCCAAATTATGTTACTAGATGTTGTATCTTATCTATTTTTCTTGGAGGTTATCATGCATGGTTTGAGGCTTTAAACTAAGTAGAGTGGTAGAATAAATTGGTATTGAATTTGTCATCAACGAGATTTGAATATAAGACCATGCAGTTACAAGTGAAAAAGAATATCATTAGATTAGTACTAAGTGACTCTAAAATACATTTTTTCAACCACTATACATATATTTTAGAGTGTACAAATTAACGCGTGTATAGCGTATAAAATAAGTGAAACCAAAATAGAATAATTAGTCAAATGCCTACTTGATACATAAGTGCTCAACAATTGATTCCATATTATTGGTTTAATCCAATGCTACGTACAACATGACAAACAAGACCTCAATCGTTTTACTTTTACGAGTGATTATTCTTAAAGTTCAAACGTTTTTCAATCATACAGAACATTTCAGTACAACTAGTAATGTTTGGGCCAGATTGATACAAAGCCCAAAACTAAAAACAAAAAAAAAATTAAAACCGAAGTTAGGGTTGTACTTCAACCCCCGCCGCACTACTTCCTCCGTCGTCTCTTTATCGCTAATAGCAAGCCGCAAGAGACTGTGAGCTCAGCAATGGCAGCAAAAGCAAGGAACCCCAGAAAGACCAGGAACCCAGATCTCGTCCGCGGGGTGGGTAAGTTCTCGAGGTCCAAAATGTACCACAAGCGTGGTCTTTGGGCTCTCAAGGCCAAAAACGGCGGCGTCTTCCCTCGCCACGATGCGAAGCCGGCAGCCGAGACCCAGCCTGAGAAGCCGCCCAAGTTCTACCCCGCCGACGATGTCAAGAAACCCCTCGCCAACAAACGCAAGCCCAGGCCCACCAAGCTCAGGTTCTCTTTTTCTCTACTTTCTCTCAGATTTTAATTATTTTTCAAATTCGAATCATTCGGTTTTTAATAATATTTATTTATAATTGTTGTCAAAATTAGAAATTAGAAAATGGGTGTTTGATGATTTAATTAATTAATTAATTTTTTTAATTTGGTTGGTTGGATGTAGGGCTAGTATTACATCAGGGACGGTGCTGATTGTATAAGCTGGAAGGTTTAGGGGAAAGAGAGTTGTTTTTCTTAAGGAGCTTTCATCTGGGCTACTTCTTGTTACTGGTGAGTTCCGATTTTTTTAAACAGAAATTATTGTTCCTGAATTTCGAATGAATGTTAAAAAGTTTTATGTTACTGGGAGGTTCCTTTGATCAGTTGAGAGACTATAGCTACAAAATTTTGACAAAATTTTAACAAAATTTTGTATAAATGGTCAATCCAACTTAACTTATTTTAACAAAATTTTGATGAAATTGATGAAAAAAGACTATAGCTACACATTTTGATAAGTTGAGGGATCAATAGTAATAGATTTTTAGTTAAGGAATCATTGCTACAATTTACTCAAAAGTTAATAATTTAAGTATTAAAATTTCTCACCACTTACATTTATGTGGTATACCATTGTTCCGACCGTAATAAAAATTTCTCACGAGAAAGAGGGGCGGAAAGAATTAACAAAATGTACCTGGCTAAAGGGTGGAAAAGTGTGTCTAGCAACTTTTTATAAGATTATGAAGGGAATGAAAGTTGAGAGAAAGGAAGCACTTTGAAGGGAGTGAGAAAAAGAAGGGCGCTCCACTAAAAGGGAACTGGGAAGGGTAATTTGAGATTAGAGGGTTTGGAAGATGTCTTTAGAAAATATGATGAATGTAAAAGAGATAGGACCTCACTTTTATCGTAAAAGGATAAAAAAAATAGATAATAATTCGACGAATGAGACTTGTTTAAAAGTGATAATTATCGGTGAGTTCTATGGAAAACTCAAATATTAACAGAAATAAAACAAAGTCAATGATATAAATATAAAATATAATATAAATAAAACAAAGTCAATGATAGAATTATATGATATAAAATTATTATATATTGGGATCAATTTAATCATAATCATCACGCAATCAGAGCCAATCAACAAATTGGACTGACTTTCGTAGTGTCCTCCGACAATGAAATTTGTAAGCCAAATGATATGTCACCAATAAAAAATAAACACATTAATCAACACTTAAATAACAATCTAATCATCAACATCCACATCATTTGGTTAACAAAATTTGGTTTAGAAATTTGATCTTCCTAACATTACCCTTAAAAAAAATCTAAGAATAAAACACATGGCTAATGCATCTGGCGACTCTCAGTCATCCCATGTTCAAAACTTGGTGGGTTAAATGGATGTGTTATCTCTTCTGCAGTGAATTAGTGTAGGATGAATACTAGTTTATATTGATTTTTTCCTCGACTTAATCATTTTGATCAAATACTTTGAGTTTTTATTCTATTTGGCATGCTCGCAACACTGTTCGTTTTCATGAGGAGGTTGTTTCCATCAATTATGTTGTAAGGGCGATTAAATTTCAACTCCTTGAAATTGATTCTCTCAATTCCGGCTATATGAAGAATTTTGTGAAAGAGCTTTGCATTCTTCATTCTATTGGTGTTTGTGGATGTCCTACTAAGGCTCCAAAAATTATTGAGTTATTGTGGCGCTCGCCTTCTCAATCTTGGATCAAAATAAATATTGATGGTGCTGCAAGAGGTTCCCCTAGTGTGGCTACATTTGGTGGTATCTTTTGGGATTTTACGGGTCATTCTCTTGGTTTTTTTGCGGGTTCAATAAGCTTGGCCTCTTCTTTGGATGCTGAATTACGCGCTGTTATTCATGTTGTATCTTTATTGGTATAAAGGTTGGCATTCCTTATGGATTGAACGTGACTCCTCACTGGTTGTTCATATCTTCTTTCATCATTTTCACCTTCTTTGACATTATCCCTTGGAGACTTTTGGTCAGTTAGCATAACTGTCGAGTTTTACTATCCTCCATGCAGGTTCAGATTTCTCATATTTTTAGAGAGGGTAATGAAGTTGCTGATTGTTTGGCCAATCATGGTGTTGATCACCCCGGTGTCCATTAGTGGGATTCATGCCCTCCTTGTGCTGCAGCTACTTATTTCTCACCTTTCTAACCTTCCTTGTTATAGGTTTTGCTGAAAGAGGTTTTGAATTGTTGTTATGAATTATTTAATGGTCTGGGTTTGGCCTCATATCCCCCTTGCCATATTGTATTTTTCTTGTTTATCAATAAATTATCCTTAAAGTCACTTCCATGATAGCAATCCTGGAGTGGGATGGACTTTGCGGCCAAATTTATTAAAAAAAAAAAAAAAAAAAGGTACTTTGGGTTGTGTCCCTGACTTGTACAGTTGTACCACACTAGCCCTAACAGGAACAATGTTTGAAATGCTTACTCTAGAAAATACGTACAATGGCTTGACCAAATAGCTCTTAGTTTGAACATTGCATGATCGAATGATTGATGCAGACTAAAGCATCTCCGTGAAATAAGGATTATGTATGTGCCGTGCAAGTTGTGCAGCATTAGGTTACAAAGCCACACTGTCTTATACGTTTTTCTGCATTTTTGGTCGGGAAATTGTCGCAGGTTTTAAATACCAGGTAGTCCTTGGGCTGCAATGAGACAAATAGAGATGAAGATCTCAATTAGTTTCCTCGTCTTACCGCTCTGTGCAAGAGTCGTTCATGGAGAGTGCCGAATAGGTTGCATTTTCTTTAACGAAAGCAAATGGTATTGCGTCCTTCAAATTTATATTTTTTATCTGCCTGTAAGTTATTTTTTTAGCTCAGATTCAAGCAAGTGCAAGAAGAACATTGTTGTTCCAATATTTGGATCATTACTATCAGCAGTGGCCCTCCTTCTAGTTATAGTGCTCATACTGGCATGGAAGATTATAAGACTAAGAAAACCAGGTACCGTTTTATACCATTGATACTTATTCGGTTAGAACGGATGCTGCTATTATGGTGTAGTGACATTCCAATCCAGTTAGTCTGAACTCATGTCTTTTTGTCTACTTAAGCTGCAGATGGAGAAAAACGTAACAAAACACCTTTAGCATCAAAGAAGTCTCAGTTTACTTATGACGAGGTTTTAGAAATCATCGAAGACTTTCAAATTGACATAGGGAAAGGAGGTTTTGGGATTGTGTACAATGGCTACTTGAAAGATGGCACTCAAGTTGCGGTTAAAATACTTTCTCCATTGTCATCTACAGAGGTTTGACGGTTAAAGTTTAATTCCTCGGATTGCATGTTAAATGCATTGTCTTGTTGGTTAGGTTGTCTCAAAGGGGAACCATAAAAAAAAAATAAAAAATAAAAAAAAAATCAAAAATCAAATATTTTGGCCCAAAACAGCTGTGAGGAATGTAATTTGAGGGTGGGAAAAAGGGGATTTTGGGTTTGCGGGTCCCCCCCGGGGGATAAGTTTTCAAGTGGGCCAAGGCCCCCAGCTTTTATGCGCCAGCACGTGACACAAGCCCACGCGGGCCTCACGCGAGTCAGCAACATAGGGTGGAGGAATTCCTTGCGGGCGAGCACATGGAAAGCACTGGTACCAGACCTAGATTGGCGCGCCATTAAAATCCAGCGACAAAAATCTACTCCGAAATCATAGGGATTTGAATATCTAGAGTATGAAATTTGATTCAACGGTTGTAATTATTATAGTTTTTAAAAGAGTCCTTTATTTGTAGTCGTTTGATTAAATTTTAATATCCTGAATCTCTGAATTCCTAAGCTTTGGTGGGAGAGATCCGAAGAGGATTTCTTTTTGAAATCTAGCTGACACTTCTCTTGGGTTTTGATCCAGTGTGGTGCACCCAGCTACTTCCATTTTTAAATCCAACGACTCAAATTCAATTTAATCAATTTTAACGGTAATAAAATAATTCAACAACTCAAAAACAGTCAAAATAATATGATTAATTAATCCCTTTCAGGTCCAACACCAAAATTCCTTCAAAACTCTTTAAAAATCCATCCATTTGTTTGCTAATCCATAAAAATTTCAATTTTCTCATATTTCGCTATCAAAATTTCTTCGTTTTTCTTCTTCAGAATTTGAATCTTTTTACATCAAAATTTTTGTAAAACTAAAACAAGATTGATTATACAACAACTAATTCCAAAATTATTAGCCAAAAAAAAAAAAAAAAAAAAAAAGAACAACGAAATACAAAGTTTAACAAATTATAAAGTTGAGGGTGGGAATTATAAATCTTTTACACGTTGGAGGAAAAAAAAAATTGACTACTCTCAAATGTATAAATGACTAGTTGAAAACACGAGGCTATTTTATGAGATTTTAACGCTTAAATTGGAGATGGTTTTAGAGATTGATGAGCTCCTTGTTGCTGCAGGTTGAGCTTTTGCCGAGAATTCATCATAGAAACTTAACCTCACTTCTTGGATATAGTGATGATAGCAACAACTTGGCACTTAAATACGGGTACATGCCTAACGGAAACTTAAAAGAATCTCTCTCCGGTATGTAGTTCCATATTTTATAAGCATTGTCATCCAGCAAAGGGTTTCAAAATATTGAAGGGTCATGTTAATGGCTATAGACGCAGATAGAAAGCTCACATATGACTTGGGAACTGAGACATCGGATAGCATTAGATATTGCGTTAGGTTGGTGCTTCGTGTTATTTTGATCGCCAATAGATTTGCGTAAGTTCATGTGCCTAATTCAACCCATGTATATTGTGAAATTTGGCTCACAGGGCTGCATTACTTGCATAAATAATGCAATCCACGTATTGTGCGCAGAGATGTAAACACTGCCAACATTCTCTTAAGCGAAAAATTGGATGCAAAAATAGCAAATTTCAGTCTGTCCATGGTTTTTCCCAATGATAATAAGATTCATGTTGTGGCATCGGTTATGGGTACAGTGGGGTATATTGATCCCGAATATGTTTGGATTTCATGTTCTTAGAATTTTGGTCATATAAAAAAAAAAACAAAACAAAGCCATGAGCGATTTATGATTACTTTTTTTTTCTTTTCTTTTTTTGACAAGAAACGATAGTGTAGTATTTCATTAATCAACACAAACAATTACAAGGGTGTCATTGGGTACATTGCTCCAGTAACCAATAAATTGATCTGTAATGAATTTGCACAAACAGATAAATAAGAGTAAACATACAATAGCCAAGCGCATAAGTGCTACCAATACAGATATGTCACAATAAACGATAGCCGCAATAGAGAAATACAAGCAGCCACAATAGTCATCGCTGAATAACGAGATCACATAAAGTCATCGCGTTAGAGCGAAATCACATCAAGTCAGATGAGACTACATCACACATCGCACAAAGGCGAAGACCAATCTAGCCAAAACAACAGCACCACCACGGTGCACGTAAGGCGAGTGGAACACAACTAGACTACACCGAGAAGGGATCTGCTGGTCAGCTCATCACAGTAGGGGACGAGGCACTTAGGTCCATGCCACCTACAGATTCACCGGACAGTGGGGGTACTGTCATCCACACATCGAAAACCATAAGAGCAGCTGCAACAGACAGCGGAGCCGCCAGGTTTCATAACGGAAGGTTGAATAAAAAATTGATGTTTATAGTTATGGGGTAGTTCTATTAGAGCTAATTACTGGCCAACTTGCAATCATAGAAAGTGATGATCTTGACCACATAGTGGAGTGGGTGAGTCCTGAGTTCCAGAATGGGGATTTAACAACTATTTTGGATCGAAGGATTCGAGGAGAGTTCGATGTGAATTCGGTCTGGAAAGCATTAGAGACAGCAATGGCATGCACAACTTTCACCTCCCAACATAAAGCCAGCATGGTTTTTGTGCTGTGCCAATTAACACAATGTTTGGAAATGGAGGTGTCTAGGCATCGAGAAAGAACTCCAGGCTAAAATGAAGAAACTCGTGTTACGATTTCACAATACCATAGTTCACCTAGAGTGATTTCCATATGTTCATATTCCACAAATGCAGGTTCCATGACAGCTCCATTTGCTCGGTAGCGATTTAGGCTTTAACTTTGCTGGCTCCTACACTATTGTTTGAAATTCTTTGTTTAGTGCGTTGTTAAGCTTTTTTATCCATTTAAGTTTTATGATTTGGTGCATAGTTTCTCTGTAATTAAATTTATTTTTCGTGAATTCAATCAGCAGAAGCGGGTAGATTCAACAAGTAATAAAAAGGCAAACGCTGCTACCTTCCAAAAAATCGGTGGCAGAAAATTAACAAATTACATCAGAAATTATTATTAGTTTCATGTCATTATTCCATCTCTAATAATACTTCCAACAAACCCTACTTCATGCATTCAAACTAATCATAACAATTATCCAAGTCCAAATCAATGACTTAAAACCCTATCATGTTGTTGACAAATCTTCCATCGTCGGATCACAAAGCTTATCACTCACATGTCAGGTAAACAGAAATCCAAAGGTGGAAACAAGGCCGGATTAGGATTTCATATATACTTCCCCTTTATCTTGAATTCCAATTCAGGTACCACAATTTCAAAGATGTCACGTCTGGAGCAGTTGGTACAGTTAGATCTTTGTTTAAAATAAATAATAAAGAAATTCCCAAAAGTCTACTATACTTCTTTGGTTCAGATGAGTTATGTGGTATAGTTGAACGTGCAATCACGAGAATCTAATATTGTGATACAGTTGAATGTGTGATAACAAAATCTAATACCTAAGAACATCTAAAAATTCTCATGCTCAAACATAAATGGTTTGGTACATAAGAAATTTTTAAGTACGGACAATCGTGGTATGTCACAGTTTAAAAAGGAAATACTCTCATGTAACCAAGTACCATGCTGCTCATGAACTTGCCCATGTTGCTTTAAAGGAGAATTTTGGTTGTTATCATTAATTCACGATGATATTTATTTGTAGAACTCACGTTTCAAACAGAACAATGTCACAAATTCAACCCAATGCTTTGCTATGATGTCTGAGCTTTTTAAGTCGAAATCTCTCTTTTTAGGGTATTATTTTCAGTAATTTTGTATTAAGTCTAAGTGTTAGAGTTGTGAGCTTATATATTATTCAATCAATAAATTTTGGAGGGGTTTAATGAAAAGCTCATTGCTACAACTTGGTTTTAATCGTAAGGACATTTTGGATATGAAATATCTATATTAGGTCAAGTTATTTTTTTATTTACTTTTATGTCATTATTTCATTCATCATGGCTGATTCTACAACGAAATTTACATTTTGTTTGTTACTTAAATTATTGTACATAATTTTGCATTGATTGCCAAACACAATGGTGTCACCGATGCCAAACACAAGGGGGATAGGGTCCAATAGCTATAGGATTCATTAGGACCTGCCCCATGAAAACAACTCCTCATCTCATTACAGCAATTACAAGGAAGGCAGTGTTGGAAAATTCTCCTCATCTCATTACAGTAATTACAAGGGAGGCAGTTAAATTAATTTTATTAATTTTATTTAAATACCACTGCGTATGCGAAATAATGTTGAAGATGAAGTGACAGGACCGGGTAGGGTTGAATAGTCATCAGCACCAAGTCCTGACAAAAATCCATAGAAGACCAAAAAATATTGACTAATCAAAATAATTTAATCCAATAAATGAGTCACCGCCTGAAAAGTGCTCAGACTCACCAAAGCCAAGTTCACAGGGGTAAAGTGGCATCAATTATAGGGGTCCTTTCATCTTGATATGTTTCTCCCATCTTCTTATCCACATCTTCTTTCCTTTTATCTTTTATATGAATAATTTCAGATAATTAATTTTTAGAGCATATTTGCTAATAAAATGGGTTTATATTTTTGTTTTTTTTTTCTTCACAAACGATATTACATCCATTAAGAGAAAATGTGTGAGTTTAACAATAATATGATTCAACTTTATTTTTTATGAGAATCGAACTTAATATCTCTCATTTACAAATAAAAAAGAATATCACTATATCATACTACTAAATAACATTATATTTTTTTTTTGTCTTTTCAATTTCAATCATCATTACTTCTCACACACCCCTTAATAATTTCTTTCCGTTGATCTTCTTCAATTCATCCAATCTGACGCCCGAAAATTAAAAAGATGTGTAAGAAGTAAAATAGGGTATGTGGATATCACATCCCTAATGAAAACCTATTTGCTACAACTTGGTTTTAATCGTAAGAACATTTTGGATATGAAATATCTATATTAGGTCAAGCCCTTTTCTTATTTACTTTTATGTCATTATTTCATTCATCATGGCTGATTCCGTAATGAAGTTTACATTTTGTTTGATACTTAAATTATTGTACGTAATTTTGCATTGATTGCCAAACACAATGGTGCCACCGATGCCAAACACAAGGGGGATGGGGTCCAATAGCTATAGGATTCATTAGGACTTGCCCCATGAAAACAACAACTCATCTCATTACAGCAATTACAAGGAAGGCAGTGTTGAAATTTTTTCCTCAATCTTAGAAGATGGAGGATCTGCAAATCCGAACAAATTGTAAACAAGATATTACTGAAGGTACACGCAGTGATCAACTTGTAAACCAAATGACATATGTAGAATTTGTATAGTTGTTCCGTGAATTCCAATTGTCTATAATTCCTTGGGGGTTTTTTTATCTGATGAGTCTCGTTAGTACTAAAGAGCGAATACGTATTTAATTTGAATCTCCTTATTGTACATACACTTTTGAATGTACCAATGAAGTTGTTATTATTTTTTTATAAATATCTTTAATTTACTTTGTTAAAGTTGGGTCTACACTATCATCTAAAGTTGTCGAGAGAGATTGCAGATAAGATGAATTTATATTTATGTGGTCTTGATCTGCTTTCACTTTTTTATTATGTTAGAACATCTTCAATAAAGAACCTAAACAAAGTCTTTATAATAGTACAATCTCTAAATATAAAGATAAAAAGTTTTTAAAGAGTCGAAATTAAAGTCTTTAAAATATTCCAATATTTTTTTTGTCAAAAAAATATTTCAATATATAAAAACTCACTAAATACTTCAAAAGAAAATCTCAAATGTGAAAATTGTATAGTGGGCCTCTGTTGATTTTGTGCAGAAAAGTGACCCACACCAGCTGGTTTTTTGTCTTTTACCTTGTTTCTTGATCCCACCCACGTGAAATTTTCATTTTGGTTTTTCACATAATTTTTTTTTAATTGTTGAAAAGCTGGGTAGAGATATTTTTTTAGCTTTTCCATACATGAATAATAATTATTCAATATTTTAGATTTTATATTAATCTGAAAATTACACTATAAGAACTTTTCATAAAAAACAATATTTTTTTTAAAAACCCGAATATTTCTTTAAATTCTTTAAATAAACTTTTAGAAATAGTGATAAAAGTTCCTAAATAAGGATCCGGAGAGCATTTTTGTCCACTTTATCTCAATTTAATGTAAATATATTGTTGTATGAAAATATTGTTCAAACTAAACCATCCAAGAGGTTGTCATTTAATATTATGATCTAACGGTATTTTTTGTACTTATAAATAATAGGTCTTAAGTTTGAATTTCATGAATGACGAGTTCGATACAAATTTATACTACACCTCAATCCAAAAAGTTTTGATTTAACTTTTAGCTATGTATATATATGGTTGTATAAAAATCAATCAAAGAAGTTTGGTATGACTTTTATAATGAAAACAAATGCAATTTTAGGTTGAACTAAATCAAACTATAATTAGTTTGGTTTGATTTCGTTGAATTTTGACGTATTTATAAACCGCTAAAACCAAGACCAATTTAAAAGCTTATGTGTAGTGTTGGAGACGAATTCCTAGCGTTCGATTGTAATAGCTACCACATTTTCTTGTTAGGTTTAGGTTTACCATAGTCAATGAAAAAGGTAGAAATATGAGTGTAAATTACTAGCCAATTCGATGTATAAGAGACAAGTTTCTAGCTCGATTGTGTAAAAGAAAACACATTTTATGTGAAAGTCTTATTTACACAATCATTTTTATTTCTGATATATTTTTATTAATTTTGTTTAATTATTCTCTTTCAATTCATTCAATAAAATTAAGAATGAAAAGTAAAGTTAAATATGGAAATACCACTGCGTATGCGAAATAATGTTGAAGATGAAGTGACAGGACCGGGTAGGGTTGAATAGTCATCAGTACCAAGTCCTGACAAAAATCCATAGAAGACCAATAAATATTGACTAATCAAAATAATTTAATCCAATAAATGAGTCACCGCGTGAAAAGTGCTCAGACTCACCAACACCAAACCAAGTTCACAGGTGTAAAGTGGCATCAATTATAGGGGTCCTTTCATCTTGATATGTTTCTCTCATCTTCTTATCCACATCTTCTTTCTTTTTATCTTTTATATGAATAATTTCAGATAATAAATTTTTAGAGCATCTTTGCTAATAAAATGGGTTTATATTTTTGTCTTTTTTTTTTCCTTCACAAAAGATATTACATCCATTAAGAGAAAATGTGTGAGTTTAACAATAATGTTGTTCAACTTTATCTTTGACGAGAATCGAACCTAATATCTCTTACTTATAAATAAAAAAGAATACCACTAAATCATACTATTAAATAAGATGATATTCTTTCTTGTCTTTTCAATTCAATTATCTTTACTTTATTAAAGTCGGCCTCCATTATTGACTGAAGTTGTTTAGAAAGAATCTTTGCTGATAAGAAGGGTTAATAATGCTCTTGAACATTATGTTGACGCTCACAGGTGTAAAGTGGCGTCAATTATAAGGGGTCCTTTCTTCTTATACCGCATTTTCTTGAATTATTGTTAAGCCTTTCATTCATCTTATTCGCTCTTCTTGTGTCCTTCCTTGGCTTTCTCCCAGTTCTCTGCTTTCTACTCTCTAATCTCCCTTTGTCGCGCGAGTATGGATGTGGTCGAGGGTCTCATCACTTATCCGGTGGAGGGAATACTGACGTCGGTCGCTTCACTTGCTGCTCAAGAAATCGGTCTTTTCCGAGGATTCAAAAAAGAGCTAACTGAGCTTCGTCAATCGTTACCTGCGATTCAACGGTTCTTAGGCTATATTTCCCACCGACCACGTCACGATGCCGTCTTGGAGGACTGGGTGAAAAGACTGAAAGACGTAGCTCATGATGCCGATGATGTCTTGGAGGACATCAACTATGAAGTTCTCCGGCGTAAAGCAGAACTGCAAAACCACATCCAGAAGAAGGTACTTAACTTCCTTTCGCTCTCCAATCCCATTTTATTTCGTCAAAAGATGGCACACAAGATTAAGAACATCAATGCGTCCCTGGCTACTCTCAAGAGTGAGACAGCTTTCGTTGAATTCGTTGCAAGCACAGTAGATCAAACCCCTCCTCCAATTATGAGGGACAGAGAAACCGTCTCAAGCTTCCGTCAGGATGAGAAGATCATTGGAAGGGAGAAGACTGTGTCGGATATCATTGCGACCTTGATCGAGTCCAAGAATCAGGAAAAGAACCTCTCAGTTAAGGCCATTGTGGGCATGGGAGGACTCGGAAAGACGACTTTGGCAAAATCAATATTCAACGATGGTGCTATTGGTGGACATTTCCAGGAAAAAATGTGGGTGTGTGTATCCGACTCTTTTGACGTTAATTCGATTCTAAGTAAGATGCTTGAATTGCTCCACCCAGAAATCACTGGACTTAAAGGTCGGGAAGCATTGCAGAATAACCTCAAAGAAAGGTTGCAAGGGAAGAGATATATGCTGATACTCGATGATGTTTGGAACGAAGCTGAGGATTTATGGAAGAGTTTTACGGATTGTTTGTGGAGACTCAATTCTGCTCCCGGAAGCATTACCATTGTTACTACCCGCAGTGAAAAGGTTGCATCAATCACGGGGACAATGCCGAAGTGTGATTTGGAGCTCCTGTCAAAGGAGGATTGCTGGTCCATATTAAAGGGTGAAGCATTACCAAATGGTAATGGTCGTTCTCTAGATTCAGATCAAGAGGGCATTGGAAGGGCGATAGCTGAAAAGTGTGCCGGTGTACCATTGGTGGCAAAGGTATGTCTATTGTCATATTCCCCCTTGCTATCTTTTATTTGGTTTTTTTATTTTAGTAACATAAATATATATAAACAAATGTTATGCATAAAGTCGTATAAACTAATGTTAAAGTATAAACTATACAAATAAGGGAGTAAATTTTCTTAAAGGAGAAAACATAGACTTGGCTTTGAATCCTCTATTTCTTTTAGCCACAGAGGTTTGAGGTCAATACGATTGAATAGCCAATTAACTACACAAACGGAAGAAACCCTATCAAACCCAACAGAATTGTTCTCCTATAATACAATTACCAAGAAAATGATGGTCACCCACCATTCGATCTTAATCTAATGGCTGGTGCTCATTTAACTTTTTTGCTGTATTTTTCCTGTACCGTTGGATTAAAGATCTAACGGTGAGCGACAATCATTTTCTTAGTCATTGAAGTCTAGGAAAACAGGATTCTCAAACCCAATAAGATTTAATCCAAGTGTCATTAAAGCCTAATTGTTTTAATCATAGAGAAAGATGATGCTAATTGATAACGATTATGACCCAACTTGTTTTTCATATCAAGTTTCTCTTTGCAATTTTATGCTAGGGAGTAGGGAAATCATATTTTGTAGACCGCATGATGTAGCGATTGATAGTTGGATTTTTTCTTTAATGATTTGAATAATGTGTCCAACCATCAACTAACACATCATGTGGTCTATGAATATGATTGAAGTAGTTGGTCTCTCTAGCATTACTCTGATATCCCATATTAAATTAATCAATCGAATGGGAAGAAAAAAACATCTTGCTTTTGTCAAATACGTTTACCTAAAATAGGTATTAAACGATTAATAAGGAGTTCAGAAATAAGTTTGTAATATGAGACATTAATTACACACAAAAATGGTTCGCCAGTCGAAGACATAGATTGGTGGCTTTCTCCATAAAGGATTAGTTTGCAGAATTAGGGTAATGTATGACTATGATTTTTACTATTCTACTCTTAACGGGAATTGGGCTAGGTCATGTTTGAGTATGATTTTGAACTCAAACAAATTCAAAACGTTATCCTCGTTCATATGAGTTGAACCTAAAACATTTTAGTTTGCTAATATAAGTACAATTAAATAATCAACAGAATCGCCATTATAAAAAACCTTAACTTGGTATATTTAATTTTGTCCGAACATTTTAAAAAGAAAATTGCATGAAAAACATAATAATGAGCTTTTAAAGGATCAATTTGTTTATAATATATATATATATATATATGTTTGTATATTTCAACGATTTAACCGTCTATTTTTATATCTTTTCTCAAATATCATCTCTACAAAAATCATCCAAATCCGAAGTCGTATAACCGTTTGATCAAATTTAGTGTTTCTTTAGTAAATGGCGAAAGAATAGTTCGCTCTATGCTCACCGCGCGGCTGTGTAAATTTAATGTTTCTTTATAGTTCGCTATAAAAAATGTGGATCAAAACGCTCCTTCAAAATACTACCTTCCTAGTGCATTGTTACAAATTGTTCAATTACTCGGTTATCATAAGTACTAAATTAACACTTATAGTTAAATGATCTAACCAAGTATCTTTGAGTTTAATTCCAAGACTAATTCTTACTTGGCTCGCAAGTCTCCTTGGTATTTCTCTTCTAACAAGCAAAAATATTGGAGAGCAATCTTGCAATTCTGATCGATACAAAACGAAGTTGAGTTTAATGCATCTTTGTTTTGCTCATCACTCTATTCAAAATTCAATGAAGCTATAATTTGGGATTGTTATTTTAAGAATCACCTTTTTATATTATAAAATATATAGAAACTAACAAACTTATGTATCAACAGGTTTTAGGAAGCCTAATGCGTTCTGAAAATAGTAGGCGTGAATGGTCGTCAATTCTAGAAAGTAAAATATGGGAATTACCAAATGAAGATCAGAAAATCATGTCGGTCTTGAAGTTGAGTTTTGATAATTTAACACCGTCATCATTGAAGCAATGTTTTGCATATTGCTCAATGTTTGTGAAAGATTTTGAAATTAAAAAAGATGACTTGGTCCAGCTCTGGATGGCTCAAGGATATCTCCATTCTTCTCCCAACATAAGTATGGAGGATATAGGTAATGAATATTTTAATATTCTATTGCAAAACTCTTTATTTCAAGATGCTAGAGAAGAGTACGGCATTACCATTTGCAAGATGCACGATCTGGTGCATGATCTTGCAAAAAAAGCATTCAAATCTGAAAGCTTGACGCGAGACTTGGATCAGATGGATGATGATGAAATTGAGATTCAACATGTTGCGCATATTTCTTCCACTACAATTGAAAGAATTCCAAAAGGGAGTGTTGAGAGATTGCGGTCGTTGTTTGTTGATTGCAGGGTCCCTAGTAACACCTTTCAAAGGTTCAAAGATTTACGGACGTTGAATTTATTCGGTGCCGGAATTGAGGAGTTGCCCATCTCAATTGGAAAGTTGAAACGCTTGAGGTATCTTAACATTTCCCGGACAGGAATAGAAGAACTCCCCAAATCTATTGGCAAGCTCTATAATCTTGAGACATTAAGAATGTCAGATATAGATATTAAAACGTTTCCTAGGGAAATGGAAAATTTGATCAACTTGAGACATGTTTATTTCTACGAGGATGTGGAAGTTCCATTTGGGATGACAAGATTGACTCATCTTCAAACGCTACCTTCTTTTAAATTGGATAGAGCAAGGCGTCATAGACTTGATGAGCTAGGTGGGTTAAATGAACTGAAAGGGGAACTAGTTATTGGATCATTGGAATTTGTGAGGGACAAGGAAGAAGCAATGAAATCAAAATTAGTGGAAAAGGCAAACATACGAAAATTGATATTAAAATGGGGGGAAGAAAGAAATGGCAATTTTCTTGACGATGATATTCTTGAAGGACTCCAACCGCACCCCAACTTAGAAAGCTTGACGATTGAGGAATTCAAGGGTACTAAATTTGCATCGTGGATGATGAGAAATTGTCGAGAAACCAATCTCCGTTATTTGAGAACTAGGAGCTGTCAGCAATTGTTGAGCTTGTGTTGTGGGTTAGAATATTGCCCCTCACTTGAGACGGTGGAAATTGAGGATTGCGGCAATCTAGAATCCTTCCAAATTTCACCATCCCAATCTCTTCAGGTGTTGAGGATAGAAGATTGCCCAAAGCTAAGATGCACTTCAATTCAGAGTCTGCCCTCACTCCGTGATTTGGTTATTAAGAGGTGCACTACTCTCGAGGGGGACTTGTCTTTAAACGGTTGCACATCCCTCCGTGAATTGACAATTGAGGAATGCGATGGATTCACAAGTATACTGAGTGGGCTCCATTCTTGTACTAGTCTTCGCAAACTGGATATTGGTATCTGTCGAAATTTGAGGACTTTGTCGGGTCATGGGCTACAAACCCCCGTCTCTCTTGAGTGTATGCTAATAAGCCATTGCCCTAATCTAGAGGCTATTCCCAGTTTAGACAACCTCACGTCCCTCACTAAGTTGATTATTTGGGGATGTCATGGATTAATAAGTCTACCGAGTGGGCTTGCATCCTGCACATCTCTTACCCATTTGACTGTCAGCAATTGCCCTAATCTAGAGGCTATTCCCAGAGGCTCCAATTTGATATCTCTGGCGGATCACAATGTCTCCAGCTTACAATCTCTTTCCTCTTTAGATTTATCTAATTGTGGGAAATTACAATATTTGCCCAAGGGGCTGCACTCTCTATCTCGTTTGGAAAAGATGGAGATCGGTCCATTCTACGAGGAGCTCGATTCTTTCCCGGATTTTCAGGTCCCATCGAAACTGAAAGAATTAACATTGAACGGGTGGCCTAAGCTCAAGTCTCTGCCTCAGCAAATTCAACACTCTGCTTCTCTAACATATTTGTCCATTTATGGTTTCGATGGTCTGGAGGCTCTTCCAGAGTGGTTGGGCAACCTCACATCTCTTGCTGAGTTGACAATTCGTGATTGTGGGAACCTGATGTATTTGCCCAAGGGGCTGCACTCTCTATCTCGTTTGGAAAAGATGGAGATCGGTCCATTCTACGAGGAGCTCGATTCTTTCCCGGATTTTCAGGTCCCATCGAAACTGAAAGAATTAACATTGCACGGGTGGCCTAAGCTCAAGTCTCTGCCTCAGCAAATTCAACACTCTGCTTCTCTAACTATGTTGGAAATTTGGAAATTCGATGGTCTGGAGGCTCTTCCAGAGTGGTTGGGCAACCTCACTTCTCTTACTAAGTTGGAAATTTGGAAATGTAAGAACCTGATGTATCTGCCTACGGTCGAAGCTATGCAACGCCTAACCAAATTACATAAGCTAGAGATCCGACGGTGTCCCCAACTGGGAGAAAGATGCGCCAAGGACAGCGGCCCAGAATGGCCAAAGATTTCTCACATTCCAGATAAGAGGTAATTTTTATTTTTGGAGCCCTTATTTTATCTCCAATCAATTATGCATGTATATTTTGTTCAAAATTCTTCATTCACTCTCGTTTTCTGCAGTGTTTGGTGATGATTCAAAAGGCTCTTACCAGAGTGATGACGGAACCTGTCATGAATCGACCATCTATCTATTCACCGTTGTGGGAATCTCAAGTATCTATCGGCACTGGGGAAGCCAATCCAAATTTTACTGTTGCGTAAAATTTCTGGCATTTCCCAGAGTCAAGTGTAGGTTTCTTTCCCGAAACAGCAATTCATGATTTGTTCTCTTCTCTTGTCTTTTAGCCTCGTGGAAGAACATTAATTTTTTTTGCAACTGTTTACGAGTCTGCGGTTATTCTGTATATGTTATAATGTTCAAATATGTTCTAAGGCATGTTGCGCATGGTTGTTACTTGTTATGGTGCAGATATACTTTTGTACAAGGTTGTGTTTCTTCTCACTGTGTGCACGTCCTCTCAACTTACACAGTTTTATTAGACCAATTTTATGGAAGGTAATCTGTTTAGTCAATATGTAACTTCTTTGTTCAAAGCTTTCATCCTTAAATAAAACCATGTCAAGTTATCTAGAATACATTAATCACAGATAAATTGGATTTGTATTTCAGCTCACTTAAGAAGGGATTCCAGTAAGAGAATTGTAGGAAAGGACAAATAGCTGATTTCAGTCTGTCCATGGTTTTTTTTCCAGTGATAATGAGACTTGTGTGGTGAATTGGTCATGGGCAGAGCGGGTTTTCTTGATCGAGAGTATGTTCAAATTTCTGTGTGTCTATTAGATTTTTTATCATGTTATAAACACAAATGTATGAACAGTGAGTGGTTTATTTGTGATTACATTTTTTGGTCTGCAGGTACTATAGTTATCAAGGGTTGAATGAAAAAATTGAATGAAAAAATTGCATTAAGAGAGGAGGCAATCCCAGCACAAGGAAAACTTGGACATGAAAATAGCAGATTTCAGTATGTCCATGGTTTTTACCAGTGATAATGGGATTCGTGTGGTGACATCAGTCATGGGCACAGCGGGTTATCTTGATCCAGAGTATGTTCAAATTTCCTTGTTCTTTTAGATTTTTTATCATGTTATGAATATAAATGTAAGAACAGTTAGTGGTTTATGATTACGTTTTTTGGTCTGCAGCATGGGTTTTGTGCTGTGCCATGTCAACTAACACAACCTTTGGAAATGGAGGTGCCTAGGCATCCAGAAAGAACTCTAGGCTCAAATGAATAAACTCGTGTTACGATTTCACCATACCATAGTTCACCTAGAGTGATTTCCAGATGTTCAGATTCCACAAATGCAGGTTCCATGACTGCACCATGCTAGGTAGCTACAAACTCTCATTCATCCCATGTTCAAAACTTGGTGGGTTAAAAATGGGGGTGGGTTAAAAATGGGTGTGGGATCTGTAGTGCAGTGAATCAGTGTAAGCTACATGCTAGTATGTATCTATTTTGTCCTCAACTTAATCACTTTTGTCCAATACTTGGGGTTGTGTCACAGCACATAACCCTGTTAGAAATGCTTTGACTAGAAAATACGTTGGCTTGACCAAATTGCTCTAGTATGAACATTGCATTATCCATTGATTGACGTACACTAAGCATCCCCATGTAATAAGGATCATTGTGCAGCATGAGGTTACAAATCCACACTCATATACGTTTTTCTGTTTTTTTGGTCGGGACATTGTCACGCGTTTTAAATACCTGGTAGTTCATAGGCTGCAATGAGACAGAGAGATGATCTCAACTGGTTTCCTCGTCCTACTGCTCTGTGCAAGTTTTGTTCATGGAGAGTGCCCAATAGGTTAGCATTTCCTTTAACGAAAGCGAATGGCATTGCATCCTTCAGATTTATATTTTCTATCTGCTGATAAGTAATTTTGGATTAGATTCAAGCAAGCTCAAGAAGAATATTGTTGTTCCAATACTTGGATCATTACCATCAACAATGGCACTGGATGATTCAGAAGGGTCTTACCAGAGTGATGACGGAACCTTTCATGTGTCGACGATCGATCTACTCACTGTTGTGGGAACCTGAAGTATCTGTCGACAGTAGGAAAGCCAGTCCAAATTTTACTGTTGTGTTCTAAATTAAAAGAAGCAATCTGCTCGACTGGCCCAAGTTTTCTCGCATTTCTGACAGTCAAGTGTAGGTTTCTTTCCCGAAACAGTAATTCGTGATTGGTTCTGTTCTCTTGTCTTAGTTGCATTCGAATATGTTCTAAGACATGTTCCACATGGTGTTATGGTGCAGATACATTTTTATGAGACCAATTTTGTGTAAGGTAATCTGTTTAGTCAATGTGCACCTTCTTTCTTCAATCTTTCATCCTTGAATAAAATCATGTCTGAGTTATCTAGAATACGGTAATCACAGATAAATTGGATTTGTATTTCAGCTACACTTAAGAAGGGAATCCAATAGGAGAATTGCATTAAGAGAGGAGAGCAAGCATAGTACAACGAAAACTTGGACTTGAAAATAGCAGGTTTCGGTCTATCCGTGGTTTTTTCCAGTGATAATGGGACTTGTGTAGTGACATCGGTCATGGGCAGAGCGGGTTATCTTGATCACGAGTATGTTCAAATTTCCGTGTTCTATTAGATTTTTTATCATGTTATAAATACAAATGTATGAACAGTGAGTGGTTTATTTATGATTACTTTTTATTGTCTGCAGGTACTATAATTATCAAAGGTTGAATTGTAGAGTTTTACTGGCCAACCTGCAAGGCTGCAATCATAGAAAGTGATGATCTTGTCCACATCGTGGAGTGGGTGAATCCTGAGTTCCAGAATGGTGATTTAACAACTAATTTGGATCGAAGGATTCAAGGAGAGTTCGATGTGAATTCGGTCGGGAAATCAATAAAGACACCAATGGCATGCACAACTTCCACCTCCCAACTTAGAGCCACCATGGTTGGTTTTGTGCTGTGCCAACTAACAAAATGTATGGAATGGAGGTGTCTAAGCATCGAGAAAGAACTCCAGGCTCAAATGAAGAAACTCTTGTTATGATCTCACCATACCAGAGTTCACCTAGAGTGATTTCCAGATGTTCAGATTCCACAAATGCAGTTTCCATGACAGCAGCATGCTAGGTAGCTACAAACTCTCTCATTCATCCCATGTTCAAAACTTGGTGGGTTAAAAATGGGGTTGGGATGTGTTGTGCAGTGAATCAGTGTAGGCTAAATACAAGTATGCATCTATATTGTCATCGACTTAATCACTTTTGTTTAATACTTCAGGTTGTCTACCTGACTTGTATCACACCACATAACCCTAATAGGAACAATGTTTTACATGCTTTGACTAAAAAATACGTTGGCTTGACCAAATTGCTCTCTTAGTATGAACATTGCATGATCCATTGATTGATGTAGACTAAGCATCCCCATGTAATAAGGATCATGTATGTACTCTGCAAGTTGTGCAGCATGAGGTTACAAATCCACACTGTCATACGTTTTTCTGTTTTTTTGGTCAGGACATTGTCACACATTTTAAATACCAGGTAGTTCACGGGCAGCAATGAGACAGTGAGATGAAGATCTCAACTGGTTTCCTCGTCCTACTGCTCTGTGCAAGTTTCGTTCATGGAGAGTGCTGAATAGGTTAGCATTCTTTAACGAAAGCGAATGGTATTGCGTCCTTTAGATTTATATTTTCTATCTGCTGATAAGTTCTTTTTAGCTCAGATTCAAGCAAGTGCAAGAAGAACATTGTTGTTCCAATACTTGGATCATTACTTTCAACAATGGCCCTCCTTCAAGTTATAGTGCTCTTACTGGTCTGGAAGCTGAGAAGAATAAGAAAACCAGGTACCATTTTATACCCTTGATACTTATTTAGTTAGAAACGGCGCTGCTACTATGGTGTAGTGGTATTCCTATCCAGTTAGTCTGAACTCATAACTTTTTGTACTTAAGCTGCAGATGGAGAAAAACATAACAAAACACCTGTAGCACACCTGTAGCATCAATGAAATGCCAGTGTACTTGTGACGAGGTTTTAGAAATCACCGAAAACTTTCAAACTGAAATTGGGAAAGGAGGATTTGGGATTGTATACCATGGCTACTTGGAAGATGGCACTCAAGTTGCGGTTAAAATACTTTCTCCATCGTCAACTGAAGGAGCTAGGGAGTTCCAAACAGAGTTTTGACAGTTAGGATTTTAATTCCTTGGAATTGCAAGTGCCTTGTCTCGTTGGTTAGAGATTGATGGGTTCCTTGTCGCTGCAGGTTGAGCTCCTGATGAGAATCCATCATAGAAACTTGGCCTCATTTATTGGATACTGTGATGAAACCGACTACTTGGTACTTATATTATATACGAGTACATGCCTAAAGGAAACCTAAAAGAATCTCTCTCAGGTATGTAGTTCTATATTTTATAAGCATTGTCCTCCATCAGAGGGTTTCAAAATATTGGAGTGTCACGTCAATGGCTGCAAATGCAGATAGAAGCTCACATCTGACTTGGGAAATGAGACTTCGGATAACACTAGATATTGCGTTAGGTTAGTGCTTCGTGTTATTTCATACGCTAATGTATCTGCACAAGTTCATATGCCTAATTCAACTTATGTATATTGTGAAATTTGGCTCACAGGACCGTTTACTTGCATAAAGGTGCAATCCACGTATTGTGCGTAGAGATGTAAATACTGCCAACATTCTCTTGAGTGAAAACTTGGACGCAAAAATAGCAGATTTCGGTCTGTCCATGGCTTTTCCCAGTGACAGTGAGACTCGCGGTGACATCAGCCATGAGTACAGCGGGGTATCTTGATCTTGAGTATGTTCAGATTTCGTGTTCTTAGAATTTTGATTTAAAAAAAACAAACAAATCTATGAGCAGTGAGTGATCTATGATTACTTTATTTGGTCTGCAGGTACTATAATTATCAAAGGTTGAATGAAAAAAATTGATGTTTAGAGTTTTACTGGCCAACCTGCAATCATAGAAAATGATGATCTTCTCTACATAGTGGAGTTGGTGAATCCTGATTCCTGAGTTCCAGAACGGGGATTTGAGATCGAAGGATTTGAGGAGAGTTTGACGTGAATTCGTTCTGGAAACCATTAGAGACAGCAATTGCATGCACGACTTCCACCTCTCAGCAGAGACTTTTGTGCTGTGCGTTAACAGAGTGTTTGGAAATGGAGGTGTACATCTAGGCATCGAGAAAGAGCTCCATGCTCAAATGAAGAAGCTCGTGTTACGAGTTCACCATACCAGAGTTCATCTAGAGTAATTTCCAGATGTTCATATTCCACAAATGCAGGTTCCATGTAAGCATCCTATTTCTGCTGTTGCAGCCAAAAGAAGGGGAGGCAGTTGTCATTTTGGTCATCAACTTTCAAGATAATAGTGACCAAAGACTTAATACCAATCATCTTTGTCACTACTCTTGAATTATCATTCACATTCGTCATCCGTCAATAATGTTCGAACTTTTGACTATCTATACTTTGTGGTATTTATCTATCGTAAACTCATCCAACGGCTATGATTCTCAAATAAAGAATCATATTTTGTTAATACATATTATTCCTGATGTGGGGTTTTCTTCAATCGATGTAATGGAACAATATCGACACTATTAACAACATACAGAGGGAGAGGCATAGCCAATTAGCCATTGTTAATTTGTCAAATTGACGATAAAATTCTAGAAATTCTTTCGTCTGAAACATGGAGGTGTTGGAAGAGGGGAGTGGAGTCATTATGTAGAGTAGGTAAGCTTTAATGTGTCTAGGACCGCATGGACATGTGATTCGGATGCCGGATTCCAAACGCTAGCTAGAGGAGGATGAGGAAGAGAGAAACTAGGACAACAAGTTAAAGCAAACAGTTGAAAATTTGACAGATGGATAATAAAGAGGAATTTGGATCCCCTCCTGACATTAGTGTCCAGAGCTTAAAGATCAGAAAATTTGGACCCTTTGTGTGAAATAGACATTGAAGTCTTTAGATTATGTAAAGTGAGGCAGCGTATGAGTTAATTAGTACTATCGAATTCGATTTAAGTGGTCCAAATTACCTGTTGGTTGAGCTTCGAACCATAAAATCCATATCTGTCCATAAAAGAGGTTTAGAAAGCTTGACTTTGTATGACTGACGCTATATTTATTTATTTTATTTTATTAAAAGAAAATTAATGAAAAGTTTAAAAAAAAAAAAAAAAAAAAACTTTAGTCGTTCAGAAAAAAAATTTAGTTTTAATGAAAAATAACAAATAAAGATGTAGTGAATAGTATAAGGGAAAGGTAAAAAAGTGATTTTTCGTTAAAAGTGAACAGTACCGGGAGTATTTCGTTAAAACTCTTTTTTTTTAATGAGAAGGAGAGAATGGTCAATGTTGGTGTTTGAGGAAGCACGCAGGTTTCATGCATTTGTAATTAAAACACCAAATAGTAGCCATTTGGTCAAATTGACATGTAGACATAACGAAATTAAAATTGTTTTCCTTTTATATACGAGAATATTTTCTAATAGAAACTCGACATTCAACATATAACAATTAAGTAACAAACACATTTTTTTTTCAACAAAAAATGTTATCAAATTTACCATTTATGTGAGTCGAATATGATGTCTCTCATTTGAAAATGATTTCAAAAGCAGGCTAAATTGCACAAGTTTCATGCATTTGTTGTCTCACTGATATAATAACCGATAACGGATTGCCAATGGCATAAAACATTACTCACTACTTGACTTCTCACACATAAGAGTCATTCTCTCTTACATATTATAATATGGCACATACAGATAAAATAACTCATTAAAATACCAAATGTAATATCTAACGACATACATAAAAGTTGAGAGGGTTTTAATATGAAAATATGATTGGCAATGGCATGAAACTGAACATGATATGAATTAGTTGGCCTTCCAGCCTTGAACAATATCCAACTCATTTGGCTCTACCCTATGAAAAATCTCCTCCCTCCCGGTCCAATTCTTCACTCTCTCAAAATTTCAATGCCATCAATCAAACTTTTATAGCCTATCACATTGATGGGAAAATAGCCTCTTGAGGAGCAAATAGTATGTTTCATTTCAGTGATGCATAAGGTGTTCAATTTCCCATCTGATCGAAAGTTCCAAACTATTCATGGTTAAAAAAAAAAAAAGAGAGTCGAACATTGGCCGCAAAATGAGCTTATAACTGTAGTAGTTAAGAGCATGCATTCAGTAGACAACTGGTGCTTGTGTTAGATTTTCTCTTCTCACAAATAGGCACACAATTATTGATCAATACAACTAGTAATTAACTGCAAATTAGACCAATTTTTGAATCCGGATTTGCAGCAATCTAAAGGCAAATAGGTGGTTACCACCATTCATGTCATGCATGTGACCCTGCCCTTTGTGTTAAGATCGTCTTCGGACTCTTGTGCTCAAAGCTCAGAGATCCGGATTGTTCAAAAGAGAGATTCGGAACCTTGATTTGTGTGAGATGAGCCAGTAAAATGAGCTAATGAGGGCCATAAAATTTAAAATGACTAGTTTCGATCTTCGAGTCCGTCGACTCCAAACATAGAAATTCAGACAGGATCTCGGTTTCTTTGATCACATTGTAAGAATATGAGTATGAGATAGAGAAGTTTTGGGACCAGCTATATGTATTCAGTTTGATAGAAAAGTCTTGTTAATAAGAGGAATGTTGATCCTTGACAAAGAAGGATTTTGTATAGCATTGAGATCAGTTCTTATGGAACAAAGAAACAAGTATTTGTTTCCTATAAGGATTTTAATAGGGAATCCTATCTGTTATGGAAAAGACTACATGTATATATATAGTGGTCTCTCTTCTCATAGAACACACGCTCATATTGGGACTTAAACCTATTTGTAAGTCGAGTTCTTGATCATCTGAGAGAGAACAGAAGGTTCACTGAAAAGCTTGGTGTCATGGCTTCAAGTTCTGGAACTGCTGCTGGTATGCTTTTCTTCTTGGTACTCTCATACATGAATTCTAGTTAATTCTTTTCAGGTTGTAGTTCATGTTTTAGTCTTGTTTAGTAATTCCCTGCTAGCACACATGTCATCAATATTTCTAGTCATAACTTGAAATAATTTCTTGAATTTTAGTCCATTCTGTCACCATCGTACTCATGCTTTCAGCATAATAAACTAAGCTATGTAAATTATAAATAATCAGTTTCTAAAACACATCAGACTGGAAATATATTAATTGGTACTGCTGAATCCAAAAGTTTGGCTTTCGAACCCATCGGCGCACGATAGCGACTGGCAACTACTAACTCGATTTCATTAGTGACTTGGTTTGACGGTAACCTCAATTTGCTGGGATATCAGACTACATAATTACTCAATTTCTTCCTCTTCTTTCTCCGATGGTCTTTGACAATCACGCACACCAACAATATTATTTTATTTATATATTCACTTTGTCTTTGGTTAAAAATGGACCCCATGTCTAAATTTTATTTGATAATGGAGATTTCAGTGGACATAAACTGATATTGACAACAAGCAAATTGAAATGATTTTCGTGCTTTTTATTTTATTTTTAATATTCTTTATTTTTAACATTTTTAATAAAACAGGATTGAGAAGCAAAAATAAAATAAATTATCGTAAAAAAATTAATTGTCAAGACGTACTTCATTTTTAGAGTATTTACAAAACAAGAACCGTCAAGATAAACGTAAGTATGCATATAAGAAAACTAATAATGACATTTTGTAAATAGTAAAAATGAGTTTGACGTATGGATGAGAGCGATGGATCATAATCCTTCTCTTGTCGGCAATATTTTCAAATAATTAAATTCGATGGAAGATGGAATTTATAACTCAAGTATACACACCAACAACATTATTTTATTTATATATTCACTTTGCCTTTGGTTAAAAATGGTCCCCATGTCAAAATTTTCTTTGATAATGTAGATTTCAGTGGACTTAAACTGATATTGACAACGAGTAAATTAAAATGATTTTCGTGCTCTCTTATCTTTAATATTCTTTCTTTTTTTACATTTTTAATAAAATAGAATCGAGAAGTAAAAATGAAATAAATTACCATAAAAAAATTAATTATCAAGGTGTACTTCATGTTTATAGTATTTACAAAGCAAAAATGACCAGGAGGAATGTACGCATGCATATGCATAAACTAATAATGACACTTTGTAAATAGTAAATATAAATTTGACGCATGAATGTGAGCGATTGATCATAGTACTTCTCTTGTCGGCAATATTTTTAAATGATTAAATTCGATTGAAAATGGAATTTACAACTCAAGTTACACAATTTCTTTCTTCCAATGCTATAAGCCAAACATGTCAATTTACATATGGCAGGCCAAACATACCTGATTTTCTTTAATTCCTCGATAGGTTCATATATATTTTTCTGTGGTCCTATATTATTAATAATGTTATGTGCTACACGGGTGATTTTTTTAATACTAAATGTGGTATTTTTTTTTATATTTTTATTTGTACCCTAAATTGGATATTCTTTGAGAATAATCTGGCGGGTCTGTGTGTGGCATAGATGGTAGATTGTCTGCCCTTCTGTTTGGGTACCCTTCTCATCTCCTTTTATCTTGAACAATCACAGTTAAGCCATGTCAACATTTTATATTGATTTTTTAATAGAAATAATAAGATAAAAAATAATAAAAATATAAAATATTGATATGACTTAATCGACAAATAAAAGAAAATAAGAAGAGCATCCAAACTGAAAGGCAGACAATCTACCTCTGTGTGGCATATGCCTAGATAATTGAGAGAAATTCAGGACCGTAGGTTCCAAAACTTGCCTTCCCAAGAGGTTAGCAAAGGCGACATTGAACAAAATTGATGTTTGGCGCCACAAAGCATACACGTGGCAAGCATGTAGATGCATGGTGACACTCTCATGTGATGCGGCCTATAGGGTATGACTCATGAATTTGCATCTTTTCCCAAGTCTACGAACCAAGAAATTTGAGTACTTAATTTGTACGCAAGAGAAATTGAAGCCTTTGATTTGTATAAGTTTAGCAGCAGAATAAGCTACTAATTCGAATAGTTCAAGTCTAATTCTTAAACTCCGTGCCGCTAGGTTCAACAAGTAGGGATTTTAAGAATTCGTAAATCGTGTCTGTTTATCATACATTATGCAGTTAGAAATCATTTTAAATATTTTTATTTAAAATAAACATAAAAAGTATTAATAAAAACTAACCGTACGATATATAATAAACAGACATAATTTACGAATCTCCGAAACCTTCATCAAAATATTCCGGGGAGGACCCTGTTGGCAATAAGTATCGCTGTCCGTGACACAAGGAAGAAGAAAATGGCACTGGAGATGGAACTTGAATCTCCTCTTATTTGTTTGTTGGCAAACATAAATTGTTTCTTTGTGTTATCTCTGACATTTTATTTTTTTATATAATTTTATTGTTAATATTATAAAATATTATGTAAAAAAATACTGTAACAAATAAATTAAATAGTCTCACTTTAAAAGAAATTTTTTTATAAAAAGGTTAAACTTAAATATAACTATGTAATTAAGACAACAATCACATCAAATAAAATATGCATCAAGTGCGATGAAACCAAAATACATACCACACATTTTTTTCTGCATGTCATCAGTTTGAACGTATCAGAAAAGCTCTTACACTAAATAACTTTATAGATGACGTGATCAAAGTGTCTTTATACAAGATTTTTTTCGTTAGGAGGTGTTCTAATGAAATCAGAGTGGGTTATATCTGTTATCAGCTGCATATATTGCAGTTAACAGCTGAAAGTTGTTTTTGGTAAATTCAAATCCAAAGCGGGTAGTTTCAAGAAGGGAAAAGGATCCTCGCAGGATCATTTTCTTGGGAATCCTAAGAATCATGTGATTATGATCGTTCATTATACATTTTGCGATCAAAAATCATTTTAAAATTTAAAATTAAATATAAATAGTACCTAATAAAAATTAACCTTATAATATATGATGAACGATTACGATCACATAATTCTTAATATCTTCAAGAAAATGAACCGACGAGAATCCTTACACTTCAAGAAGTAATAAAAAGCCAAAAGCAGCTTCCTCCACCAGCCAGCCTTCCAAAAAGTCAGTGAAATACTCAGAAAATTAACAAATTGCACCAGAAATTATTATTAGTCTCCTGTCATTGTACCATCTCCAATAATATACTTCCAACAAACCCTACTCCATACGTTCAAAATCAAATCATAAGTAATTATCCAGGTCCAAATCAAAGACTTAAAACCCATCGTATTATTGACGAATCTTTCACCGTCGGATCAGAAAACTCTAATACTCACAAGTCTTGTAAACAGAAATCCAACGGTGGAAACACGCCAAGACTACATAAATGTCAAGAGCACAAATTAAGACCACTGCGTGTTGGAAGGGCTAACTCCAAGACTAAACAATATAGTATAGTAAAAAGTTAAAACCAATAAACCAAGGGATGAGGAACCTCTCCGGATCCTCTTTACGAGGATCCTAGGTATTCATATATTCTAACTGTTCATTGTATATTATACGATTAGTTTTCGTTAGATATTATTTATGTTTAATTTTAAATAATAAAATTTAAATAATTTTTTACCGCATAATATTCGATGAATAGTTAAGATGTCAGGATCTCTAAGATTTTCAATCCCAAAGGAAGAAGGAGAAAATAGCTTTGTTCTTTGTCAGCGATTATATTGATTTCCCCTTAAGTCAATACGATTATTTTCTTTGCCAGAGATTTCCTTTCCCATTGATTTCCAATTCTATGTCCCACAATTTCAAAGACGTCGAGTATGGAGACTGGAATTTCGTAGACTCTCTCTTTATTTTTTCTCAACAAAAATTCTTGCGTGCTCCAAAAGATCTGGTACAGTTAGATCTTTGTTTGAAAATTCTAAAAAAATTTATTGACATCCTAAATTTTTTAATTATGCACTCAAAATTTCTAACTTAAAAAGTAAAAACTCTTACGCATGTTTCCAAATTTTCTAACTTAAAAAATTAAATACTCTTACGAGAAGTATGAAATTAAAATTTTAAAGTGCATATCATAATTCTTACCGTAACGTTTTCTACTATACTTTTTTGGCTCAGTTGAGTTCTATGGTGGAGTAGAATGTGCTATTTAAAGGATCTAATATTGTAGTACACTTGAATGTGATAAAACTTTTAGGATGTTAGAAATTTATATAGAGTTAATGGTGTATATTAGAAATTTCCATACTCAAACGTAAATTAGCTGGCACAAGAGAAATTGAAAAAATTCTTATAAGTACCAACAGTCGTGACATGTCACAATTCAAACAAGTGATTCACTTTGTAAATAAACTGGCACGAGAAATTGAAAAAATTCTTGGAAGTACCGACAATCGTGACATGTCAACGATTCAAACAAAGTGATTCACTTTTTTGAACACATGCCCAAGTAATATGCATTGATCGCAAGCGAGGATTAATAGATCAATGCATGTAGCTTTGGATTTGGGGGGAAGCGTGAGGCGGCATGGCTGCCCATAATCCAAAGACTTTCTCCGAAGTTCCCAACAAGGGGGTCCTTTTTACCAACTTCCATTTAAACCCAATCTTTCCTGCAGAAGTGATGTAGTTCCCAAACTACCATTACCATACTGTAAAAATTACATACAACATCCAACTGAGATTTTGCTGACACAAAAAATTCAGAAATCCAACCACAGATGAACGAAGAGCACAACACAGTAGAACTTGATAAAATGATAATTTACATTAATAATTGCATTAGCACAAAAGAGAGCATTACATTCCTCAGAAGAAAGAGGCATAGTTTTTACAATGATTTGATAAGAGATGAGTAAGTGGGGATGGTAGTAATTATCCTTAAAACACCATAATTAACAACAGCAAATGAGGGATATGATGATCTTCCGCTGTCCACTTCTTCAACTACACAACAACAAAAGACCAATTCTTTTCTTAATTACCGTCCTTAAATTTATCTACTTCACCTTAATCTCATAGATAATCCCCCCAAAAAGACATAGATTCTACTATTCTCCGACAGAACACATCCCACTGCTTCTGTCTCTCCAAAAACACCTGCACAAAACAACGTAATCTTCAAATTCTTCCAACTTGACTTTGGTTTCAAAGTCAAACTCCCACCTTTCTCTCCCCATTCATGCACTGTTCACATAATCTAGAGAGAGAGACCCAAAATATTTAGAGGCCACCGGAATCAAGTACCCCAAATAGAATCGTCATCATAGTAACAAGTTATCAGACAAGTAATCCTTCAATTCACTGAACCAGCTCAGAAACCCACCCAACATCCGGAGCACCGGTACAGTTCGGACCCGGGTCGACCCGGCCCAACGAATTCTCCTCCCTCAGCTTCTCGAACATCCTGGCTCTCAGCCCCCTTCCAGACTCCACCCTCTCCATTGCAGGCTCCTCCTCGCACAAATCCAAATACCCGATTCCGGAACGGACCGGGACCCGCGTTGGCGTTGAAGGCAGGCTGCAGAATCCGGGTCGCAGCATGGACCCGCGTGGAGATCCGAAACCGGAAGAGCACGGAGACCCGAACCCGGAAGATACTGGAGACCCGAATCCGGAAGATCCTCCCAGCTGAACGTTCCAAGAAGAGGGCAAAGACTTAACCTTTCCGAGCTGCAAGTTCCTCAGGGAAGCCACCATTTCGTTTATCGAGCTCGACCCGAGAGACCGGCTCATTGTCCGGCCATCGGAGACATCGGCGGCGACACATCCGGCGAGTCTTCCGGTGGGGAGGACATGAATGGCATCGTTTTCACACAAGAAGCGGCAGCGGCCTCTATCGCCTGCCTCAGCGGCGACCCGTCATACGACTCAGTCGAGTTGAGCGAGTTGGCTCCTCTGGGGCTCTGCTGAGGCAAAACCCTAAGCTGCTCCGGCGTGTGAGCAAAGAAACAAACCCTCCGCTTGCAGCTGGTGCCGTCCTTGCACGGCTGAGTGCGGTAGCGAGCCGGGTGGAGCCAGCACTCGAAAACCCCGTGCGCGAACTCACACGTGTCGCCCTTCTTGCAATGACCTTTTCGGAAATCGGGGCAGGCCGTACCCGAATAGTGATACTTCCTCGGGTCGCGCCGCCGGGCCTTCTCACCCGGGTGGGCATACGGACACTCGGTCCAGTCATGTGACCTTCCACGTGCGCACCTTCTGACCTTGAAATCGAACATCCTGAAGTGGTCGCAGGAGTAGGCGTCGACCGGCGCGTCGGATTCGCGGCCAGAAATGTCGGAGTCGGAGTCCAGGTCGGTCTCGTTGGACGGCAAGAAGCGCTGGAGCGTCGTTAGTGCTTCGTCGAGATAGTACGGGCTGTTGAAGTCAGCGCCGCTTGCATTGCCGTCGGAGTTAACGGAGACCCCGCTGAGCGGGTACGGGGAGTACATCTCGGCCGTAGGATCGTCCAGCTGAAGCCACGGTGGGACGTGGACCGTTGGATTAGGACGGTGCGGTTCTCCGAGCATCATTTTTTCAGTGGTTTTTTTTGGGGTGTGGATGGCGGTGTTTGGGGGAACATGAGTAAGGTGTGGGTTTATAAACTACCAAAAACCGAGTGGGTTTTTAACCGTGGTTGAGTTAACCAAGCTGTGGGTTAACCGTGGTTGGGTTAAAAATTCTAGGAGCTGCTGCACCAGTTATCACGCGGTTAAAAGAAACGTACGGGGAGTTTCTCGGTCACTGGGCTGTTCGGTTGGGTTCTGACAGGTACACCTTTGTTCTCCACGTGGCCCGCGCAACTGGCTGAGGTTCATTAGCGTTGATTTCGTTGCCACGTGGATGGTGGTGATTTGAAGGTGAGCTGAATGGGATGAACATGCTGTATGATGATCATTGGACGGGACATTTTATGGATCAGATCCTCTCCAGCGCTTTAGAGGTTGAGCCTTTGAGTAAATCACACAGATCGTTAGATCAAAATTCAATGACTATAATTATTATAACTTTAAAAAAAAATTTTTATTTATATAATCAATCAATGAACCGTGTAATTTGCGCATACCTCCTAAGCTCAGGAGATGATCCTGATCCGACACTTTATTACTGCTAGGCCCTTGGAATTCCGATGGCGGTGGAGAGTGTGTGAATCGGAATAAAAGGATTTAAAACAGCACCATAATGATCCGACAAAAAAATAAAACAACAGAAAAATAGAGGGAACAAAATAAATTTAAAATAGAAAACTCCGAATAAATTCACAACAAACAAGAAGCTTCTGGATCCTCTTTTTGTGAAAAACTTTTGGATTTTTTTTAAGAGAAATTTTATTAGCATTTAAAATTTTATTTTACATAGTATTTTTTTATATAAAAAATTTTGAGTGTAGAATGAGATATTTTTAATGCTAATAATAATTCTCTTTTTTAAATATATATTGTGTTTTATAAATGGACTTGTTGCTCATAGAAGCATTCTATATAAGGACAGATTTTTAATGTTCTAAACACAAGATCTGATATATAAGTGTCATAAAATAATTGATTGAAACTTAAAAAAAAAAAAAAAAAAAAATTAACTAGTTTGTACTACGGTATTTGATGTACCGCATTGTACTCCTGAACACCAAAACTAATGATGCAGCACAATCTTTGCTCTCCAACACTCAAAACGTACCATATCAAGAACTCATCTTATAAATTGTTTCCAATTTTTGACTGTATTGGTATAATCAAGATTTAATTATTCCACCAAGTCAACTTTAGTGAAGTTAACATCAATGCGTGAAAAAAATAGTTAGGAGTGATGCTACTCTTAGGTAGTACCCACTACACTAATTTTGGACGTAATGCAGATCCCATTGTTTGCCACCCGAAAGTTTAGATGAAGAGAAAGCTACCCCATTTTAGGGTCAGGGTTATACTATAAATTTCTTTGGTGACTTATAGAGAGGGTTTCAGCTTCTTTTTTTATTTTTTATTTTTTTTACACAAATCCATGCATGACTCGAACCTAGACCTTAGTGTAGAAATAAGAACGATTCGTCTTAACTCAAACAACCCTAGTAGACAATGCAGATCCCATTGTTTGGTTTGTAGCAATCGAGAGGTATAAAATAGACATTTCATACTTTGTAACGTACGAATTTTACTAATTTGTTTAATTTTATTGTCAATTCCAATGGATAAAACTCTATGTACACTGCTTAAATTACTTCTTTCAGAAATTCTTATGCTTCGTTCTTTGACTAGTAAGATTGTGCTGTGCACCACAAATTTTTAGCATACTCGAAAGGTCAATTTAATCACGATCAATGTCCCATCCAATTGTCCTGCAAATGATATTTCCCTTGAACAAGGCCAAATATATTTAATAAAAATAAATTTACGTGTTATAATATGAGTGAAATGATAAGTCACGACTCATGTGATTATGTTCTAAATATTGAAAAATGCTCGATTTTGCTTTTGATCAAATTATTTAAGTCTAATAAAACCCTAAATGTTGTTGTTTTCTCTATTGCGGATGTGATTATCTGAGATTAACCAATTAGAGGCATGTGTTCCCCCATTGGGATCCAACCAGTTCTGGGCCACAATGTTCTTGTTGCAATGGAGCAGCAGATTTGCGTGTGTGGTCGAGTTTGTGGCTATCCTCTTCAGATGAAGCAAAGATCCCCAATGCTTTATGCAATTCGTCTTTTTGCCCTTGTCCATGATAACCAGAGAGGTCGGCAGCTCTTGATGGGGCTCACCTTTTGTGGATATTTTTCCAAAAGTCTATGCTCCTAAAACTGGGTTTATAATCAAGAACATTAGTTGATTAACTTTTTTTTTTTTTTTGGTGAATTTGATTTAACTTTCATGAGTTGATTAATTGATTAATTTTTTATACAATATCTAACTTATGAAAAAAATGGTTTGTCTCGTACAATGGCCGGATTATTTACAATGCTGCATGAAATATAAATTGAACGAGTAAGATTTAAATAAATATATCATACGCTTTTGTTAGCTGTGTTTATATTTACATATAAGTGAGATGCAAGAATGGTAAAGTTTTTAATATTCTTTACAATGTTCTCGGAGAAAAACAATAAACAACTATCTAGAAAAAATAAGGACAAAATAAAAGTTGTACATGTTTTAAACGAATCTTCAACACATTTTGTTGGTGGTTAATTCTTAATTATGCTTTATTGGTTTTTCAATTTTTACTGAAAATATGTAATTAGATCTAAAACATAGCCAAAACTTGATTTTAAATTTAAAAAGGCCTTGTCAGACAGGTATGCGAGGGTTGTCTATTATTAATTAAAATCACAGAATATAATAGTCATACTCCATATACATATTAGGCACTAATATTTGATGTGTCATGTTACGTAATGAGAGAAATTTGCTGATGATACGAATAAAATTGTAATACCACATGCTAGTATATCAGGATAAGGGGTTGACACATAAAATTAGGTATACTAATATCTTTCTCATTCGAATCATTGCGTTTTACCCAGACTCTCCCTTTCATTATGTAAATTACTTCATGATCATAGTCATCTACTTTTTTTGCACGTAACTGAGCTGAGTGAATAGATCACATTTTACTGGCTAAGCAAGTTATAAGTGCGTATTTCATAAAATTTAGTGAAATGCTCTGGCATTTACGATTGCAGCTCGGTTCCTCATGTTTCTGCGCCAATGCTTGCGAAAGCATAAGCACCATTATGTGATTCAAGAAAGAATAAGTTTTATGTTTCTTCGAGTGTAGTGAACGAGGTTCAGGAGGTTGGTGCGAACTGTTGAAGCAATTCCTTTTAGAATCCACTATGTAATTAGTTGTTTGTGCCTTAGTTGTTGTAGAAGTTGGGTCTTTCTATTTCTGTGTGCTGAATTAGTCTACAAAACTGGCTCAGGACTGTGGGTAAGGGTTGTTGATACATAATTCATAGGAAGCAGCACTAGATAAGTACTTTACTAATCCCAGATAAAATTTCTTTACGATTTACGATGAAGGCGTAATTTTGAATTTAGTTAATTATTTGCCGATGATGTTTAAGTGAGAGTTAGAAATTAAGCGATTCAAATTATTTATAACATTGTAGAATGAAAAAAAAAAATTAATAAAATATTTAAATAAAGAAGATTGTAAATATCTGTCTTACAAGCAATCTGTTTAAAACTGGAAAAATAATAAGGAAAATTAATGAAAATGGTTTGAAAACTTTGAGTTTTAACAATAAGAACAAAATAAAAGGTAAAGTAAATAGTAACAGATTTGACTTTTTAGTGTAAAAATATGGTTTTTTTATTAAAGTGAACAGTACTGCGAACTTTTCGTTAAAACTCTCAAAATAAAATCCTTGGGTTCTCTCAACGTCAAACTTTCAATGGATTTTGTAATACCTTATAATTTAACGTTCATTTTCGTGTCAAAATTATAAAATATTATTTTAAAAACATGAAGACCCATAAAGTATATAAATTGTTTTGAACATTTCTCAACCTTAAATAGAGGCCATCAAACATACTTGAAATCGTCACCTTATTCTCTTGGATCTGAACCCCATAACAAAACAAAACAAAACCAATTCAAATTAGATAATATGAAATGATTGGAGATGCGTACAATCTGGGGGTAGACGTGGAGGCAACTGAAGGGGATAAGAATGAGGCAGGCATGTGCAATTAAAGGTGCAGCGGTGGAGTAAGGTAAAGGGCAAGTGTGTATATATGTAGAGCAAACTTTAGCCATGCAAAAATATTATAACCCTAGCTAACCTGCTGCTACCGCTGCATGCTCACCGTAATAATACAGGTCATGGGACTCTGGATGCTAGTGCTGTGAGCCTTAGCGACCAACACTTGGCCCTTCTGTTGCGGCACGTAAGGGTTCATCTGTCCACCACAACACAAGCAGAATCAATACTCTCTGATGCAAGCCAGTAGTCTGGACAGGATTGTTTAGTCCTGTTTGATGGTTCTATCAATCTAGGGTTTCCAGCGCATTCTAAAGCAGTACCATCTTTTTGTCCAACATGTGCTCGCATGACTGATCACCGTGCCAAATTATTTAGGTTCTTTTGGGACTTTCTTTAGGGACGACGTTACCCTTTGTTGTTAGAACTCGAGATTTCAAGTACAAGAGTAAATAATCTTCACACACTGAATGATTAACTTCTTCGAATCGTTTGGTTCTTTTGAAACTTGTTAGGGACGGTGCCCTTTGATTTTAAAACTTGAGATTTCGATTACTTATATGTAACCAACTGAATTATAAACTCCTCGTTTTACTAACCGCTTTCCTTTCTCTAGCCTTCTTTTCTTGAGGGCTAAGTATTTGGTAGTCTGATTCTCCCAATTGGGAACTGTGACCTGTCAACAAACATTTGAAATTTAATTAAATACTTAAGGACACGTTTAGAAATATTGTAAAATTATTTGAAGCGTATGCTTCAAATGCTTTTTAAAAAAAGCACATAACTGTGATTTTATTTTGTAAAATGTAACCAATTATGACGGAGTTGTGCATTAAAAGTTGTTTAATGCACGTATAGATGACAAATAATATCAAAATTTGAAGTCAACTTATTCATAAACGACAGATCTTAACAATTTTGGTGTTTCTAATTTCTTATCATCAATTAATGATGAGATGATGGTTTGAAACTAACTTATTCAAAAGAGATAGAAAGTTTGAAACTTGAGACGTATATAAAAGTTCGACATATTATCCATTGAAATATTGAACCAAATATTATTTTAACGTGTTTTTTTTTTATTTTGTTTTCAACATATGGAATTAGCTTGCCAAAATGTTGTGGATAAGGTTGTTTGGGTTGCCAAAAAAGTACTGGTGCTAAATTGCAGCGTCACGTGAAATATTGTTGACGTAACAAAGGGTAAGGCCAAAGGAAATCAGAAGGGTGGGATGTGGGACACATGTCCCAAACTTGGGGGGATGTTTTGGTGTCCCGACAAAACAGAACACGCTCCCCGTACGAGAAATATCCCGAGCTTCCTCTACAGTCACCGGGATGCTTGTACGTGTGGTCACCCACCACGCGTCCCGATTTCATCTCCGTCGCCGTACACGTGTCCCCGTCCTTTTCCACTTACTCCCGGAAGCGACAAGTAAGGACCCATGCCGGCTGCTGTACATACACCTTTGTTCCACGTGGCATCATTTCCCTGCATCTTAGATCTTGAGATTCCCGTGATTTTGACGTTTCTGGATTTTAGCTCCAGTTGACCGCTTTGAGGTTATCGGATAGAAGAGCTCTAATCCTGTGTCTCGCACCTATACCAGCAAGAACAGTCGTTCATCAAGGGCTCAAGATCACGGTATGAGCAATGAACTTGATTTGATTATCATACACCGTTTATTTACGTTCATAGGATAAGGTTTAGAGGAACTCAACGTTTGTACTGAAACCCTACTTTCTTTAGGATTTTAAGTCCTTCGTTGCATGCGTGATTTAAGCCGTTCGCTTGTTATTAGAAATGACTTGTCGCGTCACGAGGACTATCATCTATTGGTACCTCTCTAATCATAAGTAAAAAAATTTAGGTTTAATTTTGATTAAAAACGAATTTGTATCAAATTATTATGATTAATTTAATATTAAACTAAGCTTATTTTTTTATTGTAAATAATATTGTATGATCAAAAATAAAAATGACTTATCATATGAGTAGGTGCGAAGACGTTGGTTTTTAAGATTTCAGAATAGCTTCTGCTTCTTTCTTTCCTCTCGGATTAGTAAGTTTTCCCTTTCTAATCTTGGTTTGCAAACTCGAAATTTTAGTTTTGCAATTGTATTTTGTGAAGATTTTTTTTTTATTTACTTGGTGATTAAAAATTTATGATTGTTTGTTGACTAACTCTCACTCCACCTTGAGTTTGATATAAAAAAATTAAACACATCCATTTATTCTTCCTCTTTAATATCAAACTTAAATTTCATTTTCTCGCACTAAAAAATAAGACGATATTTTTGTGTGCTAGAAAACAGTACATAAAGGATAAGTTATGGATAATACTAAAGTGACCATTTAATTCTATATTATAACTATCAATCATGAATTTAATATTAATTATAAATTTATTTTTTATTAATTACACGTTATTTTCTTTACAACTAACATTTGTTTTTATTTGTTGATTTGAGTTACATGGTAATGGTGAACAACATTTGACACGACGTGCAACGACAATGATCTTCACTCAACTCTCGATCGTCTAAATTAGGAAATATTGATTTCTTTCTATTCTTAGAAAATTAATTATATTATAATATGTGAGGTTACAGATTTATAGGGTAGTCTGTCGTTCTCTTTCAACAGAGACTGTTTACTTGCCTTGCAAACAAGATATAAGCACGTGACATTAAGACATTTTGCCACCACTGATATGATATGATATCACTTACTACATGACATGATTATATTTGTTTTAAATTTTGATATAAAGAAACGTCCTAATGCATGAATATCTATACTATGATACAAAGTAGACTGTAGTTTTACTTCCTGTAGTATTAGTCTTGTTAAAATTGATCGTTTAGACTATTGTTTTGGTACATTAGTTTTCTAAACTATTTAAAATCGGCCAATTAATCTCTTACCATTAGGTTTGATGAAATTTCATATATTTTACCTTTAAATACTGGCATATGACCAACACGACATTTACTCTTGAGGGTAAAGTCGTGCCAGTATATAATAGCAAAGTGAATAAAATTTCATCAAATATGATGGTGAAGGGCTTAATTGGCTAATTTCAAATAGTTCAAGATATTAATTTACTTAAAAACAGTTCAGAGATCAATTTCAACTGAAATAATAATTTAGGAGGTCAAACGGTTATATGTCGAAGAACATTGCTTTCACCTATATAATATAACAAGTGTCCTAGGTCGATTATTAGGCAGAGAACAACTGAAAAATTATCGAGGGTGCACGATCTTTGGAATCGGAACTCAAAAAAACAAAATAGAATCAAGAACACAACTTGAGTTAATAATCCTCTTTAATTTATTTTAATTTATCGACAATCTAAAATGTTATATTCCTCTTGTTTGTACTATATAAATTACAATTTAAGTTAATGATTAGTATTAACCAACGACATATCTTCTATGCTACTATCTAAATCGCTAAAATGACTATTGCGCTCTATTTTTGCTAAAAGAGATTAGTAGTAAATAACCAAAGATAATATCGTAAATCTCACTAACATAATTTCTTCCTTTTTTTGTTTTTGTTTTAAGTAACTACTCAATCATTAATTGATTTTCTGTTTAGATAAATTGATGAAATAATAGCAAAAAAAGAAGCCGGTACAACGGTACTTTTTGGCCATGAATATCTGAGTAAGACGAATAACCCGTTAATATTTTGATTCGGAACAAAATAATTAGAATTAGTAGCTTAACATCATCACAAACATGATATGTGTATTATTTTGGATTAATTGAACCCTGGAACCTGCTAGTTGAGATATATACTTTACATTAGTGGTGGTGGGCACGATCACTGCTCGGAAAGATTTTCAAATCCTCAAGTTTAGATAGTTAAGTTGGAGAGTCTTTAGCTTGTGATCGAGTGAAAAGAAAAGCATGCATGCGAATGATAATTGCACTACTGCTGCTGCTGCTAAAGTCTAAAGACCTAAAAGAGGGTTTTGCCAATCTCATCTGGTGCTGCCCAATCAAGTTCTTGGGGTGAGCCTTGGTTCAGTAACCCTAGGGTGATGTACATATTTATATACTTTGCCTTTTCAACTAATGGAGGAGTTGTCGACGTTATTGGGATTTAGAAGATCTTGCTGCCTGTTTAATTGAAAGGGAAAGCACACTGCACGCACTGGCGAAATTAAGAGAAGTAATTTACATATAACGAATTTACAGTCATATGATATTTTGATTCAATAATATGTTGTCATGTGAAACAAAATTTGCACTTAATAGTATATTATTGAATAAGAAATACCACATGACGATAAACACGTTCTATATAAGTCATGCTCCAAATTAGGAGGAAAGAAGAAATCGTATTCCATACTACAGGGGTAAAGTTGAAAGAAAATATTAATTAACCTGTTAGTTTGATAAGTTTGGTAGAACTTTAGTGTCCCATTAAATTAGTTAAACTGTGGGCACCAGCCAAAAATAAAGAGATGCAGGTAGGGGGTACCTCCTAAAGTGTAAAAGAATTATAAAAGAGAAACCAAGACAAGAATAAAAACGTAGGAAGAACAAATTAACTTGGGAGGTTCATAAGGGTGGAAGCTAAAAAGTTTCTTTCTAACGTAGTTAATTAAGAATTAATTAACTAATAATCACGGGTAGTTCAACGATTGAAGACAAAATTCAAATTCGTGGTCCATACAACACGTTCTGAATTTGATTCCTAGCACTGATGATTTACACGATGATGGATATGAGGAGGCTGAAATGATTTTATGAGTCACTTTAGTATCAAAAAGGATGGACTGCCCGCTAATCCCCTTTCAAAGAAAAAAAAAGAACTTTAACGAAAACCTTCTGGTATTGATCATTTTAACGAAAAACCACAATTTTACATTAAAAAGTCAATCCTAGTACTATTCACATTACCATTTATTTTATCATTATCTTTAAACTTCAAAGTTTTCAAATCCTTTTTATTAGTTTTCCTTAAAAAAATACTAATTAACTATATGTTTATTTTTAACTATAAAGTGAATGGAAATCAGTCGGCTTGATCTGCTGTTTTCTGACTTTTATAAACAAAATTGCCAACAGAATATTAAACTTAATTTTACAAAAGTAAGAAAAATGCCGAGATGGGTATGACCAAGGTTTCCCTAGGTTGCAGTTACTTGTCTAGAAATGGATTAATTCCACAACTTTGTGCCTAATTATGTTGCTCAAGACCATTGTTAATTTGCTCCCTCATATGATGTGACAAAACACCCACCTAGCTATGTCGACATGGAAGATTTTGATTTACTGATTTATGCACGGACACATCCTCCTAGTTTTGACCGTCAACAACTCTTTGCCTACTACGTTCAAAGCCAAAGATAAAGATAAGAATCCATCAAATTGCTTGGCGTCTTTTAAAACAATAATACTTGGTTACTTAAAAAATAAGTAAAATTTATATTTAAAATTATTTGTTATTAATTTATAAAATTTTGTGTTTATAATCAGAATTGTTCATAATATAAACTATTATATAAAGATCATCTCTACAAAAATTCAATTAAAATTAAGATCGTTTAGTCATCAAATTGTATAAAAACAAATTAACAGAATTGATAAAAGCATTACGAACTGTCTATGTATTTGTTAAAATAAATTGACTAAACGGCCTTAGTTTTAATTCATTTTTTGCAAAGATGATCTTTAGTTTACAAAGTGATTCATAATATGAACGGTTCTGATTATAAACCATAAAGTTATGTGATTTGAATACAAAGAGTTTTGATTTGGAGTTTGTACTTGTCCCAAGCTTATTCCTTATGAAATCCAAATTTCCGATGGTTGTCACTAGGACTAATGATTTAGTGATAGTCCTCCAATTTTTTAGGCGGGAGATTTAAGCTCAACTTTCACAAATGATAAAGTTGATACTATATTATGATACTACATTAGCTAATTCATTGTGTTGGGTAATTCGACACCCTCTGAAATTATTTATCCTAAAGAAAATAAATCATGATTCTTGAATTCTCATATTTTACATTATATTGACATAGTACTCGATCATATGCGTCTGTTTGAACACCAATTGCAAATTGGTTTTGAATTGAAATTTGACATTCATATATCCCCACGAATTGATTTCTCTAACAACAAAAAAAATCCACGTAAATTGCATACGGTGGCGAGTGGCAGATTTAGCATGGACCTATTAATTGTCCACGATTTTAACTTCAAAAAACTCATATATGTTGTATCTAACACTGTAAACAGTTAAAAAAACTAAATTATAACTCCTACTCGTACTTCTTCTTCTATTGTTTATCATACATGTCTTCATTTTCTCTATTTGTGTGCGACTCTATTGTGCACACCAAATGCTCAATGAAATATCTCAATTGATAAGCCTTGACAATCTTCAACATTACTTCACAGTTCATGTAACCACCCTCAATGAGCCTCTACATATCATAGTAGTTGTTCACATATGTTGGTGTAAACATTCGACAGATGTTGGTAAGAATCAACTGGTTCTTATTAAGTGTTTGACGAAATAGTCTAATGAAGTTTTTTTGGATAAATCCATTGACCCAATTATTTGAAAGTTCCGACTCTGCCAAAGATGGTATCTAGGAAATGATTTTTTAATAAAAAGATGAATAATTATAATTTTGGAAGCATTCATAAAGTTTCGCATTTTGTGTCTGCGTCACATAATTCCCAATCCTAACTTGTGAAATTCGTTGATGGTGTTGGTTTCTGCCATGCAAATTCAATGTAATCGATTAATGACCTAACTTTACTTTTTGGACGCACAAGTTTTTCTTGCTATAGCTTGGAAAATCTTGGCACAAGCTACGGGAGCAGTTGAATTGTTTCGATATTTTTATTCCAAGTTATGTGAAATAAAGAATGTAAAACAGTGAAGAAAAGATGGTTATAGAGATGTAGAGAAAATATACAAGGATATGTAATGAAAAAAACTAAGAATCAACAACAAAATAATTACTTTAAGTTGTTTTTAATTTCATTCATTATTCTTTATTCCTTCCATTTTTTCCAATCATCCTTCTTTATTCATTCATTTCTTCATATTTCAAGCATAAAATGTAACAACTAAACTCACTAAAGCCAAAATGGTTATTAAACTGAAAAAAGTTTGAGATTCCACCACAAAATCATTGGTAATATGTAAAGTAGCTCAACTTACTTATAAGCTCATACAAGATCCATTTTCTCATCAATGTGAGATTCATTCTCACATACCCCCTCACGCAAACAATACAAATGGGATGATGTCGAGCACATGTGACAGTTGTGTTTCACACGTGGGACAACCTGCTTTGATACTATGAAAAAGTTGAGGTTCTATTGTAAATAAATTGTTAATATATAGGAAGTAGCCCAACTTATGTATAAGTTTATGCAAAATTCTTGTCTCATCTCTCGTTAATTTGAGATTCATTCTCAGGTAAACAAGCCTTCATGATCAATCCAAGAGCATTGTGGGATTGCCAAGTAGGACTGAAGTAGTCTCCTAGCAGCTGTTGCAGCCTGTAGGCCGGTCACAAATTTACCATATCACATAAAGCAAAGGTTAAGGAGGAAGACGTTTTGGTGTGTGGTGAGGAGAGATTATTAATGGGGGAAGCTTTGGCAGCTCGTGAGTGTGGTTTGGGCGGCATAAGGGGCTTTCGGAATTTTTATTATGGAAGGTGATTTTGGACCTGGATCCTCTCCGAGGTAAACCCTCGGATCCTGCTGAGCGAAAAACACATGACCGTTGAATTTTAATCCAATGACTATAAACAAAGGGTTCATTTTAAAGTTATAATAATTGTAGCCGTTAGATCGAAATCCAATAATCCGTGTTTGTCGCTCAGCAGGATCCAGAGGGTTTATCTCAAAGAGGATCCAGCTCCGGTGATTTTCTTCAAATTGTGGTTGCTTTTAACGATTCTTTAACTAACGTGTCTCCTATTGGGCATATTATTAAAGATTCGAAGAGTTTGCTCACCGCAATCACTGAAGATCTTTATGCCCATTTCCGCCAACAAGCCAACACTGTTGCTCATAGGTTAGCTGGGTTCAGTTTAAATACTAGCAGTCATTTAGATTAGATTGACCAGCCTCCTTGTTTCATTATTGATCGCCTTGTGGAGGATGGAATGTGACCATTATGTACTGTGACTCTAGGCTTTCTTTGGCCTCTCTGTCAATCTACTACCATCATTTCTCTAAAATAATAATAATAATAATCTTACAACGAAGATATAGTCCTAATGTATCACTAGTTTAATAGATATTTTTCACGTTTTCAAAATCTAAACTATTTATCAATAATAAACACTTGACACGAAATGAATCGGTGACATGAGAGATACCCTCATGGTTGAAGGTGATGAGAAAAATTTACATGCAATGGGTCACAAACTTCTTTATATTTATCTCTATTATCAAGTGAAAGTAATCATATAATAAAAAGAAAGATTTAATTATTCCCCCTTAGGGGAATGTACATATTCCACATTTTGCTAATAACGTATCCTTACCGTATAAACTCCATTATCATAATTATTTAGATTTTTAATCTTTATTTGAAGATTATTCCTATTAAAAAATTACTCGAATCGAAGATTGTTTAGTCATTCGAATGTATTAAATAATGGTTCATCATGAGTATGTTACTTATTACTCACCTATCAATTTGTTTTATATATTTGGATGACTAAACGATTTCCGATTCTAATAATTTTAGGGAAAATGAAAATTAAGAAACTGAACAGTTCCGATTATAAAATTTAATGTTAAATATACGTTTTTCGAAAGAGATGAGATGCGTGCATTCCCCAAGGAGAAACACAAGTGTTATCCATGAAGAAGTACACATAATGATATATAACACGTAGCTTAACGAAAGTTGTAAGAGCGTCTCTAGATGATATATAACATGTAGCTACTCTTTGGGCCCCGACAACCATTGGTCTCTAAATATATGGGCAAAAGGCTTACAATAGGTCGAACTGGAAGTTCTCAAAATATCTCAATATACAAAAGACTCGTCGGATATCTCAAAAAAATCCCTAGGACGGTATATAAGTTGATTTTGCGTGGGAAAGAAACCCACCAACTTGAGCACCAACGTGGGAATGCTACACAACGACTACTCTTTTTGTTTCTTTGTTGTTTTTTAATCAACCCACGTTAGAATGCTATACAACAACTTCTCATTTTGGTTGTTTCGTGCATCTTCCTTTTTTTTGAACCGTAGGAAAATCAATAGTAGAGATAACATTTTTGTTTTTATCAATCGCTACAATACTTCAACAAAATGAACAATAATTTTTTTAATATTTTAAGTCTCTGCAATAAAAGTTATATTTTAAAGACTTCTTTGCAAACAACATTTTTTTAAGGACTCAAAGTATTCTGTGTCAATGATTTGGGCGTTCGCGTTCCACATTACAGACGCTCTAATTGCCGTGAAGTTGGGGACATGGAATTGATATTGGAAAACTGGAAGTGACACTATCAGTCGCACGAGATTCCCAGTCACACTGATACAGACATATAGATAGGTTTAATAACCATCGTCACATGTCACTGTTAATTTGATAATATCTGTACCAACCAAATTTATAATAATATCTGTACCAACCAAATTTATACCAATCATACTTTTTACAGCTTCTTCTAGTCTTGGTACGTAATATGAAGATAAATGCTAATGAGATTTTTAAAGTAGAACTATTTATTTTTTGTTATTTCTTAATTTAACGTTAATTTATGTGTAACATTATAAAATATTGTGTCAAATGAGATGACATATAATTCATAATGAGTTATACTTTTGATAGAATCTCTCTAGCGTTTCTCCTAATTTGTATATGAATTTTATCTTTATATATAAAGCTAACAATCCCTTTTGGAATCACAAGCTACACTAAAAGTTATTTGGACAAAAACTGCCCCCAAAACAAAAAATTTCAAAAGAAACCCAAAATAATGCATCAAGGGTATTTTCGTCATTTTAACATTTTTTAAATAAATTTTTTTGTTCAGTTTTTTTTCTTTATTTTTATATATAAATTAGTACCTCACAATAGGCTAGCAATAATGTGATTCAATAAGTTGTTCATTAAATATTATTTTCTCTATTTTTAAACACGTTCAAAACATCTTAAGAGGCGTGTAATGCCGGTTATAGAAAAAGTTTTGTGCACGCGCATAATAATGTGATTAAATTAGTTATCAAATAATTGTTTTTTTTTTTTGTTATTTACGCTAAGGGGGAGGGGATGGACTTAGCCTCACAATTGGCGAGTAATTATGTGATTTAATCAGTTGTTTATTAAATATTATTTTCTCTATTCTTAATGTAAATTCAATAGAATGTAGATGAAAATTGAAAAATCGATTTTATTATGCGAATTTAGTTACTTTGATTGGTTTGTGAGTTTTTTTTTTTTTTTTGAACAGACAATATTATCCACACTAAGGAGAAGGGGAGTGGGCTTAGCCTTACAATAGGCTAGCAATAATGTGATTCAATCAGTTATTTATTAAATATTATTTTCTCTATACTTAATGTAAATTCAATAGAATGTAGATGAAAATTGAAAAATCGATTTTATTATGTGAATTTAACTGTTTTGATTGGTTTGTGAGGAGTTTTTTCTAGTATGATATAAGATTATTCATTTATTTCAAATATTTGATATTTCTTTTGTCAATTCACGTATATAAATACATTTAAAACATGTAAATTACGTGTAAAACGCCGTAATTCAAAAAAATACTTCTGCACAGAAGGCTAGTGTGCTTAAAGTGCGGGTTTCTTTTTGTATGTCACCGATGAAATCACGAAAGTAACAATTGATTGGTATATACCTTGTTTTTTTTATTTTTTATTATTATTAATAACTGTGGATGAGTTTGGGTTGATCATGGATGTAACAATAAAGTATTCATGTAAGAATATGAATTGCAAATGACGGAAATAGTTTTTTTTTTTTTTTTTTTTTTTAATTCCGCTGCATTACGGGTTTAAATCTTCCATCTCTCGGTACTGTAGTTTAGAATAAAATATCGTGTATTAAAAAAATTGTGTACTTTAAAAGTAAGCTAAAAATCATTGTATAAATGCTAATTATAATGGTTTGCATGTGCATGGATACGTATTGGATAAGAAACTTGTCAATCGTTAATGTATGTCTGTTCTACTAATGATATTGCATATATTGATCAGCGACCGTCAGTCGTCCATTCAATTAAAGGTACCAGGGCCTTATTATTATTATTATTTTTTTTAAATTAAATTAATTTATTTATTTTTTTTAGTGAACGAGGGCCTTGTTTATTTTAAGTTGAAGAGATGTTTTTCATTTTATTACAAACAATATTACTATTCTAATCTAAATCGAGAAAAAACGAGAAAGTTTATGATTGAAACACAATAAGTTGTAGATAAATCTCTACTAATTAATAAAATACTCATTGTCAATCAAAACTTTATGAAATTACCAGTTTAACCATCTAATTAAAATAGAACATGAATAAGAAATATAGGGTAGAAATGTAATTTCACACAACTAAGTTTTTCTGTTTTTTTTTTTTAAAGTCTCACCTACATGTAATCCTAACATATCTCTAATTAAAAAAAAAAATCTCGCTCTCACATTATCTATCACTCTTATCCTCTCTCATTCTATTTCAAAAAAAAAAAAAAAAAAATTTCTCACACACTTTGTGTGTGTCCATGTACTAGTATCTAATTAACAGGACAATCCCTTACTTATTTAAGTTGGGAGATTAAAAATTTGAAAATAACAGCAGCAGCACACAACGTTGAGATTAGACCCGTGGATAAGATTACCAATTGCAAATTAATTTATTAGTTATTTATTATTATTTTGTGGATGGAGTTTAGAGTACATAACTTGATTTAGGAATCAAGATTAAACAAATCATGCATGTTTTAAAGTTGGCTTCTTTCTAAAGATTAGGCCTGAAAAGTGGATAACAATCTCACCTAAACTAGATTTTCATGTTTAGCTTTTGACTAACCAAAATTCCCAGAAAACAAATATGTACTTTTGGGTCCACAAATTTGAGATGGTAAACCACAGTTACATTCCAAACAGGGGACTGTCTTATAATATAAGGAGATGTACAAATTAAGTAAACTGAAATAATGATGTTACCAAAAACAATAGTATACATAAATAATGTTGTCCAAAAATTCAAACAAATTTGGTATATGCAGTGGCCGACTCATTATTTAAATTATCGGAATCCCAATGTTAAAAATTCAAGTTTTTTAGATAGAAACATAGTGCGAAGCGTGCAAATTTCTTTTTCAGTTTATTCATTGAGACATTTTGTCACACACTTCGTGGCTTGTTGTAGTTGGCAAAATCATTTTGCGGACATGTCAACAGAAGTTGACATATGCCGAAGCAATCTGATTAGTGATATTAAGAGAATTTGTCGATTATTGTCGACGCTATCTGTTGAGATATGACTAGTATGTATTACATTTAACACTTGATAAGTACAAAAGTGCCTGTACCAAACATTTGAAGAGCCATCGAAAAACCTTCACATGTATATTTCCCAATGTGCATCCATTCCTAGGTTTATGTAGAAATGTTTTTTTTTGGTCAAAGCATGAGCCATGAGGTATCCCACACCTCGAAGGATAGGAGTAAATCCCAATGGGCTCCGAAAGCTTTAGCCCACCCCTAAATACAATTAAATAGCATACGTTTTTCCAAAACTTTCAACCAGAGAATTACATGTATTGTCAACTCCCTGCCAAGACTAAAAAATATACCTGACTTGGGATTTTATCGCATTTTCATTGTACCACTTTCAGTAGTTGTGTACATAGAAACGTTGACTAACTAATTCTTAGTCCAGCGGTGTTTTTCATCCCACTATTGTAAGATGTCCTAATTCGAATCTTTACATGCTGCCAGTAGGAAAAAAACAACCCGAATGTGTAGAAGTCTTCGTGTCATGCAGCATGTATTTATTTTCCTGGGTTGTGGAAAGCAACCCAATTTATTTGGTTGGTCTGTAAATCAAAAGAAAACTGGTTGGTATGGGCCACTCTCGTTTTAGTTTTCTCGATATTTTTTTATCCGGTTCAACAGAATAATGATTTGAGCCGCCAAATTTTGGGCGGTCTACTGGGTAAAGCTGGCCGCTTTCAAATATATCCTCAATTCCACACCCCAAATGACAATTCTCAATAATTTATGCATCCATTTTCAAATTCGTGCACAGTTTTTTTTTTTTTTTTTTCATTTATTTAATTTTTCAGCTACTGCATTGAATAAATAAATAAATAATGAATTGAAAGAATAAAAGAGTGACGGGTAATGAGTAAAAACGAGTGTGCAGAAGTTACTTTTCGGTTCAAAATTACTGGAGCTCAGCATAAGATTATGTATTGGAGTACTAGTTTTGTTTTTGGTGATTAGTGGAGTGGGGTTAAGTCTATTTTGTCATTTCAAGCTTTGTATTCCATTACAATGATTAGTCCAGTAAACTAAGATTAAAATGCCTATCTCATTCATCTGGATGGTGTTATCTACATACTTATTTTTACCTTTCACACATCTTTGTCAAATTTTTGTTGGATTGAATGAATTGAAGAGGATCAAATAACATGAACAAATGCATTTCTGCCTCTTCCTGATCACCAATACAGATTTATAATTCGCCTCTAACAATATATTGGACCACCCTGTGAAGGTTGAGGGATCGTTGTTATTAATTTGCATTAATGTGTTATTGCCCAACTGCTGCATTTCTTTCTCATTGTTATCAGTTGGTATCAATAAATATATTGGCATCTTGATAACAATTTCAAGTAACTTTGCAAATTTTGTTCTTCATTGTTATTACCCGATATCTTTTAACTCGATGCCAGTTTGTTATTGCCCAACTGTTGGTAACTTGGTATCATCTAAGATTACTAACGCAAAGTAATACAATAAATTAACACCAATCTTTATTTAACCAAAATGAACTTACAGAAACCTTGACTAAAAGATTTTACTGAAGTCTTGCCAAAAATAAACTGAAATGCATGATTGTAATTGTACTAATTTCTCTGATGCAAAAGTTATACTTGAAGTCTTAGAAAACTTGAGAATATAAAACTTGAAATTGAAAAGTTGGATGACTGAGGTTTTGGAGCCTTGTATTGATAGATTAAGCTTGAGGCTTGAATTATTGTAAGAGCGACTGTTGGAGCAAGCGAATTGAGGCTTGTTTGAATTGAGGCTTGAACTATTGTAGGAGTGACTGTTGGAGCACGCGTGAACAGAGGCTTTGTCTAAAAATTGGCTTTTACTGTTGATTTTGCATACGTAACGATTTTGCAATGGCAGCACTGTAGATGAATAGTAGCTTGTCGGATCACTGTTCGACTTTTTATCCTCGATGAATAGTAACCTAGTGTAAACCTGTAAATGCACAAGATAGTTGCAGTATAGCATTTAGCAAGTCCATGTATCATACCCACGAGGATCCTAATTCAATCTTCAATTTGATAAACAAAACCAAATCTAATTATATTAAAGACATAAAAACATGAAAATGTAAACACAAACAACGAGCTAGCTCGATCTTAATTAACGATTCAATTAAAGTTGTGAATAATTTGTTGTGATGATTTTATACGCAAATAAAAAGAGAATAGAAGATTAAATCTAAGATTAAAGAGAATAGACGTTGGGTGTAAAGGCAAGGGATAAAGGTCTAGGGATTTGCAATCAACAACAAGCAATCTAGTTCTAGGTTAAAATGCATTCAATGGAACTTTAGATAACAATTCTCGTATCTAAGTCCAATTAAGGCACTAGAGACCATGGTTTTCCTAAAGTATATGATTCTCTTGATTAGGGCAGAGCTCGTATATCCTAAAATGCAATCTATCCAATTAGGGCATAAATTTAACATGTAGAACTTATTAGGTCTAAGAGAAAGAGATAATCATGCAACCATAAATCTTGTTACAAGTAATTCACAACCCTTATTCACAAGAAGCTAATTCAAATTATATTGCAATTATCCCTCAAATCCGTCTTCAAATTACTATATGTAAAGCCTTAAGGTGACAAGTCAAAGAACTTGAATCAAACAAAATATCCATAAAATAATCATTAAAAAGCATAAATATTCATGCTAGGCCATCATCCTAGCCCTAAAAAAGAGCTTAGTTATTCATAGAATACGAAAAGTATAGAAAACATGAAAAACTTATGAACGATGCAAGAGGATATAACAATGGCTGCTGTTTCACCTCTTTTTTGGTTGTGGTCAAAATCCTCTTCTAATTAGGTCTTTGCAATCCTTTCCTCACTGCACAGCTGATGATGCGGCAAGTAAATTTCGAAGTTAAATTACTTCAAACCCTTTTGACTGTACGTCCTCTTTTGGGCTTTGGGCTTCAATTGAATATGACCTAAAAAACCCAACATTGCGATTTCTGTATAGACTTGGCTGATTGATGTTTTGTACGAAAATCTTCATAACATCACCTAGAAAACTCAAAAGCATGATCCGTAATATTCCACTGAAAGCTAACTTCCATATCTTTCCAATGATATAAGCTCAACAGCTAGTTCCTTTTTAGAAAGTACAGTTTATTCCGTCAAGTTGGCTGGTCTGCACAGGACAGTTTCTGCTTCGAGGACGCAAAACTCGTTTTAATCACCAAATCTCTCATTTTTCTTGTTTCTTTATCTTTACTTCTCATACCTAAGAAGAACACAAAACTAAGTAAAATAGAACTGAATTCAGTAAAAACAATCACAAGAATCCAAATAAAAAATGTGTAAACTGTAAGGAATAACTGTTCAATCAAATATCCGAACTAAATCCTAGCAAATCCTTAGCATTTTCACTACACCTAACATGTGTGGACATTTTTAAAATTTTAATTGACTACTATATTTTTAAAATCCTTTAAAATCCTATTTTGACTACACCATGATTTCAAAGTCTTGTAAAATCCTCTTTTAAAGTCCTAATTGAATACACCTTGATTTTAAAGTCTATTAAAATCCTATAAAATCATAGCTTGACTACATCCGCCTTGGTCTTTGCTTGTCCTCAAGCAAACATAGAAAAGACTCAAGATTAAAGTGGTTAAGACTTTCCATATAGATTCCTGAAAGATTGAATTGAAACTGCAGCTCAAAAAAATAGATAAACATTGTAAGGATTCTCTTTTTTTTTTTTTTTTTGAAGGAAACTATAGTATATTCCTTGAGTGAAACCATTACAAAAGATCCATTACAAAGAGCCATTCAAGGCGACAAACTTTCCTCGACAAGTAAATGTACGATTAAACTTGGAGGAGAGTCGCACCAATCACAAACTTGACTCAAGGACAAACCAAAACGTGCAAGCCCATGGGCAATAACACTAGCTTGGCAGCGAGTATGGGTAATAGTAGCCTCAGTGATTGTAAGGAGTAACACCTTTATATCCTCTACTATTTGCCCAATATTGGATAAGTTAGTAGAATGATCTCTTGACGATTCCACAATCTGAATCGAATCGCTTTCATAATGGAAGTTTAGAAAACCCCGTTTACTGCCCAAACCAAGCCCTCTCTGACAACAATTTTTTCTCCCCATTCCACGATCCATCAACATTCATCTTAAGTCTTCCACTAGGCGGTGCTGACCATTTGGGAATCCCTTCATGTCGGGCTCTGGTTCCCGAGAATGCATTGGCCTTAGTGTTATCATACTCATGCCACCGGAGTACTGCCCTGGCCACACAAGTATTAGGTGAATCGTGTTTTTCTTCCCATAGTTGTTCATGGCCAACAAATCATTAGGAAAGAATCAAATTTGTCTGCAGGGATCAAATCAGCAATCTCTCCGATCCATATTAAGAAAGAGTTTGGGTGAGCATCCCTCGAAAGAATACCCAAGTGTGATGCAAGTCATGCACCCTTAGCGTATGGACACTCTTTCAATAAATGTATAACCGTTTCACCATGGGAGTTACACATCACACAACATTCGTCAGTGTGTCGATATGACGCCTAGCTAGAATAGCTCTGGTAGGCTCGAAGTTGTTGCAGAGTCTCCAAATGCACACCTTTACTTTTGGTAGAACATTCGCATCCCAAACTGGGTGCCACAGTTTCAACTACGAATTAGCATGAGAGGAAGATGATGAGACCCATTCAAAGGTTAACAACACCTTACAAAAACATTCTTATGGTATATGGCTGAAATTAATGCGATTAGTCGTATTAATTATAATTTTGATTAAAGTTTTTTTGTGTTTATATAATTAGCGTCATATGCCTTTTCTTTGGTTATATGATTAGCCAATGATTAGTACAACACTTGGACTTCAGATAGTTACATGCAAACAAGTATGATATGAGTGATCTCAAGATAATGAATGTAACCCATAGGCTTGCTCTGCATATCATATCTCCACTAATGTAAATGAATGCAACATCAAGGATCAAACGGTTTTTACAAGAGTTGTAACGTTAGGCTAAGTTATGGTCCACGAAAGAAAGAATTATACTAGTTTTTCGTTTATCAGTAGATTTTTCACTAAATTTTTGACACCTCCAACATTTTATTTTTCGTTTATATTTAGACCAGTTTTCCTTTGGTCTTTTACTGAAAAATTCATTTTTTTTTTTTTTAAAGATGTATTTTGTTTTCATGACTTTTATCAACGGGTGTGTGTGTGTGGTGATGCTATTTACACACTTCCTTTTAACTTCCACACAGTTATTTTTTTTATCAATTTTTGAACGTGAATTGATGAAGTTAAAAAAATTTAATAGAGAACGTGTGAAAAGTATAAAAAGATGTGTGAATAATATCACCCTAATATATATTCATGAAATGTTCTATAACTAGTGCTTTTGTCAGCTTGAGCTTGACGAAATGGTGAATCATCGAAATGGGAAGATCATGCGAAAGGAGTGGGTTCATGAAAACTTGTATGAAGTATATGAATCTCTCTCGTCGAGATATCGTATAACATGAGCGGGTCGATAATTATAATCCGTGACAGTGTTGCAGTTACAAATAATGTTATTATTTTAAAACATCATATATTTTTACGAATAATTTTCTCTAGTTAGAATTACAGTGCTAGATAAATATTCTTAACAAGATTATGTATGATCTTTTTAAAACATCATATATTTTTACTGATAATGTCCTCTTGTTAGAATTGCAATATCAGATAAATATTCTTAATTAATAAGAGATTGGTGTAGAAGACTAACTTATTGTATATTCTAACAAGTATCAACCATGAAGCAATGACGTTTACAATCTTATAAGATGATCATTCATATGTCGCGTCATGCAGTTTGATAAGAGAATATTGACTATAATTAAATGTAAATCATAGCCGGCAATGGTATTAATCTATGCCAGGATAATTATCTACCGCGAATCCTCTAAGAATATATATATAGCCGAGCTGTGTATTATAAAGAATATATAGCATCTGCATGACAACAAGAAGACAAGTTGCAGGTAGATGTTCTCAGCAAGATTACTGTTGTTGTCGGCGTCCAATATTCAGTCCTGGCCGTGGATTCTGATTACCACTGCCATGTTAGTCAATATTTAAATGAAAAATATATAAGAAGGATCAAAACCTAAGCTTTTACTATTGTTTAGCAATGTCTGATGAACTTTTGGAATTGTTCCACATTAATTCACCACGAATTTTTAGTTTGGTTTTCACCTCCACTCAACGATTCGCCTTCGGCAGTCAAATGTGTTAGAGTTTCTGTTATGTGGACGTTATGCACGTATGAGACCCTTAATTTAATCCTCAACAGTGACTATTATTTTAAGATACAAAAGGGAATTTATTAATTGAAAAAAATTTAAGTTATCAATTTTACCCCTCGTAATAAAAATAATTTGATAGAGGACTCCACTTACTGATAAAAATCAAAACCCCCTTTCCATAAGTTAGACATGTTTTTTGCATATTAATTAATCATGATTGATCAAATGTCCCTTATAAGCGTACTATGTGCGTCACGACATGATAAATTTAACAAAAAATGTAACACATTCGACGATAGCCGGTGAAATTTCAAGATAGTTCAAAACCGAATTAGAAATTCAAGATACAATGCGAAGAAATTGATACAATTTCAAATAGCGATCCAAAATTTTCTTCTGACTGTTAAGAACCGAATTAATAATAACAGTTTGCATGCATTGTTAAAGTCTCACATCGGTGGGGTGAAAAGAAACCAAGGGGTTTAAATGGTATTACCCCACTCTAACTAATACCGAAACTTTTTATGGTAAAATTTCACACCTGACGGATTGGTTAGGTGATAAAGTTGAAAACAGTATCGGTGTCGTTAGAGTGGGATGACCTGATGATCCAAAAATTCCAACATGTTATCAGAGCCCATGGTTGCGGGCTCGTGCAAGCCAACGAGCTTGTCACCACCAGGAAGGAAACAAGTCTGAGCTCTTAATATAAAGACGACCGTTGAGTTCCAATTGAAAACAAGTGGGCCCAACGTGAGACGACCTCTGAGTTTCAATTACCGATGTGGATCTCCACGTGTGAACCACTAAATGAGGTTACACGTGATGGGGCGTGTTAAAGTCCCATATCGGTGGGGTGAAAAGAAACCAAGAGGTTTAAATAGTATTACCACCCTCTAACTAATACAATCCTACCTGACGGATTGGGCATGTGGTAAAGTTGAAAACAGTATTGGTGTTATTAGAATGAAACGGGCCTAGCGATCCAAAAATTCCAACGTGCATTACTTGGCCATGACTAGATTCAAGTCAGTAGATCCAAGCAAGAACTCTAGATAATGATATCCACGTAATAGCCGACTCTGAGTCTTATTTAACTTAAAATCCAATCATTTTATTTTTCTAAATGTGGGCAAAGATACAATGGAAATTTGAACGTTTCTTTCGGACTAGTGGGATTATAATTTCAGTTGAGGACTCCCACGCTTCCTAAATTTTCATGCAAGCACAGTATTTTTTAAATTTAGTTGGATAAAATAGGAATTTCAACAGGTCGTTTTTTCAGTTGAGGACTCCCTTGCTTCCAGATTTCATGCAAGGACATTTTTAGGTTAAACTATAAGAAACCACTTTTGCAACGTATCGTACCACACAACCAATTTGCTTTCTTCTCTGCTTTTGGATTCTTGTTTGCCTCGATCGAGCCATATTTTAATTGCTCGATTTTGCGGAGGCAAAGATGACTATCCTCATTGAGCAGCCTGAGATTGGTAAACCCTCTACCCTTTGCTTTGATCTGTTTTTTCTTCGATCGAACACAGAACTTCGGATGCTTGGGCGAATGTTCTGAACCAAGCGAGCTACAAACCCTTTCCCTTTGTTCCTTGTTTATGATTAGTTAATTAATTATGATCTTAATTTGCTGATTAGGGTTACAAGTGGAGGAAAAGAAGATTATTTCTTCAGAGAACAATGGAGAAATGAATGATTTGGTATTGGATGGTGGGTTTGTGGTGCCCAAAGAGATCTCAAAAAATGATGGAATTGTGGCACAAGAAATTACAGGATCTAATGAGGCTTTCATTGCACTTGAAATCAATTCATTTGGCCAGTCGTTCAGGTCTGTAATATTATTTTCTTAATTTTTTGTCACATTTTTCATGTGGTTCTTATGAAATATCGAAGTCTGACATATGTTTATGCACAAATGCAAATTATGCAATGCAGGGATTATAATGCAGAAAGCGAAAGGCAGAAATCTGTGGAGGAATTCTACCGGTTGAACCACATTAATCAAACGCATGATTTCGTGAAGAGGATGAGGGAGGAGTACAGCAAGTTGAATCGAGTCGAAATGAGCATATGGGAATGTTGTGAGCTGCTCAATGATGTTGTGGATGACAGTGATCCGGACTTGGATGAACCACAAATTGAGCACTTGCTGCAAACTGCTGAAGCCATTAGAAAAGACTATCCCAATGAAGATTGGTTGCACTTGACTGCTCTTATTCATGGTATATTCGCAATTGAAATTCTTTATTCTGATTTTAAATCTAATTACACATTTTTAAAAGTGCAGTTAACCGCACTGTAGATGGACTCCTATATAATTGTTTATAGATAGAAATAGAATTCCACAACTGCTTCTGACTTTTTTCATTAGAGTTTACCATATTCTTCTAGGATTTGATAAAGTGCTTCTTCTTGCATTTGACTTCAGCTTGTATTGGTTTCAGATCTCGGAAAAGTGCTTCTTCTTCCTAGCTTTGGACAGCTTCCTCAATGGGCTGTCGTTGGTGAGCATTATGTTTTGCCTATTGATATGTGATACACCTTTTCCATTTTTGAGCTATTTAATGAAAAATAACCCAAATGTTATGCTGCAGGAGACACACATCCTCTCGGGTGCGCTTTCGATGAATCCATTGTTCACCACAAGGTATAATTTACTCTCAAAGATTAATTAGTTGCACTAAGTAAACATCTTAAATCAATAAAGTTACATAAAAATTCTTGCCCTTGCAGTATTTCAAGGAAAATCCAGATTGCAACAATCCTTCCTACAACACCAAAAATGGGATTTACTCAAAAGGATGTGGACTAGACAATGTCATGATCTCATGGGGTCATGATGACTACATGTACTTGGTACGTCTTTCGCTAAATCGCTTCAAATGAACAATTTTGGACATTTCTATCATTAAACCCTGATTTTGTTAACCTGTATGTTCAAATCAATCTGCAGGTGGCCAAGGAAAACGGAACAACTTTGCCTCAGGCAGGATTGTTCATCATCCGGTATCACTCATTTTATCGTAAGTACATCACCAAATTCCCCCGGACTTGAAATTACTCCATCCATTGTGACAAATATTAAGCTTCCAATTTATTATGTTGCAGCTTTACATAGTGCAGAGGCATATACACACCTTATGAACAAAGAGGACGAAGAGAATCTAAAGTGGCTTCAAGTATTCAAGTAAGCTCCATTTCTAATTCAACATATACATAATACATACATATATATATATATATATATCTTGTGATTGCCAAATTGCATGGACCAAACTGACCTTATTTGTGCCTTTTTTGTTATCATTTGCAGCAAATATGACCTCTACAGCAAGAGCAAAGTTCGAGTTGATGTCGAAAAAGTTAAGCCATATTATTTGTCCCTCATTGAGAAGGTGAGTACTGTTCACCGAGCACATTCCAAATTTTTCGATCATTCACCAACTCATATTCTGATTTGGATGTGAATTCTTTTTTGCAGTATTTCCCAGCAAAGCTCAGATGGTGATCCGTTCAGGTTTTCGACACAATTGATATATTAAGGAGAATTGCACCTTTCTGTTCTGCTTCAAGACTTCATCTGTCCAGTGATGTACATAGTGTTTGGTTAAGAAAAGAGGCTGTTGAGTTGTATTTCATGTTTGGAACATTTAACAAATGTATTCTTGTTGTGCTGCTGCACCAAATTCAAACATAAATAAAGAAAAACGAATTTCAGCATATCTTTCATTTCAGTAATTATTCCAAATGCTTCCAATTATTCTTCTTTCTCAACCTTTATAGGTTTGCTCGAAAAAATTCTGAATCCGCTACTATCTATGCCCAAAGTTAATTTACATCCATCCATAGCACATTTCAGAAAAATGGTCAGCGCTCATGTCTCATTTCTTCAACTGCATGGTACCCCCGAGGGTATTCTATCTCTTTCTCACTCATCACTCGTACTAAGTTGATGAGTGATAAAAAAGAGGCGCATATATTGCTGTTGCATGATATTTCTCCACCCCAACAGATTTCTTGAGAATTAGTCCCCACCAGGACAAATCACTGTTTGGAATTTTGTTAATCAAGCTGTGATTAGTTAAGTAATGAAGAAAAAGATCAAAGAGCCAAAGCCGTGCGTTCTTATTATTCAAATCCCATATTCAAAGTGACCGATCCACTAGTATTATAATATAATCATAACCCTGCAACGTCAGAAGAGGTCTCGAATTTGATTCCCTTCTCGTCCGAAAGCCAAACATAAAAAAATTAGAATATAAAAGTAACTATTCTTACTATTCATCATTTAAAAAATTTCCTTCTCAACCAAAAAACGGTTAAAAGTTTTTTTGATGAACCTAACACGGAGAATGACTTAGTTGTCATTTGAATATATTGCAAAATATAATATCGTTACAAGATAATAGCTTATGATAACAGAAAATATATTGCATGAAACAAAAGAAGTGTGACCTTATTATATGCATTTGACCTATTATATCAAATCTAATAACTCTTATCAGATAAAAGCGATTTTCAGTGTAGCACATACAAGTGAAATGACACTTAAAAAAAAATTCCTCCACTTGTGTAATAACATCACCGTAGTTCAGGCAAATTGAAAAATATCTCCACCATGTGATGCAAAACTAATTAATTCCATTAGCATATAAAAATTAAATAATACACAAATATTTGCTAACTTAAATTGTTTTAATTAAATTTAAAAAAAACTAGCTATTTATAAAAATAATACGTATGATACACCGGTCATTATAGATTCTGCGTGCATTTCTTATCAGAAACTGGAAAAAAAAAAAAAAAAAAAAAAAATTAACCCCTTAAATTAAACAAAGAAGGTTGCACGTGCCGTGCACACGTTCGTCTGTTCTGTTCTGTTCCGTTATGTTCTGTTCTGTTCTGTTCTGTTCTGTTCCGTTCTGTCTGTTCTCCTTCCACCGGGCATCAGCTCTTCGTCTTCTTCCCTGTCAAAGCGAAACCACCACAGACGCCATAAATTTTCTCAGATTTCTTACCATTTTCGACCCAATCCAAATTTCTCAAAAGGTTCAAGCTTTCACGTATTTACCTAATTTACCCCACAATTTCTCGTCCAAGCTCTGGTCTTTGATCCAAAAATCTCACCACTAAGTCCAATTCTCACAAACCCCGAATCCCCAACACTCAGAATTCGACTCAGCAATCGGTTTCCAGCTAGGGTTTTCATCTCTGTGATGAGTTTGGCCTCTTCAGGATGGCTCAAAGCGCCCCCCTTCTTCTCCACCTTTTCATCCTCAACCTCTTCATCAGCTTCGCCATAAACCCTAGCCTCTGCGCTGATTCCGACGATGAATTTTCAATTGTCGCGTTCGAAATTCACGGGGACTATTCGCCTCCTTCTCCGCCGCCGGTTCCGCCGCCGCCCCACCCTCCCCCGCTCTCGTGTCAGGGGGGTCTCAATGGAATTGGGTCGCTGGACACCATTTGTGAGCTGAATTCCAGTTTGATTCTTGAAGATAATGTGTATATAGAAGGAAATGGGAGCTTATTTATACTTTCCGGTGTTAATTTGAGCTGCCCATTTTTGGGTTGCGAAATTGTGGTTAACATTAGTGGGGAATTCAGTTTAGGTAGAAATTCAATGATTATTGCCGGGTTAGTTACGGTTAATGCTTCGAATGCGAGCTTTTTAACTGGCTCAGTGGTAAATGTTACGGCATTGGCGGGTGCACCCCCTGCGCAGACTAGTGGCACCCCGGACGGTGTTCAGGGTTCTGGTGGAGGGCATGGCGGGAGAGGTGCTAGTTGTGTGATTGATAATACGAAGCTCCCGGACGATGTTTGGGGTGGGGATCCGTATGCATGGTCATCGTTAAATGAGCCGGTGAGTTATGGGAGTAAGGGTGGAACAACTAGTAAGGATGAGAAGTATGGTGGGGAAGGAGGTGGGAGGATTTGGTTGGAGGCAAGAAGTTCAATTGAACTTAGTGGGAGTGTTTTGGCTGATGGCGGTGATGGTGGGATTAAGGGTGGTGGAGGGTCAGGGGGCAGCATATTTGTCAAAGCTCGTAGAATGTATGTACTTTACCTGTTGTGTGTTTAATTTGAAACAATGACCCAATAACGATTATGTCTATTAATATGCTCAATCATGGAGGCTAATAGTTTGTTTGATTGGTTGTTACGTACCTCTTTCATTGCGTAACTACAATTATTTTCCTTGAAGAGCAGGACTGGAAGTGGCAGGATAAGTGCAGTGGGGGGTAATGGATTTGCTGGAGGAGGAGGTGGAAGAGTTTCCATCAAAGTTTTCAGCAGGCGTGATAATACAGATATCTTTGCTCATGGTAAGTAAAAAGTTATCATTTTGTAATATAATTTGTACATCAAAGCAAATAACTTGATTAAGTTTCTCTTTGGTATATGTAGAGGAAGAACTTATTGAGAGAACCATTGGAACTACTTTGTTTTTGTACATTACAACCGGTATGTTGATGTTCTGCTTCTTCTGGCAGGGGGAAGGAGTTTAGGCTGTCTGGAAAATGCAGGTGCTGCAGGGACATATTATGATGCTGTACCTCGGAGACTTATAGTCAATAATCATAACTTGTCCACACAGACTGACACGCTTCTGTTAGAGTTTCCCAAACAGCCACTTTGGACAAATGTTGATATCCAAAATCATGCCAAGCTTTGGTTCCTTTGTATTGGAGCCGTGTTCAGGTCATTGAAGAACTAAACTAACTTCTATTGCTTTGCGATGAAGGGCTTTTCTTGTCTTAGTATTAATAAAAAATACAAATATTCTATTTGAAGTCATATTATGCTGAAATTGTAATGTATTGTGCAGGTTCGAGGTCAAATTCGTTTATCATGTGGTGCAGTTTTGAGTTTTGGTCTTGCACATTTTGCTTCATCAGAATTTGAGTTAATGGCAGAAGAGCTTCTGATGAGTGATTCTGTTATCAAGGTAATCGTAAGACTTATCCTTTTTCCTTTCCTTCTTTCCTTTCATAAATGTTTGACAATCAGGCATAAATAAATTGGCTGTGGAAGCGGAAATAGAAAGTGCAAAAACAGATACACACGCACACCTCATATCTTGAAATATTTTAAAACTTGAATGTCTGCTGTCTTTTCCTGATAAACTCAGATATTTGGGGCTCTTCGAATGTCTGTCAAAATGCACTTGATGTGGAATTCTAAAATGCTTATAGATGGTCTTGCTGATGCAATTGTGGCAACATCCTTGCTTGAGGCAAGCAATGTAGTGGTTCTCAGGGTATGTTGAAACTAGAACCTTGATTGTACACCTAGGAAACAGATGGAACCTTGATTTACACTGTCAAATCATGCTTCCGTATTTGATTGTCAGGGGGCATCTGTGATACATTCTAATGCGAATTTGGGAGTTCACGGACAAGGTTTCTTGAATTTGTCTGGGCCAGGAGATCTGATTGAAGCACAACACCTGATTCTGTCTCTATTTTTCAGTGTCAAGGTAAGTTGCAGATTTGGTGTGTATTTTTAAGTATTCATCATTTCGTTAATACCAGGTTTTATGAATTGTTGGTGCAGAGGTTTTAAAGTATCCACCAAAATATCACATACCTAGAATTGTTGGCATCTGAGGGACAATTATGTTGGCACAGTTTTCTGTTACTTAAATTTGGAAAATTATATTGATTTGTTGATTTGCTTTTTCACAGTATCAGCAAATCCACTTACAAATATGTGAACGTATTCTCATCCATCCAGTCTGATTTTGTTTCATGTGTGAATTTTGAAGTGTACCATATGATTGTGCACTATTTGTATCTTGTGGCATGTACATGCTGAATCTTCTTCTTTTACTACTGAAGATTGGACCTGGATCTTCACTGCAAGGGCCTCTGGAAAGTGGTGGTGGTAATTTGACGTAAGTTTTAAATTCATAGTTCTCAATGATGTCATTTTTTTCCTTTGGAAGTGATTCTCATTTTGGGACTGGCAGGAAACCCAAACTCAACTGTGAACTTCCAAACTGCCCCATGGAATTACTTCATCCACCCGAAGATTGTAACATGAACTCTACATTGACCTTCACTCTTCAGGTCTCCCATTGATCCAGATTGGGAACTAAGTTCTTTGGCAATTTATTTAAATTTTTAAGAAGGCTGAACAGAGTCCACCTTGTGTTGCTGATAAATGGTTGGCTTCCTGCTTCAGATCTGTCGAGTTGAAGATGTTATTATTCAAGGCAGTATAACTGGATCTGTTATACATTTTCACTGGGTTAGAGCTGTAGAGGTCCACTCTTCTGGGGTAATTAGTGCATCTGGCCTAGGTATGCATTTGGACTCTCAGTTTCTTTTTAACAGTTTTGACTCAACATGTAACCTGGATGTTTTCTTGGATTTGAAGCGATAAAGTATTACCTAAACCATGCCTTCTAAGATTATAGGGATTTCTATTTTATACACAGGCTGCCCTGGTGGGATTGGTAGAGGAAAGTTTTTCACAAATGGGCTTGGTGGCGGTGGTGGGCATGGTGGCAAAGGTGGGGATGGGTATTACGATGGAAATTTTATTGATGGTGGTGTTTCCTATGGAGATGCTGATTTGCCGTGTGAACTTGGTAGTGGTAGTGGAAATGATAGCCTAGCTGGTGCAACTGCAGGTGGTGGTATCATTGGTAAGAAATATAAAACAAATATAATAAAGAATGTGGAGAAAGTTTTAGAAGATATCAGCAGATCAATGGATGATTTTCTTTTTGTGATCGATAGCTATTGGGTCATATATCCTTTTTTGAACAGTAACATGTGTTTTTTCCATCCCTAAACAGTAATGGGTTCATTGGAGCGCTCATTGTCAAGTTTGTCTCTTGATGGTTCACTTAGATCCGACGGAGAATCCTTTGGAGAAAAATATTTGGAGAAAAATGATAGGGTCTTTACAAATATAGGTCCTGGGGGTGGTTCTGGTGGAACTATTCTATTGTTTGTTCAAACATTGGCACTTGGTAATTCTTCTACAATCTCAACTGTTGGTGGACATGGTAGTCCTAGTGGTGGTGGCGGAGGAGGTGGTGGAAGGATTCACTTTCACTGGTCAGATATACCAGTTGGGGATGCATATCTACCCACAGCAAGTGCGAATGGAAGCATCATTACTGGGTTAGTATCCGGAAATAGATACTGCTTTTCACAATTTTGACATATATGCATTGTACGTTGTTGAAGTAAAATTCTTTGAGTACTACCATCATTTGCTCACTTAATGATAGGTGTACTAGAACCTGTGCCACTTCTAGTAAGTTTCTTTAATATAAACATTGTTTTCAATATAACATAGTTTCTTTGTATAACAAGTTGTTTCTGGTGTTGAGATATCACTCAAGTTTTAACCCTCTTTTCGTCTCCTTGGTGCAGGGGAGGCTTCGGTAGAGGTCGTGGTCAGGCTGGACAAAATGGGACTGTTACTGGAAAGGCCTGTCCCAGAGGGCTTTATGGTATCTTTTGTGAGGTAGCTTCGCTATTTGTATTTGATGACATTTTGACTTACTATTAAATCAAGCATCGCATTAAGAAACATGTTGTATAAGTTAAGTTTTGTTGTTGTAGACTTATTTTTAAAATTCTAGTTGATGCCCGTTTTACATTGTTTAATTGGAAAGTTTGTTGGCTAGTTATGTTAGCAAGATCTTGGTCATATTATATTCATATACATATTTACCTCTGTGATTATAGTAATGAACATGCTTTCAATGAGTTTGCTTAGTTTCTCTTGGTTTTCATGTTTATGTTTATGTTTTTTTTTTTTTTTGGCGGGGAAAATATCATTTTTAAGTTCACTATTTGACCAAATTGTACTGCAGGAATGCCCTGTTGGCACCTTTAAGAATGTGAGTGGCTCTGATAGAGCCCTTTGTCATGCTTGCCCATCTTTGGAGCTTCCACATCGTGCCATATATGTCACGGTTCGAGGTATCCCTAAATTCTACTCTGGCTACTTTGGGCAAGAGTTTTGCTATGGTTTTCTTGTGAGCTTATTTAAAGAACTGGAATTTGTGATCGATTGGATCTTTTTTGTTGAGAGTGGTGTTACATGGTTTGCCTTGATTATGTTTTCTTTGGGTAAATCATCTCTGTAACTTCATTCAATTTGGTCAGGTGGTGTCACCGAAACTCCATGTCCGCATAAGTGCATTTCTGACAGATATCACATGCCTAAGTGTTATACAGCATTTGAAGAGTTGGTTTACACTTTTGGCGGACCATGGTGGTTTGGTTTTATTCTGTTAAGCATCCTCATCCTGTTAGCTCTTGTGCTTAGTGTTGCACGGATGAAGTATGTTACTGGAGACGAATTACCGACTCCTCTACCTGCTCGACAGGGCTCTCGTTTAGATAATTCCTTCCCTTTCCTGGAATCGTTGAATGAGGTTCACCTACCAATCTTAACTTTGGCTACTTCAGTTTTATAACTGGAATAATGGTTATTTGAAAACCACATTACAGTACCCTGTAATGTGTGACATATCATGTTAGATGTGACAATCCTGTTTTCGTGTAGGTTTTGGAAACAAATAGAAACGAGGAATCTCAGAGTCATGTGCATAGGATGTTTTTCATGGGGCCAAATACATTCAGTGAACCTTGGCATCTACCTCATTCCCCTTCAGAACAAGTCACAGAGATTGTGTAAGCTCTCTTTCGCTTTATGTATTATGACTTTGGTGGTCGGATGCCCACTGAAAAATAATGGCCACAAGTCATGCTTTGAGCTTGATAATTTAACTCATTGTTTCATATTAATTCAAGTTACGTAAACTTCTGTAAGTGTTTTAAAGTATTTCATGACATGTCAGGTATGAGGCTGCATTCAATAGATTTGTGGACGAGATAAATGGTTTAGCTGCTTATCAGTGGTGGGAAGGATCAGTCTACAGCATTCTTTGCGTGTTTGCCTATCCACTTGCCTGGTCATGGTTACAGAGTCGAAGGAAAAAGAAGTTACAACAACTTCGTGAATATGTTAGATCAGAATATGATCATTCGTGTTTGCGTTCTTGTCGTTCACGTGCACTGTATGAAGGACTCAAGGTATATCTAAAGAAGTCATAAATTCTCTTCCCAACATCTTTTGAAGTGTACCTAATTGGAGACATTTTGTTAACAGATGCATTAACAGTTTTAGCATCATTTACTGTTTTGGGACGCAGGTAGCTGCAACTTCTGATTTAATGCTTGCATACGTGGACTTTTACCTTGGTGGAGATGAGAAAAGAGCTGGTCTTCCTCCCCGTCTTCATCAGCGATTTCCATTGTCATTAATTTTTGGAGGAGATGGAAGTTACATGACGCCTTTCCATCTTTGCAGTGATAACATTCTCACTAGCCTCATGAGTCAGGTTATCTACCTACCTTTAGGGTTGTGTTCAATGTGAAGTTGTTTCCTATTGATATTTTTATAAAGCAAAGTTGTGATCGTTATATTTGATCTGCTTTCAGAGTATTCCACCTACCATCTGGTATCGGCTTGTAGCTGGTCTAAATGCTCAACTGCGATTGGTTCGGCGTGGTCACTTAAGGTTAACTTTTGGTCATGTTATCAGCTGGCTTGAAACGCATGCTAACCCTACTCTTAGGCCATATGGCGTACATGTTGATCTTGCCTGGTTTCAGCCAACAGCGTCTGGGTATAGCCAGTTTGGACTTTTGATATATGCTATCGACAACGAAAGTGTGCCACCAACACTGGAGGCTCAAGATGCATTGTTGCTGCGGGATTATCTGTCACGGTAACATTCAGCTCCTGATTATCTTTCTAGCAAGTTACGTATCATATGGCTCATGTTTCTTCCACCCTATTTGCAGTACGCCAAGAACTCATTGGGAAAACCCATTTGAGCATTTGAGACTCATCGACCATTGGATGTCACAGAAAAGATTTTCTGGAGGCATTTTACACAGCAAGAGCGTAAGGACATTTAAAGAGAAGATAGCTATATTTTATCCGTATTCTTTCATAGTTTATAATGGCAAACCGGTTGGCCATCAGGTATTGAACAGGCCTACATTTATATTGTACTGACTTGGTCCTTTGTCATTCCTCATTCTGATTTCCAGTTGTTCTTAGACGTTTTCTAATTTTTCCCTCCCTACTTTCTTCCGTTCTCGCAGGATCTTGTCGGTTTGTTCATCTCTATTCTACTCTTGGGAGATTTTAGCATAGTCTTGCTCAGTTTGCTGCAGCTATATTCTATTTCACTGTTGAACTTTTTCTTAGTCTTATTTATTCTTCCTCTCGGTCTACTGTTTCCCTTCCCGGCTGGAATCAGTGCTTTGTTTAGTCGTGGACCTAAACGGGCAGCAGGTCTTACGCGTATATATGCTTTATGGAACATCACATCCTTGATCAATGTCGTAAGTTGCCTTGAATCCAGTGGCTTTCGTATTCAAAACAATGACATAGGGTAAAAGCAAGCGATGCACATTTTCAACGGCGTGATTCCTGACATTTTTCGGTTGTTACAGGGTGTTGCGTTTACGTGTGGATTGATTCATTATGCGGCCCACTCGAGGAAAAAGCACTCCAACTTTCAGTCCTGGAATTTTAGCATGTAAGTTTTTCAACCCGTCATGGCAGCAAACTGTTTATATCCCTGATTGCAGCAACTTCAGTCCTCACTAATGAAAGTTCTCGCATCAATTCAGGGATGAAAGTGAATGGTGGGTGCTTCCCTGTGGCCTAGCACTGTGTAAACTCGTGCAGTCGCGGCTCATCGACTGCCATGTGGCGAACCAGGAAATCCAGGATCACTCATTGTACAGCAATGACCCCGACGTTTTCTGGCAGTCATGAAAGAGGTTCATTGACAAAGTTCAAGTTTTATTTATTTTTAATTTTTGGTTTAATTTTTTTGGTAAATATGAACCGTATATAGATTTTTCTTTTTCGATCGAGGTCATTTTTTAGATTGTGGCCTGTCTTATGGAAAAAGAAAAGAAAAAAGAAAAGTTCTCGTACATATGTTTCGAGACATCATGGATAGCATCATAGCAGTTGCCAAATATTTCAACAGACTCCATGCCTTTCGTCCATTTGCTTGTGCCGGTGTATGCAAATCGGTTTTGCTCGCTATGGTCATATATTTGGCTGACATTATGATAAAAACCGTCGTTATCGATCCTCGAAAGTCCGAATTCATGACATGTTTGATTACGAAACGATCGTGTTAAAATGGCTTGATGTATATGCTAATGGTGTTTTGTGAGAGGAAACGGAACTTTTCAAAGGAACACAAGGTCAAATTTTGAGAACGCACGGACATTGGAATTTACAATTGTGATCTTATGAATGAGGATCCTCTTTGGATTCCCCGTGTGAGGATTCTGGGGATACTCAAATTATGTTCGTTCATTATATATTCGGATAGAGGATCCTTATTCAATTTGAAGGGACTTAACATGGCCCCACTTCATACTTTATTTTTTAGGCAAGCCAACGGAGTAGGATTTGCTTTCTTCTTTTTTCCTCTTCTATTTGACGGTAACGGTTAAACTACGTTAACATCTTATATTAATTTTTCATGAAAAGGGAAAGACAAAATAGAAAATATGAGGAAATGAGGGAAGGGGATGAAAAGATGAGAGGAGAGAATCTTAATCCCAAGCCAACGCATTATTCTTCCAAAGTCCAAACTTATTTGGAGGGAGCTGGTGGGTGGGGGTTGGGGTGGGGTTTGGGCAATATTTAAAATATTGGTATATGTAAAAGAATTTGAATCTTGTATGATTCTTTTTGTGAGGATTCTGAAGATTCATTAATCGTATTTATTTATCGTACATTGTACGATTATAAATTACTTTTAATTAATTTATTTAAAATTAAACATAAATAGTATCTAACAAAAATTGACCGCTCGATGTACGATGAACAGACATGATTTACGGATTTTCAGGATCCTCATAAAGAGGATTCGAAGAGGGATCCTGTTGGTCTGTAAAAATATTGATATGTAAATTTATGAAAATATTGATGGATATATTGGATATCGATATTGATATCGGTTGCTTTCAATAAAAATGATAGGGTGGTACACGGGGTGGTACACCACGTGTCACTATACAAATGGTGAGATATGTGTGTTAAAAAGTTAATAATTTCAAAAATAAAATTTCCCATCACTTACCACCAGTGTTCTGGTCACAATGAAAAATTTCTTCATTTTTGCTATTTCAAATTGCGGTTTAATAATATAAGGAACTTTAACGAAAAGATCCAGTACTGTTCACTTTAACGAAAAATTACATTTTTACACTAAAAAGTTAATCCTAATACTATTTACTTTAGCATTTATTTTGTCCTTATCGTTAAAACTCAAAGTTTTCAAACATTTTTTTATTAGTTTTCCTTTAATAATATTCTCTTTCATTTATGATTGAAAATTTTAAACTCAACTTTAAATGTCGAGTTTAACACTTAATTAAAAGCTGAATCGTTGTATAATTTAGTCCAGAACGCACACCACAATTATCACAGTATCAAGGAACAAGATTTTTATTCTTTGGTACGATGCGGCAGCAGTTAATTGGTGGAAGTTAACCAAGTACATACGGAATCTAATTCTAAACCTTCTATTTCGTTTCTTGGTCTGACAGCCGGAATCTAAACCCTGTATATGGTTAATGGAGGATGACTAATCCTAAGAATAAAAAGCCAATAATATTCAAAACTCTGTATTGGGTCGCAAAACATAACTAGATTAATAATCATTAGCATTTGTCTGTATACTTTATGCGTATGAACACATTTTTTTAGAAAATGAGAATGAGAGGGGAGAGAGAGACAGCGAAGAGCGGGAGGTTTTTTTTTTTTTTTTAATATTTGAGATATTTTAACATTACCTGTAGCTGAGATTTCAATAAAAAACAGTAAAATTTGGACATGTGGAATTATATTGTTGCCCATTAATTTTTTTTTTTGTGATAGAAGATTAAGTAGTCTTTTTACCCTTTTTAAATTGACAAAAATGGTTTCATTAATTAATAGAGATGCGATTTTCACACATCATTTTTCTTTTTCTACATTACTCTCGTTCTATTTTATTTTATTTAATCTAAAGATTAGAATTCTTCTTTCATATTTTATACTTTCATTCTCCTTTACGGTAGTCAATATAAAAACTAGAGATAAAACCGTAAAAGTCATGTTCTAATTAAAATAATGAAAACCAAACCATCGTCCTCTCCATATAAACGTGACAAATACGATATTATTGTTGCAAGTGTGCATTTGTCACGCCTCACTAATTCACAAAAAAATAGACTAAAAAGGTATCGGGTGAAAGGGCCACACCAGCGACAAGCATTACTGCCATTCTCTGTCAAAGCACCCAACCTTCTCTCTTCCTCTGTCTCTCTCGGTGAGTCTGAGGCCTGACAGGAATAATGGGGCAGCAGAGCTCGGAAGCTCCACTCCTTGGCAGTCATGGTTTGGCCAATAAGAGCAAAAAGACTACCAGTCCTCTCTGGCTTCTCCTGTTTACGTTTCTAGCCATCATCATTTGTCAGTTCTCTCTCTCTCTCTCCGATCATTTTATAGTTTTGATCTTCTCTGGTGTATATGTACATATATGTAAATATATAAATCTATATATATATACATGTGTGTGTGTGTACGATCTCTGTGTCTGGCTTTTCTCGTTGTACAGACTTTCAAACATTTTTATTTAAGGAACCAATTTTTTTTTTTCCATAAGTTTGACTTTATACAAGCCAAGTGTTGGTGCTTAAGTTTGCAGCTATGGAGGAGACCAAAAATTTTCATAATTTAAATTTCATTCTCATAAAGTAATTTCCACCATCCGTTCACTTTCTCCAGAAATTTTGCCATGTGAGGGTAAGAACAATTCTTCCTCACAACGGAATCACAGTAAATGAATACGCAAACATAACTCAAGAAAATTACAAAACAAATAAGTTTTTACATGCACGTTAAACTATAATTTGTTAGTAAAAAAAAAACGACTTACGAAATTTTTGTTCATCATCCCCAAATTTAACATATTATATCACATTTTTTGGGAAGTGGGAATCTACCTTTTTTATAGAATACTTGTTTGTGCAAAGTAGAAACATAATTATTGGCCATACTTTGTAAAGATAAATGGTTTAATAATTGACCATTTTTCTATTTTTCGTTTAATTTTCTAGTTGTAGGCCTTATATTTGGCGGGGACACAAATGGCTGGTTACTTGAAGGATCAAACAAACACAATGATGGGAAATTTGGAGGCAACGAATCTGACATAGTTGAGTCAGAAAATGGAGTTGTTGCTGCAGATGATGCAAGGTGTTCCGAAATCGGAGCATCAACGCTCAGGCAAGGAGGGCATGCTGTTGATGCAGCAGTGGCAACTGCATTGTGCCTTGGTGTTGTTAATTCCATGGCAAGTGGGATAGGAGGTGGAGCTTTCATGCTTGTGAGATCTTCAGCAACCTCCCAAACCCAAGCTTTTGATATGAGGGAAACTGCCCCATTAGCTGCCTCACAGGTCTTGAAATCCTATCTTTTCGGTTGAAATGCTAGTTTGCACTGGAGAGATTGTTTGTGCAGGAAGATCGGACGCGCTGAGAAAACCCCGCTTCTAATTTTCTTCGACTTTGATCCCATTTATTGACATGGTTGATCCTTTAGAGCTTCAAGTTTTTGTTAACCTAAGCGATTAGAAACCTAATTTCTGAGAAATGATGATTCTACACCTTAAAACAATTAACTATGTCATAGGATGGGGGTCAAAGTTTAAGAAAACTGAGTAGAAGCGAGGTTTTCTCAGGGTACCCTGCCAATGGATCCAATCTAATCTCTTAGGTAAATATTCGCAGTAATTTTGTTCTGCATTTTGTGTGTAAATTGTTATTGTGAACAAACAGAACATGTATGAGAGCAATCCGAAAGCCAAGACTGAAGGTGCACTGTCAATGGGAGTTCCGGGTGAGATAGCCGGTCTCCATGAAGCTTGGTTGCAACATGGGCGTATCGCTTGGAGGACTTTATTTCAACCTGCAATAAAACTAGCTAGAGATGGATATGTGGTTGCTCCTTATCTTGGACGATATCTAAGGTCATTAAGAGATGACATTTTAAGTGATCCCGGCTTAAGGCAAGTGTTTGCACCAAATGGGAAGATGTTAAAGGAAGGCGATACATGCTACAATGTGGAACTTGGCCGGAGCTTAGAGGCGGTGGCAGAACTTGGGCCGCAAGCATTCTATAACGGCACTCTTGGCGAGAAATTAGTCAAGGATGTGAAAGAGGCTGGTGGGATCTTGACAATGGAGGATCTGAGGAATTACAAGGTGAATGTTGTGGATGCAGTGGCTGCGAATGTGTTGGGCTACACTATTTTTGGAATGCCTCCTCCTTCGAGTGGAACATTGGGGCTCTCTTTGGTGGGTTATTTCTCTTTACCATTTTGTTCTTCATCAAACTCGATAGCTTATGAAAGCAAGAGTTTTCGATCCTAATGGGATGACGATGACAATGCATTTTGAAACACAGGTTCTGAACATTTTCAACAGCTATGGAACTTCAGATGCTGCAAAAGGAGATCTTGGTCTACACCGCTTGATTGAAGCGTTGAAACACATGTTTGCAATCCGAATGAACTTGGGCGACCCTGCGTTCGTAGATACAACTAAATACGCCTCTGCTATGCTTTCCCCATCATTCGCAGAGAAAATTCGGCAGAAGATATTTGACAGCACGACTTTCCCTCCTGAGTACTATCTGCACAGGCATGATGTTTCGACTTTTCTGGTTCAAATTAGAGCTTTTCTTCTAAGTCATTACTCTAAAGTTCTTTCAGCTCACAATGATTCAGGTGGAGTCAGCTCAGAGATCATGGAACAAGTCATTTCTGCATAGTAGATGCAGACAGAAACGCAGTTTCGGTTACTAGCACCGTAAATTACCCATTTGGAGCTGGAGTGCTTTCTCCTTCTACCGGAATTCTGCTCAACAACGAGATGGGTGACTTTTCAACCCCAACGGATATATCCCCCGACCATCTCCCTCCTGCTCCGGCAAATTTTATCGAACCGAACAAGAGGCCTTTATCTTCCATGACTCCGCTTATTATCACAAAGGTACAGAAACTACTGCATTGCATACTATGTGTCCTTAAGATAATAGTAGCCAATAACAGGGAATTTTTTCGGCATTTGCAGGACAATCAGTTGGCCGGGGTTCTTGGCGGCAGTGGCGGAATGAACATAATTCCAGCAGTAACACAGGTTTTCCTTAATCATTTCGTGTTAGGGATGGACCCGTTAGATGCAGTTCAAAGTCCAAGGATCTACCACAGGGTTTGTTTTCTTGATTCAGATCATAGCCATGATAGATATTATGAACTCTTTACGTTTGTTTAATTTATTCTTTTAATTCCGTGCAGCTGATACCGAACATAGTTTGCTACGAGAACATGACTGTCATAGATGGCGATCACATCGAGCTTTCAGACGAAAGAAAGCTGTTCTTGCAACAGCGGGGTCATCAGTTGCAGGCTCAGGCAGGGGGAGCCATCACTCAGCTCATTGTTCAAACCCTTCAAAATCCTGCAAACATAGGCCGGAAAGGCGGAAAGAATTCTAATGAACAAATATTTCACGGTAGGCTCACTGCTGTAAGTGACCCGAGAAAGGACGGGAAGCCTGCAGCTGTATGATTGCAAGTTTCTGTAGATTAGGAAGGAGAGTGCCTTGTGGGATATTTAGTCTTGCTGTGCAGATTTGTTAGTACATAGAAAGACATCATGTGTAGCTTAGGTTGTGCTTCCTCAGACATCAACAAGATCAAATGTTACAAATTTCCACAATGTTCTACTTGCCTTTGTGTTTTTGAATGAATTTCAACAAAGTTAGTGTATTCAAGCAAAATAAACGACGATTTTCATTAACAAAGAAAAAAAATATGGTATTTATCCTCTTTGCAGTTATTGTACAACAGGCAAACACAAATAAATTCAAACCCTTCGAGTAACTCGATACAATGCATAGCGAACTAGCATCTACAACGGCATCTTTCTAAGTCATTTTGTCCATCAGCTGAATTGGCGCCAGAATGTTAGACTTGCTCGTCTCAACAATGCATCCATTCATGACCATTTCTTCTAGCATGAAATGCGCTTTCTCCAAATGGAACATGATGTCTAGTTCACACTGCGAAGGTGAACAGAGAAAACAATATAGTTGGAAGTAAATACACAAAACTGCAAGATTAACTCGAAAGTTGGAAGAAAAAGAATACTTAGTTAATCTGTTTTGGAAGAGGAGCTTACCACATTGCCAAAATGGCGGTCCATGGTTTCAACCAACAGATGTATGAATTCCAAAATTGCAAGCTCATTCTGCAATGGAAATGACAAGAAGAGAGAAACAGCGATTAAGAAGACATGGTTGGAGGCATCAAAAGAACAGGGTTGTGTTGTTAGTAACTTACTTCATCATTGTCGACTCCAACCAGAAAAAACAACGAAGCATAGCGCCTGTACACAATTTTGTAGTTCCGGTGCTCAACAAACGAACACTGTTCCATGTACAATACACATCAGCATCAAAGACATGTATAACGCCTGTTGCATAATATCTACTAATAACAAACAAACAAAAAATTAAGTTCACAAATTCATCAAGTTTCATATACTTTTGCTGTTCAACTACGAAACTTAGGACACAGCCCAGCCAAATTCCATAGATATGCAAGCAAAGAAATAACTGGTCCTAAACATGACTAGCATCCCGCATTCCGCATTCACCTATATGTGTAAGCATCCTAATAACCAACACAACCCGTTTACAAAGACCTTGTTCAAGGTAGGAAGGCAGGTAGTGAAATCTTCCACATGATGAAAAGTTCAGCAGGACCCGAAAATATGAACTTCGAAAAGGGTTCGTGACAAATGAGATTGCCCACCAAATCCCCTAAACATAAATCCTAATGCAGAACATGGACCATAGGGTAATGTAGCAAGTGCTTGATATTAACAACCTATATTCCAACTTCAAATTATCAAACTTTATACTCGGGAGTTTCGAATTCGACCTAAGCGACTAAACAAGAACATCCTATTTCACTTGTATGCGACTTCAATTTCAGGAAGCAGTGCATCCAGTAAAAATTTAAAATTTCTTAATTCTGATACAAACCGAAATAACCCAATAAATTTCTGGATCCCAATTCCACTTTTTTAATGATCACAAGCAAAATCTAAACAAAATAATTGGGAACTGAGATCTCAGAATTCAACCCAATTGAACAGGCAAACTCAGAATTGAACAATTGGGCATTGCTAATTTCGTATTAAACAAAAGAAATCGGAGATTCTGGTTCGGATATTTAGATTTGATGATCAAGCGTAGAAATCGATGAAAGGAAAGTGCAGAGAGAGAGAGAGAGAGAGAGAGAGAGAGAGAGAGAGGGAGAGAGGACCTGTTGCTCGGTGCGGGCGAGGCATTTGCGGACGATTTCAGCTTCAAGAGCTCGCCGTTCTTCGAGAGTGAGGTATTCGTAGTATTGGGCAAGTCGGGTCTGCCCCTGCTTGTTCACCATAAGTATGAATCTGATCCCCATCTCCTTCCTCCCCTCTCTTTCTCTCTCTCCAACTTCTCAGACGGACGTCTGGTTTTTTCTGCAGCTCGAGCAGCCTCGGGGATCTGTTTGGCTGAACCAGTTTTACAAGCTTCCCTTTTTCTTATTAAAAATAAATATTTGGTTTGTTTTATTAACATCACCCTACTTTCCAATACTACCCTCACACCTCACATCTTGTACATCCCACATCCCCACAATCATCAACTAATTAACCACACATCAAACTCTTCATCTCTTTCACAATAGAATAATCCACATTTTAAAGAAAAGAAAGATGAATTAAATTGTATAAAATCTCACATTAAACTCTTCATCTCTTTCACATAATAGAATAATCCACATTTTAAAGACAAGAAAGATGAATTAAATTGTATAAAATCTCCATCTTGCCGTTTGATTTATAAGCATCCGTCAAATTTTCTTGAATAAATACGTTGGATTCTAAGAAGCCTGATGGACAAATGGTAGGTACTGAGGTCATGTCAATTCCAACCAACCAAAAAATATTGAATTTCTTCATCATCAAACAGTTACAAGAATATTACATTTATTACATCTTGAAATTTTACAACATTCTCCAGTTTTCTTCCTATTTCTTGGATTCCAACTAGAGCAGGGCTTTGCAAAAAGTCAAATTTTTGTTTCATTATTTAAATAATTTCTTGAATGTGAAAACCAACGAATGAACGAGGAGCAAAACTTGATATTTTTGTTCCGTTCATCAAAAGACGTATTTTCATCAACTTGTTTGTGTTTTTAGGGTTTTGTTCTACACTGGAGAGTAAGAGTAGCTTTGAGGCTTCGAATAGTCATTTCATATTAGAGTTACAAGTTGTTTAGTATTACATTTTTAAATGGGGTGTATTCAACAACATGTGAGGTGCTTGGTGGAGTGCACCGAAAGTACCTCTCTGAATAAGGTCAGTCAAGATACACCGAAATTGACTTTGATTTCGGTACAGGTCTACCGAATGTGTTCCCAAAAAGAGTTCAAGCTTTTTGTTCGGTTGTGTACCATTGAACCTTCCGATACGTTCAGTGCTGGTTTGGTAAACGAAACACGAACTCATAGTTTTTTAAGGGGTGATGTTAGAGAGACCACATTTTGTAGACCACGTGACGTGACGATTGATGATTAAATTTCTTCTTTAAATAGCGAAAAGATATAATAGTTGAAAGAATCGGTAAAATATCTCTTCTTGATCTCTCCAAACGAGGTCTTGGTCATCCATTACTTTTTTTCATGGTATACTGCCTCAAAATCATATGTTTACAATATACAATCAAATCATCTTATTACTGTCATTATTCTGGAAACAAACGTCCGTACAAATTTTTGATGAAGAAAACAACATTTCTTACAGATATGTGATGCCTTACATCCCTGAACGCCTACAAAGATAAGACTTCGACTCTCGCTCTCTCTTTCGAATACATGAAACTAAAACTAAGAAGCATTACAGTCGTGATCTCAATTACAAGCAGAGCTGATTTTCTTGTTCAACAAGTTGTCCTCCAAACCATTTTCGTGATCCAGCAACTGGGTTGGTGGTTCTTCCTTCTTGTCCTCGATGACATCTTTAGTGCTCAAGAAGCTCGGCTGGTTTGTCGAAGATAGGAGCCGTGCCCACATTCTGTCAGTTATCACAACCTTGTTCTGCTGCTCAATGATTCTCTGCAGATCAACCATCCAACAATCACTTCATGTCAATCCCTAGTTCATGTTTTATCAAAAACTAAAAGATAGATTAATTTTAGGGTAATATGCGTTAACGGAACTAGTTAAATAGAGTTAGGCGACACTAAACAGACATTTAGCCGTATACCTAGCAAGTGTTTTAGTACTCTTTCTTGTATGTTTGGTGTCCCTCTCTTTCTGTTTTTTATTAAAAGTCTGCGTATTTCTCTTAATTTTATGCATGATATGAGGCACTCACATGAAAGGGTATATAAGAATGTCTCCCATTGACAGGCCCAACTGTAAATCCTGTATAACCTGCCATTGCTCCATGGACGGCGCTTTGAGCAAGGAGCGTGCAGTACACGTTATCAGATGCATTGCTTGGAACCGCTCGGATCATATACGTAGGGTCTGCAAACAATGAAGTGCAAGACTTGATTGATTTGCTCTAGTCCTTCCCACTTGATGGGAACATAAATGTATAAGTAGAAATTTTGTATGTTTATTTACCAACCTATATATTTGAGGTTTATGCTCATTTTGTTCCCCTTCTTAAAATGATCCTGCAGAAAACAAAAGTTAAATCAACGAACCTGGTGCGCGAAAATCTTATTTAGCGGATTATAACAGGTGAGAATGCATTTTAGAAATTAGAATATAGACCTTGATCTTCTGGGAAATCCATAGTCCAACATCTTGGAGAAGCTTGTTTCCTGAAGCGTCCTGTTTGGTCATGGAATGAATGCTCTCAGAAAGAAGCTCCTGGCCAGCACCTTCGGCCATGACTATGACCATGTGCCCGTTTTCTATGAGTCGTTTCTCTATGTACTCAAAAAGTCCACCCGGGCCTTCTAGGTAAAAGGGTGATTCAGGAATTAAGCAGCAGTCTACATCCCGGCTTGCAAGCGTTGCATACATAGCGATAAACCCTGCATCCCATCATCCAGTTTAAGTGGTGAAACAAGTAAATATAGGCAGACTTTTCGATACAATCTTAGTGATTTTTGAACAAGCAGTGAGCTTACCGCTGTAGCGACCCATCAGCTTTACAACACCAATGCCATTCTCAATGCTTTCAGATTCGACATGCGCTGCATTAATTGCACGTTGAGCCTCCTCAACGGCAGTGTCAAAGCCAAAGGACCTATCGATAACCTGTAGTGTAACAACAAGAAAGAACATTTTACCAAAATATTTTGTTCATTTGTGACAAATCATCTGCATAACTCAGCTGCAAACAGGTACGCTAAGCCAAAAATGTACCGCAATGTCATTATCGATGGTTTTGGGGATTCCGGCTACTGCTACTTTGAGACCTCGTCGCTTAATTTCCTGCACGACGAATAGCCATTATATCATTGAAAATAATTTACAGGTAAACGTAATGATATTATGACACTGGAAATCTTATAGATTAGACTACCTCGTATATCACAGATGCACCCTTTTGGGTTCCATCTCCTCCAATTATGTAAACCTGTAACATAAAAACAATTAAGTTAAAATCTATGCATTGTGAAGGGATCTAGACCCCAAGAAATGCACAGAACAATATAAAAACCTGATTGATTCCACGATCTTGAATGCTGTCAACGATCTTTTTGGTATTGTGGCCGCCACGAGACGTCCCAAGGATTGTTCCACCGCGTTTATGGATGTCGTTCACACTCTTAGGAGTCAAAGGAATCGTATTACGTGAATAAAAACCCCGGTATCCTCCCTGAAAATTTCGAAAACTTCATCAGCCAATGACGCCACTGAATCATACAATCGAAAATCGGTTTATACTTTAAATCACTTACATCAATTCCGAGAACTTTCTTGACACCATACATATGGTGCAAGCCACATACTATCTCCCTAATCACCGTGTTGAGTCCAGGGCATAGACCCCCACATGTCACAATACAGGCATGAACATCATCCGACTCGAAATACACCTGATGACGAAGAACCAACAGAGTCATTGACGGGATCATGGTATTTAATCATGTCGAAATTCGTTGGTAAATTACACGAAAAAACGTACTCTTTGACGCGGTCCTGCCCGCCGGAAATGTGTGCCCCTTGGACTATTGTTGTGAACAACGATCTACAAAAGGTAGAAGAGAACACAAGAACTAATTCAACACAGATCGTAAAAATTGCTGTACATTGCTGTACAATTCCAACATGTAAATTCTTCATCAGAAAATTGGAGGGAAATTACATTCAATATGGAAAAGGCTCACCTTTTGTGCAACAGTGTCATCCACATTAACAAAGTACTGCCTGAAAATAATTTCAAAAACAAAAACATATCATGTAAATTACCCAATTGAGCAACACACATTAAATGCTTAGGAATTAATCGTAACAATGACTAGCAGTTTAGTGTCTAGTGGACCTTCGGGGCTAGACGGGACTTTTAGAACACTTGAAACACCGCAAACAACTTTACACAAATGTCATACAAGTACTTACTTGACAACTGAGTATGCAGGATTGTCTTGCAATGGATTTGGGTAGGTCTGCAAAGGCCATCAAAACACAACCAATTTTACCACAAAACCATCCACAAACAACAAAAGTTCACAATCGAAAAGATAAGATGAAAACGACGACGTACCGGCAGATGAGGAATGTAATCCGAGAAATGAGGAACATCTTCGAGAACATAACCACCGGTGCCGACCACCACCTTATTACCCATGCTCTCCATCTGGGAACGAGAAAAGCACCCGACTTTCTGACCCGAACCCGAAAAACTCTTGGACCAAGTTCTAGAACCCGAAACCGGGTTCGAATAATCCGAAATACCTGTACCCTTCAGTGAAACGATTGCAGAGGAAGAACTGTAAACTGAATGCATCGGAAAGCAGAGGGAAAAAACGATGAGTAGTTTGAACTAGCTTCAGAAACAGAAACGACCACCATACTTTTATACGAAGAAAAGCCAGAAAACAAAAATGGTGGGTGAAAATTCCTTTTGATTTGTCTTGGGTTTTTGATGGTGGATAAAAAAGTGAGCTTCACGCAAGAATACTTGGGGACGAAACAAAACTACAAATTTGGAAATTTATAAGGTTCTAGAATTTATTTACGTCAACGGTTAAAAGTTTTACTTTTTGGGTTGTGGGGGTTGAATTAACAGACGTCGGGAAAAAGTAAAATATTTATTGATTTAAAATTAAAATGCAGAAAGAAGATAGGGAAAGGTTTGACCGTTGAAGCTTCGGCGGCAATGTTTGAGAGGGTAGTTGGAGACGACACGCCGTTTACTGCAAAGTTGTTGTGTTCACAGGGATTGCTTGACGTGGAAAAAGAGCGCCCGGGGTTCATGGAGGGTGTTGTGGAGAGGTTGGACTTGTCACGTTCAGTAGCCGTGTGCCACACGTAGTTGTATGGTCAGATTAGGGTTATGGTTTTGGTCTGTGTAGGACTCTGTAGAACCATCTTCAGGCGTTCTTGTCACAATCTTAATGGCGATAGGTGGATCGATGCACTTTATTTGTAAAAGAGATGAACGTAATGTATGGATTCATGGTTAATAATGTTCTACGTTATTATCTCATTTAGAATTAATTTTAAAATGACTGAATACAATTTTAACGAAATGTTTTGGATTCTAAAGACATAATGAAACTACCATTTGTAGATAGCCACTGTATGCAAATTGATGTGCATGAAAAGGAGAGAAGGTGAATATTGAAGGGAATAGCTCTGCAGGACAAGTAGTAGAGAAAAGAGAGAGCAGTTAATTTATTATGCATATGTTATGTCAAGATTTTAAAGAGACGTATTAGCAGCCTACTACTAATCAATGTTGCGTTGTAGGTATGTGATTTTATTACAAAATGTTGTGGTTTAATTAGTTCCAATTTGCTTTCAAGTTGGCAGGATTCCTTTAAAACCATTGCTTTTCCAGATCAATCTATAAACGGAATCATCATTTTGAATAAGGATCAGTGTCTCATTAACATTAGCGTCGTCATGAGTTACTAGCACTAAGGATATATTCACATTCTTTGATGCTCATACGTTGCTAGAATAATCGAACTGTTGGAATGGGACCACGTGTCACACCCGAGATCTAAGATGAATAGTATACCTGTTTGATGAATATTCTAACAAAAACATGATAACTTCATAGAGGGGAATTATTTTATCATAAGCACACAAAACACAAGGGTGAAATTAAACGAAATATAGGAATTTTATGACACATTAGAAGTCACCCATCTTGAATCAATTCGTATGTTTTAGCGAGATTTTAAGTGGTTAGAAGATTGAAATGGATCAAGTACCTTTGATTTCTTTTTTGGATAAACGATACTGTTAGTAGGTTAAACTGTTAGTTGTTAGGGGGAAGGAGATTGGTGGTTATTGAACTCACACCAAAGTGCGTATGCATCATTATTTTTCTTCACTACAATAAAGCGTCATCTACTTGACCTTGGAGTTTAAAAACTTGAATAACGATATTTTCGTGTACATTGAAAAACTATTTAATTCTCATCAGTTAATACTATTAGATTCAACCTCTCCGGGGTGGTGCAGTAGTTGAGGTGAATTTTAGGTCCTTATTTCATACAACAAGTTTCAAGTTTAATTTTGGACGCAGTTAAATTACATGTTGTGGTTAAGAGGTTAAAATGTCATTGTGAGTTTAGACTGTCATGCGAAACGACCAACTAATCATTTTTAAATAAAAAAATACTATTAGATTCACTTTTTGTTATATGTAACCAAATTATTGCCTGGTATTTAATGAGACGATAATTGGTGGGATTTTTATTTTTGTTTTGAATGTGATTTTCTTGTTATACAAGGAAAAATAAAACAAATCCAAAATTCGATTTGAAGCCCAAATCCAAATTTCGTTGCACACTTGAAGAGCAAGGCGTATATGCCCATACACGAGTGTTGACTTGGCACCACTCCAGCCATCGATGTAAAGATTCAATCAGTATCTTGTCGTCAATTCACCGGCGCAGATTTCCCCTTCCAGAAAATTCCACACGCGTCCGACCTCCGCAAACCGTAACGGTGCCGCCAGCACGCGCCAACCAGTGAGTCCCTGACAATCAATTCCTCCTCCACTCTGCCCAAAACCTTCCACCAAATATTTACAGCGACAGCAAAGTCCGTACAGGTCAAGGGTTTTGAAGGTGATCGGCACCCATCGGACCGCCGCCATGTTCAAAACCGCAGCTTCGCGCCTTAGGGCTCTCAAGGTCAGTACTTCTCGCTGATTATTCAGTGATTTCATCTGGATTTTAGTAATGCGTAATGGTTGTTTGGATGCCGAGAAAGTGTAGGAAGGAAAATTGAATGTTATGAGACGTTAAGATAGTATAATTCGATCCGTTAGATTAGTAAAGTTCAATTTTTTCTCAGCGTGAATGGTAAAATTCAATTCGTTAGAACAGTAAACTTCAAGTTTTTGAGAAGGAAAATTAAAAATTCATGACGCCCCAAAAGAGAAAAATTCAATTCGCTAGGTTAGTAAAGTTCAAATTTTTGAAGGCTCTGCAAGGTTAGGTGGAAGTTGAGAGGCTTAGTAATTTACCCGAAAACGAAAGGTTCAGTCTATGTGTGTATGTTGGTAATCTGGTAGAATCTAACTTCTATTCTTTGATTTCGATTGGGGATATTAGGGGCGTACAAGTGCGTTCCATAGGGGAGTGGCCAGATTTTCAAGTTTGAATGATGTTGGAACGAAGCCATCCTCTTCCTCCTCTCCTTTCGGAGGTTTGTTTGGCTGGCTGATTGGGGGAAATTCCAGGTCTATGCCTCCATTAGACTTCCCTCTTTCAGGCATCAACCTCCCACCTGCATTGCCTGACCATGTTCAACCAGCGGATGTCAAAATTACAACTCTCCCGAATGGTATCAAAATAGCTTCTCTAAAGTCAGAGGTATGTATGATCATCATGGAGGTGCATATTTTGAAGTTTCTTGTCTACTTTGCGTAGTGACCAAAAGGGAGGAATTTAACTCAATAATTGCTGGATTTTGGTGTTCAACCAGAAACCAGCTGCTTCAGTAGGTTTATATATTAATTGTGGTTCAGTCTATGAGACACTGGAATCATCTGGGGCCTCACACCTGCTGGAGCGTATGGCATTTAAGAGCACGAGGAACAGAAGCCATTTGCGTATTGTGCGAGAGGTGGAGGCTATTGGTGGTAACGTCCAAGCCTCAGCTTCTCGGGAGCAGATGGCTTACACCTTCAATGGTCTGAAGACCAATGTTCCTGAAATGGTAGAGCTGCTTATCGACTGTGTTCGGAACCCTGTTTTCCTAGATTGGGAAATTAATGAGGAGGTAAATTTCCAGAATGTTGTTGTTCGTCTGCTGACAATTTACATGCTGTACAAAATTTGTGGCTAATATTGGTGTTGCATTTCATCTTTTACAGCTTCCTAAGGTGAAAAACGATATTAGTGAAGCCTCCAAAAACCCCGAAGCCCTTGTTTTGGAAGCAGTTCACTCTATTGGTTACAAGGGTGGCTTGGCCAATCCACTTTTAGCCCAGGAATCTTCAATTAGTAGGCTGAACAGTAATGTTTTGGAGCAATTTGTTGCTGTAAGTTTAATAGTTATATTTAAATCCATATTATTCATTGTGTTTTGCTGTTAATTATTTGCCTTGTCGGTCTTTCCCAATAAGTTGAGGTTGTGATGATAATTTCAGGAAAATTATACTGCTTCTCGAATGGTACTTGCAGCTTATGGTGTTGAACATGAGGAACTTCTAAAAATTGCAGAACCACTTTTGTCTGATCTTCCCAGTGTCCCTACTGCCGAGGAGCCAAAATCTGTGTATACTGGAGGTGATTACCGCTGTCAAGGTGATTTAGGGGTGTGTATCTTGTGTATTTCAACTACTTTTTCTATCCTTTCTTTCTTTTTCATCCAGTAATTAAAAGTTTGAATTGCCTTGCATGACAGGAAACTCATTTTGCACTTGCCTTTGAACTTCCTAGTGGCTGGCGAAATGAGAAGGATGCAATGATTGTGAATGTTCTTCAGGTCTATATCAATTATCGTCTGTCTCTAGTAACTATAACTCCTTGTGTTCCCCCCTCCCACAATGAGAGTTTAATACTAAACTTGCATTTTAGATTTTTACTCTGCTCTTTATTAGGATTGAAAGTTGGAAAGCAGTAATGAATCCAGTTTACTGTAGGTGCTAATGGGAGGAGGTGGCTCTTTTTCAGCCGGTGGACCTGGAAAAGGGATGCACTCACGTCTATGTAAGTTTTTCAAAAGACAAACAGAAATTTAAATAGTCCAACAAGAAAAAAGACATGACAGACATTAATACTTCCAGAGGTTTTGCTCCACTAAGTAGGGTACCCTTTGTTTTACAAGCTATACCATTCTTTTAAAACTGAAGTGTTCACCCTTTTCTTTTTCTGGTTTAAATAACCTTGGCATCTGAATTACTGTGCTATGCCTGATGACCAGATTCTCGTGTGTTAAATCGATGTTCAAAATTTCATTCGATTTTAGCATTCAGTAGCATCTACAACAATACTGGCAATTTTGGAATCCAAGCCTCCACTGTAAGAAACTACTATATGTCATGCGAAAATGTGAATAAGGAGAATTTTCTAGATATATACTTAAATAATTCTGGGAGCTGTCTCTGGATTTCAGGCTCCAGATTTTGTCACAACAGCCATTGATATGGCAGCTAATGAGCTTATTGCAATCGCAACACCTGGAGATGGTTATCTTGCTATCTTTGATTCTTAATCACTTTGTTTTACATGAAAATTTGAAACTGTTGCTAACACGTTCTTTTCTTTTCTGCACAGTTGACCAGGTAGAACTAGATCGTGCTAAAAAGTCAACAAAGTCTTCCATTCTTATGAATTTGGAATCCAGAGTATGTAAACAATCAGTGTATTTTCGCAACAATGGCTTCATACTTTGTTATCAAGATTCTTTTTGAAAAAATGTTATTTTGTTCGCTGATCTTTTATTTGCATTCTGTAGACGGTTGTTGCAGATGATATTGGGAGACAGATTCTGACGTACAATGACTGGTAAGGCCTTTGTCATACCTGTATTTATTTGTGTTGAACCGTGTTGGATGTGAACAAGGCCTAATGCATTTTTTTACTGTTAATGCGGACCTTGCTTGTTAGTTATTGTGTCTTATGAAAATGAACTGTCCGATAATGCTTTTTGTGAGCATATTTTTAGATTGTACCATCATTGCTATTGTTAGAATTTCGAACATAGCCCTGATATATTTCACAAAGTTGAGTTACTGTATGCTAAATTAAGTACTAACCATCGGTGTCAGTACTCTTCTCCCTCTTACACCTTGCATAAACCACTTGAAAGAAGTCTGTTTTTGGTGTTATCTTCACGGAAATATTTGTTCTCGTTAGGAAACTGAGCCAGCTCTTGAAGGCTGTGGATGAGGTTTCGTTAGAAGATATTGCTTCAATTGGTCAAAAGCTTTTATCTTCCCCTCTCACAATGGCAACATATGGAGATTGTATGTTCCGATCTTAGTGCGAATCCTCCGTTAATGATTCACAAGTTTGCTTTGCTTGTAATACCTTTTTACGTTCTTCATTGTTGTTTTGCAGTTACTAGCGCGACCGGCGTCCCAAGCTATGATTCAGTCAGTAAAAAGTTCCATTTAAAATGAGATTGCTTTCGTGTTCTAAACCGGGCAGTCAGTTGACCTGCTGCCATCGTTGTGCTTGACATCCCATACGCTAGAGCTTGCGTACAAAAATTTCGAATAAAATGAGGATACTTCATACGTAATCTCGAGCGTATATGTATCTCTTGTTGGTAGAGTTTATCAGACAGTGATGGTTATGCCATTATTATTGTATCACTATGTCTAATTTTATTAGCAAATGGTGCTGGAGAAGTCAAGGTGCAAATTGTTGAAGAAATGGAATCAAATGTTAGATATGGTAGATAAACCTAACATCAGCATTGCTATTCTCTCCCAACCATTAGGAGTCCTATCCTACCAAACTTACAATTTACAACGACAAATCTTGCACGTCCGTACACTCAAATTTGTCGGATAATATATTTTATCGCAAGAAGATACTCTAAACTATTGACCATACTCTGAATTATTTTAATCTACAAATTAGAGTATCCGAACTTGGTTTAAGGGGATCATAAATATGATATGGATAGTGTTAGGAAGGCCAAAATTTTAAACTAAATTTTGAAACTAAATGATGTGGTTGTTGATTGGATTATTACTTAACTGTTGATTAACTTACTTATTTCTTAGTAATGACACATCATTTGGTTTGCAAATAAATTTGGTCTATCATTACCCTATACGATATACAAGAAATGCCAAGGAGACTCTCCATGGACTATTTGCCACCTCATGTTTTTGGCACAGTGTTGATACCGAAAGAGTCCATGGAGAGTCCTATTTTGAGAGAGTCCCCTTAGTATTTCTCACGATGTATTAGCCAACTCTTGGTTCGAGAAAGTAAATATACTATTTTGATGAACTGATCTAACTCACATCAACTCTGATATAAATAATGTTGAAGAGACTTAGGGACAAAACTCTCATTATTCTTCTCCCTCTGCATCTTCTATTTTCTTGTCAACCTGGAAAAAGGAACAGAACAAAACAAAGAAAAGAAAAGAGAAGTAAAATAGAAAAAGAAAATTATATTATTCGTGTCTTTTGTCTCCCCTACTCGTCTCTCCCTTTCTTGTTTGAGAAATCATGAATGTGCCGACGGATTTACCATTTGTGTCGAATATCCATTGGCATTTTGGTACTCACCCACTCCCCCTCTCACCCACGATATGCAGTTTTACTTTTACAATGAGATGAGATTGGCAATGAGGAATGTGTTAAAACATGCATGCAAAAACACCATCATGGTTAACTCATAGTCATCATTAATATTATTTTCTTCCAAATTAAAGTACGTTGTTTGCTTTCCACAACCATAATTTTGATGACAAAGTGGTCTTTGCACCCCCACCCCCACTCCTAAAGAGAGAAAAATGAGTGGTCTCCTCTTGCATTTTGCACCAGAATTCATCAACTATATGTGTAGTGTATTTTGTTTGGTTACAAAGAGGTCAAACTTTGAAGACCATTTGAACTATGAACTTGAGTGCGGAGGTAAATGTTTGCTAACAAAAAAGCTTTAAGATCATCTCCAATAGATGGACTAAACTCATGTTTTTACTCCAAGTTTCTCAAAATACTCCTTAAACAAACTAGTTACCATGAGCCAAATTTAGTTTTCCGAACAATGTTGATCACAAGTGAGCGAGGCTAGACAAATCCTACCAATGCACTACATTTTGAAGCGAGTTTTACTTTACGGAAACAATTAAGGATTTGTTTGGAAGTACTTTTAAAATAACTGAAAGCGCTTTTAGTAAAAAATATTTTTGAAACCAATCTTAGTAAAAATTCAAGTAGAATTTAGAAAAACATTTTTAAGTGCTTCTTGCAAAAAGAACATATATGGTGCTTCTTCTAAAAAGCACTTAAAGTGCTTGTGGAATTCAAAATCAATTTCACTAAAAACAATTTTAGTTATTTTAAAGCATTTCAAATGAATCCTAAATATTTAAGACTATGCAAATTTTGGCTAGCGATGCCGGAGAAGCATTTACATCATTTCAAGTCAAATCTGACTGCACTACAAATTCGGGAACTGTATATTCGATTGTAAACGTTTGTGTCTGTGTTCGAATGTGGCATGTGCCGATCAAGCATTTTCAAGAAAAAAATGTCCACATTTGAAAGCATGTGTTTGAATAGAGGTATTCGTACGAAGCATTTTCCTTTTGGTCTCAGACATCATGGCTTTTTAGTATTTACCCAACTCCTTCTGTCCTTCTCCTTCCTGATATTATTGCCTTGAATTTTGCTCAGGAAACATATTCAAAGGGTTTTATGAATATAACTTGCAAAATTGCAAGGTTTTTATTTTTATTGTTGGGTTGAATAATCTTTATATTCTTTTTACATGTACCAAGTATTAATTAGTCGTTCTAGCTACTTGTAACTAATATTCTCATACGTGTATTTACTTATATATAATTCATAAAGAGTGATTGACCAAAAAAAGATAATAATCAGGTACAGTATTCTATGTACTCACTTTTTGATTTGATCTATTAAAAAAAATATCATGTGTTCCTTATTTTTTAAAGACAAGAAAAAATTAAAACATGTCCATTTATTTTTAAAACAATAAAACATGTTTTAAAATATCATTAGACAAAACCAAAAGGTAAATACTCACGTACGTGTACCCAAGTATTAACCACCAAAAAGTCATAAAGACGGAGTATTTTCCCCATAAATGTGCCCAAATAATGCAGTGCTTTGAAAGTTTTAAAAGGAACCAGCTGGTAGTTTCGACATGGCAATCTAAGCCTTTTAGGAACCGGGAAAACTCACAGAGTCATTTCAACATCTCCCTAACCACCATCATGTGATTCACCAAAACCAAAACCAAACTCAGAACGTGTTGTGTGAAATGCGGGTTTGAAATTCATCTCCAACAATTTGACCACCCTATGATAGTTATGCAATGCTAAATTTAAATTGTCCCTTATAAGTAAATATTTTTTGCCCCAATTTTTCCCATTGCTGAAAAGACATAACAATTTCCAGTTTTAAAATAAATAAAAATTTGGGGATATGCATACCGCATGTATTGAAGAAATTTTTTGAGTGTTAATGTCAAATCTCGTAACATTATAAATTCGCTCATCTATTCATTGTTATCAAAGAATTTTTTTTTTTTTTTTTTTTGGTTGACAACGGGGCAAAAGCCCAAAGGAAAAAAGATTACATAAGAATATCCTGAGGTCACAAAACTAATTTATATCTGTAACTAACAACTAACGATAAGAAAGAGGAGTTTGCTCAAAAAAGATAAGATTCAAACTATATGATAAACCCAAACAAACTAAATCATCAGCAACAAAAAAAAAATTCACGATAAATAGAATACTTGGTCACACTAAAGAATTTCTACGTACAAAGTATCATTAATAAAGCATAAAAAAATATAAAAAATATTAAAAAATAAAAAGTGTTGAGATAATCTGTTTTTATTAAAAAAATACAATCCGGACAATCTGATTCTTTCATTCCCCAGGGATAAAAAGGACAGGACCAATCCAAGGCTTTCAACAAGTAGAATGCATGGCTTTTGCCTCTGTACGTATTTATGTTATATATTCCCCAGAATCAATGATATCTGATCTTTTCATTAAAAAATGGCTTAAAAAATTAAAAACAAAATTAGGAATTCGTCTTTTTAATTAAAGAAAAAAGGGAGGAAATATCAGACAAATGAGCAATCATGGACATCTCTGTCCTGTGTAAACAGCATGTTGGACCATCCATCATTTTATGTTTGGCTGCTTGAATGAATGTTATAAACGTGAACGGCTCACAATCATCTGATGCATATCAAGACACTTTTGATATCACAAGATTTTCCCAGGCCGCAAGGGTCTAGGTCCCACCCTTTGGGGACCCCACTCGTTCCACAAAATTTGTATGTGTGCTTAGTACCCTAGAGCTCCTCCCCTAAATAGAAATAACAGAAGCCAGAAACAAGGGCCATAGATAAATATATTTTAGAAAATTAAATTTTAATCCCTAAATAAGATGAAGTTTAGAAAAATGTCTTATATAAGACTAAAAATTGATTTAATGTCAGCATTTTAATTCTCATTATGGTGAGTATCTTATATAAGAAAATATTTTCGTAGAGATTTTTCAGTACACTTATGTTTTTGCATATTTTCTTATATGACATTAATTCATTACAATATATTTAGGTACGAACATTTCGGTACACTGGGTTAGTATAATATGTTTAGGTACAGACATTTCGGTACACTAGTTTAATATCATATAGTTAGGTACGGAATTTTCGGTACACTAGTTTTTTCATATTTTCTTATGTGCCACTAATTCACTGCAACATATTTAGGTACGGATATTTTGGTACACTAAATTAGTAAAATATATTATGATACGGACGTTTAGGTACATTAATTAGAAGAAGTTAAATAAAATTAATAAATTAAAATGTGTATAATAATAAATTTAAAATTTAACGTAATGACATTAAATAAGATGTCTATTAAATATTAAAATAAAAATGTAATATGAATTTGAATTAAGTACACATTAAGGGACTAAAATCAATATCCAATTTAACAACAAATTTTTATTAAATTTTAATTTTCTTAAAGGATTAAAGTTGAAAAACATATTTTGCAAGCAGAAACATATGATTTGTTTTCGGATGAGGTAATTTATTTACCGGGTGGGTTCTTCTACCTCAAGTTTCCTTCGGATTTTATTTATTTATTTATTTATTTTTATAAAGTGATTTTTTGCATAAGTTGTAATTAGAAGGGGTGGTGGTGGACCATCAAGTATACTGCTCATTTGCCTTGCATATCAAGCAACCTTCTAATACCTCTCTATCTCTCGGCAACATCCATGACCAAAGCATCATGATCAGCACTCCAGCTCAAAACCCATGTGAGCACCTATCATTTTTTTTTTTCTCTCTACTATATATTTCGTTTTTGGATAATACTAAATGGGCCAAATTTTAAATCAAAGTTACAAACTAAATGATATGTTACTAATAAGAAATAAACACGTTAGTTAATATTTAAGTAATAATTCAATCATCAACAATCATATAATTTAATTTAAAATTTTTGTTTCCCTAGAATTACCCATTGTTTTTTTCATTCTGTCATTGCCATGAAGAAATTTTTTGGCTTTAGTACGCCTCTTAACTAAAAAACTGATAGGAATTATATGATTTTTTTAAACAAACCTGGGACTGTCAAATTCCTGATTTCGTCTTTGTCACTCAAAGTCTGATGACATATACGTTCAAGTATATCTCTATTTGTTTTTTCAACTTTATTAACATCCACCTTTTATGAAAATACCAACCATTATTTTATACATATACACACTTTTATTTTTTATAATATGAATAATTTTTTATATTAAATTTATCTAAATTACAGAGAAATATCGAATTTGAATCTAGAGAAAAAATAACAATGTTCTATTGACTAGGCATAAGTTTTGCACAAACACACTTTTGTATAAATATATAAAACTATTGTACAATATATAAATATTGCAAGGATGGGTTCATTTGCTTTTGTATTTGTGCCTTAGTAACAGCTGTGGAGGCCGTTTCTTGCGTTTGCTTTTGTAGTCAAGGCTCTCTAGCTTTCTTTAACCAACTTGGTTTTCTCTCTCTTTCTATCATCTTCTCTTCTCTTCTCTCTCTCTCTCTCTCTCTCTCCAAACCGCCTAGGAAATAAGGCTTTAAATGCTTAAAGGTGGTATGTAGTATGGGGGTTTGAGGGCAACTTTTCCTTTTTTTTTCTCACTGCCCCTTCAGTTAAAGTGGAGAAGGAAACTCTCATCTATCTCTCTCTCTCTGGTGTTTTCCATGGTTAAAGCAGGTTTATAGTTCAATCTCTCGCTGTGACAGTTTCTTTTTCTCTCCCTAGTTACCTCAGCTCCCTCTTCTTTCCTCCTCACCGATTTTCCTCAATCAAAATATCTGTATTTCTGTCTTAGCTAGGTTTCATATTTCTGACTTGGGTTTTGCAAATAAATCTCTTCTTTTCTCATATTAATTGATTCAGCAAAGGGAATAAACTTTATAATCGTTCAAAACTTGTTTTTGATATTTTGCTTTCCTTCTTCATTAGCTTGATGAAGCTGTTCTTCTTGCTTGATATTTAGTTCGTATTTCAATCTTCGATCAAATTCCCAGATTTAACCCACATATATATATATATCGAATATATGTTTTTTATTACCCTTTTGTGCATACAGTCATCACCAGATCTCAATCAAAGTTGTGTATGATTTGCGTATATATAGAGCAAGCGGCTGGGATATGAGCAGCAGGCGTTTTTACAAGGATGACGAAAATTTCCCAGAAGACGGTATGTTGATGAGTTTGAGAGAAAGAAGACGATAGCATCTCTTTCGAAAAGAGCAATGAATAAGAGTAATTTGGGGTCCATCAGAAGTTCTGATCTCATTGATGCAAAGCTTGAAGAGCATCAGATGTGCGGATCCAAGCAGTGTCCCGGTTGTGGACACAAACTCGAAGGAAAGCCGGTACGAATAATCACATATTAATTCTTACAGCTTAGCACATGAAGAATTATGCTTCTTGCATAATATTGTTTGAAAGTAATTGTTTTAAATTTAGAGTAAATTTTTTATGCTAATATAAAAAGGGTCCCTCGATCTTTATCTTTTACTTTAATGTATTTGTTCTCTTTTTTTTCTTTTTTTCTTTTTTTTTCTTTTTTTGCTTTTAATGGTATTTTTAGTTCGAATTGTGTTAATTGAGTTAATTTACTGCAGGACTGGTTAGGTCTACCAGCAGGAGTGAAATTTGATCCAACAGACCAAGAACTAATTGAACACCTTGAAGCAAAGGTAGAAGCCAAAAACTCCAAGTCTCACCCTTTGATTGATGAATTCATCCCTACAATTGAAGGAGAAGATGGAATTTGTTACACCCATCCTGAAAAACTTCCAGGTAAAAGTATTTGAATATTAATCTCTCTCTCTCTCTCTCTCTCTCTCTCTCTCTCTCTCTCTCTCTCTCTCTCTGTGCCCCCCCCCTCCCCCCAAAATTAGTGAAGTTGAAATTTTATGATTTGCAATTAGTTTGTTTCTTACCATACACTACTTCAGTTGGTTATGACTTAATTTGAAAGAAGCTAAATATTGTGTCACATTTTCTCATACCTAAGTCAACCTAACTTTTTGATTTGAGATAATGTTAATTTCTTGATCACATTATTTTCTTGCAATAGGAGTCACAAGAGATGGCTTGAGCAGGCACTTCTTCCATAGACCTTCAAAAGCCTACACAACTGGGACAAGAAAGAGAAGAAAAATCCAAACAGAATGTGACTTGCAAGGTGGGGAAACAAGATGGCACAAGACAGGCAAGACCAGGCCAGTCATGGTGAATGGAAAACAAAAAGGGTGCAAGAAAATTCTAGTCCTCTACACCAACTTTGGCAAAAACCGAAAACCCGAAAAGACGAATTGGGTGATGCACCAATACCATCTTGGGCAGCATGAGGAGGAGAAAGAAGGAGAGCTTGTGGTGTCAAAGATATTCTATCAGACTCAGCCAAGGCAATGCAACTGGTCTGATAGAGCGAGTGCAACAACTGGTGAAGGAAGCAGTGATATTATGGCTACTAATAGCAGAAGAGATAGTGGGAGTGGGAGTAGTTCTTCTAAGGAAATATTACCTTCTCATCCTCATAGAGATCATGACCAAATGGCTGCAACAGCAGCTGCTGCGGTTGCAGCTGCTGCTCCAATCTCAAGCTACAGTGGCATTGACATTCATCAGTTGAAGTCAGATCACTTCAGCTTTGCCCCCTTCAGAAAAAGCTTTGATGAGGTAATAATTCTTTCATGTTCTCATATTTACATTTTTTTTTTTTGTCAAAATCTCATATATACATTAGATTAATGCTTTCTACATCTTCAACTTCAAAACAATTAAATTAACGTTTATTAATTATTAAGATAAAAATTTTAACTAACGTTGTATTTACAAATCGTTTGTAAGTTATATGTGATATAAAAATGTGATAAGACCAACATTATTCATTATTAAATCAAACACACTTACAGGTTTTACATGCATGTAAATATTTTTTTTTCCAAAAAATTAATTAGCCATATATATACTATATATTAATAATAAAAATGTTTTCCATATGTTGTCATTTTCTTCATAACCCATTGCTTGCAATTGCGGCATTACAAATTTCATGGGGCCACTCTTGATTATATTTCTCAGCTAATAAAAACTACTTCACGCACCAAAAGGGTCTATAGTTTGAAATTTTTTGGTACTAGACTAATAACACACACAAACAAATTAAAAAAAAAGAAAATTAATAAGAAAATGAAGTGAATAAAATGTGGTTGATATAAAAAAGACATGGTAGCGAATTTGTTCATGGAGGTGTACATTTGCAGGTGGGGATAGGAGGAGAGGCTTCAACTGCAAGGGAAGGACTGGCATCTGGCACGTGCGAAGAGATACGAGAGCACCACCAGAGATCAGTACCAGTACAGCCTCATCATCACCATCATCATCATATAAGCCATGAACTAGTATCTGATCATCACGAGCAGCAGCAGCAACTGCATCACCATCAACAAATTGCAACAGCTGCAGCTTTCCACATCAGCCGCCCTTCACATCCCATTTCCACCATCATCTCTCCACCTCCTCTCCACCACACGTCCATCATTCTTGATCAGGACTCCTACTCCCGGTTGATGCTCCAAAACGAAAATTTCCAGGTAATCCATCAAACCCGGTCCATATCTTCGTACTATCACAAGTAACCCTAGCTAGCTAGCATATATATCTATACATATTGAAACAATAATTTTTACGCATGATTAAGATTTGAACTAATCATTTTCTCACCCTGCTCCAATATCACTTGAGTTAGAGCTCACCGCCTCTAAATTTGTTGATGTATTTATTCTAGTTGGTTTAATTTTTACATTATTTTTTTTTTCTTCTAGTGGTCAAGTGTTATTACTTGGCGCACACACTTGTGTTCACCCTGTGTGCAAACCTAGCTACTTGTCTACCCACTTATGACTAGCATATTTTTATAACACAAACTTTATAAAACGAAACTTTTTATATTCTTTATTATCAATATTTAAAAATTATATCTACAAAAAATCAATTAAGTTAAAATCATTTAATCATCCATTTAAATAAAATAAATAAATGATTAATTATAGTACGTTACTCGTTGTCAAAACTGTATTGTCCTTAGTTTAATTTATGCCGCCAAACCTTCATTGAATAAAAAATGTTCCTCAACCCAAAAATGAAAGGAAGTGGAGGAGAAAAGGAAAAGGCTGAGTCAACAACTCGGACTGAGTTGCACCTGCAAAGCCCGTTATCGCGAGAGATCTTTCAATGCTTTAGGAAAATGTAGGGTTCCGTTATATGTTATTATACAAATGAAGAAATTTTTTTTTTTAAATATCTCTTCATTTATATAATGACATAGAATATATGTATTCGTATACTATTCCGAATACATTGAAAAATCTCTCCGTCGTCACATGGTGAAACCGTAGCTTCCATGCCATGCTGTACTGTACATGTGGCAGACCTATCTCTGTAGCTTTTAGTATTTGCAAATATGAAACTGTCTTTTCACTTTTTTGTCCTTGAAGACAATATCATTAAGATGTGCACATATTTATTTAATTTCCTTTTGTTTTTTTGTTAGTTTGTCTTTTATACAATGCATTTCTTTGTTATTCATAACTAAACAGGCGCAGCAACAGCAGCAGCACCCCCACCACCAACAGCATCATAAAATGGGAGCTAGGTCTGCATCTGGTTTGGAGGAACTAATAATGGGCTGCACTTCTAGCAGTAGTGATATCAAAGAAGTGAGTACATATACCAACTTTTTGACTCTGAATTTCATGACCTTTGATTTGTCATAATACAAACTAATTACAAGATAAAAAGAAAGGAAAAGTAAGCATAGGATCATTAGAAAGAACCAAAAGCAATAAAAACCAATTTCTTTAACTATTAATTTAAATTAAAGATTGAGAGAAGCCAAAGCCTTTTTGCCCCCTTCTCTTTATCTTTTCTTTTTTTTGCCTTATCATTTATATATATGTTTTTGGTGGTTTTATAATCCTCCCCCCAAATGAAAAGACTATACAGAATATAATCTTTCTTGTTACCCGACTGTAAAGCCGTCATTATGTTGAATAATTTCAAACCGAAAAATCAAAACACAAAATTTCTGTTCATGTCACCTTTGTTAACCCATTCTTTTATTCCTTAAATGAGGTAACTTAATAGGACCAACCCTAACAATATATAAATATTTATGTATATATTTATTTACATAGCAATGTACATTGTGAAAACGACCCGCCTTCAATTGGACTCAAGTAGAAACTCTTTTTTTCGCTTATTAGAAATTAACTTTTTAGAAACCTTAATTAGTCCTAATGATTAATCTAAACGTGGCAAGCTTGCAATTGATTTTGTTGCAGGAGTCATCGATGCCAAACCCTCAAGAGGCAGAGTGGATGAAGTACTCCTTCTGGCCTGACCCTGACAACCCAGATCATCATGGGTAGAAGAGCACACAAAAAAGAAATATATTGATAGAGAGGGAACAATAAACTCATGGCCGTCATTGATCACAGTCAAGTCACAGACAACATCATTGTCATCAATCAATCATCATTTGTATTTTGACACCACCATCGACTCCCTCATCAAGTTGCTTTTCAAACGTGAGAAGCCAAGAAGGTATAGCCGTCCATGGTTTCGTTTGGTCACCAACTTTTTTCTTTCTTCTCTCTCTCTCTCTCTCGGCTTTCAACTGAACTAACTGAGCAAACGGTCCATGTTGGAAAAGAAAGAGAAAAGAGGAGAGAAAAAAAAGGAGAGGGGAGGAAGGGAGGGAGGGGGGGGGAGGGGGAGCTAGTAAAAAGGAAAAGGAAGGAAAGAAACGAACGAAAGGCTGCATACTGCAATCTCGTCTGACAAAATAGAAGGAGAAACCAAAGACCATTATTATTCTCTTCATGCATGAAAATCATCACCGTTATCATTACATAATATCATCTTTATGGGCTATGTTCTCTTATTATTATTTTATTTATTTTTTTAAATGTTTGTATAATGTTTCTTTTTCTTGTTCTTTTACAGAGAAAAATACCATATAGTTTGCGCCAATTAATGCAACTTATACTTTCTTAATTGTACTTTAGCTTTGGTTATTGGCTTTGTTAGTAAAATACCAATAGAGGTTAATATTGTCTCCAAAGATAAATAAAAATGTGTTATTATATTAAGACAATAATCTCTTTTTTCAGAGTGATTTGCTTTTTGTCTACGTCTTTCAAGTTTCAATTTTATTGGAAATTAATACATAGGATAGAACCCAAAAAGAAAAAGGACAAGCAAATTAAAGAAAAGTAAAAGACAAGGAATTTGATTCTCAATGATGTCGTGAGATATAATGTAATTGTTTTACTCATATAATATATGGTAGAGCATATTTAAAACCCGTTTGACAATCATTTTAATTTTCAGTTTTATATTTTTGTTAAATGAAAATTAAGAACTTCTTTGGTTAAATCAATTCAAGTCAAGTCAAATTTTGAAAACTCACAATAGTAGCTTTCAAATTTTTTTTATTGAAAATTGAAACATGAAATGATTATCAAATGAACCTTACATACCTAAAATTCCCCCAACCTTTTAGTGTCATTTCAAATTAGTCTCAACCTTTTTAAATATTCCAAACAAGTGCTCAACCTACTGAAAATGTTAGCCCCAATTAATTTTTTCATTAAATGTACATGTGGCAACAATGAGTCTCACTTTTTAGCTTACTTGTAAAGTAAAATCTAATAAAATAACTTAATAAAAGACATGAAAATGAAATATATATATATATATAAATTAACAAATTCACATAAAATGAGAAAAAAAAATGAAGATCGAAAATATCAAGCCCATGCCACTTCCAAGCCCACCTACGACCATCGAAACCCTATCCCAACTTTTATGTTCAAAATCCACCAACCGGTTCAGCTTCCAATTCTTCTTTATGGCTAGTGAAGATGATGGTGGTCACATCATGACAATTCATAACATTTTAGCAACCTCCGTGATCTTCTTCTCAATGTTGGCAACTTGAGTTGTAGGTTGAAGTTGAGAGTTATGCATTGAATTTGGAGGTGATGGCTTGATGGGGGTGGTGATGACCATTAGTTAGTGAAGCAAATTCTCTGCACGGGTTCCAAATTATTCACTAGTGCGAAGAGCTTTCTGGCTTAGATACAATTATCTTGAGTGCTTGCATTGCTCTAGTTTTCCCATTATAAAAAGGAAGTTTGCTTTCTATTTTTGTTCGGATAGAAACTTTACTCTGTTGGTTCCCCATGCCACCGATTAAGTGGATCCCTACTAAACTTGAAAAATTAATTAAGATAAAATAAATTGCAATAGATTTTATGTCACTTCTTGAAAGTGACAAATGAAATATCTCCACATCTAAGTGGAAGTTGCATCCTAATTGGTCTTCTGTTATGAAAACAACGATATCATTTTTGGTGGATTTTCGAAGTCGAAGTGCATGGCTTTTATGCTTTTCTTAAAGGTCGTTTAGTGGTTTTTTCCTATATTTGAACTACTCCACTAAAAAAGGAAGTGAAAATGGGGTTCAGCTAAAATAATTTTCTTATTTGAAATTAATTTGGAATCTTAGTGTAGTATATAGTAACATGAAGTTCACATTTTTAGTCGGTCTCTCCGTTCTTTAATTTGTTACTTGAAAGCCTTCTTTGTTGCTTTATTCTTTTCCAGATTCGAGCTTTTTCAGCAGTATTACAGAGTAAAGATATGCTTCTCCCGCTCTTAGCTAGAGAGAGAGAGAGAGAGAGAGAGAGAGAGAGAGTAACGTGCATGCGATCTTTATTTTCATGGGACGTGCATGAAAATTGAAATAAAGGTTAAAACAACATGGAGGGTAAGCAGCTTCATCGTAGTTTCTGAAGGGAATAAAGAGGGAACCAAGAATGAAAGGACAAGAATAAACTTTTACTTTCAAAATGACCAACACCTCCTGATCGAATCCGTATTCCGAATTACCCTGATTATACAAATACAAGGGCTCTGAAATATATGTATTTGTTAAATTATATAAAGTTAGTTTATGAACTTGTAAATTGGCATATCCTCTAGCACATATATTTATAGAAAACAAACTAAAAATACCCCGCAGCATATATATTCATATGAATATTGTCCCAATCTAGCTAGTACAATATGTGTGTGTGTGTGTGTGTGTGTAGTTTATGTACTACATTTATTTGCTATTGTATCAGAATAACATCTGGGGGTATATGGCTGTATGAGTTGCAGCTGGAATTCAGCACTGTGCTGTGTATTGCTAGGGTTCGTTTATATATCAGTAAAAAAAAACACACCAACAAAATGGACTATATGTGGATAGAAGGAAGTGTCTCTTTCGATATGCAAATATAAAAATGGAATAAAAAAAAAATTAAAGGAAATACATGTATGCGTGTGTCTTGTTCAACATCAACCTCAAAAGGTGATATTCAATTCTTTCGCTTTGTGGAAGCTTTTGGATGCTTTAATCTTTTGGGTAGAGATAGATGGGTAAGAAAGAAACTGAGATTAGTATCTAATTATTGGAGTTTAATACGCACTGGTAGGGCTAGCAGTAGCAAGTATATATATTGGTATTTCTTGTTGTATAGAGATTTGGTCCATAAAGAAGTTGCAGAAAGAATTATGGGTGGTAGGTAGTGCAAGGACGAATATCACAACATGGCCAAACTCACACTTTTTGGGATATATTCTTCAACAACCCACCACCTCTTTTGATTTGCTTTTCAGTTTTCATATAAAACACGCGCGCAAACGCACACACGCACACATATATATATGGTCCACTACTGCGGCTACGCACATATATATCCTTATCATTTGGGGTCGATCTTCAAGACTATCTTTAGTTTGGAGGGTTTGGTAAGCATATTGTGCATGGGTGCAGCAATTAAGCAACTACATACTCTTTATATCTTGAGGATTTAATGACAACTTCTTATCGTAATTTTATCTTCGTTTTGTTTGATAAACACAGTGTTGGGTAGGAAAATTTGAATACAGAATAATCATCTTAACTACGTGAAGTACAATGCTCTTACTTTTTTTATATTAATTTATATATTAGGATAGCATTCCATCATGTTGTGAACATGGTATCAAATATAAACAACACAAATATGGATATTAGAATTGTGATGAAAGGAGTAACAACACAAATATGGTTTGTTAATTTACGTAAAAGCTCTGCAATCATGTTGTGAATATGGTATCATATATAAACACCAGACATTTGTGTGTATACATACCTATAGAAAAGCTACAGAAGCCAGCCCTGCCGACTAAGGTTGCAAAGGAGCTTTCTTTGAAAAGTAAATGGGGGCCCAATTACATCACATCAGCTTAAGTTAGAGAGGTTTTTATAGGATCAGCATCCTCTCCTGAGCAAAGGGTGAGGATCCTCTTAATCAAGCTCATCAGACCGTTGAAATTTTATCCAACAGCTACAAACAGGGAGCTTCTCATAAAATTATAATTATTGTAACCGTTGAATAAAATTTCAACAGTCCGATGAGTTTGGTCAGAAGAATTCTCACCTTTTGCTTAGGAGAGGATCCTTATCCGTTTTTATAAGTGTATATATCTTCCATATGTAACTTGTACGGACTAATTGGGCAAATGAAATGAGTCCTATTGGACAATTAATAGAATATGTAGGGGTTATCCATGTTGAAAACACAATGTTCTAATAATAATAAAACAATTGTATATATGCTAGGATAGGGTTTGGATATGAATGAGAAAAGAGTCATTACATATAAACTGCCAAACGTTGAGTGGTTATATGTATGTAAGATCATCGGTAAAGATAAATTTTTCAGTATGTCTGAAACACAGATTTGTACACATATTATTTTATGAGTATCTTTTAATTTGTATAATAACATGCAGTGTACCACTCCGTGTTTTAGCACATTGAAAAAATCTCTCGTATGCAAACATCGATTGGAAGGAAAACATGTACATGTAGTGGAAAAGAGTATGAAATCAATCATATGCCTCTTTTGAAGTTAAGCAACTAGCTAAAGAAGAGATGCATTAATATGTAGCATAAATTAGAAACTGCCATGAAAAACGAACTAGTTTATAATTCTAAGGGTATGTATAGAAGTGTTTTTAGAACAAGTAATCCCTCCTAACAACGTTTGATAACAAAAGTTAAAAACCATTTTTGAAGTTCCATATTCTGTACTTTTTGGAAGCACTTGAAGTTAATTTTTTTAACGTATCTATAACAGTATCGCTTATAAGCTGAAGTGCTTTTACATAAGTATTCCCAAAAATTTTGGTATTATTGATTTGGAAATTTTTTGGTATGGGATCGGAATTTTTTTGGTTTGGTTTGGGATGTTCGGGACAAATTTCCAGCCCTAATAGGTCTTGCACCATGGCCATTTGATATGATTCTCCAGTGTGGAACTTCTGTTTCTGTTTTCTGTTTTTATGCAACAACAAAAGACTGATCATCTCTCTCTCTCTCTCTCTCTCTCTCTCTCTCTCTCTCTCTCTCTCTTGCTCTCAATCTTTTTGTATGGGAGTCATCAAGTCGATGGGATATTTAAAAGAACATCAAAACTATTCGCATACACAAAATTAACTCATTTTTAACATCTGAATTAGAAAGTGTGTTTCCACGATGTTTCCATGTGAAATGAACTATATATAGAAGATATGAGTTAATACGTGTATTACTATTTTAAGGAGGATTAATTACACTAACATCCCCTGAGGTTTATCGTGTTTTCACAAAACCCCCTCACGTTTGAAACATAACACTAACACCCCTAGAGGTTCTGATTCACTTTCACAAAACCCCTCCAGGGCTGACATCACCTTAAAATAATTTCTTAAAGACAAATTTGCCTCACTATTAATTACTTTAAAAAATAAAAAAGGCTTTTTAAAAATACATATAATAATAACCAATATAAAGAAAATAGATTTTTTTTTGTTGGACTTCAAAAACATACATTAACCATGAAATAAAAATAAAATAAAAATAGAAAGCCACCTATGCATCTTCAGATCTTTCTCTCAATTATTTTTCTGTTCTTGTCCTCAAACCGCCACCTCCATCTCTTCGTCAACCTCCTTCATTCCTTGTTCACCCAAACTGAAACCAATTTCGACAAGAAAACGATATGGAAGAAAGCCCTGATTTCAAACATGGAGAAGAGTACCTAATTTGGCTTCTTGGAAGAAATTACCCGACAACATTCCTACTCCGAAATGCCCAAATGATTTAACAGGAGAAAGATTTGTTCTGCTAGGGTTTTTCCAATTATTTATAAAGCATTTTTCATTGTTTAATTAACAGCATAGAGGAAGAAAGTAACAAGATTTCTTCAATTTTCTTTTATTTCCTTTTATTGTTTAATGTAAGATTTTAATTTTAATTTTTATTCTATTTATTTATAAAGCATTTTTCATAAAGTAATTAATAATTAGGGCAAAATTGTCTTTAAGAAATTATTTAAGGTGATGTTAGCCCTAAAAGGGTTATGTGAAAGTGAATTAGAACCTAAAGGGGTATTAGTGAAAACACGATAAACCTTAGAAGGTATTAGTGTAATTAACCCATTTTAAAGAAGCGGCGCAATATATTCTAAATTGTTTAATTCATGCCGAGAAAGATTGAAACTTGAATACAATAGACGATTACACTGCTCTGACCATTGGCCTAACTACGTCTTTGAATTTCAGTAGTTTTGGGCACATACAAAATAGAGTATGTGGGCCTTGTTAGTGAAGAAGGGCTTTAATAGATGACCCTAATGGGCCTAGAATTCATAAATCACACGATAAATCACTACAAATTAACCCAAACAATCTAGTAATGAAATGTAGCCGGACAGATAACTCATTCTGTGTAAAAAGACCAAAATGGTCCAACTCTACAACTACAATAGTTGGCCATTGCATTGAAATAGAGGCAAATCTTAGGTTGGATGCAGAACCATATCATCTGTATGACACCTCTAACAACCAAGCAGAAGATAACTTTTGTAACCCATCCATGGCAAATTCTAGCTTCCGCCCATACCACGTGGCATGCAGCCTTACTAACACGTCGCCTGTATTTGGTCCCACATACACGTGATTGTTTTATTTTTAAACAAAACGCCGTAGTAATAGTGAACCTGTTTTGTTGAAGTCATTCTCCGTATGCAAGTCATTCTCCGTATACAGCCGGTCGGACAAAAGTTTGTCTCCATGACATAGTTTATGGCACCTCACCCTCTTAAAGACCTGCCGCCATTCAGAACATAGACATCAGCTGACGTATAACAGAAAGAAAGAAACCTTCTAAAAATTTGCAGCCTCTTACACGGTTGACATAAGCAGCTAAAGCAAATAAAAATATAATCTACACACAACAACAAAGGTTAAAAAGCAAAATATTGGTCCTTTAAATGCAGTGCAGCAACAGTACATAGTGTGCCATGGGTACAAACTAGGAACACTAACACAGAAAAAAATGACAATAAAAAAGGAAGAAAAATTGATGCGCTGTAATGTACATGTAGAAGCTCCAATACATTCCTCAGCCATTGCCATAGTGCTATACAGTATACACAACCTTGAAGAAAGCTGCCGAAACCTTTTTTTTGGTTTTTCTTTGATTTCTTCATTTACCTTTCTCCCTCTCGTAAACATGATGCAACCTGAAACACCAGCGCTTCATAAAACTTCTATGCATTCGTGCTCTTCTCTACAAGCAAACAACGCTTGACACTTGCATGATATGTGGGAGAGCTCAGCAAGCACGTGGTTCCGGCACAGGCAACTGCCTCGTGACTGGTCCACAATTTCCGGTGACTTTCAAGGATGCAAAAAGGAACGATAACCTAGCTATCATGGGGCTGGCTTTCACCATTTTAGAAACAATTGCCAACTGCTTACGAGCAGTGTCGTCGTAAGTTCCATGGTACCCTTCAAGATCAGCTTGGGTAATTAAAACTGCATCTCCGGAGGGAGAACATGCTGTGGTAGTTGGTCCACATCTGCTGTATTCTTGAACAGCCTGCCAAGAAACAGCAAAAAATGGTGATTGAGGTTATGGGAATGGGAAATAATAAAATCAGTCGGCAACGATCAAACGTTTTAAATGATAGAAGATTGCAGGTAATAACAAAATGCAAAAATATAAGAGAGACCTACAATACATACCTTCCATTGTGAGGGGGCTAGCAGCACACGAGGTCTTCTAGACCGAACATAGTCCAGGGCTGCAGATGGTGTCATGTTCTTGTATTTCACCTACAGACAGTAAATCAATTCAATCCTATGATGTCCTAAAGGTTGAAAAGCGGTCATCATCAGTAACTCTTCACTTAACGCAACCAGCTAACTTTTGAAAGCAGGAGATAGTTACCAAATAGCAAAGCACAATAGTTGTGCTCCTTCCCCGACCAGCTTTACAGTGCACGTAAGTAATTTCACCACATGATGCATTCTCTGTGTTCGGGAAACCAAGGTTACATAATTAAGCTAACAACTCTACCAATGAAAGCTAATAAATTACAAACTAGCAAAATCTTGAAGTAGAAAAGGATCGCTTACTGTGAATGAATTCTACAGCTCTGTTGATATCAACAAATGAAGGGGCAAAAAGATAATCTCGCGTGGGAATTACTAGATGGTCAATTCCATGGGCCTGAAAACCCTCAAACATCTTAAACGAATAAGTAGGATCCAAATAGACAAGATTTAAATGGATTTCACTCGTCTTATTGGGAGGGTAATAAAACTTCTGAAAACAAATTGAAACAAATAGAAACAATCATTCTAATTTCAAATCTTAATCTTTAGGTTCCTCTTCTCATATATTAAAAATTTAAAACACATAACAGTGAATTCAAACTTGCCCATTTTTAGATATTTTAAAACCATATTTCTGTTGGAGGAAAAAAAACTTGAAATAATGACTTTGTTACTTCATATTATCCAAAAACAAAAGCCAAGAATATATATATGCATATCTAACTTGCTAGCAGCAATTCACAGCCATATGGTGCAGAGCAGTCACGCACACGATACAAGGATGTTGAAACCAAAGTTTCATAAGGTTCATTGAGAGTGATCACACCACCAACACCCAGCCGCTTCAACTGGGGAACATCTTTGGGAAATGGAACCGCACCGAGCAGAACAAACTGAAAGAACAACACCACGTATCCATTAAACACCACAACATGAGCAAAGAAATACATTCTACCCAAACAAGTACATCTCTCACAACAAAACCTAGATGATATTCATACATATGATATACTCGGCCTATTCCATAATAATACAATATTAGAAATTTAACCAGATGTTCAAATATGTATTAGCAACAAGTACCCATTTAGTTTCCAAAAAAAAAAAAAAAGTACCCATTTTTGTCTAGAGTCCTGAAAACATGAAATTTTCAATTTCTTAATATTTATCCATCATCCAAATTCCAATTGATTGCCAAGAAAGTGAGTAAACTGACTGTAGGAAATTAATCCCTATATGAAGCCACATATCTTCGATTGGAATCACAAGACAAAATTCTTACAAAATTGATAAATCCCAAAAACTAGTTTCTTCTCTCGAAACCAATTTTCCCAGAAACCAAACAAATCGTAGCTACATAACAAAAATAAAATATAAAATCCGCAAAAAAAAAAATTTAAAATAGTTAAAATGTTCTACGCTTTCCAAAGTCAACAAACAGAGGATTAACTAACCCAATTCAGAAAAACTAATAAATTGACAAAATTCGAAAGAGAAAAACCTGGTCAACTTCGTCCCACCATCTGAACTCAGCCTCCATCTTGTTCCGAAGCACATTATACAACAGGGTCGGGTAAAAAAGGATCCGCGCCCCGGCTCCAACAAGCGCTTTCTTAGCCTCGTCAACCCTAACTACCTGCCGCCCGGAAACGGCGTCGTTCCGAACGCCGCAATCCCCCTCCGCCTCCAACTCCTCGATCTTCATTCCGCACAGACAACAAATAACCCTAACCACCAGATCCGAATTTAATGAGAAAACACAAAAGGTAATAAAATCCCCAAAAGATTCCGGATTTCAAATTTCCGAATCCCTAATTTCGCAAATTGGGACATAAATTACCGAAGAAAAAAACAAAGACGAAAAAGAAATTTACATACTTCGGATCAAGAAGCGGAATTGCAAAAAATTGGCAAATTGGGGCCGATCCGGAAGGGAAATTAGGGTTTTGTGGGGGTGGGAAAACGAAAATTAGGGGAAATAGAGAGGTGGGTTTCTAAATTTGGGGAGTTAGAGAGAGCGGGAGTGTGCACTGTTACCTTAGATGCCAAGCAATCGGATTTAGCGTGCGAATAATTTCTGGTAACTGAAATTGGAAATCTTTATATAGTCAAAATCTGGGAATGGAGGGTGGTGGTGGTGATAATTGGGGGCCGGAGTTTGAGTTTATTACGTTCAATGCTCTCGAGGTTTCGTGTCTGACGGTGACCCGTGGGTAATCCAAAAAAGGACAAGTCTTAAAAGTTGTAAACGGTGTTTAAAATATTAGTATTGGTGAAAATATTGATAGGTAAAAATTTGTGGAAATAACAATAGGTATATCGATTTTCTTCTATAGAAATGATGGAAATTTGCTCAAAAACATGGAAATTTACAATTATTGTTTAGGGAAGTCATATAAAGTCACAACACATGTATGAATCAAGAATTAATAATTAGATATTGTGTAAACAATAAGTATGTGATATGTTAAAAGAAAAACTTCCTTATAATGACAAGTAATAAATAAATAAAGCATTTCACTAGGAGGAATAAATTATACATAACTTAATTGAAATTTTCGTCATGAAAACAACATAAATTTTATTGAGGTAAACTAATATCATAAAGAAAGAAATTAAAAACAAAGAATGCATAGGCTCATGGATATTTCCTGCAAACTTTTTGCAAATTGTATGCAAACACTAGATTTTCCTGAAAATATAAAAAATACATTGAGGAAATTGACTGATTTCCAGAAATATCCCTCTTTCCATATCGTTCCTAAATTTTTGGATATTTCCGTGAAAATATCGAGCATATCTAGAATATTTCAAACATTGGTTCTAAGTTAAACACCACGGAGACCCAATTGTTAAGGACGAATTTCAAGTTCGTATTTGCACGACACATAATGGGGCGACTCTTGGTACTGGTGAATCACATGATGGCTAAAGAAAACTAAAAAACCTCTGTGAGTCTTTTGTCACAAAAAGATGGAATGTAGTAACAAAATCACAAATGGCTCCTTTTTATAGAATAAACAAAGTAAAGGAAAAGAAAGGTTAATTTAAAGCCCATTTGGTAGGAATAATAATTGGGATTAATTTCAATTTATTATCCTGAAGTTTCTTGATTTTCAACATTTTCAACATTATGTTTTTTTCATCCCAGAGTGGTACCTAAAGTCATAATTTTGGAACACTTTCGTACCTCCGTTAAGGTTGCTGTTAAATCAATCGTTAACTGGTGACGTAGAGCCCACATGGACAATGATTGGGCGCCACGTGGATTAAAAAAATTAAAAATATTATTATAAATAATTTTTAAAAAAAATTCATCTCCTACCGCATCCCATCCCTCGGCCCTCCCTCTCTTCCTTCTCTTCTCTGCACCTACCCAATCCTCCTCTCACTCCTTGCAAATCCATCATTCCCCTTCCATATTTAGCCATGCGCCGCCAGATCTACGACAAGATCAAAGCTTTGGCACTTCTGCACCGGCAACGACTTCGATTTCTCCTCCGTCCATCTGTACCTCGCTCTCTCCCTTCTTATCCTTCATTTCTCTCATCTGCACGAAGCCACCAAACCCTCATTCCAAATCTGATTGATGACACAGCCTATCTTAGGCTACTGCTCCAAGCTGCGGCAGTCAAAGAGATCGTTGACGAAGCACTGACGTCATGGTTTGACTCGAAGGCAACACTGAAACCAGTTGCAATCGGAGAAGCTCCACGATCCAGAATATCGACGGCAAAGGGGTTGTAGTTTTGGTTAGCACCCCGTGGCTTTCCATCGCTTCAAATTAGGTAGATGGAGGTCGGAGGTTCGACCTTATGAAGGTCGTTGAAGAAAATATGAGGGTTATGTGGGTGGATGGGTGAAGTCGAAGATGGAGGGGGAATGGTGGATGTATGATGAGTCAAAGAGGAGATGAGATGAGGATTTGGTGGGTTGGTGCAGAGGAGAGAATGGAGGGATAAGGGAGAAATGGAAGGTCGGGGGAGGTAAAAGACGACCAAATTTTTTTTTATTGAACTTTTAATTTCCACATGGACCTCTTAATGGCACGTGGCGCTCAGTCATTGTCCATATTGGCTTCATGTCATCAGTTAATGGGAGACTTAACAGCCAGACTAACGAATGTATGAGACTGTCCCAAAATTAACATTTTAGGTATGACTCTGGAACGAAAAAAATAACTTCATGTACCAAATATTAAAAACCATGAAACTTGAGAGTAGTAAACTGAGATTTACCCTAATAATTAATTATATGCATGACCGTAGGAATAATAATTAATTTGATGCATGACCAAGAAAATTGTTAAGGAATTAGTAATATGTTTTTCTTTATTTGCTGAAGTTAATCTCGAAGTCAATTAAGCTTTTTTATTTTGATTTAATATCCTACGAGTAATGAGTGTAACACGTATTTAGACGTCGATTTGCCAAATTGACTATGAGTTGCATTTCAAATAATCTTATAGTCAACGCTTGTAATTCAAATTGAAAAAGAAGCAATATTTCACTCTTAAAGTTTTTGTTAATCGTGAAAAAAAATGAGGGCTTGGGGGCTGCCCAATCAGAAATAAAGGAGGAAGTGGGAGGCCTATCGGAAGAAGAGAAAACAGGAGGAAAAAAAAAAAAGAGGTTGGCCAAATCGGGGGAGAAGAGAGGAATAAGAGTGACCAATGGAGAAAGAAGGAAGGAGAGAAAGGAGATGAAAGAAAATGAGAGGAACCGGAGGGGGGGAGGGAACAACCAACCAAATTGGGTCATCCATTGACTCGCTGCCCGACCCGGTCGTAGCCATGGTTTCTGACGCCTTTTCAGGCGATTTCTCCGGCGATTAGAAGCCACACACCACCTAGATTTGACCTAGCACCCCTTCCTCTTCCAATTTCATCAAAAATCGAGTTACATTGGCCTTGAATTCGTGATGAACTCACCGGCGAGTTCTTGGGGTGTACGGCTAAATTCCGCCATTTTTTAAGGTAGTGCAGTCTACCACCACCATCAAACTACTTTTCGTGAGGCAGGTAACAAAGCCCAAGCAACTATAGGGGCGGCGGAACACCAAAGGTGATGGATCAAAGCCACTAATTTCTAGGGTTTCAGGCGAATTCGGGGGAAATTGGGACTTTTCCTGGCCAAATTGGGCTTGGCAATAGGTATGAAACTTGCTTCACTCATCGAGATCTACAATTCTGTGAAATTTGGTAAATTTTGGAAATAGTTGAATTTTAAGGCAAGTCGAGACGACCGACTGCCACGTGGGCCGAGGCCCCACCTAACCATCCTGGGATAATTTGATGCCCCGATTTCATAATTGACATCCATTTAGTGAAATCCTGATGTTTGAATACAGTATCGTAGTGGACCGCCTAGTTGGCTGCTACTTGTTTATTATATGAATGGATGATCCGACTGTTGGATTGTCACCAAACTTTAATACATGATAGTACGTAATATTTTTGGACATTTGGAACTTACGGATCTGGAATCTGACGTATGGATCTTCCCGAATTGAATTTCTAAAGTTTGTAAAATCTAACTTTGACTACCACTTGAATTTGCGATTAGCGGCGATTCGACGGTTGAATCATAAAGAAGTTTTACTATGTTGTTCTAGAAGCATAGTGTGGACTTTGGGAAGTTATGGATCGAAAATCCATGGGCAGATGTCCCAAATTGACTTGTATAGGGTTGTGGACCCTCTTTAGCGTATTTCAACGCGCTGATTCCAAATTCACCGTTCGTTTTCTGAAATTCGACCGTTGTAGGATAGTTCCTTTATTAGCCGTATTTTGTACGAAAACACGTAATTTTATTAGCACATTATATTTACGTAAATTGTTTCGTTTTTAGGAGAAACGGATCGTAAGGACTCTCAATGCTACAAGACGGGTTTGACTTGGCGACATGATTTGTAAGTGGGTCTTTTCTTTGATATATAAATAAATTCTATACGTGATTACCATGATTAAACTTACGTTTATAAGAAATGCCTTATTGTTGGGAAATGATGAGACTATCATACGGGATACACATGTAAGCTTACTATAAGGGGACGCCTTAATTATATTTATGGTCATGAATAGTATGATATTGACTAGAATTGTTGAATGGTTGTGGCATGATTATAATTATGTTATTTGTTCATCGTTTTTTGCACCGGTGTTAGTGCTCACCCAGGGCCAGTTTTTCACATGTATGTTCACATCCACACTGCACGCTCACCTTGGATCCAAGTAAGTATCGGTCTTGTCGTACAAGTTGTAATAGACAACTCCAACTCATATGTGACTGCAAATAGCGCCAGTATTTACATAATTGTAGCACTATAACGTATATTATTATTACACCCAATCCAGTTCATGTCAAAATACCTCTGCATGAACTCGCGTGTTAGAATGTGTCAATGAGCACCTAATATGATATGTTTTCTTATGCGATATTATGTGTTATTGGTTGTTATATGTTCATTTACGCAATATTGCGACATATGGCAATCTTGTGATTTTGCAGGCTACGGTAGGTATTTTCATACTATACATAGTATGTATATTTTGGAAACTATACTTGTTTTAAGGCGAGGATTCTTGGAAAATCTTGGTGTAAACGATTACCTTCGATGGTATAATTCTCACAATATCTTACTGTATTGTACTTATGCTCTGACATCATGTGTGAAATGGGTTCATTCTCGCTCAAAGCACACTTTTATACTTAGGCACTTTTAGGTTTAAATTTACTCACATTTTCCACATCACTACATTTTATGGCTTTGTCACCTTCCAGGTGTCGGCCAACACAGCTCGATTTGGAGTCTTAGTAGATATTTTGGGTCGGGGTGTGTCCAATGGCGGATCCATATAGGGACTCGGGAGATCCCGGGACCCTCCGAAAGCCTGAAGAAACACTTGTGATCAACCTTCGGGACCCTCCAACAATTTGGGCAAGTGCAGATGGACGGATTTGTTAAGGGGCCTGGGTGGTCCTAGCACCACCGGAAGCCAAGATAAATTTTTGTGAGGACCTCCAAGGATCACCCAAGTCTGGGCATATATGGTGAAGGAGAAGATGAGCGGAGCTACAGAGTGTTTAGGTATTCTGCAAACCAGAAAGAAGAAAGAATACTACTTTTTATTCAAATGACTTGGGAAAACGGTGCGTTTGATGTATGGTTTGAAAAAATCCTTCTAAGTAAAACAGTGCGTCGATACAACGTTCTTTAATATATAGTTTTTACAATTTTTTATTAAACAAAATGGTTCAACTTTCAAACAGCGTCAAAACTTTTCCAATTCCATTTCTAACTCCTAATTGGCTAATCTCATTCTCCAGTCACCTCCCCACCCACTTGCATAACCCCAATCTCTTTCCCCGTATTCACAAACTAAGTAGTTCAATTCCAATTTTAGATAATTTCAATTATATTCTGGATATTTTCGTTGTAGTTTGCAATAAATCTATAATGACACATTTTCGAGTATGAAACTTCGTCATTTTTTTGTAATTTATATTTTCGTCTAATATTTTTTTGAACTTTTATATTGAGACCACCCAATCTTAAAATCCTGCATCTGTCATTGGGTGCAATGGAGAGACTTGTTGCCGTCATGGATGTGCAAGCAGCAATGGAGAGGACATTTTTCGCTATGAATAGCCTTGAGGGTCTACTCCGCAACAAAATGTGAGATCAATAGTTCTGTGGAGAGGACATTTTTCACTATAATTTTTTTTATCTTTATTATTGGGACCCCCCGAGTCTAAAATCCTGGATCCGCCACTGAGTGTGTCAAAGAAAAACTAATGAAAATGGCTTAAAAACTTTGAGTTTTAACAAAAATGACAAAAAGGTGTTGTAAGTGAATAGTACCAGGATTGACTTTTTAGAGTAAAAATGTGATTTTTCGTTAAAGTGAATAGTACCGAAAGTGTTTGGTTAAAACTTCCTAAATCGTAAGCTTTATCCCAATCATTACATTTGGTCTCGTATTATTTTTCTTAATTGAACGTCTTAAATTTCAAAATGAGATAATTTCCAGGTAGGTATGCACTTCCAAAGTGGGCAATAGAACAAAGACGACAAATAGGAAGCTTCACCCGGAGAAGGATTATCTCCTCTTTTTTTTTCCCTCCCCTTCCCTTCCCTTCCCTTCATTTCCTTCCCATTTGAACGGTCACAGTTAAATCACATCAACATCTTATATTAATTTTTTTATTAAAAAAAAAGAAAGACAAAATAGAGAGTGTGAGAGAAGGGGATGGAAGGAGATAAAAAAAGAGGAGAGAGAATCCTAGTCCTCTTCAACCATGCATGAAGGGTAGCTAAGCTTGGTAGGGTTGCATCTCTTTAATACCAGAGTAGTTGGCCCCATCTCTCAGAAGGGATCAACATATTTTGTCTCCAGAGGTAAAAGAAAGTGTAGTCTTAATCTTCTACTAGACGTCCGGCTATAGATTAGCATTCACAAAGCCATAGTTTTCAGATGCAATGGTAGGCGTCACACTATGAAAATTTTTGGTGTTTGGTAAACTTTGAAAAACAGCTTTGTTTCAAAGTTGAGGGTGAAAAAAAGCCCAAAACCAAGAGATGACAAAAAGCTGCAATTTGCAGCTTCCAAAAGCAGCTTATTTTCACCCACACACGGGTGAACAGTGTCCACGTTTAATGAAATATACCATAACCCAAAACTGCCCTCGGCTTTCCCTTCACCGACGCTTTCACCTTTCCCTTCTCCAGAACTCTCTTGCACGCTCTTCACCTCAAAGCTGTCTCGCATAACCCGAACCTCAGGCTCTCTCTCGTTTTCTCGTTCTCTCGTTCCATCATGAACTTCCACTCGGTATTGGACGGTTGCGCCTCGACCAAGCGCTGCAGGATCTTGAGCGCCTCGTCGTCCTCGCCGTTTTCGAGCTTCTGCTGCAGAAGCGATTTCAGGGCACCGATGGCTTCCGAATTCGAACCCAGGAAGTCGGACAATGTCGGCGGAGGTTCGGCTATGGCGAGCAAAGTCGATGATTTGGTGGTGAACACGGCGGCGGTGACTCCGATGAGAATGGCGGTTTTGGCGTAATGTTTAAGAGTTTGAAGAATCGGGCTTGGGTTGTTGTGGGTGTTACCTGGGAGGAGGGGTCGGTGGTGGTGGGCGGCGGAGGAGGCTGTGACTTTGAGGGCAGGGACATTGGGGGAATTGTGGGAATGGGGAGGGTCAAAACGGAGAAGGGAAGGTTGCGTTGGTTTACTGGGAATGAGTTTGTATTAGAAGAGAGATGAGGATGTAGAGAAGGAGGAGGAAGCGAGAGTGGAGGAGGAGTTCATGGTTGAGCCGGCGGGTGCGGAGTGGCGGAGATGACAAGGTTTGGGAGGTTTTGTTTGGGGTTTCTGTGGTAGGTGGGAGGTTTGGGAGGTTTTGTTTGGAGATGACAAAGTTTATAAATATTTTTCTTCTAAAAATAAAATATATTTAGTAATTCATTTTTATTTGTTAAGAAAATTAAATTAATAACACATCTAACTTCGTTCACATGTGAAGGAGTTAGACTTGTTCACATTTGGTATATCCTTGTGTTAGCATCTCAAATCGATATTGTGCTGTCATGTGAGAAAATTGAAATACTGGCACAATGAGAATCTCCGTCAATGTCAGTCCTGCTTCGATATTGTGTTGTCATGTGAGAACATTTGAAATACTGGCACAATGGGATTCTCATCAATGTCACTCTTGGTTCGATATTGTGCTATCATGTGAGAGCATTTGAAATACCTGCACAATAGGATTTCTATCAATGTCACTTCTGCTTTGATATTGTGTTGTCATGTGAGAAAATTTGAAATACCGGCACAATGAGATTCCCGTAATTGTCACTCGTGCTTCGATATTGTGCTTTCATGTGAGAAAATTTGAAATACTGGCACAATAGGATTCCCATCAATGTCATTCTTGCTTTGATATTGTATTTTCATGTGAGAAATTTTAAAATACCAACACAATGAGATTCTCGTCCACGTCACTACTACTTTGATATTGTGTTATTATGTGAGAAATTTGAAATACCGGCACAATAGAATGCTCGTCAGTGTCACTCCTGCTCGGGAGAGTATGCCCGTGAGTGGTGTGAACTGGTTGTGGTGTGAAAAAGGGCAGCATATGGTTTGATTTTGTTGTGGATGAAAGTGACAAATATGTATGTGTGTGTAGTTGTTGGGTTGGAGTGTCTCTTTCTGGGTTTTGACGTGCCCCGATCCAACGTCACCCTTTTGGATTTATTTGTAAGCTGAATATTTTAAAGTGGCAGCAGTTCCCATCTGTTCCCTATCTTCAAAACTACTGATTGAGTGACTAGTTGATTGCAATTTGGACTGGCTGCCGATCAAGATTTTATTAGTCTTTTTTCTTTTTCTTTTTTTTTTAATAAAAAAAACCAGTAGGTGACAATTCATTTTTTCGGGAAACGTGATGATTCTTAAAGGCATTTTAGTCTTTTTCTTTAGTCACCATTATGACTCATCAACGTCAAGAATCGAAAATACGATCTTAAAATTCGTCTATAACCGTTGAGCAACTCCATGGTAATTGCTGGTCAACACTTCATTAATTAGTGAAAGAAACTAATACCAGATTATTCTGTTATGGAGTAAATTGTAGTAATGATCCTTTAACTTTAATCAAATTAGAGCAATGGTATCTCAACTAAAAATCTATTACCATTGGTCCCTCAACTTATCAAAATGTGTAGCTATAGTCCTTTTCATCAATTTCGTCAAAATTTTGTCAAAATAAGTTATGTTGGGATAACCATTTATATAATAAGGGTCCCTCAACTCATCAAAGTGTGTAATTATAGGTCATTTTTGTCAACTACGTCAAAATTTTTGTCAAAATGAGTTATGTTGAAAGGACAATTGCTACAATTGGAATAAAGTTAAGGGACCATTTCTCCAATTGAATTAAAGTTGAGAGACCAATGGTAATAGGAATTTAGTTGAGGATCATTACTCTAATTGAGTTAAAGTCAAAAGACCATAGCTACAATTTACTGTTCTGTTATGTATTAGGCCTACCCATGTTACATAAGCCCAGTCCAAATATTGGGGTAACAAAAAGTCTAAACTCTCACAGTTTTGGGCCCTAAGATTCAATCTATCATTTCAGAGTCGTAATTGTTGGTTTTAATCTCAAAACACCTCTAAAAGATCCAACCCAAAAGACCCAAGTTCTATCTTTTGATTTTTTTTTTAATTTTTTTTAATTTTTGTTGTACAAGTGATGTTTTGAAGGAAGATTCGAACCCAAAACTTCTGAGTGCATAACTAGATGCTTGTAACCACACGTGAGCTACAAGCCCTAAACATCTGATTCTCAACATTCTCGAAATTTGACGTGAAAACAGAGTGCCCATTGACGTCCTCCTCCTCAAAATAATCTTGATTTCTTACCTAATATTCACATGCAGTCTTGATTCCTCCATTTTTTAAATTACCCTTTTTTATATTGTTGGGTATCACAAATGAATAAAGAAAAGTTGTAAAATCCTTGTGGCCAAGATATATATATATATATATAGTTTGCAGGGCTTCCGCTTAGAGTGAGGCACATGAACTGTTTCTTTCTATGATTGGTAAACGATGTTATGAATCCCTTTTGGTTTCACACTGCATGTTCCATGTTATGCCTACAATAGTGTGTAAGAAGTTACACAGACTTAACGGAAGGCTAGATGCATTAAGGATTCAATGTATATACACCGGTGCATATTAATGTCAAGAGAAGCTCCATTCGTTTCACAAAACAAGCAAATGATTTAAACCATCTCATATTTGGGATATACTCCGTTTAATTCTTGGATAATAGTTGTGGTGCTTGTATGTATTGGAAACACATCATAAGTTCTATTAATTTCCTATGAAAACAAATGAAGTCTATAGTGGGTAACATCGTGTTTTGAGAGAAAAATTTGGGTACATTTGTTTGGCCACATTATTTTGTATGACAATTTACCAAAGTAAGAGATTTCTATATTTTAGTCTCGTTCTTTAGGCACATAGAAAAAGTAAATGCTATTATTTGAATAATGAGTCTGGTTATAATACAAGCCTACAATAGGTGATATTAGACTAAAGTGTATATGTCCTTTTCATTTTGCTTTCTCTCAATGATTAGGAATTTGGAATCTTTCCGAACTTTACTGTTAGGAGCTTAAATATCAGAAAATTCAGGACCTTTATTGTGTGAAAGAGAAATTGAAGTTCTCATTTTGTGAGAGGCGGATCAATAAAATAAATTAATGAGGACCGTCTCATTTAAACTGTTCAAATTATCTGATCCTTATACTCCAAACAGTGAGATGTAGAGATATTCTCTGTCCAATGATTAGGACCTAAATCATATCATTATGCAAGCTCATACAGACTAATTTAGCCCTGCTCATTTATTTTGGTGAGTTTACTAATTGACCAACCTACTGACCAAAACAGCTCTATCACCTAAAGCAACTTACCAGCCTGTTCTATCACCATGAAAGCCAAAACATTTATATATATAAAAAAAAAAAGAAGGGTAAAACACTAATAAAAGATAAATAAAACAAAAATGTCATGAATCCTTTTATTTGACGAAATTGTCATTGTGGTAGTATCTTTGATCATGAGCACTATTATGTTACGGAGATATTAATGCAATAATATCTCGATCATGAACACTTTCATGTGATAAAGATATCACTATAGTTTAGGTCTGATAATTTTTTGCGCGATTCGATAATCTGACACAAAAATGATAGGTCAGGATCAACCCATTAACTATTCTGATCATTATTGGGTCATTCCTTAAGAACTCGTTAAAGAATTGGGTCGTTATTGTGTCACTCGTTAATAATCCATTAAGATATCGTTTGTCAAATCTAGACATTAGACATGACTGATTCTTGCATATCCGTTAACCTGACATGACACGATCCGTTAACGAATTGGGTCCTTCTCGGTTCACATGTTAAGATCTCGTTAACATAACGGGTTTGACATGAAATGATCCATTAAGATAATAAATATGACACGAACACGACAAACAGCTAATTAAGAAGTCTACTACAGTGATATCTGAAGTGACGACGTACTTTACTCCAATTCAAGACCAAATAAACCCCACCAGTTTCTACTCTCTTCAATGCTGCTGCAACCAGATTTGAACAAAATTTACAAGTAAACCCAGCAAATAAGCACTATAGTGTTTTCTCCACTGAAAAATGGAGAAATGGTGGTTTCTAGCACTTCTCCTACTGATTGCTCTCCCCACAGAAGCTGGGTTTAATGTGGGCGGTGGAGTTGGTGTCAATGTCGGCCCTGTTGGCGGCGGCGGCGGCGTTTGGATTGGCGGAGGAATCAATGGAAATGGGAATTCCCCATTCTCATCTGGGCCTTCACCTTCAGACCTCGACAGAGCTTTCACCGCCCTCCAGGCGTGGAAATCCGCCATCTCCGACGACCCATCAAAGGTTTTAGACTCATGGGTTGGCCCGAATGTGTGTTCTTACACAGGGGTTTTCTGCTCGCCGGATTCTCAAGAAGTTGCAGGCATAGATCTCAACCACGCCAATCTCAAGGGCAATCTTGTCCAAGAGCTCTCTTTTCTCTCTCAACTCTTTCTCCTCCACCTCAACAGCAATAGATTCTCCGGCCAAATCCCTGAAAGTCTCCGAGACCTCACCGCCCTCCAAGAACTCGACCTCAGCAACAACTTCTTCTCCGGCAGCTTCCCAACGGTCACATTACAAATTCCGAACCTCATCTACCTCGACCTCCGATTCAACAGCTTCTCCGGCACGATCCCGGACGAGCTCTTCAACCGGAAACTCGACGCCATCTTCCTCAACAACAACAATTTCGAAGGCCCAATCCCCGAAAGTTTAGGAAACTCCCAGGCCTCCGTCATCAATTTCGCAAACAACCAGTTCAGCGGCAACCTCCCGGCCAGCTTCGGCTTCATGGGGACGATGCTGAAAGAGGTTTTGTTCCTTAACAACCGGTTAACCGGCTGCATTCCCGAAGGAGTCGGGATCTTTACAGACATTAAGGTTTTCGACGCGAGCCATAATTCCCTGATGGGTCATCTCCCCGACACGATTTCTTGCCTGGAAGACATCGAAGTTCTGAACTTGGCGCACAACAATCTGTCTGGGGTACTGCCGGACTTGGTGTGTTCGTTGAAAAGTCTGGTGAATCTGACCGTTGCTTACAATTTCTTTTCCGGGTTCAGTCAGGAATGTACGAAGTTATTCTACCGGAATGTGGGGTTTGATTTCTCCCTGAATTGCATTCCCGGGTGGAACATGCAGCGGCCGGAGCCGGAATGCTCTCTGATTCCGGGCGGCGGGTTGAACTGCCTGAGAATTCCGGGGTCCAAGCCTCTGGTATGTGGGTCCCTCTACACATCGTCTTCTACTTCTTCTCCATAAAAACAGGAGATTTCAGTCTTTTTGTACAACTTAATCTACTATTAATAGCAAATTATGACTCAAGCTTCCTGAATCCTACTCATTTTAATTTCTTTATTATTAACTCTATTCATCTGGAATTATAATATCCAGAAATGCTTTTAAAAAAAGCAGATTATATGATTCGCTTTGTATTTCAGTTACAAATTTTTCAATGCTCTAGCAATACGGTTCGGTGTATTAAGTGTAATAATATAAATGTCTGAAAGTTTTAATTAAAAAAATCATCCAATTGTATTATTTATGACACTTTCTGTACTAGACCGCATTTTCGACACTCAAGAATTATCGAATTCAGTAATGGAAGAATCGTGAGCAGAATCAGCGGATTATATAAAAAGTGGTTTGATTCTGTTTGTCATGTGACATTCTTATGGAAATTATGTGGTATTTTGTGGCACATTGGGATGTATGTGTTTATCGGCTTGTGTCACGTGACTTGTTCTCAACTTTAGAAATCTTGTTTTGGCATTCCCAATTAACTGCTCATATAAAGTTTCCAAAAAAAAAAAAATTTCAGTGCTCATATAATTAAAAGCATTCGTCTTTATCGATGGTTGTTGAACAAGGATGTTTGGAAACTTTGCATGATTCTTTTCTACCTAAAAGTAAAAGGTACTCCAACTCAACTAGGGAATAGTTTGAGAAGAATTTTTGGGACAATGATTGTCTGTCTTCCTACTTCTAGGTGCTTTTCTGTTTGTGTGGTCACGATTAAGTCACGTCAACATTTTATATTACTATTTATTTTTGTCTTATTATCTTCATAAAAAAAACAATATAAAATGTTGACGTGACTTAACCGTGATCACACAAAACAGGATGACACTAGAGGGCACCGGAAGTGGGAGGGCAGACAATCTTGTCCAAATTTTTTACGCTTAAACAAAGGGATGGAGATTGTCTGCCCTCCACTTACCATCCCCTTCTCATCCCCTCCTATTTAAGCGGTCACGATTAAGCCACGTCAACATTTTATATTAATTTTTTCCTAGAGATAATAAGACAAAAAGCATAAAATGTTGACATGACTTAACTGTGACCGCTTAAATAGGAGGGGATGAGAAGGGGATTGTAAGTGGAGGGCAGACAATCCCCATCCTAAACAAAGTGTTTTCTGAACCGTCAAAACGCTTTTACTTACGTTTAAATAGAAAAATTTAAAAGTGTTTATAGATTGTAGAAGCGCTTTCCGAATAATAAACTTCTTTATGAAACTCTTTCAAGTGTTTTTTCAAGAAGTATTTGAATTTTCAATAAAATGTTGACATGTTGATAATATGAACAAAGGCTTAAGGTGTTTTATGACAGTAAAAAAAACGATTTTAATTACGTTTATTTAATAAATCATAAAAGTGAATTATGAAGAAACGAAAACTTTCAAGTGTTTTTTTTTTCAAGAAGCACTTTTGTTTCCTACAAAAGCAATCATAAACAGGCCTTTAAGTTATGCACAAGCAATTCTAGGATCAATCGTGTACACACTTGGTCTAATCATCCCCACACGCGTGTGCGACAGTTCCTGTACACTCCTCTTCCAATCAAATCAAACAAGGCATATGCAACTCTAAATCATGCTGACTTTCATACCACTTGAAAAGATGAATACAAAGCTTCTAAATCATGCCGGATTAGCAAACGAACGATGGCAACCAATACAACAATGTAATCTGAATGCTGGTATTTGCTAGGCAATGTAATACATTGGGTTTGGAAGTTTAAACGATCGTTGAGCAATAGCAAAACCTATCAGATCACTCCATTGATCTCCCGAGCTCCCGTGAATTCGATAACCTTCATTTATCAAGTCCGATCTCTTCTGCGATTTGTAGACCGTGGCCGGTGTTCCTTGATCAGAAGGTCCTCTGTATCGTTAACCAAACATATCAGCAATCCTTACTGCAGAGTTACGAAGAAATAGAAGGAAAAAGTAAAAGGAAAGAGGGAAACTTATCCCCCATTGTACCTCAGTAGCAGCCTCTCCCAATTGTTGTAACCTGCATATAGAAGGTTTCTCGCGGTGGCGTTTCTCTGATGTTCGCTCCGCCCAGTTAACAGAAACATCTTGAAACCCAACTGCTCAAGCTCTTTGTATAGATTTAAACTTGCTGGGAGAGCAGGTGCCTCAGCCAAATCCACCCACTCATCGAAAAATGCTTCATTGAACGTCTCCGATCTGTGTCCAAAAGAATGTAGACCTTGTCAAATTTCATCTTATGAAACACTTAATCAATTAAGACAGCTAAAACATTGATGTAATCTAGTAATCCTGGATAACTAACTCTGGTTGAAGAACATAAAAACCAGACCAAAACCAGGTAAGAGTATCTGTCGGGAAATCGAGCAATACGTTTTCACAGTGTTAACTCTCAGTGATAAAATGGATGCTTGAGGACTGGAAGGCAATGAACAATATGCTGATTGTGCAATCCACCCATACTTCAGCTATAAGTTCCTTTCCCCGTAAGTAAATTAGAAAAAAACACCCCGACAACAAGTTTTATACGACTCATCTATCCACTTGTCACTCTAATTGAATCTTAGTTGTGAAACTCCTTGCCTTTCCTTCGTTACCAAGTTAGTTGGGTTTTCTTTTCCTAGTATTGGATTTGAAGTGTTTTTCTCTAAATAATGTTACCAAACGCTTAAATGTGAAAAGCGGCAAAGCCCTTCTTTTTTCCACAGCAAACTGCATTTACTAGCGTAAGTTATTCAAGTCCAGGGAACATTTCTCCTTCTCACATCTACAAGACTACAACTACAGGTGAGACAGGTGAGTGTTCACTCTGGCACGAACTAAAAGGGTATATGTAGCATCAGTCTTTTACATGACATTGGTCACAAGTTAACAGACCAAATGACCAACAAATAAACCAACCAAAAACAAGGCCTACAGAAATGTGTCCTCGAAAAAGTAGAAAATCCCATTCTGTAGTCGGGTATTTTCTTGCGTTAGCCTCACTTATCACGTGATCTTAACATTGTAAACGTAAGAGGATATCTCTGCAATTATAAGGCATATTTTGTCCTAATAAAGGCTCTCTTATGCGTGTTTGTTCACATGCTTAGACATGACTCAAACTCTCGTGTACAAAGCACTTATCATGTAACACGAGAGAATATATTCGCAGTCGTATGACATATCCTTTCCTAATAAAGACTCTTGTGCATATTTGTTCACATGTTTAGGCATGACTCAAACTCTTGTGTACATAGCTGCACTTATCACGTGACACAAGAGACTATATCTGCAATCGTGTGACATATTCTCTCATAATAAAGTCTCTCTTATGCATGTGTTTTAACATGCCTAAGTATGATTCAAGTTCTCGTGTGCAAAGCACTTACTACATGACAAAAGAAGATATACCTGTAGTTGTGTGACATATTAAGCTCTCTTGTGCATGTTTGTTCATATGCTTAACGCATGACTATAAAGCTAACTAATACGATTTTATGCTATTGAGCTTCGGTTATGACTAGTTGGATCATCTATTGTTTTGTTATTACCATCCATCAAGCTCGTCTACACCTCAAACGCTACTATCATTGAATATATTTAAACTCATTTTCTAATATAAAGATGACTATAAATAAAGATTGAATTTTCCATTTTCTCCATTTACTTTCTTTCAATTTCTCTTTTATCATGTCTGATCCCATCACTGACAAATTCAACTTTCACCATCAATTCCAATTATCCCATACATTTATACTACGGGGGTCCTGCACCATAGCATGCATCACACAGCTCACTCTCATATCCACCTTACGTGGCAGCCTGTCATTGGTTAATCACACCTGCCACCGACGCATCAATCACATGAATATGCCACAGCAACCCCGACAAGGCATACGTTTCCTCGTTTCCAACCCCACAACAATTTAATTTGCAGTAAAAAATCAAAGCAATCGTAACGGACGGCTGTGATCGATTGGAGCTTACCCGAATCCATGGGCCTGATAGTAGGCCAAATTGGAAAGCAAAGTCTCGTCGATGTCGAACACCCACGCGTCCTTCCCATCGCCGCCCATTGTCACCCCCTTCGCGAAGCTCAGCGAGTAATCCGCGACGGACGCCAAGTCGGACGGGTACCGGTCGCCAGTCATGTAGTCCTGGACGAATCGGACGCACCTGGACGGAATGTTGGACCAGGTTCCGGCGTCGTTGGTCTCGATAGAGAATCTCCAGCTGTCGCAGTAGAGGCTGTCGTCGGAGGCGGCAAAGCGGTGTCGTTTCCTCGGCATTTGGATGACGGATTGGGATGATAAGGAGGCGGGAATTGCGAGGAGGGTGATGAGGAGGAGGAGGAGGTGGTGGACTGATGCCATTGATGAACCCAGAAAGATCTTTACGGGAATCGGAAAGAGCTTTCTGGTTTCGGATTGAAAATCGAGATGGAGGGAGGAGGAGAGACTCCGAGAGAGCTTTTTTTTTTTATTATTTTTTTGGGATTTTGGATTTTGTTCTGTTTATTAACGTACAAATTTCGCCGCAAAAAGTACAAATTTTACCGCATTTTCGTTTGGTTTTTTATTTTTTGGGTAAATAATTATAATTTCGAAAATGAAACTAAATCAAATTTGCTACTACATCAATTTTGGAAAATCTTATCAGAACAATTAATACAATAAAAAATAAAAAAACAAAAATCAATTTTAGAAAATAAATCACATCAACGGGTTTAACGGATTTAACAAAAACTCCATCAATTTTAAGATAATTGCAAACAATATTACCTGTACATCAAATCATTAACACTTTGTAATAGATCATAACTTAGCATACGTTGCTCGTATTCATGTGAGTCACATATGAAATCTCCTTTAAATGAAATAGGGATTGCATGCCTTGAGAGCAACACAGACACGCGAAATAATTTTTCTTTTTATTTAGATCATACGTTTTTTTGCGTGGCCATCTTATTGGATAATCAAATAATAACCTTAAAAAAGGGATCAGCCCAAGGATTCGCCCATTACAATCCACTATTTTAGAAGCTGGGAAGACTCACAGGTAGCAATTTGTAAATTTGTTGTATATAGATGATAGAATAAATGATGTAATATTACAAGGTGTAACCAACGCCAAAACCAGGGGCACAATCAAATCAGAAAAATCAAACTCAAAGAATGTGGAGAAAAAAGGAAATTAAAGATAAAAAAATTATACATATCGAGTGCTCAAACCAACAATTCCTCACAAACTGAGCAAAAACTAATTGGTTGTCACAGCGGCAGAGAGGATAAATTAGTAAGAAAATTAAGGATTTAAACCAGTTTAAATTAGGAGAAGCAATTCTGTTCATCATGGCAGAGCTCCTTTCGGAGTTTATGCGAAAACAGCCGGCAAGCGTCCATGCTGAGATCAATGGCGGCAGAAAGTGCGACGAAAAGAGCAGCATCAGCCATGCAAGTAACATGCTGCACTCCTACTTGTACCACAGGCTTGCTAACTTTCCCTTCACCTTCCACGGTTGAACCCGTCACGAAACCTTTCACCGGTGACCTCGAATTCGAACCCGAATCTCTATTTAACCTACTGTCGATGCAAAACTCTCCGCCCTTTTTGACGCTCATTGTGCCTTCGGCAATGGTAATGCTGCTGCTAGGCCCGTTGTCAGTTACAAGCTCAAACTTGTACCCCAAGCCATCAATAGGCCCCTCTCGCGCCATGCCTCAAGACGGCCCCATGGCTTCCAGCTGCTAATTGAGAAGCCATGGGGTCGGAGGATGAGCCATGCTCCAGGGTTTGACCTGGACACACGGTCAGTACCGGGGGAGGGTACAAAGGGAGTGATCATGGAAGCGGCCGCCACGGGCGAGCCGGATAGGTCATGAATTGTTATCATCCACCCCTTTCTTTCCCTCCCTGGCCTTTCTCTATCAGCAGATAATGTTCTCATCCATCCTCTGTTAATGGTGGTAAAATCTGATTGGAGAGATCTGCAGATTACACACAAAATCAATAACTAATTAATCATTACGATCGTATTAATTTAATTAATCTTAAACAGAATGGAGTTGTCAAACCGGAATATAATCTTAAACAGAACATGTAGAATCTGAGACCAAATATATTTGCACATGGAAGGGAAGTAGTTGACATTTTCTGTTTGACTAGAGATGCAATGCAACTACCACTAATTGTTCAAACTTCTTATCATTCCTAGAAAATTACTTTCAAGATTGATCTTTTTGAAACCAAACAACCAATGACTAACGGTCATATATGTTGTAACGACATTTAATGACCACATCTGACCGTCAATGGATGATGTATTGAGTACTTTAATGTATCTTAGCCAGTCCCGGAATTCATGAAGCAATTCATCAAAGAAAGCACATGGGGAGGCACTAACTAGCAAGCCTAGCATGAACAAGAAACGTAATATTCCAAAAGTAGAGTAGTGTTAACCATTTTTATTTTTTATATATATTTTTAAAATTTTTCTTACATTTCTTTTAAATTTTAATTATATCAAATGAATCGAAGATGATCATTAATAAAAAAAATTAATAAAGATGTATAAGAAATAAAAAAAAATTATGAATAACATTATCCAAAATGTAACTCATACAAAAAAACAAACACTAGAAAAAGAAAAAAGTTAATAATTTACACATTCAAGTTAACCACCACTTCAGGCACACGTTAGCTAAAGTCAAATCTTCTGGACTATAGTGCGCCAGGACCGCATGTAAAGGAAAACTCACCGGTTTCTCGAGTTACGGTCCGCACTGAACTTGCAGCTAAAAACGGGCTGTCGTATGTCCCGCCCCTGAATCTGGAAAACCACGGGGCTGCACTCCGGCTCACCTCCGAACTGGAAAACGAACCGGGGGTCTCGTTCAGCTCGGACCGTCAAGTGCAGCCTGGCGGAGGGCTTGTCGCGGTCCTTCCCTAACTTCACCCACCCGCTGTGGATCACGATCGAGTGAGCCCTAGCCGAGTCCAGGTCAATGCTGAGTTGGACTCGGCCTAGCAGCTTCCCACTGGTGACGCCGCATGTCTGGCCCATCCGACCAGTATAAACTGAGACCCGAAGCGCGACGGGCTTCCCAGCAAGCCTCCGGAGCAGGGTGGGGTCCACGTGGAAGCCGGGAGCCGAGGTGGAGGAGTCGGGCGGGGAGTCGCCAGCAGAAGTGGAGAGGTTGAGAAGGGCGGTTTGAGGAGGGAAGTTTTTGATCTTCAGTTGGCAGAAGCAGGGGGTGGTGGAGGAGTGGACTCCGGGACCGGCGGGTCTGGTGGCGTGGGGGAGCTTGAGAGCCAGAGAGTCGACATTGAGACGTACGAAGGGGCATGGATCCATTGAGTTTTTGAGAAGTGGGAGTGGAGGAGGAGGAGGAGGAGACAGCTTTTTGGAGTGAGGGGACTGAAGAATGGAGGTTGTGTTGTTTGGATTATATTTGCTTGCATGTTACCATTTTTAGCGTTTCACCTTTTTGTTTCCATTTTTTCTTTATGTTTTTATTGTGGAGTGGATATTCTCTGTATTTTATTGTCGCCAGGTGAGATTGTATTTTTTTGTCATTTTTTCATTTAATTATATTTTCTACTACAATTGGTGGACTATTTTGCGTCCTAAAAGCGTTTGTGATTTTAACGAGTTATTTTTGTATGTATATTAGATTGTAATTTGTATGAATCAGGAAAAATGACATTTCTTTGAATAGAGAAGTTGTGAATCCGAAAAAAGAATGAAAGAACAGGGTGTGATTAATGTTTCCTACGTGTTAATAAACGTATATAAAATTATAAGTCAAAATAATCTAACATTTTAGTAAACTTAGAAAAGTCATAATTTAAGTATATTAAAAAAAACAAGGATCCACATGAAAAGGGGGGGTGAAATGTGAATTTCACCTTATATCAGCGAAATAGAAGAAAATAAATGAATGTTGACGATATTTATTTATTACTACAAAAATTTTGTCGCAACTTATTGCAAATTTCGAGCTTTTGAATTTTTTTTTAAATGTTTTTCTAATTTGAACTAAATCTAAATTAGTTAATATACTCATTCTATTGTCATTGTCAATAGTCAACCAATATTGATATTAATATATCTATGGATATTTTTATAAGTTGCATATTGATGTTTTTACCAGTATCGATATTTTACACACTTTATTAATCAAACAAATGATTTTTCCAAAAAAAATCAAACAAATGATTATACAATTTGGATTAACATTGTGATAATTGGAGTTGAGTTGGCGATTGACTCAAGAGTCAAGGCTTAGAAAGTGATATGAAAAGGACAAAAAAGGATGGGGAAAAGGATATAACGCAAAGGACCAAGAAAAGGGAAATGAAGTGGATCCCACAAGTGTGTCAAGTGGGGTCACAGCACAGCTTGGCAAAGGCTGTCACCACGTTCTCATTCAAAAGCCTGGACGGAAGGGGATTTTATTTGGATTCATTTTACGAAATCTTTTTTATTAATTAATTCAGATTTTTGAAATTTAATTTAATAATTATAAATAAGAATTTATTTTAAAAATTATAATAATTTTAGTTGTTAAATTAAATTTTAAAGATTTAAATTATTTAATGAAGACGACTTGGTGGAAGGGATCTTAGAGGAGCCCTTTCCAGCCTGGACTACCTGGATTGGATTTGATTGTTGTGTGACCATTTGTCTTTGCAAAACGACTTACAACCACTCGCCGGAAATAAACGAAAGCACTAGAAGCTCCCCACGTGGCTTTTCGTTTCTGTTGGCGCCGTCTAATCGGCGTTCGGGACAGTTGTTTTTAATAGAGGCAGATTGTCTGGCCTAATATGGTGCTATTTTCATGTTCTTCTATTTTGTATGATCACGATTAAATCACGTTAATATTTTATATTAATTTTTTTTATAGAGATAAACAAAAAGCAATATGAATATAAAATGTTAACGTGGCTTAATCGTGACCGCACAAATAGGAGGACATGGGGAGAGCACCATAACAGAAGGGCAGACAATCTGCCTCCGTTTTTAATTGGACCAATTTTCATAACACAAATACACCGCTATTGAGAAATCCGGTGCAAATATTTTCACTGTCAACTTGATTAAGCAAAATATAACAAATGATTCATATTTTTAGAGGAAATATTTTTGTTGCTGATTATCTGACTAGCTTGAGCTATAATATGAATCTGGGGTTTGCAGTTTTCATGATCCCCATATGTTGATTCGGATAGTGTTGATGGATGATTGTTCAGGGATCTTTAAGACTCGTTTTGTTTGTTCTGATGCTGTTTCTTAGTTTTGTTTAAAGTTTGTAACCCCCGTATTTAACTCGAAATGAAACACGTACATAATACAACATAATGTCAATATTCTCGTTCTATGAAAGTCCATCCATCTTCCACCGCGTTAACATTATTAACCTTTCATTGGGTGTTGAATTATTTGCTCCTATGACATATTAAGTATGATGACAACTAAACGTCATGAATATTCATCTCATATTTTCAACTATTTCCCTCCCTTTATTTTCTGCTTACTTGTCATTAGATAAGTCATAGGAGCAAATAATTTTATTCAGAAACCTATTTATATCTCATGAAAAGAGTAACTCTAAGTTAACAAGATTTTTTTTTTTTGCGAAAGTCAGTAAAAAAATATCTATCGTATACAGTTTTAACCCTATATCGCATGAATTAAGCATATTTCTGATTAAATTCAAAGACAATTTGAAGAAAAACAAAATGCCCCAACTTAGCAATATACGAACAAGTGAACAAAAGATTGGTGTGAATTCATAACAAAAATTCTAATTGGTCCACAAAATAAAATGGTCGACACAACTAAGTCTTATTCAAGGTGCATGCATGGCCCCAAGAAAAAGAAATTTAATTTCTCGAGTGTCAATATTAATTAAAGGTCATATGCAATGTTTTTTGTTGGGTGCATTTTGGAATGTTTTTCTTTTTATCCATTTTGTCACTAGTGGGGGAGGTTACTTGATTTTATTTTGTTTTGAAAAAGAGAGAAAATTATTGAAATTTGAAATGGTGAGTTAGTATAGTTTAGGTGAGCAAGATAACACATCAACGCTCGATAATCGGCTTCAATTTTTCAAGCTACTATTTTCTTGCGTAGAGCGATAAGGCACAACTCGATAGAAATTCTCTAATCCCACTAATACACTACAATTAGAACTAACTCTTTAAAAGTGTTTTTAAAATGAGTAGAACTGTTGTCGGATAGCGAAAAGCATTTTTTGACAATTTTTTAAGAAACACTTCAACGTACTTTTTTTTTTTTCCAAAAAGTATTTCCCACAAAATGTTTATGAACAACAAAAAAGCTTTTTAGAGAAGCATTTTCAAACTGCGAAACGATAAAAATAAGACAGGTAATTAACTTGATTAATTAGTTGATTAATTAAACCTTCATGATTTTTTGTAGTAATTAACCTTATCTAATTCGTCACCGGTGGGCAGACATATTGATTTGTGGGGAGCAAGCGTGTAGGTATACCACATTTGTTTGTTTGGCAATGTCTCGTTCAAACCATGATGCTTGTTGCATCGCTACGCTTCCAATGTTTCACTATAAAGCCATATAATAATTGTTTCTCATTTTATTTGTCTTTGCGATGATAAGGGTGTTGGAAGATAGTTCATATGGTAAAAAATTTAAGATTTAAAGTCATGTGGTGAAGTTTATTAGGGTTTAGGTTCAAAATTAAAAATTTTCTCAACTCTCCGTTAATTGTTAGCACGTAAGCTAAATATATGAGAATAAAATGGAGAGTGGAAGAAACTTTACATTTTTAGCCTCATATGTGAGGCTCACGAGCTAACAATTAATAGAGAGTTGACAAAATTTTTAATTTTGGGCCTATATCCTAACAGACTTTATCACATGATTTAATTTTATTTTTTTAATACAGGAATTATCTTCCGACTATCCTATCATTACGGAGCTTATTAATCCAATTAAACCTAACCTTTAATCCCACATCCTTAATTAATTATTAGCCAAAAGTAATAGGCTAATAGCAACAACAATATTTAACAATGTAGTACCATTCTGTCGGCTGCCTTTGCTTTGTGTTGCAGGGACAAGAAGCATCATGGGACTTGTGAGTTTACAAACTTAATTTCATGCACTTATTAAGAACTGATGTAATTAATCCGTCCGCAGCAAGACTAGTCGAACTTTTGATGTGAATGCTTGGTCTAGCATCGAGTACTTCTAGTTGTGTGAAACTAAACGAGAGTTGATAAGTCGACCAAATGTGAGAGTAACGTGTGAAATTAAACAAGAGTTGAACTGTCATCAAAATGTGAGGGTAAATGGTATACCATACATTAGAGTGACTATCATGTCTAAAGCAACGCGAGTCCTTCTTCTTTAATGTGAAGGCACACTAGAACCAAGTCCTCCTTATATTTAAGCGTGAAACCGAATGAAAGTCGATCTCTCATCATCATGAGGACAAGAGTAAATTCTTTACCATCAAAGCTTTTGGTGTTGTCATTAGGAAACCACTATCACGTGATCATAATTTTCACACTCCTGTTTACCTGTTTTGCATTCATTCCTTTGTTTCTAGTTTTGGAATTAAATAAATTAAAAGAGAATCAAAAGACAAAAACAAGATGATATGAAAAACATAAAGCGGCTAGTGCTATCCACACACTCATTTTTACTTCTCAAACCTTCCTTAATTTTATGTCATCTAATCGAATGAATTGAAGAAGATCAGTGACCAATAATTAACAAGGGTGTGTGAGAAGTAAAAATAGAGTGTGAATAACACTATCCATAAAAACCGGAAGCGAAGAAACTGAGAGTGCGAAAGAAGAAACCGAAAATCATTGGCCTTAGCTAGCTAGTATACATTGAACGTGCAGTGCATGAACATAGCACACAGCGTATGGTGCATCCATTTCGTTCTAGTTTTGCCCTTTTGGTCTTTTTACAAAACCAACTCAGGTGACTTTTATTTATAACATTTATAGGCAAGCATTTGAGCAGAGCAGCATGGGGTTGCTGGTGAAGATATCAATTAATATATAAGAAGTTGACAGCAGCAGCAGACAGGTCATTCGGGCACACTGTATAATCTCCTACGAAGATTGGGTAGGTTTGGTTTGGTCCACCAGGACCATAATTGGTGCAGTGACGATATTCTTCTAAATCAAACCATAAATTATGGAAATTTAAGACTAACTAATTCTTAATCATGCATTAGGACCCTCTAGAACCCACTGCATAATGATCAGTTTAGGTGAAACGTATGATGAAGGTATGTCTCCCTATAAATGTTTCATGCAACCTTTTCTCTTCTTAGTCAATGAGTTGTAGCTTAAATAGAATTGTGATATTAAATCTTATAAGTGGTGGATTTCGAGATCACATTGGGAAAAAAAAAGTACTTTGTATGTATTTATAAGTACTTGAATTACTATTTATATTATTAATGGATTTTAAAGAGTTTTAACGAAAAACTCATGGTACTATTTATTTTAATGAAAAATCACATTTTTACATTAAAAGTCAATTATAATATTATTCATTTTACCCTTTATTTTGTCTCTATCGTTAAAATTCAAAGTTTTCAAATCATTTTCATTAGTTTTCCTTTAATTTTATGGTGAAACACAACTTTATTCATGGTATCAGACCAAGTTGGTCTATGTGTGAAGTCTGATGCCCACACGTGCCCCACATCACCCAATTGTATTGTCTACGTGCTAAGCTTGAAATTCACCACACATCAAAGAGTACAATAGTGTAGTCCTACGCAAATGCATGAAGATGCGCAAGGGTAGACTCGCTCAATGACAAGGGTGGTCAGCTGTACACCCAAACTGTGAAAAATCTCCGCACCAGACTGCATTTGCCCACCCAGTAGTTGGGAGAGGAAAGTTGGTGTGGGGCTGCATATTACGCGGATGTGAGGGTAAAAGAGTTTCATATGGGTAAAAAGAGAAACCTTACAAAAATTTATAAGAGGTTAGACTACTATTTATATTGCCAATTGGTTTTATAGTAAAGCCCAACTTTCTTTATGATATCAGAGCAAGTTGGCTCACGTGTGATGCCCAGTGGCCATACGTACTCTACGTCACCCAATTTGGATTGTCCACGTGTTTGCTTGAAAATTGATCACACGTGAGGAGCATATGAGGATGTGAAGGTAAAAGAGTTCCACATCAATGAAAAAAGATACTTTGCAAGAACTTATAAGACGTTGAACTATTCTCTATATTATCAATTGATTTTATAATGGAGCTTAACCCTCTTCACATTTATCCTTTTCTACCCAAAACTAGTGGCCATATTTAGCCTCTCTCTTCCATTTCAACCCCATTTCACCAAAATTCACCCACTTTAACTAAATTTCTTCATCTCAACTTCCTTAATCACCCTGACCTCACAATTGATAAGATCCACTTACCAACACAGAAATAAATTTAGGCAAGAACTCCAGACCAAGATACATCTCTCCACCAAGGAATTTTTTTTTGAATCTGCCACTAAATCTTATCATATATATAAGGGAAGTGTTATTGGCACTCCAAAAATCTCATTCTACACTTCTCACAAGTGTATTTTTATTTCCAAATATAAAAATTTGAAATGTAGAATGAGATTTTTGGAGTGCTAATAACAATTCCCATATACAAAAGAAAATTTAATCCCATATTGAACTCCTAACTTTTGGGTCAGTGACCTGTAGGCTCAGTGGCCCAGATACCCCATAGCCAACTGATAACTTTTGGGTCAATTCCTAGCCCAACTTCAATTCATAGGGCTCAACCCAACAAGCACATGCTCAGCCCAATTAACAACCCAATTGCAAGCAGTTCGCACGTGTGAGTATTAAAAAACGTGTACGAAAGCGATAGACTTGGAGAAGCTTCCGGTTCTGGGTGGTCGTTTTTGTATGAGCAACCCTCTTCTTCCCTTGCCTTCAAATCGAAGTTATTAGATCGAACCGAGCAATTAGGAACTGGACAGAGATCTCAACTGGGTCACCGCTCAAATTAGCTTTCTTCAATTCTGGTTCACCCATGTCTTCTCCTGCCGAGTAATACTAATACCCTCTTCTTTCTTCTCTCTATTTCGTTCTCAGATTCATAGATTATTATTATAAATTATTTCTGCCATTATACTTGAATTTATATATTGGGTTTTGATTTTGGTGCTGTTAAATTTTACTAGGTTGCATTTGATGGTGTTTTTGTTTAGCTATGTTTTAGCAGCAATTTGAATCCTAAACTTGAATTCAACTGTGTTGTGTACAACATGATAAACCCTTTTTTTTTTTTGGAGAAAAGATGATAAACCCAATTCTTAAATGGGAGTTCTTGAGATGCTGGTGTTGGTTATATTAAATGTTTTAGAGTGTTTGCATTGGTTTCATGGCCCTGAGGACTTTGAGTTGCTGCCCCAAGAAATCGGGTTTTTGTGATTGTGGATTGGACAGATTAGCTGAGTTAGGCATTGTTGTGGGTGTATAACTTCCAGATGAAGTTAGCATAGCAACGAGCGGTTTATTGGATTGATGACAATATAGGGTTTGATTAATATATTGTATATGATTTTATCTTCATAATGGCTCTGCTCTTGTCCACGATGATTGAGTACGATCATCCAGCTATCTTGTGCATCTTATTGTTTTCCCTGAAGATACAGTTGCTCCGATTGCAAGTTACAACCATATATTATTTGCTTGTTTCAGATGGTATCAGTCACTCCCACCCATAAGCAAGGCTTATGGTACCCTCTGTGTAATTGCAACGACAACCTTTCAATTGGGGCTTTATGATTGGGAAAGTATTGCATTAGTGCATAAACTAGTATTCTCACATTTCCAGGTATGTATCCCATCAGATAATATAAGATTTGTGCTTAGTTGTGAAGATATCAATTGGGGATTTTGACCTTCACCATTCTTTGTAGGTTTGGAGGTTGTTTACAAACTTCTTTTTCCTTGGAAACTTCTCCGTCAACTTTGGAATCCGCCTTCTGATGATGTAAGTAATAGTTCTGTAGTATACCTAGTCAGATGAACTGAAAATAGATCTTTGTGAGTCTATACTTCTGGAAGTAATAGTTATATAGGATATCTAGTGATACTTCTCCTTTTGAAAGCATACAACTTTCCCTTTAATGCAGCATGTTATCTAGTCGGAGACAGATTTGTACTTCTTCAACTAATGGATCAACTGATATTTGAATAATGAACATGATTATTCATGCACTAATACAAAAATGTTAATTATTGCACAGAGCAAGATATGGAGTTCAACTTGAAAAGGGACCATTTGATCGACGAACAGCAGATTTCTTATGGATGATGATATTTGGAGCCACGACATTATTGGTGCGTGAGTTGTCATCATCATACTTTTGCTTTTTAGTCTGTTTCTTCAGAAAGGTCAAGTCTGTTTTGCTGTGGTGTCTAGGCTAACTTACAGTCACATAAGCTGTCTAGAAATTAAAGGGGAATTGATTTTTTTTTTTTTTATAACTCAAAAGGCCGATTTTACTTCGTTTTTACTCTTCATCATGTATCCTTTTTATCTTCCTGTTCAGTGTCAATCTACTATTGCAGCCTTTTGTTTCACAGGGAAATATACTATTGAAATTTTTTAACTTAAGGAAGTTGTTGCGCTTTTGATTATGTCTCATATAGTGTAGCTTGATAGGATCTTATTGTCAGTGAATTGTACTCCAATCATATTTCCCGTTTTCATCTTTACTCTCGTCTTGAAATTTTAGGTTTTATCTGCTATCCCGATATTTTATTCTCCTTTCTTGGGAATATCTCTCGTGTTCATGCTTGTTTATGTCTGGAGTAGAGAATTTCCAAATGCCAACGTCAACATATATGGTCTCGTGCAACTTAAGGTACGGACATTGGTATACATTCAAAGTTTCTCTTGGGTGCTTCTGTTTTGTAATTTATCTGCATCTACTTATTCATAATGTCTGGTGAATGCAATTTCTGTATATTGTGATTGCAGGCGTTTTATCTTCCCTGGGCAATGCTTGCCTTGGACGTCATCTTTGGTTCCCCAATTATGCCAGATCTGCTGGGAATCATTGCCGGACATCTGTTTTACTTCTTGACTGTGTTGCATCCATTGGCAGGTGGAAAGAACATATTACAAACTCCGAGATGGGTGTATCCTTACTCGATTCATTTATTTATTTTTTTAAAGTTGCAAAGTAATTCGTGCAAAATCGAAGCTATCATATTGCTATTCATTCTCCTTCACATATCATCTGTTTGAACTTTAGTTTCTTCTGTGCTTGCCTACTGCATTCTACTTGTAGCTCATTGCACTCAAGTTTTAGTTTCGTATTTGGATCACCACATTTGCATACCTAAATAAATGTAGCTCATCCATGTTCTACGTATCATAATCGTCCTCTTTTTGCAGTATAGCTGTCACGCTTTACTGGGCATTGCCATACTTTAGCGCTACATGGTACTAATTGATTTATCACTCGTCAATTAATCGTACTCACTTGAAGGTAGTTTGTCCATAAAGATTTCCTTAACTGTTACTGAACAGACGTAAAATAGTTGCAAGATGGAGGATAGGAGCTCCTCCACCAACTAGCAGAACCCAACCACCTCCCCCAGCTGCTGCTGGTGTGGCTTTCAGAGGGAGGTCTTATCGACTTCGTGAGTGATTGTGATCTGCAAAGGTGATGAGATTTTTCCGATCATTTCAACTTTCTCACTTTTTTGGAGGCCGAAACTAACAAGCAGAAAGGAAGCAATTTAATCATAGTGCCATAATTGTTGCAAATGTAGAAAAAAATTCCTTCCCCATTGAGGATACGTTTTCATAGTTTGTTGAACTCGTGAAGTTGTGTAAGTTACTATGAATGCCAATGATGCAGAGAAATTTTTTTACCAATTTTTCGTTCTTGGTGCACCATATGTTTGAATTTAAATACGATAGCTCAAAATTTTGTTACCAATTGATCCAACAGATGATGTATGATAATCAAATTGTCAACTTGAATTAGAAATTCTTGGTGCAAGACGTTCTTTTCTTCATTACAAAATAGACAGGATATTGTCGAGAATGCATTAATAGTATATCCATACATTCCATTGGCTTACAATGATAATTACGTGTTTTTTATATCATAATGACGGATTAAAGAGCAGACGTCTATTCCAAAATTGGACTACATCATTAAACAGCTTGTAGGTCTTGGTTATACGATTTTTTTTGGATAGTTTGGAGATTTGAGAGAAAAAGAAAAGGGAATAGGCATTTCTGTTGGCAATTTCAGGTAAGAGTATGATGGATGGATTTGGAGAGAAATGAGATTTGGGATAAACAGCAATATTTCTCGAACAGAAACAGAGGGAAAATGGTCAAAGTGGAGCAAAGACCAAGGACAAAGCGACACGTGGCAGCATGAATATGAAGGATAGAGAGAAGGGAGGTGAGCCATCAGATGAGATCCATGTTTCTCTCCCCCCACATTTCTCTCTCCTCCCTCTGCTTATAATTTGCTTCCTCAAACTAACCCCAATGGAGTAACCAAACCACAACATTAATAACTCCACCAAACAAACAAATCACTTCGTCCTTCAGAAAACAATCCTCACAGCTACCTGTATAACAACAAAGAATAGCACCACAAGCAACACAGAAGACAGACTCTTGCATTACAAGATCGAGGTAATCGAAAATGTCGTGGCAGACCTACGTGGACGACCACTTGATGTGTGACATTGACGGCCAGGGACAGCATCTCACCGCCGCTGCCATCGTCGGTCTTGATGGAAGTGTCTGGGCCAAGAGCTCTTCCTTCCCTCAGGTCCAACCCTACCCCGCTCCACCTTTCACCATTTGCATGCTTTCCTTTGTGCTTTCTTTTCGGACTTGTGTTTCGGATAATACTTGGTTGTATCGTCACACTGTACACAGAGACGATCTTGAAGCTTCAATCGTCATGGTTAATATTCCTGTCCACAATCTGACAACATAGTATATTACCATCGTCTTCGTTGTATGTATTTGGTGTTCAATATAATTGTACTACATGATTTACTTCATCTGATCCATATATTCAAAATATCATAGGATAGTGATTTCTTAGAGAAATATGTTACCAAACAATATATGGTTATATTGGCATATTGGGAATCGAAACACACATTCATCCATAAATCGTCGTGATTAATACTACGAGTTCACAGTTTGACACCATAATATACTTATATTTCCGTCTTTATTGTATGTTGGTTTGTGTTCAATGTAGCTGTTTGCATGCAGCATTGTGAATCTGTGGTTGATCTCTTTCACACAGAAATGCATGTGCTTGTGGATTTACTTAGGGAACATTATATATCAATCTTTACTTGCAGTTTAAGCCAGAGGAGATGACTGGTATCAACAAGGATTTCGAGGAACCGGGTCACCTTGCTCCAACTGGCTTGCACCTTGGAGGCACAAAGTACATGGTAATCCAGGGAGAGCCTGGCGCTGTCATTCGTGGCAAGAAGGTACGAGCTTTCATAATGTCGATAATGTATTAATAACATGTCATTACGTTTTGTTAGCTCAATGATATTGACGCATTATCGATTTCATATCAACAATTTGTTCTTTTGTCCGTTCCATATATAGTCGGACTACAGGTATTCAATGCACAAGTTTTAGACTAAGATATTCTTCCTACTTTGGTTTCGCAGGGCTCTGGAGGAATCACCATAAAGAAAACTGGGCAAGCTCTAGTATTCGGAATCTACGAAGAACCAGTGACTCCAGGGCAGTGCAACATGGTGGTTGAGAGGTTGGGCGATTACCTCGTTGATCAGGGCCTGTAGGCTAATTAATATTATACCATGTTCATCATCTCCTAGTATTTCAATTTTGGATTTTATTTTTATGTTTCTATTATTTTTGTTTCGGGGTTTTGGTTCCCAGTCTGCATCTCCTTCATCCAAAACCCTAAAAACTGGTGGTGAAGTTGGTGCAGACAATAACCATGTGACAAGGACTAAAAGCAGTTGTTTGGTGTTTGAAATTGTTCAAATTGCATAAACTCTATATTTTTTTGTATCCTTTTATTCCCTCCCTATTTTCGTTAATTTCTTGTAGTTTTTCTTAAAGAATCTCTACGCCTGGCAAAAGCTTGCCAGCACATATTTGCATAGCTGGTTGTGAGTATGTGATTTGGTTTTTTTTTTTTTTTTTTTTTTTCTCATGAAAATTATGAGAATGTGCTCTCTACACGTTTAGTACAATAATGAATCAAACAACTACTTGCATATAAAGAAGGACGTGTCCATGGGATGAGGGAAACTTATCAACAACAGAATTATCAATTTAAAGGTATTTTAGTTAATGAGATATATGTTAACTTTTTCATACGACAATGCATAATAGACTTAAGATATCGTAGATGTGACATTTCGATTGCATGAAAGTTCTTTCTTAATCATTGATGCACTTGTAAGCCACATTGCTAGTTGGCAACCATTGATCTTCAAATAATACATCCTCCCATTTTGGTGTTTGATTAATGGTTTTGCTGGCAAGGGAATACTTGTCATCTTTTTTGTTTTAATGGTGGGGAAAATCTACCATCGTGGATTGCCATTTTTTAAAAAGAAATGAGAAGGACCTCAGAATTGTAAGTTACTGCATGTCCTCACGTATCATAGAGAATATCTCCAAATCAAAAAAAAGAAAAAGGACTTCTTTGGGAAAGTGATAGGACAGAAATCTAAGTTAACTGTTAGGGTTAAGAAAAAGAATCTGATCTAGGTCGACACGGAGAGATCTAAGAGGTGGAAGAGGGTGGTCGTTGATGAATGAGATTCACTTTGGATTTATGTGTTGGGAGTTCGCGGAATAAAGGGAGAAAGAGATTCAGATCGTTTAAGTTTTTGAGTTGTTGTGAGGTGGATTAGTGTAGTGGATTAATTGGGGCAGTATGGTTAAATTAAGTGGTTCGAATCTCTCAGTTCGCAGACTCTGGACACAGAGATTAAGAGTGGATCTCAATCCAACCATTGAAATCTATGAGTGGTCAAATGCCAACCCCAAGAGAGTGATAGAGAGTCTAAAGGCAGTTTTGAGTCTTTGTGAAAGTCAGAGATACTTTGGACTTCCGAAATTAACAAATAGTAGTAGTTTAGGCATATAAAAAATTTCATTAATCAGGCCAAGTGCTTCCCATTTTTCCCTTTGGAAACACTTCTAAGAGAAAACGGTGCTTGTTAAAAAAATATTCAAAGTACTTCGCTTCTTACCCCAAAATACTTTTAAAATGTTTGACAAACAACTATTTATAAAATGAAAGTGTTTTTACTCTTTAAGAAGTATTTTTAACTCTCTAAAAGCATCCAAACGAGTTCTAGTAATCACACAAATTCCAACCATATAAATATATTGAACACATAATATCTCCTAACTATATGTTTTTTTTAGGGGAAAAATCACTTGATACATCCTTTTTTTTTTTTTTTTTATAAGAAAAAAATGGTATCCGACCAAAAAATGGTAAAAAAATTCTGAATTAAATTGATTCACCCTTCAGACAAAAAACAAAAATAAAAATAACATATTTAAAAACAGCGTGCGTTGTTTGAACGCTGGCTGTTGAGTATAGAAGACAGAGGCTTGAAACGAGAGCTGAATTTCCTCCGCAGACACCCCAAAACCTCCGATTCAGCAGCAAATCCCACCAGACACACACAAACCTACGAAAAACCTCATAAAAAAACAGAAACAAGATGTCGTGGCAAACGTACGTCGACGACCATCTGATGTGCGAAATCGAAGGCAACCACCTCTCCGCCGCCGCCATCATCGGCCACGACGGCAGCGTCTGGGCCCAGAGTGCCACCTTCCCTCAGGTACCCATCGTTTTTTCTCACTCTCTTCTCACAATAACACTTCAAATTTTCAATTTTTATGATCCCATCTTGCTTAAATCTTAGATTTTGGTGGGCAAGTCAGAGTTTGATTCAGTAAACAAATCCATTTCTGCGATCTGTGATTTGGGTTTTCATCTGATCGAATCGTTGGATGTTATAATTTTATAAAGATTTGTGCTTAATTATTGATTGATTAGTGTTTTGGTTGTTTTTGTTTGGGATAATTAGTTGAAGCCTGAGGAGGTGACTGGCATTATGAATGACTTCAATGAACCGGGTTCACTTGCTCCGACCGGGCTGTATCTTGGAGGGACCAAATACATGGTCATCCAGGGTGAACCAGGAGTTGTGATTCGAGGAAAGAAGGTAATTTTCATCGCTTAATTTGATTCATTCGTTCCAATACTTACAACCCACATGCATGATTCATGCCTATGCATTTTGGTTTCGGGAAATACTCGCATATAGAACCGGTTACATGACTTTTAATCAAAATTAGGATTCATGCCTATGCATTTTGGTTTTGGGAAATACTCGCAGATTAGTTTCCATTTCATTTGTAACGGGTTCCAATTGTGCGTATTTCCCTTTAGTTTCTTGTTTTCATGGTTTTTTATCTGGGTTTGGTCACTTTAATTTCAGGGCCCTGGTGGTGTTACTGTCAAGAAGAGCACTATGGCTTTGCTGATCGGGATTTATGACGAGCCGATGACTCCTGGCCAATGCAACATGGTTGTCGAAAGGCTTGGCGATTATCTTGTTGAGCAGGGTCTCTAAATACCTTGGTATGTTGTTCGCTCCTTTACTTGAGAGAAACTTACATACAACTATGATGTCGCTACAAGCCAACGAAGCACTTTCATGTGGAAAAGTTATAATACATGCAGATTCAGTGCTTGACCAGGAGTGCATTTTTGCTCGCCGTCCTTAAGAAACGGTGAACATTACACCACATTAATCCCCATTGGATGAGTGTGATTTACTCTATTTGTTACACAAATCTCAAAATTTAAACTTATCCAACAACACTTAATGTGGTGGTGATGCGCACAGCGTAAGAGTAGTGAGCAAAAATGCTCTTGTTTGTTTGGCTTGGGATACGATCACGGTGTATCCTAGTTTACGCAAGCTCTTATGCTTTTACTTAGGGAAATCCTCTCGATTTCTATAGAAGTTTTCATCTGCACATCCTAACCCGTCTGCTGGAATTGTTTTGTTGCAGTGAGAAGAACTACCTGTGTTGCTAGCATTGGAACCTCGTTTGGAAACAAAGTTTGGTGCTTGAGAACTGATGATTATTGGTCTTGTATTATTGTCTTTGTACTTCTTTGATGATTTGTATTGTATGATTTTCAAGTGAGGTGCTTGCCCAATGGATTTCAGTAAATGGATGTGCCAAATTAATTTGCATGAATTTATAGAAATTCTATTTTTATCATGGTTTTTCTCCGGTTTTCAGTGAACGGTTCTTTGTTTACAAGATATGATCCCGGTGTAACACCGTTGAATTCAGGGGAAGCCGTGTTAGTATCGAGTCGATGAAATCTGTGTGTGTGGCACCCTTGACTCAGGGGAAGCCGTGTTAGCATCGGGGCGTCGGGTCGATGAAATCTACGTATGTGACATTCCGGCTTCCGTTGAGGTGATGGCGGCCGAAGTTACAGGCACAGTTACGATTGTAATGCTTGGAAGTGTATTTTAATTCCTCTTGCTGAACTTTAATCGATTCATAAACTTCAGTATTGCCTCGACATATTGCAGATGTTCATCGTAGCTACATCGATTCGTCCTCTCCAATTGAGGCGTGAAGTTTCAACATAAGATGCAACATCTTTAGTTCAAACTTAAACCTCTTGTGTGCAAAAATATGTAATTCACGTGATCGCATCTTCAGAAGACGAAGCACTATCATACAAAACTTGGGGAGCAGTTTGATGTTCAGCAATTACATTCCCCTTGAAAATGGGGCAAAAACTTTCAAACCAACGCCGCTCCCTGCGTCACACTAATCACCGGAATACAAGAATCGCCATTATCTGGTATCCGGGGAAAGAAACGACATGAAAGTCACCAGAAAGCAACTACAAATCCACACCGGAACTCCGCTCATTGTGGAAGAGGAAGAAGTAGAAGATATTGCAGTCGTATTACTTGGCACGGTTTTGTTGCTCCTGTACAAAAGTTGCAAAACAAGAAAAGCTAGGTAAATATGGAGTGCAACATTAACAAACAGAATCCGTAGGGTTTCGTATATATAAAACTTACCCAGTAGTCATATAGATGCAGTTGTCATAGCCTGCACAAACAGAGGAAATTAGTTAGTTTTCAGCGAGAGTTGTAAAAGAAATTCAATTTAAGAGCGGAGTTTGGATCCGTGAATACATACTTGGGTTCTTATCGACCTTGAACCCTGTTCCTCCGAAACTGCAAGCAATATCAGTGGCCCCATTTTGCTGGTAATAACTGTTGAATGCGTACGACGCATGAGAAACGGTATTATCTGGCTCGAAACAAGGCTGGCTAGGCTGAATAGCTCTACAGTCCACATTCCCAGGACCACAAGCCCAATCCAAGGCATTCTGTAAGTCGAGTTCAGAAGCCTTACTCGAAGCAATGCACCATGTCGGTGTCGTTCCATTTGAACTGGTAACATTAGTCTCTGTAATCATATCCACCGAACTTTTTCCAGTGAAATCCAGGTTGTAGACGCTAGTCTGGTCTGGGTAAAATAGCCCCCAGTTCCTCTCAGATTCCAACCCTGGCTTCCTATTTTCGTTGAACAAAGAGAAGATGTACACATCCAGCCTCTCTCCGGGCTTTGCAGGAGTGCCAGTGTTGTTAATGACATGGCGAATCAAATTGGTATTGTAAGTTTGTGCATTATCAGGAGTTGCAGCTGTCTCTTTAGGCGATCCTTTTGAAGGCCAGCCCGTCTCAGTGACCATAACTTTGATTGTTTTGAAATTCAGGGCCATCAGCGCGTAATATATAGCGTCAATCTGAGCATCGAGCATGTTAGTGTATATCAAACCAGTGTTTGGATCAATAACTTCTGACGATGCATCAAATAGAGCGTAATCCAAAGTGACATTGCTTGGAGAATCTCTGTAAGCATAGTATGGATAAATATCAACCATGAAGGGTGACTGGTTTTCAGCGAGGAATTCCAACAGCGGTTTCAGGAAAGACGCATGGCTGCTATTAAAAGCCCCTGCTGAGGGAGGAAATGATCGGGACAGAACACCGAGGGAATGTGTGCTTGATAATTTGATCTTCTTAGACAGACCAACTTTTTTTAAGGCTGTGAGGACATTTCTCATGGCTGGCATTACTTGGGCAGAGAAATTACTGGAACTCTCAGTAACTTCAGCTCCAACCGTTATGTATGTGATCTTCGTCCCTGGGTAGTAAGGCAGGATGCTGTTCTTGAGCCAAGTGTCTACATTGGATTGGAACTGTGAAAACGCCAACAAATCTGAATTTGGAACCCCAATCATAAGTTCAACGCCAGTGTTTGCAAAGGCCTTGAGAACTTGTATGTTGGAGTCGTAAATCCTAACATATTTAATGTTATGGAGCTGCACAAGCTGCGCTGCTTTGTCAGGCGTCGGAAGATCATCAGCATTTCTACCGTAGCAAATTCCAATGGTACTTCCTCGGCAAACATCTGTCACAAAGATCAACAAGATTCAAACAAATGAAACTCATTCAATTCAAAAATGTCCGGTAACTCAAACACACAAACACCTACTGAAAAGATCGTATGACCATCAACGGATAGTGGTCTTCCAGCCAAGGTCTACCATTAAACCCGAAACCCTATTACCAAGTCCCGTAACAAATTCCTAGTGATAGTTAAACAATGTCAAAATCCATTAATTATTCGGAATAATCGGTTCCTCTCAAGAACAATTGCGGCATCAGCAATGAACCCTTCCAACTGCTGAAATTTCAAATTTGAATACTTTCCACTTGACCATATCATATTGTATATGGCCAAGCCAAGATAGGGTCCCCAAAAGCTCAATTATTGCATTCTCTGTCCAAATGGATATCCCAAAATCCCACCCACATGGAAAAAAAAGGTTAAAGATGCAGAGATGGTAGAGGACCTTAAAAAAGAAATTCATTAATTTGGCATTGCCCCTTTAAGATCTATATAAATAAGGTTCCAACTTCAAAACAAGTATATTAGGTAACCTTAATAAATACTTAACAAAGAGAAATGCTAGAGACTCTTAAAGTGGGACTCTCCATGCCTGACACCTCATAGTTTAACGTCAATTCTCGTGCTAATATTATAAAACGTTGTGCCAAAAACTGAGAATCTATAGAAAGTTTCACTTTTGACAGCCTCCTTAGCATCTCTCCTTAACTAAATATACCTAGCTGACCAAAATAAAATTTAAATAAAATTTTTATCATAATTTGAGCGATATTTTAATCTAATCTAAGAAACGAAGACAAAGGGACTCCTCTTCTTTAAAAAAATATGGAAGCTTGAATACTTTAAGCTCCTAAATTCTTAGAATTTCACACACCATATTGAAAAAAAAGGTAAACATGAGAAAAAGATCCCATAATGAGCAATAATGCAGCAAAAATAGTAACTTGCAAGAAACCGCACCGACATTCAACATTTTCCTTTTTTTGTGTGCATAATGTGTGTGAATTTCTCTAAAAGCACTTGGTGAAAACAAAGATCCAAATAAGTAATAAGCCAAATAAGAAAAATCACTTCTTGAACAAAGAAATCCCACTTGAAAGCACTTCAAACACCATCATCAACATTGCCCATGAAAAGAGAAAGTAAGCAAAAACGACAGAGATAAATAAGAAGAACCCAGAAAGAAAAACAAACCCAAAAGTGTAAGCAGCACTGAAGTGGCAATGACAAGCCGGAAGAACCCACTTCCCATTTGCTCTCTTTCCTTCTTCTCTCAAACAGCTTCTGCTTGTGCTTTTCTCCTTCCTCTCTGAGCTCCAACCAATTTCTTCAACGTTCTTCTCCTTCCCTCTTGTGAATAGCAACGGCTCCCTTGTCCTTACTCCTTTATGCTCTGGTCAGAGTCAGAGCTCGATCGTGAAAGCACTTAAGCTAATAAGCACTTTTGGATGTACGCATGTATAGTTATAAGTAGGGGGAAGAAGCTTTTCAGGATTATTACTGCTTGTGTCAGCGGAAGGACCGGACTTGGCAGTTGATTATAAAATGTAGTTAATTCAAAGGCATCGGGTCCGTTTGCTTCTGTTTCCCACTGTTAGCTGCTACTGTTGGTTTTCTGCTTGCCTCGATTAAATATTTAGAATATTAGGATTTTAAAGTGAATATTTGCAGGTAAAACTTCTCTTTGTCTATTGCTTTTGGATTTTGGTCTGCTGGGTAAAATCTAGAACTACCATGCTACAAGTTATCGGTCTCGATCCGGATTCCCTCCTTTCTCATTTTTCCTTATTTTCAGTCTTTTCTTATTTTAACGCTTACGACTAACTTTATTAACATTTTGTATTGACTTCTTTATAGCGAGAGAAAGATAAAGAAAAAAAATGAGAGGACAAGAAGGAAGGAGAAGGGAGGAGATTTAGATTTTCAACCTGCACCAACTAGCTGTTAATAAAAAAAAATCATCCGTCTTTGTATGTGGTAATATGAATAACTTCGGAAAGTTAAGGTTTCACCTTTAAATTAAATGTTTCTCAACTCTTCTCTCACATCTCATCATCTACAGCAGATTTTTAAGCTTAACGTGTGTAAAACTTTAATTGAGTTACGTGAAACAAGCTTGTTCACTCGGTATCGTAATAGAAAATTCAGACGATAAAAGAGTGGCTAAATTTCTTTTAAACCTATGCAATGTTTGTGTTCTTGTTTTTATAATAGCCTGAGTATTTTCCTCAATAATACCGGGAATGAATGTATGACAAGGCTTGGGAGTTGGGACATACCCTTTAAGCTTTTAAGAGCACTTTCACTGCATAGGGTAATAATTGTCTGGGCAATTGGGCAATATACAATTATTATCTTGATGAGTTGTAATTGTTCGAATGTATTTTTGCTTTGTATTGAATTGCTCGAGCAATTAGCGTTAAAAGTTAATTTTAAAATTAAAATATAATATTATGTTTAATTTCGAATAGAATTTAAAATCAATTTCATCACGACATGCATCATTATTCAAAATTACAATTTTTTTTCTTCAGAAGAGTAAGGTTAGGTATTTATAGAATATATTTAATTATTTCCCATTTTTCTATTTATATTTTTATTTTCTAATCAAAATTTTAATTAATCTCGTTAAGCCACGTGTCAACATCTAAAAATTACATTTAAAATTTTTCTGTATTTTTTAATTTTAACTAACTAAATTAGTATAAACGTTAAATTATTCAATTTAGTGTAACAGATTGTGCCACGTGGGCATAACGGTCACTTTTAATTCAACGATCTAGATTTTGCCACGTGTTCGATAACTTGCAGCGTGAGCCCCACTAGGCTTCTTTGTCTCTTGACGTGGCATCACGCACGTGCATTGAACGTGCTTGATGCAAAATTGTTTGATGCACGTGCGTGATGGAAACTTTTTTTGCACATAACCAGCATTATGCTAACATCAGCACGACGTCAGATCACACTCAAGCGTTAGATTGGGCGCAAATTGCATGACTGCTTCATTCAGCAGGCTTGGGCCCACGTTTTGCTCGACTTTTTTCAATGGGCTGAAGCTGCTTTTTTTTTGGGGGGGGGGGGGGGCGGACAAAAAGAGGTGGGCTTGAGCTGCTCTAACTACAAAAACCCAAATGAAATCAATGGGTAAGCCCATGCTTCTTCTGTTTTATTATTAATACAATAATACTAGGGAAACATTAGTGAACGCATCATAACAAATAAACTCTTGATTTCTTGTTTTGCCACTGATTATTATGGTCTGACTTTTAAAGTTTATTGATGGGTCGAGACCGTCGAGGTTGGAGGCCGTTCAGAAAATTCCAGAGCCGGGAATCCGTCGGTCCTAGATATGTATGGAGGCCGGTCTGAAAATTCCAGAGCAGTGAATTGGTAAGTCTAAAATATGATATAGTTGCCGTGCGTTATATACGTGTATACGTATAGCTTTTTGATGTAGCTCAACAATACTTAATACAGGAAGGGAAAAGAAATATGGGGTTAGGGACATGGAAGTTGAAAATCATCCAACACCAGAGCTTCCAAGTGAGATCATATTCACGCATGTACTCCCAAGGCTACCTCCCAAGTTCTTAGTAAAGCAGTGCAGGCGTGTTTGCAAGTCATGGTCCTCTCTCATCCGCCACCATTCCTTTGTCACCGCTTACCGCAGCTTTCAGTGCAGCAAGGGTACTACTAACTTCCTTTTACGGAAGGGGAGACGTTTCTTCTCCTCCCAACTAAACCAAGAAGGGAATCTAACACCCGTCACCCGCCTTTCCACCATTTATATTGAACCGAAATATCATTACTTCGGGGTAAGAAGTTTGGGTGGCTTACTGGTTATTGGATCCTATGGTGATGACCCTGTTACCATATCTAATTGGTCCACTGAAGAGTCTATCCAACTGCCCCATGAAAAATCGACCGCAAGATATGCCCGACATATCACATTCGGTTCAGTCCATTTACAAACGAGTATAAGGTTCTCCAAATCTTATTGGGTTTTGATGAAAAAGGGGATACTAATATTACGTTGAATATTTTTGTACCAGGATATGATGACCTCCCACAATATTATCTTTATAATACGAAGAGCAAACATGAGAGCACACTTGATTTTAGTTTTCCTACAGGGATGCGTTCTGTCTATGATAATCGAGAAGTGTTGAAAATAATGAGTTCCATGTTTTAAGGAATGTTTTATTCCTTGTTTTAAGGAATGTTTTAAGGAATGTTTTATTCCATGTTTTAAGGAATGTTTTATTCCTTGTTTTAAGGGGAATGTTTTTTTGTTTTTCTTAGTCTTCTTCCTTATATATACCCGAACCATTGTACATTGCAATTCATGAAATATACATCACAAATTAAAGCTATAATTTCTATATGGTATCAGAGCAGGTTCATTTGTAACCTGTTTCTACAATTCTTGCTGCTGCGATTTTTTCTTTCTTTCAAAGTCTAAGCCATGACTGAAGAAAGTCCTGTCAACCATGATAAGGAAACCCGGCACAATCTCTCTCCAAACTCCTCAGACGTTGAGGTTAACACCAATCAACGTTTATGTTCAGTTCTCTTGAACGAGTTCAATTATCTTCCTTGGTCCCGAGCTGTTTCACTAGCTCTCGGAGGCAAAGGGAAGTTAGGGTTTGTAAATGGAAGCGTGGAAGCTCCAGATCGTTCTTCCTCTACATACAATGCATGGCTCTGCAAAGATCAACTTGTCATGTCCTTGCTGCTCAACACCATGGAGAAACATGTTGCTGAAATTTTTAGCTACTCCAATTCCGCCCATGATCTTTGGAAAGCTTTGCAGGATATGTATGGAAATCAAAACAACTATGCACGGGTCTTCCAATTAAAGAAGGACATTGCCAGTGCTCAACAAGAAGGGAAAGCATTTGTTCAACACCTTGGGAGTCTCAAAGCCATGTGGAATGAGTTGGATGTATATCTCCCTCATACCACAGATCCTACCATTCTCCTAAAAAGAGCTGAGGAAGACAAAATTTATCAGCTGTTAGGGAGTCTGAGCTCTGAGTACGAGGACCTAAGGAGTCACATCTTGATGAGTCAAGATCTGCCTACCTTCAACAATGTTTGTGCAACTATCCAACGAGAAGAAGCAAGGAAGAAGGTTATGAATGTTGATCACAATCCTAGATTAACAGAGACTCGGGCATATGCATCAAATTACAAGAACTCAGAAGCCAAGGTATACAAGGGAAGAAACACACATCTAAAATGCAAATATTGCAATGGTGTTGGTCATGAGGAAGACAAGTGTTGGGAACTTCATCCTGAACTCAAGCCTAAGTTCAGCAAAGATGGAAGGATGATACCAAGGTCCTCACAACAATTTCAACCTCATTTCAAGGCAAAACTTGCTAATGCTCAAGCTCCTACTATCTCACAAGGATCCATGGAGTTCACTGCCAATCCATTGTCATTGATCAATGAATTTGCAGCTTACCTACAAAGTAAGGGGCACGGAGGAGGCTCACATGGTCAAGGCAATGAAGAGGGTAGTCACACAGCTATGTTGGGACAATTTGCTGGATTTCTTGCTGGAAATGAGAAAGTTCCAAAGGGAGAAGCATCAGGTATACTCAAAGCCTTTACTACTGCCCTATTAACTAGTACTGAAACTGATTGTTGGATAATTGATTCAGGCGCCACAGATCATATGACAAACAAAGTTACAAATTTACATCATTTTAAAAATTTTCAAGCCCCTCACATGTGTCTGTTGCAAATGGAAAAAATGTCTTAATTTTGGGAAAAGGAGAAATAAACTTACTCTCTCAAAAAACACCTTCCACTGCCCTCTATGTACCAACCTTTCCTTTTCAACTTTTGTCAATTGGAAAGATCACCAACACCCTAAACTGCCGTGCTATTTTCTCACCAAATAAAGTGATGTTTCAGGATGTTCTCACCATGAAGATGATTGGTGAAGGGGTCTTCATAAATGGCCTTTACTACCTGTGCAAGAATGCATGTTTCACTCAGGCTCTTCAAGCTCAATCAAAGTCCATAGATGAAAACCAACTTTGGCATAGGAGATTAGCTCACCCCTCTGAACTTGTCTTGTCGAAACTGTTTCCAAATTTTTGTAACCCTTATCCTACTTGTGATACTTGTCAATTTTCTAAGTTTACTAGGCTACCTTTTGGTAATTCAATGTCTAGGACAAGTAAACCTTTTGAAATGGTACACACCGATGTATGGGGACCTGCAACTGAATCAATGGAAGGTTTTAAATATTTTGTTCTATTTGTTGATGATTTCTCTCGAACAAGTTTTCTATATCTTATGAAATCAAAAAGTGAAGTCCCTACTGTTGGAAATATGCCCTGAAAGTCAATCTTTGGAAGAAACCTTTCAGGACAATGAATTGATGTATATATGACTCTTATACATCGGAAGGCAAAGATACTAATTGGGACTATCTCAATGAACGAAATATGTCCTAAATAGTGAATCCATGGACAATGGATTGATGGAAGAAGTAACCTAATGATGTTAGGTTACAGAGACCTTCTTCTCATAACCATCATGTCCAAAAAGGTTCCTGGTCATAAGGATTGTCGGAGGGATACTGACAATCCATAGACTGGTACATACTATGTCCGCTTCAATTGGAAGGATGGAAAGTCTCATCCCATTCGTGTAGCGACACTAAGACAAGCATGTAGGTGCTCATTAAGGGAATGAGTTCACTGAACACAATCGAACGAGAGTACTTGCATGGAGGTCTACTCACATGTCAAGCAAGTAACTCTAATGGTTGGAATAATGTAAGTAATCCTTTGACCTGAGGCATCTCGTTGTCTTGTGGTTAAGTACTTAATCTTTGATTATGTTAAAGTCATTCCATTCGAGAATGTCCAAGGCATCGTTGGGGTTAAGCCACTTAGCCATGAAGGCAAGTGAATGCGCAACAAGGAATCTCTAATCTTCGATAAGAGAGGATGAATACTCTAAGATATGATTCGGGAATCTTCGGCCGAAGTATCGAGCGTAATAAAGGAAAGCGTTCCTATACGTCTCAAATGAATCATATAAGAAGGAATAATCACATTAGGGGTTTGACATTATAAATCCATACCCTAGTAATGTGATTGAGAGTATTGTTTTAGAGAAGGATCGAATTACATTGTAATTCCAACTGAATAGGTTCTCCGAATAACTTCTACATTAGCTTGGGTAGCCATGATATATGATTAGATGTCACTCATGGCTTGTGAGTTCTTCTAGATGATTAAATGTAGTCATTAAAAGGAAGGTGAATTAAAAGTAAGTTTTAAATCACTAAGTGATTGGATAATCAATTGGATTGGTGCCAATCACCTCACTGCCTTGCTAATTAGAACCTAAAAGATTGTTCACCGATACACTCTTGTAGTGAGTAACTAATGGATGAAGGAAATAATTAATTGGATTAATTAAGTGTTTTGATTAATTTAGAAAGTCTAAAGAAATCATAAAAGCGATAAAGATCGTTTTGGGCTTAAAGAAACGTTCGGGTTTAATCGGGCCCATTGGGCCAAAACCCATTGGGCTTTTATTCAAGCATTGGATGACTTGAAATAATTAAAAGCCCAAAGCCCAAATTAAACACAATAGGCCGGCCAAATGAGAAGGGAGAGAGAGAGAGTGAGTCAATTGTTGACTTGTTTCTTTAAGAAATAAAATGAACATAATAATGAAAGTGTGTGTGAGTGTGTTAGGTAATTCATAACATACACAAAAGAAAACAAAATCATTCTCTCTCTAAGCTTCAAAGGCCGGCCACCAAGGGGATGAACTAGCTAATCATCTTATCACTCTTTGGTTAATTCCTTCATCTTTCTCATTACAAAGTGGGTGAGGATCTTTAGAGGTTTTCATATCTTTGGAAACTTGAAGAGGACCTAGGAGCACTCATTCTCAACAAAGTGGAGGAGGCAAGGAGGGAGGCTAGGCTCAAGGAGTTCAAGGAGCAAAGAGCTTGGAGGTGGTCAATCCTTGGTCTTAGATCTAGATCAAGAGGTACAAAACTACTCCTAAACTTTGTTCTTCAATAAATTGTTTTTGATGCATCTTATATAAACCTATGCATCTTGAAGGGGATTTGCATGACTATAGCTTTGATAAAATGTATGACATGCTTCCGTTGCTTTCGTATATAAATTTTGAATTGTATATGCATGCTAGTCACTAGAAATCCCACATAAATCTCATATTTTCCCTTCAAGTGGTATCAGAGCCAAAGGTTTATGTATGATGTGTCCTTTTAGATTTTATGCATATGGGTTTTAATTTTATGTATGTCATATTATTGCTTCATTCAAAATATGTTTATCTTTTGTTTTTTCAAAGTGTTGAAAAATTGTAAATCAAAAGTTGAAAAAGGATATGCAAGAAAAGTGTTTTTGATGCATGAATGAAGTTTGAGTTTAAATTGTTTTTCATTCAAAATATGTTTATCTTTTGTCTTTTTCAAATGTTGAAAAGGTGTATCAATAGTTGAGAAAGATATGTATGCAAAAATGTTTTGGATGCATGAATGAAAAGAGGGTTTAGAAACAAAAATTTTGGGGTTTTGTTCTTCAAAGGGGGTTCGGCTAAATGGGGATTTTTTGTTAAGTGTTTGTGTTTTGTTTTGAACCTCACACACACACTTTGAAGCTAGAAAGTAGTGATCTTGTCACTTTTGTTTTTTTTTGGGTTTGAAAAATCACCAAGAACATACAAATCTTGAAAATATGTTCATGGTTTTGTTCTTGGTGTTCATGGTTTGTTTTTGGTGAAAATGGTTTTACATGCATTGTTTTGTGGTTATGGATGATGTACATATCATCCATAGCCTACACCAAAATTTAAATTAATACCTAGAATTGTCTAGATATATATTTCAATCATTCTTTTTCTTAAAGTCCTTAAAACAAAATTAAGTGGCAAACAAGATATATTTTTCTTCTTTATGTTGAAATAATGCAAGATAGGTGAGACCTACCCACTTCCCCTTAATTTGGCCGGCCATCCCTAGTGGATTTCCCACTTGTGGGGTTTTTGTAATTTATAGAAAAGTTTGGTATTACTTTTAGTATTTATGGTTTGACCCCTAACTTTTTCATATTTGCATTTAGACCCCTACTATTTAAAAATTGAAATGTTTGATTTTAATTTTGTTTAATGTTTAAACTCATCATTGAATTATGCCCATATGCACTAAATCTAATTGTTTATATGTTGCATTCCATTTGATTATTTAATATGATTGAGTAATTAGTAAATGGGTGACTATGGACTTATGCCTTAAACGATAATTGAGCTATGAGATAAGGCGCTAAAATCAAATTGTTTGAACCTTGGGAATGTGTTTTAATTACTGTTTCAATTGGACCTTGTCACGTTTCGACATTAATCTATCTCTCCCTCTTAGTATATGTAATTTGTAGGAATTTGTACAAATCGGTTTGTAATTCTTATTACTTCTTAATCTCTTTTAGTTAGTTGATTCCCTCTAGTGCTAGACTAGAGTTTCTTTAACTATTGGTAAGGAGACATAACTAAAAGAGGGTTTTGACATGAGATTCAAGATTAAATGGGTCCAACGCCCTAATAAGCAATGAATGATTGTCTTTCATTTCTAATGGCTCAATGAAAATGTTTTAATTGGATTGAAAAGCACGTAATTAAATTGACACAACCTCCCCGAGATCTTATTCAACAATGTTGGCTCGTTGTTGCAATAACCCAATAAGTCCATGGTCATCCAAGAGCCTAAGATAACTATAAAGTCCAATTTCAAAGGATTGCAAAACCCGTAGTAGTAGTAGTTACTTCCAATATTTGAAAAATTCGTTTTTGATATTGATTTGTTTTTCTCAAAACAAATAGTGGGAGTATCATACGCTACTAAACTATAATGATTTCAATTAGTAGTTATATATATCTCCAATATTTTGAAAAATGTTTTGATATTGATTTGTTTTATGAAAACGAATAGTGGGGATATCATATGCTACTAATTTCATTAACTTTGGACTAGTAGTTGTAATAGGACAATTTATTTGAATATGTTTAAATAAATAAAATTGATGAGACCTTAAAATCCCTCAACAAACGAATATTAAGTTGATAAACGAGAGATGTTTTGAACATTTCTTCGTAGGCCTTCCACCGTGGTGGGCTCCAATCGTTTGTGACTTGTACACCGGCTTCACCCTATCATGGGGGAGTACAAAGTGCATGCTTACACTCAGGAGGAGTCCATGAACATATGATGAGGTAAGTGTAGGCAACGAGGATAGCCAACATCGTATCATCGTGAGGTTATTCTTGAACCCCTACATGAACTAAGCATGGTGGGAATAACTTAACTAAGTGCAATAATGCCAACATCGTATCATCGTGAGGCAACATTCTCTAGAGGCCAAACTAGATGGGTAATTACAAAAGTTGTAAATGGGTAATTGTACCCTCTCATTATTATTGTTGCTAGCCAACATCGTATCATCGTGAGGTGGGCTTGGTAATAGTGAGCCTCCTATAACCTGCTAGGAGCTTTCTTTGAAATCTCCCGGATTCCATCTTGAGGGATATGGAATTTGCCAAAAATGGTGGGTGGTGTCATTCGGTTTAAAGACCCGAATCGTGTGACTTAATCAACAATCAAACTAATTTATTTTATTGTTTATGTATTTAGATATGGTTGGAAGCACATTCGCGAAAATACTCGACAAACATTGCCTAGAGGGGCACAATTTCCCATCATGGTATCGTAATGTCAAGATTCTCCTAACATTGGAGAAGATTGTTTACGTACTAGACAAAGCTCCACCTGACATACCTCTTGGCCCTGAGGCCACAGAGGATGAACGTGCTAAGTATGACAAGCACGTTGAGGATGATACACAAGCCAAGTGCTATCTGTTGGCCTCCATGAATGAGGAGCTACAGAGACAGCACGAGGGCATGGACAGTGCATTTTCCATAATACTCCATCTTACGGAGTTATATGGTGAAGGGACGCGCAACCGTCGCTTTAACACTGTTTGTGAACTTGTGAAGACCAAGATGGTCAAAGGGGCTCCAGTGCATCAACATGTACTGAAGATGATAGGATTCATAGAACAACTGGAGAACCTAGGTACTCCACTTGACGGGGAATTGGCCCAGGACTTTATATTGGCTTCTCTTCCTGATTCATTTTCGCAGTTCGTAATGAACTACAATATGAATAAAATAGATAGTACTCTCTCTGAGTTACTAAACATGTTAGTAACTGCTGAGAAGACTATGAAAGAGAACGTTGTAGGGACTGTTGCAGTAGCCTACAACAAGCCATCCTCTTCCAATCCTAAGCCGTATGGCAAAGGAAAGGGGAAGGAGATAAAGTCTCCCACTCCTAAACTGAAAGGAGGAGTGAAGAAAAAGAAAAAGGAAATGGAGCCCAAGGGGACTTGCCACCACTGTGGAAAGGAGGGGCATTGGAGGAGGAATTGCAGGTTTTACCTTGCAACTCTTAAGGACAAGCCACAAGGTATGGTTTATGTTCTCATCTTCAATTCTAATTGTTAGATCTTCTAAATATTTATATTTGATATAAAGAGCTAATCACTTGTATAATTGTATATAGGTGGAGGAACTAAGTAGAAGAGGAACAAGCAAATAAAAGAGTGAAGAAGGGTTCGGTCACCATGATTTTGCTTACTACTTGGGAAGTTTGTTTAGGCATTTAAAGATTGTCTTTAAACTTTCTTATTATGTTAAGAACTTATTATGTGGCTTCATATGATGGAAGACCACTATTAATGCCTAAATGTTTGAAGGTACTTAAATAAGTCTCTAAATGTTTAGAGCTAATTTCTTTTAAGTTAAACATTGTGAATGTTTGTGTTATCATATTAATGTAATGTGATGAATGCCTTCTAATATATAATTTCCTTAAAGTAGTGTTATGAATTGAATATTGTCTTGTTGTATCCTAGTTGAGATACAAGATTTATATCACATTATAATGATATAAGTAATAAGAAAAACGTTTTCTAGGGTTATCACTTAAAACATAATAATCAAGGTCACTCTTGATTCAATTAGTAGTTTTGAACAACTAATTGGGCATTCTTAAAATTGTTTTAAAATGTTAAGTGTGTTAGTGATTAAAACCAAGAAAGAAGTGTCTAAATCTATAAAAAGTTTAAAGATTTTAATCACTTAATAACAAGGCATCAACTTAATGAAGGTTGAAACAGATGAGCTTGAAAGGTTTTAAAGCTACTACACAATGTCCTCTACTCGTACATTCCACGTTTATACATTTTTGAATGTATGAAATCATTTCTCATTAAAGTCATAAGAAATAGTGGGAGGTGTTAAAATGGATATAAACTTGAATATGATTGGTTTATAGTTGTCTAAATAATAATAGTATTTGACTATTATTAAGAGTTTGAAATTTTAATTGTTAAAAGACTCAAGCTCTTCAAAACGTTAAAAATCTATGTTGTGTAACATTCTAAAGAATAGTCTTTGAATGTTGGTTTCGTCAACCTAGCATAAAATAGTTATATGTTGGAAGTTGTCCATCATTCTCTTTTACGAGAACAAGCTAATAACAAAGCATATGGACAAGTTGATGAAACAAAAAGGGAATAGTTTCAAAATGAGTCACAACATATAGTTTAACAACAAGACAATTCAAATTCGTCACCTCATGGTTCAAATCATAAAATTTCCTTATATGATAGAAAATCTTTTTCATATGTGTCATAAAATCACAAAAGGGACACATGTATGGACTTGTGAGTAGATATCCAAAAGTGAAAGACCATGGGTTATCACTTTAAGATATTACTATATCCCAGGATCAGAACCAAAGCAACTGATAGAGTATTATTGCCTTTAAGAAAGGAACATCAAAGTGGGACTTTGGAAGCGTGCATTCACTTAGGTTACGAACCAAAGTGAAAATAACCCATTTTAACAAATGGAACTTCATAATGGATGAAGTACTAATCATATGAATGTATTGTTAGTATCGTACTACAATGGTCTCAAGGTTGGAGCAAAGTTTGTATAAAGTATACAAACGAAATATATATATCGATATATTGTTTTAGAAACTGCTTCAAAAGGTGTTTTGAATGGAAGGGGTTCTTTTAGAACCAATGATTGAATCCAAACCATAAGGTCGTTAGTAGGATACTACGACGTAATGGGGCGATAGCTCAAGCCATGGAATCAAGGTCTCATCAAAGTATTCGAACACAAGAAAGAGACATCATCAAAATGTTTTAGAAACATTTGATAAGTAAATCCCTTTTAAAATTAAAAGGTGATTAAATACATAACCAAGTTAACCTACGAGCATAAGAGAGGGAAATTGTTGGATGTATAAGATACACTAGTGATTGACTTTAGTGCAAGTGGGAGATTGTTGGAAATATGCCCTGAAAGTCAATCTTTGGAAGAAACCTTTCAGGACAATGAATTGATGTATATATGACTCTTATACATCGGAAGGCAAAGATACTAATTGGGACTATCTCAATGAACGAAATATGTCCTAAATAGTGAATCCATGGACAATGGATCGATGGAAGAAGTAACCTAATGATGTTAGGTTACAGAGACCTTCTTCTCATAACCATCATGTCCAAAAAGGTTCCTGGTCATAAGGATTGTCGGAGGGATACTGACAATCCATAGACTGGTACATACTATGTCCGCTTCAATTGGAAGGATGGAAAGTCTCATCCCATTCGTGTAGCGACACTAAGACAAGCATGTAGGTGCTCATTAAGGGAATGAGTTCACTGAACACAATCGAACGAGAGTACTTGCATGGAGGTCTACTCACATGTCAAGCAAGTAACTCTAATGGTTGGAATAATGTAAGTAATCCTTTGACCTGAGGCATCTCGTTGTCTTGTGGTTAAGTACTTAATCTTTGATTATGTTAAAGTCATTCCATTCGAGAATGTCCAAGGCATCGTTGGGGTTAAGCCACTTAGCCATGAAGGCAAGTGAATGCGCAACAAGGAATCTCTAATCTTCGATAAGAGAGGATGAATACTCTAAGATATGATTCGGGAATCTTCGGCCGAAGTATCGAGCGTAATAAAGGAAAGCGTTCCTATACGTCTCAAATGAATCATATAAGAAGGAATAATCACATTAGGGGTTTGACATTATAAATCCATACCCTAGTAATGTGATTGAGAGTATTGTTTTAGAGAAGGATCGAATTACATTGTAATTCCAACTGAATAGGTTCTCCGAATAACTTCTACATTAGCTTGGGTAGCCATGATATATGATTAGATGTCACTCATGGCTTGTGAGTTCTTCTAGATGATTAAATGTAGTCATTAAAAGGAAGGTGAATTAAAAGTAAGTTTTAAATCACTAAGTGATTGGATAATCAATTGGATTGGTGCCAATCACCTCACTGCCTTGCTAATTAGAACCTAAAAGATTGTTCACCGATACACTCTTGTAGTGAGTAACTAATGGATGAAGGAAATAATTAATTGGATTAATTAAGTGTTTTGATTAATTTAGAAAGTCTAAAGAAATCATAAAAGCGATAAAGATCGTTTTGGGCTTAAAGAAACGTTCGGGTTTAATCGGGCCCATTGGGCCAAAACCCATTGGGCTTTTATTCAAGCATTGGATGACTTGAAATAATTAAAAGCCCAAAGCCCAAATTAAACACAATAGGCCGGCCAAATGAGAAGGGAGAGAGAGAGAGTGAGTCAATTGTTGACTTGTTTCTTTAAGAAATAAAATGAACATAATAATGAAAGTGTGTGTGAGTGTGTTAGGTAATTCATAACATACACAAAAGAAAACAAAATCATTCTCTCTCTAAGCTTCAAAGGCCGGCCACCAAGGGGATGAACTAGCTAATCATCTTATCACTCTTTGGTTAATTCCTTCATCTTTCTCATTACAAAGTGGGTGAGGATCTTTAGAGGTTTTCATATCTTTGGAAACTTGAAGAGGACCTAGGAGCACTCATTCTCAACAAAGTGGAGGAGGCAAGGAGGGAGGCTAGGCTCAAGGAGTTCAAGGAGCAAAGAGCTTGGAGGTGGTCAATCCTTGGTCTTAGATCTAGATCAAGAGGTACAAAACTACTCCTAAACTTTGTTCTTCAATAAATTGTTTTTGATGCATCTTATATAAACCTATGCATCTTGAAGGGGATTTGCATGACTATAGCTTTGATAAAATGTATGACATGCTTCCGTTGCTTTCGTATATAAATTTTGAATTGTATATGCATGCTAGTCACTAGAAATCCCACATAAATCTCATATTTTCCCTTCACCTACCATTTTCAAAGACTTTCACATGCATGTTAAAACGCAATTTCAATCAAACATTAAGGTTTTAAGGTCAGATAATGGCACTGAATTTCTATCCAACAATATGCTTCAATACATAAGTTCTCAGGGTATCATACATCAAACCAGCTGTGTGGGGACTCCCCAACAAAATGGAGTAGCCGAGAGGAAAAATAGAGATCTCTTGGAAAAAACTCGTGCTCTCATGGTTCACATGCACGTTCCAAAGAAATTTTGGTCGTTTGCCATCCTTACTGCCACTTATCTCATCAAACGACTTCCAAGTCGTGTGCTAGGGTTTAAATCTCCATATGAAGTTCTTAAGGGGAGGAAAATAGATTTGACACATCTTAAGGTGTTTGGTTGTGTGTGTTTTGTTCACATCCAAACCTTGAACCGTGACAAACTAGATGCCAGGGCAGCCAAGTGTGTGTTTATGGGATACTCGACCACTCAAAAGGGATACAAGTGCTTCAATCCAGTCACTAAGAAGTGCACAGTTTCAAGAGATGTGAAGTTCGAAGAAGACTATCCCTATTTTACAAGTCAGGGGGAGGATTTAGTTGACATGTTCCCACTTCCTCAAAACTTTAATTATCCGATGTTGGAAAATAGATCAGTCAGTGTAAGTCCAGATTGTGAAGAAGTTCAAACTGACCAAATTACTGCCAGTGAGAGTGAAGACGAGCCCTACTCTGATCATTCTCCGCCCTCTACAGAGTCTCAGGTGATTAAAAGAAATCCTCCTCGAATCAGAAAACCTCCAGTTAGGTTGCAGGACTATGTTACATATGCCTCACGACATCCAATCAATGAATGTATCAGCTTTAGTAAGTTCTCAACATCTCATGCTACATTTCTCAGTGAAATTGATAAGCACTATGAACCAAGAAGCTTTCAAGAAGCTTTTCTTCTCCCACAATGGAACCAAGCCATGAAAGAAGAGCTTCGTGCACTGGAAGAGAATTGCACCTGGAGCCTAGTTCAACTACCACCAGGAAAGAAGGCTGTTGGAAGTCGTTGGATTTACAAGACTAAATTCAAAGCTGATGGATCTATCGAGAGACACAAGGCTAGACTTGTTGCTCGAGGTTTCACCCAAACCTTTGGTGTAGATTATAAGGAAACATTTGCACCGGTGGCCAAGATGAACTCAGTCAGGGTTTTACTGTCAGTTGCAATCAATTGTGGGTGGTCACTCTACCAAATGGACGTGAAGAATGCTTTCCTTCACGGCGAGCTGCAGGAAGAAGTGTATATGCAACCTCCTCCAGGCTATGATGGTATTAAAGGCAACATGGTTTGTAAATTGCACAAGGCAATATACGGATTGAAACAATCACCAAGAGCTTGGTATGCCAAGCTCAGTTCTGTTCTGGAAAAGGCTGGATTCATGCGAAGTAATGCTGATTCTTCGCTATTTGTAAGAACTGGCACCAAAGGGAAGTTGGTGGTCCTCATCTATGTTGATGATCTTATCATCACTGGAGATAATACCGTGGAGATTGAGGCACTAAAACTCTCACTACATCAAGTTTTCGCTATCAAGGATTTGGGAAGGTTAAAGTATTTTTTGGGGATCGAAATGGCAACATCTTCAAAAGGACTGTTTCTACATCAACGGAAATATGTATTGGACCTCCTTCAAGAAGCAAAAATGCTTGACTGCAAGCCTGCTATCACTCCTGTTGATTGTAAACTGAAGCTCAGCATAGATGGAGAAGCCATGCATGATGTAAGCTACTATCAACGATTAGTAGGCGAGCTCATATACCTCACTATCACTCGTCCAGATATCACATATGCAGTGAGCTTGGCTAGTCAGTTCATGCACTCTCCCACTGTTGATCACCTTAACCTTGTTAAGAGAATCCTTCGTTATCTTAAGGGTTCAATTGGGCAAGGAATTACAATGCATAACAATCAGTCCACTGTCATTAGTGGCTACACAGATGCAGACTGGGCAGGTAATGCAATTGATAGGAAATCAATCACAGGCTATTGCACATTTGTTGGTGGAAACCTTGTCACATGGAAGAGTAAGAAGCAACAGGTAATTGCTCGTTCCAGCGCAGAGGCTGAGTATCGAGCCATGGCAGCCACTGCTTGTGAACTCATTTGGCTTAAAGGGCTTCTTTCAGACTTAGGGTTTCCTAGTTCTACTCCTATGACGCTTATGTGTGATAATCAGGCAGCCATGCACATTGCTGCCAATCCTGTGTTCCATGAAAGAACCAAACATATTGAAGTGGATTGTCATTTCATCAGAGCTCAAGTTCAAACGCAAATCATCCGGACCATGTTCACACGAAGCCATGATCAACTAGCAGATCTTTTTACAAAGGCACTAGCATCATCTCAGTTTCATCGGTTATTGGGCAAGCTTGGCTCAGTGAACCTCCTCGATCCAGCTTGAGGGGGAGTGTTGAAAATAATGAGTTCCATGTTTTAAGGAATGTTTTATTCCTTGTTTTAAGGAATGTTTTATTCCTTGTTTTAAGGAATGTTTTAAGGAATGTTTTATTCCATGTTTTAAGGAATGTTTTATTCCTTGTTTTATTCCTTGTTTTAAGGGGAATGTTTTTTTGTTTTTCTTAGTCTTCTTCCTTATATATACCCGAACCATTGTACATTGCAATTCATGAAATATACATCACAAATTAAAGCTATAATTTCTATAAGAAGAATCCATGGAGTTGATTACCAGTTATGAAGATAGCATCATCCCCCTTAAACTTCATAACTGTTGTACAGAATCTAGAGAGAAGAAGTGTTGGAAAATAATAATAATTAGATTTGTTGTATTGTTTGGATCTTAATTAGGGTTTGTTAGATTTTGGTCTTTATAAATAATGCTAGTAGTTTAGTACGAAAAATAACAGAGTCAAGATGTAGCCTCATTCATGTAGCATTCTTGACAGTTTTGTATTTTGTTGTTAATAAAGTTTTGTATTCAGTTAATTCGTTGCGTATCCTAATATTCAACTTTTCAAACAAGAAGATAGAGAGAAGGAAAATGAAAACTGAATCTGCAATTCTGATTACAATTGAGTATATATAGTACCTTCCCTGTTTCCTGACCGACTCTAACAAACTCTCACATTCTCAATGGGAACGTGGCATTAGCCCAATGCAATCATGCCACATCTCAGCTAGGGATTCCAAGGCTGAGGTTGGTACAACGACGAACGCTCTGCATGCCCTTTGTTAATATATCTGCAACCTCATCATCGGCAACAAATCACCCTTTTGAACCTCTTCTCGAACAAAATAATAGTCAGTATCCATGTGATTAATCCGAGAATAAAAAACAGGGGTTGAGCTTAAAGTTATGGCAGACAAATTATCATAGATTCATAATGAAGAATTGGTGGTTGTGATACATTTCTTTTCTTGATAGATGAATCTTTCTTCTTAAAAAAAACTTAATTATTTTGTACTCTGGATACCATATAAATGGAATCATCGTGTCCATCCCTTTGACATTGATATATCCACAATGATAAATGTTCATTTTGTTTCACCTCGTAATCCGCCATCGATTGTTGGATTTAAAATAGGTATTTCTTTTTATTTATAATCTGGAAATTGCTAATGTAATATAGTAGTTGACAACATAACTTCTTCAAATCCAGTTACGTTCTTTTAGAAGGAAAGGCACCCTACAAAAAAAAATTTAGTTAGTAAATCCATGTTTAATATGCGTATCATACATATAAATTTTTTTTTTTTAACTTGGTTTTTTTGTACACATGTTAATGATCCGTTAGATTGCACTTTTTAAAAAACTCTTGAAAAAAGTTGAGGTTTCGCCATTAATTTACTTGACAATTGACATTTCCTAATTACTTTTGTGGGTCCTACCAATGTTTTAAAAAAACACGCCCCGAGGCGCACCTAGGCTGATTTGGAGGCAGGGCGGGCGTGAAATCACCTCTGCCAGCGGGAGTAGGCAAAAACTCACCTCGGCGTGGTCGAGGCACGCCTCCGAGGTGTCCAACTAGCATCCTTTTTTTCTTTTTAAGTTGTAGAAATTTGAAATTTTTTTAGCTCAAAGCCGCGCCTAGCAAAGATGAGATGCAAAGCCATGCCCAGGGAAGAAGATAAAGAAGACAGAGGCGGCGGTGGGTGATTCAAAGTCAGGGAGAAAGAGAAGAGTTGAGGGGAAAGAGAGGATTGGGGGAGATATAGGAGAGTCTCATTTGGTGTGAAAATAATTCAGCCATTGTATTTGTATCAATGGATGATATTAACTTGTCCGGAGATCCCCATGGGACTGGTCCGGAGAAAATTTGCATCCCATATTTTCCTAGATATTCTAATGACATCCCGATATGAAAATAATAATAAAAATCCTTTTATTTTAATTTTTTTTATCGATATATTTATTCTTTTTCTCTTAAAAAAAACATTAATTCTTATTTTTTAAGACTACAATATCCCACTCAAATATTACTCAAAACTCGCAAATGGCCCTTTACCATAATAGTAGAAAGGTGTTGAGCTATTGTATGACCTCGTGGGTTCAAATTTCGTCTGTGACTCTAACAAAATTTATTGTTTTACCAAAAAAAAAAACTCAAAACTGTCATGTACATATAAATAGGCAAGACTTGGTGTTCAACTCTATTTGAATGGTTGTGAGATTAATTTGATTGCTTAGGTACCGCATCACGCACTAAAAATTAACGAGGGACGGAAATTGATGAATTTGAAACATAGAGATCCAAATGAAACCGATGGGTAGGCTCATTGCTTCTGTATTACTATTAATACAACAATAACTAGGAAACCTTAGCAAACGCATCAGGACATGTACACCATGGATTTCCCCTTTGCCACTAGTTACCGCGATCTGACTTTTGAAGTTTCTTAATGGGTCGAGACCGTCGAGGCTGGAGGCCCCTCAGAAAATTTCAGAGCCGGGAATCGGTCGGTCCTAGATATGTATGGAGGCCGGTCAGAAAATCCCAGAGCAGTGAATTGGTAAGTCTAAAATATAATATAATTGCCGTGCGTTTTCCATGCTTCCCTCTCTCTCTCTCTCTCTCTCCCTCCCCCTCTCTCTCGGCTTTTCTTCTTATGACTGATTGCATATATTCTTCTTTAAAGTTTTTGGTTTCTTATTGATCAAATTCTTGACAACTAAATTCATCCGTCTAATTTGCTCTTTAATTAAACTTTTGAAGCATGATTATTTGTGAATTCTATATATAGGAGGCCTTTAAGGGTTGAGATTTCCACATCAAATTTCAACGATCCGAACCATCTGTCATGGTTACAAAATATTAGCCAAATTGGAAATATTTAAGACCTCTAATGGAGTTCAAATAAATTGACGTCCTCTTCGTTTTATAAGAAATAATGAAATTTCATTGTGACAATTAAATAAGCAAATAATTTTGAATTGAATTAAATTTTTGTGAGGATGATCTATGAATCGAGGCTTAGAAAATAGATGATTCGGATCCTTGAAGTTCGTTATGGAATGGGTCTCATAACTAATCTTGATGATTTCTTATCGTTTGACCCTGAACTCTTACTTTTGAAATTGACACTTGAACTGTTTTTTTTTGGTATATTAACTCTATGAACTATTTGAAATAAGTCAACTCTCAGCTTCAGCCCAAAAAAACTAGGGACATAAGCAATTTTGATTGCCATATCTCTTTTGAACTGAATACCTTCCTCTGTCATCTCTGGTCTATCTCTTTTTCAAATAAGATTGTCTTCCCCGCCTGACTATGAAGATCTTTGAGGGTAGGCTGCAGCTTTGTCTAGTCTAGAGCCGAGCGCGTGTAGGAAGACTTGCTCTGGCCACTATAGTGACCACCCTCCATCTACTTCCTACTTTCCGTGCGCCCAAAAGCCCGCTAGCCCGGTTTGAGCCCTTTTTTGATTCCTTCACTCAATCTCATTTTAGATTCACTATTCTGTCAAATTCAAGGGCAAGTAGTTTTTTTCATCATCAATTCTTACATGTCTCTTATAACCACCAATAAAATTATGATATGTGGACACATAATAATGTGTAATGACAATGTAAAATGGTCCGTTGTGTTCGTTTCTTTATGTTTCGTATTATGCTATAAGTTTTTAAATTATTCGTATCCACGTGTCACTATTTTATTGGTGATGAAAAGACTAATTTACCCTTGAATTTGACAGAATAGTGGACGGAATCTAACGCAAGTGGTTAATTGATTGATTTTAAAGGGAATTTAGACCTCATATAGAATTATAGCCACCTTTTTAAATTTATGATAATTATAACCAAAATTTGAGATGAAAGTACTAATATACCCTGAAAATAAGGTTTCCAAAACAACCAAAAAGACAACAAGTGCTTCAAACTCAAAACCAAGTTCATACTAGTTTCCAAGTTCCAGTCTCATCAAACCGAACAAAAACCCATAAAAAAAATTTAAATTTAAAAAGTACTACAAAAAAATCCGCAAATGATGATTTCCATCGTGGATCGTACGGTCCAACCATTGCAACAACTGCAGCAATCCATGGCAACCGTGGAGCAAATCATGGGCTCTGATTTTAGGAACAAGAGGCTTCTACAAGAAGCCTTGACCAACTCCTCCTACTCCGTATCACCGTCGTACCAGTGCTTGAAGAGCCATAGCAGCCAGTGAGATACTATAAACAGATGAAAGCCTAGGAGTTGGAAATTTTACAAATTTACAAACCTTGGCTTTTAATTGGCCTCGAACACGAATGAGTCTTCGGAAGGATCATAACCCAACTACCATTTCAATCCCAAAACACCATTAATTAAACAAAATGCAGTCAGATTTTGGGAAAATTCAAGAGAGAGGGTACCTGCGGTGATTTGGGGATGAAATGGCATCGTTGTTGGTTGAAGAGGAAACTATAGGCAAGAAGGTGCTACTGTTGCTACTGCAACTTGTCCTTGTATTTGATGAATAAAAAGAAAGAAGCTTGTGTTTCCATTGCAGTGCGAGTGCAGAGCAACACAGCGACAACACTTTGACATGAAAAGAAAAGCTCGAGACATTGCAGACACATGGTTAAATAGGTAGATTAGTACTTTCACATCAACTTTTTGTTATAATTATCATAATTTTAAAAGTGCGGCTATATTTTTATTTGGGGTTCAAATTTTGCTTATTTATTCAAATTTCCTGATTTTAAATAGTTTAAGGAGTTAATTTATTAAAAAAAAGTTCAGGGTCATTTTAACTGGGATGATAATTTAGATAGTCAAACTGCAGTTTACCCATATATATACATATATACATATGTGTATATATAGATATATATATATATAGCTTTTTTATGTATCTCAACCATGCTTAATACAGGAAGAAAAATATATATACATATATAGCTTTTTTATGTATCTCAACAATGCTTAATACAGGAAGAAAAATATAGAGTTATGGACATGGAAGTTGATGATCATCCAACACCAGAGCTCCCAAGTGAGATCATATTCACGCATATACTCCCAAGTTCTTAATAAAGCAGTGCAGCTGCGTATGCAAGTCATGGTCCTCTCTCAACCGCCACCACTCTTTTGTCACTGCTTACCGCAACTTTCAGTGCAGAAAGGGTACTACTAACTTCCTTCTACTGCGGGAGAGTTATTTATTCTCCTCCCAACTAAACCAAGAAGGGAATCAAACACCCGTCACCCGCCTTTCCACCATTTATATTAATCCGCAATATCATGACTTCTTCTGGGTAATAAGTTTGGGTGGCTTACTGGTTATTGGATCCTATGGTGATGACCCTGTCACCATATCTAATCCTTCCACTGGAGAGTCTATCCAACCGCCACATGAAAAAATCGACCTCAAGATATGCCCGACATATTACATTGGGTTCACTCCATTTACAAACGAGTATAAGGTTCTCCAAATCTTATTTGGTTCTGATGAAAAAGGGGATCCTAATATCACGTTGAATATTTTTACACTTGGTATGGATTACTCATGGAGGCCAATAAAAGTAGACGTTGGCGATCTTCCTTTTGATCTCCAAGATGCCCCCTGTGACAGAACTGTCACAAGTGTGTCTTCATGGGGCTATCCATTCGCTACACGAGGAGAATCAAAGTATATTAGTATTTGACCTTGGCGACAAGGCATTCAGAGTTATTGCACTCCCTCAGGAATATGATTATACTAGAGAATGGGATATGGGTTGACACGCTCCGGTTCCGATATTCCCCGAATACCAGGATAGGCATGTGTTGGCCGACGTCCGAAGGTGACGAAAGCCAGCACGTGTCTATCCTGGTATTCAGGGAATATCGGGGTCGCGGCGTATTAGATTGGTATTAGAGCCTAACCCTGGCCGTGGTGTGCCGACAAGGACGTCGGGCCCCTAAGGGGGGTGGATTGTTACATCCCACATCGCCTAGGGGAGTGATTCTTATATGTATATTCTTATCCTTACCTAGCACGAGGCCTTTTGGGAGCTCACTGGCTTCGGGTTCTATGGAAACTCTGAAGTTAAGCGAGTAGCGCGCGAGAGCACTCCCAAGATGGGTGACCCATCGGAAAGTTCTCGTGTGAGTTCCCAAAAACAAAACCATGAGGACATGGTCGGGGCCCAAAACTGACAATACCATGCTACGGTGAAGTGGGGTCCAGAAAGTAGTTCCGCCCGGACTGGGATGTGACATGGGTGTTATGCTGTCCTTTACATATATAGTTGAAGTGGGAGGATGTCTGGGGGTGTTTGTTGACAACTCGCGGAAACAAGACATAGCGTTATGGATTTTGAAGGACTACCAAAACCATGTGTGGGTTAAGGAGACTATTCCCTTACTGTCGACAGTGAGACAATACCATGATATGAACCTAAGGTGGAAACTTGATTGTTTTGGTACAGGTGGAAACTTGATTGTTTTGGTACAATTGGCGCAGGTGATGACCTACTGATTGAGGTCACTTTGTTTGGATTTTCACCAGGATGTGATGACTCCCCACCTGAATATTATCTTTATAATATGAAGAGCAAACATGAGGGGACACTTGATTTTACTTTTCCTACAGGGTTGCCTTCTGTCTATGACGATCCAGAAGAACCAATGAAGTTGATTACCAGTTATGAAGATAGCATCATCCCCCTTAAGCTTCACAACAGTGTCACAGAATCTTGAGAGGAGATGAATCTCGTGTTGGAAAATAATAATAATTAGATTCAGGTGTATTGTTTGGGTTTGGGCCTCTTCCATCCGAATTACTGAAGTCAAGATGTAGTATCTTTGGTTCATATAGCATTCTTGACAATTCCATATTTCTTTGTTTAATAAATTTTTATATTAAGTTAGTTCGTTATGTACTCTAATTTATCCTTCGATGGAAGGCTGGAATGTAACCAGTTCGAGCTCTTCTTTTTGTGACTTTGAAAGGATCTGTTTTGTCTTGTATAAGGACTTGAGTCTTTTTCTTCCCATTCTGGTAGAACTGAAAACTGAATCTGCAATTCTCATAACAATTGAGTTTATATAGTACGACCAAATCACCCTCATCGTCGTGCAACGATGAACAAAAACAAGACTATGCAAGCCCTTTCTTAATACATCTGCATCCTCATCATCGGTGGGAATATAATGTACCCACAATCAGCCTTTTGAACCCTTTCTCGAACAAAATGATAGTCCGTATTCATATGGTTAATCCAAGAATGAAAAACAAGAGTTGAGTTTAAAGCTACGGAAGACAAAATATCATAACGAAGAATTGGTGATTGTGTTACATTTCTTTTATTTTTAGTTTTTGAACTGAATGAATTGAAGGAGAAAAGAGAGAACAAGAAACTGTATAATTTCATCGCCATCTTCAAGCTTCGTTGTTTCGTCTACGAGTTTTCTAAATAGTTTCTTTTCTTGATAGATGAATCTTGATAAAGATTAACTCTTCCCCCAAAAAAAAAAAATTATATATATATATATATATAATTATTATTATGTACTCTGGATACCATATGAATGGAATCATCGTGTCCATCCCTTTGAGTGGATCGATCCACAATGATACATGTTGTTTTTTTACACATCAAAATCTGCCGTCGATTGTTTGATTTAATTAATTAGGTATTTCTCTTTATATATAAACTGAAGTTGCGAATGTAAATAGTACTTCTTCAAATCTAGTTACGATCTTTCAAACAGAAGGCCACCCTTCTAAAAATCATAGTTAGTAAATTAGTGTATAATATGCATATTATATACGTACGGACATCTTTTTATTATAAAAAACTTACACATGTTAATGATTCTTTAAATTGTACATTTTTAAAAACTTTTGAAGAAAGATAATGTTTCACCATAATATCAATTAATAATATAAAGAGTAGTCCAACCTAAACCCTTGCAAGGTTTCCCTTTTCACATCTCCAGATGCTCTCCCACATGTGATAAATTTTAAAGTCAAACACGTGTAAAAAAAAAATGTAGAAATGATCTTTTATCAGTTATCCTTGTAGTTTGTATTGTTTTACTGAACTGGTTGGTTATAAGTTCGGTCAACAAACTCAACTCATTAAGGTATTACTGTTATTGTTTGTTCGGCAAAATGAGCATGCTGCAAAAATTATCACCAAAAATGTACGTGAAGTTCGTGAACAACTGACGATAATATGATATTATAATATCGTATAAGCTAAATTTTAATTGTACTTTGTTGATTATTACAAAACACTTTTTTTTCTTGGATTGAGAGAATTTAGTAAGACTCGTACATAAAACGTGAACGATTAACCATGTAATAAACACATAATTAAGATTATGTTTAGAATAAGACTCATTCATACATAACACGTGAACGATTGATCTTAATGTAGCTCTGAAAGAATTTAGCAAGACTCATACATAAAACGGAAAAAATTAACCTATAATAAAGGCATGATGAAGGCGGCGTTTGAAATAAAACTCACTCGTACATAACACGTGAACGACTAGCCGTAATATAGCTTTCGTTTTCAAGCTAATACCATCCCAGCATTATAAAGGCGCGTTTGTTGCAGGATAAGAATATTGAAGTGTTGGACAGGCTTAGCTTGGACTAAGTTAGACAGGCTTAGCTTGGACTAAGCAGGATAAGAATATTTAAGTGTTTTGTGCAGTGCCGGACTAGACTATGGACTAGAATATTTTTAGGACCCAAATTCATTTTCTTATCCTTTTTAATTCACATTTTAATCCACACTTGTTTTAAAAAAGGAAAATCTAAAACTTAAAAAAATAAAAATAAATAGTGAACTTCACATCTAGTACAACACCACTTTCTCTATCCTCTCTCTCCTGCAAAATTGGAGAAATTCAGATGAGAATTTGACAATTTGTTCTGAAATAGTTGATCATCGTCCTCAATTTCATATTGGCAATGCTTTTTTCAGCAGAGTTGTTAAGCTACCATGAGGGCAAAGCATCAACAAAAGCTTTGGACTTTTTATCAGAACTTCCATCAACTACACATGAACTTTGTGTGCTTCTTTTATTGGTTCCGCAACTAGACAGCCAGCAATCTTTTGAAACAAAACGAACATATATGCCTGCAAACATAAGGGTGATACCAGAAACGGAGCTAATGTTTCAATGCGAGTCCCTTCAGAGCAGACAGGCTGCGATGGTCTTAGCAGTCCGCTTCAATTTGGGGGGTCTCACTAAGACCTCCTAGAGAAGGAGTTTATCCATTTGAGTCCCTTGGGGCGTTTGTTTGTCTTCACTAAGTGGGATTGGATTAGATTGGACTAGCTGTTAATCTAATACTGTGTTTGTTTTGTGCTGAGATTAACATTAATGAGACTAAAGGGGACTCGTATGGACAAAACCCTTTACTAAGAGGTCTTAGCGAGACCCCCAATAACCATGGGACTGCTAAGACCTTCATTGCGTCTTCATCTTATCACGTTCTCTCTCCTCATCATCCTTCATCTCCTCTCTCGTCTGCTCGCGTTGCCAACATCGTCAACACTCGCCAACCCCGAATCGCATCATCTGCTCGTTTCGAATCTTGCAGAACCCAGAACCCGTTGCATTCTCTCTCCGCTCTCACCGTTGTTTGATTCACTCCGATTCAAATCGCAAAACCCAGTCCTGAAAGCCAGTGGATAGAGTCCATATTCACTGAAATTGCAACCTACATTTGAATCACGAAACCCAGATTCCATCGCAAATCCCAGACTCGAATTGCAAAACCAAATTCGTTAGAAGTTGTGCACATCTTTCAATCGCCAAACATAGATTTACGCAGAACAACTTTTCAAAAATAAAAAAGGAGAAAAACAATGAGAGCTTTCATTCATTCAAGATAGTTTTTTGCAAAAAGGAAGGGGATAAAGAGAGAGAGTGTGCTTTGGTTCTCAAGAGAAAGTGAAAAAACTCCAAAAAGGATAAAATAAGAGGGAGAGCTCTGGTTCTTGAGAGAGTCTGGAAAAAGGAAGAGAATTCTTGAAAAAATGAAAAGGAATAGGAAAAAGAAAAAGGAAATAAATAAATAAATATTATTTTTCTTGTTAGTCCGACACTACACCAAACGCTTCACTAAGTCAATCCAGCTTAGTGTAATCTAAGCCAGTCCAGCTTAATTCCCGAAGCTAGTCTAATCCAAGATAGTCCAGTGCAACAAACGTACCCTAGTCTCATTAAACATAATCTCAGCACCTACTAAACTCAGGATTAGATTCATAGGTAGTCCAGTCTAGTCTAAGAAAGGTTAAGCCATCTCTAACCGAAGGGTCCAGAGGGCCAGATGACCGAAAATAGCCCGAAAATCGTCTTCAATCGAGGACTAGGCCAGATGGCTCGTTGGCCCCACGGAATCTGAAAGGGCCAAAGGACTGGCCAGAAATATCACCAATCTTGTCGGATATAACCGACATGAATGTATTCATATTTAATATAAATATATTCATGTCGGTTATAACCGATAGGAATGCTTAAACAAAAATTTGAAACCCACGACTAGCTGACTAGCCGTTGTATTCAAATTTTTTTTAATGAATTTAAACCTTTTTTTTTCCCTTCAAAATTAGTTTCATATTTTTTTGAAATTTCATTTTTTTCCTATAACTTATATTTTACAAAATTTGGTCCTATGACCCTCGGTTGGAGATGAAGGCAAATATGGTCATGTACTGTTTATTAAAATATGAATTTCTTGGAAGATCAAAGAGCTAAAACGAACCATCTAACTAGTCATCGGTTGGAGATGACCTTAATGAGGCCAAACAAACAAACCATAGAATTTCCATTTCCAAGACTATTTACAACGGAAAGAAGAAGAAAAAAAACAAATATTTTATATAATTTTCGCGGTCTGCTCGTTTGAATCTGTCTACTACTTTCAGTCAGTCAAACCCATCCATTCTCCAAAAAATTGAAAAACTCAGTCTCTGCCCCTCTCTCTCTCTCTCTCTCTCTCTCTCTGTGCTTTGAAACCCCAGCGACCAGTTCAAAATCCAGCAGGACGAAAGATGAAGACGAAGACGCCATTGAATTTGAACTTGAAGCAGCTCAAGCTCAATGTACCTGCTCAAGAAGCCAACATCAAGTCCTTTCTGTGAGTAACTCCCTCTCTCTATCTCTACTGAATGTACAGATTGCATCTTTCATTTTCTTTGTCCCAAATTTCAATTCTTGATTAGGTTTTTCATTGGGGTTCTGAGAGAATGGATGGAATTGCAAAGAAAGTTGCTTTTCAAGAAAGAAAAGAAATTTTGGATTTTTCTTTGGCACTTAAACAAAATTTAGGTCGTTCACTACCAGCTGGGAATATCTATAATTTGGGTTTCTGGATTTATATGGAAATTTCATACTTTGGGATTTATGATTGATATAATTAGTGTCCTTAACAAGTCCTCCTTTGAAGGAAAATCCCCCTTTGTATTTAGGTTTCTTATGAAAATTTCCAGCTTTGTCATGCTTTCTTTTCTTGAATTTCAGGACTGCCAGTGGCACATTTCATGACGGCAATCTGCGTCTGAACCAGAAAGGATTGCGGCTTATCTCTGAAGAAAAGGAGACCCCAGTAAGTTTAATTTAAGGTTTCCATCTTTTTATTATTTATTTCTGATCTTACATTGATCTTGAAGTGTTCAGTTGTAAGTTGCAAATGATAATTTAATATGTTTCTCATCCCAAATGAGGTAGTTAGGAGTGATGGAATTTGTAGACCGTAATGGTTTCCACCCTGAAATTTAGGCTCAATTTGGTTAAGCTTCCCACCGCAGAAGCATGACCAGTAAACTTCTACAGACCATGAAAAGAGTTGCTTTTGAATTCCAAGTTATTTCAACATCATCATTTGACCTTTAGTATTCTTGGATGAAGATTTTGATTTCATTTAAAACGTGTCTCGAATGTGTATCAAACTCCATTGAAGTGCTTAAATCCTATGCTTATGATTTAAACCTCTGGGGATTGACTTCTGATCTTAAGTTAGAAGGGTTTACTGCTTGTGTTTGTGTCTGTTTTTGCATCCTTCCATGAACACATGCTCGGCTGTTCTTGTCTTTTGATGTGCATATTTTCTATTTTCTGCACAGAAATGTCCTTGTGAATGCTTTTTTAATAGATATATTTTCCTGTTTACTATATGGTCTATAGACTCAATATTACAATTGCCTATTTGGTATGTAGGATCAAACTTCTGACAGTAAGGAGCTCAACTTTGAAATTACATTGGAAGATCTTGAGACTATTAAAGTTATCGGGAAGGGAAGTGGTGGTGTAGTACAACTTGTTCGTCATAAATGGGTCGGAAAACTATTTGCCTTGAAGGTCAGTGCGCTAGCAATGACAACTGTTCTCTTATTTTTTGTGTACTTGCCTTTATCGTGTTATGTCGTATTTTCTCTGTTTCTTATGTGATGATAATTGATTTAGTGTCGTCTTAAGCGAGGTATGAGATGAAGTTTTCTTCTTGAACCATAGGGCCTATGTGCAAATTACAATTGTAATAGGATTTTTTAACATTGCTTTGTAACCTAAGGTTTGATTTAGTTAAGGATTCAAGCGGAATGGATATTAAGAGAGTTGACGTGTTATGCATACCAGAACAAGGTAGTGATGAAAGGAGGGAAAAGAAGCACTTTATAGTTCATATACTTATTTTGGTAATTCTTTTAAATAAACAAAAAAAATCTGATGGAGGTTATGAAATCGTTTAGCAAAGACATGGGGGGATTGCAACCAATATGATTTTCCTAATCCTCCCTTCCCAGAAAGAAGAGCATGAGATTCTTCAGTAGCATACCGTCCAGTTATATCCACCTCTTAGTTATTGCTTGTTAGAACTGTGTCTTTCTGAGTAAAAAGTCTCTGTGATGAGTATCTGATGCAATTAGGACATTGCGGCTCTTAGTTCGTTCTGTTTGACTAGGATTTCTTTTTTGTTCTGTTCTCCAGGTGATTCAGATGAACATACAAGAGGAAATTCGTAAACAGATTGTGCAGGAGCTAAAAATAAATCAAGCAGCACAATGTCCACATGTGGTGGTTTGTCACCACTCATTCTATCACAACGGGGCCATTTCTCTTGTGTTAGAATATATGGACCGGGGGTCCCTTGCAGATGTGATCAGACAAGTTAATACAATTCTTGAACCATATCTTGCAGTCGTTTGTAAACAGGTATACGAGCTTATGTTATTAATGAAATTCAAGTCTGTTTTACCCTTAGCTAAAGATCTTTACTTGTGCATCAGGTTTTACAAGGCCTTGTGTACTTGCATAATGAAAGACATGTGATACATAGAGACATAAAACCATCCAATCTGCTAGTAAACCATGAAGGGCAAGTGAAGATCACCGATTTTGGCGTGAGTGCTTCGCTAGCTAGCTCTATGGGTCAAAGAGACACATTCGTTGGTACTTACAATTACATGTCGGTAAGTAATGATCTTTTTTCACATGTAATTACCCGAAAACATCAAACAAGACTCATGAAACTATGATGCATTTGTCTTTCAGCCGGAGAGGATTAGCGGGAGTACTTATGACTATAGCAGTGATATTTGGAGTTTAGGCTTGGTGGTACTCGAGTGTGCTATCGGTAGGTTTCCTTACATGCAATCTGAAGATCAACAAAGCTGGCCAAGCTTTTATGAGCTTTTGGAGGCAATTGTGGAAAGTCCACCACCTTCAGCTCCTCCAGATCAGTTCTCCCCCGAGTTCTGTTCTTTCGTGTCTTCCTGGTAATCGCATATTTACATGCATTGTTCACCTTTTCATATCAATGCACTGCAATGCTGACTGTCTATATTTTCTTATTCGATCTGCAGCATACAGAAGGACCCTCAACGCAGATCATCATCTTTGGACCTTTTGGTTAGTAATCCGGTGATTTTCTTTTTCGGTTTTGAACGCTCTGGATTTTGTTTCAGTCATCAACTTGATAACGAATTCATGTTATCCCTTTCAGAGTCACCCCTTCATCAAGAAATTCGAAAACAAAGACATCGATCTCGGGATTCTGGTTGGCAGCTTAGAACCTCCTGTAAATTTTCCAAGATAGTTTGTCGCATGCAATGTAACAATGTTTTTCCCCATATGTATTCTCTTGTAGTAACTGCAGCTTTTCATTCGAAGTATTTGTTCTTAAAAATTGAGGGGCGTAATGTTCGGTTGGCAGATACTTTGCTCGCCGTTTTAAAATTCACATTCTTGTGAGGCCTATCAAAAGAATCTTCAACATGAAAAGCTGACAACGTTATTCGTAAGACAACTTTTTCAAAAAACTTAGGAATCCTTGCAATTGGGTTTCATGGCCTCACCTATTGAACGCTTGTGAGAGTGATTTCAAGAATGACGTATTCAGACAAACTGTTCTATTAAAAATCTTCTCCTATATCCAATACGATCTTGCCAAATAATTTAAAAACCCTAAGCATGAGTAGGTGGACTGATGAACAAAAGGAGACAATGCTCCATATTTCACAGCAATCCTATTGCCTATTGGTATTTATTTTCCATATTTAAATAATAAATATCTTTTCTATAAATAGAAAAAAAAAATCAGAAGAATGGGGTGTGGATGAGGTTACACAAGAAAAGGTGAATAAGTGAGACAACAGGAGGTGGTGGGGATAGGGATAGGGATAGGTCAGTGAAGGGCATCAAGCTAGGGTTTTCTGTGGGATTTTGTATTAAAAAAAAAAAACCATCAAATTATATTATATAGGGGTTTTTTTTTAAGTCCAGCAGATTTGGCAATCCTGACCCAAAATAAATAAATAAAAGATTTTTTTTTCAAGTTTTTCAATTTTTTTTTGCTTTGTAAGAATAATAAACATTTCTTCAAAAAAAAAAAAAAAAAGAATAATAAACATGGAAATGGCAGCAGAAGCAGAAGCAGAAGCAGAAGAAAGCATGTGGTGGGAGATTGCCCATCGAAACACACATCCAATCACCATGAGCTGGACTAATACTAAGTCAACCCTCCCTTGGTTCTTATCCTCATTTCCTTTCTTTACTAAACCCCACAACTGAAAAAAGTGTTATAAAGTTGGTTAAAACATCGTATTTTATTTTTATAATATATAATTTTAAGTACAACACGTTTTGAATTATTTTTTTATAGACTTTTCTAAATTTACGAATTTTAATATATAAAATAATCAAAAAAACAAAAGCACTTATCTGCAATTAAATCAGATAAGACAGTTATACTTACAATTTTTATCATGTGAATTTACGTGACAAAAACTACAATAATATTTCTCATCGTTTAAAAACAAATAAGTATTGTTTTTACGCATGAAATTTTGTACGCTTGCAATTTTTAGTTATGGAAGTGTGACAATTGAACTCTACAACCACTAAAACACACATAAAAAATCATCTCTAAATTCAGCCTAAAAGTTATGTTAAATTAAAAAAAAAAAATGTTATTGGCACTCCAAAAATTTTATTTTATACTCCTCATAAATGTATTTTTCATTCCAAATATAGAAAATTTGTAGTGTAGAATGAGATTTTTAGAGTGCCAATAACAATTCTAAAAAAATTTCTCACTTTGTCTTGAAAAAAACTTCAACACTTTTTCTTTATGTTTTCACCTTTTTATTAAAATGTTAAATTTTAAATCATCTCTTTGGATTGTTGAAGATAAACTTAAAGTTAACCATTCATAAAAGGTAGTGATATTCTCACATCATTTTTCTATTATGTACGTATCTTTTTTAATTTTTGACAATCAATCGAATGAATTAAAAAAAAAATCAAACAATAAAAATAACAAAATGTATGTATACAGTAACAAATGTTGTGTAGATTATCACCACGATAAGGAAATCTGTCATGACTTTATGAGGCAAAAGTTGCCCTAAAGATGATGACTCAGATATGGATGTCTTCCAAGTTGGAGCAATGAGCTTATCTATTTCTAGTAGTATGGGAAAGCAAATAAATTCAGACCATAAGAATGTGATGACGACAAAATCTGGGATAAAGCGTTATATAGGTAAATTAAAATTAATATAAAAATATAACAGAACTGAGTGTTATCCATCTCCTCATTAATATATATCCACTGATCCACACATATATATATGCGCTCCCTTAAACAGAAACCTATTGGGAAATTGTATTGTATGTTCTGCAAAATCTTCAACGTTAAGATAGCAGGAAATGGGTCGTCGTGCAGAAGAAAAGAGAGTTTCTGGGAATCGAAATAAAGAAGAAAATCATGCTCACCAAGTCAAAAAGGAATGTTGGGTTTTCGAGGAAGAACATGAAGAAGATATCTGTGACTCGAGATCTGTTGAATCCTCCATGGAAAACTCTATGAGCTCCGCGGAATCATCATCTTCATCTGACTTGGTAGAAGATGCTTCTTCTTCTTCTTCTACGACGTCGTTGTCGTCGAACGGGCCGCTCTTCGAACTATCTGACCTAATGATCCATCTTCCTATCAAGTACGGAGCCGGGCAATGTTCTTTCTGTTTAGGTTGATGATTTATGTTTCCGTTATTATTATAGGGTTTCTGATTAGGGTTTGTTATGTATATGCAGGAGAGGTTTATCAAAATATTACGAAGGAAAGTCACAATCGTTCACAACCTTAGCAAGTGCGACGAGCTTGGAGGATCTGGGAAAAAAGGTGGCACCTTACAGGAAGAAGATGAAGCCATGCAAGAGCTTTGGTGGCGCTTTTGACGGTCACAAATCACCATATCTTTCTCCAAAAGCCATTATTTCAAAGAAAACTTCGAGAGGAGAAGGATCTTTCTTGTATTCCTTAAGTAACAGAGGAAAATTATTGGGTTAATTAATTAGCTAATTAAGCTTTAATTTATCCATCCCTGTACAGAAAAAAAAAATCTAGTTATGCGTAAACACATTAGAAATTTGGCATGGTTTTGTATTGCAGAGTTAGGATTTAATCTTGTAACCGAGAAAAAAAAAAAAGATTTAGATTTCGATCTGGGTATTTTTTGCATGCTAATTAGTTGTTATTTTACAGAGCTCTATTGTTTTGAATATGTAATTATAGAATTCTGTACATAAACTGCACATTTTGGTAACTATAATTCATAATCCGATCACCTTTCTCATCGCGATAATTTTTAGTTTTCGTTTTTTTGTGTTAGAGGTCAAGGCATATTAAGAAAGTAGAAATGGGGGAAGGATGGATGGAGGGTGGTAAGAAAGAGAAGGGAGAAATGGAGGAGAATATACGGATCAAAATAGTGTAAGCAAATAAAATCAAACTAAATAGTTATCGAACGGACTTTTAGGTGACAATTTTTTGTACACCGGTATGGAGGCTTTCACAGAAAGAATGAGGCGTTCCAATAGGTTTAAAAGAAGTTATACTCGCTCTCTTTCTCATCTTACACCTTTATTTTTGCGGTTTTCAAACTGAACAAATCAAATAAAAATTGGACAGAAGTAATAAGAGAAATGCAGAAGAACAAAAATGGAAGCATGAAACTTACTTCCTAGGTTAATTATGGAACTCACATGATTCTTCTGTTTGCAAAACCATAGCCATTGATTTTTATCTACTTTTATCTATCTGTTGATGCAAAACTTCGAATGAGGGAGATACGAACACGACGAGTCGTGTATGAGAAGAGTCGGATTACAATTTTACAGTGCAAGGGAAAACAAGCATTCAAACATCTCTGCTAAGATGGGTTACAACACTGTATTTGTCCACCATCATATCTTGTAAACCGGTTCGATTCCGAGAAGATTAAAACATTTCCTCATCACAACGGCTGTTGCTTCACAAAGCAAGAGTCTGCTCGTTTCCTCAGGAGACCCGACAACCTGCCCAGTTTCGGAAAGCAATGAAGATTCATTAAGATTGTTGCGATCATATTCAACAAAACATCATGTATATTCACCAAATTCCATTGTATACGCCAAGGCATTGCGATTTTCCTAGCATTCGCCTAGTAAGGTAAGGTAAAATTGGAAATGAACAACAATTTGGTTACTTGATTCTGTTATTAAGTAGAAGATCAAAAGCCATCATTGAGTTTATAGTTGGCTTCGGTTCATCCCAGAAAATGTCACATTGTCAATACTCATCTACGTAAAGCATGAGACAAGCAATGACGGGTGTACCTGGCAATTGGAGTAGAATTTTTTGGTGAAGACTTCTGATAAATTGTATAGGTATTCGCACAAAACATTCGGTAATAGATTGGTGCAGGTCTCCTCAACGTTCTGAAAAGTGAAGAGAAAAAAATATAACTGTGAGTTCCACATGTATTGCGGCAGTAATCAACGAAGACTCAAGCTAGGGACACAAGGAAAGCAACAATCAGTTCAGTTATTGCATGCAAATACCTCTGAAAACTGTAGCAAATGAAGCCCCAATTCACGCTCACCGTCATGATCCAACACAATTTCCCCCGTCTGTTTCAAATAAAAAAATAGCATCAGACCTCATCCCCCGGTTTCCAGTGGCGCATAGGAAGCTAACAATGTGGAAAAATGCAGCTGAACTTACCTTTTTCAATTCCTCTATGTTTTTGCCAGATTTCCTTATGATGGAACAGATCCGAGCATGAGCGTAGAGCAAGTAAACAGCAGTGTTTCCCTGCTCAAGTAGTATTCGAGCAGTAGGACAGAAAGCATTAGTAACATAGTTTAATACATATAGGACAAGTAATTAGAACAACGTCAGAAACAAGAGTCTACAACAAAATCTTGAAACAATATTAATGCAAAGCCTTGGCCAAATACTAGTTGACGCACCTTGTCACTTAGCATTTGATCAAAATCAAACGTGTAATTGGTCAATCTGTTGTTCTTCAGATCAGCATACCTGTCAAAAAATTAAGAATATATAAAAATCAAGTCCCGTTCTAGGAAATCTATAGGCTGGACTAAGTATGCAATTACTCATATACATTCTCTCTAATTGTTTTTATAATCTGGATACCATGGAGTTTTTAACCATTCCTAAGGTTCTTCAAGAACTACTACATTGATACATCCATTCACGTTCAGGATGCAGAAAATCTGGGGCAGTGGTCACAGTTTATATGTTCTCGTAAAATTTACCTAGGCTAACCGAACCCATCCATTATGACGATGAGATAATTACAACATAACCACAAGAAACTTATCAAGGTTTAGACGTCTTACTTAACAGCACCGTAACCAACAGCCTCTGCAATTTGATTAAGCTCCTGCTCTGTCCAGCCTGATTATGATTTAAAGAATAATTACCCAATTGAGAAGATTCAGAGGTTAGGAGGTACAGAAGACTAATCTATGCTAAGATAACAAATACAATTCCCTTCAGAATATATTATACATCTCTGTGAATAAAAGGAAGATATACAGTTATACCACATTTATAGACTTTCGAAGATAGGTATAGGATATCATACCACGTTCAACAAGAACCTTTTTGCTACGTTCCTTGGCTTCATCAAGCAAATCAACCAATCGGACCACCTCACTAGAGCGAGTGCGAAAGCGTTTTCCATCTTCTCCAAGAACAAGACCAAAACCAACATGGGTAACTTTTGGTTTCAAGGCGCCATCAGTTGGGAGCCAACCTGCACGTTTAGCTGCCTGAAACCAAACATCAAATTATGTTCAATTATATACCACATCGTATTACCCTATGCCTTAGAAGCGAGAACATGAGCTTGAAAGAAGATTTATGCTACGAGATAAATAATTACAACAAGAAGATAGACCACAAAATGCACAAAACACCCCAAATCAGGGTATGCAGAGAAGGTCACAGTTTTAGCATCATACCTCGAAAAACATATTAAAATGCTGCTGCTGGCCAACATCGGTAACATATATGATCCAATCAGCTTTCTCCTCATTCAGGCGATACCTATACAATACATTACAAGTAGAAAGACGTCAGTAAGAATGACAACTTACTCTCAAGGCTAACTGACTGACCATAAAGTAACGGGTTTGACTTGTAAAATCCAAAAATCCAGGAAAATTATTAAAAAATAAATAAAAAAAAAAAAAAAAAAAAAAAACCCATACCAAAGAGCTGCTAAATCAGTTGAAGCATAGTTGAAACCACCATCGCTCTTGACGACAATAAGGGGGATGTTAAACCCTTCCAGAAAGATTACACGAGCACCCTGGCTGTCCTCAATTAACCCTTTATCACTCAATTCTTTTAAAACCCCAGGAATATATGGGTTATAAAAACTCTCACCCTGTCAGAAATAAAAAGTAACAACAAACGCATATAACTTCACTGCTTACTTTCACCAACTAAAAGTGCAAAATTAAATCCAACAAATATTCTATACTATATACAGTTATTACAAACAAAAAGAATCCATGTTACATTTTGACCACATTGCAATATATTTCAGGGCACAAAAGTAAACAATAAGATCACAGGCGACAAAAGTAAACGTTATATCAGAAGTAGATTATATAAGCAATGCACACTTTATAATCAACACTGCATATGCAAATGCACAGATACAGGCAAACTTTAAATTATTGTTATCATGATCTCATCACAAACCTTTATATCCAATCCAATCGTATACAAACTAATTTATTGTCTTGCAATAATAATGTTTCAACATGGCATCATCTTGGCGTAACTTGTAATCACAGAGTACTACCAAGTACCAACCAACTTGCTGGACAAAACCAGGTTTTCCTGTAATGCACAATCTAGGAGGAAAGGAATAGTACTTAATCTTCTAATGTCCCACTCATAAGAAAAGATTACGTGCATAAGATGAAGTGTATAATATAAAAGCTTCTGTATGCATAGGATGGACATGGCCATCTCATATTATTTTACATTGCGCCTAATTTCAGGTAAACTTTTTGTCTTATTCAAAGGGATACAAGAATATCAATAGCCTGCTGTAAGAGTATCCTGCAAAGTTAGAACATACCTTTTCCTCTAAATGAACTCCAAGGCGCTCATAGACCTTGTGAAATTCTTTACGACTGATTTCACAGATTTTCAGCCATGCATTTCGGTACCTCGGTTCGCCACCCTACAAATTGAGTTGAATCATAACCAATTATTAAGAGAAACATAAAAGACATTCTCACATACTTTTAAATTTTTACTAACATCGTGGACAGAGAGATAAACCTCATGTTCTTTGTACAACTAAAAAATGCATAACTCACCTGAAGGGAAACCACTGCCCGGTGTGCTCTCTCCTTAAAAGCAGGATCATCATCGAATCTCTGTTTTGATGCTTTATAGAATGTCTAACAAAACATCATTCGATTAAAGTCACTAACAATCATTTTTATTTTATTTTCTGATTCATCATATCATGCCAAAGGAAGTTTACTAAAACAGAATGCACACGATAAATAATACAATAAAAGCATTTAAACGACTAAAAGGTAAGGAGAATACTTTCACTCACCTGCAGATCACCAATGGCCGTTTCATTAACATCTTCTATGTTTGGGAACTTTTCAAAAAGAAACTCAATCAACATACCAAACTGCAATAGACATAGAACTTATTAGAGCCATATCTTACTGATGAAAAAAAGGAGTGCTTCTCTATCAAGCATATCGACCAATGAGCTAGGAAGACAACTATCTGCCTATCGCTGTATTCCTAGGGTCAGAAGGGTGTGATCGTTACACTAACAAAGGGTATAATCACAAACACAAATAAAAAATGCCTATAGTATGCATGTATGTAAACATAACATGTGTGTAAAAGGCAAGTACCTACATGTTAAATGGTAGGGAAACCTGAAATGTCCAAGTTTACCAATAGTTTCTCTTTTGGAATCTGGATTAGTTACATATGCTATAAAAATGCAAAAACTACATCACCTGTGTCCCCCAGTCACCAACATGATTTCGTCGAAGAACTTCAACATTTGAAAACTCCAGAATACGAGCTAGTGTGTCCCCAATAATAGTTGACCTTAAGTGGCCCACATGCATTTCTTTAGCTATATTAGGCGAGGAAAAGTCAACCACAGCCCTTTTGATCGGAAGCTGTGGCGCCCATTTATCGATGCCATCAATAAGCATCTTTTGTATGCTCTGCACCAACAATTATTCTCAGTTACAAGTCCATTTAAGTAAGAACTTTATATCCCTAAATAATCTACTATGTCCACACCAACGAAAATTAATAATTGAACAAAGAAGCCACACAAAAAAAATTAACAATTGAATAAAGAAGTTATCAGTATAATTTTCAGTCGCATAAAAGTTCAAACAATACCTTAGCCAACCATTTCTTTGACAAGACAACATTCACAAATCCAGGTCCTGCTACAGAACACGATTCTATGATCTCTGAATCAGGAAGATTTTTCATGATTGCCTACAAAATGAAACATCAGTCATTATTCAATGCTATCAACTCAACGCCTAAATAGAAACCATAACCGTCTAAGCCACAATTATAGAAAATATAGATAAAACAAGTTCAATGTAGAGAAGTACAGTAAAGGTGAACGTTAGTACCTGTCCCACAGATGGAGGACCCCTAAACTCACTGCCCTTTCCTTTTACTTTAGACCATAGACCCATGGCATTGTTACTGCACCAAAGAAAGACTTGCGAGTTCAGAAAGAAGTCCGTACAAGGCATGAATTACAGATTGAAATATATTTTAAGTGACAGCAACAAAAAAAAAAAAAATACATTCTTTTACAGTTGCAAGAAAAATCCAAAAGTTTACAATTTAGAATAAAAGACTATAATGTACCATTGATAATCGCCAAACTTCCCAGTGCAAGCAGCAATCACTGGCTCAACATCAGGCTCATCGGGGACTATTCTTCTGAGCGAGACTTCAAACAATTTCGCTAACTGTCGCTTTGTATTTCCCACATTCTCTTCTTCCTGTGCCAAACAACAGCCACAAATCAGATACAAGCATACAACTCAATTGTCCCGAAGATTACCTGCTCAAAACATAATGTGCGGCACCATAAGCTACACATTGCAGGAATATTCTCACAGTCAAACACACACACACACACACACACACACAAAAAGCTAAACCAAGTTGGTAAAAAGTAAAAGTTATGTGTAAAGGAATAACTTACAGTCGCCATTGTGGATACTGAGTGGGACTTTGCTGCAAAAATAAGCTTCCTAGATGCCGCCTTCAACAAGTCTGTCTAGTTTCACAATTACTACATTAAATTACAACAAAAATTATGAATTTCGAACTTCTCAAATCAAATTAATAAAAACCCAAAAAAAAAAAAAAAAACTGAATAAAAGTTCAGTTAATTAGAAAAACTAAAAGCATAAACCTTGAGATAATTACAAAAAAATATAAGCATAAAACTGAGTTGCATTCATGAACTTCTGAAAGAGTAGAATACATAAAAGGAACCCACAGAAACAACCCATTTCAATATCGAGAGTGAGCAGTAAAAAGCATCAATCTTTACATATATTTCCTGAAAGAATCAACCTTTACATACATACATATATATATATATAACTAGAGAGAGAAATAGAGGAGAGAGAGAGAGAGAGAGAGAGAGAAGAGGGCTCACCGGCGGCGGGGAGGGAAGGAGAGGGGTGGAGGGAAGAGAGTCGACAGAGGGAAGGAGAAATCGGCGCTATCAGGTTTAAGTGGGAACCTAGCATGTTACTTTCTTCTCTTTTTATTTCTGTTTTCCCTCGAAATTTTTCTCTATTTATATATTCGTCTTTTTCGTTGCCCAATTTTTACAGGTTGGAATAAAAGTTCCATTTGATTGGCCAATGGGACGATGCCATGTCATCCAAAAGTTGATAGGGGTCCCACACGTCGAAGGGCTTTGACAAGCAAATATGTTTGGACTGGAGGGTGGACTTTGAAATTTTGGACTTGCAGTACACGGCAATCTTAGAAAAAGCCCAAGTTCACATGTGTTTATGTATGCTTGTAGCCCAAGTACAATGTTCGTATTTTAAAATAACTATAAGCGTTTTAATCATAAGCGACCAATCACGTTTGATAAAAAAAAGTTAAAAGTGTTTCTAAATTCAATTTTGTTGTGTGATTCTTTCCAGAAGAATTTTAAGAGCGCATCTGGAAATACTTGTAAAATAGCTGAAAGTGCATTTGCAAGAAGCACTTAAGTTGTTCCATGATCCACTTGAACTTGTATTAAGAATTGGTTTCAAAAATATTTTCACTAAAAGAGTTTTTAGTTATTTTGAATGCACTTACAAACAAGCCTAAGTGTTTTACTAGGGACACTTTCATTTTTGTTATAAATTTTAAATGTAATGATAGTGAGATCAACTATTTAGACCAAATTTTGTTAATTATATAACGTGGTAGCTGATGATTGGATTATTACTTAAATATTGATTAATGTGTTTATTTCATACTCATTGACATATCATATAATTTGCAAATTTAATTTAAAAAATTGGGTTACCTAGCATTACTCAAGTTTTAATGCACGTCAAATAGAAATTTTTTTTTTACTGAAAGTACTTATGATTAGAAGTGTTTTTAAAGAAGCAATTCCAAATAAACATTAAATATATGAGAGAGAACGTGTAGTGATGAGAGATGGCGAGAGATTGGTTTTTTTTTAAATTAAAGATGAAAATGTTTTTTCGTTCTCTTTTGACTGACAAAGAGAGTTTCGTTAATGTAATTTTAGATGAAATTTGGTTGTTCTTATCCGATGGCCTCAAACCAGTCAAAAACCTCCACCTTTCCTCTCCTCCTGTATAAATAGAGGGCAAGTCTTCTTACAAGTTCACGGATTTACAGCGAGAGAGATCGGAGTCCAAAAGGTTGAGTTGAAGAGAGAGATGAAGAAATACAGTGGGAATGGGAAACAGGGGCAGAAGGGAATGGAAACCTGGGGAGGTGAGGAAGGACAGAAAGTCGGGGACTGGAATGAATGGATCGCCAAAGAAGGGAGGGCGTGGAGGTAAGTACACTTGGGCTGGAGATGTTGCCTACTCTCCGGCCGAGATGGGGTTGCAGAAGGAGGTTTTCGATGCGAAAGATCCCAACTTTGAAGACCCAGAAGAGATCACAACCGTCTGATCATCATCATTGATGATGTTGATTATGATCTTCGATGTTAATGTAGTTTTTCAGTTGAGGAAATGAGATGTACATAGATAAAGCCAAATGGGGGCGATGATCCTTACATTGTGTACAAGTTTTTAAATTAAGTAATGAGGTTTGATTAAGTAATGAGGTTTGATTGTCTTCTTTTTGTTTGCGCATCATCTGATGATGTTTATCTTTACATTCTGTCGCGATTCAGTGAGATTTAGCCATGCGTCGCTTTAATTTGTCTAATTCAATGAGATTTAGCCATGCGTCGCTTCAATTTGTTTCTTCCGCTGTCTTCCTCCTTTTTAAGTCTCTCTTGAAAGGAGAGGGGAGGATCCGAATCTGCCCATTTGGCTATACATGTTATTTTTCTGAGGCATCAAGTAGCTAGATGCTAATAGATTCACATTTATCAGCCTATTCAAGAAACAATTAAGAAGCGTGGCATGAGATTCGCGGTGGAACAAGTTCGAAAGTTGTTCTTAGTTAGCATTCCTCTGCAACAAAAGCAATATCCTTGAATTCGGGGGAATAGGATGCGAAAAGCAAAAGATTATAAGATGTGAATAACTCACAGATTATGTATACAGAAAGCAGCATCCCTTGACAGAAGCACAACAATTACATAACGAGCGCAAGGGATAACGTGGGATATGAAATCAAGGACATGCAGAAGAGGTTACAAAGGCCAAACCAAACCGATATGCTTGCTGTAATTGTACTTTTTTACCATGCTGGTCGAACTTTTCTTCACAAATCTCCACCTCTTGGGCTGTTTGGTTCTTGGTCTGACAAGAATCGGCTCTGGAAACACATTTTGATGCCTGTTTACTGCAGTCCACAAACTATCATTCGAGATAGACCTTCATGGTATTTCCAGTCATCAAGTTGTCATGTTAATTTGCCGTTGATGATTTGTGATGCATGTTTAACAGCTCTAGAGACTCTATAAACTTCATGTTGTACAATTTTCCATGACTCTGCTGTCTTCAAACTCTTTGCCTTTTCGATGGCTTCACCTATGCCCGGGAAGGATACAGATCCATAATCATCATGCTTTGAGGGCCCATAAATCTGGAAAAACAATTAACTAATCACAATCTGAGATCACCAGGCTGGGAAAACTTGTTTATTTTTTGTCTAGGAAACTAGGTACCCAAATTCGCAAACATACCATATGCTTAAACCATGACCTTCCTAAGAGTCCGTCTTGATCTGTAAATGCACGCTCCGCCATCATAAGTCTGTCATTCAGCTCTCTCACCTTAAGGTGATCTTTCTTTCTGGTAAATAGATTAGCTTTGCATTGTTCTATTTCCTGTAGAATTACATGCTTCAGAATTTGGGACACACGAGAAATGGAAGTGTAGTTTATTGTTTCTAAGAACACAAATGATACCTCTCTCTGGCTGTTTATATTTGCAGCTGCTTTCTCGAGCTCCTCAATGGACTTGAACAGAGGAGTTAGGTTTATGTTCTTACCTGAAAGCTCATCTTCCAGGTCGTTCACGTAACTCTGTCATTCAATATTATTCAGGTTGATTGCAAATATATTTGTCACTAAATGCCTGTGCAAAATCCTTTTAATTGTAAAGGGTTGCATGCAAACGATACATTTGATTATTTCAAGAGCTCATGAAGTGGTGAACAGAAGATAACGTTCTTGTACCTGTAGCTCCAGTGCATAGGAGAGATAATTAAAAGGCAAGACTTCTGCATCAGCTAGCCAAAGAGCTACCAAACCCCATAAACTTGCCACTGCGTTCAAGACCAATGAAATCTATTGAGGTGTTTGAATAAACTTTCAAGGGGATGCTGACCAGAATTGTTAAGAAAGAAAACTTATGGCTGACCTGCAACATGCCTTTGAAACAATGGATCACCGAACCTTTGCATCCATATAAAGTCGTCATACATTGAATGGTATACTGGGTATCCTGTGATTCCAAAATCATTTGTTATTATCTCAAAGCGTAATGCTTCCTATTTTTCAGTGGTAACAATATTGTGAGAGTTTAAGTCGCGTCAAATGTGTTACCTTTACCGAAAGCCATGTCAGCTGCTGGAATTCCAATATGATGAACAAAAGCTGCAAAATCCGATTCTCCGCTTCCCAACCTGCCAATCTTTGTATGCAAAATACTGCATTGTTTGAGCACTAGTAGTTTCACTAAAGTTTTCAGAAACCCATTCAATAAAAAATGGCAGACTTGTCCTTGAATTCTAGAACAGAGGATCTATGAAGCAATTGCTTACCATAGGCGAGCTGCTTGAACCAACCCATGATTGGTAAAGGGTTTGGGATGAGTTATCTGGGTCTTTAACCTTCAATAAAAAATTTGGATATGATTGACATGAGTTAGAAACTATGGCAGAAACAAGAAATAATTTGAAATTCCTAATCATATTATGGCTCGAAGGCCCATTGTATGCAGGATCTTTGTTGCTTTCCAATGCTGCACCGTATTCAAGTACTGTTAGTATCTCTATACTAGTTTGCAATACCTGTTGAGTAGCTTGTTTAAGCAGTTCATCAAGCTGTGGAGTTGACGCGGCCCAGAATCCTGGGCCGTATACCGCACTGTCAACATTCAAGTAAGCAATGGCCTTTGAAGCTAGCATGTGCCTGTTTTCTTCTACCCATTCAGTTGATCCTATCTGTCGACAGCTTTGAAAATTTCAGAGAGAAATAGAGAGAGATAGATATCACACACACAGACAGAGAGAGAGGAATAGAGACCAGGCCATATTCCTCAGCATCCCAATTACACAAGACAATTGTACGCCGAGGCTTCCACCCTCTTTTCTGCAGCTTCCCTAATCTTTGGGCAATCTACATTACACATCGAAAGCAGCTTGTATTAATTTTTCCTCGTACAGAAGGAACTGGATGAGGATACATCATTCAAATCCACAATACCTCAAGCAATGCTGCAGTTCCACTATTTGGATCAACGGCTCCAAATGTCCATGCATCCCGGTGATTGCCCAAAATGACAAATCTACATAAATTTAGCAACAGAGTGACTACTCATCCGAAATTTTGTTTCCTTCATCGATAAAAGTCCAATACGATCAATACTAGCTAGTGTCAGTTTCTTCTCTTAACATGTCCTAATTCTCTTCTTGAATGCACACTCGAATCCGTATGAACGCTACTGATGCTTAAAATCCGAACTTCTAGTTGCAAAAAGATTTCAAACGTACCGGTCAGGTTCCTCTTCTCCTTCTATGACACCAATCACATTCTCAATTCTCCCTATGACTTGCTTCCCCTGATACAAACATCCAGAATTAATGCAATAATAGCAACTTTCTGCATAATTAGACCCACTTCATGCTACTATAGGAATGCTTAAATTTCCGGTTTTGCATTTTACGCAGATTTTTTACGTTTTCATACCTCCCGTCGTGCATTTTTCGTAAAAACTGACCACAACGATCCTCGCTCGACAATAATATGTATTTCAAGTTTCGAAATCTTAGAACACAAGAAATTCATTCACTTACAGTGTAACTGAGATGCACAATCCCAGGACCAGGACCAACCCTATAAACCGGAGCATCATCACTTCCCTGCCAATCATCATTTGCCACCTGCCCTCCAATAGCCCTCAAAATGGTTTCGCCGTCCGCCGCGGAAATGGGCAGTGACGGTATCTTCCCAACATCCCCTGCCTCCTCCACCTCCTCATCCGAAAGCCTCTCACACTCTTCACTACTAGCCCACCCCGGCGTCGTAGGATCACCATACGCATTGTAAACTGACCCCACCTGGACCCCACTTGGCGGCAGCCATTTCTCGTCTGGAACCACTTTGCTCCGCCGCCTCCGCCGTAGTCCTTCCTATCTGTATACACCAGAACCCCAACAGCCCCCGCTTCATACGCAATTTGCACAATACTCCCTCTGTAAATACTCCCATACTTCGCCAACACAATTTTTCCAGAAACGTTAACTCCCATTTTTTCCAAAGTCCAATAGTCCTCCAAAGTTCCATAATTTACAAATACCACCGGCGCTTCCACAGTTCCCGACTTTGCATAGGCATGGAAAGTGGGCAGGACTTCATCTGCCACGTCGGCGTAGGGATCGCCGCCGTAGACTACTTGCCGGAGGTCGAACTCGATTTGGGTTTGTGGGTCTTGCGGTAAAGGTGTGAGCTTTAGGGAGCGTGAGACAGGGTAAGTAAGGGCAACTTGGTATGGGGCGATGTGGGTTTTGATGTTGGAGGAGGTGAAGACGGAGAGGACGTAGGCGGCGGCCTCGGCGTTGGCTTCTTGGCCGGCCACGTGGGGGCGACGAGTGAGGGTGTGGAGGTGGTGAGAGATAGAAGCATTGTCTGAAAGTGAGGGGGATGTGAAGAGAGAGTGGTAGGAGGATTTTGGGGTTGGAGAAATGAGAAGGAAGGTGAAAGTGGTGGCTATGGCGGCCAGCAGAGTGGCTGCTGCAGCAGTTTGGATAATCATGGAGTATTATTTTTTAGTCAACGGATAATCCTGGAGTTTAATCTGTAATAATCCTGTATGCGGATGATGGCATTGGATTAATCACTGGGCAGTCGTGTATTAGATAGTGATTAGAGAAAGGTTTAATTTTTAATTACATTAGTGGCGAAACGGGGATTTGGAAGCCGGTGGTTTGCTGCTGGATTTGTCAACAGCAAAAGGACTAAACCATTTTTCAAAAAAAAAAAAAAAAAAGAAAAAAGAAAAAAAAGGGACTAAACCATGGCGATAAAAAGTAAGGGGACCAAAATGATAAGCATGATCGATTTTAAAAGTAAGGATCGGTTCAATCAATCTCATAGGCTACTGGTGATGTGAATGAGTATCCTCTTTGAATTCTCTTGAATTCTAGGGATTCTCTAATCGTACCTGTTAATCGTATATCGTGCTGTCAGTTTTCGTCAAGTACTATTTATATTCAATTTTAAATAAAATAATTTTTGACTACACGATATACGATGAATGTACACGATTGGAAGATCCTCGGATCCTCACAAAGAAGATACAGAGAGGATCCTCATTCGAAAACCTTTAAGATTAACACAACAATCTCAACATTAGATAATGGCTTATCAGTTAAAATAATCATTCAAATTGACATAATTTTTTATGTTGGTTCTGAGATTTAAAATATATATACGTGATTCTTTAGTTTCTCCACTGTTAATCGCTTTAGTCATTCCGTTTAAATTTTCCGTTAAATAAAGAGAAAATGACATTAATACTCTCAATTTTATTAAATCATTTTAGCCCTTTATTTATTAAATTCAATAAACTGTTGTCCCTTTGGTGTAATTTTTGTGGCTTCATTTTATTGAATTTGTGATTTCTACATTTGTGCCACTTCAATACACTAACATAATAGTTGATGGAATTTAAGAGAAAATATCAAATTAACCTGTTTTAATAAATGTTAAGAATGAATTTAAAAATAAATGATCAAAATAATGGTTCGATCAATCTCCAAGCACAAGTGCGCATGCCACGAGACCTTACAAACTTGATGTGAGTTGCTGGAATTCGGAGATGGTCAAATAGATGAAAGTTAGACGATAAAAGCAAAAACTTGTATAGTTTTTTTGTCAAAACAAAAACTTGCTGACTCTTTTGGGCTCCAAAATGCAGGAAAGCTGCTTGAAAACCATGTTTAATTGTTAATGAGTATTCCATTTATTCGTATTAGAAATGAAATAGTTTTAGGTTCGACTCCAAACTTAAGCAACGGTATTCCCAAAAGATCGGTAAATTATTTTGGTGTCTAGAGAATTGTTGTAAAGTAATATGGGTTACAGAGAAACATTGTGATATGATACTAACATAAAAGAAAGAAAATTACACTTCATTCAATTCATAATCCTTACAACATATAGCACCTACTGACTTTTTCCTAATTTTTTTTTTATAAAACAATATATTTACGCTAAGAGAATGAGAGAATAAACTGGTTGCAAATTATGCATTGTTACATGCATGTGCATGCTGAAAGGCTGACAGAGGGTGCCTTGTAATATTTTCCCTAGCAAAACACAAGCTGGTATGTCACGTGTTATTTGGTTCTCAATGACAGAACACTAACTGGTGCTCTACGTGTTATAGTAATAGTAAGTACTTCACAAGTTATATTATAAGTGAAAAAAGAATATATTTTTTCGTGCTCTTCTATTTGTATTATAAAATATGATGCATTGACTCGTTCTAGATACACTGAAAAGTCTCTTTTCCAATTGAAGACAACCAACTATCAAGATGTTGTGTGGTTGAGATATTTAACTCTCAATATTTATTGGAGGCCAACTACTACTCCAACCGACATATTTACATTGATCTGTAGCATTTTCATTTTATCTCACTTCAAAGTGCGTGGTACTCTCTCTCTCTCTCCTCTCATTATTTTTCACAAGATGTTTGCAATATTTCAGTGACAAACACATCGAACACATTTACAAAATACGAAAACTTCACACGTGTTTGATTGGAAGTAGGGGAAATACATGTAGTTGTTTGTTACTGATGTTTGTCATGTTAGTTCGCCATTGATGACTTGTGATGCATGTTTCACAGCTCTGGAGACCCTATAAACTTCATGCTGTACAAATTTCCATGACTCTGCGGTGTTCGAAATTTTCGCCTTTGCAATAGCATCATATATGCCAGGGAAGGATTCCGACGCATAGTCGTCATACTTCGAAGGCCCATAAATCTGCAAAAGTACCATACCAATTAGTCCATCTTGTAACAATCAAAATCCGAGATTACTATGTGAGGAAAACAAAACGCTTTTGAGAGATGGTTGAACGCAAATGAAAGAGCAACGGAAACAAAACTTTAGTACAATTTACATGACGATTTGTAAGGAACATACCAAATGCTTATACCACGACCTTCCAAATAGTCCGTCTTGATCTGTAAATGCACGCTCTGCTATCATTAGTCTGTCATTCAGCTCTCTCACCTTCAAATGATGTTTCTTCCATGTCAACTGCCAACCTTTGTTTTGTTCTATTTCCTGGAGAATCATGGTTCAGTTCTGTAATCATAAGAAATGAAAGTGTTTGATCACGAGTAATAGGAAACTCAATCGATACCCTTCTTTGGTTGTTTATTTCTGTGGCTGCTCTTTTAAGCTCTTCAATGGACTTCAACAGAGGAGTTAGGTTTATGTTTGTGTCCGAAATATCATCTTCCAAGTCATTCGCATAAGTCTGGCATTCAGAGTTCAATATATTATTTTGTATTGCACAAGTGTCTCCCATAACCGATACATTTTATAATTCGAGAGTGCATGTAGTGGTTGATTAGAAGAAAATGTTTTCCGTACCTGTAGCTCCATTGCGTACGAGAGATAATTAAAAGGCAAAAGTTCTGCATCTGCGAGCCAAAGAGTTACCAAACCCCATACACTTGCAACTGTGATCGACACCAATCAATTCAATCTAGGTGCTTGAATTAAATTGTCAAGGGGGATGTAAGTAGAATTGTCTGAGATGTGTTCAGTTAAGAAAGAAATCGTAAAGGCTGACCTGCAACATGCCTATGAAACATCGGATCACCAAATTTCTGCACCCATATAAAGTCATCATACATTGAATGGTACACCGGGTATCCTGCAATGTTAGATATGTTTCTTAGTAATTAAAAGCATAATTTTCCTATTTTTTCAGTGGCAACATGGTTTGAGAGCTTAGGTCACGTCTAATATGTTACCTTCGCCGAAGGCCATGTGAGTTGCCGGAATTCCAAGATGGTGAACAAAAGCTGCAAAATCTGATCCTGCACTTCCCAACCTGCCAATCTTTGTATGCAAAATACAGATTTTTAGCAGTATCATACTCATCAAGTTTTTAAAATCCATTTGTTGAAAATCATCTTCCAACATTTTTCTATGGTAAATTAGTGCAATACTTCTGCTTACTGGTTAGACAGAAATTGTACTGTTTTTTTTTTATCACCGGTATGATGCCCTTCTGGAATTTCATTGAAATTCTATATGGAGGAGTTCGGTGAAGCAATTTCTTACCTTAGGCGAAGTTCTGGAACCAACCCACGATTGGTAAAGAGTTTGTGATGAGTTATCTGGGTCTTTAACCTTCAACAGCCAATATTGAATACGATTGAGATGGGTGAGAAATTTATGACAGAAATCAGAAGAAAAAATTGGAACTCTAAATCATATTAAGCATCCACGTATATGTAGCACACCATATTTTGCTACCCCATTACCATATGCACAAGTAGGGTGAGCATATCAATAATATTTCGCCGTACCTGTTGAGTAGCTTGTTTAAGCAGTTCATCAAGATGCGGAGTTGCGGAGGCGAAGAATCCTGGACCGTGTACTCCACTGTCAACATTCAAGTAAGCAATAGCCCTTGAAGCTAGCATTTCCCTGTTTTCTTCTACCCATTCAGTTGATCCTATCTGTTTGTGTTTAGTTTAAAACTTCAGATATAGAAAATAAGATATAAATTTGATACACACACGCACACACAAAGAAAGAAAGAGGGAGAAAATGAGAGACCAGGCCGTATTCCTCTGCATCCCAATTGCACAAGACAATCGTACGTCGAGGTTTCCACCCTTTTTTCTGCAGCTTCCCTAATCTTTGGGCAACCTACATCACACATCAGAAGTAGCTTCTGCTAAGTTTTCCTTGTTATGAAGGAACTTGATGATGATACATAATTCAAATCGACAATTACCTCTAGCAGTGCTGCAGTGCCACTATTTGGGTCAACGGCTCCAAATGTCCATGCATCCCGGTGATTACCCAGAATGACCAATCTACATAGTTTTGGAAAAGGAGTAATAATCATGCTAAGGTAGAAGTGCTCACGTTCAAATCAGAATGATGCTGATACTAAAATTCAAGACTTCTAGCTGAATTTTTTTCAACATACCGGTCAGGTTCCTCTGCTCCTTCTATGACACCAATCACATTCTCAATTCTCCCTATGACTTGCTTCCCCTGAAACCAATATCCAAAATTAATACAAATATAGCACGCTGTATCATATATTCAGTCATATATACATACAATGCGTGTAAGAATATACAAAACACATGAAATTGCTTCACTTAAAACTTGATTTGAGACTTACTGTGTAACTGAGATGAACAATCCCGGGACCTGGTCCAACGTTATAAGTTGGGGCATCTTCACTCCCTTGCCAATCCTCATCTGCAACTGGCCCTCCGATAGACCTCAAAATGGTTTCTCCATCTACTGCTGAAATCGGAAGTGAAGGAATCAATGGAACATCCCCTGACTTCTCCACCTCCTCATCTGAAAGCCTCTCACACTCTTCAGTACTTGCCCATCCTGGTGTGGTTGGGTCACCAAGTCCATTGTAAACTGTTCCCACTTGAACCCCGCTTGGTGGCAACCACTTATCATCTGGAAACCACTTTGCCCCACATCCACCACCGCCATAGTCCTTCCTATCTGAATACACTAGAACCCCTATAGCACCTGCCTCATATGCAATCTGCACAATGCCCCCTCTATAAATTTTTCCATACTTTGCCAACACAATCGAACCCGAAACATTTACTCCCATTTGTTCTAATCTTGCATAGTCCTCTGAACGTCCGTAATTGGCATAAACCACAGGGGCAGTGACATTTCCTGACTTTGCATAAGCATGAAAAGTGGGCAGGACTTCATGTGCTACATCAGCATAAGGATCACCCTCATAGATTTCTTGCTCAAGACGGAAACTGATAGGGGATTCTTGTGGTGACGGCGTGAGTGTTAAGGAGCGTGACACCGGATAATGCAAGGCCACACGGTAAGAGGCAATGTGGGATTTGATATTGGAGGAAGCGAAAACGGAGAGGACATAAGCTGCAGCCTCGGCGTTGGCTTCAAGGCCTGCCACATGGGGCCGGCGGGTGAGGGTGTAGAGGTGGTGAGATATGGAGGCATTGTCTGAAAGCGAATTGGAGATGAAGAGAGAGTGGTAGGAGGATTTTGGAGTAGGATAAAAGAGAAGGAAAGTGAAGGAGGTGGCTATTGCTAGCAAATTGGCTTTGGCTGTTTTCTTCACCATGGAATCCAATCTTTCAGTACAAAGTTAGAGGTCCTAGTGTATATCAGTATACACATTCATGAGACAATGATCCTCCTAGTTCGAATCGAAATTCACGACAAGAACAAGATAATCATCCAGAAAAGGTTAACATTTTATATAATTAATGAGAAAAATGCTATCTTTCAGTTCCTATATGGGAGAAACTCTTAAATCAATAGATTTCGTCGATATTTCTAACATATCAGTCAAATATCAAAAAAACTCTTATATTTCGTCTAAACTAGAGTTTGACAATCCCTAAAGTTTCATTTTAAATTTCCACTTTCTTTAGCAAATTTCCATCATTTCTATCAAAGGCAACTGAAATCGATATCATATCGATATATCCATCTTATTTCCACAAATTTGCATATCAACATTTCTACCGATAACGATATTTTAAGCACTGGTTACACTAACACTAAGAGTATCTCTCACTAATATCATCTTGTTACTTTAATTATAATACAAATCTCTGCAAATTGATTGATCAAAGTTTAATTACCTTTTTTTTTACAGAAAGCACAACCTCTTCTCTTCCCTTCAACTTGCTGCTAATGATTCAGTTTCCATCTCTGACTCTAGTGCATGATTTTTCTTTTCCTGTCAAGAAAAACAAAGCCCAAATTATTTTCACAAAAAATTAAAGAACCAAAATTTACTAAAATATACGAGAAAAATTAAACCTTTGAGCAGAAGAAAGCTGGGAGGAGGAGCTGAAGAAGACGAACAAGGCCGAAGACTTTACTGACAGTAGTGTGTTAAATATGTCCTCTCAACTGCAAAAGCACTAAAACGCAATTTTCAAATAGTTTGGAGTGAAGTAAATGCAATCATGCAAACAACCGTGGGGTCAATTAGTAAATAAGGGTAAATCTAGGTCTCCCCCGTCAAAGGTTCCTCACAACTAGTTCCTGTTTTTAAAACGACTAAACAGATTTTAGAGAAAATATTTTTTAGATCCAAAAACACTTTAACAATAATCACAGTCACAGGACTGGTACCATTATCCAAGACCACAAAATCTCAAAGTTACGGTGTTAATGGAGGCAACAACATCAGAAACACAAGGACCGATTGCATCAACGATTACAAACTGTTGAGAGAGGTTAACAATAAGTTACTGACGTTTAAATCTAACAACAAAACGATTGTCTGATAGCGTAACATGTCTATCATTAAGAATTACTGTAAAGTTGTGAATTATTATCAATGTTCATAGAACTTTAGTAATGCTCGTCTACAACTTAAATTACAATTGGACTAAAATGCCTCTTGCTATGATACGATGTTGTTACTTTATTCCTTTTGAATTATTTGATACTAATTTTTAACCTTCTTATTGTCTCATACCTTGCCGAATGAATACATAGATTATGAACAAAGGATATGACAGACAGATTATTGAAGAAACAAATTGTTTATATCAATACGTGCTTATTTATGTTTAAAGAAATACATAATTGTTTTAAGAAATATAAATTGTAAAATAAAATAAAATAAAGATTATAAAGTATTAGAACATTTTAAAAACTTGGGGAACAAACATATAATGAGTGTTCATCCAAATATTTAACAAGTCTCTTCATTTTATTGACTAATAAAATACAAAATGAAAGTTATATATTTTTTGTTTAAATGAAAGTTGTGACCTAGATAAGTCCCTCAAGCTAGGCAACCCACGACCACCGGGTGGGTTAGACGATACCTAAACGAATCTAGATGCACTTTATTAATTTTAAACACCTAAAAACTAATCAGAACTGTGGTAAATTGCCTAACATCTAAACATAACTTAGGCCCCGTTAGCCGGAAATTTTTAAAACAGTGTCTTATTCTATCAACAAACAATAGAAAGCAGCTAAATTAATTTTGGACACGAATAAGGAGAGCCAACTTGTAGTGCAAGTACTAAAGAAGACCAGAAACAAAAGTTGAGCAGATAAAATTCTTGCACATCACCAAAATTCCCCCACACAAGTTTGTTTACGTGGCATGCTTCCAAGAGGGCCTTAAGTTTGAGGGAGTCAGTTTGTCTACTTCTGCATGTGGGCCTAGCGATCCTCTCAGCTCGGTAAGAATTTTCTTTTAATTGTGACGGTATGTTGAGTCACGAATACACTATCATGCTAAATGTTAAAATGAATGATAGTATATTACATTATTGATTTAGAATATCAATATGATGAGCATTCAAAGAGAAACGTTACGGGACTCTTTGAAAGTGAAATTCTCAAATAAATTATCTACCACTTTTCAGTTTAACGTTAATTCATGTGTTAAAATTATAAAATATTATGGCAAAAGCATAAGTTGCAATTTTGGGAGAATCAATAGAGAGTTCCACTTTTGAGAGAATCCCACAGTATTTCTCTCATTCAAAATAATATTTTCCTTTAGAGCAGTCTACAGCCAATTCAATTATTCATGTTGTAAGTAAGTTTTTCTCCTCAACACACCATCAACTACTCCTGAACTGTTATAAAAATCCTCACCTAGGCAGCTCACTACTGCCCCAATTAATCCCTAAGCATTTGAAAAATTAAGAAATAGCGCCTAACCCTACTTAGGTGCTTGTCTAGTCTGCTCAAACCTGCCCAGGTCGCGACTCTCACTTCGACAAAAAAATATATTGCATTTTTTTTGGTAAGAGACTTGTTGAATTCTTAGATGAACACACATTACATGTTTGTTATCCATGTTTTCATTATGTTATAATACTTTATAATATATATGTCATTCTATTTTACAGTTTTTGTATCTTAATGAAATTATGTATTTTTTAAGTATAAGCAGACACTTATTTATTTGATATAATAAATTTACTTAAATCTGCTTAGGCAATCTCCAACTGAAGGAGGGCCAAAGGACCATGTTTAGCTCTATAGCCTTGCAAGAAATTATATTTTAATAAACAATGACATACCATATTTTATATCATCTCCAACCAAAGGGGCCAAAGGGCCATGCCCAACAAAAAAAAAAAAAAAAAAAAAAAAAAACTAATCTCCAACCGATGGGGTCAAAGGGTCATAGGCCAAACATAACCCCCTCAATAATTTATTATTTTAATTGAATTAATAAGGTTAATTAAATTAAACTATCATATTAAAATAAGATTTTCAAACATATTTTGAGTGCCACTTGCCACAATAACGAAGAAAGCGTGGTATTGTTGCACTTGCCATAAAGTCAAGCTTGACATTCTGCAGCTGGAGGGCTGGCTAGAAATGGCCAGCTCGTTGGCCTAATTTGAAGGTTTTGGCGCGGTGGGGCCCACAAGCCTTTTGACCTAGCCTTCGGTTGGAGATGGTTTTCGTGTCATTTTAAACTATTTTTAGCCCTATGACCCTTTGACCGGGTCAGTTGGAGATAGCCTTAACTGCCTAGACGCTAGGTCTTAACATGTCGCTCAACTAGCTCTTAATGTCTTTTAAAACGTTGATTAACCATAACCACATATTTAGATAGTAATCGAATCGGTGCATAACTGGACCCCATGTTCTATTGACGGCCATGATTAAGAGGTCGGTAGAAGCTAGGAAGTGGGTTTTATAACTCACAAAACATTATCTTAATATTTGTAGTCACATAAAACAACCCATTTCCCCCTCACAAGTCACAAGAATATATTCACACTCACACACAAACAGAAAGAGAGACACTCACGGGCACCACCAAGCAACTACAACACAAAAAGGGGCAAAAACATTTGACAACAATTTTTATACGCAGAAAGTGCTTAAATTCTCCCTCCCTCCCTCTCTCTCTCTCTCTCATTACATGAATGTCCATAGAAGCACCCGTGACTGACTCTCAGTCTTTGATTCCAATTAAGCATCACTTTCCACCTAAAAACAAAAGCTACCAACTTGTATATAAACCAAACCAAATCAAACCCCTTCGTTCTCTCTATATATAATGCACTTGGAATTCCATTCCCTAATAATAACATAGTCCCTAGTCTCTATACTCCTTTCATTCTCATTCTCATTCTCATTCCTAATTTTTATTTTGCGTCTCACTTTACCTCCTGCCATAAAATTAGATGTCAACGTTATTCCAACACATTTTCTATGTTCTTATTCTTCTTCTCCTCCTCTATTCAACCCCATCACAGTGCCACTCGAAGGGACTCCGACCGGGAAATCCGGCCGGAAACGTGCACTTAACGAAGAACATGACTCGAGCCCAATTATCAGAACAGCAATTCATGAAGTGGGTTAAGTTTGTTGGAAGCCTCAAACACTCTGTTTTCAAAGCAGCAAAGAACAAGCTCTCTCCTTCTTTTACTCTGCATGTGGACAAGAATCCTAATGCAGGAGACTTCACAAAAATCCAAGACGCCATTGATTCTCTTCCCTTCATCAATCTCGTGAGAGTTGTCATCAAAGTACATGCCGGAATATACACGTAAGTATATCTTTGGAAGAAGAACACGAGAGTGTAAAAATCATTACCGACTAAAAATACTCTTTTTTATTTATTTTTTTGCACTTTTTCATATGTTGTTAATTGTCATACATTCTTGTCATGTGGTGAATTGGTAACTAACGAAGTTGTGGAATGGTAAAAATTTTCAGGGAGAAGGTAAATATACCTCCATTGAAATCATTTATAACCATAGAAGGAGCAGGGGCAGATAAAACCATTGTTCAATGGGGAGACACAGCTCAAACACCATCTGGTCCAAAAAAACAACCCATGGGGACTTTTAATTCTGCAACTTTTGCTGTCAATTCCCCTTATTTTATTGCCAGAAACATTACATTTAAGGTAATTTTCTCAATCTCAGTCTCTTTTTATGGACGTCCTGAACAGAGAACTTTCTTGTTACGATATATGATTGTACGATTAATGTGCAGAACACTACACCAGTCCCCAAACCAGGAGCAATTGGGAAGCAGGCAGTGGCGTTTAGAATATCAGCTGATACAGCAGCTTTCTGGGGGTGTAGTTTTTTGGGGGCACAAGACACACTCTATGATCATTTGGGAAGGCATTATTACAAGGATTGCTATATTGAAGGTTCTGTGGATTTCATCTTTGGAAATGGACTCTCCCTATTTCAGGTTAGATCAATTCTCACCTTATTTTTGGGTTCTTTTAGCTTTTGATCCAAAAATATAATAAAGTTATTCATTCCAGAATCCTATAATTTACCGTCTTCTTGCATCATTGCATAATCGTAAGAATTTGTACAATGACACATGGACGAGAAGGACTTACCTACACTCTTGTACACCATCATAGCATCCTGAATGAATAATTGTATGTGATGCGTTAATCTTTCCCACATAGCTTGCATATTGGCTCAGGATGACATAGTAATGTACCGGGGTGTAAATAAGTCTCACTCCACATGCAAAACTCTGCATTTCTCATGTTGATTGATTTTCGTATGTATTTTAATTCTATTCCCAAAATTACACATAAAAGTCATCGTGAAATCTTCCCTTACAAAACACGAGAAAAATTGCACTGAAACGAATACTGAACGACATTTTCGAATTGCAAATAACAATGCCCTTACTCTTTTCATTTCTTTGTTAATTTTCATTTCTTACAGCTCACTGCTTGGCATGCTAAAAAAAAAACTGTGGATGTTGTCAAATCATGAAGTTAAATCAAAGCATTTTCTATTTATTGGCGTCTTCTATATGTCTTGACCTTGCAGTCTCATATCATATAGCCACATGAATATGTAAATGTTGAAATTGCTAAGTGCAACTGTACAGGGATGTCACGTGCATGCAATAGCACAGAACACAGGAGCACTCACGGCGCAAGGCAGAAGCAGTATGTTGGAGGAAACGGGCTTCTCATTTGTAAACTGTAAGGTCACGGGTTCAGGAGCTCTCTATCTTGGTAGGGCTTGGGGTCCCTTCTCCAGGGTGGTCTTTGCCTACACGTACATGGACGACATTATCATCCCTAAAGGCTGGTACAACTGGGGTGACCCTAATCGTGAAATGTAACTCTCTCTCTCTCCCTTACTTTTCTTTTATCTTGTTGGATTCAATACATCATATCAACGTGACATGTACGTCGCATAGTGCATTTGGTACATGGTGTCATTCACACACAATAGTTTTCATTTTTCAAAGTAGGATCATGAGATAGTTTTTAGAACTAAAACTTCATTTTTTTCTAGGGTGTTTTGACGTATTAAATAGAAAGCATCTACAAATAACCCCTCAGGTAATGTAGTAAAATGTTGAAGACTTCAAGTGATAGTACGTGCACCACACCTATAACTTCACCGCAACCAATGAATTAGTGGCAAGTGGTAAAGGTGCATCTAGATCATGTCCATATGAGCCAACTTAAGCAAAAACCATGTTCTAAAACTTTCAATTTTACTAGGGTATTAATTTTGGCATATTTAGTACGAAAACTTACTAAAACCCATCATATGGTGTTGTAGACCCTTTAAGCGGTAGATACACCATTCAGTGGGTCAAATGGTTTCTCAAATGATGATATTTCTATTAGGTGTTCTTCTTCAATACATTAACGTACCCTTGTAAAACCATAAAGCCTCATCACAACCAATAAGGTAGAGTATAGTAGGTGGATTTAGATGTAAATAGATCATGCTCCTATGAGACAAAACTTAAGCAAAGTTGTGTTCTAGCTAGCTCATTATTATTAGAAGTAGGGCACCTTTGGCATTTGATAACACAAAACGGACGGTTACACAGACGACCTAAACATGCCTGTATGTCCTTTTGCCTTTTTCTGCTGCAAACCCTACGTGTAATACACCATAACACCAGTGCATGTATATAAAAACCCTAAAAACCCTATCTACCTACTCATGCATTACGCCATTCATGTTGGCATATTTTAAGAAAACCAACGTCATATAAGCCACTTACTAGTCCTTGGTCCCTATATATGTGTGCTTAATATATATACATATATATATATATATTTTATGTCTGTGTGTGTATAGTTTGGTGAGTTAGGTTTGGTTTCGATGCTTTTGGCATTGTTCAATTTGGTCGTAGTGGCATGCGCATGAAGATTGATGAGTAGGGCTTTGTGATGATATAGTTGGATATGGTGTTTTTGGTTGTTGCAGGACTGTGTTTTATGGGCAATACAAGTGCACAGGACCAGGAGCTCGCTTTGCAGGGAGGGTTTCGTGGAGCAGAGAACTCACTGATGAGGAAGCCAAGCCCTTTATTTCCCTTACCTTCATTGATGGCTCTGAGTGGATCAAAATATGATGATGATCAAATATAATACCAACAATTTTTATCCAAACAAAAGAAAAAGAAAAAATGTTTGCAAAAATCCATGTTAGTGATGTCCTGCTTAATATATATGATTGAGATAACTGCTATGTCAAGGAGTAACTCAACACACAAACTAAGGCTTTTATATGATCATTGCAACTTGCTTTAACTTCCCTATCCGCAATCAGTAGCGGATTTAGGATTTCAAGATTGGGGGATCCCAAGATAAAAGTTCAAAAAAAAAAAAATATTATACTAGTTTGGTTCCATAGCACTATTTTTTATTGAATTTGGTTCATTGAATAATCAAAATTAATCAACCACATCAAGTGGCCCAGTGGTAAGGGCGCGGATTTTGGCTATCAAAATACAAAAAACAAAGAGGTCCTGGGTTCAAGGTTCCAAGTTGGTGAGTCTACTTGACTGTGGCCAAGAGAAAGCTAAAATGCCTCTGTGAGTCTTCTAGGCCCCTAGAAGAGGTGGATAACCATGGATTGCCACTAGTTGTCCCTCCTTTAATAAAATAAAATAATAATAATCAAGATTAATAATAAAACCAACAAATTCTCCTCAGCAACATAACACATCAATTAATGACTCTACAAAGAGGAAATTTGTTCAATGTAATATATATATATATATTACAATTAGGAGTTGAGACTAGAGTCTAGGATTAAAAAACTTAAATGAATTTGGAAGAAATAAATTTAGGCAGCTAAAGGTGGTGGAACAAAAATTAGAAACCTCTTCTTCTTCGTTATAAGCACTGCTACATGCACATCCATGAAGGCAACAAGCCTCTCCGCTGCACCTGCTCAAATTGTTGGAGGATCCCAAAGTCGATCACAAGTGTTTTTTCAGGCTTCCGGAGGGTCCGGGACCTCTCGGGTCCCTATATGGATCCGTCCATGTCCTGCAACGACAGAAATTAAGACAAAAGAAAAGAAACCAGGTGCTATTGATGCAAAATATGATTGTCACAAGAAAACGGCAGGCTAAGTTACACAAGTTATGAAGTGGTGTAGGTCACTTGTCATTGTTACTCTTTGGCAAAATTCTTGTTAGTAGTGATGTGGTTATGTTCGTCACAACCTTGATCCAGCTCATTCTTTTTATCCAAATTTCCTTCAATTTGAACCAATGTACGCATCACTTTAAAAAGTAAAGGGTTACTTTTAAGCCTAATTTAAGGATCAAACTAACATAAATGTCTTAAAAGCACATTTAAATTGGTGAAATTAGACAGAATTTGAATAGAACGTTCAATTTATACTGAGATTGATAACATACTTAACCACAAAGTATTATATTAAGAACTTTCTATCACATGAATACATGATTGATCGATATTGGCATGTGACTCACACCACATGAATGATATGTGCAATTTTGGCATGAGAAAAGAAAAGGGTGTAGTGTTGATCCAAAGCTATAAGCTTTTTCCTTTCCACTTTGGGTAGAAAATTCAGTTGGACTTGGCTTTTGAGCTACATAACCTAGAAGCTGGGTCTTCAATTGACCAAAGCCTTTAGACCGGGCTTGAAAATCTACAAGGCATGTTATTACACATTTTGGACTTATAAGTTATAACAAATAACAATAAGGACCACATTTTTACTTTTGAATTTTTTTTTTTTTGTAATATTCTTTCCCCCAAGAACTGTGGGGAGAGGAGGAGGAGGAGGAGGAAGCAGTCACCAATGTAATTGTTGGTGGGGAAGCATTCTGTCTGATCTCTGTGATGACTGAGGCTCTCTGCTTGACCTAACAAACTTTGAAAGCCCCCTTTCATGAAAACCCAAGCAAAAGGACGTAGCTCCCAGCTAAGCTTTGTTTCTGCAAAACTTACCTGCACCAACAGAGCTTGAAAAGAATGTGACTTCGGCCTTCCAATCCAAATACTAGTCGCGACAAGTCGAAGGGGAGTCCTCATTGGCTTATTATCCCCCTCGGAAAGTGTAAAAAAATAAAAGGCAAATATTATGATTTTTAGGTCTATATATGTAGTTTGAGCGAATGACATATCATGGAGATTCAATTTAGGGTTTAGTTCAGCTGATTAACTTTAATTGTCGCGATTTAAACTTCATAGTTTATTAACTCTTGCTATTTTTAGAACAATGATTTAGATTGCATAGTGTGCCTGCTTTGTGAGGATGTGAAGAAATCTCTCGCATTAGAAGTTTATCAAACTTTTGTATGTACTTATCAGGACACAATTGTCAATTAGTCTAATGGAACTTTAATTTTCTTTACGCCTACCTTGTACTCAAGTTCGAATCTTCATTTGTGTTGTTTAGAATATCATGTTTTCAAACAAGAAATACCAATGACTTGGTTTTGTCAATTTCTTCGACAATAATTAGCTTGCGAATAATATGTGTGTTAGGGTAAATTGAGGTGAAAAGAAAAAAAAAAACCAAATATACACATTTCACGTGCTAATTCCGTTGAAAATTTCCTTGAATGACAACAACCTTGGTAAATTTACATAGGTTAAATTGCTACTTTGGTAAAACTACAAGGACCAAGATCATCTTTTGACACTTTGATAAATTACTTGCATAGTACTTAACAAACTATATACATGAATTTTTATTAATTGTTCTTCTTTTGCAGACAAGTTTGAGCTGGTGAAGGAACTAGAAAATTACGTGAGACTATTTGTCTTTTTTAATGAATAATTGATAAGGACAGGGGAGAAGAAACAAGGACAGTAGAATAGAATTTTCAAATATTGGCCAAAATGGAAGCATGTAACTCACTACTGTAGAAGTCTTGGTCCTTATCTTCACATTAGAGACTTTTTAGCAACCAAGAAATGTGTAATTGGTTTACTTTCTCTTTTAGCTTTGTAATTTGAAAGTAACTTACATGAAACAGCTTCAAGCGACGTCCCAATCTGATACTGCAATTTCATAAAGAAAGAAACTTACATGTGAGATTATATTATTGAACCACAATGCCACAATAGTAGTAAACTCATTCCATAAAGTCATCCCGTAAATGAAGAGTGCGCACAAAATTAAAAACAAGTGTGTCATATTTTTCAAGAGAGTTTGACGATCAAGCAAACCAAAATCAATTCTCATACCTAGGAAAATCACAAGGGACACATATTGCTTCATGGTTCAAACTTTTTCCATTTTTGTTGTCAATAATTGTACTAGTTTGAAAAAGCTTCAACATTTTTTCTTTCATTTAGAGAATCCATATCAAAGACATATATATATATATATCAAACATTTACTTGCACTTTGCAATGTGATTCACATGACAACAATACAAAATGATTATTTTGAATCGTACGTGTGATGTGAAGAGTGTCGAGCTCTGTTGTCCGAAATTGATAAAGCACGTCTTCAAAATCTTTGCAGAGCACCGTAGTTGGAAATGACTAACTTCTCCAGCCAACATATTGTATCATGGAAGAATTATTGTCAACATTTTCTATCCCAAGGTTGGAAGCTAATTGATTGGCAACTAATGATTTGATATTTTTGGATTGATAGTTTCATGTTATGACACTCGATTGAGCATTAAATGATTTAAGTTTTCTATTTATAGTAGGAGTGAAGATGCAAGGTCACGTCTAGTGACGCTTTTAGAGCCTCATTTGCTTTTTAAAAATACTACTTTTACTATATATTTGTACCATTATTTACACTTTTCTTTAAAACACAAAGAACGTTTTTGGAAATAAAATTATATCAAACTTCACGTTATAATTGTGAAAATGCCAAATGCGTTAAATTACCGTTTTCCCCATTTTTAGAAAATACAAAAACTTGAGTCATCCAACAACTACAACAACCTCCGCCATTAAACCACCACCATCATCGCCACTTTCTCATCTATGGTGAAGATGCAAGGTCTCGTCTAGTGACACTTTTAGAGCCTCATTTGCTTTTTAAAAATACTATTTTTATCACATATTTGTATCATTATTTGCACTTTTCTTTAAAACACAAAAAACGTTCTTAGAAATGAAATCAGATCAAACTTCACGTTATAATTGTGAAAACGCCAAATACTTTAAATTACCGTTTTCCCCATTTTCAGAAAATACAAAAACTTGAGTCATCCAACAACTACAACAATTTCCGCCATCAAACCACCACCATCATCGCCACTTTCTCATATAAATATATATATATATATATATATATATATATATATTTAAAGGGGATTAACTGATGATTTTATCATAGCAGTTCATCTTTTGGAGAAAAAAAAGACTCACAGAAAGTCATTTCAGCCTCTCTTGATCACCATCGTGTGATTCACCAGTATCAGGAATCAAACCCAAGACATACCTTATTAAATATGGGCCAGAAAATATTCTATAAATCGAAAACATATATTGAAAACATTACTAAGTATCTTTCAAGAGACTTGGCCTTTGACATGAACGACTCAAAATTACAATTTCAATCATATTACACAATTTCAAGCATTTGATTCATATCATTAATTAATATTAATCATCAAACCATCATGATTCATCATAACCAAACATCAAAATCAGATCAAACCCTGCCATAATATATCATTAATAACAGTTAACCTTTTTTTTAATCTACAATCACATTTTCTAGTATTACATCCCCTGTTTCCGATCATTACATGCCTGCAACTACCAAAATCCAGAGGACCTCTCAAGCTTCCCCATCACAGCATTCTTGAAAACAATGGCGTCCTGCACTTGCGAGCAGGACCTCTGCATCCTAACCCCACTCAAACTATTCCTTGACGCCAACATTTCGTTCAGCGAAAGCCGCTTTTTCGCCCCCGGCTCCGGCCTCTGTTTCGGAGCAGAATGAGACCGCAACTTCGCCTTGAACGACTGAGTGCTCGCCATGTAATTCGGCGAATACCCTCTAAAATAATTCTCGTTACAAACACTCTTTGAAGGCGTGCCGGAGGCATTGCTGGTAGCCCCTCCGCCACAGGAATTCACTAACCGTGGCGTGCCTTGTGCCGAAGAGATCATCCTGCATTCCTCCACGGAAAGCGCCCAGTCGTAGTCTTGGTAGTTCCGGCTGTCGGGGATTGATAGCCGGGCAGGAGTACCCGGATACGGGATTGGAGAAGACAATGCTCGTTGATAAGTCGTATCGTCGGAGAATCCGGATGCGGAACCAGTGTTTGTTCTCCGGGACCTGGATTTCGGCCTGCTGCCTGTATCAACCTCAACAATCTTGGGACTTTCATCAATGTCGTTGAAATTATTGTCACCCAAATTAGAAGCAGAGAGCCTTCTGCTGTGGGATGGAGCTGTATGCTCACTCCTGCTGTCACCAAATCTCTCCTGCAACATTCAATTATTTCCCATAGATTTAAATTATTTAATTGCCAATAAAAAACAGAAAAATCTATTATTTCGAAGGAAAATAATTTCTGCACATCCACTTTCTCCTTCTGCGGACTCCTGTTTATTTATGTTCTTCGATTCATTCAATTCGAAAGCCAGAAATAAACAGGAGGGCAGGGTGGTAAAGGGTTGTGCGGAAAGCGCTTCCCAGTTTCAAACGTAAGTCTTTCGGGCATCTCCAATGCACCGGAAAGTTTGTACTTGATTGTAATTATTACCATGGATTTTCGTGCACGGATTTCAAATCTGTTGCTGGATTCAATGCTGATCAGCCCCAGATTTTTATGAGAACGAACAGTTGCTTGAGCTCGGATTAGAGCTTGCATACTGTGGAGAGTTGCAGTCGCCTGCTTCCTCACTAAGTACCCTCTCACTAATGCCTGCAACTTCACCAGTCCTTTCAGAGCTCTTAGAGCTTTTCTAGCCTGCGTTTTTCACAATTCAAAAGCCGAAATAAGTGCTTTTTTTCAAAAAAGTTGGAAACTTTGAGCAATAAATGAGCAAAACCCCACTTACCAAATAGCCTCTGAAACAAGTTTGAACTTTGACAGCGGCCCATCTCTCTCTCCCGCCGCCGAACATGGTGCCTCTACCATGACTCGTGAGGCGGACAACCGCCACGGCGGCGTTTGCCGCTGCAACCGCAGCGTCGGCAGCAGCGGCCGTGGCTGCCGCCACGGCAATTGCCTGCTTGTTCTGCTCCTTCTCTGTTTCTGTGTAGTGGGATCTCAGCCAAGCCACCTCGGACGGCGAAATGTTGGGCGGGATGGTGGCGGGGCTGTGGCAGAGCAGGGTTGCGGCTGCATCCTCCCTCCCAAAGCTCGAGCCTTTCTTGTCTTTGAAGTCGCCGGAATCAGAAATTGGTTTTTGGTGTTTGTCTTTGGTCTTTATTCCAAACAAACCTTTGAGCCACCTAATTATTCTGCCCATTTTCTCACTCTAGGCACCGAGAGAGGAGAGAGAGAATGGTTTGAAGAAACTGAATGTGAAAGGGATTAAAACCCAGTTGAAGTTTCAGAGAGAAAATGGTAGCTACTTTGTTTCCTTGTTGCAGAAAGTCGTGAAACAGAGTTGTTAAAAGAATAACATCTTTGGAAATACGTAAAAAAATGTTTTGAAAAAACAGGGGAATTTTCTCCCCTCTTTCCGCTGCTTTATGGGTCTCAAGTTCTCAATTCTCAAGGATTTCCCTCCCAACTTTTACTCCACTGTCGGTTTTATCCCTTGGGACTTATATTTTTACTGATTTTCTCCTCTAATTTATTATAAATCATTAATTTTACACGACATAATTATCCACATTTCATTAAAATTTCTTGTCATAAAGTATTGAAATTATATTAACTTATGCCATCAGTCTAATTGATTCTTTAATCCTCATTAAATTGACGCATGGTGAGAACGAGATTCTTATATGTGTTAGCTTATAAGCTACATTTTTTCTACGACATTGCAACAAGAGAACTCGTTAGAAAAGTTAGACACTCAAATAAATAGGATGTTTGAACTTATACAATTTTAAAACCTTAAAGTAGAATATGAGAAAATTAAAACTTCGTTACTCTTTAAAAATCACTTTAAATTTAAAGATTGTGAAATGTATTTAATTCTAAATCTCAAGTTCAAAATTATTTTTTGTTTTTAAATTTATTTGAACCGAATATAGACAGAGGAGGAGTTTTGAGCCAATCAAGTAAAATATGAATTGAGGGAGCTACATCCAGCAGATAATCCAAAAAAATAAAGACTAAAATAATAATAAAACAGAGGAAGTCTCTCACCTTGGTAGAATCATATTCCCACCAGAAAAGTGACTAAAAAAAAGAAAGAAATGTTAAGGAGATTATCTATCACTTTATGTATTTTGCATGATGTATTATAATGTTGATATGAGAAGTACGATGAAAACACTAGTGGCAAAGGGAAAGGGATTTTCACTGCTCCAATGAACAACTCAAATTCTGGGAAAAAAGTTTCTGTCTTATTTTTCTTCTGAAAAACAAAAGAAAAAGAAGAAGAAAGTCTTATTCTAGGGGTGAAGTTGAAATGGTTCCAATAGTAAAAATTTTGAATCCGAATTTGAATTTATTCAGACATTTTTTCTTTTGAAATATTCAGATTTCTAATAATTATGTACTCAAATTATGTATTTTTGTATTTTAGTGTTAGTTTTAAGGCTTAGATGTTGAAATGATCCTTGTGTTTTAGTCATTGAGTCAATTTAGTCCCTGTGTTTTCAATTTGGCCAACTTGGTTCTTGTTTATCTTCGTTAACCAATTAAGGACATTTCCATCTAATTTCTGTAAAAAACAAAAATTATAAATTATTATAACTTATTTATGAAAATATTTATTTGATTTAAAATATTTTAAAATTAAAAGAAAAATTATTCTCATCTCTCAACCCCCCCCCCCCCCGGGACCTCCTCCCTAACATTACCCCATCTCTTTTCTATGTCACAACCTTAATCATTTTTCAAATTAGAAGTTTTGTCTCTTATATGTGTAATTTCTCATTGATTTTTATGTTTGTGTAAAGAGAAAGGGTAATTATATCTCATATAATTTTTCTTATGATTTTTTTAAAAATGATGGAATGAAATGTCCTTAATTGCCCAACAGAGACAAACACGATGACCAAATTAGCCAAAAAAAAAAATATGGGGACTAAATTGGCCATGAGGCTATAATTAATATTTGGAGTTACAAAGGTGTGGCCGGGGAACATATTGTGTTTTTGAACTTGTGCTTTTTGGCAGCTCTGGCATTAGGTGTATTGGGATCTAGAAATATTTATTGATGAACGTACATGCTGAACACAACAAAATAATTCTATTAGATCTAATAAGTACCATTTTGGCATTTAGCCTAGTTTTAAATATATTTGTTCATTTTTTAACTTCTCACACACCCTCTTCAATCTCGGGCGTCGAATCGAATGAATTGAATAAAATCAAATGACATAAATTAATAAGGGGTGAGTGAGAATGAAAAATAGGTGTGTGGATATCACACTCCTATATTAAGATGGCTAATTATACAAGTATAACACCAAATAAATGACATGTAATCAATTAGATGCAATAAAAAAAATCAAGAATATGCAAAACACGGACACAATACATCAATTTTCAAATTGTTTTAAAATTTTTATATTTACTTTTTTATTTCAAAAATTTTGTTTTTTTTTTTTAAATTATGTTCCAATCCAACCCAATTCCATAAATTTGGATTAAAAATTGAACAAGTCGATCCGTCCGAAAAACACCTCTTATTCTTTATCTGCAGAATAAGTCCGTTTCTTCTCTCTCAACTTTCTGGAGTGACGTGTCCTAAAAAGGAAAAGATACCTCAATGTCTTCATCTTCTGACACCCTCGTGATGCCCTAACTATAAACAATACATTCTTACTTGTAAAAACATATGCATCTTTTTAAGTAAACTCATTTTGTACCTTTCATTTAATTATTCCGCCTATGAAACCAACGTAATCAGTTATATAATGGTATCAGTGTCAAAAACAAATTTCAATTAGTCTGCCTATAAAATGTACGTCGTTATTAATAGTGATATCAATTTTGAAAACTAAATGTATAGGTATCGTATCAATGCGTTTTCAATAATATTGACTGTATGACTACTCTTTGTTATGTATATAAATTTTTTGTTCTTTTACTTTCCTAGTAATATATACAAGTGAAGCAAATCATCACGGTTCTATGTTGTTAATTCTCTAATCGGCAATGAATGTACGGATATCAACGTCAAACAAAACTCCTAGACATATTATTAGATACATTTTCAACATATATCATATTGCATGACAGTTTTCTCTCGTATAAATATTCTATCTTCGTTCCAATTTCTAGTAACATTTACAAGTGAAGCAAATCATTTCATTTCCTTGTTTTTTTTTTTGTTAAATTCTGATCGTCAACGAATGCATGGTCGATTGAAATTTAATGGGATTGTTTGATCATGTGGATTTTGTTCTTCTTTCTTCTTGTTTCTCTGGGCCAATGTTGTTTAGAATAAAGTTGATATCTTCTTTGAATCTCCTATTCGGAATGCGGGGACTAATAAATTATGGCTGTTCAAAGGAGAGAAAAAGAGATTCCGGCAATTATTTTGTACGAGGTGGTCTAATGAAATAAGTTAATAAAAACCACATAATTCAACTTGAATGATCCGAATTTGTTAGTCCTTAATCTCTAGAAGATGAAATTCGGAATGATTTCTCTTTTGAATAGACAAGGGATTGTGCTGCCTGCCACCCTTTTTTTAACTCTGTATGATGGATCAAAAAGATGATTCGGCCAGTTGCATTTGCAGAGAATCCAGAATTCTTTTTACCCTGTTTCTTTCAATTATTCGTGCATGCATTGAACTTCTCTGTCAATCTGTTTTTACCCTTTTCTCTGCAACTTCTCTTCTGACCATGCACAGATTATGGATCATAGTTAATGTACCATGCAGGGTTGAGTCATTTCATACTTTAACTTTATACATATATATGTTCATGCATGAGATACAATTATCTTAGAAATACAACTTTTTAGAACACGAACATGTTTTGAGTATGAATATTTATTATTTACAAATAGACTTGTGATAGCGTTTTTAAGATGAAAGTGATTAAAAAAGAGTTTGTCCACTACCAAATTAATTACCAATAATTAGACAAATTGGTAAACCTAATAATAATAGCCTTTGGGTGTCAATATATGCTAAATTAGAGACCTCTAAGTATAGTAGGGGAACCCCCCATTACGAAAACAACATACTGCAACTCAAACGGCAGTGTGATGGCATCTCACGCTAGTCATAAATAGTTATGTGAGAAATTATGTGCATTCGTTAACAGAGTCTCAGACCAACAATAGAAAGTTTTGTGGAAAACTGAAAACACATATCATCAAATTATTGTTCCATGACGCACGGTGGCATCCTAATGAAATATTCTTTTATGCAACTAAAACATAGTCTTTGTGGCGTCATTCATCTAATAGATGTTTATCATGTGTTCAAAACGTGAAACACTTGTGCAATAAACATTTGTCATGTGCTGAATTTGTAATAAGAGAACATCTCTTCATCCCAAGGGGCAAATGTAAGTCTTTTTACAATAATTGGTTCAGAATCCTGACACATTTCTATCGCAATTGCATGTACGTTTCTCTCGCTGGTAAGGTTTTGGACACCTGATGGCGTTAAATGGTAAACTGTGGCTGATTTGAGATGTCATAGGTTTCTAGCTGGAAATGTTTGGTAGGAGCCACACATATGTACCATGAAAAAGCAAAATCCAAAGTGAGGTAAAGAAATTGGTATATTTCAGAAATGCTACAGAAAATTATAGGCCGTAGGTTAAATAGGATTGGATTTGGCTGAGGCTCATCATCTTGTCTACGATGGTGCTTGAACCTTCAACTTTCAATTCATGGATTTTAAGGTTTAATCATGCAAATGGCGGGATGAAGAGATTGACTTGATCGGTACGTAACTGCATCACGAAGGGAAGTGGGGAACCAAAGGGTGACGTTTTTGTTTGAATTTACATGGAAAATTGAAATTTTATACACTTTTTCTTACATCACAAAAAAAAAAAGGTTATTGATTCCTTCCTTTTGTTGCCCTATTTCATTTAAATTACATTCTTGTGCAGCTACAAAGTTTCTTTTTAATGAATTTGAATTCTCTTCGAATTGTAGTATTTGGAGCTTAAGGATCAAGAAATCTGAGCACTTTGTTTGTATGAAAGTGAAATTTAGAGTAGTTGATTTGTTTGAGATGGGTCAGTAGAATGAGTTAATAGGACCATCGATCCCTGTCCGTTTTTTAAGTGTCACAAGTTACAATAAGCTGTTGATGCCTAACTAGTAGATAGGGCTATGCAAATCATGCTGAAAAGTGAAAACAACAGTTATGAATTATGATTGCAGCTCAGAATTAATGGTTCTGCAGTTCCTCAACCCAATCTTTTGCATAAATATAATTGCATAACAGAATATAGAGTCCTCTTCTTCTATACTCAATGTTCTAAGAAAATTTTGTTCGTTCATCGTTCGATCTTAATGTAACGATAAAGGAGAAAGTAGTATAACAAAAAATAAATGACCATCTACCGTTGAATTAAGATTGATCAAACGGTAGGAGATCACATTTTTCTTAAATCATAGTCTAAGAGAACGAAACTGCAGAATATGTATGTATATAGATTTCAATTTCAATTTGAATCCCAAAGTAGGTTTACCATTCAATATTATGCAGTCTGTCATTGTACAGTGGTTAGTTATGGATTTCATAAATCATAGCCTTCTCCCAAAAGAAATGACATGAAGTGAGAATAGCAAACTAAACAAACTAATGAACAATGCTAGATGTTGACTAAAAGCATCGACAATGCTACACCTACCACGTTTTACTGCATAACGTGGTAAATAATGCATGGATGTACTTTCATGTAGAACAACTAGCCGATTGAATTATGAAGCAACTTGATAGGTCCACATCCAAGAAAACATGTTTTGACTATTTTGAAGTTGAGGCTCGATGTTTGGCTCGGGTTCATAATACATTGTTGTGAAGGAGAACAACGAAATGAACAAGACACGAAAGTTTGTGGTAACATTTGAGTTGTCAAGGTACCCTATTTTGGCTTATAAACATTATATCCTCTTTCCAATTTGGAACCATGATGATGAATGATGGGTATGGCTAGAGTCAGAGAGCAATGTACTTATGAAGAAGAGTGAAATAGACTGACCATATAAAACAGAATGGGTTCAAAGAAACTCATGTATTTTACAAGCTGAATTTGGCCAGTCAAAATTTGACACTTCTGCACTTTTTATGTCGATGACGAAGATATTTCAAGAGCAAAATAGAAAAAGAAATACAATATTTTTTAGGGAGTTTTAACGAAAAGCCTACGGTACTGTTCACTTTAACGAAAAATCACATTTTTACACTAAAAAGTCAATCCTGGTACTATTCACTTTACCCTTTATTTTGTCCTTATCATTAAAACTTAAAGTTTTCAAACCCTTTTCATTAGTTTTTCTTATTTTTTATGTGGTCGATCGGCCATTCATATTCCCAATTGATACGCAACATTAGAGTCTACATGAGAGAATTTCTGTAGATTCATATTATTTAAACTAAGCCCAGAAAGCCCAACCATTTTGGCAGGTAACAGGTCCAGTTACTTCAGTGGTAGGATTGTGATTGGGCTTCTTCTCGTTTGAGTTCAATGAGAAGCAAAACGTAGGACTGAGTTTTTCGGCCCAAAAATTTGCACCAAGTCAAAAAAAATTTATAATCAATGTGTCACACATATTAATAAAATAAATAAGATAATCAAAGTGACGCAGCGGAAGCGTGGTAGAAAAATCCCCATGCATTTCTTACTTTGGTGCCTAGTAGAAAACCCCCCTTCCAAAAAATGAGCATCCCTAAAGTCGAGAACAACTTATAAAACACGGATATACAATCACGTGATGTTCTGTACAATAAAATAATGAAATGTAAATAAAAACGTATACATGTTTTTATTTTATTAACATAAAATGCTACAGTAATAGTAAATATGTGCCATGTAAATCTTAATCCTAATAATATCATGCATTTGCCAATTCTCCTAAATATCATAGCTGTGAACATAGCTGGCTATGTTTGCATGTTTTGGAAGTGATTCAATATATTGACAATATTGTTTATATGTTTTTACTTTTATGGCCACCAACATCTTAAGATTGGACCCGCGTGACCTCAAAGGGTTAGAAAATGATGGGTTTGGGAGGGTGAGAGGTGAGACCCTGAACAGTGCTACAAAACCCTAGATGGTGGCACAGGCCCATGTGTGGATAGAAGTTGAGTACATCCAGAGAGGAGACATGCCATGCCAATTGGAGAAACAAAGCAACAAACATATATAGTTGTCACACAGAAATAAAATAATAATTGATAAAACAAAAAATAATAAAAAGAGAAAAGAATGTCACTACTAGAATTTTGGCTAGAGGACACTTTTGCCATTGATGTCTATTACAAAGATTAAACACTAACATTGGTGGCAAACCTCAATTGCCACCATGCAACCACTAAATAGGAGTACATGTCCTATGAATAGTAAATAAGAGTACATGTGACAAAAGCAACCCTTATTGGATTGGTGTGCATATGAATAGTAAAAACTTTTCTATATTTTGTAGTTATTTATCAAATTAAAACTCATTCTCCGTCTTATCAATGCCTACATTTCTCACTAACATGAGTGTCTATCATACTCATATGCACACCAATCCAAGTATAAGATTTCCATTTGGTGTATTTATAATTAAACGTTTTATGATCAATAGATTATTATACTATCAATTTCATCATTAATCCTCTCAACCATTATCATCCTCAGCTTCAACATCTCCACTTGCTTGACCATTTGCAGCAACCCTTAGTTCAATTTAATATTTTTGCCGGCTAGACATCAAACTCCATTTGGTTTTGCCATGCCTAGCTGTTGCATATTTGGATCATCGGGCTCGCCCCACTCTAACGAAACTGATACTGTCCTCAACTTTGCTACCTATCCAATCCGTTAGGTGTAGAGTTTTACCACAAAAGGCCTCGGTATTAGTTAGAGTGCGGTAATCATATTTAAACCCTTTGGTTTTCTTGCACCCACGGATGTGGGACTTTAACACTAGCTCCATCAGCATTTCCAAAATTCTTCTGCATTTCCCATCTTGCGTGGTCTCCACTTCATGCAACCACTGAATTGTCTGCTCTTTCCTCAGCTGTGTTAGCACATATTCATTTGCCTTTCCTCTCTTCGGAGGCTCTATCATGTCCCACAATTTCAAAGTTAACTACTCTCTGGTTCTTGAATGTCCTTCCTGAGGACATAAGACAAATGTGTTAAATAAACCTCTGCATCAATTTAGTTTGACAATCAATTTTCATTTGATAAGGGGTTTAGGGATTAGAACAAATACCTTGGTAGTCCTCAATTCTGAAACTTCTGTTTTGGCAGAGCAACTTCTTTTCTTTTTGCTAACGAGATCCCTTTTTTCTTTTGGTTCACAGGCTGCAAGCTAAGGAGATATTTAGATATATAGTTAACAAGATAAGCACCATTTTGCCACTTACCTCTTAAAACTTTGATTTTCTAATTTTCAATATATCAGTATACTTTATGCTGCCCTAATTGATGTTTAAAAGTGGGAATTCCTCCCGCTCGATTATCCACATCATTTGACCCTCCTTGTAAATGAAAGGTTTTAATTTCCAAACTCCTATCAAATTAGAAAAGAAAAAGTTCAACCTAGAAAAGGAAAATACAAGCTTTGGACTCTTCGGTGTGTAAATTATAAATAACAAATCTACAATATATAAGCAAATCTAACACTAAAAGAAAAGATTTGTAAAGAAATGGTGTGCAATGGCACAACCTCCAATTCATATATCCCAAGTCGGCACCGAAAAGAGATTAAGAATACAAATATCTAAATTGTAAATTAAATATGTGTAATCCACACCGTTTGTTCGTGTTCCAATTGTGAAGCCCACCAATAACTAACTTCGGCAAATGACAAGTTATAAAACCCAGAGGCTCCCATCAGCGTGCAAAGAAGGGTGTCCTATAGCATGTTTTCTTACAGTGGGTTTCCTCTCATGTCGAATCTTTTTCATTTGCAAAATTTAGTCTCCTCATCAAATATTTAAACCCAACAAATCCAATTGTGTACAACCCTAATAACTTTTCAAATCCAATATTTTATCAATAATATTCAAACCAGGTTAGTTTAAAGCACCAAAAAGATTAAGATTGTGTGGTTTCGAAAATTGAGATCCATTTTTTCTTGAACGCGTGACCCCTTTTCGTATGAAATTTCAGACCAAACAGGTCCCTCTCTCTTTTTCATATGAGAAAAGGAAAAAACAAAAAACTCGGAAGAGAGAAGGAGAGTGACGATCGAGAGAGATACAGAGAAATGATGGGGATGTGGAGGAGAGAGACATTAGTGGAAGAAAACGGAAGGTTTCGAGCAAGATTTTTTTTCAAATTTAATTACTTCGCAAAACTATTGTGTTTTGTTGTAACATGAATTATTTAAGTTGATAGCTTAATTTACTATGCAATTAATCTGAAGACTCATATGAAAAGAGATCTTAAAGGTCCTCAAAATACCTTAGGCCATCTCCAACCAAAGGGTTCAGAGAGACAAAGGGCCGAAAATAACCCAAAAACCGTATCCAATCGAGGGCTAGGCCAGAGGGCTCGTGGAATCTGAAGGGCCCCACGGAATCTGAAAGAGCCAAAGGGCTGGAGGGGCCAGCCAGCCCGGGGCTGGCCAGAAAATAGAGCAATCCTATCGGTTATAATCAACAGGATTGCTTACAAAAAAATTGAATACAACGGCTAGTCAGCTAATCGTTGTATTCAGTTTTTTTTTTTTTTTTTTTTTTTTTAATTCTTAAAAATTCTAATTTTTCTTTTCCCTATAAATACCTAAACCATTCATTAAATTTAAGTTGTTGTTGGATTTGAATTTAAGTTGTTGTAGTTTTTAAATTTAAATAATAAATTATATTTGGCCCTATGACTCTTGGTTGGAGAAGGTTTTTTGTGACAGGGCTAAAACGAGCCCTATGGTCATTTGGCCATCAGTTGGAGACGGAGGCAAATATGGCCATGTACTGTTTATTAAAATATTAATATCTTGGAGAGTCAGAGGGCTAAAATGAGCCCTCTGACCAGCCCTCAGTTGGAGATGGCCTTAGAAAGCAGTTTTGCAAAATAAAGACCGTAAGATCTCATGCAAAAAGCCTTGTAATTTTAGAATATTCGAAAGTGCATGACACTAATGTGCTAGCTCTAGCTAGCTCTTTGTTGCTTATAAGGTGGATAAAGGCTATATCTATGCCCTAATTTAAGCTACAAGCTATCTGTTTCATGTGGGTAAGAGCTAATGGGCAATGGGGTTTCGTTCATGTGTACAAAAGAGACAGGCATGATGGAGTTGGTTTAGTTGGTGTATTAAATATTTATTTTTCCATAATTGTTTTGTTGGGATATTACTATTTAGAAATGAGATCAATACCAGCAAGAAGTATCTTGTTTAGTACTTGAAGTTTTGGATAAGGAGACAAGATAGAAAGGAATGAGAGCTTGTTCAAAAGAAATGGGGTGGTTGCTCATAGAAATAAAGCACTTGCCATGTGATGAGAGTTTCATGATAATATAGAATGATGTTGTTGGCACTCTTTCACGAGTAATGCTTCAGTTTCACATAATAATTTCTCATCCTGTATTTGTCATGTGATGAGAATTCCATGATAATATAGAATGATGTTGTTGACACTCTTTCACGACCAACGTTTCCACATCATAATTTCTCATCCTGTACTAGAGAGTATTGATTAGAGATCGAGTTGATTAAATTGCAGTACAACCTGTCTTAGAAGCTACATATATAATCTCTCAGTGTATATAGGGCCACTAATTACATATTAAAGGGAAGTGCAAGAATGCGTATGTGCTGATGTTTATCAACCCTTTTCACTAATTTTCTTTTATTTTTGGTAGAAGTTTTGCTAATTTTCTACTGTCTATGAAGTGTTGCCAAAACCCTAATTTCTAGTAGCATGACAGGCTCCTTGCATATGTGGATATGTTGAAACGGGAAGTACATTTAACATGAAAAACCAACCAATATAATTCACTTTTACTGCTTAGTTTTTGGCACAGTAAACGTCCACGTACGAGACTCCAAATTCCAATTTACGGTGAAAGCGAGATATGTCGAGTGGGGTAAAAGACTTTGGCTTTGTGCCAGGAACATGTAACAATCCAAGTGGGAGTTGATGCTTTGGCTGTTTTCAATCACTGACAGAAACTGCATGCAGTACTCATTTGGCATTTTGGTTGCCACATATTTGAGTCTTCCCAATCACCGTAGGCTGGGACATATCTGGATGACCCAGTTGACATATACAGTTTAAGATTCTATTCATCTCAAAAAGCCTTTTAGATGTTATTTAGATCAAATTAATATGTGATTTAGAGTTGAAGAAAATCTGGAAAAACCATAGCTATTGCTTCAAGATCATTCATCATATCCACCACAACCAATAAAGTTTTGGCATGCATCCAACTGTTATTTCATTTTGCGAGCAATACCACCATGATTAAGAGAGGATTAGGGTCACTAATTAAATTTTTATGTAATTAACATCTAGCTCTAGGTGCATCATAAGGGACAGGCGCGCCATGAGGTCTGAGGAAGTTTGGACCATGCTAGGGTTAGGGTACAGTTAGCCTCAACCTTAATGGACACAAAGATATAAGAACTACCAACTACACGTTCCATGCTTTTCAGCCTTTTCCTTTCTTTATTAGTTCAATTTACAAGGAATATATAATCCTTGCAAAATGCATGCTACTTATCTCATTTTATTTAGCAAATTTGATTTTTTTTTTTCATCATCCATGGACCATGATAATGCACACACTACATCATTGCATTAAAAAAAAAAAGAAGAAGATATTGTATAAAATCCAATGACGAGTAAAATATACAACTAAGAGTTTGAAAAGTAAAATTAAATAGGTATTGCATTTGCACCAATAGGATCCTTTTCAGATTTTTTTAGTGAGGAATCGTCAATCGTGTCTATTTATCGTATATTGTGCGGTCAGTTTTTGTCAAGTATTGTTTATATTTAGTTTTAAATAAAAATATTTAAAATAATTTTGGACTACAAGATGTACGATGAACAGACACAATTCACGGATCCTCAAGATCCTCACAAAGAGGATCCGGCGAGGATCCAGATTTGCATTTGCATACCATTGTCAAATGCTATTGAGATCATGCATCCACGATTTGCGTACCCCATATATATATATATATATTGACTCTAAAGGTTTTTATCGTAAATAGTTCTTGAAATTGACTAACCCCTCATTTTGGTCTTTCAATTTCAAAATCAATCAATTTCGTCCCTCAAATTAACTGCCTCACATCAATTTAGTCATTCTGTTAAGATTGTGTCAGAACTCATGTTAGATGTTAATAAATCTTTTAAAAACTTTTAATAAATTTGTCTTTTGTATATTCCACGTGGCATCATATTGTTGGTGCAGTGGGATTAAGATCCTCGTTGGATCCATTATATCCGGATCCACCGGATCACCCACATTCTCATTCCCCTTCATCTGCAGCAATCACCATCACTGTTGCAAACAAACCTAAATGCACTGCTACAAATCTACTGCTGCAAACGCAGTGGAGGTGAGCGTGCGACATGAGAACTGCATGGAGGATGAAATGACTTTCGTCGCATTAGCTGCAGCTATTGATCTGAGCATGGACGCTTGTAGGATTTTCTCACAGCGACTAAGGAATGAGCTCGGGTAGGGCTACGTCGTTGTGCTTCGGTAATTGTAGAGGAAAAGGGGGAAGACGAGTTGAAGAGATAGTTCATTTTCAACCACACGATTCTATTACAGACGACTGACACTACTACAAAACCATTTATTAGTGTCGCTATGATAACCGACAAGAAACGTACATTACTGTCGGATTTTAAGCAAAATCTGACAGAAAATGGTTGCAGTGACGGATATAATATGCAACAGAATTGCCAGCGTCAGGAAATGAATTTTCAACAGAAAATACTCTAAAACTGACAGAAATTGTGTCGGATATAACCGACAGGATATGTATTTATAATTAAAAAATAAGAGAATTTATGTCAGATAAAACCGACAGAAAATACTAAAACCGTCGGAACTTCTGTTGGATATAACTGATAGAGAATTTATTAATAAGAATAAATAAAAGCATTCTTGTCGGATAAAACTACCAGAAAATATATTAAGAATAAAAAAATATAAACCACTTTCTGCATTTTCCATATCCCCTGCATTCACCATCTGAAACCTCACCAGAGCTCAATCTCGAAAACCTCAGGGCCCTTAAAGTCTTAGGCAAGGGAGCAATGGGCACCGTTTTCTTAGTCCACGACCCGTCATTCGACCCCTTCGCCCGTTGCCCATTCGTTCTCAAAGTCGTCGACAAGTCCGCCCTCCGCTCTAAGCTAGATGGCGAGCGCCGTGCCCGTTGGAAAATCCAGGTCCTGACCAGACTATCTAGCCCGAACCCTTACTCGTTTTTACCTTCCATCATGGGGTCGTTCGAGTCCGACTAGTTCATGGGATGGGTTGTCCCTTACTGGCCCGTATTTGAGGTGTCTCGAGCAGCATCAGCACCATAATGCTGTGCTAACCGTTCTGAGCGACGACATCCGCTCGTAGCACCACTAACAACAGTATCCAGCCCACTGAAACAAACAACACAAAATTATTCAAGTTTTTCAATCACCTCTCAGCTGGGTAACTACACTACTGACAAATTTTAGCAAGTTTAAATTTGTACCCATAATTCCCCATATGAGAGAGACAGAGGATAAGAGAGAAAGAGAGAGAGAAAACAAGCGAGAGTGTTACCTTCTTCTTGTCCGACAACGGTAAGAATTGGAGTCATCGGAGCACTTCACCATATTCGAGATAGCTAAAGCTAGGGTTTATGAACTTTGGTTGCAGGTGTTCAAACTGGAAGTAAATGAGAAGAGAAGGAGAAGGAAATAAGGAGAGGAGAAAAGAGGGAAGGGAGAAGCATTGGCGCAAAGAAGAGATGGAGGGGTTTTATTTTGAAAACTTTTCATAACTGTCGGTTAAAACCGACAGAAACATTTTTTTTAAAATAAAAACCGACATAAAAAAATAGAGTCAAAAATCCCCCCAAAATTCCATTTGAAAATTTTAAATTTCCCCCCAAAATTTTGTTACGATTTTTTTAAAAAAAATTGTTTGGATAAATAAATAATATGTATTTAAAAATTAAATAAATAATTGTTTGGTTTAATAGATAATTTTTACACTTTTGGTTTAATAGATAATAATCCATGTGAAATATGCGATAAAGAAATAAAAAGAGAATTGTCCAATGAAAATGTCATCACACAAACTAAATATTGTCTAATCAATACTTGAAAAACATAAATAAAAATTTAGCACAAATTACTTTTCCCACTTCAAAATTTAGGCAAATTTAATAGAGATATGCATTCTACGAAACTAGTTTCCATGATCTAACCGTCAAACTTGTTTGTAGATACTACAAGATCGCATACGTAAAAAATCGTAAAAAACAAACATTCAGAGATTACATAATAGAACAAAAGTTTTTGACGATTATAAACGAAAATTCACAATTTAACGGTTATTTTAGCTTCGATTTTAATGATTTTTTATAGTTACACTCCTCGACCCTATAAGAATGTAATGAATAAATTTGATCTTCAATTTAAAATATTTACACTAGTGGATACCACAAAATCTTATTTTATACTTAATGGAAGTATAACATTAATTCTAAGTGTTTGTTTAATTTACCGTTTTGATGCGATACGCATTTTATGAAGCGTTTTTCAACTGATCCAACCGTCAAACTTGTTTGTACACACTTCGAGATCACATACGTCAAAAATCACAAAAAACAAACATTAAGAGATTAGGTAACAGAACAAAAGTTTTCGACAGTTATAAACGAAAAATCACAATTTAACAGTTACTTTAGATCCGATTTTGATGATTTTTTATAGTTACGCTCCTCGACCCTATAAGAATGCATTGAACGAATTCGATCTTCAATTTAAAATATTTACACTAGTAGATACCACAAAATCTTATTTTATACTTGATGGGGAAGTTTAACATTAACTCTAAGTGTTTGTTTAATGGGGAAACTTGATATAAGTCCAAATTTTGAGCCAATAGTAGGAATAGTCCAGTTTATTAAAATAAGTCCAATTTGTTATATTTAATTATTTAATTATCAATAGTTATCTGTTCAATGATAAGATTTATTATAAAAATCAAATTTCTTCCCAATTATCTCTTTGCTTATTTCTTTTTATTTATCTTTTTGTTATTTCTCGTTCTTCCTCCTACTTTAAACCCCATTTATAGATTTTATTTTAATTTTATAATCAACCTATATCACAGGTTAATTATATTTATCTACCTATATGACAGATTCTTTTTTTATAATCAACCTGTCACAGATTAATATGTCTTACTTGTAGGTATGTTATGTTTTTTCTACCCTTTAATTAGGTTTCATATCTCACGTATAGGTATATTATACACATTCATATATTTGTTACTTGAGTTAGGGTAGAATGTTTTGCAGATAAATTTATTTTAGTATATTAGTTTTTTTGTTATAAGATATTAAATATATTCTTTTGGAGTTGGAAAATGCATAATATTAGAAGATTTTAATTGATTTTTAATATTTTTAGAAAATATAAAATGAGTATAAAAGAAATAAAAACATATAATTAGATAACTGGACTCACTCCTAAAAACACTCTACGTTTTTGGACCTGGATTTAAAAGCCCATTGTTTAATTTACCGTTTTGACTCGATATGCATTATACAAAACTTTTTTCAACAATCCAACCGTTAAACTTATTTGTACACACTCCGAGATTGCATACGTAAAAAATCATAAAAAAACAAACATTCAGAGATTACGTAACAGAACAAAAGTTTTTGACAGTTATAAACGAAAAATCACAATTTAACGGTTATTTTAGCTCCGATTTTAATGATTTACAACTACACTCCTCGACCCTATAAGAATGCAATGAATAAATTTGATCTTCAATTTAAAATATTTACACTAGTGAGTACCACAAAATCTTATTTTATACTTAATCGAAGTATAACATCAACTCTTAAGTGTATATTTAATCTACCGTTTTGACATGACACATTCTATGAAACTTTTTTCAATGATCTAATCATCAAAATTGTTTGTGCATGCTCCGAGATCACATACGTAAAAAATCACAAAAAACAAACATTTAGAGATTAGGTAACAAAACAAAAGTTTTCGACGGTTATAAACGAAAAATCACAATTTAACAGTTATTTTAGCTCCAATTTTGATGATTTTTTACAGCTACACTCCTCGATTCTATAAGAATGCATTGAATGAATTCGATCTTCAAGTTAAAATATTCACACTAGTGGATACCACAAAATCTTATTTTATACTTGATGGGGAAGTATAACATTAACTCTAAGTGTTGGTTTAATCTACCGTTTTGATGCGATATGCATTCTACGAACGTTTTTCAACGATCCAACTGCCAAACTTGTTTGCACACACTCCAAGATCGCATAAAAAATCACAAAAAACAACATTCAGAGATTAGGTAACGGAACAAAAGTTTTCGATGGTTATAAATGAAAAATCACAATTTAACGGCTATTTTAGCTTCGATTTTGATGATTTTTTGCAGTTATACTCCTCGATCTTATAAGAATGTAATGAATGAAATCGATCTTCAATTTAAAATATTTACACTAGTGGATAAATCTTATTTTATACTTAATGGAAGTATAACATTAACTCTTAAGTATTTGTTAAATCTATCAATTTGATAGGATATGCATTCTACGAAATTAGTTTCAACAATCCAACCGTCAAATATGTTTGTATATATTCCGAGATAGCATGTGTAAAAAATCGCAAAAAAAAAAAAACATTCAGAGATTATTCTGGCGGCCGTCCAAAATTTTGCTTTGTTCATGTCGGTTATATCCGACAGGGTCATGATGTGAAATTTTTTTTTAAAACATGTGTTTATTTGTTTATTTATAATCAATATAACATTTAAAAATAATAAAATCAGACATGATAGAGTACACCAAATGTTCATATGTCTTTATGTGCCAGACAATGTGCTCTGTGACGCATTGAAAAAATTTTTTTGAATTTCTTTGTATCTTGTTGCTTGCCTATGAGGGAGCATAATCCTTATTACAAAAACGATAAAGCTTCAGATTGTAGTCTGTTGTTATTATTCTCTCAGAAAATTTATAGCTCGTGGGAATTGGGTTCATTAGACTTTAGGGTTATGAGTGGAATTTTTTTTTTAAATATGTGTTTATTTATTTATTTATAATCAATATAACATTTTAAAATAATAAAATTTTCATTCCAGTCGGTTATAACCGCCAGAATACTAAAATAATAACTGTCAGAAAGTAAAATAATAAAATAGTCAATTTCTGTCGGTTATAACCGCCACAATTAACTTAAAAACCGTCAGAATCTATCGAAAATATTTAAAAAAAGGATTAACCGACATGATTTTTTTGATATCCACCACTAAATATCCGCCAGGACTTTATGTTGGATATAACCGACATATTTTTTCTAATATTTGCCACTAATTAAATGATGTGTTGGATATAATTTATCCGACATGATTTTTCTAATATCCGCCACCTAAAGCTAATATTGTAGTAGTGTGAGATTGGATGATTCAGAGGATCCATATATAATGGATGATCCTGGTCTGGTGCAGTGGGTCCCACCTAAGTGCACTTACAGAAATTTTGACACAATCACGGAATGATCAAATTAATAACCAGTAAATTTCAGGGGTGAAATTGAGGAACCAAAATAAGAAATTAGGTCTCTCTAATTATTTAAGAACAAAATTAAAGAGAATATTTTGACAACACATAGAGTACATATTTCTAAACATATTTAGTCGTGCAAATAGTATAGGAGACTGCATAAATAATCTTAGCTATGGTGTGATCCATGGCATCCCTAACGCGGCGTGCTGTGATCGATGGAATTGTCATGCATTTGACAAAATCTTACATGTTTATTGTACCCAGAGGGTATATGACGTACTATTTATTCTATATAAACTAATCAGTCATAATGTGATATTTATGCATGTTCTTGCCCTGAAAACGGTGTTGACTAATACAATGTCAACGAAGAAAATTATTAGCGACTAACAAGGTAGGTAAGAACTAAGAATCAAAGTATCAAAGTATCTACCTCTCAAATATCAAACTCAACTCAAGTATTTGTTTTCTGATATACAACAATATTTTATACTTAAAAGATATGAGATTTTGGTTAAGACACACAATGAGTGTGGGTATATTAAATTGGTTTCAACTCTCTCCATTTGGAGAGTTGAACCAAACGGTTAGTGCATGAAACTAGCCAATACTCCAATAAAAACATGTCAAATTAAGATGAACACAGTATCTAACTCACCGTAGGTACAACTAACAAAAGATCTTTGAAAACCATATAGATTAGGGCTGAATGGAACTTTAAATGTATAACCATATGGAGTTGAACCGAAACGTTGGACGGTTGGAGCCATTTTTCAAAATCAAAGATTAGCAGAACCGAGACTTTTGCTTCATCTGACTTTGCTTTAGGGCCGGCTTTGCAAATATTTTAATAATCGAAATCCAGAATGCTTTGGTTTCTTTGATTGATTTGATGGCATGGAACCCACAGATTTGGCTTGAAAAAAAAAGTTGGCCTGGGGACGTCAGCTTTTGAAGTAGCAGAGTTTGGTCGAACACAAGGTAGGCTAACTGCTTGTAGAAACAGCTAGCTGCTTCAGAAAAAAATGGGGATTAGAAGACAATAGAGTACGTAGGAAAACAAGAAGTCCCACTGAGATCATTGACAAAACTGACATGAAAGGGCTGATTCCCCCTCGTGCACCTTCTGCACATATAGAGTATGCATGTTGCTTCATAACAGACAACGCACTCTCTCTTTTTTTCCAAAGAGCACAGTGGTGGACGTCTTTTCTAATGAGCAGTGTGATTTCTGCACCATACATATCCATTGTTTGTTTCCCTTTGCTTCATTTTCCTTTTATCCATATCTTAGGGACCTAAATTCCATGTATTCAGAACATGTCATGAGAACGTATATAGCAACGTCTCTGTTTTTGTCCAAATAAGTCAAATATGGGACTATGAGACAATGTCAATCTAATAACGTATACTGTAATTGCAATGATTGCATTTTACATACTAACAGGAGAGCAAAAATTCGAATTCTAATCACGTATACTGTAATTGCAATGATTGCATTTTATGTACTACCGGGAGAGCAAAAATTTGAACTTAGCTATTATTGGGAAGCAAAATATCAGTAGATTAACTGCCCATGAACCTAAACTAGGGTTGATATCGAATTGAGACTAATGTGTGAGAAAAGGACTTAAAATACCAACCTCTCATATCGTAGGCAGGCTTTAACTTTGTACGCAACAAATTATGACCTTATTAATATTACGTATTCGGGTCGTTTGTTTCCTATGGTACTTATCACTTTGATAGGGAGATGTGCATGAACTGAAACGCAAAAGCGTGTCTTCAGATAATACACTATTGCGTCTAAAACTCTATGAATGTAGTAGTTCATATTCTTCCCATATGTGAGCAAGCATGATAAGGAATATTAATTTGGGTGTAAAAACTGAAAACATAACTGATCAAAATGGTATTTGGATCCGAATGGTCAACGATATTCTATATAATAGTTTGATTTCCTAGCTTAACTCACATATTAAACTATAAGTAAATTTTTATTTTTTGATAAGTTATTTAAGTAAACTCAGGTTCAAGAATTTTTGGATCATATATCAAAGTATAAACGTAACGAAAATTAGTTTACATGGCCAACACATGCACCGTATCAAATACTTTGATGTATGATCTCAAAAAATCTTAAATATGTAATAATTTGATATTCGAATAGTTGAAAATAATTGAATATTAAGTCAAGGGTTATTTGATAAACATCTTGTTTCTAGTTTTTGTTTCACTGTTTTTGAAAATTGAAAACTTATTTAGATTTTTCTATTTAAAAAAAATGAATACCAATCGGAAAAAAAAAAACAAAACAAAAAAACAAAATTTGGTTTAATTTTTGTTTTCAATTTTTTTTAAACTAATAATTAAAAATAGCTATTAAATGAGTTTTCAATTTTTAAAAAGATGAAAGCGAAAAGGTTATCAAATAAGCCCTAACCAAAACAATAACATTGTCTTTCGGTATGAAGTGCATGCATTTATTTAAAACAAATTAATGAAAGTGGCTTCAAATCTTTACATTTTAATCAAAAACCACCTACCAACTTTATTTAATAATAAGAACAAAAGAATAATTAAAAAACAAAAAAAAACCCAACTTGCGCTCGGGTGCGTACCCCCCTTCCCTTCCCTTCCACACTCCACTTTTTCTCCCACTTTTTTCTACCATTGGCGGCTACCCATTGTCAGCTACATTAATAGTTTCTTTTTTATTGTTCTATTTCTTTTTGCTTAGAATAAGAAAAATACTTCAAATTGAATTACATTCCCCAATTTTACTTTTGTGGTGTTGTTTCCCAATAGTAGTTTTGATGACGAGAAACTTTTCAATGTGCCCAGAACATGGGGTGGTAAACTCTATACAAGTTGTGAGATTCTTATGTTAAAAAATTAATAACATAAAAAATAAAATCTTCCACCACTTACATAATAACACGTGGTATACCATTTTGTGTTACGGACACAAGGAAAAATTTCTCCAACATGACACCCAAACTCAAGAAATTGGATGGAGAGCTACATTTATTATTGTAGATATGTAAAAAATGTGACGAAATTTTAATTTGGTGTTTGAAAATAGCTTTTTAAATAAAATTACTGAGACATAATCTTCTCAAGGTTTTGATCTAAATAGTCACTTCTGGGTTCATTGTTTTCGGCACAATGGGTGCTTTTACAGGACCAAAAAGGATCTAAGTTTCAAACCTTATGAAACTAAACCAAGAATTAAACACCATTTATAAAACTTCAACAATAAGTAGACCCTATTCATGAAACTAAATCAATAAGTAGACACTATTTATGAAATTGGACTAATAAGTAAACAATATTTATGAAATGAAAACAAGAATTAGGCATTATTTCTAAAACTAAACCAATAGGTGGAAACTATTTATGAAACTGAACTATACACTATTTATGAAACTAGAGTAAGAACTAGACAATATTTATGAAACATGACCAAGAATTAGGCACGATTTATGAAAGTGGACCAATAACTAGACACTATTTATGAAACAGGACCAAGAAAGAGACATTATTTATAAAACTGTGTCAATTACTATACATTATTTATGAAACTGGATCCAATAATTGGACACTATTTATGAAACATGACCAAGAACTAGACACTATTTATGAAAATTTAGTTTCATAAATAGTTTTCAGGTCTCGCGCGTCAAGTTTTTTTGTTTTTTTATTTATTTTAATTGTGTCATTTTCATTAAAATTTAAGTTCTTTTGTCCTTTTTTATTAAAATTTAAGGATTTTTCATTAAAATTTAATTCTTTTTCATTAAATAAAGTTATAATATGATTTTTGGTTAAAATAAACTGAGTCCAAACCCTTTTCATGAAAGTTCCCTTTATTTAATTCATTTCCTTTTTTGAGCATGCATGTTTCTTCACCAAATGAATTCCAAGTTATTCTAGTACTCCTACTACCATTCTTCACTCTCGAGAGAGGAAAACCTACTGACAACGAGATAGTATTATGACGGTATTTCATATTTAAATAGAATACATTTTTATGCATTTTATTTTTCTCAAATATTAAGAGTCTACAATATCATCAATTCGAGAAATTTTTTTGTATATTGAGATTAGGGTTCGGTATACCAAGTGCCATAATTCAAGTTTTTTTCTTAAAGAATCCAACCGTTTGTATTATAACACTCGATGAACTAAACCGTGCTCCCAAGACACTAAACTCAAGATACCGCTATAATGACATCTGAGTCGCGTCCAAAATCTTGTCCCACCATCGACAATGTATACTTTGATTCATCAAAACTAGCATGACTGGCAACATATAATATCCAGCTATGATGAATATGATGAATGATATCCAACTCAAATGTTTTAGTTGGGGATTTTTAACCTGGGGACCAACCTGAGAGTCAAACGTCCATTAACAGGACATTGTTTGGACAACCCGCCGCCACGTGTTAAAATCTCATTCGATGTAACCTAATCGGATACTTTCGTAAGGCCCTTGTCCACCCAACGAATATGCACATGAAAGGAAAAGATCGAACATGTCCGAATTTCTGAGACATTTCCCAATTGGCCAAAACACTTACCAGTCTTCACTGTACTCCCTTGTCTCTGTCAAAAATATCAGCTTAAATTTAATCAAAAAGTCAAAGTAAAAACACAAATTGCTCTCTCCACCACACCAAACCTTTGAGTCACGCACAACTACAAAACAATATGATTATTCGGTAGCCCCTTTACGACCTAATATTTTAAACCATTCTAAATTACACAGATATATTTTAATAAGGGGATCAACCGACTGTCATGCTGATCTCTACAGATTAATCGTATTTTTAGACTTTATTTTGTTAATGTTGGTTTCGTATTAAGAATTTACATTTCTCTGTCTCATACATAGAAAGCTGACTTCACACATTCTTATTAATTTTTGTTATTGATCTACTTTATCATTCGATCCGATGACTGAAACTGAGAAGGATGTACGAAATATAAAAATAAATGTATGAATAGCACTATCCGTAATATAATGAGAGTACTTTATCTTCAAAGCTTTTGTTTTGATTTTTGTTAATCAAATCAAAGCTAATTTAATCATCAACAATCACGTTATAAATCAAAATTTAATTTAAGCAATTAACCTCTTTAGCATTACTTAGAATAAAAAGCAAAATCCACTCGGCATCCACACATAATTAAGAGAGAACAAAGTTGTTGATTATTTATTTTTGAGAATCCCAATATCTAGACCAAACAATTAATAAAATAAAAATTCACAGAAAAAAAGAAATAATTATATAAAAAAAAACTTGTGGCAAAAATTGCATCTAATCTGGAATTTTTGAATCATGGCGTAATAATAACCAACGGCTGCCGTTCCTCTACAACCTTACAATCGGGTAATGTGATTTCACTACCAGCGCACGTTAACGAGTGGGCCCTCTTAGCTTGGAGATCCCAGTCTGTGGTCCCAACCACATACAACATCAGCCCAGCACAACAAATCTGGGCTGACAGCAACCCGACCCATAATCCGCAAAACCCGATTCCAGCCCAGAACCCGAGTCCGACGGCCACTGGCATGCCTACGAGATAGAACGCGCTGAGGTTCACGTTAGCAGCGGTGGACGGGCGCGCGCTACCTCTGAGGACGCCACACGCCACTGTCTGCGGGCAGTTGCCAAGCTCGCACAGCCCTAGGATGGGCAGCGCCGCCGACGTCAGCCGCACGATCTCCGTGTCGCTTGTGAACATCCGCGCCCAGCTCCCCCGCATCCCTGACGCGAAACTCGTCGCGGATAAGCCCATCAAGAACGCAATCATGATCGAGACCGCAGAGGATAATTTCGCCTTGTGCGGCCGGTTTGCTCCGAGCTCGTTCCCGACCCGGGTCGAGACCGCGAAGCTCAAGGAGGATGGGAACACGTAAATCAACGCCGTCGTTTGGATGAGCACGCCCATCGAGGCGACGGTTGCTCTGGGGTCCACGAGGAGCCCACACAGGACGATCATGATCTCATACCACCACCACTCCAAGCACACGGAAACGCAGCTCGGCGCGGCGAGCCGAAGCAGCGGCTTCCAGCCTCTGAGGCACTCGCTGGTTGGCTTCGTCCACGTCGGCACGTGGATCCCCGTGGTCCACACGTACGAAACGAGAGCCAGTAAAACAAATAGATTGGAAGCGGCGGAAGCCGCTGCGACGCCGGCCACGCCGAGCTGGAGCCGAGTGACTAACAAGAGGTTCATCGGGAGGTGAAAGAGCGCCCCAGCGAAGGATGCTAACGTGAGCGGATGGGTGATTCCCTGGGCCCGAAGGTAAATGCGGATTGGGTGAATGAGGGAGTTGGTGAAGAGGTCAGGGAGAGAGAACATGAGATAGGTGTGGGCCACGGCGGTGATATCCGGGTCCTGACGGAGGTACAGTAGAATTGATGACATGCTGACCCAGAGGAGCGAAATGGGTAGAGAAGCGACAGCGAGGAAGATGACGGAGCGGTGGAGGGTTAAGGAGAGGAGCTTCGGACGTTGGGCTCCAAAGGCTTGGGAACAGAGAGGCTCCATGCCAAGGGCTAGTCCGGATAGGACGGAGTAGCCGGTGATGTTGGCGAAGGCGATGGCAAGGGACCCAGCAGCGAGCTCAAGCTCGCCAAGGTGGCCGAGGAAGAGCATGGAGAGGATCGAGCGGGAGTAGACAATGAGGGCGGTGAGGATGATTGGGAAGGCGAGCTGGAACAAGGACTTGGTCTCGCTGACTATGTCTAGTAACAAGTGGGGCTGCGGCGTTGGAGCTTCGGGTACGGATAAGAAGTCTAAGAACAAGTGGGGCTGCGGCGGCGGCGGTTGATGGTGGCCATGCTCTGGTTTCTTGGCTGTTGATGAAGTGTTTGGATTACACATGATTGTTTGATGTACAACAGAGAACTTCAACGATGAAAAACAAAGAAATGTTTTTCGTTTGTATGTGAAGATTATTGTTTCTGTCTTTTGAACGATGCTCTGTTTTTTTAGATAGAGAAGACGAGGGGAGAGAGAAGGAGATACTCTCGTAGAGAGCACTCTAATGACTTCAAATGAATGGGGGATGGATAGATGGATTGTTGTTTTTTGGCGTAGATGCAAGGGATATACAAGTATAAATAGAGGGGACGAGGAGGGGGTGTTTCCGTCTTCTCATCTCACTTGCGTTTGAACTTTGTTTATCATTTTTCATGCTTCTCCAGTTTAATTAGGGAGCGTAGTACATTCGGATTTTAAATGATTTTAATATATTTTTTTAAATGATAAATTTAAAATAAAAAGTTAATAGATTTTCAATTCTATATGGATTTTGACACGTTTATATGAATTTCTATTATAGATTTCTACGGATTTCTATGAATTTTTTTCATGAATTTCTATTATATATTTTTACATCTTTGTATGGAATTCTTAGAATTTAGTTGACTTCTATAACATAAAATGAATTTATTCCTCAGTGCACAATCTGAAAGGAAATAAACATATGGAAATATGAACCAACCAATTATATATTTTCCTTTCTCATTTAAATTGTGATTTTGTTTTTTAAAATAATTTAACCAACCAAAACAAAGATCACTGACTCAGTCACAACACTGGTATTATTCACAACTCATTATCCTTCATTCACATTGTTGTCATTCTACATGTTCAAAGCTATATTATGTCTCTATTCATTAGCAATATTTCGTTGTTATTCTTGTGGTTGACAATTTTGTTCAAGATCCCCTTCTAAAACTGACGATGATGGAGGTATAGAAGGTTCATCATCCAGTACAACAGGAAATTCGTCTGGTCTACACTCCTTGCAAAGAAAATTGTGTACTGTTGCACAAGCTAATACTAGCTCCTACTTGTGTTGCATATGGAAATGGAGGTACAATCCTAAAAATTGAGAATCATGGTATAAAAATACCAAATAACCTCTCAACAACATTTCTTAAGAAAGCATAACGAAGATTGAACAACTTTTTCTCGTTTCTAGGCTCATGACCTGGGCGACCATACTCTTGGAGATGATATTGGATTTCTCGATAAGGAGCTAAGAACTGGCGTCTATTTGGAAATTCACATTCTACTATGAAATTTTTCCTAATAATATATATTTTAGTATGCAACTTAATTACTTAATGAGAAATTTGTTATAATAATAATAAAATAAAGGGTAAATTACACATAACTACCTCAACAATTGGATCATTAACAGTTTCATACCTCGTCTTTAAAAAGTTTTAATGTCATACTTCATCTATGAATTTGTTACAATTTCATACCTTCCGTCAGTTGTATGTCAATTCCTCTATTAAAATGCTGACGTGGCTTGTAGCGGGACCCATTTTCTATTAAAAAAGTAATTAATGATTAATTAATTATTAAAAATATTTAAACAAAAAAAATAAAAGCAAAAAAAACCCAAAAATCCCAAACCTAGATCCCCTTCCCCCCGAAACCCCTCATTCCCTTCTCATCTTCCCCGTCGGTCCCACCCAAACCCCCCCCCCCCCCCCGCCCCCCCCCAAAACCTTCATTCCAAGCCCAGAACCCCTCCCCTGCAACCCACCCACCCCTCTTCTCCTTCTCGAGCCTCCCAACCACCTCCCTCTCCTCCACTCTCTTCACCTTCCCTCCTATTCAAAACTTAAAGAAAGAAAGAAAAAAAAAAAAAAAGCAAATTTGAACCCAGATTGTCCTGATCGTCGCACCCCACCCAACCCTTCCTTCCCGTCGAAGTCGGACCACCTCAACTAGTTGCTGTTGTTGTTGTTGTTTTTTTTTTTTTTTTAATTTAAGTTTTGAATGGGAGGGGAGGTGAAGAGAGTGAGGAGAGGGAGGTGGTTGGGAGACTCGAGAGAGGGGTGAGGGGGTTGCGAGGGAGGTGGGGGAGGGATTCTGGGCTTGGAAGGAAGGTTTTGGGGGCCGCGGGGGGGGGGGGGGGGAACCGACGGGGAAGATGGGAAGGGAATGGGGGGTTTCGGGGGAAGGGGATATGGGTTTGGGATTTTTTGGTTTTTTATTTTTATTTTTATTTTAATTATTTAATATTTAATTAATTTTTTAATAGAAAATGGGTCCTGCCTCAAGCCATGTCAGCATTTTAACGGAGGAATTGACAGATAATTGACGGAATGTATGAAATTGTAACAAATTCGTAGATGAGGTATAACATTGAAACTTTTTAAATATGAGGTATGAAACTATTAATGACCCAATAGTTGAGGTAGTTCTGTGTAATTTACCCTAAAATAAAATAAAAGATAATTTGACACCTTGTGGTACTTTTAAGTTCATTCCTCCTTGTCAAAGCATCATTTAGTATTCTTGAATCATGAGTTGATCTTTCCCACCCAGTAAGAACGTATATGAATTTCAAATCAAATTAAGTTACAAGAGGCTAATACATTTTGAGATATGATTCCTTTATGATTACGATAACTGTATGCATTGCTTTCGGACACTGATGTTGGGATATGTGTGGTATCAATAGTTCCAATTAATACAATCTTGAAAGAGTGTTATTAAGTTTATCTTTTGGAATAAATTAGGAGATACAAAACAAAAATTAGAAAATAAAGACCATACGTACCTTCAAGTAAGGATAAAACCTCATACTTTTCCTTATTTTAGATGGCACTGCTAGTCCAAACTCGAACATCATTTCCGGTGCTATTGTGTTCAAGGCCTTCAAAACTTTTTTAAATTTCTACTAATAGTCTAATGTGATGGGCCAAATGTATCACGTATTAGACAATATCTATTATTGTGGCCGACAATGATAAAAGATGTTGCAAGCATTTCTTCTACGCAAATGAATCTTGTATCTCATAAGAGTGTTTTGTCTCTTTCAATACTTTATATGTATAATTGCATCCTTACATAGTAATTTGTCATCGATTTAAAGGATGTTCAATAGGTTGTCTAGTTGTGATTATAAACTCCTTTAGTACGTAGACTACATCTTAAACTGCCATCAATAAATACCCAATAATTTCATAAAGTTCTTCTTCCTCAATTTCTTCATCATCAGCTTCTTCTTCAGTTTGTTCTTCTTCCTTTTATTCCATTTCCATTTTGTCCTTCTCTTCGTCCACTTACATTTATTCTCCCCTTCTTCTTCCACTTCCATTTTGAGACATTATATAGAATATCCCAACCAAATAAATAAAATCATAGGCAAGTTAACAAACAAAGAACCATATATATAATACCAATCAGGAGCAAGTTAACAAACAATTATTTACACGGGAATTGGCTGATTTGTTTAACATGGGAATTGGCTGATTTGTTTAACAAGAAATGCTAAGGAGATTATCTCAAAAGTGAGACTCTACATCAATTTTCTGTCACCTTATACTTTTGGTATAATATTTTATAATATTGGCACATCTTGACGTTAAACTATGAAGTGACACAAACTCTATAAAAAATCTCACTTTGAAATAATCTCTCTCAGCATCTTTTTGTTTAATAGTTTAACTCTCTAAGTTTCATTCATCCCAAAACTATGCATTTAATTGGATCGATATTTTATTATTTAGAAGGAGAATGTGGTAACGATTGTTTAGGGTTTAGTAGTTTATGTGGTTTGAAAAAAGAGACGTCAGATTGTCAGAATTTATTGGTGCAGGGCAGAGGATTCAATTTCCAATGAGTAAAATTTTAAACAGGGAGATTGTTTCGGTGATTTTCTCTCACGATGATATGTTTAATTTGTGCTTTTCTTCAAATCGCAGTGATTCGACCACACTCCCCTCTTCTCACGGGAGCCCAAGGATGCAATGCCAATATAATGCAACCAAGAAAGGAACTTCTGTGTATACATATTGTTTCCAAGCACACTCATATATTCTCACCAAGTAAAAGAATTTTTTTTCAATATCAATGGTTTTCTACTATTTAGTGGAAACGTTTAGAGAAATTGCAACTAAGTCTTAAGCAAGGTTGTCGTATGAAACAATGCACTTATAACGCACATGAAACTCTTAAATATGAGTACGATGAGCCATGCGGCAGCCTTACCCAAGATTTTCTCTTGTTTTAATAAGTAAGCTTATCACATCAGCACAATGACATGGACTTCATGATATGGTCCATAGAGAGAATGGCTAAAGTTTTTGTTGTGGGAGAACTTGTTCTTATTTGTATTCACACACACCTAAGGAGGCAGATTGTTTGCCCTCCTGTTTGGGTACCCTTTCTATCCCCTCCTATTTTGTGCGGTCACGGTTAAGTCACGTCAACATTTTATATTGATTTTTTTATAGAGATAATAAGACAAAAAACAATAGGAATATAAAATGTTGACGTGACTTAATCATGACCGCAGATGGGAAGGGCACCCAAACAGGAGGGCAAACAATCTGCCTCCCACACCTAAACAGTGTTATCAGCACATTTTGAAGATACAAAGTCATATAATATGTTTGCAAATTTAAGTGCATAATAATTTTTTAAAATACCAATAACAATTTTATCATCTTACTAATATATGCATGATACGTGATATAAAACATATAATGCATTACGTATTACGTATTACAAATATTTAGTAAAAATTTAATTAAGCCATAATTAAGTTAATCAGGGTATAGTTGCCAACCTAGCTAATAGCTATCATCGTGTCATGAGAACTTTGATTGGAAGCACACGCTTCTTAGGAATTGTCATGCATAGTCTCGAACAAAAATATCTCTAGCCACAATTTTTGAGGCACATAAATTGCGAGCGGTTGCTTGGTTGATTGATTTTGATTAATCCGCTTGCATCAAAAGTCACTGGAGGAGTGAGACGTGAGGTCACTCTCACTCACACTTGCACTACTTGGAGGGTCGATCGATCACATAAACTCTATGGATTTTCAGTTGAATTTTCTGCAGCAAACAAAATTGAAAAATTGATACATCGATAAATCGGGTCATATATATATATATATATATATATATAGAGAGAGAGAGAGAGAGAGAGAGAGAGAGAGAGAGTAGAATAGGAGGCGGAGGAGGAGGAGGAGGACAGGGAATGGGGGTATAGGCCGGTGGGTGGGCCTTGTTGCCGTTTGGATGATCTGATTGGGCGACTGGACTTTCTGAATTGACACGAAAGAGGGTCAGGCTTCTAAACGACAGCAAAAGCATCGCCTTCATTTTACTGCCAAAAATGCTGCCGATGGACGGATCCCTTTCTCCTAATCAATTAAGTTTGGAGATCCAAACTGTTGAAATTTATTCTAACGATTATAAATAAGAGCTTACTTTAAAAGTTATAATAACTTTAGCTGTTGAATCCTTTTCCCCATCAACAACGTTGCTCCTCCAAAGTCTTATCTCAAATTACTTCTCTACATAAGGAAAAAAAAGGAGTTATGTCGTGAGTGTGAATTGTTGTCAACCGTGTAATTCACTTTCATCTATGGTAGTGCTAGTATGGTAGTACTTGTGATAGCCAATTAGAAGATTATTTTTATGCTTGTTTCATACAAATTATCATTAATTAATTGAATTGGTCACTAAAAAAATGTATCCATGTGATAAGTCCTGTACTTGTTCTTGTTTGTTAATGCAATCACTATCACTTCTTGTAAAAAAAAAAAAAAAAAAAAAACTCACTTCTATCTACTAATGGGATGGGATGTTACTCTACTTTAAAATGATCATCACACCTTTAGTTATAAAATTTACTAGATCTTGTTATCCTTAAACAAAGAGATTTTTTCCGGTTTACTAATAGTCTTTTAGTTTTAGTCACTTCGTTACGTACTTTGATTTTCTCAAGACTCAAGTAGCATGGCGTCATATTTTAATGAATTTCCCTAGCTTAAAAGAAAATGAAACCCTCATTAAATAAGGTCATTCTGCTATGAGTATTATTGATTGAGTGGCTATCGTCAAGTTTTCTTGTAGTGTTATGAAATTGTATGATCGATAGTTGAGCGGTATGTGAATAAATAATTGAGTTGCTTATGAAAGAAAGAAAGATATATTTATGAATATATAAGCATGTATAATTACAAGCTAGGTCAACGGGTTTGTGAGGTTGAAAGGCAAAATTATACGTGCCTGATGGATGGGGGCCGGGAGACGTAGCAAATGAGCATCTCACTGGGTTTCCACAAATAGATGGAAGGAGACAGAAATGCCTTCAATTATCAGTTATCGAAAGTGCATCATTATTATTACTATACATGCATATTTAATTTATCAAAAAAATATAAGCCGGTTACCTCTGTGTTGTGCATGCAACTATCACTCGTATAGCTTTCACTCACTGTCTTGTTGAGTTGTGCGCAATTGACTAGCGTTATCGTCGTTTTCTATGAATGCTTTTGCATTTTATGTTTATTAATCTTGAAGATATATATCGATATAGATAAATAGACAGATATATGGAGTAGGAAAATAGGAGAAACAGTATAGTGAAGGTAGGGTGTGCTGGCTGGGTGGCTCAGTATCAGATGATGAGAGATCGAGAGAGAGCTAGTGATGAGATAGCTACCTTGTGCTAGGTTGTGGCTTGCGGTGAATATGACACACACATTTCCAACCCAGTTATCTGACATCATCTTCCCCCTTTTCGGTGCTCGGTGCACCACTTCTTGCCAACAGAGACATTTTGTGTGTGCCCTAACTCTCTTCACTGAGTCCTTATAATACACATCAGTTAATGTATCTATAAAATGAATTCTAAGTGGTTTAGATTCACCATTTATATATATTTTTTTGGATGTTTCAATTTTCAACGCAATATTCAATCGTTAAATTCTGCATCGTGTGTCATACTTTACTGTACTCATAAATTTGTGCACCTTCACATGCCATGATATGAATAAGCAAATAATTTACTTTTTAAGGTTAAATATTAGTAAATATAAAACGTATTACAAGATGGATAATGCTATTCATACACTCTTTTTTACCTCCCACGCACCTTTGTTAATTTTTGTTTCTTAATCTTCTTCAATTCATTCGATTCGATGGCAGAAAATTACAAGAGGTGTGTGAGAGGTAAATATTTGTGTGGATAGCACCACCCTTAAAAGATGAGTAGATGAACATCATCCATTAAGCAAGTGATTCATCGTACTAAAAATATATATTGTGTGTTCTCTCTTTTAAAATTTTAACAATTAATCAGAAATTTTATACAATTTATATATCTAAACCTTTTGTTAGGCATGTTGTTGGTAAGTAATAAGCTACTTGTAGATGAGAATGAACTTCGTTCTCAATGATAAGTTAGGCATAAGAATGTATATTAGATACTCGTAGTTTACAATTACAATGCAACTCCAATTGCACAAAGTATGTATGGTTCCTTTTTGCCTAGGTTTGCATTAAACAAAGACTGAAGATCGTAGAGGATTAGTTAATTCATCTTTTTTTTTCTTTTTCCAAAGGATTAATTAAAAATTAAGAAACTAGAAAATGATAAAGAGATGAGGGAAACTGGGAAAGACACAGGTGTTGAACAGTGACAGTAGAAGCGTCTGTGCTAGGGAATATCTTGGTTCTTATTGGTTGGATTGTGAGTAGGTCCCTCGTCACACACATCAGAAACCCTAGTGGGCCATCTTTATTGGGTGGTGAGCGGCAGCTACCTAGTGTGTAAGCAATATAACATATATATCATAGCCACTAGATATATATACACACACACACACATATACATATATATATATATATATGCATATAACGATCATGGAGGCACATGACCAGTATACTCTCAGTGGCATCAAATTTATAAAATACTCTGCTTTGCATGAGTTGGTAAAAACCCTAGAGCGCAGTACGGACGTATAGCACTTAGCTAGAGTAGTGTTGTTTCTTGTTTAAATTGGTGGATGTACATTGTGACCAAGGTGATCCTAAAAATATTCGAAGCTCAGAAAATATACATGTAAAGGTCTTCTGAGAACCTTACGAATGTTTGGGACGGATTCTTTTTGTGTCCACCAAATTTTTGATGTAATACTTGTCAGACATATCTCAACAGGTTGCGTCGACATCACTCGACAAATTCACTCAATACACTCATCAGATTGCTTTGGCATATGTCGATATCACTCATCACATTCCGCAACATGGTTTGATTAACAACTACAACAAGCCGACCAAATTTTCGAAGAAATTCCTTAATTAGTGAAAAACTGAATTTTTTTTTGCATGCTTCGCGCTCTGTTTCGATCTAGAAAACTTGGCCCTTTTAATTCTGGGACTCCCTACAATCCTGAATCTGCCATAAAGGGGTCTTTTGATAGCTTTAAATAAATAAATTATTGCCATTTTAGTTGATAGCTTGCTTGCAGCATGACTTCCCATTCCAGCCCAAGGTTATTTCTATTAGTAGCCAATCACTACATTTCTTATCTAATTCTTTTCTTGATCACAAAGTTTCGCATCATAAAATGAAAAGTGCTCAATCGAACAACTAACATATAAAATCACCGTAAACATATTTACTGTTACTATCTTAAAGAAAGAAAGAAAAACTTAGGCTGCACTGCATCGACGTAGACGTCTTGTATATTCTCACAACTACCCATCACGTACGTTATTGCTCGTATGATGAGTGTTTACTGGAGAGATGAGTATACGTCCTACTCGCTAAAGAGTGCAAGATGAGACAAATTAAGGGTTTAATTCTGTAAGCTAATGAAGAGACTAAGATTCTATGCCTTGTACAAACGATGAGATAGGATCCTCTTTGTGAGGATCTCAAGGATCCTTTAATCCTGTCCGTTCATCGTACATCGTGTGGTCATTTTTCTTAGGTACTGTTTGTGTTCAATTTAAAATGATTTCTGATCGCATAATATATGATGAAAATATAGGATTAAAGGATCTTCGGGATTCTCAAAAAAAGAATCCGGCAAGGATCTTATCTCCAAAACCATAGAGCTGGATAGCCCAAAAATTATATTCTATTGTCGTTCAACTTCTTATCCTACAAGAACATGTTAATGAACATGAGAAGTAATTTATACCGAACTTTTTCTTCCTCCAACTGTTGTATACCAGTCCATTATGGCTTTTTTCTTTTTTGCATTATTTTTCTGACATATATAATTCAGTAGATAACATATATAATTGTTGAATTTTTTTAGATTAACTTTTTCTTTGTGGATGGATTTGAAAAGTGCATGTGGCAATAGCATTTTGTGGTACTTTTAACTTTTCTCATGTATTTTAAGATTTCTTTTCAACCAATATGTGAGAACCATCACATTACAAGGAATAAAAGTTATTTTATTCATCCCATGATCCTGAAAGGGAAAGAAACCAGAAAAAGAAAAAACGAAAAAAATACAGAAAAATAGAAAAATATCAACTATATGGGACGCGCGGTAACACCTCAAATATGGGAAAGGAGCACAGAAAGCATTCAAAACTGCCACTTTTGCAGATCGTAAGATTTTAACCTTGCCAAAGATCACACTGATCTCCATAAAGGTATAAGCAACCGCAAAGCAACTCTAAAGTTGAGCAGAAACAATAACATATCATTTAACAAACCCAAAATATAAAATGGGGATGAAGAAGAAAGTTGGGGTTGGGTGAATTGAAAGTAGCTGTTTGTGGTGTCCAAATCAGCATAGAGAGTAGGGTTGGCGAGACGTGAGAAAGAGACTGTAAGGGCGTGTACTACTGATTTATGCCAATGTCCTTAATTACGTAATGCATTAGGGTTAGGCAGGGTAAGTTTTGGCTTGATTTGTTCCTCTGTTCTTACGTAACACATCATGAGAGAGACCACAACGAAGAGTATACACATTATTGCCTCTGTCCTAAACCGTAAATTAATCTAGTACAACTCGTGAAGAGAGAAAAAAATACAAAACGTATACATACACACTGTTGCAAGTAAGTAATTTAGCTAGATTTGGTAGCTGATATATATAAGTATTAATTATAAGTAGCAGCCGCTGCCTTGCTGTATACCAACACATTTAACTATAAGTTTGCCAAAAAGGGAAAACATTAGTGCATGCCCATATAGGATGTAACTCATCTCACACTCAAAGAAAACAAAAAAGGGACAGAAAGAAGGAAAAATATAAAGGTACGTGATATATGGGAAGGAGTTGCAGATGGGTCTTTGTAAAGGCAGCTACTTGTCTCACACGCACAGCTCAAATTTCCAATCTCTATATATATTTTCATCTAGTTAAAATCCATTTTAATTTTGGAAAACCATGTTACGTTGTATTAAATTCTATAAGCATTAGATGATCTGAATTGATTTAGATTATTACTTTTATTGTGATCCCGTGAATTCAGACCATGCAATGCTCATAATATGTAATGCTACATAGCATGAAAGTAGAACTCTAAATTCTATAACAAACACTTCAAACAAAAGTAGAAGAAGAATAACCAATTTTATCATCTAGAAAAAGTAGCTAAATATAATTAAAAAACAAGTGAATATTTTTTTCAATTAGTTCAGAGATTATATATAGTTCGAACTTTCCTACCTTGGAAAATTTGTGGGATCATAGTGTGCTGTAGTTTACCAAAATTGTCACACAAAAGATGCAAAAAACAGAACCACTTGGAAGAGACCCACACGCATGCCATATCCCATGTGGGGGGCATTTGTGCACATGGTCGTGAGACATTCTTGTCCAAAATCCACTGTTGCTGACCTTTCCTGCATTCCTAATTTATGCACTACTCATTCGAAAATGTGAACCCATTAATCCTCATGGCCTTTGAATAATTTTTTAAAGAATTTTCCTAAGATGAGTCGTATACGCACTCATATAGATAATCTAATAGTTTATAAGATGTGAGTACATAAATATAACAATTCAAAATTATTTATGCATGCATGAGCGACTGATGATAACACAATCTTATAATCATCTTATTCCATCAGCAAAGCCAAGCACAACTCTTGCAAGGCTGCTTCTTCAGCGTATAAGTTGGACTTGACTGCTTTTAATAATCAAGGTCAAGACTAAAACTCCGTTTTTGAAGGAGGAAAACAAGTGAACAAAACTCTCATAGGGACCCTCTAAATACTGTTATGTTTGACCTAATATAAAAGGGTCTCTGCATGAGGATTGTGCCACGTTGTGGAGAATACTTAACAAGTACTAAAATTTATATTGCAGTGTAATGCTATACTTGCCAAATTTTCTAAATCGTATTTGTACCATCTCTCAAATAGAAGTAAAACTCGACAACACATGTGAATTTCATCTCTATTAGTGAAACATTACAAATCTAGTATTGAAAATATGGTTTTGTGCATATTGCAATATGGAGCGTAGCAAATTGGGTCCTAGCCACGTGGAAAACTGGGTAGGCCAGAGGAAGAGCTAGGTGAAGGGATCTGCTTTCTTTTGACAAAGTAAACACAGATATATGTTGTTTGCAAGGTTTGGATTTTGATTCCTTAATTGATGCAAGAATGACAGGCGTGTACTAAGCAACATTTTCAAACCCTCGTTGCATGAGTATAGATTGTTCTTGAGTACTTTACTCGATTTAGTATCCCGCAAGCCTTAATGGTGGCCCAACTTAATTGGCTTTGTGATTAGCCTGTCTCTTTAGGAGAATGTTACACATCTTACACATGAATCAAGCTATTATTTGCTTTGTTCACATAGATTAATTAATTGTCACCCTGAATAATGTTGTACCTAAATCGAAATGAGGTCAAATATAAAGTAATTAGTCAACTCAATCATTTCAATAATCACTAATTAAGAATAAAACATTATCTTTGGATGATGAAATGGAAACAAGAATCCGGAAAAGTTGCTTTTCGAGACATATGGAGGCGTTCGTCCACAAAGAATTGCAGAATGATGAGAGTAGATTTGGTTCGATATGGGGGGTCAAGTTTTCTTGAGAATTATATTTGATTGGACTGTTTTTGAATAAGAACTAATTAATTATATTGGTGAGTACACATTAATATTATTTTTGTTGAATTAATTAAAATCCAACAATGCAAAAAGCTCACCACTACCACTTCCACCAGAACATGGCAAATTAACAAAGTCAAAAACATGTTTCTTCACTTTTTGGAGTGATTCTCGGTTTTACTTGTACAAGATCTTGAACAATATCTGATGTTTAATATTGCATGCATGCTCTCTAAAAACTTACTGCATTCTTTGTTAAGTTGTTAAACAGATGTTTTGTTTTCTTTATTACAACGGAGGGTTTCGAATCCTGGATATCTGTAGCCTTAAAACCATGATCCTACTCACGTTCACTAGCTAATTTCAATGGCTTAAAAACAGATGTTTTGTTTGGTTTGAGGGCAGCACTTCAAAACCCTAGACTACTATATCGCATAAATAACAGTTTAGAAGATTGAAAAAACACTTCACTCTACACTAAACCAGCAGAATGCTTAACCAGTTCAGGTTCAACTCCAAGCTGTAGTAGTAGGCGTCAAAAGTCACGTCGAACAAGTTCACATCAGGAAGCAGTCAAGGTAAACAACTCATAAGATACAGCTTATAAATATTACATAACAGTAGTTGGACAACAATAGTATTTCAAGAGTAACTGACAGGAGATTTTGTTGTGAAACCCGATATACACTGTATTGTATCTTAAAGTATACCGTGTGCCAAAACAGAAACCAGTCTACTGTTCAAGAGTCAAGACTGACCGGTTCAAAGTAACTGACAGCTACGTTAAATGCAATGGGAAACGAAATAGAAATATTGACAATTAATGGAATGTTTTGAGAGAAATGATTGCTAAATCCTCAAAAGGGATACTTCACATGAAATATCCAGAGCGTGTGCGGCATATTCTCAAATTTTCTAGAGTGATTAGTGCTGAAAGAGCAGAATTAGGAGTGGGGTTAACGATGACGTACACAAGAAATTATCACTATGGATATCAAATCATGTCAAATCGATGTTTTGTTGACCAGAAACACCAATATTTTCCCCACACCAGGGACATGATCAAGCTTAACTATCTGCTGAGACTGGTGTTAAATGGATTAAGGGCCAGGTTCATGAGCTGAGCCCATAACTCCACACCAAAACCTAGCCCATAAAACACAGAGCTACTTTTGTTACAAGGTCCGGTCCATAAGCCCATAACAACTTCAAAGTTTGCGGACCGTAATCCATTCTTTCATTAAACCCATACTTGGTTGTTCTTGATCAGAGAGAAAGCTGAAGCTGAAGCTGCCTGGCCGACAATGGCGACTCAACCCAGGAGAAGGAAAGCCGATGAACCACCGTCTTTCAGGTGATCACTAATCAAAACCCAGTTTGGTGATTTATTTATTTTACATATTTTTTGTTTTAAATTTTGGATATTTTACCTTTTTATTTACTTGTTGAAAAGAGCTATCTGGGTGCCTTGGGTGGTAAATTAATATGGTAAATTATTTTGGTTGGGTGAAAAGACATGAAATTTGAAATATTTTGCTGTCAAATAGTCGAAGTAAGAACGAAAGATATTATCTTTCTCTGAGATTATGGCAAGAGGTTGATGACAATCCAATCCAGTGTAGGCTGTGTAGCAGTAGGCGGTAGCGTCGTGTTCTTTGCAATTTGGATGGCGTTTTAGGAAATGATGGCTAACTAGGCACCGCCTCCCTCCGCAATACGGCAAAACCAATCGTTTTTACATTTGACATTAGTTTGCGTTGCAGTTTCGGGTAAGGCCAGTTGGTGGGCACTGGGTTCAATTTCGAATTCTCTTAGTCGATTAAAATAGTTTAAAATATTGAATACTCAAAACTCATATTCTATAATTACAAGTTTTGGCGTTAGATGGAAGATTTGGCACAAAACTGAGTGCAGTGGCCTTCTAGGATTATACCGCCGACCACCACTTAGTGGGGTAAGGCTTGGTTGTTGGTGTAACTACAAGCCCCTTTAACAAATAATTGAGTAATGAAAATGATGAAAGCCCTTCATTTAATTATAGGTGATTTTCACTCCCGTTTTCTCATTCTGCACTCCTCCCGTTGATTCTTTATCTTGATTCTCCTTCAGTTTATTCAATCCAACTGCTAGAAAAAAATTGAGTGCATGGGGGATAAATTGGAAGTATGAAAATCATCTCCCAAACTATACGTTTTTGACTGGTAGTGAAGAAATTGTTTAGTTCTTAACTGGACCGACCGGTCTTGTTTATGTAAATGTATAGTGGGGTTAACGTGCCTGCACCGGTTGAGAAGAAGAGCAGAGTTGAAACTTCAGTAACAACTGTAAGAAGTTTTTACTCATCGGTCTCCTTGCCTGCGTTTTTTCATAACTAGTCGATTTGAGGGGAAAATGCTATATGTTTTTAGGTTCCGGAAGCTCAAACTATAAGTGCTGGAGGACATTTGAGGATTCAGCAGGCCAAAAATGCAGCAGTAGCACAAGCGCAAAAAGATGGTGCGACCGGAAGCTTTAGAATCTTTGATTCGCCCTTCGGGAATTATCTTGTTCCTGTAATTCCCACTGCCAAGGAACTAGCTGACTAGCTAGTTTCTTATGCAATCACATATACTCTAGCTAATTGATTGATTCTGTACAGGAAATGTGTCTATCTATAATTCATGTTTTTTGCAGGTTTTCATTACCAATTGGTTGTCATACATTGGAGAAAATCTGCCTCGTAAGTCTGTAAACAGTTGTATGTCCAATTGTGGGTCTCTCTCTCATCACATCGAGTTTCGTTGTTGTTTTTGATCCTCCTATTGCATTGGTTTGTTCTTGTTCTTGAGGTTAAGCGCCGTGATGTCTTGCTTTTTCCGCTGTTGATTGTGTCTATCAACAAGAACTTCTGCAAAATCTGCATTTCAATTGCATTTTTGCTTAAACTATAAATTTCTAATGTATAAGTAGTCAATTCTTGAGTTTAGAAATGAATTAACTTATTAGGATAGTGTTGATCCTAAAAATTATAAAACCTACGTGGCGCACAGGCCGAGTAACTAATGAGCTAACTACGTCTTTCGGTTGAATGCGGGGCGTGCCAACTCGTCAGTCGAGCTCGGCCGAGGAGGAAAATTTGTTGATGTTGCGTTGATGCTGACTTCTTGATATTGCAATAGCGGCCGAGGAAGGAACAAGTCTCGGCCTTTGGGTTCTTGAGCCTAAAGACAAGACTGCTAGTTCTGCGAAGTTCAATATCAAATTCGGCTTTCAATGTGCCGAATATAATAACCTGGTAACACTTCACTTCGTCGAGAAGTCTAATGAAATGACCTTTGCCAATAAGGATTCGAAAATCCTTCTCGACCGAGGATAGATAACCAGTCGGCCTCGGGGCAGTGCTGTTTATCCAAACTGAAAGAGCTCCGATAACGGCTGATTCTACGGCAACAGTGTTGTTTATCCAAACTAAAGGTGTTCGTCGGTTGTCTTCACAGTGCTGTTTATCCAAACTGAAAGTGCTCCGATAACGGCTGATTCTACGGCAACAGTGTTGTTTATCCAAACTAAAGGTGTTCGTCGGTTGTCTTCACAGTGCTGTTTATCCAAACTGAAGATGTGTCGGTGGAAAAAGAAAATAAAAAATCTCAAGATGTTTTAGAGGTTTTGCACATGGCAGTTATGTGTTGAATTGGAGCTCCCTTTTTCCGTTGTCATTGCATCTGTATTTATAGGACTGAAGTACTTGCTTTGCACGGTCAGATAATGTTGCAGAGTTTAATTGCAACTCTAATTCCTGAAGTTGATTCGCATCAGAAACCAGGGCATATCCTTCAAACTGAGCCGTGGGATTTGTTCTAAGACTTTTCAAACCTAATAAAAGTCCATCTAGGCTTATCACATCACATTTGTAGCCCACCTAGGCTTCTCATAAAAACCCATCAGTAGCCATGCTTTATCTGATCATCAAAACATTATAGAAAAAGGGATAGCCTACTTTGGTTCCTTGTGTCATCATTATCTAAGACCATGATTTTCCTTTATCCTATTATTCCATGTGGTTCTGCATGCGAATCCATTCAAATGTGGAACTGTGCAACTGACTAGATATCAAGCTGCATCCATCACCTAACTTTATTAGGTTTCCTATTCACCATTATCTTCGACTTGCAGATCCATGTTAAGCCACGTGAAATGTCCAGGAATCTGTACAATTGATTTTGCATAAGAAAATTAAGATAATTTATTAAAAGATAATTATTATGATTAAGAACCATAATATTATCTCTTAACAATAGCAAATTATCCTAACTTTCTTATTCGACAATTAAGAACCATGCTTACTCAACAGCCTCGATCGCTTGGGCCAATGGTATAAAATCAGGTCCAAACAGATAGTAAGGGCGTGAGTCGGACGAGATTAACGTTGACTTGTTAAAAATGTGGATATTCATCAATATAATTGATATTCTTATTCACATGCAGTTGATATGGTTGTCGATATGTCATTGATAAACTTGATGAAATTTTTTCAAAATGTGCGAAAGAAGAAAAAGAAGGGTGGAATATATTCATTAAAAGAAGAAAATAAAAGAAATTAAGCTATTTTGATGAACATAGCATAACATTCCATCAAGAATCGAATAAAAGAGCAGATGAAGTTGTCAACCCCATCCCATTTCTCTACTTTAAGTCTTTGAGCTTTGAACATTGAGATTTAGAGAATCCCTATCCTCTAATAACATCTACGAAAAACAAAAACGAAGAAGTGATGATTTTTACACTTTTATTTTAATATATTTAAATCACAACCAAGAGAAAAGAAAAAAAAATTAAAAAAATGCAAAAAACAAAAAAACAAAAAACGAGAACGTAAAAATCACTTTGTGTAACAAAAAATATACCCTTAACGCAGGCATGGCCATGTCCTGCCTGAATTGATTTTGCCTTTGTTCTTTAATTATAACTAATGTTTTGTTTGGTTAAGAACAAGTTGTTTTTTAATGTAGGACCACTTTTCGAAATTCCATCTTTTGATGGAACTGAAATGGAACTTCCGCGGAGGGGCAAGTACCAAATGAGTGCATTTTTGCTGATCGTCTTCAAGTGGTGGTAATGTTCATCATTCTATTTATCATCGTTGAATAAGTTTGAATTTTGAGATTTATGCCTATCCACTATGTAAATTTCGAAATTCAAATTCATATAACGATGATAATTAGTGGGTGGAGGTCCATTTGAAGAATTTTGGCTGAATAGGACTGGACTGGCTCAAAACTCAAAGTAGTCACTTGAACCTTATAATCCTCTATTAACACCTAGAGTTGCATGATCTTCTTCTCCACTTGCCACAGTTTGAAGTTAATCTTGAATCCAATCTTACGTTTGTGTGTGGAAAAAACCTTCCCACAATCATGATATAGAATATTTGGTATCGGCGCAGTCTGGTTAGCGCATCTATTTTGAGTACAAAGAGCTATAAGTTCGAACTCTGTCACCTTAATATGACGATAGAAAATAATGACGATGCATATGTGATGTCTGAGGTCAATGGCAAGCTCTGGTGGTGATGGAGGAGAACCATATGGATCATTTGGATCTTGACCTCCATAAGGACCATAACCACCCATCGGGGCTTCTAAACTACTATTGTACATCCCAGAAGAACCATAAAGCCCGCCACCACCACACCCTCCCCTATGCATGCTTTGCCATACATCCCCCACCGTACGTATAATCCTCCACTTCCACCATATGAACCATATATTCCAGACACCATGGTTGGTGCTGCTTCCATAGTTCTGCTCCCAAGGCCTCGAGGGAACCAGCCTAGCAAGAGCATTTCTATTAACAGCGGTATTTCTATCAGAACTTGGAACTATTTCTCCAGGTTTAACGGTACCCTAAGCCTCAACTACGTCACTTGTGCTTCCAGCTGACGGGGGTTTAAAAGGTACAGGACCAGATGAGGAACCTGCTCTCTCCCACGGTTTTCAGGGTTCGACTCCATCGGAAATGCAGAAACACGTCATGCGACAGAGGAAGCTTATCCCTTTTGAGGGTTCGACTCCATCGGAAAGGCAGAAACTCGTCATGCGATAGAGGAAACTTATCCTTCTAATTCTTGATAGGGATGGAATTAGATAAATTTTCTTAATAAGTAACTACTTATTAGTAGGAGCATACATTTTGTGTGTGAACAAAATAGGTATATGATTGTTATTTTCTAAAAAATGAGGGTAAAATAGAAAAAAAATAGGAATATGATTGTCATTTTGTCAAAAGGTACTGTTCACATCCTCCCACATTATCCTCAAACGCAACTATTTCAGTTCATTCAAACTATCCAAAAAACATTATGATTTCACTTACGTGTATGAAAAAATGATGATGATACGATTTCTCTTAATAAGTGCATATTTTTTATCTTATGTAAATATTTTGATATAAAATTACTATTTTGCCCTCTTATGTAAATCTTGTATATCAAAAGTGATAGCAAAATAAGAAAAAAGAGGAAAAAGTTCAAAAGATACAAAATTACTATTTTTCCCTCCTTATGTCAACGTTGTGTATTAAAAAACGAAGGCAAAATTGAAAGAAAATGAAGTAAAAAGTTAACAAGTCCTCTTCTCTTAATAGAATAGAAGATTTATATTTTAGATTTAAGTTGGACGCAATTTTTCTACTTCAACATATTTTGAGTTAGTGAATTGTTCAGCCCAATCAATTTTAGAGACCAAACAAGATCTCTGTTATTTCTGTTTGTTGACGTGGTGAAACATCTGTTACGTTGTTTACGATTAATTGATCATGTTATTTAGAAGAAAGAAAAATAAACATATCGTTTAATTTATCGTGTTAAGAGAAAAAAAAAAAATGAACATCCCTTCTGTGTCACGATCATAAGAAATTTCTTCTCGTCTAAAGTAAAAAACAGTGCAATTAAAAGATTCGAAGGGACAACTCAAAAGCAACTTGTGGACCATAGTCAAATTTGGAGACTTTAATAGTTGTGAATATAATAATCATCCCATATAGCATGCGTCGTTATCCTTTGTACTTTATGAGATGGCGCCATGGCGGATCCCTATTTCATAAAATATATTTTGCTTTATCCTTTTTGCTGCAGTTGTTTATTTGATGAAAATATTGTGGATCCAAAATTTCTAGGTGGAAGAATTAAAAGAGTTATAGATTATCTGCTTTCAGATATTCTATGGATTATTAAATTTTCCAGACAAATGATGTTTGACATGGCACCATGTTTCATACTTTCATAAACTATTGGAGAGGTTGATTTCATTGTATACTACACAAGGGAAAGTCCACTTTCCTTATCTCTTAAACTATTCCTACCTTTTTTTTTTTTTAATTTTTCTTATAAATAACACTTTTAAAAAAATCGATTTAAATTTGATATTATCTACATCACATTAAGGAGTAAGAAAGTAGGCTGAATCTCATAATTAGCTAGCCATAATAATTTGGTTCGAATTTGTCTTTGACGAAAATCGAAACGAATACCTCTCACTTATAAATGAAGAATAAAGTATAATGTTAAGTGATTTTATAATGTAACACTTAAAAATATTTTCATTTCACAAATTTAATGTTATGCAATAAAGATTTGATTCGGTTGTAAAGCTATATTCTAAAAGAGGAAGGAGTTGAAGACAAGATCTATATACTCTACAAGAGCAATACGAGAGCAATGGTTGCAAGTGATTATTAGAGAAAACCACTCATACACGTATTTCAAGTCATAAATGTTTTTTTGTTGTTCTCATAATCATTCAGAGACATGTTAGAATCACTTTTTGAGAGAAGGCCACTCGTAAAAAGCACATATAGTCATGCACTCAACCATAAATGAATATGACATTCTCATAAACACTTATGACGAGACAGATCAAAATCACTCGTTGAGATAAAAACAACTCGTCAAAAACATATGCACTCCTAGCAATAAAGTGGATACGAATTCTCAGAATAACTCAAGACGAGATAAGTTGAAAACTCACTTAAAATAAAACTACTCGTTAGAAACTTAGAAGCACATATGTTTCAGCCAAAGTGATTATCGTATTCTTATAATCACTTAAGATGAGACATTAAACAAATTAAACTGAGCTACAAGCTCATCGGCTAGCATATTATTTGAGGAAAACTAATGAAAATGACTTGAAAATTTTGAGTTTTAACGATAATGACAAAATAAAGGGTAAAATAAATACTATCAGGATTGAAGTATAAAAATATGATTTTTCATTAAAATGAACAGTATCAAAAACTTTTCGTTAAAATTCCTATTACATTTTTGGTTCGAAGCTACAACATGTCAACATGTAAGCATGGGAATGAGGGAGAACCTCACACGTATCCTTCCTTAATCTGAATGCTCCAAAAATACCAAACCACCTCAAGATATCGTGTTCGTCCATATAACAGAGTCGCAGACAGCCTCGTGCTTCACACTTACAGGTCTATCTCGTAATTTTCATTCAAAACCATGTTCACTTTTCCTCCAAAAAAAAAGGGCAATTCATTTTTGACGCCAACAAGATATCTTTTTATTTTCCGAGAAAGTGCGAGAAAATCCCCAAGAAAATTTAATAACACTGAAAAGGGGCTAATTTTCCGAGAAAAAAAATAGGGCCAAGAAAATCATAAAAGCACTTTCTATCTCCGAGAAAATTGAAAAATACAGCTTAATTTCCCGAGAAATTAGGCCGCAAATTGGAATTCCTTGATTAACAATTTTCCATTCGTATCCCTCCCCAAAAGTCCTATATAAAGCTTAGGGCTTTTTTCGGATTTTCCTAAAATTATATTTGAATTCTCTACTTCTCACTTTCTCTCCAGCTCTCTCTCTCTCTCTCTCTCTCTCTCTCTCACTTCCAAAACTTTCTCATTCATGCAAGCACGAGAATTTAAATAGGCCCATCAATCCCTGACCAGAAATTCGGGTTCTGGAGATTTCGAACTGAAAAACCCATCAAAGATTTAGTAATTTGAGCGGCTGTGGTGATGGGGAAGGTGGCGGTGGGGGCGGCGGTGGTGTGCGCGGCGGCGGTATGTGCGGCGGCGGCGCTGGTCGTTCGGCACCGCATGAAGAGCTCGGGGAGGTGGGCCCGGGCGATGGCGATTCTGAAAGAGTTCGAGGATAAGTGCGGGACCCCCATTGGGAAGCTGAGGCAGGTGGCTGACGCCATGACTGTCGAAATGCACGCTGGCCTCGCATCCGAGGGCGGCAGCAAGCTCAAGATGCTCATCAGCTACGTCGATAACCTCCCAACTGGGTATTTTTGCTTCTCTCACCCGCCCTTAATTGTTTTATTTTCGATTGGGATTGGAAAGACTCGTAATTTCAACTGGGATTGGGTTTTAAAATAGGACTTTTGGGTTCAATAATTTTGTCTTCTTTTTGAAATGATTTATTTGTCCCCTTTTGTTATTTATTTTTTTAGTTAAAAGGGTTAAAGGTCGAATTTTTATGTGCTTTCTGATTAATTAATACGATTTAGTTATGTTGATTTTTCATGCGGCTCCCATATGATTTTTCGCTTCGAAATCATTCCTTTAATATTTGATCTAACTGTAGATATTGAAGTCTGATTTGCTAAAATTGGCGGTTTCCTTATCCCATGTGTGCTTCCGATGAGGCTTTCATGGCTCTCTTATTAGTTTCCGCCTTTGGTATGTTCTTCATTTCATGTGGTGTGGGCTGTGCTATTTTAGTGGATTATAATGTTCTATGCTCTACGGATCAATGTGCTTCTAATCTTTCTAGAGTGTCATCGTACTGAAAAGAAATTGACATGCTATATTGCAAATGGAAAAAGAAATGCAATTTAAAGTCTACAAGCTTTAGAAGGAGCGTTAGAAATGAATATTTGATATACTGGGTAGATTATATTGGTGATTTGGGTTCGTAAACTGACTGAGTGGCTGACTATGTGTGAGCTATATTTGGTGTCCTTTTCCCCCCTTACTTACATGTTTGCCGAATTAGGCACGATTGTGTTAAAATTACGCCTTGCACTTGAATGTCTCTGGGGGATTATTGGATCCGTAGTACATTCCTTTTACTTTATCGTTTCAGGGATGAGAAAGGACTGTTTTATGCATTGGACCTTGGTGGGACAAACTTCCGTGTCCTGCGTGTACAGCTCGGTGGGAAAGAAAAACGCATTGTTAAACAAGAATCTCAGGAAGTTTCCATTCCACCGCATTTGATGACTGGAACTTCAGAAGTTAGTATTGTATTTCTTCAGGCAATCTAACAATCCTGCTTAGATTTGTTCGTACTTGGTGGTAATTTATCATGATGTGGTTTCAGGGATTATTTGATTTTATTGCTGAAACACTTGCGAAATTTGTTGCTACTGAAGGAGAGGGTTTACATCCTGCACCCGGTAGACAAAGGGAGCTGGGTTTTACCTTTTCGTTTCCTGTGCGGCAAACGTCAATTGCATCTGGGACTCTTATTAAGTGGACAAAAGGCTTCAGTATTGAGGACGCGGTACTTTGACAGCTCTTGCTATATTGATTTTTGTTTGCTAGTTAGTCATGTAAATCATGCCTGGAGGACACTGTACCTGATACCTTGGGCATTGGAGCCTTTATGTTGTCTTTTCTTAACATATGTTCTACCTAAAACATTATTTGCTACCCACTGGTTACCTAATGTGTTCTAATACAACAACAACAACAAAGCCTTTTCCCACTAAGTGGGGTTGGCTATATGAATCCTAGAACGCCATTGCGCTCGGTTCTGTGTCATGTCCTCCGTTAGATCCAAGTACTCTTAAGTCTTTTCTTAGAGTCTCTTCCAAAGTTTTCCTAGGTCTTCCTCTACCCCTTCGGCCTTGGACCTCTGTCCCGTAGTTGCATCTTCTAACCGGAGCATCAGTAGGCCTTCTTCGCATCTTCTAATAATAAAATTAATTTAGCAGCTCTGGACTAATCTATATCGTGTGGTGCCCCCTTGTGACAGTTTCCTTTTGCTAATATTGGTGCAGGTTGAGCAAGATGTTGTAGGAGAACTGACCAAATCAGTGGAAAAAATTGGACTTGATTTGCGTGTTACAGCTTTGGTAAGTCCAGTTTGGTGTCTAATTTCAGCAAGTCGGATGTTCCTGTTATGCTTTAAGGAGCTGATTTAAACCTTGGTGATTTATTACTTAATCATTTTGGACAATCCTAACTTGCCAGGCTGATGCAGGTCAATGATACAATTGGTACATTAGCAGGTGGTAGGTACCATAATCAGGATGTCATTGCTGCTGTGATATTGGGCACCGGAACGAACGCTGCTTATGTAGAACGAGCGCATGCCATTCCAAAATGGCATGGTCTTCTACCTAAATCAGGTGAAATGGTTAGTAATTGTAGAACTATGATTTGTTGCCTGATGCTAAGGTTTAGATCTATAGTTAGAACATTGCTAATTCTTTGTTATTTTTATAATAGGTTATCAACATGGAGTGGGGTAGCTTTCGCTCGTCACACATTCCACTGACAGAATACGATCAAGCACTTGATGCTGAGAGTTTAAACCCTGGAGAGCAAGTAAAGATATTTTCTTTTACTTGTTTTTGGCTTTTTGCATGTGAAGATGGCTTGATTGATATATCATATGGATTTTGTTTTTGTTTGCAGATATTCGAGAAGATCATTTCTGGCATGTATTTAGGGGACATTGTGCGCAGAGTATTGCTCAAGATGGCTGAAGAAGCTGACTTTTTTGGTGATGTTGTCCCGCCAAAACTGAAAATTCCGTTTGTCCTAAGGTATATTCCAACATTTTTTGTAGACGATATTTTTTTCAAACCTTGTTAGCTTGAAGTATGTCATTGGACGTGTTTGTGTGTTCCCGAATTTTAAGAGGATTTGTGTTTTGAGCGGACCTTTTTCTGTGAAATACTTGGGTGTACAATATATGGTCATACTTGCATAGTCAATAAAATTTATTGTAAGTATACCTATGATGCACTTGAAGTCTTGAACCAGTTTACAATTAAACTCTCTACAACCAGAAATCAAATCCGACCCATTATATGATTATCCCATTGATATTCTGGCAAGCGTTTCAAATTTTCATTTACGGCTTTTCTTCTTGTTCTTTGCTGCCTGCTATGAATTCTGTGTCTTGATGTCTTGGAGTTGTGTGAAACCCAGATTTTGTCCCAATTTGAAAATCTAACCACAAACTTGAAGCTTAAAAGTAGCCAGCCTTTCCATTTCGTTTGCGGATTAAATTCTGGGAATGTCTTGGATTCTGCATAGACAACTGTCAAGAGTAATTGGGCAGGTCTATTCCTGAATATCAAAATACACCATCGCAATGGAGCATCAGATAATGTGGTTAATTCCATCTGTTCGGAATGGCAAGTGACTTCCACATGGTCATAACGTCTGTTTTGCTTCTCAATGGTGCCTAGATTAAAACTTGATGCTTCTGCCATTGTGGATTACTTGCCAATTGTCGTTTTTTTTTTTGTTCAAACGGAGGTCTGTGTCTGAAAGTCTATGAAAAGGTTGATAATAAATTAAGTGTTTCACCTATTGCTTTTGCTTGGATTGTGCATTAACTTTGGAATAGCGTACAATTTTCTGAATCTTTATGGTGTTGTATTATTTGCAGGACTCCTGTCATGTCTGCCATGCATCATGACTCATCTCCGGATCTGAAAGTGGTCGGGAACAAACTCAAGGACATCCTTGAGGTAAATTGCCCATTCTATTGGAAAAAAACGATCATTTTGTTATCTGGCTGTGCAACTTCAGATTTTTTTTTTCTTTTCCTTTTCATAATTCTCGTGGGAGGGTGGTTAGAAAAGTAAAAATTGATAAAAGGTTGAAGACATTATACCTTTCACTGAATAACATTTTCATAGGGTGGACATGATACGATTGTGTTTTTTTTTTTTTTGTATCATCCTTGAGCATGCACTTTTAGAAAGGGACCATAATTCCTATTTTTCTATAAAATTTCAAAGCCAATCTTTCAACAGGTGACAAGTGTTTATTGTTTTTGATTTCTTGATAATTGTAGATCTCCAACACCTCATTGAAAATGAGAAAGGTTGTCGTGGCGCTATGTGACATAGTTGCCACTCGTGGGGCTCGCCTATCTGCTGCTGGGATCTTGGGAGTGCTTAAGAAGTTAGGTAGAGACACAGTTAAGGATGGAGAGAAGCAAAAATCGGTGGTAGCACTGGATGGCGGTTTGTATGAGCACTACCCTGAATTCCGCACCAGCATGGAGAGTACTCTCAAGGAGTTGTTGGGCGACGAAGCTGCTGAGCACATTTCTATCGAGCTCTCAAACGACGGCTCCGGAATTGGTGCTGCCCTCCTAGCAGCCTCTCACTCCCAGTACCTCGAGGTAGAGGAGTCATAAAATGGTCAAGACCAGGGTAGATGAATGAAGTGTGAAATTCTCAATTTTGGTGTATTTTCGTTTCCCCTATCTTCCCACTATTTCCTTTGGATCAATTCATGTTATTCATAGCTCCTAGTTTGGAAGATCTTGCACCCCATCCGTAATTTATGAACCTTTAGAGCCGGTAATTGGCGTAGGATCATAATCGGCAGTAGGAGTAGGCAATCGGCTAAGCTTTCTTGCTGCAGCCCGTTGTTTCCCTCTGCGGATGTTTAGGCGTTGTGTTGTTGATCAATTTATAAGCTTGTTTCTCCTGGATTACTTAATAAAAATAGGGGATGTAAACTGTGAGTATGCATTTTTTGCGGAACATTCTCTCATGTTTCCCTGTTGCAAATAATACAGGTTTTTACGGGCCATCAGTTCTTGCTGATTTTTCGAGAAGTTTTCGCTACTCGTTATTGTGATACATACTCAAATATACAGGGTAGTTTTGTCGTCTAGAGTGCAGCTCGGCATCCTAAACGATGCTACTCGTTATTTTGATACATACTCAAATATACAGGGTAGTTTTGTCTGCTAGAGTGCAGCTCGGCATCCTAAACGATGCAGAGCTGCACTCTAGTATTAGTATACATCTGATCACTATGACTATCTAATTCCTTCTCTAGTATGCATTTGATCAGCTTAAGAGCGACCCTAAATGAAAGTCTTATTTCCCCTTTATTTGTTTCCTCTTCGTGAATTCGATGAAGGCATCAGACATTTGTTACCAAACTACCATTCTTGTCTTCCAAAATCCTCTCACGCTTCGAGTTCTTGAGCAGAGGAGCCGCAACGTACTCGGTCTTTTCACCGTTGATAACTGGACGGCTGCATCGGAGCAAGATTTGCAGAACGACCTTCATGGAAGGCCTACTAGCTGGAAGTCTCTCTGTGCAACTGAGGCCAAGTTTGAAAACCGAGCACATTTCGTCCAAGTAACAAGGTTCTTTGACGTCCTGGTCCAAAGCGTCGGCGATAGTGTTTTCTTCGTGAACATGGCGCCACGCCCATTCAGCGAGGGCAGTGTGTTCATCGCCGTGGTTGGCTTCCCTGCCGGTTGTCAACTCCAGAAGGATGACCCCAAAACTATACACATCGATCTTTTGATTCACTCGCGTTGTGTGGGCGTATTCTGCATTTAGGGTAAGAAAAATCAGTTTACAGATTGCTAATGTGAAATGAAAGAAAATACACATGCTTCTTTAGGCACTAAGGGCTTACTTGAGATTGCCTTTAGAAGGGCTAAATGCACTTTTCTAACTTCTAACTGCTGTTGGCAAAAAAACTTAAAAAGTGCTTATGGGTCATAGAAGCTTTATTTTTTTTTTTTTGGGTCGATTGCTTTAGCAAAAGTTTATGAGCAGAAGAGAAAACCACTTCTTGCAAAAGTAATTATAAGAAGTGCTTTATAAAGAAGCGGTCTCAGACATGCCCGAACTTTAGCATTTGTGGGCTATAAGGTTTACCTGGAGCCATGTAGCCAATGGAGCCAGCAACAGATGACATTGTAGCAAGTTCTCCTTCCTTGACCAACATCTTAGCCAGACCAAAATCTGCTATTTTTGCATTGAAATCGGAGTCCAACAAAATGTTGCTCGATTTCATGTCACGATGTACCACAGGCGGCACGCAATCGTGGTGCATATAGCTGAGGCCCTGAGCTGCCCCCACTGCAATCCGCAACCTCTTAGGCCAGTCGAGCGTGACATGATGGACTGACCTCAAGAGATTGGATGGCCTGTTTCTCGTGTGCAGCCATCGATCCAGGCTCCGATTATCTGAGTACTCGTAGACGAGAAGTTTTGAAGTCTGACTGGAAATGCAGCACATCAGCTTCACTATGTTGGCATGTCGAATTGAGCTCAAGATCTTGACTTCAGCAAGAAACTCTTTCTCAAGCTTCTCTTCTAAATTCTTATTCTTCCAAATCTTCTTCACAGCAACAACATCACCATTGCGATTCACAGGAACACGATAAACTTTTCCTGATCCGCCACTGCCAACCAGATTACTTTCTGTCAACCCCGATAGGATTTTCGGCACTGTGAAATTCAAACTCTGAAATTTGTTGAGCTTCCAGTTAGAATCACTATTTCTGTTGCAGTAAACTCTGACCAAGATGACCAAGATGGTAAAAGCCAACAAGCACAACAGTATGCCTAAGGATAAAATCAGTGCAAGAGATTTGGACGAAAGTTTACTGGACTTTCGGGATTCAGAATTGCATATGGAGAGCTTTATTGCCGCTGAGCTAGATGTGCAGAGGCCTCGATTGTCCAAGAAGCTTCCTTCATACGCAGCGTTTTCAAATTCGATAGGGATCTCCCCGGAGAGGTGATTGGAAGAGAGATTGAATTGGTTGAGCTTCAGACGCCCGAGTTGATCTGGAATTTCGCCAGAAAGTTGGTTTGCTGAAAGGTCTAATTCAGTAAGTCCCGGCAGAAGACCAAGTTTCTCAGGAATTGTTCCAGAGAGCTGATTTCGACTGAAATTCAGACTAGCGAGTGACTCCCACGACACAATATCCGATGGAAGGGAGCCAGTGAGCTGATTCTGATCAAGAGAAAGAGTCATTAAACTAGAAAGCGCGGTTAACTCCTGAGGAACAGCACCGCTAAAGTGGTTATTACCGGCGTCAAAAACCTTCAAACCTGTCCAGGAAGACACCCCGATTGGAATGTTGCCCGAAAATCTGTTGTCTCTCATTTCCAACCGCGAAAGATTCGATGACATCTTCTCAGGAAGCTTGCCAGTAAGCGAGTTGTTGCTCACCAGCACAGTAGTCAAGTTTGGCGCCGTCCACATACCGCTAGGAATGTTTCCAGACAGCATATTATCTTGAACCTTGACAATCTTCAAACTGCTGCAATTTCCAAGAGTGCTTGGCAATTCTCCACTCAGATAATTCCCATAAGTTACAATGTCTTCCAGCTTACCCCAATAGCACAAATCGTCTGGCAGTTTTCCTGTTAGCCTATTGACGCAAACTTCAAAAGCTTCGAGCTTCGAGTACTTCCCAAACTCTGGAGCCAATGTTCCTGAAAAATTGTTGTTGAACATTCTGAATTTTCTGAGGTTTGGCAGGCGGCCAATGCTCTTCGGAATTTCACCCGAAAAATCATTGAGAAACAAGGCCAACTCTGTTAATTTGGTAAGATTGCCGTACTCTTCTGGTATTGTCCCTGTTAAAGTGTTCTCAGAGATATCAAGAATGCTCAAGTTCCATGACCCAATCACTTGAGGGACCTCCCCGGAAAGATTGTTCTGTAGAGATAGACTATACTCAAATTCTTCAGCGTAAACAAACCGTTCGGGATCCTCCCACTCAAACTGTTTATTGCCAAATCAATTACTTCCAATGCTTCCATCTCCCCAAGTGTCTCAGGAAGCTCTCGAATCAAGTTCGATTGGCGTATCAATAAATTCTTGAGCTTTTTCAACTTGTTGAAACTGGAAGGCAGGGTCCAAGGCACAAGTTTTATGTTGAAAGACATGTTTAGGTCTTTGAGATTGGACAAGTTACCTATTTCTGGTGGGACAGAGCCATTGAACTGGTTCATCCACAGCTGAAGATTCTCGAGCTCTTGCAACCGCCCTATCGCGGGAGGAATATCGGAGAAGTTGTTTCCGCCGAGGATAAGCTGCTTAAGCCGGGGCAGGCTGTCGATGTCATCAGGAATCGGGCCTACAAAGTAGTTTTGTGAGAGGTCCAAGTATTCTAGCTTGGAACACTTGTAGAGAGATTTTGGGAACTCTCCGGGGAGGTAGTTGTAGCTGAGATCGACGTGTGTGAGGTTTGTGAGATCACAGATGAAGGGTGGAACCGGCAGGGTTATGTTCAAGTTGACGAGAGACAATCCAGTGACGGAGTTGTTTGTGCAGGAAATTTCAGGCCAGGAGCAGTGGGAAGAAGTGTTTGAGTTTGATGGGATCCAATGGCTGAGAAATGGTGGAGACTGTAAGTAGGACTTGAGTTTCAGAAGGACTGCTTGTTCTTGGTCTTGGAGGGATTGGGAGTTGGCATGGCGGAGGAGGAGGAGGAGGAGGAGAAGGAGGAAGAGGTGGAGGTGGGTTTGGAGAGAAGATGTTGGGGTGTGTTTAGCCATTTGGAGGGAGGGGAATTTCAAAAGTTCGTTGGTTCCCGCGGTTGTGTTGAGGACAAGTTAGAACTCAAGGGCTGTGATCCTTTTTATGAGATATGAAATTGTTAGAAATTGGGGGATTTTCCAGAATCATTGCAGGGTCACAAATGGTATGGAGTTTCAGTAGGGGACGACTTGGAAAATATATGGTCAATGGAGAAAGCGTTAAAAACCCACCAATTCTTTGTGGGTTTGTGCCCATCACTTAGCTGTTAACTCATATTCGTAGTTTTTTATTTACACTTGCTTACTGCCGTCACTTTTTCTCGATACATGCATATTGCAGTCTGACACGTAAATTAATAGTATTTTAAGCCTCTAATGATAATATTCGATAAAAATAACTTATTAAAACCATAAAAAGAGAAATTTATGCTCGCATTTCAAATTGTAATTTGTCTATAAAGATGTGTGACCTCTTACATATAAAGGAACTGAGTATTTTCATTTTCGTTTTCGAATTAGGTTTTAGTTTTACAGTCAAGGGATATGAGATGAAGTTCAGAAGCCCTACTATTTTACTTTAATGTATGTGATAGTTATTACACCAAGGGCGCGTTTACTAATCCGTAATAAGATTGAGGGGAATTGAATTGAGGAAGAATTGAATTGAAGGGGAATTTGATTAAGAGGGAATCAGAATCAGATTCCTGTTGAAGTTGTTTACTAAAGCATCTGGAATCGAAATAAAATTGGTGTTAATTCCATAAAATTTGTTTATTTATTCAGTTGAATCGGAAATAAAAATAGTATCATTACCAAACTACCCCTTATTCTAAATAATTATTTTTCATATAAAGTTATCGGAATTGATTTATATATCATATCATATTAATTCATAAAATAATTGAAGAAGCTCTTCTTAAGGTAATATTTATGTAAATAAAAAATAAAAAAGCCACCACCTCATCCCCTTCCTCTCGATGTCCCAGCATCCTCATCTCCTCCCTTTCTTCAATCCTATCTTTCCCCGACCCCCACAACCTTCCCACAACCTCTCGTATTCACAGGTCCTCCACTCCTCCTCCCTTCCATCCATATCCTCTTCTTCCCTAGCCCCCACAACCATCCCACCACCTCCCGAATTCGCAGATTCATATGCATCCTTATTTGTCTCTCTCGTTCTTAAATTCTGCAAGTGACGAGGAGAATTGGAGTTCGGGTGTGACCGGAGCCAACGCTCCTCCTAGGAAAATTGGATGAGACTGGAGAAGATAGTGATATGGGTACCTCTATTGGATTTGGCGATGAAGTTTGTAAGGCTATTTTGAAATTAAGAAAATAAAGTAAGGTAATTTTGGAACAAAACTTTGATTCCTGGATGTAACATTCCACATCGTCCAGGGGTGATGATCTTGTAAGCCTTATATGTATATTTTTATCTCTACCTAGCACGAGGCTTTTTGGGAGTTTACTGGCTTCTGAGTTCATCGGAACTCCGAAGTTAAGTGAGTTCGCGCGAGAGCAATCCGAGGATGGGTGACCCACTGGGAAGTTCTCGTATGAGTTCTCCAAAACAAAACCGTGAGGGAGTGGTCGGGGTCCAAAGCGGATAAATATCGTACTATGGTGGAGTCGAGCCCGGATTGTGGTGTGGGCCTGGGCCGGGATGTGACAATTTGGTATTAGAGCCAATCATTGGCCAGAAGTGTGTCGACGAGGACGTTAGGCCCCTAAGGGGGGTGAATTGTAACATCCTACATCGTCCAGGAGTGAAGATGATGTAAGTCATATATGTATATTTCTATCTCTACTTAACACGAGGCCTTTTGGAAGCTCACTGGATTTGGAGTTTATCGGAACTCTGAAGTTAAGCGAGTTCGCATGAGAGCAATTCCAGGTTCCAGGATAGGTGATCCACTGGAAAGTTTTTGTGAGTTCCTAAAAACAAAACAGTGAGAATGTGTTAGGAGTCCAAAACGGATAATATCATCCTACGGTAGAGTCGAACCCGGCGTCTGATCCGTCTTCCTCCCAATTTCTATTTCATCCTTCTTTCTCAAAGACGACGACGTGGAAGATGGTTCACATGGGTTCCAGCGGGGGCATATAGCGTCGGCGGGTTATCGATTGGAGAAACTCCATCTGCCACTCTCTGCCTGTTGTTCGTCTGTGAGGAAGAGGAAGAGAGGGAGGTGGTGTGGTACCAGATTTGGACGAGATTGAGGTTGGTGTGTCTCGCCGGAGAGGGGTTGTATGGCCTGCATATTTTGTATTTGAGTCTTTCAGTTTTAGTTTTTAATTAATTAATTATTTAAAAGATAAACCTTGTAGATTTATTAATATTGTCAATGGTGATGTTAGGTCCGCAGTCGAGATGTTTAATTTTTTTGGGTTTAGTTTTTGTTTAATTAATTTTCTTAAAAACTAAAACAGATAGAATTTTTAATAGGAAACGTGGCATCCTCCGATTAGATGAGTACACCAACTGTTCATGATGATGTGGGGTTCCCGTCACTTCAGAAAATTTCTCCCGCTGGTAAATTCCTCGTAAACACGCCCCAAAAGTGGACAGAAAGAAGAGAAACCACATGCTTGTAAGTTAAAATATAATTTACCAAAGTTTTAGGTTGCAAGAATTTCAATTCCACTTTGTCCGTTAGCCGAACGTGAGGTACGTGAAAAGCGAAGGCAAGGAAGATTCCTCGAATCTGAAGCGTGGACGAACGCCTTCGTTGAACGAAGACTTCTAAGAACGAAATTATTATATTTTCTTGTGGAAGACCTTGACCTAATCAAAGATAAGGATTTTGATCCCATTTTTTCCATCGGAAATTTATGATTTGGAGGAATGAAAACAGCACGACTGGGTTCACTGACATAGACAGTAAATGACGAGGGCGAGTGCATCAGGCCTTGTTTTAAAAATCTTCACCGAACGTCTAACTTTTATTTAGATGCTATACGATTAACTACCGTCCCGACTAATTTTTAAGAGTTTGAAAATTAAAAAACAGTGCTTAGACTTGTTTAGACACTAACTTAAGTTGCGACTTTCACTTTGACCAAAAATAGATTGTTTTTATTTTGAATTTTAATTGTTTAAGGAATTGTAAGAGACTTGTTGAATACTTAGATGAACACACATTATATATTTGTTTCCAATGTTTTAATTATGTTCTAATATTTTATAATCATCATGTTCTTCAATTTTTCAGTTTGTGTATCCCAATGAAGTTGTGTATTTTTTAAGTATAAACAGACATTTATTTATACAATATACAATAAATTTACTTAAATCCGCATAGTCTCCCACATAAGCTCCACCTAGCCGCTTAGGCTCTAGGCCCTAACCCACCGCCCGGCTAACACCTAGCGTCGTTTAGAACCTTGATGTCAGGTAATCAACCATTGGCGCTCTATTTTTCATGTCAAATCTCTATGATTAATCAATTTAAATACCGAGTATGCAAGAGGAGAAAAAACATGTACGAAAATTACTTCTGGAAAACAAGGGCAGAAGGTGACCAAGTGGCATTGGAAAACAAGGGGTTTTGTAGTTGGTGTTTGTTCTCCTAATACGCTCACTTTTCTTTCTTCTGGAAGATGCACAAAAAAATTCAAACATTCATTTGGGGTGCTAGGAGAAAACAAGAGAAAGTGATATTGAATCGACTGCATATTATTCCACCCACGCACCCACCCACTTGGACGGTTCAGTGCATGCTTTAGAAAAATGATCAGAAAGTGACCAAATTAATGTAAACATAATCTCTGATATTATACCTCCCCATGCATGGTTTTAGACCAACAACTATATGGATACCCTTATTTCTAGAAACTGATACTGAAAAATCAATAGCCAAATCTTTGACCAATCTGTGTTCGATTTCAGGCACCAGTGAATCACAAGATGGTAGTCAGGAAGAGGCTGAAATGCCTTTGTGAGTCTTCCCAGCCCCTGTAATGGTAGACTGACGTAACTAGTCCCTTTTTATGGGGAAAAAAAAGAAGAGAAACAATTGATCTATTTTTCGGATTCAACTTCTATGCTACGTATCATTAAATTCTACGAACATTGGATTGTTTGAATTTTTGAGACTATAGTAACTCATTAAAGGTACATAACTTATGGGCGTGCAATTTATTCTAACGACATATTAGTAACAACTTTTTACTCACGTGTCAAACTGTAATTAACAGATAAATTAAAGGGAGCTTTAGTGAAAATGGCTTCTCAAAACTTTTAATTAATCAAAAACTATCTGCAAACTTTATTTAATAAAAAGGGCTTAAACTTCAATAAAAATGATTCAAATTTTAATGAAAATGATAAAAGTTTTACATAATAATAATAAAATAAAAAAACAGCCAACACATTTTGACGCGCGGGACCACACGTTCACATACTCTTCCTCACTCAACCATTCAACCTCTTTCTCTCTCTCTCCCTCCCTCCTTCACATATTCCCATCAATTTTTCTCTCTCATTTCACCTCATACATCCACATCAACTTTTTTTTTTCTTTTTTATTTTCACCTCTCCCCACTCTTCTCTTTCCTTTCACCTCACTCTATAAACAATTTATTTATTTATTATTTGTTTATTTGACTATTCTTTCAATTTTTTTAGGACAAACTAAGTAATAATATTACAAGATCAAAAATAAAGAAAATTTTCATTATTCAGTTTTATGAACACCAATACTGTCACTATTTATTAAACAGAACATTGACTACTTCTTAAATTTGAACATTATTTCTTAAACTGAACATTGATTACTTTTTAAACCGAACACTAATTCTTAAACTGAACATTAACTACTTCTTAAACCGAACAATATTTCTTAAACTAAACATTGATTATTTCTTAAATAGAACACTAATACTATCACTTCTTAAACTGAACACTGACTATTTCGTAAGCTGAATACTAACTATTTCTTAAACTGAACGCTAGTACTATTACTATTTCGTAAACTAAACACTAACTATTTCTTAAAATTAAAATCTTGTAAACTAAACACTGATTATTTCTTAAACCTAACACTAGTACTATCACTATTTCGTAAACTAAATAGACTATTTATTAAACCAAGTAATAGTACTATCACTATTTCGTAAACTAAGCACTGACTATTTCTTAAACCAACCACTAGTATTATCACTATTTTGTAAACTAGTACTGTCACTATTTCGCAAACTAAACATTGACTATTTCTTAAACCAAAAACTAACTGTTTCGTAAATTAAACACTAACTATTTCTTAAAATCGAACACTAGCACTATCACTATTTTTTAAACTGAACACTAAAAGGTTCAAAATTTGAAGCTCTTTTCTCATTATCATATGAATCACTGACAATAATATTTATATTCTTACAGAGTTAGAATAATGATTTTCACATTCCTATTTGTTCTTTAACATTATTCGAACAATTTATTTGACTTCCCTTTAATTTATTCAATACAAAATTAACAACAAAAATATAAATGAAGGATTAGAAAAGCTAATGTGCTTTCATTGAGAAAAGTAATCTAATATTTTTTATTTTTAGGTTTTAGCTGGATAGGGTTAAAATTAATAAAAAATTTCATAATTTGAACATGGGGTGATGATGAGATGCTACCCACGTGTAGGGCTAAGTGTTAGTCATGTATTGATATTAGCAATATATTTTTTTGGGTAAAGTACAAAAAACTACCTTAACTATTGGTGTCACGACACTTTCATACCTCATCTTTTAAAATTGACAATGTCATACCTCATCTTTAGAATTTGGTTGAATGTTATACCTTCCGTTACTTTGCCGTTTACTTTTCAGTTAAATGCTGACGTGGCTTGATCCGGGTTCCACTTTCTATAAAAAAATTAACAAATATTATTAAAAAACTAAAAAAAATCATTTAATAATTTTTAAATATTAAAATAATAAAGAAAAGTTAAAATAAAATAAAAAAACCTTGTGTTCGTACCCTTCCACCCCTCTTCTCTCTCTTCTCCCCCATCTTCATCTTCTTCTCCCTTCCAGTCACCTTCCTGCAACCTAGAAAAAAAGGAGGAAGAAGAAGAAGAAGGAAAAAAAAAAATAACTGAATTTGCAACCCAGAAGAAAGAAGAAGAAGGAGGAGGAAGACTAAGAAGAAGAAAAAAAAAATCCAAATCTGCAAAAAGGAGGAAGAAGGTGGAAGAAGGAGGAGGAGGAAGAAGAAGAAGAAGAAGAAGAAGAAGAAGGAGGAATGAGGAGGAAGACTAAGAAGAAGGAAAAAAAAAAACCCAAATCTGCAAAAGAAGAAAGAGGAAGAAGGAGGAGGAAGAAGAAGAAGAAGGAAAAAAAAAAAAAAAAAACCCATATCTACAAAAGAAGGAAGAGAAAAAAAAAAAAAAATCCAGATCCCATTGAGGTGGAATCGGGAAACCTTCGTGACCTCCTTCTCCTTCTTCTTCCTCTTCCTCCTCCTTCTTCTTCCTCTTCTTCTTCTTCCTGGGGAGGGGGGGTTACTGAGGTTTTTTTTTTCAATTTTTTTTTACTTTTCTTTTAATATTTAAAAAATATTAAATAAGTTTTTAATAATTTTTAATAGAAAATAGGTCCCGAATCAAGCCATGTCAGCATTTAACTGAAAAGTAAATGGCCAAGTAAGTAACGGAAGGTATAACATTAGACTAAATTCTAAAGATGATATATGACATTGTCAATTTTAAAAGATAAGGTATGAAAGTGTCGTGACACCAATAGTTGAGATAATTTTTTTGTACTTTACCCTTTTTTATATCTCAAATTTCTCTCTCTCTCTCTCTCTGAACATTTTCCTTCCCGATGAAATATTTAAAATGTAATTTGTGTGCTACTTTTGCACTGTCGGTTTTCTGTTGAATTGGTAAATGCTGGCTTTCGCATTGCTAACATGCACACACGCTTTGGGTTGAATAAGTTTTTGTTTTTTTATCTCTTGTCCTTATCATTAAATAAAAGTTATTAAGTGACTTTTGGTTAAAACTCAAAATTTTGAAACCTTTTTCATTAGTTTTCCTTAAATTAAAATGACGACTTAGAAGAAGAAGCCAAATATTTTCTTCAAATATTGATCCAAGTCATATACTCACATGTTGGTGTGCAAACCGCTGGGAATATTGATGACTCACCGTGACCTCTTTGCTTAGCGAAACGTGATGTTAACCACCCCAGTCGCTACCGCTCCCATTTAGTCACTGACCTAATTGTATTATTTATAAATATTTTAATTATATTTTCCTTGTTCCTTTGAGATTAGTAGTTCCTAATTCTTCATGGATCATTTGGTTTTTAAATTACTTATATATAACGCAACTAATGACGTCCATACTTCCCAGTATAATGGTTAGGCGCCAGTCTCTTTTGCCGTGCTTAGTTGTGCAAGTCATTTTATATCGAACTTTAATGATCCGAACGTTTATTTTATAAGTCTTGATTCATAAATCATTTATGCAAAAATTTAATTCAATCCGAAATAATTTGCTCATTTAATTGTCACAATGAAATTTCGGTATTTCTTAGAAAATAGTGTTCTTCACTTTGAATTCAACTAGATGCCTTATACACTTCCAATTTGACAAATATTTTACAAGAATTGTTCATGAGATGCAATATGAAATATAGACGTTTGGATTATTGAAGTTTAATATGGGGTCAACCTACAACTAACCCTATTTTTTCAAAAAATGGAATATCCTCCGTTAAAGAATCTGATATTGACAATATCGGGTGGGAAAATACATTGCCTTTTCAGATTTTGAAAATCTATACTACCGATTAGATTACCCTCATTTCTTCGAAGCACGTCTCTATTTAAAAATAAAAATAAATAAATAAACCTCACGTTTTCTCCATCTCTCTCTCTCTCATTTCCTTCCAGAGTAATGATGTGCCACCAATAAAAAAATAAGCATATTTATCAACGTTTAAATAATAACTCACTCATCAACTTCTATGTCATTTAATTTATATTTTTTCCTTCCTCCATCTCAATCAAACTCACAAATTATAAAACTCAACTTTAACCGTGGATGTCGCTCATCCTCCTCCTCCTAGTCAAAATGGGCCATGTCAAGACCTTTCCTTCCAAATTTCCATAGAGAAAATTGTTTCTAGTGGGAAGGGGGTTGTTGTAGAATTGAGTCGGATGAGGTTGTTGTCGAAGTGAGTTGGATCATGTTAATTGTATCTAGGATATTTTAGGAATAAAAGTGGGTGGAGAAAGAATATTAAGTATTTTTAACTTTTTATGGTGGATGAAATTATAAGGTGGGTAGGAAAATAGGACAATGAGATGGGTCTATTAACACTCTCAATAAAATGCTTCGGTATTTGTTGAAGTGGAATTATGATATTTAAACTAATTTTTTTTAGAGATACAGTTGATGTGAGATATTTCAATTGTTGATTCTATATAAGTTGTTTTAACCCATTTATCATGTTGGTTTTGCTGCCGCTTGCAAAGAATGGCAATCACGTTGGTGTACGTACCTTCACTCATGCTCGTGATCCCTGTCCAGTTCCAAGGAAAAACTCGCCGCCGTATAACAAAGCAAAGTAAATGTTGTGCTGCGGCCATGGTTGGTTGGCTGCAATACACACTCTTGGTGAACATAAAAGTACTGAATGTAACTCTCACCAACGGCCTTTTTAAAAAAGAGTAATACTATTCATACCATATTTTTGTACTATATTTTCATACCACTTTAGGTGGCATTTAATTATTAGTTTATTAAATAATGAACTAAATTAAAAAATTTGATTAATTCAAATGATGTGACTGTCCACATCAAATGTCATCTAAAGTGGTATGAAAATGTGGTATAAAAACATGGTATGAATATCATTACTCTTTTAAAAATTCAACACCGTTGACAATTGGCCTCCCTCCTTTGCATTTTATTTGGCAAATGCGTAACCCTAATTTTTACTCTTACAAGCATTACATTCCTAGGGTTATTTTGTCAGCCAATCCCGTTTTGAATCCGAACAATTATGTGGTTATGGTGTTTTACAACAACCAAGTTGGCTTTCATTAGAGGGGACAAGGAACGAGCAGCTCTGGAATGATAAGGTCGAAAGTTCTGATATTGTCCTATCTCGTTGTTTCTGTTGGTGGCAGGAGTATAACCGCTCCTTGCCTTGTCACCCCTCCCTTCCTCCTCCTGTTACTTCTCATTGGTCTTGCCCACCCACTTCCATGCTTAAAATCAACATTGATGGTGCGTGGAATGAGCGGTCCAAATGGGGAGGTATTGGTGTGGTGATCCGGAATGATTAGGGTGTTTTTGTGGCGGGATTGACAAAAACTTTTGATCATATTGGCTCTCCTCTGGTTAGTGAGGCGTTGGCTGCTAGAGAGGGTGCTTTGTTGGCGACTCAAAGGGGTTTTCAAAATTTCATGTTACAAAGCGATTCTCTCTAGATTGTGACAACGCTTAATGATCCCTCCATTAATTTGTCTATCATTAGGCACATTAATCAGGATTCAAAGGCGCTCCTTGCCTCAGTCGCTGGAGCTATTTCTACCCATATTTGTCGTCAAGCAAATGGTTGTGCCCACCGGCTAGCGCGCTATGCTCTTCTTTCAAATTTCAATTGTACCTGGAATGGGATACCCCCGGATCTGATTCTAGACCCCGTTTTGAAAGATGTTTTGTTGTAATGATCCCTTGATTTGAACTAATGAAATGCTATCGCTCTTTCTCGGGGAAAAAAAAGAAAAAAAGTGGACAAGAGTCTTGGAATCTCATCCCAGATGACAGTTTCTTTGTTGATGCTATCTCTTATGACGGTTGAGGCTATGCAGTCGAAAAGCGTGGATCGATTGTCGTCAAATTTTGACGTGAACTGCACCAGTGATTCTTTAGTGCCATCACAAGCAAAGGCACTTGACCTACCTATGCGTTCCAACATTATGCTGCTCGTGCATATCTTGTGGAATCAATCAAGGGAGACTATTGCATGTTCGAAGAACGACGATTTGCGGATGACTGATAACTTCAAGGTTTACAAATTGGTGTTCAACGACAAAGACAAGTCGATTGCACAACAGGTCGAGGTAAAAAGTATTGGAGATGAGGCTATGTTCGAGGGTGATCCACTACTAAACAAAATGCCCTTTAAGGACACGGTTTTAGTGTCCTTAATTTATTTAAGCACGCGAAATAAAACTAAAATTTGTATCCTCTACGAGGCAGTCATTATATATATAACCTTTTATGTCATATAATTGTCCTCATCAACCACCAATTACTTGTACTGAACAAACCATTCAAAATTCGATGGAAGAAACTCAATGCTAACATCAAAGCAACATAAAATATTCCCAGAAGGAATATTTTCCGAAATAAATATACAAAAGAACAAAAATTGGACATTTAAAATAAATGGACCAATTTAATGAAAAAGCACAGATTTGAACTATTTTTCATCGATTTCGTTCAAAAATATTACGAGTTTGAAAAGAAGTTAGAAGTCAACACCAAAGAAAATTGGGTCAAAGAAGACAAAACCATAGTCTCTTCTAGTCACCTTTCACAAGAAATAATTTTAATCACAACTGCAAACACACAAGTACCAGCCACCCATTTCAAACTTCCCAAAGAAGATGCAGGGGTCAAGCTAGTCATTGAGCAAAACAATTTCACAAACCAGAGTCTACACACCATAGGAAAACAGTTACACAAAATTGAAACCAAAATAGATAGATTTTCTCAACCAAAACCAACAATTAGGGAAAAACCCCTAGTCAACTTCCCAGAGTCGTCCTCTAACTCAACGGCTTTAAAAACAATTTCCACAAGCTTAGGTCAAATGCTACAAGAATTGAAACAAGAAAAAATAGTCAATGTCTTGCATCATCCAGAAGAATCTCAAGCTGAAAGAACTTCTGCATTATAGGATTTAGAAGGTGAAAGTGAAACGAGTTCAATTAAGAAAGTAGAAGAAACTTTTCAAAATCTTGAACTAAAACGAATCACAAACAAAAGAGTCAACCCAACAACTCTTACCAAAAATTGGTATCCAAGGCCAACACCTCTAGATATTCAATTTGAGGAAAGAAACATCCAAAACCAATTCTCAGTCTCAGCTAATAAACTCTATGAATGGAACATAAATGGATTATTAGACTAAGAACTTTTGAACAAATTACAACACATCTCCATGATTGCTAATAGTTATATTACCAATCATAACCTCAGTCAAACAGAAGTTGTCAACCTTTTAGTCACTGGATTTACAGGAATGCTTTATTCCTGGTGAGAAAAACATCTCACTGAACAATCAAGAAATGAAATTAAAAATGCAGTCAAAAGAGATGAAGAAGGAACACCTATCTTTGATGAGCATATAGGACGAGGAGTCTTAGATGCAGTTAACACATTACTTTTCACCATTATAGAACATTTCATAGGAATACCCTAGTAATGTCACCTCCAAAATTCATGACCAACTAAGCAACTTAAGATGTCCAACCCTAAGTGATTTTAGATGGTACAAAGATGTTTTTATGTCTACAATAATAGTTAGAGAGGATAATAATCAACCATTTTGGAAAGAAAAAGTCATTAATGGACTACCAAATCTACTTGCCCATAAAATTAGAAATGTTTTAGTTAATGAAGAAGATATCATACCATATCATACCCTTACTTATGGAAATATTATTAATATTATATAGAAAGAAGGATTGAAAATGTGTATTGATATGAAAATTACGAAACAAGTCAACAAATATAAGTCAATAGCCAAATACAAATTAAGAATATTTTGCGAACAATATGGATTACTTCCTATTGCTCCATCCAACAAAAAGAAAAAAAATCAGAAGCCTACAATAGGTACCCAAATAGGTACTTCAGTAGGAGACATCCCAAATATAACAAATTTAAAAATAAGAATTTTGAAACAAATAGATTTTATGAGAAACCCAAGACCAGCAAGTGGAAGAGGAAATCCTCAGGAAAATTCCACTCCAAAATCAAGAACAAAAAGGAAATTGCTACAAGTGTAGCAAATTTGGTCATTATGCAAATAAATGTAGACTTAAGAAAACAATCAACCAGTTGAAAATTTCTAAGGAAGAGAAAACCTAGTTAATCTAAGTCTTAGAACTTAGAGACACAAACCATAGTCAATCTGAAGATGATTTAGGTTCGTCTTCTTCCAGTCAATCCTCAAGTAGTCTCTCATCCCCTGACACTAAGATAGGATGTACAAATGCTTGTTGTAAAAAGATTTCAGTCCTTAATAAACAAGAAGAACAAGAAGATCTTCTTATTGAGTTAATCAGTAAAGTAGATGACCTTGAGTTAAAATCATTTTATTTAAAAAAGCTTAAAAAGTTAGTCTCTCAAGAAGAAGCCAGTACTAGTCAACCATAAGTAACCCCAAAAATATGTCTTAGCACAACTCTGGAAATGTTTAATAAGGCTAAGAAAGAAATTACGGGCAAAGATCTACAAAGAGAAGTCAATAAGATTAATGAAGAAATTAAGTCATTAAAATCAGAAAACGTAGAAATTCACTCACACCTCAGTAGCATTTAAACACAAGAATTTCTTAAAAACAATGAAATTCAATCTCCTATCAGATGAAGAACAAAATAATTCTTCATCCGATCAACAATCAGAACTAGAAGAAAATTCAACAGCATAACTTAGTGTTAGGATTATTACAAAAAATTAGAATCCAGAAATGGTATTCTAAAATAAAAATAATAATTGAAGACTTCCAGTTGGAAACAATTGCCTTAATTGACTCAGGTGCAAACTTGAATTGTATTCAAGAAGGTTTAATTCCCACCAAGTATTTTCATAAATCAACATAAATTCTTAGTTCAGCAAATCAATCACCAATGTAATTAAAATATGAAATCCCAAAAGCACATGTTTGTCAAAACGATGTTTGTTTTAAAACCCATTTGTTTTAATAAAAAAACATTTCAGATCTAGTCATTCTAGGGCTCCCCTTCATAGCTCTCCTATATCCTTTTAAGGTACACCATAACAGTATAACTACCAGAATGTTAGGACAAAAAAATCACATTTGAATTCTGCATGGAAACAAATCTCAAAAAATTAAGACAATTACAAAAAGATAGTATCTCAAAAACCATCAATCTAGTCATCAAAAAATCACAACAAATTAGTTTCTTAAAAGAAGAAATTAATTACAAAAGAATTGAAGAACAATTAACAAACAAATCTTTGTTACAAAGCATTGACAACTTTCAAAAGAAACTTGTTAATGAAATTTGTTCGGATATTCTCAATACCTTTTGACACAGAAAACAACACATTGTTAAACTTCCTTACAATAAGGAATTTAATGTAAAGAAAATACAAACAAAAGTCAGACCAATCCAAATGAGTCAAGAAGTTATGGAATTCTGCAAAACAGAAATCCAAGAACTTCTCAATAAAGGAATCATTAGGAAAAGTAAATCACCCTGGTCTTATCCTGCTTTATATGTCCAGAAAAATGCTGAATTAGAAAGAGGAACTCCTAGGTTAGTCATTAATTACAAACCTTTTAATGAAGTCTTGGAACGGATACGATATCCAATTCCTAACAAAAGAGATTTAATTAAGAGACTTAGTCAAATAGTAATCTTCTCAAAATTCGACATGATATCTGGATTTTAGCAAATTCAAATTCATGAGGTTAACAAATACAAAACTGCATTTGTCACTCATTTCAGCCATTATGAATGGAATGTAATGTCATTCAGTCTTAAGAATGCACCCAATGAGTTTCAGAATATCATGAATGAAATATTTAATCAATATAGTCATTTCTCAATTGTTTACATTGATAATGTTCTCATTTATTCCAAATCAATAGATGAGCATTGGAAACACATAAACATGTTTGCTAGGATAATTAAGTCAAATTGATTAGTTGTCTCAGCATCCAAAATTAAGTTAATATAGACCAAAATTAGAGTTTTAGGATACAATATTCACCAGTCAACCATCTAACCATTTAACCAATAGATAGAGTAACTTAATTTGCAGATAAGTTCCCAGATGAAATCACTAACAAAACCCAATTACAGAGATTTCTAGGATCTTTAAATTATATTGCAGAATTTTATCCACATCTTAGACAATAATACAAACCCTTGTTTGATTGTCTAAAAGAAAATCCCTCATTAGGGTTCAATACTCATACTTCCATAGTCAAACAAATCAAATCATATGTTAAGACTTTGCCCTGTCTTGGCATTCCAACTCCTAATTCCTTCAAAATTTTTGAAACTGATGCCTTTGAAATTGGTTACAGGAGGTATTCTCAAACAGTCAATTTCTTTCTGGATCTACGGAACAAATTGTTTGTTTCTATTCAAAGGTTTCGAGTCCAGCACAAAGTAATTATAATACTATTAAGAAAGAAATATTATATATATTATTATGTATTAGTAAATTTCAAGATGATTTATTAAATCAAAAGTTTTTAGTTATAGTCGATTGCAAATCTGCAAAACGTATTTTACAAAAAGATGTTCAAAACATTGCATCAAAACAGATTTTTGCACGATGGAAAGATATATTAAGTATTTTTTATTTTGAAATCAAATACATCAAAGGTAGTCAAAATTGCATCCCTAATTTCCTAACTAGAGAATTTCTGCAGGGGAAGAATGACAGCAAGAAGATCTGATCAAATGAGGCTTCCGACCACTCTACCACCACCACCAGTAAAACAAGAATCATGCCCAAATTCTTCATCGGCCTTAGGCATTACCAATCGTTTCACTTCCTTAGGTTCCATAATAGGAAACCTTAGGCCAAATTACCAAACACCATGTCCAAATTACCAAACGGCATTAGTCAGTCAATATGATTCTTATTCAACCCCAACATACCAATCATCATCATCCCAACCAGTCAGTTATACCAAAACATTACCATACGTCAAGAAAAACCTTAGTAAATATCTTTCCAGTATCCCTTTCAATCTTGATCAAGAACAAGCACCATAAAAATTAGCCAAAACAGTCTTTCCACCTAATTTCCATTATCATCCTAAAGCATCACATAAAACACTGAAATACTATTAAGCCATCCTCAATGAAACTGAGTCCATTTCAATCAAACCTCTTTACAGCAAAACCAATGAAAACAAAATCCTCTAACATTCTCTTTACATTGGAAATTTTTTAATCGAATCAGATTGGAGATTCCCCCTTTACAAAAGCAAACCCCTTCACACCCAATATGTTCACATTCTCAATAACCATTACAATTACTTTGATTATATTGATGCATGGACTAACATCTTTCTCCATTAAACAAAAGATTTTAGTCATTCGTGGTTCTTTAATTTTGACAAGAGTTTTAGATTAGATTTTCCTGCATGGTTCCTAAATGATGGTCAATTCACGGCTCAACAACTAGTCTTATACTAGAAGAGCTTATGCAGGTCCTCTTTGCCAGTTTCCAACAAAAATTTGACAGAAGCCGATTCAACTACAAAATTATACTTCTCCCAATTTTCATGGCCAAATACAAAGTCTCGTGGATCATGAAGTGGAATTATGAAGTTGAAATCGGTAAAATCAACAGAATCAGATCGGTCAAGTGGTGGGATAAATTCAACCATCAAAAGACCATCAGTCAAGTCTTCACAGAATTTCCCATTACTCCATCAATTCTGGAACAGCCAGCACAACCATCCCTGCCAGCCATCCCCGAACAGTCATTATCGGACATTAATCCATCATCATCACTCAAAGGAACAGCCAAGTCATCCAAGTTAACTAGCTAAAAAAGAAAAGAAAAGGCCACCCAACTCAAAGACCTAGCCTAACAATTACTTGCAAAAGTAGCAATGCTCTATACTGAAGAAGGAGAATCATCAGACTCCGAATCTTTAGATGCATCCTCACAGCAACTAGCTAACGCAGCAAGCCAAAAACCACAATCAGCTAAATGGGTTGACTACCAGGACTCCCAAGACCCTTTTGCATAAAGCCATGTGAACACAGTTAATCACCATGTGAAAATTAAAGTCATCAAGTTAAGTCATCATGATAATTGCCATCTTTTCAAAGTCACCATGTGAAGCCAAAGTAACAATGTGAAGTTTTCAGATAAAGTTCCATCAATAATTCCTACAAAGTAAGGAATCACTCAGTTACCTGCACATTCCACAGTAAAAGTAGCAATTATTCCAACAAAGACCATTATTCATCAACAGTAAAAGCAAGTCATCATTCATCCGGTGCTTCCATATTAAAGCAATCAATCATCCAAGTAGTCACCATTCATCCCGTTCTTCCACAATAAAGCAATTAATCATCCAAGTAGTCACCATTCATCCCGTTAAATGGTCATCCGATGCTTCCATAGTAAAGCAATCAATCATCCAAGTAGTCACCATTCATCCCGTTCTTCCACAATAAAGAAATCAATCATCCAAGTCTATTTTCCAAGTCTATATGCAGAGGACTCAATTGGAGAAGACTTCAAGTTTGGCATTTCCACAATTTCTCAGTAAAAATTTTCTTTGAGTTCACACTGTATTTAAAGAAATCAAAAATTGTAAACACTTTTAATTTTCAAATGTCAAGGATGCCTGCGTGCACCAATATCCTTTTCATCAGTCATTTTCTTATTTACTGACTTAATCGTCAGTAAATCAATTGTAAGTTCTAGTGTAAGTTTTGCAATAAAACTTAGGCTTTTTAGACAAAATGGTCCTTGAGATTTGCATAACACATTACGTTGGTCCCTGAGATTGAAAATCAATAGAAATGGTCCCTGAGTTTGTCCACCATCCATTATTTTGGTCATTTGATTAAAACTCCGTTAAGTGTCCCGGAGCTCTTGGCTAGAAGTTTGGGCAATTTTCAAAACTTCGTAACTCAATCGTTTCTTAACCAAATTGGACTCATAATACATCAAAATGAAGATAGGAAAGTGTAGAACAAGATTATACCTATTTGGAAGCCCAATCATTGCTAGAGATTACCGGAAAATAGCCTGAAAGGTGACTGGTTCGCGGCAAAATTGGAAAACTTGCCGAAAATTGGGTAAACTTTAAACGTTCATAACTTCTTCAATACTCAACGAAATTGAGTGATTCAAAAACAAAAATCATACTTCTCGACAAGAAAAAGAGATTGGTACCTTTATCAATGTCTAGTTCACTGTGATTTGATCGAAAAATTGCTCGAAAGTGGCTATCTTGGTCTCAAGTTAGCCACTTTCGAGCCATTTTTTTAAAAAACCACAACTAATTAGCCATCGAGAAAGTACCATTCTCTTCTTCACTTCGAGAAGTATGATTTTCATTTTTGAATCACTCGATTTCGTTGAGTATTAAAAAAGTTATGAACGTTTAAAATTTACCCAGTTTCCTGCAAGTTTTCTAGTTTTCCTGCGGACCTGTACTTTTCAGGTTATTTTCAGGCCATTATTGGTAACCATTGGGCTTCTAAGTAGGTATAATCTCATTCTACACTTTCCTATCTTCATTATGATATATTATGTGTCCAATTTGGTTAATAAACGATTGAGTTACAAAGTTTTGAAAATTGCCCAAATTTCCGGCCAAGAGCTCCGAACACTTAACAGAGTTTTTAACAGAATGACCAAAATAATGGATGGTGGACAATATCAGGGACCATTTCTTTTGATTTTCAATCTCAGAGACTAAAGTGATGTGTTATTCAAATTTCAAAGACCATTTTGGCTAAAAAGCCTAAAACTTATTTTCAAAGTATATTTGCATGATTACTTTGAATTCATTATTTCCATAACAACTAATTTTGAATGGCATAAAATCTTTACGTACAGTCAATTCATTGAATATCTCAAATTTAAGGTAAACACAGACCAATCATTTGTTCAATTCTTTTTATTTGTTTATAACAGTTGGTTTTATGAAATATTTAATCTTAATTATCCTCCACATCAAATTGCCAATAATTAACAATTCATTCAATTCTGATCATCATTGTTCTCGAACAATTATATATATATATATATGACACTGTTTCATATACTACACACACGATTCGGTAACATGTCTCACTTGTCATCTTGTAAATTGTCAAAACAACACGTGGTGATATCGGTATCTTCAATTTAGAGGATGGAACCACTACACAACCTTCTCTAAAAAATCTTGGGACGATCGGGTGCCACAAGCAATGTGGATTATGCCACAATTTTACAGACTATTAGCTAAGCTTACAGTTCGTCTTATTTAGTACAATATATGTAACTTTATTTATATTGACGATCTAATGGTACTCCTTTTTTTGGTAAATAATATTACGGGGTTTCAAATTGCGATGCATGACCATATACGATGATATGCCTCAAGTGCAGATCTCGAAAGATAGAGTGGTAGTGGCGGACCTCCTTGCTGGCAACGGTGAGCTTGTCGAAGAGTTAACAAGAAGAAAGGGCACGCAGTGCGATTGTAGGGTTTTGGCACTGTCAAATTGACAATCTTTCTTCTTTTTTTCTGATCAAAAGTCACATTATTAATCTCAAACATGTGTGAATTATACATTTTTTAATACAAAATTTTGGAGAAAGAGCTCTCCAAATGCTCCATATAGTTGTCAACACCAAGTCAAAAGTCAGCTTGGAGGAATCATGAGCAAGCTTAGTTACCCAATCTCTGAAACATACTAATGAATTATCTCGGCCTCTAATGCCCAAACTTGCGAATCGTATTGCCCGAGCCATCGAACAATCTCTCAACACATGCTCGACAGTTTCTGGCTGCCTAGAGCAAAATAAACACTCTGTTTCCTTGACAATACGTTTTCTAGCAAGTTTTGTTCTAGTAGGTAGAGAATCCAAGCACCCCTGCCAAACACATATTTTTACCTTACCAGGAACACAAGCATTCCATAATCTCTTCCAGATCAACGAATCTTAGGCATTCGAACCCGATGTTCCAGCATCCACCTCTCACTTTGCCAAGTAATAAGCACTCTTCACCGAGAAAATACCATTCCGTTCGTAATGCCAAACTTGTCTATCAGACATACGTCGAATACTGAGAGGAATGCTCTGAATAACTTCCACTTCTTCTAAGCTAAACAATCGATGAAGCATGTTTTTGTTCCAAGTTCGTGTCCCATCCAAAAACAAACTCTCCACCGTGGCTTCAAGTAGTTGCGGCAATGGAGGTGGAGTGAAAACTTTGAAATAATTCTCCCTTGGCAACCAATTGTCGCCCCAAATTTTTGAAAGAGTGAAAGCTAACGAATAAGGCTGCATGATAAATCTCCACGCTTGTTTCGCAAGAAGAGCAATGTTAAAAGCATAGAGATCTCTGAAACCCAAACCCCCTTCCTCTTTTGATGTACATAAGGTTCGCCAGTTCACCCAATGAATTTTGCACTTCCCAGGTTCTCCGCTCCACCAAAACTTGGCTGTCATCGTATTCAATTACTCATAGAAAGATTTTGGAAGAAGGAAACACTGCATAGTATACATTGGTAATGCTTGAGCCACGGTCTTGACTAGCAATTCTTTCCCTGCAGTACTCAAAAGGCCTCCACACCACCCATGCAATTTTTTCTATAATCTCTCTTTAACATAGGCGAAAGTCTCCTTTTTAGATTTACCCACAAAAACAGGTAACCCAAGATACCTATCATGGGTTTGCACCCTTCGAACACCCAAGCAATCTGCCAATAGTTGCTGATTTTATATTTTGACATTCATCCAATGTGTCCCTAGCAAATAGAAAGCTGTCATCTGCGAACAAGAGATGGCTTATACTTGGAGCATTTTCACAAATCGCAACACCTTTAATAAGTCCTCTTTCCTCCGCATTTCGAAAGACCGCCGGGAGACCTTCGGCGCACAACACAAATAAGTAAGGAGAAAGCGGATCTCCTTGTCGAATACCACGTTTAGGAGAAACAAAACCCACTGGTTCACCATTTACTTTAAAAGAATAGTGACCGTGGACGCACAAATCATCACCAATCGAATCCACTCCTCAGAGAAACCCATGCACTTCATTATAGACTCCAAAAAGTTTCATTCCAACCGATCATATGCCTTACTAATATCTAGCTTTAAAGCCATAACTCTGTTCCAGCCCGAGCTACGTTTATGCATGTGATGTGCTATTTTTGCCGCCACTAAAGTATTATCAGAAATTAATCTTCCCGGTATGAAAGCACTCTAAGTAGGACTAATAATCGTCGGCATGATACTCTTAAACCTATTTGTGAGAACCTTTGCAACAATCTTGTAAAGTACATTGCACAGACTGATGGGACGCATTTGAGACATCTCCGTTGGATTCTTTACTTTCGGAATCAAGGTAACATGCGTATAGTTAATTTTGCGGAGCATGCAACCTGACTGCAGCATCGAACGAACGCCATCATAAACATCAGCGCCTACCATATCCCAATGTTTCTGGTAGAATCCAGGAGACATGCCATCCGGACCTGGGGACTTGGTCGGATGCATTTGAAACAATACGAAGAAGATCAGCATTCATCGCATCGGTAACTCTGGGTGTAATGTGGTCCAACACCATATTTAAATTTTCCCCACCATTTGAATCAAATAACTTAGTGAAATAATCCACCACCACACGTTCCATACCAGGTTTGTTGTCATGCTAATCCCCGTTCTCATCCTTTAGCCTGTGGAGCCAATTTTTCCTTTGCCTACGAGTAGCTAATCTTCAGACCTCGCATCGTTTACTATCACGCCCTGAAGATTAGCTACTTAATTATCAGATTGCGAAAAGCCCTAAAAGAATTACGAACGGCTACAATTAGAAGATTAGCTACCAATTAGAGGATTATGGACGGCTAAGATTAAAACTTCATTCTCTTTTTTCTTCAAATATTAGGGTTTTCCAGTGAGATTAGGGTTTTCTTATCCTTATAGGATTTGGTTTTGAATTGTCTATAAGTACAAGGGAGGCCACGTTCGTTTTCAGACATCTCATCAATTCGCATCAGACAAAGCACTATTCTTTGCCCTAACTGTTTAGAGTCTCAGTTCCATAGGCCGCAAGAAACCAGAATTACCTCAGTCAATCTATCCATCAAAATCACAAGGACACGATCCAGCTGCGACTTCATGGACGCAGTAAATAATGATTTCTGAAGGCTACCTCAGCGATTCATCTGATGACGACTTTGTTGATGCTGCAGACTACAGCAGAGATTCATCTGATTCTGAAGATGTCGGTGAATCCTTTGCAGACTATAGCAGTAGTTTTTCTGAAGACCATAGTAGTAATTCTTCTGAAGATCATGTCAGTGATTCCGACTTCTATGGCGGATATATTGAAGAACTTAGTAGGAATTCTTCTGAAGATCATGTCACTGATTCCGGATTCTGTGGTGGATATGTTGAAGAACTTGGTAGTAAGCCCGAAGAGCCTGGCAGCAATCCTGAAGAACCTAGCAGTAATTCTAGTTCCTTTGAGCAGCTTTACCGCTGTTACCCTGTTTCCGTCCTCAACAAGGAACATCTCGAAAAGGGCGATAAAATCATAATGCCCTTGTCAGCCCTCGATCGCCTTTTGTCGAATTCACAGGTCAATTACCCCATGTTGTTTGAACTCAGTAATCCCGGTAATTCTGGACGAGTTGCTCACTGTGGGGTGTTGGAATTTGTTGCCGACGAGGGCCTAACGTTTTTACCCCACTGGATGATGAAGAAGTTGCTTTTGCAAGACGGCGATCTTGTTCAGGTGAAAAACAAGAGCCTTGTGAAGGGAACATACATCAAGTTGCAGCCGCACACCATGGAATTTCTTGACGTCTCAGACCCGAAAGACGTCTTGGAGACTGCACTGAGGCGCTACTCTTGTTTAGCCACTGGTGATACCTTCGTGGTCCCTTATAACAATAAGGAGTACTACATCGACGTAATTGAAACAAAGCCGTCCCCTGCAATCTGCATAATTGATACCGACTGCGAGGTTGATTTTGCCCCTCCACTTGATTACGTGGAGCCCCAAAAGCCGTCAGTGCCATCTACTCAGTCTAAGGAGAGACCGACAGAAGCCAAAAAGGATGAAGAACTGTCTGAGAAGATACCGAAATTCATCCCCTTTACCGGTTCAGCAAGATGATTGGATGGAAAACCGGCATTGGACCAATCGGTTGCACCGGTTTCCTCTACTGAATTTCTCGGACAGAACCAGCAGGAGAGTGAGAATGGAACCAAGGGCTCTATGTCATCAACTTCTGCGTCAACGGGTCGACCTAATGGAAAGCTTGTGTTTGGTAAAATTGGTTCAAATGCCAACCATCCCACGAATGAAACCCCAAAAGTTGCCCCAGAGAAGAGCAGCCAAGAGCAGTCTCAGATGGCCGAAAAGCCAAAATTGCAAGCATTCACAGGGAAGAAGTATACACTACAAGGATGAAGTTACGGAATGTCTCCTTCGTCTGTTCTTTCGTAAGATGGCTACGGGTGAAGGCTTGTGTAACAAGTAAAATCCAGATAAAATTGTTTCCTTTATACGTAAGTGTATAGTCTGGAGACTAGTATAACCCAATCTACTTTATGAACATGTTTTATCATACTTCGCATTGGTGCAACACTGCAACTCACTGTCTAGTCTGAAATGCTATACTTGGTATAAAGTTCGCAAAAACAATAGCTAACGTTACAGTTTTGGACGTTAAGCCCTTGATTCCAATCCCTCTTTTCAATTTGTGTACTCTGTTTAGGGAAAAAACACGCAACCACGACCCAAATACAACGAGTATTGAAAGAAAGAATGACGAGAAACTCAATGACAGAAATTTATTTTCTCAGAGGCCACTACTAATGCTATGGTCTTTCAGTATCAGTGGTGTTCATCTTAACTTTGAGGGTAACTCTATCTATATAGCTTATGTATTTTATGTCCCGCTACATATTTTGCAACTTTGGATGTGTTATCATTTCATGTCTCACTACAAAAACTGGAAGATCGAAGGTATTCTACGAACATACAAAAGTAACTTGCTTTCTCCGATCTTAGACAGAAAGAATGCAGACATGCCTTAGCAAGTTATACAAAAAAGAAACATATGAACACAAGAAATACCTAAATTTGGGCGTGACCACCGTGCGTGCCCTCACTGATATTTCAAACAGAGATCCCGTGTCAGGCTTGCACCGAGCTCATACAACTGAACCTGTTATCTTGCCTCCAGTTGTAAATTCCTGAAGTCCAGATAATACAGAATGGTGCCACTAAAGGGTGCATTCGCTATAAGTTTATAACTGGTAATCAAGAATCAATCTAATGCCAGGCAAGAGCCAATACACTGGTTTCACATTAACCGCTAAAACTTGCTTCACCATTTGTTAGTTTTTCGGGTCAAACATCAAGCTGAAAGTGTGCAAAAGCACTTGCTGATAAACTCATTGAGCTTTCCCACCAGCAGGTGCTTACATACAGTTAAACACAATCCATCTAGCAATGGACAAACTACCCTAGCTAACTAGCCTAACCCGCGTCTGCAAAAGTTTCAACCATATATTGAAGAAACGAAACACAATTGCTTAATTTGTTATGAGAAAACCATTTCATACTATAAGCATTGGAGCAAGAAACATCACAGTACAAAGTAAAAAAAACTGAAATTTCAACACGAAATCGAAGAAAATCATCGATAGCATTATAAGAAATGATTCAAACTGCACTTGCAGAGTCATTATTTTGCAGGAGCATATTCAAGTGACACATTATTCAGCCGCTCCACCGCCACAATAAGCGCCTGAGTTCCCAAATTGCCCTCGCCGTGAGCCTTCAGCGACAGATAAAGCTGCTGAGCCAGGGCTAATCCGGGAAGAGCAAGTCCCATCTTCTGGCACTCCTTCAAGCAAATCCCCAAATCTTTCACGAAGTGGTTCACATAGAATCCCGGCTCCAAATCCCTCTTCAGAATCCGGCCGCCGTACAAATCCAGCGCCTTCGACCCTGCGGCGCCCACTTTGATCGCATCTAGGAAAAGACCCACGTCGAGGCCGGACTTGTGGGCGAAGATCATACCCTCCACCAGACCCACCATCGTGGAAGCGATGATCGTCTGGTTCGCTAGCTTCGCGAACTGTCCCTTCCGGCACCGCCCATATAATTCACTTTGCCCATGAGGGAGAACAGAGGGGTTAGCTTGCGGACGGTGTTTTCATCGCCGCCGGCGAGGATCGCGAGAGTTCCGTTCTTGGCGCCTAACGTCGCCACCGGTGACCGGGGCATCGACAGCTGAGCAGGATTTGGACTCAGCGGCGGAGGAGATCTCGACGGCGAGGGAGGGTTCGGAGGTGGTCATGTCGACGAGGATGCCTCCAGGGCGCAGTCCAGAGAGTGCGCCGGTGGTGGGGTCGAGGAGGACGGAGCGGACGTCGGAGGGGTAGCCGACGATGGAAAAGACGACGTCGGATTTGGAGGCGACGGCGCTTGGGGAGTCGGCCAGGTGAGCCCCGAGGTCGACGAGAGGCTGGGCCTTGGAGAGGGTGCGGTTGAAGACGGTGAGGGCGTAGCCGGCCTTGAGGAGGTGGGTGCACATGGACCGGCCCATAATTCCGGTTCCAATCCACCCGACCCGGGTGTCTGACGGGCTTATGGGGGAATCGGATAACGCGACGGTGGCCATGTGGCGACGGCGGAGGAGGAGGGAGAGAGTGGCGGTCCTGGTGGAGCGAGAGAGTGGACGGAGGAGTGGAAGTGGAAATAGTTTGACTATTTTGAGTTTTGTCATTTGGGTTATCTAAAGCGACGGTGACTTTTCTGTTGCAAATTCGTATAAAATCCAACGGCTCCTGTTAGAGTAACTGATGACGTGGCGGGTTATCCAAGGTGAGCGCGCAAGTTCGGGGCTCCAACCCGCCAAACCCAACTGTCTTTTGGGTCTGCTTGGACAAGTTTTAAGGATTGAGATATTTGGGCTGTGATTTGAGAAAAAATAAACAGATTACCATCAAAAGATTCGTGGTCACACATTTTTGAATTCGATACGATAAGAAACACATCCGCTATGATCCACCATCGATATCAAATGCAAGGGCGAGAACCGTGTATTTCCGTAAATACCCTTACGATCGTTAAGTTTTGTTCGATTTCAATTTTGATAGCTTAGTCCTGGTAAACCATTTTGGTCATTTCGTCTGATTTAGGCGAAACGGAGAAGCAAAATGTAGCGCTAGTCCTTGATAGTAAACCATAAGGCGAAGGAGAAATCGATAAGCACGAGTGTCGAATGGATTTAACTATCAAATAAACACGAGAGAGGTAAGCGTAAGACCGGCATTGATTCAAGAAAGTCCTGGCGCAGCACGAGTCATATTCCGCTGCGCTGTATGAAACAAAAGAACCAATTTGGTCAGGTTCTAATGTGCCGCACCATACGACCTGTTCAGAAACCAAGTCATTCGATGAAGGCTAACTAATTCCACATTAATGCAAACACGAAAGTAACAATCATCCTCGAACTAGTTATCCGGCCAGACTATAACGTACAATCCCGAAAATATAACCTTCAATTAATTATTTGGAACTAGTAAACCAGCCAGACTATAACAATGATCTTAATAGTTAACCTAGGAAAACCAAACCGATTGAGTTTACCCATCTTCTTTCGACATGGTTGTTGCGAGCTTCGTGTCTCTACTATGTACTGCTCTTCAAGCGCCTCGGAACAAAACTGAAAATTGCATACCTGTCTTAGGCTCTTTGTCCACTGAAAGAACAAAAAGACAGAACCACTAATTAATCAATGGCTAAAATCAAAGAATCACAGACTACAACGCCACTCGGTAGTTTCAGAAATCCAAATATTTGCACAATCGTAGACTACAACGCATACCAATTCAGCAACGTTCTAATCAGGGCATAAAGGACAGGACTAGTATGGCACACACAACATTTTTGCTTTGAAATTGCGAGGAACAACGAAACATAAACTATCTGGCTTACTTCTCAAAGGAAGGGGATTTCCTTCTCTACATATTGATCACATCAATCTCGACACGCATAAACAAGAACATCAAGCGGTTCACAAATCCGGGCCTTACTTAAACTTGAATGATGCTATTCACATCTACTCTTTGTGAACCTTACGAGCCTCAACGCAACAACTGGTTCCCAAAGCATTCAATATCCATATAACCAGGACAAATTTGTGTAAAATAGTCATTCTCAAAGTATGAGCACAAGAATTACAGAAAAGCGATGATCAAGCAAACAAGCACCAAGGCCAGCTTGCAAATCCTAAACCAAGTCACAACAAAATTATCACATTGTCCACAAAAATTAAGCGAAATCAATCCAATGTATGAAAATTCCGAGCGCTCCTAATCCGCGAAAATTATTGCAAAGCATTCTTCTGCATATCAATATCATCTCCAATACACAAATTAATCCGTGGCTCGAAGAACAATTCAAGCAAGAAATCAAATTTGAATTCGAAAAGCGTTATAATACAAGCTATAACTTCTTGGTTATTCCAAAAGACTAGTAAAAGACAGAGCACAACATAAACATATCTTTTCTGCGAAAATTAGCAATAAAAACCTTAACTTTCCCAAATTCCTCAGTTCAATGCCAACCCATTCTCCCTAAATACAATATATGAATCTAATCATCATCCTTCTAATCAAAACCCTTCCTCCTTAATCCTTACCTTAATCATTCGATCAATCACTTAAACTCGAAGGTTGGAACAGGCGGTGCATCAAAACTCTCCAAAACCTTCGTCTCGCTTCCGCTGCTCTTAGCCTCAGGCTCATTGCCCTTTCCAAACAACCCCCCAAACCACGATCCTGAGCTCGAATTCGCCTCAGAGCCGCCGCTAACAGACGTTGCCATCTCCGGTGGGCCTGGCTGACCAGGAGCCCGGCCCATCGGAGGAAGACCAGGCACACCGGGCATATTCGCCGGTTCTTCAATCACAACCGGCATCTGCTGCTGCTGGCTCATAAACTTATTAAGCATGATCCCAGCTCCTTCAATCAGCGCTAAGAGAACGCCACCGAAGGCGGCCGATCGGGCCGAGGCGCCGAGCCCCTGGCGCATCTGGAGGAAGCCACCGGTGGCGGCGCCGGCGATGATGGAGTTCCAGGGGTCCTCCTTCTGGCGGACGTAGACCATGGTGCAGTCGAAGGCGGAGAACAGGCCTCCCCAGACGGCGAAGCTCCCGCCGACGCGCGGCGCGTTCATCCGGACGGCCTGGGATCCGCCGACGAACCGGGCGCCGGATGGGGAGTGGTAGACGCCCTTGAGGAAGTGGAAGGCGGACCCACCGACAGCACCCATGCCGAAGGCACCGCCGATGTCGTCAAGGATGCGGTCGGGGCACGGTTCCCGGGATGTTTCTGGAGTCCCCATATTTCTGCCGAGAGGCGGTGGTGGGCGGGGAGGGTTTTTCGCTGCTTTCGAAGGTTTTTGTATGGAGAAGGCGAGAGATATCGAGTTGAGAGGGCCTCTTTTGCTTCTGGTTCTAGGTTTTTGTTTGGTGCTCTGACGGAAATATCCTTACATATGTAGCGGGTCCGGGTCGTCCGGGTTGTTCGGGTCGTTATGTTTTGGCCCTGTAAGGGGCATTATTGTCCATCCGATTCCATGTCAGTCGGGTTCATCGTAGGTTCAAGGGTACGACGTCGTATAGCAGCTTACAGTATCTTATCTTCCAAGTCTGCCGTTAACCTCCCCGCCATCCATCCTCACTCTCCGGTAAAGCTTCGTAGTGGTGGCTGGAACCGTTCAGCAATACGATGTCGTTTGAACTGCGGATAAGCATCACGGTGAATCAAAAGGCCTCCAATTTCTTCAGAAATCGTTTCTGAATCAGGTTTTTGTTCTTTCTCTGTACCCCCTTTTATGTTTTCGGATTCTGGTTCTTTTTGAAATAGTGAATGCAATGTATGCGAATTTAGCAAAAGGCCAAGCATTTCCCTTGGCAATTAGGGTTTGTTCGAGACCCAAATCGTTTCACACCTCAAACTTTCAATCTTTACAAATTGGGTCTCATCCAAAACCCCCAATAAACCTTAGTCCGATCAAACTCACAAAACCCACATCCGGGTTTGGTGAAAAAAATTACGGGTTGTCGCATTTGGTTCAGTTTTCGACCGGTTCGTATTGTGAGATTCTCGAAAAGGGGATTGTTGCAAAACCCAGAAGTGTTTCTGGGGGGTTTAGGATGAGAAGTGGTACACAGAATTGGTGTTTTGTAAGAGGACGAGGTTTTTCGAGTTGGTCTGGTCAGAAAGTAAATGGAGGGAGTGGTGTGGGAAGAGCAGGGCAAAGACTGCCGTGGTTGCCGGCAGCAAAAGCTAAGGGAGCACGAGGGTTGGAGAAAGGAACTACAGCGAAGACATCTGTTTCGTCTTGGGAGGAATCTGCAAAGAGGTTAGAGGAAGTTAGTGATAATGGTTCTTGGGGGGGAGCAGCAAAGAGTTTAGATGGAGATAGTAGTAAGTCGTCTTGGGACAATTCAGCAAGTATGTTAGAGGAAGAAACAAAGTCGAAAACTGGTCGTGCTTCTTGGGAGGTGTCAAGAAAAAGTTATGTTAGGAAAAATGGTGCATCAGAGTATGGGAGTAGAGAAGGTAGAACTTGAAGGGGAGCTTTGGTAAGGGATCGTCAAAATGATTACCATGGGAGGGACAGAAGATTGGGGGAAGCCGATACAGAAAAAAATTATGTTAGGAAAAGTGGTCCATTTGAGCATGGGAATAAAGAAAGTAGAATTGGAAGGGGAAGTGCGGTAAAGGATTATCAAAGTGATTACCGTGGGAGAGACAGAAGATTGGAGGAAGCCAATACAGAAGGAGATGCAGAAGAAGAAGAAATGGAGGCAGTTGATGATCCAAGGTGGGATTGTATTCAAAACAAGTTCAGGGGAATGGAAGATGTAAAACCTGGACGTGAGAGACCTGAGTTTCGAAGGTGGAATAGGCAGGAAGATTGGGGTAAGAAGACATGGAAAGAGGCTACTGAATCGTCCGTGCCTAGGATGATTGGCCAAAGTGTTTATGGTGTTGGTCCAGTTTTGGCTGCTTTGTCAGCTGGAAGAAGAGAATTTTATGCATTGTATATTCAAGAAGGGATGGATTTGAGCAAAAATAATAGGAAGAAGAAGGACAAGAAGGGCTTTGAGAGAATTTTAATGATGGCTGACAAGATTGGGTTAAACGTAAAGGATGTCTCTAAGCATGATCTTAATATGGCTACTGATAATCGACCTCATCAGGTTCTGGTTCTAGATGCCTCTCCGTTGGAGATGGTGAAAATTAACGAATTAGAACCTGTTTCAGTTGAGGAAGATAAGGGTTCTCTCTGGATTGCTTTGGATGAGGTTACAGATCCTCAGAATGTGGGGGCAATCATCAGGTCGGCTTACTTCTTTGGAGCTTCTGGGGTGGTATTATGTGCCAAGAATTCAGCCCCACTGAGTGGCGTTGTGAGCAAAGCAAGTGCAGGCTCACTTGAGTTGATGGAGTTGAGATACTGCAAGAATATGATGCAGTTCCTAACATCCTCGGCTGAAAATGGTTGGCGGTTTCTTGGAGGTTCTGTTTCTTCCAAGGCTATACCTTTGAAAGAGGTTGCACCTAGTGTGCCAACAATTCTTGTTCTGGGAAGTGAGGGCACTGGGTTGAGACCCTTGGTGGAAAGATCTTGCACTGATTTGATTAGAATCCCGGGGAATATTCCCATGGAAATTACTGCTGGTGGAGTTGATGATACTGAAACCATGGAAGGGAATCATGCATGCTCAGCTGAAGAGTTTCGATCATTTTTGGCCGTGGAGAGCTTAAATGTCAGTGTTGCAGCTGGTGTGCTGCTTCATCACTTAACAGGAAACGATAACGATGAGAATGTCAATGCAGTTAATCAACACTGACGAACTTGACTGAGGTTCGTCATAGACATTGTACTTTATATTAGCACTTTTTAGAGCTTTATCTAAAGTTGGGAGTAGGTTTACAGTTTTTATTTCCGTATAGCCTCTTGATCAGAAATGTGTGCCATAACAACTAATTTTTGGCGTTAAAATGATTATCTTAAACGAGTTGAGATCATTAAATTGTGCGTCACAGTTCATACTATTGATTTATTTGAAGCTTGGACGCTATTATTCACGTTTGTTCCTAGAAACTAGAAACAGCAACTAATCATCTTCAAAGACTGCTGTCGTGTTTCCTGCAACTTTCCGTTATCGCTTATCACAAAACACATACATTTCCCTCTAATCTATGAGCGTGGTGTTCCAATGTTAATGAGTGAGTACCGCAAATCTCGCGATGATATGAAGTATGGTTAGCTTTCAATTGTTACTCTACACTGCAGAATTGTCTGCATTTACAGCTGAAAGTTAAGTTTTCTGCAACTAAACGTGCGGTACGAGACCTGTTCTGTAGGTTCTGCATATGATATAGCGTTGATGTCAAATGCTTATGAGTTTTTGTTTGTTTCTTGATCGCCTATGCATAGTTGGTTTCGAGCATATATGGTTCGAAAATGGCATCCATCTTTTTTGTTTTCCAGTTCCTGAATCTTATATGATGCGTGTAATCAAACGAAATTTTGCGAAATTTGCCAACCTAAATAGGTGAATAGGATCTCCATAGCAGTTGTGTCACATTCTGTCCATTATTTTCCATCCCAAAGCTCATCCAATCCAGATTCCCAGTGCTGTTTGAAGCGTGAATCGGAGAAGTCATGAATGAGAATGATACCCGTTCTTCTAGTTGTAAAACTACACCCTCATTGATCTAATACCTAGTTGTTCAAATATGAGTCGTGACACACCGAATTTCAATGAGGGACCTGCTTTTGCATTCTCTGTTTGTTCGGGTTTAAGAATGAGGACAATACACATATCTCGCACGCCGATTCTTTGCAAGTAAATATGCCTTAAGAGTCTGGAAGCAAATTGATGCATATGGAATTCTGAGGGCATCTCCAACAGGAGATGTAAATTGTCTTGAAATGAACAATTTACATCTTAAAGCCTAGTTTTTTACTCCAATTGGCCGGAAATTTTAGGATGTAAAAGACCCGTATCACTGGATAATGTAAAAAAAAAAAAAATAAATACCCTATATTTGCATTCCTTTTCCCATCCCAGAATTTCTAACTAGAGGAAAAAATAGTTTGAAGAGCAGAGAATCTTACTCCCTATGCATTGGAAATGCCCTCAAAAAGCTGACAGTCCTCTTTCGACCCAGAATTGTAGGTACAAGTCAAATTAGAAGGATTTTTTGTAGGGACCCCTATCACAATATACCAAATCCAACCATCCCAAATATAAAAAAATAAGAACAAAAAATAAAATATAAAATGTTGCCATGTTAGTTGTATGATCCATCAACATGTTCCATCGGCTTCAAATCTGGCAAGACCATGTGATTCACGAAGAGGATGGCAAATGTGTAATTGAAGATGCGTCCTCCTCATGCCTCTCTCTCTGTCTGAGGTTCTGATTTGGTCCACCCGTCTTCCCAGCCGCCTTTCCTTGCCAATATTAAGCTAAACCAACCCATTGACAGCCCACTTAAGTCAAAAGCACTTTTCCACCTCTTTGGGGGCGACAGCAAAACTTGCAAGGAATATCGTCACAACTACGGTGGTGGCACCGAATTTGTTCCATTCTTTCTCATGGCTTATTTGGAATTACATAAGTGTGAAGTACTTATACTTATAAGCGATTTTGTTAGAAGTGTCTTTATTACAAACATGATAAAATTTCAATTGCTTTCTTGGAAATGCATCATGAAGGGCTACTTTGGAAATGTATTTTTAAAAAGCACTTATATATACTCAGAAGCACTTTCACTAACTACAATTTTTTTTTTTAATTTTTTTATGAAAATACAAGTGCATCTTAAAACACATCACTTTTAACTTTTTTTGCTAAACACGGTCAAAAATATTTTTGGTGCCAAATATGCTCAAAAAAAAACATGTAACACACTTCTCCATAAAATACTATTACAATTCATAAGCGTTTTTTGTTGATAGAAAACACTTTTAACCTTTTCAAAAGCAATTCTAAACAGACTCTTTAATTAACTTCGAAAAAATAATTAGCTCCTTATTGTGCTCCTTGCAGATAAATTATGGTTCAACGCATTTGCAAACATTATTTTTTTGTCTTTATAATACGTGTCAGTTTACAACTTGTAACCAAGAGTCATTCTGCGATACTTATGTCGAGATTGGTAAAATTTATTCCTTTGACTTACCAACGTTGTGTGTCCTACTCATACATCCCCGGACCCAAAGTTATCTCCAAAAGTCGTCTTTGGTAGCTCAAGATGTTACATGAAACATTGAAACATAAGTTTGTATGAATGCTACTTGTACCTACCAATGTGATCACAAGATGATGTGTTTGTATAGGTTTCTATCCTTATTCAATGGATCAAATTTCAAATTAATTGAGTGAGCATATGAATTAGGTTGATTTGTAGAGTTAGTGGAGATCGTTTAAGATGATTTAGACAATTGAACCGAACTCTTACTAATGTTTCAGTTAGAAAATGCGACTACGAGACAAGCTGTCAGTCGTCAAAGCAAAAGGGTAGACAAATATCTATGAAGACTTTGAAAGAGATTTGAAAAAAAAAAAAAAAAAAAAAGACATTGAGTACTTTTCCAGGATCCACTTGAATTTATAGTAAGGATTTGTTTCAAAAACATTTTTACCAAAAACGATTTCACGTCAAAGTAGAGCACATTTCTCCGACTAACTAAATTCAAAACATGCAGCAGTCTACCATTGTTATTTGATAAAATAAATCAAAACAAGTATTTTAGTAAACTCAATTAGCGTACACGAAAGAATCAGGAGACTCACCGGATCCTCTTTGTGAGGATCCCGACTATCCATGAATCGTGTTAATTCATCATACATCATACGGTCATAAATCATTTTAAATATTTTTATTTAAAATTAAACACAAGTAATACCTAATAAAAACTGATCGTATAATGTATGAAAAACAGACACGATTAATAGATTCTTATAATCCTCACCAAAGGGATCGAGAAATGATCATGTTGGTACACGAACTGCCTTGATTCATGGTCAATAATTGCTTCGCACAATAAATAATTAAGAAATTGTATTAAACTTCTTTTTCTTTATAGCTTCTTAATTTTCTCGACATCCAAACATGAAAAAGAAAAATAAAAATAAAAATGAAAGAGAAGATATAGATTGAGTCGTGGAGTTAGCAAAAACAAAAGGGATTATGGGAGTAAATTAAATAATTAATCAATTAATTAAATAATAAGATAAGGATTAAAGAAAACAAACACGACAGAAAGGATATGCGATGATAGCTTGCAAAGACAGTGATGCACAACAATGTTATTCAAAACGACACGAAGTTATAGATTCGGATATTAAATAAGCATCTTCCTTTTATGACAAGATGACACCTCACGACCTCTGATTGGCCGTCTCAATTCCTCTATTTTAATATTTTTATTCTTCTATCAATTTATTCGATATAACACGTGTTTTATTTATCAATGTTATACCGAAAATATAAACTCGTAGTTGTATATGTTACGATACATAAAATATGGCCCATTTTGTTTGTATAGCATTTTTTATCTTTGGTATCAGTATTTCAATTGAATAAATCAAATAAAAATCAGAGTGTAAGCAAAATAAGAAAAATGACACGCGGAAATAATTTTCTTTCATGAAGTAGTAAATTCCCATATCTCTATACTACGCAAAAAATGCTTAGCTCATACATGTAAAAAATCCCTTTTTCCTTACAACCAATAACTTGACGTTGATATGTGCGCCAAAACTTTTTGATATTGATGCTAATTTGTCAAATAATGGAGAAATTTTTCAATGTGCCGGGACACAGCCCAACCACTTGAATTATAATCTTGATGTGCATGTTGTGTCACCCAACACATTGAAAAATCTCTCTAAATAATGATGTGCGACTAAATAGGAAAGATCATTTTACATATACGTCCGTCTAGCAATATTGAGAGATTTTTCCTACGCCCAAGGATGTTCTCACGACCCAAAGATTGATAATATTATGTTACTTAATACTACAATTTTACAATATTTTTTTTTTCATCTAGAAGTGAGAGACTGTAAGTTTAAATCTCGTATCCGAAGATCCTGATATCACTATAATAATTTATCTCGCATCACTTAATGTAAATAATCTCGTTATTGTAGTCGGACTAAACAACAAATGAAAAACGAGGAATTAATATGTAACGGTATCGGTCTCCGTTCTTTTTCAACCCTTTCTCTTCAAAGCCAGCAAAAGTGCACGAAGGAAATACTGTTATATTGTGTGGTCAATGAGCCGCAGCCAGCGAGGCAATTGGAAAATTTCTGTCTCCTTCGAAATATAAAATTACGCGCTCTCACTCTAATCCCCTTTCTCTCCTCTCACTCTCTCTCTCTCCCCTACGTCTCTCCGTCGCGATATCGACGCTGTTCGTCGGCCATGGCGGTCTGAGAGAATGTCTGCGGCTTCTCTCCTCGCCTTAATCTTTGACTCCTCCTACCTCTAGCAAGCAATCCGAGAGAAACAAAGAAAGAGACCTAAAATATATACATATATATATTTATATAAAGAGAGAGATATACAATCACACGAGCGTATGGTAATAATGTCTGCATTGGATCCTCTCGATTCGATACTCTTCTCTCTCAGCAAAGCGTTCTGCAGCCCCCTAGCGGTCTTCGTTCAGATCCAGGTTTGTTTTTTTTCCTTCAAGTTTCGATTTTTTTCGCCATTTTATGTTTCGTTCAGATCCCGGTCCGTTTGGTTGCCGAGAAAATTCAGTGGAAAATTTCTTTTCGTTGTGTTTGATTTGTAATTTGGCGTCGCGGCTGATCGAACTCAGGTTCTCGAATTGCCGATTCCTCAAATTCGAAGTTTGAGTTTCTTCAATTTCGGTTTATGGCGGCAGTTTTTATTTTCGATTATTGAAAGAAAAAAAAAATTAAAGCTTCATGCTTTTTAGCTTAAAAGTAGTTTTCGAATTTCTGTGTGAAATTCGTTGTAGTTGCAATAAATGGAGGTCAACTATTTGATTTCTGGGTGAGAGAGAAGTCAAAAATCCAGAAAATGAGGTTTAAACTGAAAAAAAAAAGTAGACTGCTTTATGATTGAGAAATGTTATTGGCACTTCAAAAATCGACTTATATTACTTCTTGATTTCGCAATTTCCTAGGCGATTATTTATGTTATTTTCAAATTGAAAGATTAGTTTTTTTTTTTCATATGAAGTTCAAATTACACTCTATTGGGCACTGAGATTTGGAAGATTAATATATTTGTGATATTAGATTAACATAGTTAAACTATGTATTTCTTTTGGTGGGCACGTCTAAATTTCTATATTTGCGCCGTAGGGATGTCTAATCTGTTTGGTTCTTGCTTTCGGATGGGCTTGTGCGGCTTATGTCAGGTACTTGAGTTTATATTCTGACTTCAATGTAATATCAACTACTAGCATGGCCACCGTGCTCGTTCGGTGTTAAATCCATTATGTGCTTGATATTCAACGATTTTTTTTCTTCGTATTGTGAACCGCACAGGAATAGGGAGATTAATCGGATGAAGGATAGTATGCAACGAGGCAATAGCTTTGCTTTCCTTTGCCATGATATCGCTGAACTTGAGCACTCAAATCAGCTCAAACTGCCCAGAGTAACAGTTGTTATGCCTTTGAAGGGATTTGGAGAACACAATTTACACAATTGGAGAAGTCAGGTTAGAGGGCGCATTGCTTTGGTCCTGTCAATAAAAACAACATAAATTTACGAATTTGGCTACAATACTTAAATGTATTTACTACAATCACCATCTAATGGTCATATATAATTCATGTGAATATTTGTATTTAATACAATCGAGATGGTGACTATATTCAATACATGTAAGTATTGTTGCCAATCCCCAATTTACATATCAAATTATAAATCTTTTGACGGGGATGCTAGGAGTTTTCTTTGGTTTAGAGGGTACGCTCTTGTGTGTGTATATTTTCTTCTTTGGGGAAAAAAGGAGTTGTTGAACAATTATCATATGTTCAACACCTTTTAAATGATAGATTATATGGTGAAGTGTTCAAAATCCTTGTGCTAACTGATTTAATAGGTTGAATTTGTATCCAAGGTTTTCTTCCAGTATGGTCTGAACTATTTTGTTTCATTAACGAACACAGGTCACTTCTCTTTACGGTGGTCCCTTAGAATTTATGTTTATCGTGGAAAGCAGAGAAGACCCTGCTTATCGTGCTGTATCTTTGCTGCTATCAGATCTTAAGGTATACACAACTTCCCAATAATTATGGTTTCTTTAATATAAGAAGAACTCAAGAACATCCAGGAAAAGTCATATAATATATGCCTGGAAGCGTAAGTTTATGCCTAACATGTGTGCCCAGATGACCATGTTTTAAGTTTAACTTCATTTCCTTGCAAGACAAGTTTGATGCTAAGATTGTTGCGGCTGGTCTTTCATCTTCCCTATAAGTTTAATGTGTAAAATGTATATGATTACATGTATGCCCAGATGATGTGTTTTAACTTTAACTTCGTTTCCATGCAGGACGAGGTTGATGCTAAGATTGTTGTGGCTGGTCTTTCAACAACCTGTAGTCAGAAAATTCACAACCAATTGGTATGTACCTGATTAAAATAATTTATGCTTTGCTACTATGCTTGTGCAGTAGGGTATATGTCTACACTGTATAAAGCATCAGACTCATTGTTGTGTAACTTTTCTTCTTGTTTAAATCTCTTTTCATACATGGTTCAAACTTTAAAGCATGTCATTCTGTAGTGACTAATTATATCAATTACTAGATCGTAATCTCTTTTTGCAGATTGGAGTGGAGAAAATGCACAAAGACAGCAAGTATGTATTATTTTTGGATGATGATGTTAGACTTCACCCTGGGTCGATTGGAGCCCTAACCTCCGAGATGGAGAAAAATCCTGATGTAAGATTTTTGTATGCTGATCCTATCTTATACTGTGGTGTGTTAGCTGTGGGTTCTGTTATGGTGTTAATTCTGTTTTAAATAATGTGCAGATATTTATCCAAACCGGATACCCCCTTGATTTGCCTTCAGGAAGCTTAGGGAGTTACTGCATTTATGAATATCATATGGTACCTACTTATTTTTCAAAAAAAATTCATATACATATATCTGTATTTTAACATCTAAATAGTAAATACATGCGTATATAATTTTTAGTAGTTATTTCTTGTATTTTATCTTAAGCTTCCTACTATATCTTAATTGAAGTCGGACTCCTTGTCATCTTGTTTTGTATAGCCTTGCTCAATGGGCTTTGCTACTGGTGGAAGGACATTCTTTCTGTGGGGAGGATGCATGATGGTAAGTAGTAGTAACCTTCTTTAAGTCCTGCATGCACAAAATCATCATGCCGTTTTAGTTGTTTTAAATTTCTTGCTGTTTTAACTGTTCAAAATTCCTTGCAGATGCATGCAGATGATTTTAGACTCGACCGCTATGGAGTGGTCACAGGACTTAAAAATGGCGGTTACTCTGATGATATGACTCTTGCAGCTATAGCCGGTAATATACTCATTGATGTTTTCTGTGCTAGGTGAAGGCTTAGATGCATTCGTCTTGTCAATCTGATATAATTACCCTGCCAACTTATACCCTGTCTTGTGCATACCATTTTTTTTTGGCTGTTCGAATGTTAAACTAGCGCTCTCCCTTTGTATTTTCGTGTTTTTAAATCGCCTTTGGGGGGAAACTGTTTACAAGGGAAGGGAGACATTACATCAGGGATTTTTGCATGATTTGGTTCTGTATGGTTTTAAAGTGGCTATGCATTGTTGCTGATGTTATGACCTTTTTCCAGGTGCTCATAAAAGGCTCATCACATCACCTCCAGTTGCCGTTTTCCCCCATCCGCTTGCAAGTGATCTTAGTTTTCCAAGGTTTGTAATGCACACTTGTTTACTAAAAAAGGTAAAATTGCAGTCATACTTCATGCTTACATCCTTTGACTTTTCATGAAGGTATTGGAACTACTTGAGGAAGCAGACATTTGTGTTGGAATCATATACAACAACAGTTAACTGGATTATGAACCGTGCATTGTTTACCGTCCACTGCTATCTCTCATGGGGATTTGTAACACCATTCTTAATGGCCATTATTCATATCACCGCAGCCCTACGAATGCATATTACGGGGTATTCAATCGAGGAAACAACCTTCACTTTTGGTGGTGAGCACTCTTTTCTCTTTTAGGTAGGTTAATAGCGTTGATTCAAATGCTAATGTAGAAAACCAGTGTGCAAGATAAAATTTGATTCTCTATCCCGTTTATATGATTATGATTCCTTGCCTAAAAAAAACCAAACGTTTCTCAAACTCTTAAATGTTCAACCACCCTTTCTCAGGATTGAAACTGGTAGGCTGCCTAGCGACATGCACAATTATCGAACTTCTTTCAATGTGGAACTTGACCAGGATAGAAGTTCATTTATGCAACTTGTTATCGCCAGAGACTCCTAAACTCTCACTTGCTACTTACAACTGGAGCCTTGTAAGTATCCATCTCTATACGCTCGAAGAATTGTGAATTTCATTATTTGTGTCTTGAATGCTGTATATTACACTTAACTAAATATCTTGACTGAAAGTATTTTGAAGTACCATAGAAAAAACAGCGTTTCGTAATCTCCATCTCTTTAAAGATCCAAACTTCATACTTAGTTGGAGCTCTGGAACGTCTTGATGATGGCTACCTGAGTATTCTCTAATCCTCATTCACTGGTTTTCGATTTGGCAGGTTTTTATCGCACTTATAGTGGATAATTTTTTGTACCCCATCTCTGCCTTCCGTTCTCATTTCTCTCAGTCGATAAATTGGTCTGGTATTCGATATCACTTAAAGGATGGGAAGATATTCAAGGTATGCCGTCTAAGGCCTTTCTTCTTAGCTTTAAGGACTTCATTTTTCCCTACATATGAAGGGAAACAATGTACAACGTTTGAGCTGCATGTTCTGAATTATAATTTGTATGTTTTCGCTGAAGATTGAACGAAGCAAGGATATGGGTCCGATATATACGGACTTGGGAGGAAAGCATTTAGGGAAGAAAGGAGCTCCTCCGAAACTGCCATTCCTCAGCTCTTTGGCCAGAAGTTTGGCACAATGGCGTCAGCCGAAGAAATACGATATCTAGCGAATGTGATTGGAAAAAACGCCTTTCGATCGGTTTGCCCGGCGTTGAAAGATCGGATGGGCGACGAGATTGTTAGAAGAAAAAAATTGTTGGGGTTAGATTGGTTGGCCATTCAATTATTGATTGATTTAAAGTGTTTTAGGAATTTTAGTCTCATTTTTTCAAAACCCCATTCAATCCATTTGTTCTTCAGCCTCAAACCTGACCTGCCTCGGTTGATTTGTAATTTGCACCCTTTACTTTTTTAGTTATGTAATTCAAATTCTTACAGTTGAGATTCAAATGATAGCAAGTAGAGATTTGATTCCATTTCCAGTGTTGCACTGTTGGCTCTTCCCTTCATTTTCGTCTGTAGCGAAGGAGACATTTAGCCAAAATGGTATCTAAGATTGTCCACCGTCAATCATTTTGGTTCTTTTGTAAAAAAAAAAAAACTCCGTATCATTGAAGAAACCACCAGTTCAAGTAAAGGGTTGATTTGACAAAATACCTTGAATTTAACAAAGATTTTTCATGAAATAATCAAAACAATTGACAATAGACAAGCTTAAAGACCATTTCTATTGATTTTAAATCTCAAGAGCCAAAATGAAAAGTTATGCCAATCTCAAAAGCCGAAAAACTTTGAAAGTTTGAATTAGAGAACGAAACGCAAGCGTGTTGACTATGAAATACGAGTTTTGAAGGGCGTACTTGTGAGGAGCCCTAAAATTTAAACACGAACACGATCGACAACTAAAAGATATCTCGGTAATGTGCCCCTTCGATTTAGTCAGCGGATAAAGGAAAAATTTCTCACTAAAACCCGCTGGAAAGTGTGTAAAGATACATTGCTGCAATCAAGAAACGGAAATGCAAAGAGAAAACGGAATGGCAAAGTACATTCTCCAACCGATATTACAAAAGAGAAAGAAAAGTGACTCCGAGTTGGTCACAGCACCAGATCTCCAATGTAAAAGTCGTCGATCATGTCAAAGACTCGGGTTGCATGCTGCGGCCTACCACACGAAAGGTAAAGATAACAAGAAACTATCAGGAACTGATATAACCTTGCAAATGCAAAAGAATGTGCTGATGTCTACATACATTCCGTTGATTCTTAGATTTCGGGTTAGGAAAGATTTAAGAAAGAACAAGCGGGTTAGTTTTAAACAGAGCCCAGGAGGACAAGAACTTCTGCCTTTCCTGTACCGGAACTATCAACGTAACAAACATTCAGACTTTGCACAAACTAAGAACAATTACAACAAATTATGAGACACTATGTTCGGAGCTTCTCCTAAACATACATCAGTAATCAATCCCAAGTAGATGGACAAGGCTTTTCTGAAAATTATGCAGTCACTTACATTAATTAACACACATCCAACGAAATAATCAATCACGAAGTTATCAGTTGGTGAGTGAGGCTTTGTCGTAGGAATTTAGGGATGGAGCCATGAGTGTGAGTGAAGAAAACAAGCTTATATCTAGTGACATAGAAAACAAGCGATACTCACCCGAAAAACCCTTCAGTCGAATCATCCCCAGCATGATCTAGAATGGCATCACCACCCGGGTGCTCCTCTACGTATGAGGTAATATCAGTATACCTACAACATTGTTGTTAACACAAGGATTATGCAAGTGTGAATCCATGGAAAACAAGAGAGCCTAAGCAACTGAAAAATCGAAATGTTACCTTGTCTTTAATAATTATCCAACAATCCGTTCGCTTGTTATGCAACGAGACATCAGCCTTCGTGTACATTCTGGCTGGCTGAAGAAAACCAGAAAATTAAGGTAACACAAACACTTCCTTAAAAAACAGTCTTAATTTTTGGGTGTTAATGTTGTTAACAATTACAATTACCTTCTGATTCGACAGAACTTTCTTTACTTTCCCTGCATCGAAACAAACATTTTTTTTTATTTTTTATAAGAAGTTGAATCTTTTGAATCTCGTACAACTTCATTTTCTTTTTCAAGATTAACCAAGAAGAAAATACCATATTTTGGGCCTCGTGGGATCAAAAAGAAAGCTACCAGAAGGATAACCGCCACCAGCGCCACCGCGGCGATCATCATATCTCAAAGCTGAGATCTTTACACTTCCGAATCGGAATTCTAAACCAACCAACCAACGAGAACAGATAAGATAATGTGGCAAATTTCACATGAGCTCAAGCTCCTTTTTCAATTAAGTTAGATAATAAACACACACACACACACACACAAAAGACACTGTTTGTTGGGTTCGCATTTTTTTGAAACCAAGCATTTTACTAGGATTTTAACCGACTCAAAAGACCAACTGGGTTCTTGAAGTACGAGTTACCAGAATGTGTTTGGAGTTTCCGAGGTTTTTAAAGATTCTAGATTTTGAGGCAGAGCGCAACATTAGAGAGAGAGAGAGAGAGAGAGAGAGAGAGAGAGAGAGACCTGCAGATTGGACTGGGTTTTCCGGCGATGGCGACTGAGAGCTTGATAGGCGGATTCGCTTCGAGATCTTAGAGGGGGAACTGTCTATGACTCAGACGCACTCTCTCTCTGCACTCTGTGTTGTGTCATCGTGTGGGCCATATAGATTTTGTTGCTGAATTGTGAGAAGCCTATATCTGATAATGGTTTAGTATTAGGCCTCAATGGGCCCAAGCAGGAGAAGATTTATTTATTTTTGTATACGAGATGGATGTTTGAACAAATATGTTTACCCATTTTGGTAGAGAACAAAAGTTACTAGCACTGCTTCAAGTAAAATTGTACACCTAGGATTATGACAATAAATTAGAAGGTGCACAACTTTGCATAATGTCATGTTCAATGTTAGTGCTGTCTAGACCTCGCATTTAGTGACCATTGCTATAATTATTTAATAGGCACTTAAAAAATAAGAAAAGGTGCATAGACGGCTTAGGTTGCAACTCTTGATTTAACATTGTGTTCTAAAAATTGGCCTAGGCAGCTGCCTAGGTGCTGGACGGTTATCGACCGCTGCCATTAATTCCTAATCGATTGCAAAATTGAAAAACATATTAGGCAGACGCTAGGTGGGATTAGTCGGGTCTAGGCGGAAGCTAGGCCGGCATATGAGAAGACGCAGGGATCTAAAATTTTTTATCAATCCGTAAAAATGATGTTGCAGGTCACGAAGATGAACGGGTGGGGACCACCACATTAACTTTCAATTTAAACGGACGGGTGAATTCTTTATGTTCTCACCATCTCCTCTATTTTGGTTGCACGAGTTTCCTCTTTCCTGATCCCAATAACTCTCTTTACCATTTTTATTTTTTTTATTTCTTTTAAGACCATTTACATAAACTAGTAAAAAGAATAATAACTCTCTTGAGAGAAGATTCTCGTCGGATTCTCTTTGTGAGGATTCCGGGTCGGAGATCCTCCAATTACATTCATTCATCGTACATCGTGCAGTCAATTTTTGTCAAGTACTGTTTATATTCAATTTTAAATAAAAAATTTATAATGATTTCTGATCACATGATATATGATGAACGGATATGATTAGAGAATCCCTGAAATCCTCACAAAAGGGATCCGGCAAGGATCCTCCTGGAACTCTCCTTACCATCTCCTCAATCTTCTATTGTTTTATTATTCTTTTTTCTTTTAAGACAATTTACATTAGTATGTATTTAAACCCTAACATCACATATATTATTTTTGTAAAAAGACACATTATTTATACATGATATAGTAAATTTAATTAATTTATATTAAATTTACATAAATCCGTTTAAACCCCGCTTAGCCGCTAGACGTCAATTCACCGTCCAACTAGCTCTAGCGTCTTTTAAAACTTTGATTGAACATAACATATATAACTTCTATTTTGTATTTTATTTTTTCATAAATGGTAAGAGGAGGGTGCGTTTGTTTGCCTCACTAGCTATCACTGGACTGGATTGGACTAACACTTAGTCCAGTCTCGTGTTTGGGTTGGCAAGGACTAGTTTTAATGAGATTAGATGGGACTCGCAGGGACTAACGACCTCGCTAGGAGGTCTTAGCGAGACCCCCCAAAATGCTTCGGACTACTAAGACCGTCTCTTGCGTTAGCCTTCAATTGGGTTTGATGGAAACAAATCTAAGAAATCCAAGTCCATCTCGAATTTCTACAAGCGAAGTCGGAACGGCCATGACAAAGACTTTGAAGAGGTTCATGCAGCCCCACAAGCAATCTAAGTGTTCCAACCCCAAGCCACCGTTGTCTCTCACTCCCCCAACTCCACAAACCCTAACTCCCCACCAGTTACCTCGCCAAGCCTCTGAGAATTGCAAAAATACCACATCTAGGAATTGCAAAACACCCAAAGAGAAGGGCAAGAGGTGGAAAGGGAAATAGAAGGTTTGACTAAGCTTGAAATTGGGAGAAGAAAAAGGAAAGGGAGAGAGAGAGGACAGAGATGCAGAGTAGAGTTCAATTCGACGGAAACGATGGGATACATGAGAAATGAAAGAAAAGATACATAGAGTGGAGAGAGAGTGAGTGAGAAAAAAAAATTGTAGATTAATAATAGTAAAATATTAGTAAATATGAATTAAAAATTTGAAAAACAATTGAATTTAAAAAAAAAAAAAAAAAAGGTTCATGACTTAGTCCGATAGTTTTAGTCTAGTCTAAGCCAGTTCATCTTAATCCCTGAAGCTAGTTCAGTCCGATACAGTTCGATACAATAAACGCACCCTTATTAGATAGAAGAAAGTGTTTTATATGCATTGCATACTCACTCAAGCAAATTCACAGAGACGACGTACCTGTCTGACTAATTGGTTGGGTCAAGATGATGAGTTATTGACTCATGATTTAAGGTTGTCCGTCAGCGGAAAGTTCAGAAAATCCAGTCAATGATTTGAGGATATCTGTTCGGAGATGAAAGAAAATGCTCTGCGGGTCTCTTCGAAAGAGAGAGAAACTGAAGAAAGGAGGAGCCGCAACAGATTTAGAGAGAGAGAAAGAGGACTGAGGGCTGGTTTGGTATTGTTGTGCTTTAAAAAAAAGCTGCTGTGAGAATAAGTGGCTGTGCTGTGAGAATAAGCGGTTGTGAAATAAAGCCAGCAAAGTGTTTGGTAAACTTTTTTGTAAAAGTGCTTTTGGAAACAAAAAGCAGTATCATAGTGTTTGGTAAACTTTTTTGTAAAACAGCTGTGACTGTGTGAAATGACCAAAAAGGGTATATTACTAGATGTGCTATTAATTTAATTTTCTTAACAAATAAAAGTGAATTACTAAATATATTTTATTTTTAGAAGAAAAATATTTATAAACTTTATCTTAAATATTAATTAGTATGACAAACTACTTTAATAGAAATATTTTAGAGTGAATAGCTAGGATTCATTAGTACAATATTGTTAATGTACTTGAAAGTAGTCTAATTAGATGCATTCATCAAACTTGTTGCTATTCTATTTCTTAATGCCTCTATCTCATGTGATCCTTCAACTTGATAATTTTGATATTTATCATCATCATCATCACTACTATCGCTTTCTTCACAAAAGTCCCTAGGGTCATCAAAATGACGATCACGTTCAGAATACCTCCGTATGTAGTTATGAAGAGCCATTGTAGCAATGACAATCTTCACTTGCTTATTGAACGGGTAATTAGGCATATCCCTTAATTTCTTAGTGCCTTTTAACTGATGAGCTTACTAGCGTTTGTGTCAACCATCTACATTTACGGTTAATTAAAAATTAACATTTTGTGTTATGGATGATCCATCGATCGATCGATCAATGATTTGTTTGTACTATATAGATCGAATTGACAATCTCACGGTAATTAATGAAAATCTTAGATTGGTCTTAATTGATTAGTTTTGATTGTGTAGCTATGTCCTGGGTATGAAATGAAATGCTTAAAGGAATTTAATTCGCACCGCTGTTACTACCAGTAGACATTGATCGAGCAGGAGGTAGGAAGCAGGGAGTGCACTGCACTCAAAGAAATATAACATGCTTGTGCCAGCAAAGTCAAGCTTTTCGGCCAACTTTTGTGTTCGATATACTTTTGCCTAATTACTCCATGCAACTAACGAAAACAAATTACTTGAGCTTAATTATAAGATAATCCTATGTTTTAATGTTAGTGTGTGGTGGTTTCCAATCCACTACTAGTCTGTCATGATTTCTTTTTCCGCAGTCATTTAGCTAAAAACACATGCAGGACCACTCACAGCTCCCACAAAGTGAAATCGCCATCATTACTAGCTAACAATTTAGCTCCTATAGAATAGGTTCTATAAAACTTGTAGAATTCCTTCTTCAGTATCTCTCCAAATTAAGAGTAAATTGTTTGGTTGTCTTCTCTTTGATGTTAGACCTACGCCAATTACAAGAAGCTTGCGGCTATATGTTTGAGTAAGGAATTTATAAGTCCTAAGAAATTGAAACTAAGTTATAAAGAAAGGGACTACAAAATGTTAGATATAGAAGATTATGAATGACAACCATGACTGTTACATAGGCAATACGTCTGTGAGAAAAAAATGGATCACATGACTCTTTTTATTTCACATGATGGATGAATATACATGACTACAACAAGATTGGTAGTACTCTCTCTATAAACACTCATGCACATATATAGCTGGTCAAAAGTATAATAATTACTCTTCCTCATACTTCCTTGCCTGATATGCAGGTGCGTCTACATACTGAACATTAGTAATGGAGATGGAATCTTGTGTTCCACCAGGCTTCAGATTTCACCCGACAGAAGAAGAACTTGTGGGTTACTACCTGAAAAGAAAGATCAACTCACTACATATTGACCTAGATGTCATCGTTGACATTGACCTATACAAAATCGAACCATGGGACATACAACGTACTTAGAACCAACTTAATTTTAACATTTGCAGCTTGACTTCGAAATGGCATAAATAGATATGGTCCTAAGGGCGTTTTTGTGTTCATACTATATTTATATTTAAAAATTTTGGATATGGCAACGTGTAGAAAGAAAACAACATTGGAAAAATGCGCGGATGCTTGTTGGTAGCAAAATCAAAACAAAACAGATAGAAACAACATAAACACAAATGCTACTCTCTGTCATCACTCATCAATGGCTAAACAAAAGAGTTTTTATTGACATCTCATAAGATTATGAGCATATTCAGTCATTCTGAGAACTATGTATATGTATTGTGTGGTACAGCGAGATGCAGGTTAGGTTACAGTGAACAGAACGAGTGGTACTTCTTCAGTCACAAAGACAAGAAGTACCCGACTGGAACGCGGACAAATAGAGCCACAGCTGCTGGATTCTGGAAGGCAACAGGAAGAGACAAGGCAGTGCTTTCAAAGGACAACATTATAGGAATGAGGAAGACCCTGGTGTTCTACAAGGGACGGGCATACTTCTTAATTTTGATGCATCTGCAGCTGTGAATTACTAAAAATTCCTACTGTGAGTCTGTGCAAGGGACCAAAGAGGTGGAAGAAGGACAAACCATATGGCAGCAGCACCACCAGTACTATCACCACCCCAGCCACCACAAACACTGCTGCTTCTGCTTCTGCTTCTGCCACCACCACCACCACTAGCACCACTGCCAGAAAGGCCAAAATTGGTGGCAGAGGTGGTCGCACGGACTTGAGTGAGTCACTGCAGGTGAAGTTAGTGGCTTTTGGGAAGGATGTGTGCCTGCAAGGCACACCACCAGTGCAGAAGAAAAGGAGGTACCAAAAGAGGAGGAGGGAGATGGGAGAGGTGGAGCAAGCAGCTGTGTGCTTGCTGGCCATGTCATCTCACTCTGTTTTTGGTTAATGGGGAACAAAAAGTTGTGGAGTATAATATTATAGCAAAGAATGAAGCCCCCCAAGGAGTCGAAATATAGTTTTGGATGGTCTTTTTTTTGGTAGTTAGCTTTACTAATTAAGATCAGGGGGGGTTATTATACCCTTGCTAATGCTCATTAGGGGAAGTAAAGAATAGGAAGGAACTTGGGAAGGTCTAAGAAATAGAGGGTGGTGATGGTTTCGTAGGGAATTAAGACAATCCTGTATTTTGGTGCAATCTCTGATTGTGTTGTACATATTAATGGAGGTATGAGTAATTCACCATACCAAGCAATCATGGAACAATGGACAGAAACAAATCATGGAACAATGGACAGAAACAAATCAAGCAATCCAGATAATGCAGACAGCATGAGAACACACTGAGAAAAACCAGAAACCAAGCAATCATGGAACAATGGACAGAAACAAATCAAATATCACAAATAATTAACACATGTCTTACAATCTCCGCCAAAGAAAAAAAGGGCTAATAATGTTTCAGTTATTAGTGAAAGGGAAAATACAATGGCATCATGTAAAAAAAATTCAGCTTTCCAGCAAAAACCAAAGAGAGTAATAATAAAATTTATTATAACTTGTGCTATTATATTATATCAAGGAAAACAAACCAGAATTTTGGAGAATATAAACCCTCTGAAGCAGACCTTCTTCAAAGCAAATTAGCCCTTCTTCAAAGCAAATCAGAAGCAGACCTTCTTCAAAGCAAATTAGCCCTGACATATACCCAAATCAGAATCAGAAGCAGACCTTTTTTGTTTCCTCCACAAACCCTAATTTTTTCCCCAATTAATTTTTTCCCAATTAATTTTTTCCACAAACCATATCACCCTTCCCCAATTAATTTTTCCCCACCCTCCATCCCCAATTGTTTTTCCCGACACCCATACCCTCATCCCTTTGCTCTTCCCACCCCTCTTTCCCTAATCTCCCCATCCCTAATTTGAAAAATCCAAACAAATAAATGAGAAGCTTACCTGGAGAAACCTGGAGAACGAGATCGGTAGTTTTTGGAACGACGGAACGACGGAACGAGAGAACGAGAGAACAAGAGAGAGCCTGAGGTTCGGGTTATGTGAGAGAGCTCTGAGGTGAAGAGCGTGCGAGAGAGTTTTGGAGAAAGGCGAGAGCGTCGGTGAAGGGAAAAGCCGAGGGCAGTTTTGGGTTATGGTATATTTCATTAAACCTGGACACTGTTCACCCGTGTGTGGGTGAAAATAAGCTGCTTTTGGAAGCTGCAAATTGTAGCTTCTTGTCATCTCTTGGTTTTGGGCTTTTTTTCACCCTCAACTTTGAAAAAAAGCTGATTTTCAAAGTTTACCAAACACCAAAAATTTTCATAGTTTTTTTTCATAGTAGCTTTTTTTTTAAGCACCTCAATCCCAAACAGGCCCTGACTGTTGTCCAGATCGGCAAATTTTGGGTTTACAAAATTGCCCTAAAATGCTATTTATATTTACAAGAATTTCTCTACTGTGTCTTTATCGTGTTCAGACTGTTGACCATGTCTGTGAAGTATGTGTTGGAAGTTGGAACTAATATTAAACTCAACATGAATCCTAAATCACATATTAATATATATGAGTACAGGACTCACCTGTCGAAGTTATAGTAGTTGTAAAAGAATTCTTCTACTCACTTAAAGACCTCTATATTCTAATGGTGATAGATCTTTGAACGTAGAATTTCTTCTCTATGAGCAAGGAACTCATTATATATATGCAATAGTAGCCAAATTCCATCTATCGTGAAGCGTTGGTTGTTCATCCGTTTCAGCCAATCCCAATCATGCATGAAGCAGTTGTGATTAGTGTTTTTTTTTAAATTCATGTTAGAATGTCGACACCGTCACTTCGAGGTTTCGAAGTGTCCGTGCAACGTAGTTCGCAAGTGCAGGCTGTTGAATATCAACACACCAGTGCGTGTTTGTTGGAATCTCTCACACACGAGAAATTTTTAGGTGTGCCGGGAACACCATGCCACGTGGTGTTCCCTCACACATAAAAATTTGACATTTTGAATATACTTCAATTTTTTATTTCAATAAATAAATAAAACTAAATTTTTATGTGTGAAGGAACACCACGTGGCATGGTGTTCCCGGCACACCTAAAAATTTCTCCTCACACACGAATGTGCTTTGCTACAGTGGGCGTTTGGACTTTTGCTTTAATACTTGAAGTTCTTGAAGTTCGCTCACCATTCAATTTAATATTATTGGGTGACTGACATTCAACGTAGGAGATTAGTCAATTAAGGCTTTCGGTTGCGAGTGAGATATTATATTTCTTCTTTAGTACAATAATATTTTTATACTAATAATCTAAATTATTTTATTAAAATTTAAAGCTGTAGGACTAAGTAGCAAGTAAAATATCATGATCCAATATATGTACCCATCAAATCTAATGATATGAATTATTTTATTAAAACGAATGCTATTGTGATAGTAAACTTAATTCTCTATAGGATAATGTTTGTGTTCTCCTATGTGGAGGGAGTCTACTTGGTCCCCACTTATGGTTAACCTAATTTCACCTTACAAATATTACAATCGAACACATTTAATTTTTATCTTAATTTGAAGATTATATCTACAAAAAATTATTCAATTTAAAATATTATTTCAGCTATTTACATGTATCAAACAAATGATTAACTAGTGATAAAAAAGAATACTTGTTATCAAAATTATTTATTGTTTCACATGCATGAATAACTAAACGAGATATATAAATTAAATAATTTTTTACAAAAATAATTTTTTAATGATAAAAAATAGAATAAACTATCCGGTAATAATATCTAAACAATAAAAATTAAACTATTCGATAATAATATCCAACAATAAAATACATTAGTCACAAGTGACATGAAAACACAAATAATAGAGGTAGATTGTGTGTCCTCCTGTTACCGTACATGTTTCATCCCTTTCTATTTGTACGATCACAGTTAAATCATGTCAACATTTTATATTCCTATTATTTTTTATTTTATTATTTTTATTAAAAAATTAATATAATATAACCGCATAAATAAGAGAAGATGCAATAACTGGAGGACAGACAATCTGCCTACACAAATAATATCCTTATGTCGATAATCTGAAACAAAAGCACTTGAGTTCACACCTCAAACCTCTTTGAAACCTGCAAGGTTTGTCTGTACTTTACTGATTATTCCGCATCATATCGACAGTTGGCACCCTCTAAATTCTCCACCGAAAGCCACACGATAATTACACTGACGCAGACGAATAGCATAAAGATGCAAACAAAGCATCAATTATTTCAACAACTTTTCCTCTTATAACACAGCTACCTTTTTCGTCACCATCTTTGCTGCTCCAATCCCTCTCAAAACAACCACAAACAGTTTAGTTTCCTTCAAAACAAAGAAATGGGTTGCTTCAGTCGTTCACGCAGTTCCAAACCCAAAACCACACCTCCGCCGCAGTACGGAACCCAAAACCCTGCTGAGCAATACCAACAACCCAAAAACATCCAGCAGCAAGTCTTCCTCCAAATCCCAGGATGCAGAGTCAACCTCATGGACGAAGGAGAAACCCTAGAGCTCGCAAGCGGCGACTTCGTCCTCGAAAACATCTTGGAAAACAACGTTACTCTGGCCACCATAATCAAAGTTGGCGAAGAACTTCAGTGGCCGCTGACAAACGACGAGCCGGTCGTGAAGCTCGACGCTTTGAACTACCTCTTCTCCCTCCCCATGAAAGACGGCGATCCGCTGAGCTACGGTGTCACTTTTCCCGATCAGTGTGAGAGTCAGTTGGCGTTTCTGGACTCATTTTTGATGGAGCACTCTTGCTTTAGTGCCACATCGACCAAGAATAATAAAAATAAGGGGGTTGATTGGAAGGAGTATGCTCCAAGGATTGAAGATTATAATAATGTGTTGGCCAAGGCGATTGCAGGAGGGACTGGTCAGATTGTGAGGGGGATCTTCATTTGTAGCAATGCTTACACCAATCAGGTTTGTTTTTGGCTTTTTATTTTAAACAAGCGGTTTAATTTTAGTATTTTACACACAATTTATTTAAATTGGGTGCCAAGATTTCGAACTTCGCTTCATATGGGAAACACACGCCCTAGTTAACTTGGCCGAGCCAACATTTCTTTTTACCCTAAAAACAGTACAACATGTAACAAAAGTTAATATCCCGATTTACAAAGTTTTAATGGTCAAAGATTTTACAAATTGCGGTACTGTAATATGTCTGGGACGATATAAGTTTGATATATATTGGTAACTTATTCTGTGACAACTTAAAACTTTTTTTTTTTTTTTTGTTCAAATGATCAGTTTCAGCTTAAACATCTAACAATAATTTGCATGATGGGAGAAGAAAACAGGTCCAAAAAGGAGGGGAAGCGACATTGGCTCGTCCCGTGGAGGGGAAAAGTTATGTCAAGGAACAAGGAAGCAGTAGCAGCAAATCTGCTGCAAAAAAGAAGAGTGGAATCAACAAGAACATAAAACGGTTAGACACATTTTCTTTACATTATTTTGTGAGCGTGTATTGAAAAGTTCTCAAGTGAATGGATCTTTTGTATTGCCATGATTCAGTGTGAAAAATTTGTCAAAGATGACATCAAAGCTCAGCAAAGCTATGCTTGATGGGGTTGGTATTGCGACCGGATCGGTGATGGGGCCAGTAGTTAACTCCAAAGCAGGGAAGGCATTCTTCGCCTTGGTTCCGGGACAGGTCCTCTTGGCTTCACTTGATGCCATCAGTAAGTTCAAATTCATACATTCTTTACATCGAAAATTCTGCCATACATTGCGTTTTGAGATTCAGTATACCGTCATATATGATGGTTTGATCTAAAACATTTAAATCTAGCCGTTCGTTTGAATGCATATTCGAAAAATTCTCCACATTGCCAAGGCTACATATTGAAATATGGTTCATCCTGCAAATTGCAGATAAGATTTTGGATGCTGCTGAAGTTGCAGAGAAACAAGCTCTATCAGCTACCAAAGGTGCTGCTGGTAGAATCGTCAGCAACAGGTAACAATGACCAATCATACAAATTACAATTGAAGGGTCTTGACTATTACAATCATTATATAGAACTGGAGTGACACTATACCACATGATGAAGTCCTAAACCGCGTTTATAGACAGCTTAATTACAGTCTGTTTGGTGTCTTTTTATTTATATTTTCTATCAAAAGATTATAACCAGTTCTAATTATGCATATTTCCCGTCATATATACACTTTTGATTCTTGGATATGTGAGTTGAATTGCTAGTAATGTTGAGAACCGGCAGGTTTGGGGAGAGTGCAGGGGAGGCAACTGAGGATGCGATTGCAACAGCAGGGCATTGTGCTTGCATTGCTTGGAACGTCTTCAAAATTAGAAAGGCCATCAATCCAGCATCATCTGTCAAAACAGGAGTGCTCAAGAATGCTGTCAAAAAAGGAGTCAACAATGCAGTCAAAAATAGAAGCAAAGATTCTTAAAAGCCATCTGAGATTTGTTAATTAGTGTTGGGATGTTTGATGGATGTGTAAAAAGTTGCCACTATGGATTAATTCTAATCGTTATTGAACCTATTCTTAACAAGCAATTGCATATTCGAAGTGGGAATTTCAAGTTTGAAACTCTTTTATCTTCTTTCATTTTTTTTTTTTTTGCCTTAATTTTTATATACGTTTCCTGGAACTCGATTTTAATCTTCTTCTATTTCCTTTAACTAAAAAATCGTCACTTTACTCTTCGAAACTCAATAGTTTGCTCCACTTTACCACCCAGAACTCGATTTTGATCTCATTTTGCCTCTGAAACATGAAAATTATCTTTATAAAATTCAAAATTCGATTCACATTGCCTTTGATCTGTTAATTTCTTATGTGAGTTTAATTTGGCAACGCCAAGCTAATCAATTTGTTTTTTTTTTTTCTTCATCTTTTCAATTTCTTTTAAACTTAATATTTTTTCTATTGTTGAATGTTTATACATAATGAAGATTTATAATTAAATTTATTTCGGTGGTGGGTCTCACATATGTTTCAGGAAGCGACCTATAAATTTCAAGGACAAGAGAGAGTCTACAAGACAAAGTGAAACAAATTTTGAGTATCAAAGAGTAAAGTAATGAGTTTTAAGTTATAGGAGACAAAGTGAGGTCAAAATGAAGTTACAAGGAACGTAGCTAATAATAAGCCTACTTTTTTGGGTGGGGTTGGTACATTATACTACATATATAGTTCCTTGTAACAAACGCAATTTAAGAGTAAAAAAGAACATGAAACTACATCTACCGTTAACAATCACAACGTGATTATTACCTGAAAAAACATGGAACTATATTGTTTAGGGGAAGAAGTTGGTCTCTTTCTTATTATTCATCTCTCTTAGACCACATTCAATGGTGGGCTAAATGCTAAATTCCCCTCCAAAATTTCCCCCCATACTCACTCCAACCCAAGGGAAAAATGTGGGCTAGATGCTAAAAGGGGAAGTAAGGCTAGAAACCGCCCAAAATTTAGCCCAAAATCGGAGTGGGCCCCACCGAAGAGAGTGGTTTTCAGCGTTTGGGCTCCAAACACAGCCCGTGGACTTGCCAAACACGCCTAACGCGCGCTCCTTCCGACTGCCCAGGACCACCCATATGGGCCTGTCGGCCAGGTTCCCCAGAGCTCCAACGACTCTTTTGATCGAACGATTGTGATCATCAGGCCATTGGTTAATCTAACGGCTGAGATCGAATATAATCAAATCTAACGGTAAAAAAAAAAAAAAAGATCTAACGGCTCAAATTTAAATCCAACAACTAAAATAATTAAAAAAAAATATTTAACTCAAAATTCACCCAAAAACTCTATAAATGCCTATGTATTTGTTCAAACATTCACACAAAACTCAATTTTCTACTACAATTCTTCCAATTGTACTAGACAAAATAATTTATCCAACGTACTAGACAAAATACTTTGCCCAATAAGACATTTAAATTTATTACTAGAAAATAACAACATAGTACACTTAAAATTATTACATAAATGCTTAACCAACATCATCAATGTTCACTTTCTCGACGCCATACATGCTCAACCAAATCCTTGCAGAGTATGTCATGACATTGAGGAGCTTGAATTCTATTTAAACGTCTTATATACTCAGTCAAGGTGACCATATCCTGTTGGGTCTCATATGTGGTTGGAGCGAGATATTCAACATCTCTTGCAATAGCTCTCGCATGTGTTGGTTGGTCATCATCCACATCTTCGTCTGAATCTTCTTCAATTTCGATGTACTCATCTTCCACAATCATGTTGTACAAAATTATACACATCATCATGATTGAATGGAGGCCTTCGGTCGGCCAAAATCGTGCAGCCCCTCTAACAATGGCCTATCGACCTTGTAGGATCCCGAATGCTCTATCGACATCCTTCCTGTAAGACTCTTGCCTCTGCGAAAATAATTTCTTCTTTGCACTATCAGGATGAGAAAACTTTTGACAAAGGTAGACCAACTAGGATAAATATCATCAGTTAGGTAGTAACCTAGCTCATACCTATTACCATTTACCTTGTACCGAAATTCTGGTGCCCATCCATTGACAACATTATCGAACAGAGGAGAAGACCAAAAACGTTGATATCGTTGTTTGATTCAGGAGCTGTTACACCCCACCCCCAATTATTTTGTAAATTTCATATTTTCCCCAAAAGGTTTTTGAAAATTTCTTTTTAGTCCCTTATCCTAATCTTATCCGGACCCTTTATCTCGATTTCTCTTCTCCCCCATGCTGCCACGTGGCAAACACCTAACTCCCATTCTCTTTTTCTTTTCCCGATTTCCATGTCTCTCTCACTCTTGCTGTCTCTCTGTCACTCTCTGTCTCACCCTCCCTTAACTCTCTCCCTCTCGGCTCTTTCTATCTCAGTCCTCTCCGAGGGCTTTTCTCACCAACAAACAACACCACCATCCTTGAGCTCCATTCCGGCATCATTGAAACTCGACGAAGGCGAAAAAGTTACAGAGCTCCGGTATGGAGGATGAGCTTCGAAGTCTTTTCTCGAATTCCAGTCACGATGGTAAGTTCTAAACTCTTTTGATCGTCTTTCCCTCATCACTGGTTGAAAGCTAACCCCTTTGCACTTGCTTTGGACGTCAAAACCAAGAAGAACCAGTTCATGATACTTTCTCAGTTTTCCGACGAGCACCGCCCTTTTTGAGGTCATTTTAGGCCAAAACACTGCGAATTGACCGACGTACAAGGTATCAATCTCTTCGTCTCGTCGAGTACTACAACTTCTTTTTTGTTTGACCCAATTTCGTTGAGTATTGAAGAAGTTATATCCATTTGTATCTTACCCAGTTTCCGGCAGACACCCGTGGCTTCCAGGCCATTTTCCGGCCACCTCTGGCCACGATGACGGGAACCAAGGGTATATTTTGATTCTTTACCTTCGGGGCTTCAATTTGGTATATTGAATGACATGTTTTTGTTGAGTTTTGAGCTCCATCGGAGCTTGGGAATTCTCCGGCCGAAATCCGACCTTCTTCTTCCTTGGAATCCAGTGACCCACCCAACCCAAGACCTTTGGGCCTTTTCTGCCGAGCCCAACCCAAACCCATTTCCTTTTTATTTTAATTTAGTTAAATTGTTTTAAACCAAATAGGGCCCTTTGGGCCATTTTCTATTAAGGGCTTGAGCCCGATCCCCCTAAACCCTTGCAAAATAGGCCTTCGGCCCGTGTAGCAAAACCCTAAACCTTTGGGCTTTAGGACCTAAGCCCTAATCCAGATCCAAACCCTAAGCCCAAGATCCTTTGACCCTGTTTGACTATTTGACCCATTGACTCGATCAATGGTCAGCGTTGACTTTGACTTTGACCGGTCAACGGTCAACGTTGACCATTCATTGACTTTTTTGGGTTTTTGTCTGAGACCCTCCTAAGCTAATTTCGACGTCCTGAACCTGTTTCTGATGTCCGTTTTTCCAAAATAAGTTGTTTGAGTAAAGTTTGACTAAATGTACCCTTTATGTGCTTATGGGCAATTAATTGTGGCATTTCCGTCTTCGCTAATTGCGTGGTTCTTCGGAAACTGAGTAATGTGAGTGAACCCCTTCTAAAATTACATGATTTCATAGTTTAATTGCATAAATGAAAAGCATGCCTTACGAGTTTATGGATTGATTTTATGTTAAGCATGTTTATTGAAATGTTGATTATCATCTCGTTATTTTGTAAGGAATTAATTGTTGGCCTATATGGAGCTATATTTTAATATATCGTATTTTCTATAAAAACCATGAACTGGTAGACTACCTGATGGATGACGATAGAATGCTAGAACATGTTTAGAAACCCCTCTTTATAGTATAGACGATTGATGACTTTATACTATGAAGTGGTTATTTATGAAAGGCGTAACTATTTGTGCGTACTTAGTGGACACTATTCCGCTTGGGGCGAGGATCTGGTGTTGGCAGTTAGGCCAGGAGAAATAATCCCTAGCTACGAGTTAAGGGACACGGAGCAGGCATTGGGCCGGAGTTGGTAATCTCTGGCTACGGGCGCAGAGACCACGGTGCTGGCATAGGGCCGGGAGTTATATTTATTAGTGATCTTACTAGCATCACACCGCGCTTACAAGACGATCTATGAGATGATTGATATTTTGATTTTCGCGATGTTTTTCCGCGATATGTCTTTTGAGATGTTTTTGGCTTGCTAGGGTTTTCAGTAAACCTATCACTTATTATGCTAGTAGTTTTCATTATTAAAACTTGGGGGTTAGTATGTTCATAACTGTTTTCGTATTATGTATGTATATAAATTTGGTCCACTCACCTTTGTTTTGCGCCCCCATTCAGGTCTTAGAATCGAGGCATACAATCCTGGCATCAAGGCACTTCAACATCAGCATCTTCAAGCCGTCTCGGTGTAGGACCCACTCCTTTATTCATTCAATTTTATATTATTTCTTTTAGTATTCTAATTAGCTGTATGCTCTAAACACGTTCCTAAGTTGTTAATTCATTGTATTTCAATTCCTAACCCTTATTTATTTCTCATTCTTAGCTTTTGTATCAATTAATGGCTTTCATCACCTTCGGGTGTCAGCCAGCACGTGTCTATCCTGGTATTCGAGCAATATCAAGGTCGTGGCGTGTCAGGAGCGCCGAAGAAAGCATGCCAAATCCATGCGTCGTAAGATGCCACAACCTCGAGCACGATGGTTGGCTTGTTATGACGGCCCTTAAATTGGCCAGCCCAACCAATAGGGCAATTCTTCCATTCCCAATGCATACAATCGAGACTTCCTATCATTCCAGGGAAGCCTCTTTTGTCTGCCTTGCGTAGAAGCCTCTTCAAGTCTTCACGATTTGGCTTGCGGAGGTAAGTGGCTCCATATATGCCTTCAATTGCCTTACAGAAGAGTTTCAGGTTCTCAATAGCGGTACTTTCTGCAAGTTGGCAATACTCGTCAGTTGAGTATGCAGAGCACCCATTAGCTAGCATGTGAAAAGCAGATGTGAGCTTCTAATGAGCTGATAGACCTTGTCAGCCTGCGACATCTAGCCTCCTTACAAAGTAGTGGTCATAATTGACAACTGCGTTCAAGATGCTTTCAAAAAGCTCACTCCTCATCCGAAACCGCCTTCGAAAATCATGAGCAGGAAATCTCGAACGCTCGATGAAATAATCTTTCATCATTCGGTCATGACATTCTTCTCTATCACGCTGCACATATGAACGCCCCGTGACAGAACCACGAGGCGTTGAACAATTCTTCATCCTCAAACTCAATCCTTGCTTGGTTTTGTGCCATCTGCATGGTCATGCTACGCCTTCTTCTATCACCCATTGATGAGATATTGAGGATTTTTAGGAAACAAAAACTCTTTGAAAGTTGAAAGATTGGTGAATATAGATGATGATTGAAGGTTGAAAGGTTGTGTGATCAACTAATATTGGACATATGTTTATATAGAGGATGATTGATGAAAGTTGAATAGTTGGTGAAAGGTGAAAGTTGAAAGTTTGATGTTGAACGGTTGATGAAAGTTGAAAGTTTGGTGTTGAACGGTTGGTGAATTGAAAGTTAGCCCAAGGTTGAAAGATTGGTGGAAAGTTGAAGGCTTGCTTTGTGGAAAATTTAGTGAGTTTTCAATATTTATCGGAATTTACATGTTTTTAGATTAAAATGTTCATAAAATTAATTTAAGATAGTCTACATATTTTTTTTTAAATTTAATTTAAGAAAAAAAATAGTCTAAGTTCATTCTTTAATGATTCCGGGCTAAAAAATTTGGCTTTTAGCCCAACCATTGAAGTTAGTCTTAAGCGTTGGAAAATGTAGGAAAAGGGAAGATTTTATTCACTTGGATGTTTTGTTTTATGTTATTTTATTAACGTCTAGGTTTTTTGTCCTCAAGGAATTAGGTTTTTTCTTATTCAATTACGTTTACTTATTTGATTAGATTTATTTGTTTGATTAGGTTTGTATCTCGTTCTTTATAAATATCTCCACTTAAAGAAGAGCAAAGCATTTGAGTTGTGCAAATTTATTAGAGCGGTTTAACTCTAAATAATTAGATCGTATTTTTCTAGCGATATCTAATATATTCTAGATTAGAAAATACTGAAAAAATAATCTTCGAAATTGAGTATATCGTTCTTTTTCTTAAGGGACAAGTTAGTGGTTTTGGCCACAACAATCTATTTTTTGAGGACAGTGAAGATTGACAGAACATTTTAGTTTTTTTCTGGCCACCAATGTGATACACCAACACTGAAAATCGAATTCAAACTGCGAATGTCACACGGGATCGTCTGTTGTGTTAGATTCTACAAGACACCCTCGAACTAACGTTATTTGTACGACAAGACTGTAAAACTTTAGAACTCTCAAGGTTTTCAATTCAGAATGCGCATCCCCGCGTGTATTTATAATAATTTTGAGATTACATCAGGGTTTATCAACCCTATTTAGACGGCAATATTTGAATTTGAATAATACAACGTCTGTGAAACAAACTTTCAAACATTTAAAAATAATCTAGAACTATCAGACTTATCGTTGGATAAGGACTGTATTGCTGAATAACGGACTTCAGAGTTTAAACATGAGCTGATAACTCTGACTTGGTCTAACAAAGAAAACCTATTCAATCTGAGCCGCCGCAGTTCTAACTCTCATAACTCCCAACCGCCGCTTCTTACTTCGACGAAATTAAGAAACAGAATCTCTCCCAGAACTCCAAGTTCCGATTTCAATGGAAGAGGACGACGGCACGAAGCATCTGAGCATATACAGGGCGGCGAGGACAATAAAACAACGGCAGAACACCCTCTACAACGCCCTCAAATCAATCTACGACGACTCAATCTTTGTCGGAGAAATCTCCCAGCTCTGGCCGGACCTCCCTCTCCTCGCCAACCTCCGCTGCGGCCTCTGGTATTCTCCAACTTCCAACTTCCACTCCACCTGCTACTTCAAATCCACCGACGGCCACACAAACAACTGGTCCTTCAACACCTCCCGCCTCAACCTCCACGTCGCCCAACTTGCCGGTAAGGTGTACCGTAACAACCTGCATCCAATTGTTATTCTCGTTTTTTTGTTTGATTATTGGTTTGATCTTTTCTGGGATTTTGTTGAATTTGGTAGGACAGAAAGGAGGGTGCTTTATTGTGGATGCGACTCGGAAGGGGAAGCGCTTTCCGGATAGCATGTCGAAGACGATTCCGATTTGGACATGTGTTTTGAATCGGGCGATTTATAGGCATTTGAAAAAAGATCGTCAGAGTGATTTGTTCAATGATGAGGCGAGTTGAAATTGAAAACAAAGTGAAATTTTTTAATAATTTGGTGTAGTTTTGAATTATGCATTAGTCTAGAAAGGTAGAGAATTTGATGTGTTTTTGTGAGTAAAATTTAGCTTGTCCTAGTTGGATTATAGTGTGATAAACATGTTTGGGACGGCTTTTGAAGGAAGCACTTTTGTTTAGAAGCGTTTTACATGTCCTAGTTGGATTGTTAGAATTTTTATTGAAAATCCAAGTAGTTTCTGGAAAAGCACTTGGAAGTGCTTCCTAAGGGAGCAACCAAAAAGCACTAAAAAGTGTCTTTATGATGCGTTCTGTCAAATGTTGTCAGAAGCGATTTTGGATGTCTAAAACAAGCTTTTAGCCATTTTGGAGCAAGACCAAACATGCCCTTAATTGGGTGCTCCGTTTCTTTGAGCAATTCTAATATGTGTTACCATTCTTGCCGAAATTATGTAGTTGTCAATATGTTGACTTTCTATCCTTAAAATTTTCTTGCTTTTGATCAGGAGCTAAGTACTTCTGGTGAACATTCTGAAGAGAATGGACAGACCAATTTTGATTGGGACTGTTCCTTGCATCTACCTCTTTGGGTTTCAGAAACAGAGAAGGCATCTATTGAGGATCGATTAGACGAATGGACTCAACAGTTGGAAGCCAGCGGTGCTGACATTGCCCCTCTTGCTTCTTTATTGAAAAAGCCGCTGCGCCCTCTGTGGATATCACAAAAGACTGTGATTTGGTTGAATGAAGTTCCGGACCATGAATCCTGGGATTTCACACCCATCATTCTTGTTTCTGCCTCTGCCTCTAATGGTGTTGTACCACACAGGACTAGTTCGGAATTTAGCTGGAATTACATAGCAGGAGCCGGTGATGATGAAGAAAGCTGGGCAAGGGGTTTAACACCTACCCTCTTCTGGAACCATGCCTATGATATTATCGATGTGGGGCCTGTTTTGTGTAACCAGATGGTAGCTGATATAGTTGAGAAGGATCGTGTTTATCGTGCTCGAAGGGGACAAATTGCTCCTCAGGTTTCTGTCAAGGCCCCAAATTTGGTAGAAAACTCAGTTCATTGTTTGCATGGCGACTCGTTGTTGCCTTTGGATATTTCAAACACAAATATGGATTTAAATCCTTGTGATGAAGATTGTCCTATGTCGTGGCTGGGTTCAACTGGCCTTGCTGTAGGCATATCTCCAAACGGTATGTTCAAAATTACTCATGGTTTGTTAGCATTCAAAATCCAACCAGACCCTTAATTTTCAGCTCCGTCTATCATTGCATGTGAATGTTATGTGTTCATGTTTCATCTGCCTCCCAAAACACTCCTTTGTTTCTCATTGCTTTGTTAATTCTTTTGGCTTACCCTTAAGTTTACCTTATTTGTTGCAGCTGCAGTATCTAAAGTTGATTGCATATTAAATTGTGATCAAGAGTCAATCCCTGTTTCTCATCGGAATGCTAAAGCATATATGCATCTTCCTATGGTGGTGAGTTCAAAAGAATAATAGGATAGCATTCTGATATTCATTTTCATTATGTACTTGTTCCACTAACTTTTCACTTTTCATGGCAGACATCAAAGTTTGATCGGTTTTCCTTGTTGAATAATCTCCCTTCTGCTGTGAACTTCGCAAAGTTGAATCTAAGTGAAGGGAAGACCCTCCTAATTTGTTGCCACAACGGTAAAGACTTCACAGGCTCTTTGCTTAGTCCTATTCCATTAAATAAAACCATTCCACCGTGCATAACATTGCATTTTATTCGAGCGTTTTTTCATATTTGGAATCTAAAGAACTTTAGTGGGGTGTAGTCAAATTTTGTTTTCTAAGTTATCATGCTTAGTACATTATGCTGGGTTCAGAGTCGATATGTCTGCTTTAACCACGTTGATCTGTTACTTGCCCTTTCTGAACTTAGTTGATAACTGTTGGAAAAATTAGGGTCTAATTGCTATCACATGAAAAATCAAGAAATAATTTATGCAATTAGACCCTAATTTTTCCAACAATCTTAAGACAAGTTTAAGTTAATGGTTTGATTGCTATGTTTGAGAACAATATTCTATCGTGTATGTTTCTGCGTGGATTTTCTTTTTCATGGTAGAATGTTTTGGTTTCTAGTTTTGCATAAAGCAGTTCATATGTTAACTGTTTCCAAATGTATTGCAAGTTTATTTGATTCAAAAGATGCCAACTTTTAACCTTTCATCATTATTTTGTTCGTTTGTCTTATGCCTTGTGTAGATGGGATGGTTATAGTTAATTGAACCAAATAACCGTTACATGTTTATTGCATATATGTTGAGATATGCATATGGCGCGTGTGTGGTATATTTTGTGTGAAGTTATTCTTACAATTTCGTATAACCATTTTCTTCGACTATTATTCACGAAATTGGTTTGGTTTGTTTTCATATATGATTTATATGTGTATGTTTTAAACTGTTAGGACATGTTTTAAACCCTGGATATGCATGATAGGGTTGCAAGCATGTGAATGGTATTTGATTCCATTAACCTATTTGATCTGATACTTATTTCTTTGAAATTGAGTTGCATGTGTGTTTGTTGAATTGACTATTTCAATTATATTAGCTTCTCTAACTGAAGGGCATCTAGTGTGAAGAGAAATGTCGGTCGATTTGAACAGACATGTATTATATATATCTGGGTTGCTGAATCAATACGATTCAGATAGGGTTGTATCTGTTCAAATTGAATAAGACATCTCTTCCAAAGGAAAGCACTTCAGGTTCTGTAATATATACGGTTGATTCAATGACTTACATGGCTAACAATAAGTGATATGCATGATGTTTGGAAGCTCTTGCGAAATTAAGAAATGTTGGTATATTTCTCAGGAGCGATGCATCGCTTGCATTCTAAATGCAGACTCCTTGTGAATGCATAGTGTCGCATTATTCTGGTTTTGACTCGTTTGATGTGTCCGACATACTACAGTTATATTAAATACTGTGTTTTGACACAAGGCATGTTGCATAAAACTTCCTGATTAACAGGCATAACTAAAACTTGCAGTGATATCATGAGTATGGTCATATTCTTGATAGAATTTGACAAAAAGGCATGATCGCTTCGATCGTGGAGTCATTAATTTGGTCCATCTCAAACTGTAACCTTCGGTTGCAGTGATGGTGCCATTTGAATGGCATCAGTTGGCTTTGTTGTACTTGAAAAGTCACCATATAGAAGTTACGTATAATTTTCTAAACAGTAAAAATGGAGGTTTTCAATATCATCTTTATGCCAAAGACGTAAATGGTGGTGCATCACACTCGTACATGTTCGTGAAATGTGGTATAGTTTCAGACTGGTGCCATTTTGGAATTAGCTTCCGTAGTGGACACATCTTTAATTGTAGTCTTAACTATTATTATAATAATGTTGTGGTTAATTTTATGAGTGTGGTTCTTGTTTAATTTCAAGAAACAAAAGGTCTGGATACCTAGTTGAATGTAAAAGGAGTGCTTCTTATACAAGGGACTTGTGAGGCTTGAAAGCCTAGAAGTGAACAATAGACAAAAGAGAAAATATCTTCGTTGTTTCCTACTTCATAAGTATGATAAGTGAGTAATTGATAGCTTTAAAAAGCAACCACAATGTACGGGAATTGTGGGGGTGGCTTAGCTATTTTTGAAAAATGATTTACTTAAGTATAATGGAAAAGTAATTTGCTTCAAGAAAAATGATATTCTTTAATTTAAGGTATTGAAAGGTTAGAAACCTTTCGAAAAAAAATACCTTAAATGTGGGGGAGTTTACTGAAGTATTAGCAAATTACTTACCAAGTCCGAATGCATGTTTGGAGGACTAAACGTTAGAAAACAACTATTCTCGAATGAAATATAATTTTATAAATAGAAATGCGCACCATAAGAGATAGTCATCAACCTAGTGGATCCAATTAATTAAAGGTTTGACCAGAGAGTAAGTCATATCATTGAGGGGAATGGGTTAAAAGCCTACGTCTTAAGAATCGCCATAATGGCAACCCAACCTAGGTGACTGGAGATCCCAAGATCTAGGTTCAAAGGGACAACCTGTGGATGATTCAATGGGAGCACTGCGGAGATAATCTCCTACCCTTGTCCTATGATGACACAGTGCTATCTGCAGTGTATTTAGGATAAGCTTTGCTTTTAATGATTCCTATACTTGGAAATAACAAGTGGGGTATTGCAGGATACTCTTAATGGGAAGTCACCTATCTTGAGTGAGGAATGGGGCTGTTCCTGTGAGAATTTTTTGAAAGGCTTAGTTCTCTAAAAGCACGCATGAGAAACCAAGAATTGTTCAGGGCCAAAATGAACACAACCGAGCAACCACAAGGTGTCTGGAAGGGTATTGTGTGATTATTATTGTCTTGGTTTACACAAACGGCTGAGCAGTTCAAGACATCGCGTTCACTGATTAGCCAAGTAAATCCGATAGTAATTCATTACGGCAGGTTCAAAGCCAAAAGCCACCTATCCTGATGCGGTACTTTTCCTATTGAATTCTCGCTCTAGTGTCTGCATTGTCATTTGTATGGTATTGAGTCAATTTCCATTCATGTGGGGGATTGTTGAAAAATTTAAAAATAATATTATTATATTAAATTTATTAATTGAATGGAAATTAGAAGTGGAGCCTTTTGGTAGAAAGATGTGTCTACTTAAATGAAGTGTTGCAACTTTTGACTCTTCATGAATAGTCACATGCTTTCCAAAGAGGTATCTCACATTCTATAAATAGGGAAGCCTCCTATAATCACAAAATAACTTTTCATCATACATACATATAGTGCATTAAATATTAGAGAGTCTCATTTAGTCCATATGAGAGAGTTTTCAACACAATCGTGGTTCATGGAGCCTTGTGATTTGGAGTGCTACTATTACAAGGACGTGGTCGTTGTATCTTGGGAGACATGCGCCGATCAACCATGAGCACTGTAATGGGGCGTAAACTTGTTTTAAGGACTAAGTGTCTAACACTTTCCTCGACCGTATTTTCAGGTTTTTCTAATCCATTATGTTATGTTCGTTTAACATTAGTTACTCATGTTGCATGCATTACTTTGATATATAATTGCATAAATTATTTCTTGATTTTTCATGTGATTTAATATAGCAATTAGACCCTAATTTTTCCAACAATAACGATATAAATATATATTATAATTATACTATGTGAAACTTATACGACATAATGTTTAATTATTATTTTTTTGTTCTTGGATTACCGTTAATGCGTCTGCTAATATTTTCCAATCTTCTATTTATTCCAGGGGAAGATATCAGCGTATGTGTATGTCTGGCAATCTTGACTTCATTATTTGATGATCGAGGTGTGCCTTCTTATGCTTCTAGAAACTTCTTCAACTTTGAATTTGATGGGTTTTATTGTTTTCTCGTTGTGTTGTATGTGCATGTATGTGTATATCTGTATTGTCATGAGTGTAAGCCATTGAGCGTATCTTCTTATTTCATTGATATTATGGTTCTCTATCAAAAGAAATGATGTTCTTGTTGTTCTTATTTCTTGGAGGGGTGTTTAGATTAGATGTAGCGCATAATCCCCGCCCCCTCATCCCTTTTCAGTTAAACATATTTGTCTAAGCTAGCTTGTAGTAACTGACTCATTCTCTCTGTGATTTAAATTTTGTTTATTGTCCTGGATGTTCATTATTGATTCATGTTTTACCGTTGCACTACCAGCATTTAATCTTATTCAAGGAAAGTTGTAATGATATTTTGTTCGAGTATTTTCTGACATTCCGACAATGTCATTAGGAACCTTTGATGGTGGAAGCTTCTTCAGTGAGACATGCATTACAAAATTAGAAATGCGGAGAAGACTCGTAACTATCTGTAAATTTGTAGTAAATGCAAGGCCTTCAAGAGGAAACCTGAAGCAAGTTTTTGGTTTTCTTAATGGCGGAAGAGCTGTCGCGGAGAACAGGCCTGCTTAGACCTTCACTTGCAGAATTAGTTTGACTAAATTAGCTAAGCATTTGTACCGAAAATAAGCAAGTTGCATCGTTTCTGGGCCACAGCTTCAAAGCTTACTTTAACAAGTCCATTTGGTGTGATCTGTCGCAATTTTGAGAGGGAGGCAACTCATCAGGCATGGAGCTGTATAACCGAGTAACCATTGTAACAAAGGGAAAGGGAACTCGGAGAACAAAGCAGATACGAGGCTCCCAGTGGGAAGAGGAGAGTTACGTTTATTCACTTTCATTCGTTTCGCACTCTCTTGCATTCTTTAGTAGCTGCTAAATCCTTGGCAGAGCATGTTTTTTGCAAGGCCATGGACATTTTTGTTGTAAGTCTTCATTAACAACTCTGGGCTTTCATCGAATCGTTTGAGGTTGGGCTGTTTATGATAAATGTGAAATATACAAGATAAAGCATATCTTAAGATTTATTTCACCCAATGTCATATGTTTGATTTCCCCCTTCTCACAGTATCGCTTGTATATTAAACCATGGAAATGTCGGAAAATTATGGTATGTTTACTTGTGTGTAATAGGTGTTAGAATTATTTCGATTATTTGCATGTGTTTACTAATTTCTAACTTTTTGTGCGATAATACCCTGTGGAACTAAAAAGGTGTAGGTTTTACATTAAATTCGTAATCTAATACATAAAAAATTAGGAATAAAATCAGTTACGATGGCTATTGGTTCCTTACTCATATTCTTTCTTCTTCTTTCTTGATTCATGACTAACTTATCCTAAACCTGAAGACCAGAAATATAATATAATGATCAAGAATTTGGAGTTGGTACCATGGACCCAATAAAAAGGCTTTAATTGAGTGAACTTGGCACCATTTGAATCGTTTCTTTTGCTTTGCCTTAATTAGAAGACAGAGGATGATGGTGGATGCCAGGTGGACATGTGAGAACTAAATACATTTTAGTCACAATATTATATTAGTTTGAATTTAAAGGTTTAAAATATTTGTTATTCAATATTACGATCTGATGATATTCCTCTTCACTTGGAAGTGAGAGATCTTAGGTTTGAATCTCGTAGATGACGAATTCGATACCAAATTAGACTGTCTATTGTATGGCTTTGCTGAACTCCCTCTTTCCTTTGTATAAAAATATCAGTACTCAAAAAAACAAAAGATTTAAAATATTTGACGACTTAATAAAACAAAACCAACTAAAAAATCATGAAATTAGAAAACTTATTTTCTTATTTTGTTTTATTAAATTGTCACGTACTTTATACTTTTAATTTTAAATTAATATAATCTTTTGGTTAATATTTATTTAGTCCTTATACGTCCTAAAAAATTCATAATGAAGAATTTAGGAGAGCATGACTCTGGTTTGAAGTGCATATACATAGAAAAATCCAGCATTTTTGGCCCCCTTCAAAGCTCAACCTAACCCGCACCACAAATGGCGGTGCTCCCGTAGTCCCACCTTGGCCCTTAATCACACCTTTAAACACTTTACTTAAGCTATATAATTATTCCTTATTATTTGATCGTGAAATTAATATTTCACATTTATATTTATTTTATGGAACTATATTATTTCACATTTACATTTACTTTATGGAACTATATATATATCAGACTCTTTATGGTTTATGCAAAGGAATTCTTATTTTTTTCAAAAAAATGGGGATTACATATGAAACTTACTTCACATCGAACTTCAACGATTCGAACCGTCTATTTTGTAAGTCTCGATTTATAGATCATCCTTGCAAAAATTCAATTCAATCCGAAACCACTTGCTTATTTAATTATCAAGATAAAATTTCATTGTTTCTTATATAACAAAGTATTCGTTATTTTCTTTGAACCCAATTAGATGTCTTAAACATTTCCGATTTGGCTAATATTTTGCATGGATGATCTATGAGTTGCAACTTAAAAAATAGACGATTCGAATCGTTAAAGTTCGATGTAGTGTAGATCCCACAATTAATCCTTATTTTTTATAAATAAAAAAAAATAAGAATCCCTTCTATTAAAGATTTCCTATATACATATACATAATATATATATATATATATATATATATATATATAATAGAAAGTTGGTGTCACATCCCGGTCCCGGCCCTTACCACATTCCGGGCTCGACTCTACTGTAGCACGATATTATCCGCTTTGGGGCCTTACCACACCCTCACGGTTTTGTGGGAACTCACACGAGAACTTCTCAGTGGGTCACCCATCCTGGGATTACTCTCGCACGAACTCGCTTAACTTTAGAGTTCCTATGGAACTCGAAGCCAGTGAGCTCTCAAAAGGTCTCGTGCTAGGTAGAAATGAGAATATATATATAAGGCTTACATGATCCATTCCCTTGGGCGATGTAGGGATGTAACAATCTACCCCCCTTAAGAGCTTGACGTCCTCGTCGGCACACTTCCGGCTAGGAATTGGCTTTGATTCCAAATTGTCACATCTGACGCCCACCACATTCTCAGCTCGACTCCACCGTAGCACAATATTGTCTGCTTTGGGCCCTGACCACACCCTCAAGGTTTTGTTTTTGGGAGCTCACATGAGCATAACTTCCTAGTGGGTCACCCATATTAGGAATGCTCTCGCGCGAACTCGCTTAACTTCGGAGTTCCTACGGAACCCAAAGCTAGTAAGCTCCCAAAAGGCCTCGTGCTAGGTAGAGATTGGAATATACATATAAGGCTTACAGGATCCATTCCCCTAGGCGATGTGGGATGTTACAGCCGGGGGCTCACGTATGCCGACAAAAATTTGGGGTCACGCCATTCGACAAAAATATTAGGATAAATTGCCCCTCAACAAAAAAAAGTCCAAAAGCATCCCAATATAATATATCAAATAATGCGGGGGTAATTTGGTAATTTGATTATCATAAAATATAATATAAATATAAGTGGGAAGAGAGAAAAGAATACAAAAGGTTTTTCTCACACAGTTAACAATGTGATTAAATAAGTTGTCAAAAGTCTTTCACACATGGATAATAATGTGATTAAATTAATTATCAAATGATTGTTTTTTTATTTATTTATAAATAAACGATGTTATCTACACTAAGAGAGAAGAAGATGAGCTTAACCTTACAATAGACTAGTAATAATATGATTCAATCAATTGTTTATTAAATATTATTTTTTTTATTCTTAATGTAAATTCTATAGAGACTAATTTTATTATGTGAATTCAGCTGCTTTAATTGGTTTATGAAGAGTTTCTTCTAGCATGATCTCAAATTATTCATTTACTTCAAATATTTGACTTTCCTTTTGTCAATTTACGCATATAAATATATTTAAAACGTGTAAGTAGCACGTACCATACCGTGATTCAAAAAATATTTTCTGCACATGCGTGAACCAATGCATGAAGACTAGTATATATATGCATGTACATATATATAATATCAAAAGCTATCAACCTAACATTTCTTTTTCAACTTTTACTTTGCTGTATAATCATAAATAGTGAATTGTACAGTCCCGACTAGAGAAACTTGCGGACTGAGATTAAAGAGCGTAGGACCAACCTCTTTTCTAGATATACCACATTTTCATTTTTCTTGTCATCAGTAGATTATTAGTTTATGGTGTTGATGGTTTGATGATTACGACATTCATACGTTTGATCCAATTAGTGGCGGACATAAGCTTTTTATTCACACATCTGTTTTTATTCTTCACACACTTTTATTAATTTTTGTACTTTTATTTTTTTTGAATTCATTCCATTTGAGGATCGAAAATTGATGAGTGTATGAGAAGTAAAAATAAATGTCGATAGCACACCCCAAAATTTATCAAACAAGAGTGATGGGCCATTAAACTTTTTATGAAAACTTTAGTATTTAGATGATTATATCATAAAAATATAACTTGTTTACGAGTTTTAATAAAAAAGAAAGATCGAACAAAAATTTAAATTCATAACTCAAAACTAATACAATGAGATTTTCCTTTCAATATAATTGAATCTTCTTCTAAATGAATTTCCCTTTCAAAACAGAAGGCTAATTATTTTGAAAGATAATTATAAGGTTTATGGACCTTGTTTTATATGGTAAAACAAAAGAGTTTAAGTTTGAAAAAACCGGAAGGCTGTTAACATCAATGATTTTCAAACATAGGCCCCCATGCAACTTCAAACACCACTTACCAATGTACTATAAGGTATTTATTGAAAACATTAGGAAACAATACATATATATTATCAAATTTCAGGATAGGCTTAGGCCATTTCTGGTCTCCATATGGCTCCGCCACTAGATCCAATATCATGTAAATCCATACATATGCATGTTTAACATGCACATATATCTTTTTTTTTAATCATTAAAATAAATAAAAAATTCTTCTTTTTTTTTCTTTTGAAAAAAAAACTTTTCAATGATTTTCCAGTTTTGTCATGTTTAGGTTAAATTTTGATATGTATAGTTTTCAGATTCGTGGGTCTTCGCTATAATTTATTTAAGTTTTTCAAAAATTATATTAATTAAGACCATGTGAAATATAGTCCATTTCAAGTTAAAATGTGACTTAGAAGCTTACGAGTTTTCAACTTACATTTTGACTCATAACTCAAATACATATCTACACCATCAAGTTAATGTGTTTAGTAATTGTGAATCAAAATTTGACCTAATGAGAGAGCACTTCACCTTAAGGATGAGATCTTCTTAGGTAACCAGAATAAGTTATCCACATCGATGAATTTGATTTTCTTCAACAACGAACTTGTAAACATAATGCTTAACTTTCTTTTAAAGCTTTAGGGTTTATGGTTCATAATCTCTCAAAGAAAATATAGTCATCGCCTTGATTACCTTGGCCGCCTCTTTGGTCTAATGCAACGAAGACCAAGTACATGAAATATTTGTTGTTTAAGCAAAGCAACCAGAAAAGCAGAACCAGAACACCTAGGTTTTATACCAAACTTGCCTGCTAGAAAAAAGAAAAAAAAAAAAAAATTTGCCTGCTAGAAATGTCACGTTTGCAATTGATTGGATTAAATACATGAAAATTAGAATTAATTGCACAGATCGATGTTTACAGTGACCTTTCACGAACCCACTAAATATATCTCCGAGGTTTGAGAAAAGACGTAAAATAAATAGTACAGGACTATAAAATACACTATAAAACGACTTTTATAAAAGCAAAAAAAAGTGTCACATCCGTTCCTGTATATAAATAAAGACTTCGAAATCGAAAAAACATTCATAGGGTTGCATGAAAAGCAACGAATGATGAAATATTATTTTGTATCAAATTTGGCCTGGCTTGGCTATGATAATATAAAAATTAAGAGTAGTGTTATCCCCTAAAAATCGAAAGTAATATTATTTATATACTCATTCTACATTTTACACTCATTTTAAATTTCGTCTAGGTACTACTCTTATTTGAACGAAGTAAAAAAAATGCAATATTTTTTTCGGTCCGTCGAACGAATTAAAGAAGATTAATAGACACAAATTAATAAAAGTGTGTGAGAGATAAGAGGGGTGTGAATATCACTACCAAAAAATTAATTACCTAAAAAAAAACTTTTTATCATGGGATGTCTCCTAGATCAGACGTAAAATTAACCTTTATCCAATCTCAATTGAGGCACGTGATTCTTATGAAAAATACATTACAATTAGTTAATTAACCCTAATCCACTCATGCATATTATGATTTAAATAAAAAACGTGTGGATTGTTGGCTTTTGTAGGGGTTGAATGTTTTTGACTCATTGTTGAAGACGATCGAGCATTTTTTTATGTGGTTTCATCTTTTTACTATTATTTTTTACATAAATATTCTTATGTCGTTAGGTTATAAAAACATGTTCTTATGAATATACTTTTGATTTTTAATTTCTACCCCTTATATGAAATATATATAAGTATAATGCCCATAAATTATTAATCACGGCCAAAAGAACGAGATTCTTGTTTTTTATAATGATTAAAGACCGATCATCAGTAGATTATATGTACGAGAAGGTGGGTGAAGAAAATGATACCTCCACAATCCCACATTTTCTCACAAATTAGTTTTATTACTTCTATAAGATTATCGGTTGATTTCTTTTCTTTATCATGATGCGTCGTTCTACTTCCAAGTTAAATATAATTTTTTTCAGTTTTTTCTTCAGCATATCTTGAAGATAAATATTCTTCTATTCTTTTTAATCTAATTTTCTGTATCAAACAAGACCTTACACTTTGAAAATAGAGCGTGTTGTCAAACTGGGTTGCTCCCTTTCCGTTCCTAAAATATTAGTGTGATACTATTTCTGCACTTGCAAGGCTTGCGCTCGATGAAGTGGCCACAAGCAATCCAATAAGGACAAGATCAACAAATAATTAATAGCGACGGATAAAAAAGCGCACGGTATAAACGACATGCTTTCGAAGTAAACTAAACTAATGAAACTAACCTATAGGCAATGAAATTGAAAAGATGGCCAATGGGGCCGTGGTCAGTCAACTTTGTTAAACAGTACTAGTGCACTGGTCCAAAAATGGGTTAATTAACCTCTGCTTGTTATGGTCTCATTCATTTCATTCATGCTGTTGAGAAAGTACAGCCACCACACAATCAATATATCTTAATATTTATAAGCTAACGCTACATGACATATTTACAAACACATTTAGACCCACATGCATTTTATAATATGTAAGATTCATCCGTATTTAAGAGCGTGTCAGAAATATGTTAGTTTTTTTCTTTTGTGTTAATAAAGCATTATGATTTTTTTTTTTTTTTAATAAGGCTGTTTTATAGAATCACTTTAATTTGCTTGCATATAAAAAGACCATGTAGGTGCAAACCATCTCTTTTATGCATCAACCTTCTGCTCTTCTTTTCAGGCCCTGCAAATCCATTTGCAGCATCATTTTCACTAGTTTTAATTTTTGAGAATGAGTAAAATGAACTCTCCTGAGAAGAATGATGAGAATATGGTAGCAGAGAAAGGAGATGAGAGCAGCAAAGGAGGAAATTCAGTATTGAAAATATTCAGATATGCTGATTGGGTTGATCTGTTGCTGATGGTGCTGGGTACAGTGGGAGCAATAGGAGATGGGATGTCTACTAATTGCTTGCTGGTGTACGTTAGCCGTCTTATGAACAATTTGGGAGATGGTCAGACCCAGCAGAACAGTCATGGGACTAATTGGATGGACGAAGTTGAAAAGGTCAGTTGCTAATTTTCAGTCAATCATATTAGCTCTCAGTGCTTTTGGTTAATGTTCCTTTTTCAACAACAAACTCAGTTCCTAACGTCTCACATTTTCCATCTTTTAATTGTGTCTGTGCTTTTGTTAACAGTGCAGCTTAGACTTTGTATACTTGGGACTAGCAGTAATGCTGGTGGCTCTTTTGGGTAATTTCAAACTTCCTCTCTTTAAATTTTTTTTTTTCTCATTTGCTTTGCGTTCCAAGAACAAAGGGACTCCAATCAATGCGAAGCCGCGATTGACCAAGTTCGTTATGTTTCTAATAGCATTGATCTGACCAAAAAGTGGTAACTTGGCATCTCAATATATTATGAGAAAAAAAGGGAGAGGAGGGGGTGGTTTGAGAATGAAAAAAAGGAAGTATCTTTGTGGAACCCTAAAACTAAAGGCCCTATTTAATGGCTTAAAGTTAAAACCTCTAGAGCATATGGACTCATTGATCGACCATTTATATTTTGTAAATTTGGGACACTGATCCAAAACCCTATGAAATTTGAAAGTTTGATGTGTAACTTGTAATTAAAATCCAGACTAATTGAAGTGATTAATGGTAATTTGTAGAGGGTTATTGTTGGAGCAAAACCAGTGAGAGGCAGGTGCTGAAGATTCGTTACAAGTACTTGGAAGCTGTTCTAAGGCAGGAAGTTGGGTTTTTCGATTCACAAGAAGCCACTACTTCGGAGGTCATCAATACTATATCAAAAGACACTTCTCTCATACAAGAAGTTCTAAGTGAAAAGGTAATTGTACTCATGATCACCATCAAATTGATCAAAATCAAAATTTAGATTGGGCAATTGTTATTCACTGACAAGGATCATATTTTACTCTCTAAAGCTAACATTCTTCTAATATAAAGAGTTGTAGAATGACAAACTAGAAGTGTGAATAACATTTCACTTAAATTTTATGGTCTAATTCCTTTTTAATTTAGAGAGTAGAATGACAAACCGTGAGTGTGAACAATATTTTTCTCACATTCTATGGTTTAATTTGTTTTTCATTTTTTGTGTTCGATCATCAAGTGCCAATATTTGCTATGCAGAATAAAATTCCCTTAAATTTTATGGTTTCATTTGTTTCTCATTTTCGATGATCGATCATCAGGTGCCAACATTCGTTATGCACTCCTCCGTTTTTGTTTCTGGCCTGGCCTTCTCCACCTACTTGTCATGGAGACTGGCCTTGGTAGCATTCCCCACACTACTTCTTCTAATCATTCCAGGAATGATCTATGGGAAGTACCTCATGTACTTGTCTAAAAAATCGTACAAAGAGTACGGAGAAGCAAACACAATAATAGAGCAAGCACTGAGCTCCATTAAAACTGTTTATTCGTTCACTGCCGAGAGGAGAATCGTGGACAGATATTCAGCTATACTGGAGAGGACAAGCAGGCTGGGGATAAAGCAAGGCGTTGCAAAAGGGTTGGCTGTTGGAAGCACAGGACTTTCTTTTGCGATATGGGGATTTCTTGCTTGGTATGGGAGCCATTTGGTCATGTTTAAAGGTGAAAGTGGTGGGAGGATTTATGCGGCGGGCATCTCTTTCGTGTTGAGTGGACTGTATGTTTCTTGATCCCTCATCTCATGCATTTTATGATATTTTTTGTGTGTCTAAAGTTTGTATTTAATTAGTATCTTTTTGGTTAGCTTAATTAAGATTGCATGTTAATGATTATTTATGGAGATATTTACTAATAATATTGCAACCTGCTTAATGAGAAAACTGAGCTCGACTCTGACAAAAGTGCAAATAATTAATTTCGTTTACTTATTAATGTGCAATTTATTCATTTTGATCTCTGTAACATTTGCAATTCTTCATTGTATTATGGGGTTCTTTTAATCCATACTGCAATTCTTCACTATACAATTATGCACTGTACTTATGTGTCAGATTGGAAAATTTTGATTGTCGCATAATATATCATTCATGTTTTGATAATTCATAGTCAAATGTAATATGTTGATCGAACCTTATCTCAATTATGTTTTTATTTTATTTTATTTTATTTTATGTTTTGAGATCAAGAAGACCATAATTTTTGTGGGGTTTTCATTTTAATTTTAACTTTACCCTTTCTTCCTTATTAATATAAATGAAGTGCTCAGTTAATTATTCCCACTTTTGATCAATGGAAACACGTATAAATTGTATCAAACCCGCCAATAATTAATAGTATCTTTTAGGGAATTGTAACGAAAAACTCACAGTATTGTTTATTTTAACGAAAATTCATATTTTTACATTAAAAAGTCAATCCTGGTACTATTCACTTTACCCTTTATTTTGTCATTTTCGTTAAAACTCAAAGTTTTCAAACTATTTTCATTAGTTTTCCTTATCTTTTAATATATGGAGGGTAAAACGTGTTCCAATTCCACGCATGTTTTTTTGGATGTTCTTGCTGCTGGGTTAGTTAATCTACTAATTGAGCTTAGCTCATGTTAGAAAGGTGTGTATTGAACAAAGTACGTATGAGAAAAGCATGTAGATAGCTATCTAGTCTTCTGGATTTATATTAGAATATATATATCTTAACTAAATGAAAATCACTAGCTAGCAAGTAATTATAGTTGTTTTAGTATATTCAATCATGAGAAATTTATGTACAACTGTATATTCGGAGAGAGAAACTTGAACTTGTTGGGTGCAAGGCAGACGCACTGCTCTGGCCGACAAGTGTAAAATCTTTCACAATTTACTTTGGACGTTTTTCTGACTATAATTAAAACCCAATTTTCATTCTGCTGATGTGAATATATATACATTCGATATATTTTGACACAACCTGATGCATGATAACAGATCCCTGGGAATGGCACTTCCGGATTTGAGGTACTTCACAGAAGCTGCTGTTGCCGCCACCCGAATATTTGACAGGATTGACCGGAAACCCTTGATTGATGGTGAAGACACCAAAGGAGTTGTGCTAGACAACATTAGAGGCGAGCTAGAATTCATTGATGTCAAGTTCACATATCCGTCTCGTCCCGATTCCATGGTCCTCAAAGATTTCAACCTCAAAGTTGAAGCTGGGAAGACCATTGCTCTTGTAGGTGCAAGTGGAAGTGGAAAATCCACAGCAATCGCGTTGCTGCAACGCTTTTATGACGTGGATGATGGCGTTGTTCGGGTTGATGGTGTTGATATAAGGACGCTTCAGTTGAATTGGATAAGATCCAAGATGGGACTTGTGAGCCAAGAACATGCATTGTTTGGGACATCGATAAAGGAAAATATTATGTTTGGTAAACTTGATGCTAATATGGATGAAGTCACAGCTGCAGCTATGGCTGCCAATGCTCATAATTTCATAAGGCAACTGCCAGAAGGGTACGAGACCAAGGTGAATATATGTACTAACTGAAAAGGGTATTTAATGTTAAGCAAAATTTATTCCAATTATGATCAGATGCATAGATAGGATGTGCACCCCTCTGAAACCCTAGTTCGAATTTCTCTCTTTGTAGTTTAGGTTAGCTAGGATTTTGGGGATCATATAGTATAAATCAGATTAAAGTTGGATATCGCTTTGAATAGAAAATCATTATCGTTATCAGATTTGACGTAATTGTGATTAAAATAGCGGAATTTATGCAACAGATTGGAGAAAGAGGAGCTCTTTTATCTGGTGGACAAAAGCAGCGGATAGCCATTGCTAGAGCAATCATTAAGAACCCTGCGATTCTACTACTTGATGAAGCAACAAGTGCTCTTGACTCTGAATCAGAGGCTTTGGTCCAAAATGCTCTTGATCAAGCCTCCATGGGAAGAACCACAATGGTAACTAATCAAATAAATGTTACGCTGATTGAGAATCGATTTGATATTTACCTCAATTAGTACATTAATTACCTTTCATCATCTCACATTTTTTGGACCATGATCAGGTTGTTGCACACAAGCTTTCCACAGTCCGAAATGCAGACCTAATTGCAGCGGTGAGTGGCGGTTGCATCAACGAAATAGGGTCCCACAACGACCTCATCAACCGCCAAAACGGGCACTATGCAAATCTAGCAAAGCTGCAGAGGCAGCTCAGTAGTTTTGACAACGTTGAGCAAGAACGAATTTCGGTGTCTCCAGTCACTAGAAGCAGCGGTGGCCGGCTAAGCAAGGCAAGATCAAGCCCTGCATCAGCGTTTGCAAAATCGCCATTAGCTAATGAGACTCCACAACTTGTGTCACATCCTCCGACTTCCTTTTACCGGTTTCTGTCTTTAAATTCCCCGGAATGGAAGCAAGGCCTAATCGGAAGCCTCTCTGCCATAGCGTTCGGTTCAGTTCAACCTGTCTATGCCTTAACCATAGGTGGAATGATATCAGCTTTCTTTGTGCAAAGCCACGAGGAAATGCGTGCTCGAATTCGCACATACTCCTTGACTTTCTGTGCACTTTCCTTAATTTCCATGACTTTGAATCTCTTCCAACACTACAATTTTGCTTACATGGGTGAGCAGCTCACGAAAAGAATCCGATTACGAATGCTTCAAAAGATCTTGACCTTTGAAACGGCTTGGTTTGATGAGGAGCAGAACTCGAGCGGGGCATTGTGTTCGAGATTGAGCAATGAGGCTTCCATGGTTAAGTCCCTCGTGGCAGACAGGGTGTCCTTATTAGTCCAAACCACTTCAGCTGTCACAATAGCCATGATCATGGGGCTAGTTGTGGCATGGAAGCTAGCACTCGTTATGTTCGCGGTCCAACCACTCACCATCCTTTGCTTTTACACTAAGAAAGTCCTGCTCTCTAGCATATCAGCCAACTTCATCAAAGCACAAAACCACAGCACTCAAATTGCAGTCGAATCAGTGTATAACCACAGAATTGTGACATCATACGGAAGCGTGGGAAAAGTACTTCAATTGTTCGATGAGGCTCAGGAGGAACCACGGAAAGAAGCACGGAAGAAGGCATGGCTAGCTGGGCTTGGAATGGGATCAGCTCAATGCCTAACATTTATGTCATGGGCATTGGACTTCTGGTATGGTGGTACATTGGTAGAAAAAGGGCAAATATCAGCTGGGGATGTGTTCAAAACATTTTTCATATTGGTTAGCACTGGTAAAGTTATAGCTGAAGCTGGAAGCATGACTTCGGATTTGGCCAAGGGTTCGACTGCAGTTGCATCCGTGTTTGAGATTCTTGACCGACATTCACTAATTTCAGGCTTTCATGATGTAAGTAGCAACCGAAACCGTAAACCCTAAACTGAAGTTGGTTTTTAGCTTATGGCTAATTGTATTAATTTTGATCTTTTTTAGGTTGGGGATGGAGATAGTAATAATGGAAACTGGATCCAGTTAGAGAAAGTGACTGGAAGGATTGAATTGAAGAAGGTTGATTTTGCATACCCTAGCAGGCCAGAGACATTAGTGCTGTGCCAATTTAGCTTGGAGGTGAAGGCAGGCTCAAGCTTTGGACTTGTCGGGACAAGTGGGTGTGGAAAATCAACTGTGATTGGCTTGATACAAAGATTTTATGATGTAGGGAGGGGATCAGTGAAGGTGGATGGGGTTGACATAAGGGAACTAGATATTCAATGGTTCCGGAGGCACACGGCCCTTGTTAGCCAAGAGCCGGTGATATACTCCGGTACCATCCGGGACAACATCATGTTCGGGAAGCTTGACGCGCCAGAAAATGAAGTCGCAGAGGCTGCGAGAGCCGCCAATGCCCACGAATTTATCTCGTAAGTATACACATTGTCAGCATTGCTCCTTGAACGAAAATCGTTCAGCCATATGATTGTCATCACACAAAACATTGTGTTTGCTTATCTAATTGATTTAGATCATTGAAAATCATTTAGCCATTTGATTGTCATCCTGATCATTCCAAAACACTGTGTTCGTCTGTTTATTGGATTCAGGTCACTGAAGGACGGGTACGTCACTGAGTGCGGCGAAAGAGGGGTGCAGCTATCAGGAGGGCAAAAGCAAAGGATAGCAATTGCAAGAGCAATACTTAGGAATCCAACAATATTGTTGCTAGATGAGGCAACAAGTGCACTTGATCTGCAATCAGAGCAGCTTGTGCAGGAAGCATTGGATCTCATTATGGTTGGAAGGACAACAATTGTGATAGCACACAGACTCAACACCATCAAAAACCTAGATATGATTGCAGTTGTTGGAGACGGGAAGGTGGTGGAAAAAGGCACTTACGCTCAGCTCCAGCAAAAGCGTGGTGCCTTTTTTAACCTTGCCACGTGTTAGTGTAAGGTAAATGTAACTAATAATGGTGTAAGATGTTGGCTTCAACTCAGCTCAAGTGGTTATGGGAGAACCTTGTTTAGGTTAGGGTTTGTGGCTTTGGGCATGAGGATTCACAGTTCTTTCAGCGAGGAGTTGTTGACTCATAGATGGGAACTTATTGCAAAAGCCAAAATGTTATTGCTTTGGTGCGAAATGAATAATAAATACTATACTACCATATGCTGCTTCTTCTTGTTTATTATCATTATTATTATTATTATTATTATTATTTTATTTTTTATTAGCTACCCAATCATGGTGGATGGGAAACCCTACTAACTCGAGAGTTTAAGGACGTACTTTATGTTATTTCATCCAAAGGTGAACAGACCAAGACCACCATAACCTCAACTGGTTAGACTTCATGCAGGCAACCAATCTTCCTTTTTCGTGTAAAAAAATGAGTAAGTAGGAGAGGCACCATACAAATCCGCCAGGAAGCATCGTGGATAAGCCACCTATCGTCAGTATTGAACCCACTGAATGAGCATACTTCAAAGGTGCAACAGAGAAGCAATCACTCTCGTAATTGTGCAAGTGTACATTTTTAAAATGAATAGTCAATATATCATCGATATTAATATTGATGATACAATTGATAGAATGATAGATATGTCGTCGATAAACTTAACTGCACTTTAATGGAGTCCATGAAAATAACTAGGATGCAAAGTTTAGAATGTAGATATGTCGTCAATATTAATATTGATGATATCGAAATAATAATACTTCAAGAAACTTGAAGTTCGTGATTTTCATTCTCTGCTACAACGGCATACAAGGTTTAGGATACCCTTAATTAAGATAACCTTAATTCAGAAACAAAACAACAACAACGACAAGAGCAACCTTGCTTATTCATTCCAACATTAAATTAAATCACTCTACTTATATAGGTAGACTTCATGCCTTGTTGCATTGCTTCATCATTTTCCTTTACTTTGGGGGCTGAGCAGCATCTGCGCGCAGGTCCAGCTTGTCGCACAAGATGAAAGTAGGTTTCCATTTTTCCTTTGAGAGTCTCATGCGCCCTCTTAACCAGCTGGAACTGACTCTTGGTCTTGCAAACATGCATTCATGGACAAGTTTATAATCACTAATTGGCAAAAACAGCTTCTCCCAAAAGTGATTCCGGCTCTCCCAAAACCAACCCCTAGTCTAACACGCTTTACTTGTCTTTTGAATATTCATAAACAAAAGTTTAACAATACATAAAAAAACATGCACAAGACATGAATCTCAACATGACTGCAAAAATGACAATTTGAAGAGGCAAACTAAAATTGGCCGTAGCAGCCAAAATGATTGACTTTTGAGTTTAAAGGAAGAAACAAATATATATATATATATATATATATATATATACACATATATATAAGTTATGAATTAAAAGTAAAGGGGTAGTATCTCATCACCTTTCAACGTGTTCGGACTTGAAAGCCTCCCTCATCTCGTTGGTCTCAATCCACAGTTTGTTAGCTCCAACGCTGTATGACAAAACAGTGCAGTTAATTGCACAAATTATACAAAAACATGTTCGAGTTTTATCAAAATATATAAGCTCAAATGCTAGCCTGAAAATTAATTATTATATTTATGGTAATATAAAGAAAAATGCTCTCTTGTTAAATGTCATATTTACCTGGCGCTGCTACCTTTGAGCTGATGGAGAAACTTATCAAGTCTGTTGGTGTCGTACGGGGTCTCTCCCTACTTAAAACACAGGTAACAGATGTCATCATCATCTTTCAATGTCAAACTGTAAGTAGAAATACCAACTACTAACTCTTGTTCTGGTAACATTTTTCTTTCCGGTGTCATTGATGACAAGCCGATCGAGAAGGTGATTTATATACGGAGGAAAAGAAATCGGGGACATGACACGTTATAAAGGCATGTATTTACTCCTGAAAAAGTGCAGATTATGCAGAATCCAAACAGCAGAATTGGCTGATTGTGTTGGTATGCAAAAGGATGTGCGTGTGAGTGGATGCGCCTCTAATTAAGCAATTGTTCTTAGCACCCTGTTTCTATGTATCATCATATCTAGTCCTAGATTGCAAAATAAATGCATAGAGATTTTGTTTGTTTGTTTGTAATAGGTATGGATTCTCTGGAGTAAATTCATTAACACAGTCACTGTTGAGGATCTGGTACTCTGGATTGGACACCAAGTCAACTTTTTGAAACTATTTTTACATAACTTAAGTAGATTATACCACTTATTTCTAAATGTGTTCAAAATCCAATCCAAGACCCTAATCTGGTTGATTTCATAGCATTGGTGGATTGGATTCGACCTCTAAATTAAAAAATCGACACGTTTGAATGCAATATGATGTTGGCTTTCTCTAAAATAAAATAAAAAATAAAAAAAATTCCAATCTAAATTTGCTTAATTCGAACACTTAATTTCTTATATGCATTTGAAGCATGACGTCTAACTTTTTAAGAAAAATGATTTTCAGACACTCTTTTTTTCTAGCCATTAAATTTAGTAAATTGTCAAAAGAAATCAAAGAAGAGAAACAAAGGGAATAAGTGTAAAATGAGAAAACATGAGTGCCTAAGTCATATCCTGTCTTTAGAACTTGTTTCTAAATTTGAGAACTATAAACATGAATAGAAGGAACCCATTCATGCATAATGCAATATTTATATACATTAGATGAACTTGAACATACATTAGATGAACTTGAACACAGAGCATGATTTTCACCTTTATTCCTTGCTAGGAAACTTTGTTCAGACTTGGTAGATGATTTCACATTGACATGTCAAAAGTAAAATAAATTTTTTATTTTGAGAATTTATTTTTGTCGTAAAGATAATTAATAATGATGAGCAACGTGCCTTGGAAATGAAATATTTCCGATAGCAGGTTGGGAAAAAAAAAAATTATTTCCAAAAAAAATTTATGACGAGGACTTTTTCCTGTTGAAAATTATAATTTGTCACTGTAAAATGTCTTTTCCAACATCATTTAATCCTGACTAATGATAATTCATTTTATAGCGACGGATATTCCTATCATGATGAAGGTGGTGCTCAGCAAGTCCCTTGTGGCCATGTCTACTACCAAACTTGCGTAGCAAACTGGCTCTCCAATTCTAACTCTTGCCCTCTCTGCCGCTCCACAATCATCCCGATCAACCCCAAGAACTAATTCAATTAAGAGTTAATACTGTATACTTTTAGAATTTTAGTTATTTAATTGGAATTTGTTTGTTTTTAGATGGGTGATTTTATACACATCCCACAATTTTATGAAAATATCCCATATTAAAAAAAATTCTACAGAAATCCAGCTTTGTCCCTCATTCTTCTGAAGCCACCACACAGCCCCACTCCAAAAAACAAAAAAATGCACGCCTAGCAGCCACAATTCGACCAAGTATATCTGATTACCTCCATAACCATCGGCCAGAAACTCTCATTTCATTGGTTACAATCCAACACTTCGACTCACCAACCTTGATACTACTTTACCTTTGTGATATCCCATCCCCAAAATTATTATTTTATTTTATTCTTGACGTATTTCGAAGATTTGATTGGAACTAGTTCTTTATTTCTCTAAATTTGAGAAAAAAGAAGTGAGGGGTACTTTAGTCATTTCAAATTTTCTCGACCTATTCGGTCAACTCTTGAATTGGTTAGGTAGAGTTCGATTCTATGAGCGCGTAGGCGTAAACGGATCTTATTTCGGAGTCAGAACGGAGAAATTAGAGTCGTTTAAAGTTGGTGGCATTTTGGTAACTTTATTAAAATACTATAATTGAAGTGAAACCTCTAGAAAAAGGGGGAGGTTTCTGAAAAATGGGAGGAAAAGCTGATGTTAACCTGTTTTAAGGGAGAATTGGACCCATAAAACGACAAAACTTGACCCACTTGTATCTTCTTCATCCGAGCTCCGTTTTGGGTGATCTTGGTGTCCATGGAAAGCTTTTGACGAACCCTACATCTATGTGATGTTAGATTTCCCAATTTCTTTTCCATATTTGCAGTTCGAGGTCGTAAAGTTCACAAGTTTTCCGGCGGTTTTATCATTTTTTCGGTGATTCCGGCAACCCTTTCCTTCGAATGTGGTATGAAACTTCATCTACTCTTCATAATCTTCAAGTTGGTATGCTTAGTTTGTACTTTCGTATTCGTTTTAGAGTTGGATGTTTAGAACCCTAGAAATCCGGTTTTCTCCGGTGAATTTGGACGGTTTCCAGTTAGAATTTATCGTCGACCTAGTTGTGAAAAGTGTTTGACCACCACCGCGTGTGGCGGTGCGTGGGATCGTTCACGAGTGTTGTCTAGGTTTCAAATATCTTCTAGTGACCCTGTAAACCTATGTATAGCTCGGTTTCCAAAGATTCAATTGTTTGGTGTGGTGATCAATTTGGACCGCCACTTGTTTGTGTGATTGACGACAATCCGACCGTTGGATCATAAGGAAATTTTAATATGTTATTCTAGATGCATAATGTTGACTTTGGGAAGTTATGGATCATAAATCTGATATGCGGACTTCAAGATCGAATTACGTAGAGTGGTGGACCATATCGTTAACCGAGAGTTGAATGGTGGTCAACATGTCTCGATACATTCTAAATAATAAAATTAGTACTATGGGAGACTTAAATGAAGTCTATTGGGCCTAAATTGGTTAGAAAGTGACTTGAACATATGTGATATGTTTATTACCTTGATTTCTTGTATTGGTATCATCTGTGAATTTGACTTGGTTTTATAATGTGATTCTATTGAAATGTGATTATATATATATAGTCATATACCTATGTTTATTAAACATGATTTGGCTTGTGTACTGATGATGATCGTGATATGTGATTTGACGTGCATATTTCAAAGGTGGTTGATTTGCATAGATGGTATGATGTGTTGAAATGTGAGTGATTTTAATGTATGTGAATATGAAATGGTTTTATAATTATGTTTCCTATAAATTGTTAATTTTTATATTTAGCCATTGAGGTAGTTTATGAAGTGGGATTTGACGTACATATTGGAAATATGGTTTGTTTTGTATGAGTGGCTTGATTTGATGAAAGGTGAGGGCTAGTAGTGGACTAGGACCCTGCTTGGTTAATCCGCATTGGGAGGTCACTAGTGGTTCTGCTTGGTTAATTCGCATTGGGTGATCATTGTGGCCATGTATGCTTAGGAGTGATCATGCTTGGTTTATCCACATTGGGTGATCACTTCCTAACAGTTGTAGGAGTGACTCTGCTTGGTTAATCCGCATTAGGGGGTCACGGCCTGCTGGGTTACTTTCTTGGGGATGGCTCTGCTTGGTTAATCCACTTTGGGGGGCCACTTCCTGTTTGATGACTTACGTAGGCTTCGGTCGAACTGCATCCCTCTAGTCGTACTTTTCATTGTGTTGTATGAGATTATGGTTGTGAGATATTGTGATTTGTTTCAGACGAACCGTTGGATGTCTAGGTGACTCATTCAGAGTTTTCAAAAGTTTGGTATTGATTTCTTATGAATGATTTATATTCAAGGTTTATAAATTTTGATTGATGGCTGGTTTTATTATTGTATCACATGCTTATTTTATTGTCACTCACCCAAGCCTCTCAGCTTATCTGAGTGCCTGATTTGCCAGTGCACCAATTCCATAATATTGGCATTGACTTTACATATGATAGGTCTGGGTAGATTATGAGAAACCGCTTGATATTTTGGTTCTGTTGAGTGGTCCGGAACCCAATGTTGTTGGATTCCGTTGAGTGATCCGGAATCCTTGCTCTTGTTCATTCCGTAAGGTGATCTTAGAATCCTAAATTCGAGTAGACGGGAATTACCACAATAGATATTGTGAATATAAATTAGAATTACCATGTTTATTACTCATAATCCAAGTGGGGAATTATATAGAGTTTCTTGGTTAATTCGTGAAATGTTATGTTATCGCACTATTTGAATAACGTAATTAAATGCTAAGATCGTGCATCTTAGATTCATGAATTGATTAATTGACGGGATTGTGGAATGACGTTGGATATGAGTGTGGTTATTATGAGTATTTTAGTTGATTAATATTTCTAGAGAATAATATGTACTTTGCTAATTCTTAAATATGTTACACACTATGAAATGCAATTTTATGTGGGAAACGTGATGATTTATGTGATGGATGAAGTGGAAATGTTAATCGTCATGTGGGATTGTTATGTTGGATATCATTGTTATTGTTATGATTAGACTTGTTGATAAATGTGGCTAGAGAATGGTATTGTACATCGTTGGTTCTTTGAAATGATATATGTTGTAACTTGCGGTATCATGTTGCGACATAATGACCTATATATTGATGGAGGGGAAATCATGATTTTCAAGTGGGTTTGTTATGTAACCCTGAGTCTAGTAATTTCATGCTTGTCAAGTTCTATTATTGATTGAGAAATGTTATGCATGTCGACTTAATCGAACTGTGTTATATGTCAATTATTGTGCATGACGAACTACGAATGGCTTGATCCCTGTTTAGGGTACGTAGGCAATCTAATGGGGAAGTAAGATGCAGCCATAAAGCATACGAAAAATTATTATGTGATTCGATTATTGAGTTGTGCTTTGCCCATATCCCGGAGGTGGGGTATGACAGATACAAATTTTTGGTGATGTCACATGTCAATTCTGGACGTGTGTCGGGATTGAGGCGTGACAAACTTTATCACCTTTGTTGTCGAAGTTGTCGTCTCGCCCAGGCCACCCCGTCGTGGCCCTTCTTTGTCTCTCACTCTAGAAAAACATAAAAATAAAAGCCAGACATTTCTTCTAGAGTTTCAGATGCAAATGCAATAGAGAGAGAGAGAGTTGTGCTATCGTGATGAGAAATTACGACTGGTTGGGCTTAATTGCCTATGTTTGCATGAGGTGTTGCCGCCGGCAAGGAATAGTTAGGTGGTTGGGGTTTTCTCTTTGTCTACTAACTTAAATTAAATAGGGGTAAAGGAGGAAATTTAAGTGAAAAAATTAAGATATGGGGTGTCTTCATAAGATTGTGGGGTGTTAATAGAAGGGAATTGTTATTCGCACTTCAAAAATCTCATTTTGCACTCCAAACTTTCTATAATTAGAAAGAAAATTACACTTATGAGGAGTGTAAAATGAGATTTTTGGAGTGCTAATAACAGTTCCCTAATAGAATTACCCTTTTTAGATATGTATTTTTAAATTCAAATTAGATTATATAATTTGCTAATGGTGTTGGAGATGCTTTCGGCTCTAGGATAAATGATTGTCACATAAATTGAGTAATTTTTCTTCTTTTGAGAAACTTAGCTCACTTATGAGAGATTATGTGAGTCAAACTACACACTATAACTCGTAATACGGTTGCTAATGTAACTTATTCCTTCCTCTCTCTAAGAGCAATAAAAACATTTCATCACCCAATAACCCACCACACCCTACCCCGCTCATCTCTGAATATTTCAGTGTAAAAAACATGGCCAGGTATACTAAGTGATAATACAATTGGTTGGTAATTTTTTTTCAAGTTTATAACCAATTGTATTATTACACTTGATGTACAGAACTATATTTCCGACACATTGAAAAATCTCTCCACCCCAAGATCCTTCCAAGAAAATCCAATAAATTATTTTTATGGTTACAATCTTCAAATAAAGTGTTTAACAAAAGATTTAGATGTTTCTCAGAACCAAAGTCTCATGTGTCAACAAACATGAGGATTCGAGGACAAAGTGAAAAGTTTTGGAATATAGACAGATAATAAAGTTACAAAAACAATAATCAATTTGAATCATCTCAAAGAAAATAACAAATGTGAATGCTAAACAATAATAAATTTGAATCATCTCAAAGAAAATAACAAATGTGAATGCTTTGGATCAATCTAGTTGCAATATTATTTTTCAAAAGACAAATCACAGTTTTAAGAAGGTTCACTAGTATTGGAAGGTAAGCTATGAGTATTGTTTAAAATATTTATGAAACTGTCAATATTTTTGTCTAAATATTCAAAAAATTAATGATCAATATGGAAATTGGGTAAGATGAAAATTCCACTCTATATAAACGAGATATTGAAAAATTAATGAATATCACCAATACACTATAGAAACTTTGCAGGAACCATTGCATTGAACTTTTGATTTTTTTTTTTTTTTTGAGAAAATTTTCTCTAATTTTAACTAAATCTGGATAAGTTGATATACCCACTCATTGTAAATGTTCATAATTTTCGTCGAAGGCAATCGATATCGTTATCGATACATCCATTGATATTCCCACACACATCAATATTTTAAATACTAGCCATGGCTAGTGGCCATGCCGCTACTTTTATACTTTCTTTTTCATGTTTGGAATTTTATTGTTTGACATTTGAATCATTTGCAAACCCACGAATACTATGTTCCCTTAAATTGTATTTAATTTATACTTTGGGAACTTATAATCTTTGTCAACTTATTAAGTATAAATTTATGTATTAAGTACAGAAAACTATGTTCCCTCCTAGTTTCATTATTATACATCAAGCTCATGCTTTCTACCTCAACATCTGCGGTGTGTAAAGCAGTATATAGACGTAGACATGAATCATGATTTTTAAAGTCGAATTTGTATCACAATCCGTAGAGAAGGTCTTTTATATGGCATACGGGGCTAGGGACAATGCGAGAGGAAGTTGGAACCAATAGTGTGTCAGGATTAGCATGACAAATAAAAAAATATGTGGTAAAATGTTTTTTTGTATATGAATCTATACGAACATGTGATCCGATTATCAGATCCTATAAGCTCTTCAATCCACACCCTAGCTAGTAGGGGAGTTGAACTCTTATGCCGTACATGCATTATTAACTAGCTATACACTTTTCACCCACAAGATACTATTTCGCGGTACTGAAACACATGTTTTGAGCACACATGTTTTGAGCACCTTGATTCATTGTACTGTGATATTCTAAAGTATAATTATCATTGCAAACCTAATTTAGTAAAGTTAGCTAGAGCATTGCACTATTTGCATCTAAGTTTAAAACTCTCTCTAATTTAACTAAATTTAATGTAATTATCTTATCATTTTCAAAAGAAAAAGCATAATATGATCCCTTAACCTATATTATAACATGTCACATGTGACAGTATTTAGTTTCACTATCTCCAGTAATTTTTGGACATTAAATATATGAGGTACAAGACTTGCAATTTTTTTTTTTTTTTTGAACTAGCGATATTTCTACACTAAGGGGGTGAGAGAGTGGATTAAGCTTCATAATAGGTTAGAAATAATATGGCTCAAATTCATATTTGTCAATAATCAAACTTAAAACATCTTATTTGCAAAATTTAATTAAAAATATTATCTTTTAAGTTAAGGTCCACTGCATATATTTATATATAAATGTACTTGACTAGCCGATCCAATTGGGTGTGAGTCAAACTACCACAAGTCAAATTTGCACATTCTCTAAACCTATTAAACATTTGACCCCATGGTTTTAGACCCAATTGCCAATCTGCTAGCCAGACAGGCTTGGTAAGGTTCATACACATTCCTCCAAATAATAGTCAATTACTTCTTATATCATTCGTCTAATTCATACCATGTTTTTATACTATATTTTCATACCATCTTAGGTGGTATTTGATGTAGACATCCATATCTTTTGAATTAATCAAAATTTTAAATTTAATTTATTATTTAATAAACTAATAATTAGGAAAAATTAGTTAATTAAATAATGATTATGGTATATGATGAGTCTTTGTTCTTCCTTTTCTTGGGTTTTGCAAATTTTTCATTCTCTCTCTCTCTCTCTATAAATATAAAATCTTCTACCTCTTGTTCCTCACTGAATTTAGATATCTTTTTCATCCGTTTCCAAAGCCAAAAAAACCCTAAAACTTTCCATGGCAACTGTATTTTCAGATCAACTGCTCAACACCATATCAACTTACCATATCGACCTTGATGAATTTGATCTGGATGAAGCTTTAACTTTGTCTTTTGCAGAGAATTCCAATTCTGCCCACTGCAATAATAACAGTATCATTGCAGCATCGAATTCAACCTGCAGCTCCTTGAGAGTTGAATGCATGCCAAGTCCTGTTACTGCAGTCGATGATGTTTGTGCGGTTTGCATGGAAGGACTGCAATCAGGTGGTGAGGAGGATCCCAATATTATTGGTAAACAAGTCCCATGTGGCCATGTATTTCATGCCACGTGTATCTCCTCCTGGCTTGTCGCCTGCAACTCTTGCCCTCTCTGCCGCTCCCCCATGATCCCCGCCGTCGAACAGTGACTTTGCAGTTTGCGCCATCCCATTTAATTTTTCTGCGGTTTGTTTATGTAATTATTTATAGGTTTGGTTTGCCGCACCAAAATTAATTTGTAGTACTCTTTAGTAGAAATTGATTTAAGTGTTTTTCAAATAATAATAATTATTAAAAGAATGGTTCGAAAATACTACAAACAAACATGTATCACCCGATTTTATTTGTTTTTATGAAGATAACATTTTTTTTTTCTTTTTGATTGAACAGAAAGTTGACAATTTAATTGGATAATCAAGTTTTGGCCTTTCATAATAATTTAGCAAGTCATTCGGCTAGCAATTTGTTATAGTGTGACTGTTACATCATTGTGCATTGTCACATATCTTCGCAATTATTCTGTCAAGTTGAAAGTGTTATTTATATATAGCTTTTAGTGCAAGTGGTATTTTCTACAAATGTACACTATAAAGAGGGGAAGTTTGAATTCGAAACGTAATGGATTAAAGAGAAAGACCCTAATACCGAGCAATCCACCGCTTACATATAGTGTAAACCCTTGAATTTGCTAAAAATGTGTTAACCTTCAATTCCTAAGTTTTGTCTCATAACTCAACAACCAAGAGTTCCAATTATTTACATATTTCGTTGTGAATGTAGTTTTTTGTTGCCATATATTACTCCAGAAGTTAGTCATATGCTTTATACGTCATGTAGCTTTTTGTAGACAAATATTCCTGAAGTTGGTCATATACTCTGTACATCATAGAATTAACGAAAAGCCAAAATGAAAGTTCTGAGAACTAAGTGAAAAGAAAAAATTATTTTAGGGGAGGACGTTGCTCAAGTTTTCAAATATTTATGCTATACTAAATGTCATAAATTATAATATAAGGTATGGGCGAAAACAACAAATGCTGATATAAGAATAACTTGAAAAAGTTGTACTAGACACCTGGGAGGCAGCACCCAGGGCCGGTTCAAAAAATGCAACCTTGATTGGCTAAACGTGTGTTGAACGTTACATAGATATATTTTGGATGGTCAACTGTAATTAATTTGTATTCCCACCACTTTAACATTTTTTTGACAGATAAAACCAAAAGAATTTGTTCATAAAAGGTAGCAAACTTGGGTTTGCGTAGATTTTATAATTTTTTAGGGAAGAAATCCCAACAAAAATTTAAATAATTCGTATTCCCACCACTTTAACATTTATTGACATATAAAATCAAAAGAATTTTTTGATAAAAAGTGGTAAACGTGACTTTGAGCAGATTTTATAATTTTCTATTTTTTTTAGGGAAGAAATCCCAACAAAAACATTATGAATTTGATCATACAATTGTTTTTTAGCCATTATAAAAAGTAAACTTACTAGAATGAGATTAATAGGAGAAAGACAAATAGGATTTGAGAGCCACCAATCACCATCACTTGGTCAAATGTAGCACAATCTTACCAATATATATATATATATATATATATATATATATATACACAATAACAACAACAACCAAGTCTTATCTCATTGAGTATAGTCAGCTGTTTGAATCCAAGAATCCTACTGCGCTTGATTTTGCATCAATTATTTCGTTAGCTCCAAGTACAACAAATCTTTTCTTAAATCTATTTCCATGTTTTTCTATGTCTCCCTCTATCCCTTTTTCCTTGAGCATCCTTCGTAGTTGCATTTTCTAACAAAAGTATCTGTATGTTTCGATTCATGTTTCCAAAGCATGTTAACCGATTTTTTCACATCTTATCTTCAATTACAACCACCCCTACACCTGGATATCTCCGTTCTTAATGCTATCATCCTTGTGTGCTTACCCATCTAAATCTCACCAATATATTTAAATATAGAAGAACATTATGACAAAAAAAATATAGAGATTAATATTTGACAACGGCCATTAAGGACAGTTTCGATTACCATTTTGGCCCAAAATTAGTAAAACTCTGGATCACGACTAACTCAAAATAAAAGGGGGAAATGGGTCGACTACCTCTTTTTTAGCCTAGATTGCTGGGTCGCTCCTGTGAATAATCTACCAAAAAAGAAAAGGTGACCCAAAAAAATAAACAACAAAATTGACTAGTCTTAACAATTAAATGTTTGTTTTGTTGTTAAAATATTTATAGCTGTTAAGAATACATATCCATATCTTATTTGTTTGACTTACATTTTGATGAGACTCCAAACACAACTGTGGTCCAAGTAATTCATCATTGTTCTAACATGTGCAAATACTAATACTATAACTTGAAATATAAGCTCGGGCTGTTCCAGAATCACTGGCGAATCGTTTGTGTTTCACTTGAGCAAAGACAACTTACTTTTGAACCATAACACGAATTGATTTATGCTCTGGCAAGAAAAGGTTTGAAACTCCTCACTTGAATTTGAACTTTTACAGACGCATTTTTGGGCAGCCAACTCTACTTTAACGTACAATCTGACTTTTAGTGCAAAACTAGTAAATTTTACCCGCACGTTGTTGCGGGAGCGAAAATATAACTATAGACTATATTTTTGACATATAAATAACCAAAGACTAAGATAAACATTAAGTAGAAAATGGAGCAAATATTTTTATAAAGCTGTCTAAGTTTATGTAACTTACAGAAAAGACATTGTGAAATGCCTTGTCATTGATTTACAAAAATGGCTAGTCTAGTATTCCCCATTGACAGTTACATGAACATAGAATATCCCATAAGAGCACATTTTCCTTGAAGCAGTCACTGCATATAAAACAATTTGGATCATCAGGAAAAAAAAAAAAAAAGGTTACAACTGAAACAAAATGTTAATACAGTTGTAATTAATTAGCAGTAATACTTTACATGAATGAATTGGGCAGACGATGGCAAACTTGATATCAATAAATGAAAAAAAAAATCAACGGCCATCATTTATATACAGGAATAATAAAAATCCATTTGCATTAGCTCTGGATCAAGATCAACTCAAGGCTACAAAAAATTTAAACCCGAGATTCAGATCGCACTATTCAACCCCAAAAGCCAAATAGTACATTTAACCGACTTAACACAATGGATGGCATAAATCAAATCTAGGAAATCATACTCAACCTGCATTGCAGAAACGAACACTGTAGCTAATATACATTCTCAATGTCCTCAGCAAGTCCTCTCTCCAATGGCTCAGCAATCTACAAAAGGTTTTTAGAAGATTATAATTTAAAAACTGAATCACATAAAATTTCTGAAATTAGGTTGCTTCTTACCATAGTTATTTTATTCTTCTTATTGGATGTTTCAGCAAAGCATTTGATTGACAAAGGCTACACTGCTTCACAAAATGAAACAACAGGATCAACCTACAAACAAAAGCATATCCATCAAGAAAAGAAGAAAATAAAATTTTACATTCTTAAGGGGTGGAAAAATTACGTTAAAAAGAAACAACGTGAAGAGAGGATGAGGATTGGGAGCAAACAATTACCTTGACTTCTACTTCCAAATAAAGCTCTCTTAGGTCCTTCATTATTCTGACATAGCCTATAACACATTCATTTATGTTAAAAAAACCTAAAAATTAAGCACCAAATGTTTCACTTCAAATTCCATAAAAATCAAACCTCTGAAACAAAAAGTTATTGGGCTTTCTCTTGTGAGGAGGAGTTCAAAACTCACAGTTCTGCAAGATGGGCATCCGCCGTAGATTGATTGGTCTAGGATTTCACATTCGTTTTCTGCCCTTTGCAAAAATCACAGAGCAGCCACCTTCTCCCATTGCAATCCTCTTAGAGAATTGCCACGTCAGCCTTGGAAAAAACTGGAATCAAAGCAAAAACATGTAAAAGGGCGGTGCCATACCTGTGGAGCTCGAGCATGGAAAGGCTCTGGTTCCATTCAAAACAACAGAAAAAACGTTTACAGATCTAGCTTTACAGAGATGCACAACCAGTCGAAAAACGGATACTGGAAACAAAATCCCCAAACAAACGAAAACCAAATTCACTCAGGAATCCGATAGTAGCAAGGTCTAGTTCTCTGGTCATCAGCAGAAATCGCCATGTCGGAAAATCGAGCATCTGAACACATAAACAAAACATTCAAAATTAAAAATAAAAATAAAAACCAAAAACCAAAATTTAAACATAAGTTGTATTTGCGGAGCAAAGGCCACCCAAAAACAAATACCCGAGCACTCGAGCTGAGTTTTGAAAGAAAAGTCGAGCTAGAATCCTAGAAGCCGTCGCCGGCCAATTGAATCATCAGAGATAAGGCAACGATGAGTGGGTATTTTAGATAGAGAATCAAGCGACTGGATATTTCGATTTGCCGTTGGAGATTGGAACGATCTGGATGAATTTTGGTTTCGGGATTCTAAGGTTGGATGAACGCAGATGTTTTTTTTTTTCATTCCAGGAGAGATGAAGCAAATGAAAGCAATTGGAAGCAATTGGAAGCCACTGGAAGCAAATAGAAATCCTGACATTAAGGGCCAAATGATCCCGATGACCAACACGTGGAACTAACACGCAGCAGCAGATAAAAGTGGAAAAAGCTAGAATCCTAGAAAACACAACATGCACGCACGGACGGAAAGAAAAATGAAAGAGGGGCAAAGTGGCCAATTCACCATTTAACCCCACTAAAGCTGAAAAAACATGAAGAGAAAGAGGGGCAAAACCGGTGGAGCACTGTTAATGAACAGTAGTTTCCACCGGGTTTTAGTATATATAAAATATACGTTACTTAAGCATATGGCACCCACTTAATTGTGTGGTGGCAAACCCGTCCAGCTCCACGTACACAAAGAAGAGACAGAACAACGTGCATAAAGCGGCAAACAAAGCCAGCAAAATAGGCGGCTAAACAGAATTACATAAAAAAACCGAGGATAGTGCGTGGTATCGTCCCTCGTTGCCCACCTGAGCTTTTTCGTTAAAATAACCCAAAAGATTGTCCTCCACAATCGATTTCGTACACTGACTTCTCAAGTCCTGCCACTTGAGTTTCCCCGGAAAATGGTAACCCAAATCACAAACGGCGACGGAGTTGCCAGAGTCTCCGCCCTCAACTGCATCGATCTCTCGAGCTCCGAGACCCACCAATCCGTCTCTTTACTTAAACAGGTTAGAAACTTACGACTCCCGCATAAATTCTTCAACTTTTTTCTGGGTTTGACGATTTTCTGTTTTTCTAATCTGGGTAGTGAAGCAAAACTGAATTCTGGGTTGTTTTAGGCGTGTTTGGATTGCGGGTTTTTCTACCTGGTGAATCATGGAATAAGCGAGGAGTTCATGGCGAAGGTGTTTGATCAGAGCAGGAGGCTTTTCGGGTTGCCATTGAGTGCAAAAATGGAGCTTTTGAGGAACAAGAATTACAGGGGATATACCCCTTCTCTCGACGAGCATCTCGATCATGAAAACCAAGTTCACGGTTTGTATCAAACCACTAGGAAAGTACAAATTCTGGTTGTTTCCTTGGGTTTTTGTTCTTGTTTCATAAAATTTGGGTTTTGTTCGATGAGTAGGAGATTACAAGGAGGGGTATTACATAGGAGTTGAGCTACAAGAAGATGACCCAGAAGCTAAAAAGCCGTTTTATGGGCCTAATGTTTGGCCTGCTCCAGGTAAATAACTGCAAGTTGTGGAATTGAATGCTGGATTTCTAGCAAAATTTGGTTTTATAATGCCCTTTCGTACTTTTAGCATCTAGCAATAGAAGGGTGTTATTGATCTTTTCGTACTATTTGTTTTCGTTGTAGATGTGTTGCCGGGGTGGAGGGAGACCATGGAGGATTATCATAGACAATGCTTGTAAGTTGTGCACTTGCACTTAGCAACTACATATGTTTTGTATGATCAGAGTGCTTGTGCATGTGTCTCGACGGGCATGTGATCAATGTTTGTTCCATGTTAGAAATCGTTGTTTTCCCTTTTGGCATTTTAAATAGTGGCTTTTACTCATATCTGCTTCCAAGTTTGCAACTCTGTTCAGCAGAATATCGTAGTGTCGATTGCTATGAGAATATCCCTTATGTTAGTGACAAGTTTTTAGGATGAATGATTGATTACTTTCATAACTTTCAATAATCCTTTTCCATATTTCTTCTTCTAGATTAGTTCTTTCTAGAGTGGATGATAAGCGTTGAGGAGACCTGTTTTCATGAAAATCATTTCAGGGAGGTGGCTAAGTCAGTTGGTAGGCTTGTGGCCCTTGCTCTTGATCTCGACATCCATTTCTTCGACAAACCAGAAATGCTTGGCGAGGCTATAGCAACACTGCGTTTACTACACTATGATGGTAAATTTCAATCAAAAGTTTTGTAACTTTAATTTGATCCTACAACTATTTTAACTCCTAAGACGATGTTCATTTGTTATATAGGTCAAGTTTCTGATCCAGCGAATGGAATTTTTGGAGCTGGAGCTCATTCGGACTTTGGTTTTATAACCCTATTGGCAACAGATGATGTTGCAGGTCTCCAAGTAAGAGTGCTGCTGTGAACTTAAGCTATATTACCATTGTTAAGAAGGCAGGTGTAACTATTGCATTATTAATCTGTTATTCTACCCATATCTCTTTGCAGATATGCAAAGATAAGGATGCAAAACCTCAAATATGGGAATATGTACCACCAATAAAAGGGTTAGTCATTCTACCCTCCGGGGAAGATTGATATCATTAAAGTGGCTTAATTCTGGCTGACTCATATGTGCTATGGTTGTATCCTTCCTTGCGGATATATGCTTCATTGCTAGTAGCATGTTTGGAACGTTTCACGATTTTATATTCGCCACCATAGTAGCAAATATAATGCAAAGGCACCTTTTTAATTCAGTATGGTAACATTCTTTTTTCTGTTTATTACTTCAGTGCATTTATAGTGAATATTGGTGACATGCTGGAACGCTGGAGCAACGGCATTTTCAAGTACTGCACACATCTCTTAGTTCTGTCTGCATTATATGCTCATAGAAGATGAATGCTGGCATTTTGGAGCTGTGCATTTCATTTGGATCTTATTATATGTGCATTCTCCTTTTAGAATTTTTGTGTTCAACTATTGTGACGCATACTCCTGCTTTGTTTTTGTGCTCAGGTCCACATTGCATAGAGTTGTAGGGAACGGTCAAGACAGATACTCTGTATGACTCCTTTTCTTCTTTACTTCTTCTATTTCATGGCGTACTAGACTACATCAGTTTCAGTGTTTTTATGCTATGTAAGATTATTTTGTTCGTTGTGTCTATCATCTGGTTCAAATGTAAACCGTCAATTTCAGTTTTTGTATCTGTGCCTGAATTGTACATAAGCTCAATTACTTGATTTTTGTTTTCTTTTCTCGGGATTTACATGGCATTCGTTATGTTAACTTTCACATATATGATATACTAATTTTTGTTTTCTTTTTTACAGAACATTCTTTCGGATTTTGGAATCAATATCTCATTTGCTTCTTTTCTTTGGCAGATCGCATACTTTATGGAACCAAGTCACGATTGCCTTGTTGAGTGTTTGCCTACGTGCAAATCTGAAAATAACCCTCCCAAGTAAGTTCCGACACAAATGTTATGCTGGAACTATTGTATAGCTATTTGAGCAACTCAAAAATTTTATGCGGCCAAAGGATGGCGGTTTTGAAATTCGAATCATAAAGCATTTAGAGTGATATTCTCACTGTTCATTGCATTCCTGTATCTGTCTACTTTTCCAGATTTCCACCGATCTTGTGCCGCACTTACCTGAGCCAGCGCTATTACGACACTCACGCTGATCTGAATGTCTACACCGAACAAAACAAATAATTTTGTCAGTTCTGCTGCAATTGAAGATGATTCCTCATTCTTCTAAGATAGCTAGCATAAGTTTCGATATAGTTCAACGATTGCTGTACTCCATAATCGCTACGTCACTGTTCAAAATGTATCCCTCTGCAACTTCATATAACCTTGTAATCTGGTACCCTACCGCAATAAATTTTCAACCATTTTTGTTGCAGAATCTGTATCTAACTGACCTAGTACGGAACATGTAGTTCGTTCTAAATTACCGGTAGCGTAGAGTGTGTCGTAAGCCTGCATATTCGGGGTTCTTGGTAAAACTGGGTGCAGTAGGAAGTCATCCATGGTTATAATTAAAGAGTGTACTCCCTCAAATAATTAATGACATTTTAGTCAAAATAGTTCCTGAAATTAACATAACTTATCTTTTTAGTACTTGATAATTAAAATCGATAAAGTGGCCCTTGAGGTTGGTCCACTGTAAATCATTTTAGTCATTTTGTAAAAAAAATATCTCAATATCCTTATTGAATTTTCACCTGAAATACCATGTAACCATCTTTTTAAGGGTATTTTTGTCGAACGAACCCCAACACTTAACGATAATATTGAAAAAAAATTTCATAAATAATCAAAATGATTTACATGTACAATCTTAAAAACCATATCGATTTTTAATGTCAGGAACTAAAACGAAGAGTTATACCATCATATCATTTTGGGTCAAACACCGATCATTAATATCAACACTTTATATAGCTTTACCTGGTTTTTAGCCATGTTAGTGCTGTAATGGTTGAATGATTGGAAAGGAACCCACCATCTCCTTTGTATCTTTGGTGCCACTTGTATTGATCCATTTGCTTTTGGAAAATAGCGTTTCAACAAGTGCGCACTCGCTCACAAAAAGCTTATAATTAAAGTAATTTAGAGTGTACCCTGCAACCGAGATCTTATGTTTATTTCTTTGCTTTATCGTTCGTATTAACAACATAAGTGCACTCTTTGAGCAAACACATTTGCACTCCCTCAAATGATTCGTATCAACACTTGCTTTACTTGGCTTTTTAGCCATGTTAGTGCTGCAATGGTTGAATGAATGAAAAGGGAACCACCATCTCCTTTCGAGTCTTTGGTGCCACTTATATTAATACATTTGCTTTTGGTAAGTGGCATTTCAACAAGTGCGTACTAGCTTGCAAGAGGTTTACCTCATGTGGGCATTTGTCCCTGCAATCGAGGTCTTATGTTTGATTCTTTGCTTTATCATTCTCATGAACATAAGTGCACTCTTTGACCAAACACATTTTAGAAACTATACATATGATTTGTAGAGCAGGAGACGTAACGACATCAAAGAACAAAATGCGAAGGAGGCTAATGCATTTGATCTGCAGGAACAAATACAATTAGCATATTTATTCGAATTTTACAAACCGATGATTTACACGCATCATCTTTCCCTTATTTCACAAGCACCGATACAGCACATCTTCAGAAACACACATTCTTGATAAATAGCCTCAAAGCAAAGCATAACACACAACAAACGACGGAGCCAGACACTGTTTAGCGGTAGTTTCTGTAGACGGGACTGTACATGCAACTCTCGGCATGCTTCACAAGATTCTCAGGACGGGGGAGACGCGTAGCCACGCCTACAAAAGCATAAGATGAAAAAGAGTTACATGGGGCATGGAAGAAATGATATATTTTTGGGTTAGAACTCAGAATATACCAAAGTGACAAAAGGCAGAAGAAAACTTACCAAGGTCATATGCCTTGGCAGCTACATTAGCAGCTACTTGGGCAGAGATCTTTCTGATGTTCGACAATGGTGGATAGATCAGCCCCTGTGCAAAATTCTCCTCGGAAACTTGCCCCGCCAAGGCTTCCGCTGATTTTAGGAGAAAACCAAGAAGTTGAACAAATGGTAAATGCAAAAGTCGGAAAATGCGATACAAGTTCTACTTTGCATTCTTTTTCAAAATTACGTCGTTCAAAATTTTCCATCTACTTACAGGCTGCCAGAAGCATGTCATCGTGAACACGGATTGCTCCAGAGATAACCAAACCCAGACCAAATCCAGGAAAAATGTATGCATTGTTGGACTGGGACGATACAAAAATCTCGGTTATTGATACTCAAACCAATGTGTTAAAATTTGGTCTTCAAAGTTCAAACTACAAGCTAGTTTTGCATTACCTGGCCAGGAACAAAAACTTTGCCATTGTACTCAACAGGATCAAATGGACTTCCGCTGGCAAAAATTGCACGACCCTTGGTAATGGAAGCCGGACAAGAATCATGAATGAGAAATTAGTTTCACTTTCTGATATAAATCCTCAATCAAGTAACAACAGATTAATAGTAAGCGTAAATATTATACCTCACTGTAAGTATAAGCTTCTTCAGCGGTACATTCAGATTGTGATGTTGGGTTGGAAAGAGCCAAAATGAGAGGTTTCTGCAGCATTCATTTCTTAATGTCAATAAAACCGATGCTGAACATGTTATGCCTACGTACAAGAAGATAGACACGGAACAGGGGTAAGAGAAAAAAGAGGATTACCTCATTGAAGGACGATACTGCTTCAATCACCTCCTTTGTAAATGTTCTTCCAACACCAGACGATCCAATAAGAACTGTTGGTTTAATTGCCTGATGAAGTATGGATGTACTATCAAAAACCGAGAATTATAAAACTAACATATATCCACTAAAAATATATATCATATGATTCGAACCTTGACAGCATCCAAAAGATTATCAACAGGCTCATGCTCATGAGCCCAAGGCTGCTTAAAATGTTGAAGAGAATCTTTACGAGAGATAACAATCAATCCCTGCAAGACAATTCATGGGCTGCGTTAAGTATGGAGAGGAAACTAGAAAAATTGATAAGGGACAGTCAGAATTTTGATCGAGAACGCTACCCACCTTTGAATCAACAAGCCAGATCTTCTTACGGGCCTCTTCCACAGGAACTTTTGTCTACAAGAGACGAAGAAAACTAAATAATGAAGGAAGAACATTGATCAATCGTGACTAGAAGTTCTTTACATCTCTGGATTGACATGAGGCATGCACATTATTTTAGAAAGTTAATACCCTTTTCGAGATCTCAAGAGCTATTAGTTCTGCTATACCGGTACCAGCCTACAATCACCAAGTAACAGTGGAATGAGAATTATGCTGTAGAGTTGGACTACTCTTGGTTCTCTACCAATCTGATGCAGTAAAGAAAAAAATCGACAATTATATAACAATTCTTACTTCTCCAGCGCCAAGGAACAAAAACCTATGCTCAGACAGGGAACCACCGATTAACTTCAGTGCTGCCACAACTCCTGCAAGAACTACAGATGCCTGTCCCCTGAAACAAGGAGACAATGGTTCAAAACAGAAAGAAACAAAGTGTACACACCCTAAAGGCTATCGTGCAAGCTCAGTCAGTTATCTAATTTGTACCTGTATGTCATCATTGAAGACGAGATGAGATGATCTATATTTGGCCAGCAGCTCGAAAGCATTGTGGTTTGCAAAATCTTCGAACTGCACATTTCAATATAAAGGGACTAGACAACCTCAGAAAATATGAAAATTTTGTACTCCAAAAATCCAGTGTATAGATGATGTAACATAAGAAGCAACCTGTACAAGAACTTTTTCGCCATAGTTCTGCTTGACAGCACTCATGAACTCTTCTAAAAGATCCTCGTACTCCTGCAAGTACGATCAAAATCTCTCACATTAAGTTAAGCTTTATAATTCTGGATCATACACGCAAACTAGAGACTGGAGTAAGGTAAACCTTTCCCCTTGTCCTCTTTTGTCTGAGTCCAATGTAAAACTCATCATCCAGCATCTTCTCATTGTTTGTCCCAACATCAATTGTTACAGGCAAACACTGAAGAGAAAAGTCCACGGAATTCTTGATTAAAATAAATAAATATGCTATGATATCCATGATTTGCAATGCAAACCTATCATGTTGAAGTGTAAACAATGATTACTATTTAGTAAATAGGAAAACGCTTACCGCTGAGGGGCGAACTCCTCCAAGTGCCGTATACAATGCCAACTTCCCCACAGGAATTCCCATCCCCTGAAGCATGTTCAACAAGGCGGTGTGCGTCAAGTTATTTTCCAGTATCGCTATTTTACCAAAATGCTTATAACTCAAAGAAAAAAAATTCATTCCGCTACCTTACCTGACAACCAAGGTCACCGAGTCCCAGTATACGTTCACCATCAGTCACAACAATAACTTGAACAGCCCTTACAGGCCAGTTCTTCAATACCTCAAGAACTTTACCCCTATAATGTTCAAGAGTTTTTCACGTTATAGAACTTCATGTTGAGAAAACAGAAAAATCACGGTGTAAACAAATACTCGTACTTCTCTTTTAGACTTATGTAAAGACCCTGAGGGCGCCTGAAGATGCTCCCGAATTTCTGGCAAGCCTCACCAACAGTCGGAGTGTAGACAATTGGTAGCAATTCCTCGACATTATCAATGAGAAGTTTGTAGAACAGCCTCTCATTCCTCTCCTGTTAAACAAAGCAAATGAATGATCCTTTACATCCTTAAATGTTTAACACATTGCGCCAATAAATATAACACACTTGAAACAGTTTCAATCTTATGGAAACCGAGTTTAACTTCAAGAAATAAACTCGAAATCAACCTCAAATTAAACTGATCCGGGTGAAAGAAAAAGTACCTGGAGTTCCGTCAGTGCCATATATTTTTGCAACGGGACTTGATATTGTCGGATGGTATTCATCAACTTCTTCTCCTGGTTAACAGTAGTATACAATGTTAAATGAGCCAACGACATTTTCATTTTTTTCTAAACTATTCTAATTTGCGGGGAGGGGGAATCAAACTCGAGTGAAAGGTGGCGGGAACACTGTCATGACCAACTGGTCTAACCGAGCTAACAACATGTTTGAGTTGTTAAAACATAGCCATATATGTAAATCAACTTAAGATGAATACCAAGTAGAGTTCTGAAAATTGAAACCTGGACTTGTTGAGAAATAGTTGCCGGAGGAAGAAGACCACGCAAGTAATGGGCGTCCCTCTCTTTCTCTGTAAATGCTAGCCCCTTGTTGTATTGAGGATCTCTCAGCAACGAATACCCACTGCATAAAAGACACACCAAAAATTAAACAAAAAAAAAATTAACTATCACAAAAAATGGTGCTTGATCCAAATGAGAACGCCCTTCACCACCGCAGTGGCGGAAAGTAATCATGCTTATCCACTATGGTGTGAGTTCGATCTCCATCTTCTTCTCCCTAACAACTATCTAATCCTAACGCTATGTTTGTTTTAAAAATAAAAAAAATAGTATTATAAAAAGTTAAAAACTTTGAAAGTTGATTGAAATGATTAATTAATTTACAAATTTCAATTCATGAACTGATTAAAATCAAATACTGACGATAACACGATCAAGCATTAACTGATCAAATACTGAAAAGTGGTCATGTGCTGGTCGTGATGATATATCGAAATCGAATATTAACCGAAGAAATACTAAAAAAAAATGGTCTAGATTTGTAACCCAATCATTTCCCAAAAAACTTACATGTATAAATATATATTCTTTGTTTTTGTTATTAAAATCCTAATTTTTATTGAAAATAAACAAACAGCCAGCATCAGAACTGCAAACTTTTCAGTTTTCACTTTTCAGAGACTTAAAATGGAAGGTTCAGATTTCAGAACTGCTTCACAAGGGATCATAGAATTCTGTGGGGCCCACAACAGGTATACTGAACCTCAATCCTCCATCATCAGACACAGCTACTATGATCCATGTATGAAACCAGACGGTAAAGAGTAACTTAATGAAAAGAGATGTTGACCTGGCAACGGAGTAATTCCAGGGGGTGACGAGTTGGTCCTCGGTGGCAGTGTCCTCACCGTATACATCCTCAACGCCGCCGCCGACGGTGGATTTCGGGTCGATCTTAACCGTAGGATCCGTGACCTTGCTCGCCATCCTCAACGACCCAAGTAATATCTTAAGATCAGATTCAGCACCAACCTTTCTCAGTGACCCTTTGAGCTCAAAAGCGCTTATGTGAGAAGCAGAAGCAGAAGTTGCAGAAGATGGTGCAGTGCTCTGCTTTTGTGTTGAAGCTCTTTTTAATAACAAAACAAACAGCGACCCATTTTACATTTCCACCAATGCAAACCACAGATTTTGGAAAGATTTTTCAATGTAACCGGCACTCGAAATGGTACATCATGTGTCATTATATAAAATTTTCACCGATGCAAACCACAGATTTTGGAAAGATTTTTCAGTATGGCCGGCACGGTACACCACGTGTCATTATACAAATAGTGGAATTTACGTGTTATAAAGTTAATAATTTAAAAAATAAAATTTAGCATCGCTTACATAAAAGCACCTGATGTACCATCTGTGTTATCATCACAATTAAAATTTTCTCTAGATTTTGGCTTCTTCTACAGGGAAAGTCAAATCGTAATAGGAAATTAAGGACCAGGATCCTCTCCTAATCTAAGGATTGAGAATCCTCATGATTAAGGGATGTGGGCTGTTAAATTTTTATTCAACGGTTACAAATAGAAGGGTTCCTTTAAAATTATAATAATTATAATCGTTGAATTTTTATCTAACTGTCCACATCTCTTGGTCATAAGGATCATCATCCTTAGATTAAGAGAGGATCCTGATCCAGATAGTAAAACGGTAAGAGTCGTATTCGAGTTAACTATTCAATTTTTACTTTTTTTCTTCTCTTTTTTAGTTAATTATTAGCATAAAAGAACAGAAAAGTTAGTAGGATATTCTTATGGATTTCATTGTAAAAAAACATCGAGGGAATAGTTAGATGGGTAAACGGATAGGATTGAAGAGAGAACTAGACAGAGACATGGGATTTTGTCTGTGTTCGGCGGTACAGACGGTAGAGATGAGAAATTTTATAGTGTGTCAAAAATATGGCTTACAATGCTAAGTTCCTTCTTCCTAATCATCAAGTAAGAAGATTTGGATTATTAAAATTTGATCCAACAGTTATAAATAAGAATTCATTTTAAAAGAATTCATTTTAAAAATTATAATTAAGCAGTTCGATCAAATTTTAATAATCCTAATTCTCGAACTTAATGGATTAAAAAAAAGAAATACGAACATGATCTCTTTCCGTTTATTAAACCGTACTAAAATATTTTTTTAATAAAATGAACCGTGTATTCGGCACAACGAAAATTCTTACCGTGGTGAGAGGAGAGAGAGAGAGTTGATAAAGAGTGATAGGGCGATCTGATTTTTTATTTTTTTTTTTTTTTGGTAAAGGGTTCGATTCAATTGGATGATGAGACTATATTACACATGTCTGTGAGAGCAGGAGAGAGAGTTTGACACGGAGTGATTTTGGGGGGGGGGGAGTTTGATTCATTTGGATAATGAGATTATATTGCACATGTCCGTGTGTCGGCTCTCACAGCTGCCTCTATTGTCGTTGCTGTCCGTCAATCATTGCATGTAACCCAAAGAAATTTGTAACACAGGATGGTAGTTACTATTTTCTTTTCGTTTTATTTTTCGGTTCTCTTATTAAGTTGTAATAGTATATTATTATCGAAATCGTCTACTTTTTAGTTTAATTGTAGAGACAAGTTTATCAAATTATTTAACATTTGAATGAACGATTTCAATATTTCAAAATTTAACTAAATAAAATGAGTTGTATGTTTGTTATATAACTATTATGTGTGCAAACGATTTCAAATTTGATTCATTTTAAAAAGTTGATAGTTAAAGAGTGATATAAAATCAAATTGTTCAGATCATCGTGTGAAATCACATAATGAGAATTACTGATAAGATAGATTAAAAAAGTTCAATGAGAAAAATACTAGCATTTCTCAACTAATCAAAATAAAATAAAAAACTCTTTCCCTCTGTACATGTAAGCGCTATTCTCTTTTGATACGAATTAAGTTACTTTAGTATGTATGTGTGGTATACATTTCTTTTCATAATTTTCACTATTTCTTTATTATATACATATGTAAAAATGTCCTTTATATACTTATAAATGCACCAAATAATGATTTCAGTTCTACAACATTGAAAATTTTAAATCCACCAATTAAAATGAGTTTAAATTTAGACAACTTAATAAAATGAGTTTAGATTCTTATACGTAGTAATTGCCCTCTCGTTAATCACCTAATAACAATATCATCTCAAATTACTTTGCTTTAAATATTAAAAAAAAAGAACACTTTGCTAAACCATTTAAAAGTTAAAAGAATATATAATACATCATTATACGTTATTCTATTTTCTATTTCCTCCTTTGCATTGTTCAAGTTAATTTATTTGCGTTGAGATTTTATCACACAACCACATATCTTTAGAGGCTACTCAGTACTACCAACTAACACAATTATTAATATATCAAGTTCTTAAGTTGTCAGATTAAAATTTCAGAATCAATAGAATTATTATTTTTTCTATATTCTAAATAATTAGGCATGAGAATACTCCTCTTGCACAATATATATAGTATATATTATATTGTGTATACCTTTCAAATGACTCAAGCTTTCACATCATTTGAGAAAATTTTTATAGTGATGTGAAATTTAAGATATTTCGAATATTTTAACTATTTAAGTTTAGTTAAAAACATAAAAATTAAATTTAATAATTAAAAAGTTTGAAATATTTTGTGCATATAATTTTTATTATAACAACAATGAATTAAATTATTAATTGTTAAAAAGAAGGATCGGTGGATCGACCGTAAGGGCACCATCTGCTAAAAATTTCATCATTTTGAGTTGCTTTTGTGTTGGGGTAGGGCCCTGAAATATGACTAGTCCTTGACCACTGAGTTTCCTTTTTCCAAGTGGCTCACAGGAGATTGAGGTTTGGTTTTTCAGATTAGGTTTGGATTGGATTGAAGCACGACATTTGGTGGAGATGGTCCCGATCACGTCCTTGCACAGGAGAAATTATTTGAGGAGCCCGGCACAGGGACCGGACCCCTCTTGAGTTTAAAAGGCTAAATTTTTTGAGTAAATTTAAAATTTGATGTAACTGATTATAATTATTATAATTTTTAAAAGAATCTTTGATTAATAATTGTTAGTTCAAATTTCAACCGTCTAGATCATTTACTCAATTCAGGGGATCCAGTTCCCCCGACACACAAGACAGCTACAGTTCCGCGCCTATTGCAATTTGACACGTACAATATCATCTTTTTAAATGACACCATCCTTAAACTTACTTTTTTAAATATTAAAATTATGTAACAAAATTTCAACAAAAAAGAAAAATTCTAAATTACCCTCTTGAGATCTCGAATCCTCCGCCCCGCCCTCACCTATTCCTCCCTTCCATCACGTCTCTGTTGCCCTTTCTGTTTCTTTCTCATATCTTCCTTTTTTTATCCTCCTCTCCTCGCCGGAGAAGAACACTGGAATCTGACCACTTAACCAGCTATTAGATCGGTAGTTAGCGACACCCTCTGAGGGAGTTGCCGCTCAACATCCTATCGGTCTTCCATGTCGAAGAAATAGTGGAGAAATAGAAGGAAGATGAGAAAGAAAAATAGGTAGAGAGAGAGAGAAGAGATTCACCGACAAAATCGTCGGTCGGCAATGGAGGTGGGTTGTGATGCGTACTCGGTGTTGACGATTAGTGTGATAGGGATAATTCAGACATTTTGTTTGGTAAAATATTTTAATCGGCATTTTTCTTATTAGAAAACAAAAAAGACAGGTGTCAACCCATGATTCGTTCGGTACTCCAACTGTCTTGTGTGACGGCTCTCCGAAAAATTTCTCCTTGCACAGACGTCCTATATGAACAAACACTTCCCAAGGTCCGTGTCAAATTTTAATTAGGGTTGGCTCCTTCTCACCTGGTTTAAAGTTCCCTTTTAAGTGGGTTTGTTTTATTTTCTTGGACCTCATGGTTCATAGGTATATGAATATGAACTCCCTTGCATCATATGAAGGATGCTACGGACCGACCTTCTCAGTTGGACATTTCAGCTATCATTCTCATCTTGCTTGTTGCACGGTAATTGGAACAATCTACTTATCAACTGAAATAGAAATTGTAGTTGTTAAACCGTTCTATTAGCATTTCAAAATATCAATGTTTAACTAAATTACATGACTGGTGTATTTATTGAATAACACTTGGGTGATGGAACGATTTCATATTACATTAATCTTTAAAAAATAACCTAGAAATATACTGTTCAAATCGATGTGCAAATTATAGGATAGTAAGGAGAATTCGCAAAAAAAAAAAAAAAAAAAAAAAAAACAAATACAAATAAGAAAATTGTTACCGTTCCTCACTTCATGGTTAGATTTTATTCTCGTATGAACATTGGAATAATGAGTTTGTCATTCCAAACTAATTAAGTATCCATGATCGAGAACCATGGATTTATATGTACAACAAAAATGTTACAATATATTCAACATTTATTGACCATAAACAGTCGCTAAAGTCTAGCTTGATCACACAATCCAGTTCTTAGTTACAGAGTTCCTTCAGGACGGGGGGTGACACTAGAAAAGGGCCTTCATCACCTTGATTGATCAAGTGAATTTTGAAGGGAGCTGACCCTACAGCTTTCCATACAAACCCGCATTTACTTACAGCTCCTGCACTCCTTGCATGGTCGTAACAGATATTATATAGCGCGGTCGCCTCGTCAAATATTTCACCCGTCGGCCTTGTACTCTTGTCGAAACCATCACCACCGTACAGAATCTACGATCAGAAATCTAAATATGTTACTAGTTTGTTAACTCCTGAAGAGAGTTAACGTGGAAGAGCGAGTTAAAACTAATATTTTCATTGACAGGAACTTTAATGCGTAGCAAATATTAGAATACTTCTATCACCTTTGGTTAACATGGAGAATGCTCACTCAACTCCGACAACAAAGAGAGATTCACCATCCATAAAACAGCCAGGACTGAATGTAATACAATCCAATTTGCTATAAAACAAAGTCAAATGCATACCTTGGTTTAAATCTAGTTGTCAAAAACAGTTTTATGAGCTCCTCTTCTAGGTCTTCTTTCGAAAGCTTAGCTGGTATGATAGGGAGCTCCTCACCAGTAGAATGCTGTCATCTCCTAAAACTTGTTGTAAGAGAGTTCTCTTTGTGGTGTGTAGATTAGGGCATTCGGCATGTTTGGACTTCAAATTAACAATGGGTCTATGAGGCTCAGACTCACTTTTTTCACTTAATTCACAGATGAATATTTATGTTGATAAAAGTGAATGGTGTGCAAGCCCAAGAATTTAAAAGCATTTTCCACAAGGCTTTGTAGGCAGCAAAGGATGATTCTCTCCCCTCATAATCTCTCTCTCCTTCTCTCCCTCATGTTTGAACGGTCACGGTTAAGCTACGTCAACATCTTATATTGATTTTTTTATAAAGACAATAAGACAAAAAACAATGTGTGAGAGGAGAGGAGGGAAGGGGATGGGAATAGGAGGGAAGAGAATCCTACTCCGATGGCAATACCCTCTTTCACACTGGACAGTTACCTCAGTCAGGTTTTACAGAGGAAAGCCACTTTTTGATGGCATTTTGGTAGTTTTGAAGGGATGAAAACTCAAATTGCAATGTAAATTCTTATCTCCTGTTAGTAATCACATCAACAACTAGGAGAAGAGAAAATTACTTCGAAGGGAAAATCTATTCTATATGAGGTAGCAGAAATGCAGAAGACAAGAACACTCAACTCACAATACAAAAACTTGCTGCAGCCTACCTTTTCCAAATTCCTTTGAAATTTGACATTTTTGTAATTGCTTCTGCTACATTGCCTATATTAAAACTTCATTTCCAAAGTTTTATGCCCTTAATTGGCATTGTCAATTTTGAGCGACCCTCCAAATTTTGCCCGAGCTGGCAAAAGTTTTCTGTCTCTATGCTTTTTATGAAGTATGTACTACAGTTAAATTTGTTTGAAAAAACATCTTCATCCAAAAGCTTTGTTCATCATTTGTATTGAGATGTTGTGAATAAGAAAGCCTCTAAACAATGCATCTTTATTCACAAATTGTTATACGACTACATAATAACAGAAGGATTTTGAAGCAAAACTATAAAAAAAAAAAAAAAATTAGAAAGGCAAACTTTTACTAATAAAAGTATTGATAGCCAGCAAGTGGCTTTACAAAAACTGAAATAACAAAAGAAAATAAACACAGACGAACAGAAATTACAAATGAGCATCCTTAGCTAGGGCAACAATCCTAGCATACACAGTCTTCATGTCAATCTCCAGCCTCTCAGGCTCTTCAACTGCAATGTTGCTGTTGACCAACTGAGCATCCAAAGTATCTACTTGTTGACTTGCACTTCGGGCCTCAACCACTTTCACAGCTAGTTCACTAGCCAAGCTAGCTTTCTCAGCTTTCAGTTTGGCCAACTCTTGCTCTAGCTGCTGAATTTGTTGGTCCACTACAGAAATACTATCCCCAATTTTGGTTCCTTCTCCAATAACAGATTTCAAAAGAGTAGAGAACTCAGGGTGTTGGAGTTTCATTTGTTGCATATGTTCAGCCTCTTTGGCAGCTTGGAAGTATTGTTCCTGCAACTGCTTTAGAAGCTGGAAGAAGTATTTAAAGGTCTGGAATTGCTCTTTGGTGATCTCATTAAGCTCATACAGCTTCTCAAGTGTACTCTCAGCTTGATTAAGCATGTCGCGTTGGAAGTTGACATCAAAACCACCTTCCAACCAGTTTTTGAAGGATTGTTTTAGATCTTGAGCTTGTTGAACTGATGGCTTCTGGCTCGGGGAGTCAACCTTTTGCTTGAGTTTCTGAAGTTCGAGCAAGACATCAGAGAGGGATATGTTGGGATAAACCACAGCTAGAGGAGTTGGCTGCTCTGGTAAGTTGGAAGATGAGGAAGAAGCCTTTTCTTTTTGCCTGTTGCTCTGAGAGGGTGTGCTAGGCCTTTCCTTGCTAGCATCAGGCACAGAATGAGGAACAAGGAAATATGTGTTGTGAGCTTCTTTTGTCGAGCTAGGGGCCTTCTCTTTCTCCCCTGACGAACTGTCAATATCCACTACTCCAATTGCTGGGGTATGGGGAAGGTTGATAGTTAGAGAGGCCTCTTCATGAGTAGCTGGTAAAGATGAAGCTGCTGAATCCTGAATTCAAAGTGTGCGAGGCAATGAAAATCATGGTAAAGTTAAAAAGGATAACTGCAATAGTAAAAATAGATAAGTGATAAAGAATATACCTGTTTGAGAATTGTTGCTACCTCTACAGGCACTTGAACATTCTCAGCCTCTATCAAAATAACCTTTGATTGCTCGACGACAGGAGGTGAAGGAGGGTTGTTGCCCGAAGGGAAAGTGAAGGGCTCCATTGACATCTTAGGCTCTGCATCAGCACCAGAAGGGCCTGAGGGACGAACTGCTGAACTCCCAACCTCATAAGGATAAGGGATATCTTGGAGAGGTTCATTCATGACTTGATTCTTTTGTTCCTGCAAGAACAAGTGGTTGGTTATCCATGGACAAGACGCATAAGAGAAAATTAGGATTTGTGAACCACAGAAAAATGTAAATTGAATATCTAAAGGATGACTTATAGCAGCAACAACATTTTTATTGTGGATTCTCTCGAAAGTTTGGTGAAAACTCACCACTTTTGAAGGAGATATTGTAGTTGGACGAGTGTCGGGCACTGTACAGTGATTTTCTCTACCTTTGAAGGATATATTGTAGTTGGATGAGAAGTTAGTTTATTGAAAGGCTGATAAGGTAAAAATTGAAGGCGATATGACTGGAAGATACCTAGACGAGATGTAGTACTTCTACTAGCACTATATTGTCATCTCATCATCACCACCAGATACTATCAAACTTCTTTAGCTTATTTGTGAGGAAGGAGATCCAGTCTTTTTGAATTCGGGCAATCCTGTGTTAGAATTCTTTAGTAGGTTACAAAAACCAACAAATCTGAGATATTTGAGTTAACAACTCATAAAAAAGCAATTAGTCATTTACTGCTGCTCTTTGCTTCTTCTTACCAACTGTCCCAAAAGCTTCACCTATTTTGAGACTAGTCTTTTTTCTGGTTGAACTCGGATAATCCTGTGTTAGAATTCATCAGTAAGTTATATAAACTAACAACTCATCAAAAAGCACTTAATCACTTATCGGCTGCTCTCTTCTTCTTCCTACCAACTATCCCAAAAGCTTCACCTATTTTGAGACCAGTCTCGGGCCTAGTCCTCTTTCTGGTTGAAGTATAGGAAGCCTCTGAGGCAAGAGTGTTGTGCCTAGCCCTAGTTCTCCTCTATCTGAGCATCTTTGGTAAAGTGAAGAGGTAGGAGAAGTTGCTCGAGCCAGAGAACTAGCATCTTTTATGGCTATATCATCATATTGATTCAAGGCTACAACGAGAGGGATCCACTAACTTCCATACCCTTTAAAGGGTTGGGGAACATGAACTTATTCATCTAATAGAGTAAGAAGTCCATATGCTCTTGATCTCTATTGGTGGCAAAAGGACGAGGGGCCATACTTGCTTTTAAAATAGCTAAGAAAGTTAAAGTAGTAGATCGCACAAGCCTAAAACTCTGAAGATAGATACTTAATCTTCACTGGTGGTAGAGTGGCCTCAACTTCTCCTTTCTTCTTCTTCGACTGCAAGTCCCAGTGAGACGACTAATCCTTTGAGACGTCAATACACCTACCTCATGGCCACATACCAAACAGCTAGACATGGCCAAAATCGTGAGAGACATATGTTCCATTCTGAAATCAAAAGTATTGGTTGCATTATTCCAGAATAGCAAGGCTACGCTGAGCAGTTCGGACTTCAGGGTCACAGAAGATTTGGACATCATAATCAGGTCGGGAAACCTCCAGAAGCGTTACTCCACCTGGTCGGGCAAATTCCCTTCGAATTAGAATAAGGAGAATGAGAGAGCTAGGTGGCTGGGGGCATATTGTTCTCAACTACATCTGACACTCCTTGGTACCACACAAGGCCCAAATAGTAGGATTCCTATGGTGAAAGTAGACTGGAAGATTCAGACCACCTCGCACTTTGTAGAGTGTTCAATCGAGTTCTAAGGCTGGTAAGACCTTCATCAAACTCATGACGAGAAGCCGTTGAAGTCGATATGGATGAATTGATTGAGAGTTTGAAATTTTTTGGAACGGAGAGTTGAATTCAGTTTTCGCAAGATGAAATTATCGATCTTTCAAAGATTGATAAGGTGTTCGCTTTTATATCCTTTAAAATTTGCCCGTTAGAGTAAGTGGATTAGAGGAAGAGTTTATGCTAGTAACGGTCATTTAATGGCTGTAACCCCCTTCCCGACAAGCCGAAGGTGAAAGGTTTTTATATAATTAAGCCAAAATTAAATTGCTTAATTACATTTAAACGGGGTAACATTGACCCTGTTCGAGGCCCAATCTCTTGTCAGTAGTCACATCAACAACTAGAAGGAGAGATAATTACTTCGAAAGGCAGATGTTTGAACCAAAGGGAAAATTTGTAAAAGGTGGTAGAAAGGCAGAAGACAATGACACTAAACTCATAACACAAAAAGACTTTAAACATCTGGAACCCACCTTTTCCAAATTACTTTTGTAATTTGACACTTTTGCAGTTGCATTTACATTTGAAGCTCTGCTAGATTGCAAGTATCGATTGTCTATGGTATCTCCTGTCAGTTGATCACAATGAAAGAAAATCATGAAACAGAGAAAGTGCATAATATCTAACCTTGAAAAAGTTGAACCGGAGTGATAGAAGTAGGAGGAGCAGAAGACGGGCCTTGAAAAAGAAAAGTACGGGCATCTTTCGAAGGAGAATTCGAGGGATAGGAGTAGAAAGCAATCATAAAAGAAAAACAATCCATGAACGAAATCTGACCTTCATGAACAGAACTGATAGGAAGAGAAGATGATGGGCCTCGAAAAAGGGATGTACGTGCAGCTTTCGAAGGTGATGGAGAGAAATAGGAATTTAATTGCTTCTGTCCTCCACTAGTACTCCCTGCAACTCACATAGCCAAAGTGCCAAGTTTCAAAGAGACAGATTAATAACGGTCCATTACTAATCAACGGTTCACTACTACTCGCATCGATATTGTCCTAGTTTGCATTTATATTATAAGAGAGAAGTATCACAAAAGAGCCTCGGGAATATTAGAAGTGAAACCTTTCTTTATATATTTTAATTCATTTTATCAATTAATAGTTTTCCGTAGGATTCTTGCCTTCTTCGAGAGAATAGCAGAAGTCGGTTTTAAAAATAACCAACTAAGAAAACCCATCACTGATCAACCAAAACAAAACAATCCATGAAGTAAAAATCTGACCTTGACGACCAGGAGTGATTTGGGAAGCAGAAGACGGGCTGTGAAGAGGCGGAGAAGCAGCAGGGCCAGACTTGGTAGGGGAAGGGGAAGGAGAACGAGAACGAGGGGTACATTGGTACTTTTCGCGCAGCAAGAACCAGATGCATCCACTGAGGGCTTTTATCTTTTTTTTACTATTGTAAATTTCGCCGAGGAGTTCGAGTGCCTTCTCCTCCCCCAGCAAACCCAGCCTCCTTCTCAACGCGGCGTCCGGCTGTGGTTGCTCTTTCTCCTCACATATGCTGTTCAGTTTTTGCTGCACCGGCAGGGGCAGAGGCACCAGTTGCGGTTGTGGGCAATCCTCTCCGGCCGTGGCCGCCGCCGCAATCTCTGTGTAACTGCGTTTGGAGTTGCTGGAACCGTAATTATGCGGATGATCCATTAGTTAACTTTGTAATTAACTGGGAAGGAAGAAAGGAAATTTGCTGACAAAATCCAGTTGATTTCAAACCGGGTGGTTTAAAAGGAGCTACTACGTACTATTCCTTTTTCCGATCCATTCCATTTCTTCTTCTTCATGTGCTTTGAATTCACATGACGTCCCTCTGCCATGTGAACCACACCAAGTTTATATTTACACTTTTTTGATCTTGGGATGAACCGGACCAAGTTTTCTTTATGGCTTCCTTGAGAAGTTAGAGTACCTTAGTCCCCAAGTATATCATTCTTTTTCAGCTCTTTTCTTTTTCCTTTAGGGCTCTTTTATGCATGGTCCACTGATCCATTAATTTTGAACCAATCTGACTCGATTTCAAACCATAAGTTACGTTTTAATATAAGGAATTTTAACGAAAAGTTTAGGTATTATTCACTTTACATTTTATTTTGTCCTTATTATTAAAATTTAAAGTTTTCAAACAAGTTTCATTAGTTTTTCTTTAATTAATATACGAAAATTAATGAAAACCTCTATTTTATATTTTTATATGGTGCTTAGATCACGAGGACATCATTGTTGTGTTCGGTTTAATTATATAATATTTTGTATAAAGAATTTTATGCCTAATTCGTAATAGCAAATCTGCTTTATGTAAATTGTTGAACGACTTTACCTCCATCTCCATCTGCGGCTTGAGATTCTGTATAATGATGCAGGTGGAATTTTGAATAAGAAAGACTTTTCAAGCACCAATAAATAATATAATAAGAGAAATGTTACCAAAATTCTTTCAAACTGAGATTCTTTATAAATTCTTTACCATCTCATAATTTTTACATACAAATAATACTAGATGAGACTAAATTTACAAATTAAATAATATTTTACCAATAAATTGAGTACATGCATCAATATTTAGGTAATAATCCAATTATCAATTTTTATATTATTTATTTTATAAAATTTTATTTACAAATTTAGTCTCATAATATTATCATTTACACAATATTTATAATATTTAACAAAAATTAACGTTAAAATATAAAATTTACAAAGATTCCACTTTGAGATTGCATTTCTGATATCTTTGTCGGGTTGTCTGCTATTGAAGAATCCAAATCATATTCGGATTGGGATCTGCTGCCTTGCTAAGTGTCAGGGACACTGTAGTCAAGTGCTAGATTTTTTATTATCTGCCATTCTCATACCTTTTTATTTTTATGATCACGGTTAAGCCACATTAATATTTTATATTCTCATTATTTTTTATCTTATTATTTCTATAAAAAAAGTTAAGATAAAATGTTAACGTGGTTTAACCGTGACTATAAAAATAAGATGGAATGGAAAGGGAATAGGACGAGGAGGGTTAGACAATCCAGGTCCAGATGTTTTCAGAAGCTTACTAAACAAGGCAAACACTTTGAGTTCATTGGTGACGGCATACCTCCCGATTAATTATCATTAAATTATTTTAGATTTTGAGATTGTGTAATAGAAAAATTAAATTAAACTTATCCAAAGACAATTAATAGGATGACGAGCAAAAATATTTCTCAAAACTTTTGCATATTTTCTGCTTTGACAATGACATACAATAAATATTTTTCGAATGACTATCATATTGTCATTGTGTTTAAATTGAAATTTCAATTTTTGAATGTCTCTTTCTCAACTGCCCTAATTACCAGAACAATCCATAACTTGTAAAAGTAGTGCAAAAATCACTTTCTTAAAGTTTTGTTCCTTCGTTCCAACAGAATTTTATAGGCTTTTCACAATTTCGACTCTTATGTTATTACATTAACTGATTGATAATCAAATATTTGGGAAATGATTTTTGCTTTTTCATATAGAGTCATGAATAATGTTACATTGCATTAATACAGCATTTACTTGCACACGTCTTGCCTCCAAGCACTTCACAAGTTATACACAGACGATACAGAGCGGGGGTGCCTCGGTCCCCGGATGAATATTTCAGCCGAGGATCTTGAGCCCCCGTACCCCTTTCATTAGAGGATGTCCTTGAGAACAGAGAACGAGACTTCAAACGTGCGGTCCTCGTGTTTGGTCTTGTAATACTTACAGAGAGCTGAACCTGCAACTCTCCATGCAAACCCACATTTCCTTACGTCGTTTACTTTCCAAGCGTAGTCATACGCGAAACGATATATGGCGAGTGCCTCGTTGAATATTTCATCCAATGGCCTTGTGCTCTTCTCTAAGTCCTCACAACCATATAGAATCTGCAAAAATATTTGAGAAAAACCAGTGAGAGCAGAACAGGCACCGGAACACATAACAGGTCCTGAAATGTTTGTTCATTAATCTTACCTCTTTATACCGTCTTATGAGCTTATCGGCAGCCTTATTCTTGCCCTCTTTATCATCGTATTGCAAGACGGAGGTCATTTCACTCCTGAACTGCTCGTAGAGTTCGTACCACTTCTTCAGACACTGCTCGGGGAGGTCTTCAACATCGAAACAAGGAAGTTTTTCCACTACTGCACAAATGCATAGAGGCACAAGAGCAACGTCAAAACTCTTGCTTTTCTATGGACAGCGACGTATGTAATACGACTAGCTAATATTAGAAAAGCATTTCATCACCTTCGTCAGAAGTGTCTTCCGGTTGATATTCCTCCACCGCGTCATAAATTGATCCCAAAATGGAAGTTGATTTGTACGAGTTGAGCTTACCCATGTAATGGGGGAATGACCGCGGTTTCAAATCATTGGGGATTTTGACCTGTTACTCAGAAGTGAAATCCAAGTTTTAAATCATCGGAGATCATACACAAACAGTAAATAACCAAACACTGGCTACTGAGTTCCCATTCCAATGCATGAACTTAAAACAGCAAGAGGGTGAGAATGTTCTTGCACCATATGCAATCGAATCAAAGGGTAATCGAAGACAGACAAAAGTTCCATTTGTATAACATCCAGGAGAGAAAGTAATCACATCAACAACTATGAGGAGAGAAAATTACTTCGAAGGGAAAATCTGTTCTATATGAGGTAGCAGAAATGCAGAAGACAAGAACACTCAACTCACAATACAAAAACTTGCTGCAGCCTACCTTTTCCAAATTCCTTTGAAATTTGACATTTTTGTAATTGCTTCTGCTACATTGCCTATATTAAAACTTCATTTCCAAAGTTTTATGCCCTTAATTGGCATTGTCAATTTTGAGTGACCCTCCAAATTTTGCCCGAGCTGGCAAAAGTTTTCTGTCTCTTTGCTTTTTACGAAGTATGTACTACAGTTAAATTTGTTTGAAAAAACAGCTTCATCCAAAAGCTTTGTTCATCATTTGTATTGAGATGTTGTGAATAAGAAAGCCTCTAAACAATGCATCTTTATTCACAAATTGTTATACCACTACAGAATAACAGAAGGATTTTGAAGCAAAACTATAAAAAAAAAAATTTAGAAAGGCGAACTTTTACTAATAAAAGTACTGATAGCCAGCAAGTGGCTTTACAAAAACTGAAATAACAAAAGAAAATAAACAGAGATGAACAGAAATTACAAATGAGCATCCTTAGCTAGGGCAACAATCCTAGCATATACAGTCTTCATGTCAATCTCCAGCCTCTCAGGCTCTTCAACTGCAATGTTGCTCTTGACCAACTGAGCATCCAAAATATCTACTTGTTGACTTGCACTTCGGGCCTCAACCACTTTCACAGCAAGTTCACTAGCCAAGCTAGCTTTCTCAGCTTTCAGTTTGGCCAACTCTTGCTCTAGTTGCTGAATTTGTTGGTCCACTACAGAAATACTATCCCCAATTTTGGTTCCTTCTCCAATAACAGATTTCAAAAGAGTAGAGAACTCAGAGTGTTGGAGTTTCATTTGTTGCATATGTTCAGCCTCTTTGGCAGCTTGGAAGTATTGTTCCTGCAACTGCTTTAGAAGCTGGAAGAAGTATTTAAAGGTCTGGAATTGCTCTTTGGTGATCTCATTAAGCTCATACAGCTTCTCAAGTGTACTCTCAACTTGATTAAGCATGTCGTGTTGGAAGTTGACATCAAAACCACCTTCCAACCAGTCTTTGAAGGATTGTTTTAGATATTGAGCTTGTTGAACTGATGGCTTCTGGCACGGGGAGTCAACCTTTTGCTTGAGTTTCTGAAGTTCGAGCAAGACCTCATAGAGGGATATGTTGGGATAAACCACAGCTAGAGGAGTTGGCTGCTCTGGTAAGTTGGAAGATGAGGAAGAAGCCTTTTCTTTTTGCCTGTTGCTCTGAGAGGGTGTGCTAGGCCTTTCCTTGCTAGCATCAGGCACAGAATGAGGAACAAGGAAATATGTGTTGTGAGCTTCTTTTGTCGAGCTAGGGGCCTTCTCTTTCTCCCCTGACGAACTGTCAATATCCCCTACTCCAATTGCTGGGGTATGGGGAAGGTTGATAGTTAGAGAGGCCTCTTCATGAGTAGCTGGTAAAGATGAAGCTGCTGAATCCTGAAATCAAAGTGTGCGAGGCAATGAAAATCATGGTAAAGTTAACAAGGATAACTGGAATAGTAAAAATAGATAAGTGATAAAGAATATACCTGTTTGGAAATTGTTGCTACCTCTACAGGCACTGTAACATTGTCAGCCTCTATCAAAACAACCTTTGATTGCTCGACGACATGAGATGAAGGAGAGTTGTTGCCTAAAGGGAAAGTGAAAGACTCCGCTGACATCTTAGGCTCTGCATCAGCACCAGAAGGACCTGAGGGATGGACTCCTGAACTCCCAACCTCATAAGGATAAGGGATATCTTGGAGAGGTTCATCCATGACTTGATTCTTTTGTTCCTGCCAGAACAAGTGGTAAGTTATCCATGGACAACGGGCATAAGAGAAAATCAGGATTTGTGAACCACAGAAAAATGTAAATCGAATATCTAAAAAATGACTTATAGTAGCAACAATATTTTTATTGTGGTTTTCTCCGGTAAGTTTGATGAAAACTCACCACCTTTGAAGTAGATATTGTAGTTGGAAGAGTGTCGGGCACTGTGGTGATTTTCTTTACAAATAAGGCACTAGAAACTGCCTTTGTGGAAGGAACTGAAAAACCTTCCCCATGTGATTTGTGTATCACAGACCTTTCAATCTTAGCTCCATAATCTTCTTATGAGAAAGACATTAACTTTGATGTCAGATCAATCAAAGATTCTCAAAATTGAGAGGGGCTTTCCTAGAAGGCCTTATAACCTCAGTGGACTACAAAGATATTAGAAGGATGAGAAGTTAGTTGATTGAAAAGCTAATAAGGTAAAAATTGAAGGCGATATGACAGGAAGATACCTTGATAAGATGTGGTACTTCTGCTAGCACTATATTGTCATCTCATCATCACCACCAGATACTATTAAACTTCTTTGGCTTATTTGTGAGGAAAGAGATCCAGTCTTTTTGAATTCGGGCAATCCTATGTCAGAATTCTTTAGTAGGTTACAAAAACCAGCAAATCTGAGAAATTCGGGTTAACAACTCATAAAAAAGAGATTAGTCACTTACTGCTGCTCTTTGCTTCTTCCTACCAACTGTCCCAAAAGCTTCACCTATTTTGAGACTAGTCTCGGGCCTAATCATTTTTCTAGTTGAATTCGGACAATCTTGTGTTAGAATTCATCAGTAAGTTATATAAACCAACAAATTTGAGGAATTTGGGTTAACAATTCATCAAAAAGCATTTAGTCACTTATTGGCTGCTCTCTTCTTCTTCCTACCAACTATCCCAGAAGCTTTACCTATTTTGAGACCAGTATTGAGCCTAGTCCTATTTCTGGTTGAAGTATAGGAAGCCTCTGAGGCAAGATTTTTGTGCCTAGCCTTAGTTCTCCTCTATCTGAGGCTCTCTGATGAAGATGAAGAGGTAGGAGAAGTTGCCCGAGCCCGAGAACTAGCACCTGACAGGTTGCTTGAGGAACATTTGTAGCTCGTCCTCGGCCTCTTCACCATCAGTGCCAAACGTGGCCTCAATATCATCATATTGATTCAAGGCTACAGCGAGAGGGATCCACTAACTTCCATACCCTCTAAAGGGTTGGGGAACATGAACTTATTCATCTAATAGAGTAAGAAGTCCATGTGCTCTTGATCTCTATTGGTAGAGAGGGATGAGGGACCATACTTGCTTTTAAAATAGCTAAGAAAGTTAAGTAGTAGGTCGCACAAGCCTGAAACTCTGAAGATAGATACTTAATCTTCACTGGTGGTAGAGTGGCCTCAACTTCTCCTTTCTTCTTCTTCGACTACAAGTCCCAGTGAGACGACTAATCCTTTGAGACGTCAAAACACCTACCTCATGGCCACATACCAAACAGCTGAGCCATGGCCAAAATCATGAGAGGTCGGGAAACCTCTAGAACCGTTACTCCACCTGGTTGGGCAAATTCCCTTCAAATTAGAATAAGGAGAATGAGAGAGCTAGGTGGCTGGGGGCATATTGTTCTCAACTACGTCTGACACTTCTTGGTACCACACAAGGCCCAAATAGTAGGATTCCTATGGTGAAAGTAGACTGGAAGATTCAGACCACCTCGCACTTTGTAGAGTGTTCAATCGAGTTCTAAGGCTGGTAAGACCTTCAACAAACTCATGACGAGAAGCTGTTGAAGTCCGCATGGATGAATTGATTGAGAGTTTGAAATTTTCAGGAATGGAGAGTTGAATTCAGTTTTCGCAAGATGAAATTATCGATCTTTTGAAGACTTAAAAGTATTCTGGAAATTGAAGGTGAAGTGAAAATTGACAACGCGTTCGCTTTTATATCCTTTAAAATTTGCCCGTTAGAGTAAGTGGATTAGAGGAAGAGTTTATGCTAGTAACGGTCATTTAATGGTTGTAACCCCCTTCCTGACAAGCCGAAGGTGAAAGGTTTTTATATAATTAAGCCAAAATTAAATTGCTTAATTACATTTAAACGGGGTAACATTGGCCCTGTTCGAGGCCCAATCTCTTGTCAGTAGTCACATCAACAACTAGGAGGAGAGATAATTACTTCGAAAGGAAGATGTTTGAACCAAAGGGAAAATTTGTATAAGGTGGTAGAAAAGCAGAAGACAATGACACTAAACTCACAACACAAAAAGACTTTAAACATCTGCAACCCACCATTTCCAAACTACTTTTGTAATTTGACACCTTTGCAGTTGCATTTACGTTTGAAGCTCTGCTAGATTGAAAGTATTGATTGTCTGTGGTATCTCCTGTCAGTTGATCACAATGAAAGAAAATCATGAAACAGAGAGAGTGCATAATATCTAACCTTGAAAAAGTTGAACCGGAGTGATAGAAGTAGGAGGAGCAGAAGACGGGCCTTGAAAAAGAAAAGTACGGGCATCTTTCGAAGGAGAATTCGAGGGATAGGAGTAGAAAGCAATCATAAAAGAAAAACAATCCATGAACGAAAATCTGACCTTCATGAACAGGACTGATAGGAAGAGAAGATGATGGGCCTCGAAAAGGGATGTACGTGCAGATTTCAAAGGTGATGGAGAGAAATAGGAATTTAATTGCTTCTGTCCTCCACTAGTACTCCCTGCAACTCACATAGCAAAAGTGCCAAGTTTCAAAGAGACGAATTAACAGTCCATTACTAATCAACGGTTCACTACTAATCACATCGATATTGTCCTAGTTTACATTTATATTATAAGAGAGAAGTATCACAAAAGAGCCTGGGAATATTAGAAGTGAAACCTTTCTTTATATATTTTAATTCATTTTATCAATTAATAGTTTTCCGTAGGATTCTTGCCTTCTTCGAGAGAATAGCAGAAGTCGGTTTTAAAAATAACCAGCTAAGAAAACCCATCAATGATCAACCAAAACAAAACAACCCATGAAGTAAAAATCTGACCTTGACGACCAGGAGTGATTTGGGAAGCAGAAGACGGGCTGTGAAGAGGCGGAGAAGCAGCAGGGCCAGACTTGGTAGGGGAAGGGGAAGGAGAACGAGAACGAGGGGTACATTGGTACTTTTCGCGCAGCAAGAACCAGATGTATCCACTGAGGGTTTTGATCTGTTTTTTACTATTGTAAATTTCGCCGAGGAGTTCGAGTGCCTTCTCCTCCCCCAGCAAACCCAGCCTCCTTCTCAACGCGGCGTCCGGCTGCGGCTGCTCTTTCTCCTCACATATGCTGTTCAGTTTTTGCTGCACCGGCAGGGGCAGAGGTATCAGTTGCGGTTGTGGGCAATCGTCTCCGGCCGTGGCCGCCGCCGCAATCTCTGTGTAACTGCGTTTGGAGTTGCTGGAACCGTAATTATGCGGATGATCCATTAGTTAACTTTGTAATTAACTGGGAAGGAAGAAAGGAAGTTTGCTGACAAAATCCAGTTGATTTCAAACCGGGTGGTTTAAAAGGAGCTACTACGTACTATTCCTTTTTCCAATCCATTCCATTTCTTCTTCTTCATGTGCTTTGAATTCACACGACGTCCCTCTGCCATGTGAACCAGACCAAGTTTATATTTACACTTTTTTGATCTTGGGATGAACCGGACCAAGTTTTCTGTGTACAGAGACTTTGGATTGGACCGAGACTCCAAGCTGAACCATGCGCCGACAAGGGAAAGTGGTTCTTCATCCTTTTTCAACGATAGAAAAGATGGCTTCCTTGAGAAGTTAGAGTACCTTAGTCCCCAAGTATATCATTCTTTTTCAGCTCTTTTCTTTTTCCTTTAGGGCTCTTTTATGCATGGTCCACTGATCCATTAATTTTGAACCAATCTGACTCAATTTCAAACCATAAGTTACGATTTAATATAAGGACTTTAACGAAAAGTTTAGGTATTATTCATTTTACATTTTATTTTGTCTTTATCTTAAAATTCAAAATTTTTAAGTTAATTTCATTAGTTTTCTTTAATTAATATACAAAAATTAATGAAAACCTCTATTTTATATTTTTATATGGTGCTTAGATCACGAGGTCATCATCGTTGTGTTCGGTTTAATTATATAATATTTTGTATAAATTATTTTATGCCCAATTCGTAATAGTAAATCTGCTTTATGTAAATTGTTGAACGACTTTACCTCTATCTCCATGTGCAGGCTTAAGATTCTGTATAATGATGCAGGTGGAATTTTGAATAAGAAAGACTTTTCAAGCATCAATAAATAATATAATAAGAGAAATGTACCAAAATTCTTTTAAATAAGATTTTTTATAGATTTTTTACCATCTTATAATTTTTACATACAGATAATGCTAGATAAGACTAAATTTGTAAATTAAATGATATGTCACCAATAGATTGAGCACGTATATCAATACTTAAGTAATAATTCAATCATCAATTTTCATGTTATTTATTTTACAAAATTTTATTTATAAATTTAGTCTCATAATATTATCCTTTACACAATATTTATAATATTTAACAAAAATTAACGTTAAAATATAAAATTTACAAAGATTCCACTTTGAGATTGCACTTCTGATATCTTTGTCGGGTTGTCTGAAATGGAAGAATCCAAATAATATTCGGATTGGGATCTGCTGCCTTGCTAAGTGTCAGGGACAAAGGGTTAGATTTTTTGGACCTGAATTGCCTACCATCCCCGTTCCGTATCCTTCCCATCTCTTTCTTTATGTGGTTATGATTAACATTTTATATTCCTATTATTTTTTATCTTATTATTTCTATAAAAAATATTCAATATAAAATATTTGCGTGGCTTAATTGTGACTATAAAAATAAGAGAGGATGGAAAGGGTATGAGATGGGAACGGTTAGACAACCCAGGTCCAGATTTTTTCAGAAGCTTACTAAACAAGGCAAACACTTTTGAGTTCATTGGTGACGGCATACCTCCCGATTTATCATTAAATTATTTTAGATTTCGAGCTTGTGTAGTAGAAAAATTAAATTAAACTTATCCAAAGATAATAGGATGACGAGCAAAAATATTTCTTAAGACTTTTACGTCTTTTCTGCTTTGACAATGACATACTACAAATATTTTTCAAATGACTATCATATTGTCACTATGTTTAAATTGAAATTTCAATTTTTGTATGTCTCTTTTACAACTGCCCTAAGTACCAAAACAATCCACAACTTGTAAAAGTAGTGTAAAAATCACCTTCTTAAAGTTTTGTTCCTTCGTTCCAACAGAATTTTATTGCCTTTTCACAATTTTCGACTCTTATGTTATTAAATTAACTGATTGATAATCAAATATTTGGGAAATGATTTTTGCTTTTTCATATATAGTCATGAATAATGAAACATTGCATTAATACAGCATTTACTTGCACACGTCTTGCCTCCAAGCACGTTCACAAGTTATACACAGACGATACAGAGCGGGGGTGCCTCGGTCCTCGGATGAATATTTCAGCCGAGGATCTTGAGCCCCCGTATTACTTTCATTAGAGGATGTCCTTGAGAACAGAGAACGAGACTTCAAACGTGCGGTCCTCGTGTTTGGTCTTGTAATACTTACAGAGAGCTGAACCTGCAACTCTCCATGCAAACCCACATTTCCTTACATCGTTTACTTTCCAAGCGTAGTCATACGCGAAACGATATATGGCGAGTGCCTCGTTGAATATTTCATCCAATGGCCTTGTGCTCTTCTCTAAGTCCTCACAACCATATAGAATCTGCAAAAATATTTGAGAAAAACCAGTGAGAGCAGAACAGGCACCGGAACACATAACAGGTCCTGAAATGTTTGTTCATTAATCTTACCTCTTTATACCGTCTTATGAGCTTATCGGCAGCCTTATTCTTGCCCTCTTTATCATCGTATTGCAAGACGGAGGTCATTTCACTCCTGTACTGCTCGTAGAGTTCGTACCACTTCTTCAGACACTGCTCGGGGAGGTCTTCAACATCGAAACAAGGAAGTTTTTCCACTACTGCACAAATGCATAGAGGCACAAGAGCAAAGTCAAAACTCTTGCTTTTCTATGGACAGCGACGTATGTAATACGACTAGCTAATATTAGAAAAGCATTTCATCACCTTCGTCAGAAGTGTCTTCCGGTTGATATTCCTCCACCGCGTCATAAATTGATCCCAAAATGGAAGTTGATTTGTACGAGTTGAGCTTACCCATGTAATGGGGGAATGACCGCGGTTTCAAATCATTGGGGATTTTGACCTGTTACTCAGAAGTGAAATCCAAGTTTTAAATCACCGGAGATCATACACAAACAGTAAATAACCACACACTGGCTACTGAGTTCCCATTCCAATGCATGAACTTAAAACAGCAAGAGGGTGAGAATGTTCTTGCACCATATGCAATCGAATCAAAGGGTAATCGAAGACGGACAAAAGTTCCATTTGTATAACATCCAGGAGAGAAAGTAAGATAAAGTCATATTAATATCATCCAACAACATGACTGAAGCACGAAACAACAGAACTAACCGTTCGACATTTTTTTGGAGCATCCAAAGCATCGTAGTATAAATCAATCAACCGCAGCATTTTTGCTTTCGTAAGGGTTTTCTCATGACCATCTCCCAGGGTCAAATATTCATCCATATAAGCCAACCAGTTGTCAGAAGCCGTACTCATCGCATAACTGAAAAAACAGAAATTATTTTGAGCACCAGAAACATAAGACATGCTGTGGATGAAATGTTCGATTTATAAACAAATTTAATACAAATAAGCATGAATCATAGCCAGAGACTGCCGTCTCAGTCTAAACAAATAGGGAGATCTACCACCTGATATCATATCGAGAAAAATGGAAACCAAATTAAAATGAGGTTCAACAATTACTTGATACTTTGTAGCGGTCAAGAACGTACTAAACGTTAATAACGAAAATTCGAATTTAAAGTTTCCTTTTGCCAGTAGAATTACTGAACTATGCTACCTTAAAGCATCAAACGATATCAAAAGGTTCTACTAAAGCTAAGAGCATTAACCATCGAGAAAATAGTAACTACAACACATTTGGAACCTAAATATAACCAGAATTTCAATGTAATTCAACCGAAATGGGTCTAAATACAGATTCACCATACCTCGGTTCAAACCTAGTTGTTAAGAATTGTTTAAAGAGCACATCCTCTATATGATCGGGCAAAAGCGCACTTGGAGGTAAGGTGGTGGCAGCTTTGGACGTTGATGAAGTATCGATCCAAGGTTCACTTTGTTTGAAACATTCTAAAAGCTGAAATAATTCCAAGAATTACTGATGAACAAAATTATTTCCATTCCATGCATAAACTGGTTAAGTAGTTCTAGAAGGTCTGTGCATGTTGAAGTTTCAAAATAATGGCAAAGTAATCATGCTTTAGGTAAATGCCAACCCGTGGGTTTCTTGAGACCCAATATAGATCGCCATCAAAATCTCCACCACCCATTTCATCAGCTACTGAACGCGAACCTTTGCGAGAGAAGAATATAGCAAAGCCACTATTTCCGACAAATTCTTTCAACTCCTCCACGTAGGTGGCCTTCAAAACATGAACATCACCAAAATGTAAACCTGGATGCCGGTACACCAGGACCTCTCCTTGAATTGGCCCGCTGTCACTGCAAATGTCGTTGGGCCGAAAATTAAACCTTCAAACGATAAGTGAACCATATCTATTGACATTAAGATCCGCATGGATCGACAAAGCAACAATGCAGAGTAACAACTTTAGAACACATGAAACAAGAAAACAATCCAAATAACTAAAACCATATTATAACATATACTAAAAACAGCTTCTACATGGAAAATTTAGTTCATAATCCGTAGAAACATAATATACATAATACATTAGTGCAACTATAACTCCTAAAGCAAGAAGCTACGAAAACTTGTACAGCATAACCAGATATACCATCTTATAACATAGATTAAAGATTTTACGTCTCAGTTGTTAGGATAAACATTTTACCAAACTACAAATATTGCCGTTGCAGATTAATTCATTCCTTCTATGATTCTATCGTACAACATGTAATCAAGCGATTGTATTTTATAGCTAATTTCATGAAATTATTTAATAAATTTTGTGTGACAGGAGAGGATTAAAAAATGCCAGAAATTGTACATACAGAAGAACGCAAACTTGATCCTTTTCCAGAATCCCTGTTGGATCAGTAGTCCCCATCAACATGTAACTCTGAGGACTAGAAATTTTCCCTTTTTTAAGACTGGTATTTTCCTCTTTCATCAGGAATGACAAACGATGTTGCAAATATGATTCTTCTAGAGGAATATCAGAAGAGATCATCTTAAATGTGTTGTAGTCATAATCCATCCCGCCGTAGCTCAAGGCAACTGCAAATACAGAAGATGAAGGAACGAAACCCATCAAGGAACTAGAAATAGTGAAGGGAAAAATAAACTTGATAGAATGTTATTTAATCCATGGACATGTATCAAAACAAGAATTTGGCAGCCATTTGAAAAGAAAGAAATATCAGCTTACCTTTGGCTGCTGCACGCCTATTGCAGAAAACACCATGAGTATTTTCCAGATCTTTCATCAGTAACTCCATGAAATAATCTTTCGGCACTCCTCCATGGCATAGAAGGGAAATTAAACTCCTCGAAAATTTTGTATTCCTAGGCTTTGTACTGGAAGATGAAAACGTCAACTTAAAAACTACACCTTCAATAATTTGCTCTGCATCTGAAATTCTCAACTGTAGGGGGAGCAATACAAACTAGGCAAACATACATGCTAGATAATGGGTGTACCTTACTCCAACTATCTCCAACGAATTCACTGTTTGACCATCCAGCATCCGTCGATCTGTCTCAACTTTAATCATTGATGGTCGAATCTGGATCGTTTTTTGTGGTAGCTACAACGTTGGACATAGAAGATTGTAAATAGTATAGGACGTCAGAAATTTAGATAATGAAGAAAACAATGTTAATCAGAACTATTCTCTAAAGTTTTCATTATAATGCATGAACCTGTAATTGGGGTTGTATTATTTCGATTTACTTCAGTAATGATGAGGGCATTTCCATAAGTAAATGAAAGAAATCATACCTTTTTATTGACCAGAAAGGTTCCCTTCACAGCACGGCCCTTGTAGAAAAGTCGGACCTGCATGAGCAAAGGCTACAGGGGGAAAGCAGGGGGAAAACAAAAGCACAAAGGAAATGAGAATATATTGAGCGAACTTAATTCAAAATCTCCAATTTACCTAAAATATAGAATCACAAACCTCAAAGTATTCATTGCTGAACTCTTTTTTCAGTAATTCTTTCGGACAAAGTGACGCCAAATCCTCTGATATGAATCCAGTTCCATCTGAATGTATAAGAGGCTTGCCGTCTGTATAGATATGATTACCGTATGCATCCTGCAGTTTATTGAAAACAAAAAATAAAAAATAAACTGCATGGTAAGATTAAACAAAAGAAAAGGATATCTAAATATAATTAGGAATGGCAAGTTTACTGGAAAGGATAGTTTGAGGATCGTACCAGACAATACTCATCATCAATGTCGTCAACCCTCACAAGAGACCAATCTTTTACTTCTAAGCTCTCTGTCTTAGACAAAATAAGTGAAAACCTGAATCCCCGAGAAAGATGATAGCTTAGAACCTTAAGGAAAAATGCTTCCATACAACATCAAAAAAGAAACTTTGTGTGTTATAGACAGCGACATACCTAATCATGTAGTTGCTCACAGTGGACACAGTATGTGGATGCATGAAAATGCATCTTGCTTCATGAATCGTTTTATTAGATATTTTGTAATCTTCTCCCCTGTCAATCGCGGCACTAGAGTCCACACGGATAAAGTAACACTTCACAGGTGATGAAGTCGAGCTTTTTGTCTTTTCTTTATTGCCACCATCTTTGAACACTGATTCATAACCATATTAAGAAAGACAGAAATAATGATCAATCGTACTAGAATTCTCAACTGACTGAATGAAATGAACACAACAGGTTCAACTGTCAAATACACGTTAAAAGTTCACCACTGATAAATGGTCTAAATAACATAAAAATCAGTTTCAAAAATATAGAATCCCAAGTTTAAACCATGTCATCATTCTCGTCCTACTTCCAGTATGTGAAGTAACATGATAAACTATACTTTTGAGCCAATCAAGAAAAGCACGGGAAAGAATAAGATCAAAGTGGTTAAGGAAGTAAAACATCTTCAAAATTGTGAATTCAAATTTCACATAAGAAGGCATTAAGGACATACCAAAGAAACGATATCGGCGCAAACCAACAAGAATCCCTTCTCTAGCGACCTTGCTATAGTCAGCATAAAGGTCCCTCTGCTTCCAGGGATCTTTCGCATCGGCAAATTTCACCATTAAAACGCTGTCGTCTCCTAAAACTTTCTGTAGGAGAGTTCTTTTTGCGTTGTGTGGATAGGGGCCCTGAAAAATAACAATATATCAGGTATTCGACGTCAGAAAGGAACTACAAACAGATTACCCATATGCAAGCATGCAGACACATGTTTGTGGGCGATCACATTTATACTGGGGGTAGGAGTAAAAACCTTAAAATTGTAGCTCCCATCCACAGCGACTTCACAATGGTAGCCGTATGCTTTTCCAGACTCCAAATCCAAAGTCTACATCCCACCGAAAACATGAAAGGGACATTAGGGCATTAGGCATATAGACTAAAAGTAATGGATAAAGATTGGCTGATGCCAGTACTAAAGAAGCCAGTGGCAGTGAACAGCGTTAAAAGTCCAATTTTCTTTACAGGAACTTGAATAAAAAGTAGGCCAAGAGTGAAAACCAACCAGCAAAGATTATGGTAATTCATTAATTTAAACATAAACCAGCTTTGAGAGTGATACTCACCCATTGTCGGTTTTCCTTGCGAGCATATTTCCTACCCAAAGTTTCCCAAACTGTGTTCTCAAACCGCTGCATTGGCATATCTTTCCAACTTCTAATAGTCTCTGGTGCAAGGACATCTTCTAACTTCGTTCTAAAAAAATAGATACATAAGTAAAGAAACCTAAAAGCAGGTAAGTAAACGGTTTAGTCAAGAGGAAATTCAGAACCAAATAAGCCACAGTCCAACTTTCGCATACCCTCCGGCGTAATTTAATATCAGAAACTGTCTCCTGAATTCAAGTTCGCCTAGAGCTTCTAATTGTGCCTGCCCATCGTGTCTTGGTTGGTCTACAACCAAGGACTGATTAGTGAGAGCTCCAAGAATAGATAGTTATCACAAACAAACAGTTGATCACGATGAATGAAAACCATGAAACAGAGAAAGTGCAAAATATCTGACCTTGAAAAAGTCGAACCGGAGTGAGAGAAGACTTAGAAGCAGGAGGAGAAGCAGAAGACGGGCCTTGAAAGAGAGAAGTACGGGCAGCTTTCGAAGGAGAATCCGAGGGATAGGAGGAATTGAATGGCCTCACTCTTCCCTCACGGTCTGCAGGTTGCTCTGTAACTCACATAATCGAGACAAAAAATGGGTTGAAAGAAAAACATTCAGAAATGACACAACCCATGAAAGAAAAACTCAACGTGAAAACCTCACCTTGACGAACAGGAGTGATAGGAGCAGATGATGGGCCTTGAAAAAGAGATGCGCGTACAGATTTTGAAGGAGATGGAAAGAAATAGGAATGCAATTGCATCTGTCCGCCACGAGTACTCCCTGCAACTCACATAACGAAAGTGTCAAGATTTCAATGGGACGGACTAACGGTCCACTGCTAAATTACTAATATATTGTCCCGACCAACAAACGAGAGAATTATCATAAGGGGGCATCGTCATTATTAGCAGTGAAACAATTCTTTATACATTGTAATTCATTTTAGGGGCTTTTAGATCCAAGTTCAAAAACATATATGGTTATATGTATTTATTTTTTTAATGCTCATTTTATATTTTCTAAAAATATTAAAAATTAATTAAAATCTTCTAATATTATGAATTTTCAACCTCAAAAAAATATAATTAATATCTTATAACAAAAAAATAATATATTGACATAAATCTGTCTGCAAATCATTCTACCCTAACTCAAGTAACAAATATATGAATATATATCATACCTATAAGTAAGATATGAAACTTAATTGGTAGAAAAAACATAATATATATTTAAGTAAGACACATGAATCTTACTTGATTATAAAAAAAAAATCTATCATATAAGTAAATAAATATAATTAACCTGTAATATAGGTTGATTATAAAAATAAAAAATAAAATCCATAAATGGGGTTTAAAACTGAATAAAGAATAAGAAAGAACAAAAAAAATAAATAATTAAAGAGATAATTATGAAAAAATTTGATTATTATAATAAATCTTATTATTTAAGAGATAATTATTGATAATAAAATAATAAAACTTAAGAAATTGAATTTATTTTAATAAACTAGACTATTCTTACTTGGCTAAAAAAATTAGACTATATCAAATTTCTCCGCGGCAATTTTCCCACGTGGGATTCTCGCATTCTTCGACAGAAATAGCAGAAATCGGATTTTAAAATAATCAGCAAAGAAAACCCATCGCTGATCAACCAAAACAAAACAACCCATGAAGTAAAAATCTGACCTTGACGACCAGGAGTGATTTGAGAAGCAGGAGACGGGCTGTGAAGAAGCGGAGAAGCAGCAGGGCCAGACTTGGAAGGGGAAGGGGAAGGAGAAGGAGAATGAGGGGTACACTGGTACTTTTCATGGTGGAGCAAGAACCAAATGCATCCACTGAGGGTGCTGATGTTGTAAATGTCATCAAGGAGTTCGAGTGCCTTCTCCTCCCCCAGCAAGCCCAGCTTCCTTTTCAACTCGGCGTCCGGCTGCGGCTGCTGTTTCTCCCCGCATATACTGTTCAGTTTTTGCTGCACCCGCGGAGGCAGAGGCACGTGCAGTTGCGGTTGTGGGCAATCGTCTCCGGGGGTGGCCACGGCTGCTGGGCGTGGCGGGGAAAAGCCAATGGCGGCGGTGGCGGGGCGGTGAGAGTAGCTGAGAGACAAAAGGTCGGGATTTGAGAAGACGGGGTCATCGAAATCAACACCCTCAATCTCTGCGTAACTGCATTTGGAGTTGCTGGGACCGTAATTAGGCGGATGATTCATTGATTAACTTTGTAATCAACTGGGAAGGAAGGAAGCATGCAAGCAAGGAAGGAAGGAAGAAAGGAAGGAAGAAGTCTCAATAGACTGGAGCTTTTTGAGTTCAGCGTTGAGCGTGTGTGAAATTATATAATGGCAGGGAGGGAAGTTTGCTGACAAAATCCAGTTGGTTTCGCAGATGGTGGTTTAAAAGGAGCTACTACTTTATATTGTTACTTCTTCATGCCATTTCTTCTTGTGCTTTGAATTCACACGACGTGCCTCTTACTGGGTTACACTGGCCCGCTCCTAGTTTTATTAATTAATCATTCGGGCAAAATAGTTTTGAGAAATTTTATTTAAACTCATATAACCTATTTTACCAATTAACTTATCTTTTGCACTTATTTGATTTTAACTAACTATTAATATTTCTTTAAATCCTAAATTTAATACCTAATATACCCCCATAAATCCAATTCAATATGTGAATTTCTTTTTACGCCCATTTGATTTTTAATTCAGAAGTTGCAGCAGCAAGCTGTGCTCTTCAAAACCGTGTGCCAAATTTTCTTAGTGTCCTCATTTTTCTTGAATTCCCATAGCTCGAATTTTTGCAAAGTCTGCAAATTTGCAAGATAAAAATCAATGGCTCTCAAGGTCGTTCATGTCTCTGATGTTCCAAACCTCGATTAAGTCACAGAAAATGTTGCTGCATTGGTCATACATTGATGCCATGATTTTGGGGTGTAGTCAGACTACACCGGCAGAGAAGAAAAAAAATAATAATATAAAAACATAAGAAGCAATCCTTGCAATATCTGCAAGTCTTTTTGGTTTTTTAGGTGCAGATTTTGTATTAGGACTTTTAGGCAATACTATTTGCACCAATAGCTAAATTGATGCCATGATTTTGGGGTGTAGCCAGACTACACCAACATAGAAGAAGAAGAAGAGAATATATATATATAAAAACAAAAGAAGCAAACAGAATCCAAGGTCCTTGCAATACCTGCAAGTCCTTTTGGTTTTTTGCGGTGCAGATGGACAATGGAATATCGATTGCAACAATTTGTTGTGGTAGAAAGATAAACAAACTATGCAGGATTGATTGAAAAAAAAAATTAAAACCAAAATACTCATCTTCCAAACTCTAAAAAATTGAAATCAAATGAACAAAAAATTCATAAACGTAGAAACAAAGAATGATCGTAGGGTTTAATTATAGTGTTTGGGTTTATTGATAAATTTGAATTTTATTATTAATTTCATTTTGTACTTAATAGTAATTATGCAATAGGATAAAAGAGACAATTAACATTTAAAATTTTAAATTAAGTGTAAAAAGAGGTTGCATGGGTTTAAATAAATTTTCCAATAGTTTTTTATATTGGCTTATTTTTAGTTGTGCATCAAGTCGATTTTGATATCACTAGATGTAACTCACTCAAAGGTTCGCTTTACTTTCTTAAATATAAAATTTGTTCTACTTTATCATATTTTGGTTTCTTCAATCCACTATGAATTGTTTGAATGTTAATGCATGGTGGAGATGAATTTGATTATAAATCTCCACTATGTGTCACATTCAACAGTCAGAAAATATTTATTTTAAATGAAGAAATTAAAGATTTGAATTTTTTTGGGATGATGTGCTTGAGTTGCAGAGATCTAAAAAAAATAAAAAAGAATTTGATTAACCTAGTGCACTTAAATGATGCCCAACTGATGACATTTGATTCAATTCGACAGATGTCAAATCAATTAAGAGAAACAGTGAGAGGAAGAGGCCGGGTTGACAGTTAGCAAGAGAGGATGAGAGTTCTCGCCGCGAGATGGAAATGGTAATGGTAGGTAAACAACGCCAGAAAGTCAAGCGAATTTTGACTTCGTGTTTCAGGGAATAAAATAAAATCAAAATAGAGCGAATTTGACAAAAAAAAGAAAAGAAACATTTTAAGTTTTAAAAACAAAAGTAATCATGTTTGAGTTATAAAAAATAAAATAAAATTAAAGTCGAATTCCAGTAATTAAAAATAAGCCTTTTATATTTGGCCGAAAAAGGAAGTGACTTGGATGCTAAGTTTGAAGTTTTCGTAACGAAGAATCTGCTATATGTACTTTACCGACCTACTTTATCTACATGTGCAGCTTCAGATTTATCATCTGTTCTGCCTTTGTCAAATCGAGCTTTTGAGATTCTCTTCGTAATGCAAATGGAACTATGACTAGGAAAGACTATTCAAGTAATTGGAATAAAATATAATTGAAGAAGTTGAAAAAGAATGTGTAGAAGAAAACAAAAAAAAAAGTGTGAAAATTTTTTTTTTTCAAAAATTACGATCAATTTCTGTCTTTTTGAATTCATTGAAACATTTAGGGCTACTTTTATTACATTATGTCTTATTTGACAACAAAAAGAAGATTTAAGGTGATGTGTTACCGATGTCAGTTAAACCGGTTGATTACAGTCGCATGTACATTCTTTTGAACCCGAGTCAAAATTCCACGACTCTGATAAAATAGTTTAGAATAAAATATCGACTCAGTGATACTTTGAAACAAGTTTTGAACCTTTAACAATGATGAATATACATGTGTAATTCACATTCACAACTTCATTCAATCAGGTCACAAATATTTCTTGACAACACACAAAAAATTGAGGATACAATGAAAGAATCACAAGTCGCCAAGTATATATATGTAAGAAAATCTTCGCATCTGCAGAGCAGAAGCAAAGTTTGTAAGATGAAGAAAAGCAGCGACTCATATGTTATTACGATGGAGCCTGTTAACATCGACAGAACATATATGATCGACATTTCGCACGCGTGCATCCTCGACAAAGAATGGAGATAAAAGCAATCATGTATACCTTCATACGAACGACGCATCCTATGATTGTCATTTTTGCGGAAGTAGCTTCTGGCATGGAGCAAGCAACTACCAAATCACGGTAAGTTAGTGTTACCAAGTCCCATGGACTCTGCGACTTCTCTAGCGGAAAAATTGTCTGCTTGAGCCTGCATAAAGAATCCACATTTAGAAGATATAGATACGATATTGGATCATGACCGAATGTCGGCTTCTCATACAAATTGTAATGCTGAAGTAGTATCCATACCTGAAGGCTATGCAGCAAATACATCAAAAAGAGATGTACAAATACCTGCATATGATTTATTCCGGTTATTTTGTAATTCAATACACTCCAAATAGTATGTCTGCCTTTAAACACGTGTTTAACTGTTTTACCAGGTAGAATAGTAAGATAAGTCGAGCTGTTGGATATCGCCAGAGAAATCTTGTGGCCCTGACTGCTCCTGAATCTAACATTTTTGCTGCCTTCTGCAACTGCATGAGATGAGGTGAAACGTAAGAGTGAGGAACCGAGAACAAGAATGGTGATAGATGTAAGAAAATTATTTACCTGTATGCTTGCCCCAGCCATATGACGATGATGCAACGGAAGAGTCCTAAAGATGTTATATTTTCGTTAAGTTCCATCCAAAGACGAACAATTATAACATATTACTTGGTACTTAACAAGATGCAAAAAGAATGAAGGGAAATCACGTAAAAATTCCTTTTAAAAGAGTCAACATACTCAAGTGCCTTCATTTCAGCATCTTCTTCCCAGGATGCTGATGCCCGACGGGAAACTCTACTTCTTTCAGCCTCCACCTGCATATAATATGGATTCATAATTTCATATAGAGAAGGGAACATATGAGTACTAAAAAATTCAAAGTAAATGGACTCTTGAATCTATACAAAAACTATCATGCAAGCAGCATAAAACACCTAGAAACAGACCTGTGCTTCCTGGATACGCTTAATTTCCTTTTCCAAGTGAAACTCTGCTGCGGCTTTTTCACTAGCCATGGTTTCTAATTGTGTTTGCTTGTAGTACTGAATAATAAATGGAACAAGAAGTGTCAATAAAGACGCGACATCTGACCATTTAAATAAGTGTTCTTGAGTGACATTACCAGTAGATCAGTGAGTTCACGATAGCGTTTCTCTAGCTCCATGTGTTCCTGCAAAATGCAAAATATAACCTGTAAATAACATAGAGCTCGAGATAACCTAGTAAAAGTCTTTGTATGATGAAGATATATGAAAAGAGAGGCAGCAGTATCACCTGGCGTGAGTAATGCTCTGCATCCCTCTTCATAGAAGCCATTTCAACTCTCATTTTTTGTACTTCGGCCTGAAATCAAGCATTTCAAGAAGTGTTATATAAACAAGTTGTTCGACAAGGCAAAAATTTCAGAGCACAAAGCTATAAACTGATAATAACAACACTGTTGAGCAACAAACAAAGGACTCACCTCCAACGAAGAAAGCTTGCCCTCTGCATCCCTCTGACCTTGGCGTGCACGTTCCACTTCTTCCTGCCATGCCTGCACCTTAGTATTCACAACCGTAAGTGAGTACAATAATACTGTGGGGAAGCTTTAAATATGCTCAACTAATTTGGGCTGGGCTGGGCGCCCATGTGACAATGAGATGATACTTACTACCAAGTAATAGAAATCACACTTGAAGTTTAGACTATAATAAAATGCAGAAATAAAATGGAAATCACAAAGAATACCTGAATTGTTTGATTTGCCTCTTCTGGTGACTTCTTTTGCCCACGCCGAACTTTAGCTTCCATATCTTGCAGCTCTTGATTTAAATTGGCACATTCAACCTGATGGCACATAATGTTAATTATCCAAGGATCTTAAGACGGTATTATGTTCCAGACATGAACAAAAACACTAGTACAAATATAATATAGAATGTTTAATCTACCTCAAGCAATGCCATCTTCTGCTCAAGCTCTGATGCCTTTGCAATCCTCTCATCTGCTATTCTCTGAATAGGGAAGCACTGGAACGTTCAGTATATTATGCTCAAACTCACATATGTATAATTCATTGAAATCCCAGAAAAGCATGAAAATGCAATGTCTTCAGAGTTCAGAGACAGAACATGGAATCATAGATACAACTCCTGGAAAAAAGCTCATTGACAAAACAAAATTTGTAAAACTTTCAAAATATTGTAACAAGTTCATCAGAAAATAAAAACCTAATATGCAAGCATTATTATATGGTTCATGTATAAAGGAACTAAGAATCTCAGTAATCATAAGCTTCTAAAGAGAAGAAAGAGATCAAAAAATTCATAAATATAATGGTATATAATTTTATTTTTTTATCAAGTAATGGTGCATAGCAAAGAGTCACAAACTTGAGAAGCGCTCACTTTACCTGGATCCTTGCAAGAGCTGTGGATGCCTCAAGGGCTCTGTGTTCCAGTTCTACTTCCCTTTCCATGGCAGCCTGTTTTACCAGAAAGTGGTTATCGCAGTTCAAGGAAATAACGAGAAGTACAGAAATTACTGATAATACTAATGTTGTAGGTACATACCATTTTGGTTGCACTATGTGCGGCACGCTCTTCTTCTGCTCTACGTTCTACAGTAGATAACTCCTCTCGAAGAGCCTGAAGAGTATTTTCCTAATATTTCAGGATCAAATGATAAGATCCAAATACATGCAAAGAAGAAAAATCATAAACTCTAACCTGCATCATCCTTGTCTCTGTCAGCTCCCTATTTCTCATCATAGACTCCATATTTGCCTGATTGGAAAATCATAATAATAATAATAATCAAGCTATTATTTAAGCCTCAAACTGGTCAAAAATCTAAGTTAAGAACATTCATAATTGCATGAATAGAATAATGAAAAAGTCGAACAAGGTACTTCACACAAACCAGGCATAGAGAGAGAGTGAAATAGAGAGGAATATCATGCATTAATAATTAAATGTGGTGCATGTAATGAACCTGCAGCGATGCCAGATTCCCTTCAGATAAGGCAGCCTGTTTCTTAAGTCCATCCATGGAACCGACAAGTGCCTCAATTTCCGAATTCTTTGCTGCCAAGGCCTCAACCATATTTGACTCTATTCTCGTCACTTCACTTTTAGATGTGGACAAATCTTTTTGTAGTTGCTTTATGCGAGCCTCATACGACTTACTCAGCTCTCTCTATCAAAGTAGCAGTAACATGAGATACCAATAGCATTAGATCATATGCCTCAACGGTTGAAACTTCACATAACCTGAAATATAAAATAGGAATGTATCTCACCTCTGACATGAGAAGCTCCTCTAGCTGTGCATTTTCAAATTTGTATTCTTGAAGTCGGGATGAAAGTCCAGCACAAACCTAATAATCAATAATAACCAAAAGATTAACAATGAACTAAAACAGAAAACTTCAAACCAATAAGAAATTTCTAAAGGGGGCAGAAAGCTTCTTAAAGCAAATGTGAAACAGGCTTATTCGACTTATGGTGACCCTTTACAAGAGATCGGCTGATAGAAAGAAAAACAGAAATCAGTAGAGCTTACCCTCGCTAACCTTGCTTCTTTAGACTGACCAGTGGAAACAGCAGTTTTAAGCAATCCTTGAGCCTGTACACCAACTAAAGAAACTATTCAATAATAGCCAGATGGCAGGTTAACTAGATTCAAAGCAAAAAGCATAGATGCACACGAGATATCATCTCATAATAAATAATTTACCTCCTCAATTTGATCCTGCTCCTGTACTTTCACAGGAGAGCTACCAGATTTATGCTCAATTAGCTTATTTTTCTCAACAACTGGTTCCTCATTGCCATCAGCGACTTTCGGTTGGGTTTCTCTGTTACTGATGGCATCAGTATTTATAGATTCTGTTCTCCCTTGGTCAATTTCTGGATGAACATCTGAATTTCTAGATTTGCTATCTTGGCCAGCATCAACTGATTCAACCTGATGGTTTTCATCCACAACCTCAACTTCTTTGGCAGGTGACGGCAAAGGATGTTCTTCATGACCATCTGAGTCAATCTCATTGACAAGCTTACCATTCGAAGTTGATGTATTAGCCTCCCTATCAGTAAGAGTTGTTGAAGCTTCTGCTCGTTCAGCATTACTTTCACCAACTTCAATTGCCCGTGTCTCTGTTAAGGGAATCCTCATTATGGGATCTTTCTCATGATTCTGTTGCTGCTCATTGATGGTTTGACTTGTAGGATCTGCAAAGGGTGCCCCACCATTTTCATTTAGATGAGCATCGCTGTCTTTTTCAGGTGTTACGTCTGTTTGTGAGGTCAACGTACTAATCTGCTCACTTGCAGAATCACTCATTTTCTGAGATTCATTTGTGGACTGTCTCTTTTGAGCCTGAAAGTATCCAATGTAGACCACAAACTTTATATATATACCCATGCGTGAAATATAGCACACTGTACGTTCACGAGTAATCTGGCAATACCTTGGTCTTCGACTTCTTCCTCTTGGCTTGAGATCCTTGTCCATTAGAAGCTTCAGAAAAGTAAAACATCAATAAAAATTTGCAACAATTAGGTGGTCTTCAAGTTATCTAAAAGACAGTAACTTGATGAAGTAAGGGCTGATGGATTAATATTCTAGGACCCATTAATAAGGCTCTGAACTGCATCCTAACAGCATATGTAAAAACAACGAAGAGGAGGCACCAGCTCATTAGTCGGTAAAGTCTTTTGGCAGCGTCCAGACATCAAACCAAAACAAAAATAAAAGATGCAGGACAATTCAAAGATAATACCTGGTGACTGGGAAGGCGACTGATCATCCAACTCACTGACAACTAGCTTTGCCCGTCGATCAACCACTTCAAACAAATCTGAGGCCAAAGAAAAAAGTTACAAACTTTACACATCATGGGCACAAGAAACTGCCGCAGTAATACAAGGAACTCTGACGTGGAGCTTCTACAGGGCTGATCTATATAGTAAACAATCGTAGATGGTATAAGATGGGTGGTGCAGGTGCTAGAATAGGGATCATGACTATTAACTGCTTAATCAGTCGTATCCTATGGACTAGACCGAACTGACAATACCGGTTTGATACCCAAGAAGAACACGTTCCCCTGCTGATAATTCATCACTAGATCTGCAGCTATTCATCGATCGCACATGTTAATATGAATAACTAGCCAAATTTCTCTGGCTCACTTTCATATCATATTCGCAGAATTCATGAAATGCGGATTCCCCACTATATACAATATATTCAATATTACTATTTAATCGCCGTTTTTCAGTTTATGATGACTCCAAATTGAAATTTCTATTTCGAAATGAAGTTCTAAACACTATTCAATAAAGAATGCCCAATGCCAATGACATCAGAATCACCAAATATGCAAATCCAAATTTAACCGGGTTATCGCAACCATATTATCCATAAAACACCTCAAATAATTACAATTAGTGATTAAGCATAAGATCAAACTCAAAACACATTCAAAATCCAAATGCAAAACCAAATTAATTAACAAAAACAAAAAATTAATAGGAACAAACATAGAGGATCCGAACCTTCGGCAGCCTTGAGCCACGAAGACATTGTTACGAAACCGAATTCGGATCTACCAACAACCGCGGCTTAGAGACTGACCAATGGAGCAGCTTCCATGGAAGAAATGGGAGAGATTGCCAAACGGAAAAGCTCGAATTCGAGAGATTGCCAAACCGAAATGCTCGAATTCGAAGGCGTAAAAGCTTCCTGCGATCTGCGTGAAATGCGTCCTCCTCTCAACTAGCTCGGGGAGGCGTGAAGGCAGTCGTGACTCGGGTGAGTTGTGGCTCAGTCGTGACTCGTTAGTTGGGACGAAGGTTTTGCGTTAACAGAGGCGAGTTTGTTCAGGTGAGATCACGACCACCGTATCCGTATTTGGACGTTTCTTTGCCACGTGGATAATGCGTAAGGACAACTTCGTGACGTTGACTAGTGTGGTGGATTCATCATTGGGCTTTTGGACCAAATAAAGCATCACTCGGCTTAAACTATTGGCCCATCAAATGTTGTTAGATGTTCAAAACTTAGGCCTAAAACTATATGGGCCTTATAATATTTTGATAGTCTTTTTTTTTTTTTTTCTGGGTCAAATTTTGGGTACTTGCTAATAAGTGTTAGTTGAGTTGGTATAGATCGTTTTCTTTGTTAAATCAAGTCCTAGGTTTGATTGCGGCTGCCGGCAATCCCTTTTAGTGGACGAACTATAAAAACCAAAACATGAGGTAAAACCCCATCTATAAGTTCTCAAAAAGACTTGTGGTATGTCTTGATCCTGATGAAGTAGCCTCCCCTCAACCTAAATTTAATATTTTGCAACCGAAAAAAAGTATGGGCACTTGATTTTGTTCGAAAATGGTAAGTATATTGAGACGAACAATTGTTTGGCTCCACAAGTGCTTTTAGCAATATTTGGAAGAAACACTTAAAAGAGCTTGTAGATTGTAAAAACGTTTTTAGCGCTCTCTTCAAAAGCATTTTCAAATGCTTTAGAAAACACTTTTTTTCATAATAATAATAATAATAATAATTTGGAATCTACTTCAAGGAAAAGCACTTATGAGTACAGTGATGTTCCTGCTGCTTAAAATAAAAGCGCTTCTGAGAATTCTGCTGATTGATCAAGATCAATAGTAGTGCACGTGCATTAATTATATAAAGGTTGAATCAAATATGAAGATTTGAAGAGAAAGTGCTTAAGAATTTAATTGTGTCCAAATCAAACAAGTCCATATCAAATAAATCATGCAAGCATGCATGGCACGCGTCTACTAGGGCGGCTGTGCCATTGGCTCCTCAGAATTTCAGCAATTAAACAAAAAATAAATAAAAAATAGATATGTATTAATATTGATATTGATATTGATATGGATATTAATACACACACACACATATATATATATATATATATATATATACACACACGATGATTATTCGTATATATTAATAAGCATAGGATGAAAGCATCGATATATATATACACACACACACATATATATACATATATACATATATATATACACGATGATGATTCGTATATATTAGTAAGCACAGGATGAAAGCATCGATCAATCAAGACAGAGAGAGATAGGAGGCTCTTTACTGCTTGAGAGAGAATTCGTCAATCATGCAACTATACATCGCAATCTCCCACCTACTCTTTATAATTACAGTCGTTTTCTTCCCTTCTTTTATTTTACCATTTGTTTCTTCCTCTTTTTACTCCTCAAGATCTATAAAGCTAATTCTGACAATCATTCACCTCCTTTTTTTAACCAATACAAGATATCTGACAACTTCTTCAGCAAATTCTGAAGTATACCCTTAATCATATTTATCAAGAAGCTAATATGACAGCATATGGATTTGCTTCTTGAATTAGGTTATAATTACTATCATTCTTGTATCTGGTTTAATAATTAACTTTCCAAATGTAACATTGCATAGGTTAAAGTTTGATTTGTATGGTTTTAAGATTCGTCGAGGATTCTCTTTGTAATGTTATTTCGATTTTTCAAAAATAATAATAATAAAATATGTATGGACGAGTTTATTGAGCAGTAAATATATAGCAGTTAATTTATTCAGTGGGTTAATCAGTTCATCATAGTAGCATGCTGGGTAATAAATATTAATTTATTTCCTCTTCGTATGCATGCATGTGTTGTTACCTAATTATCTTCAGCGGACTCAAGTTATTTTTGTGTTTCTTTTCAAGAAACTACTCTGTTCTCCATATATTACAAAGACAACCTTCTCAGATTTTTCTTTGGTAAGATTTGCACGCCGCACATATCATTTTTACGTTGGAGAAGTGATCAAAATATGGAAATAAAGAAAACATGAGATGGACCCTTCAGCTGCTATCATACAAATTAAATATAGCTGAAATGAAAAAAGAAGAATATACAAATGGGAAGGAAAAGAAAAGTTAGGATCGGAGTTGATCCCTGAAGCCGATAAGCACAAAATGATACCAGTTGATTTTACTGTGAAATTCTAATTTTTTTTTCATGGTACAAGGACAAAGTTATTTTAGGTGTGAAGTCCAAAGCTCAATAATTCAAACTCTATGTCTTTTAGATTTCTTCTCAAATATCATGTGTACGAAAAATCGTGTAAATTTGAAATTATATGATAATTGGATTAAGGGTTTAGGATTTCTTTGTAGAATCGTATTCGTCTATTTCCTTCACAACAAATAAATGTCTTAACCATTTTGAATTTGTTTATTTTTTTGTAAAGATGATTTATGAATGATTTTTTAAAAGATAGACGGATTAGATCATTAAAATACATTACAAAGTACGTCTCATAAAAGTATTTCTAAAAAATTGTGTAAAAAAATGTGTGTCATGAATCCAACTCCACACACACACACACACACATATATATATATATAACACAATAATCGATGTTCACAACGTTCCCTCCCATCAAATTTGTAATAATGTTCTTTTCTCTCTCAAAATTATTGCATTTTTTCCGTTAAAGGAAGGAAGATGTCTACTGATTGCCCCATTTGTCTTAATTATACGAATAACCTGCCCCAACTTGTGGACTGAAAATCTATCACAAGAGCTCATAGTGTTAGTCGAGGCTATAATTGACGACAAAGACGCTGCTGTCAACTTCAACATTTCTTATTGAAATCACAGCCATAATTTGATTAATCACTAACCTAAAAACGAAAAGAACAAGAAACTGAAATATATAATTTAGTGCAAATGACCAAATATCTGGACAAACTCATCGAAATGGTAGTATAGCTAGATCTGAAAATTTGTGGCTATCTTTATTTTTCAGTTCATGGACCATCGATCGGCAAAATTGAATTGTAGCTCCCCTAACAACGTAATCAAATTTCGAACCAGACAACCACTAGTATCACCATCACAAAGAGTGGACTACACAGACAAAAACCCTAAACCCTAATAAATCCAAAGCTCCTACTCACCAACCTGGAAAGGCAATAATCCCACACAGATGTGAAACCAAGACAAACATAACGCTCTCTCTCTTTAAGTCTTCTTTACCATGCAAGTTGCAACTACAGTCGCAGTAGGTACAACCCCATAGCTTTATAAAAAGAAGAGAGAGATTCACACACATATATGTTTATATATGCACCCTTTCGCTTTTTCTCTTTTCTTACCAGCAAACATGTTTTCCTTTTCGAAAAGATAAATATCGGTACAAATTCGAAACAGTGCAAATGTTGTGATAGGTGAAACTTCGAGGAAAAGATTGATGGAATCAAATTATATAATTTCAAAAGTCGATGAAGTATATAGCTCTGTTTCACAATCCTCGCATATTAGGCTCACTCAAATATTACACACAATTTCAACGTAAACAAAATAAACACAACGTAAAAAGGCCAAAATAATGGACCAAGATCCTCTCCTAATCTAAGGATGAGGATCCTCATGACCAATGAATGTGGACCGTTAGATGAAAATCCAACGGCTACAAACAAGGGGTCTCTTTAAAGTTATAATAATTATAATCGTTGGATTTTCATCCAACGATCCATATCTCTTGGTCATGAGGATCCTCATTCTTAAATTAGGAGAGAATCCTGATCCCAAAATAATAGGAGAACCACAACTCAAGACATTCATGAAGACCCACGAGTGAAGACAACAAAAAAGTTTTAAAAGACACGGTGGGAAGGAAAATACAAGAATCAAAATTATTGCTCTCCAAAGGGAGAGCCTTGGTTTCATCTAAATCTAAGAGTTTAAAAGGCAACTAGTAGATATCCACGTTAAACTAACACCCAATTTCCAAATCATTATACTTTTTTAATAAAAGGATTAAAAGTAAATACTTAGCGTGCGTGAAAAATATATAATAGTATGTGTCAGTAATATACAAAACTTTTTTCTCATATTATGCATTCAAATCCGATTATACGTACATAGATTGAGTGATGTTACATATATAACCGGCACATACAAAATCCTTTGTGTGTGTGGAAATATACATTTATGTGCAAATCACAAAATAGCTCAGAAACAAATTAACCGTAGAGTACTCAAGGAAATTAATTAACCGAGTGAAATTAAATTTTGTGTACATTCTTTCATCTCATCGACCACGCATGGCATGGTATGATGGAGATTCAAGGGTAGCCGATCGTTTCTGCAACTTGAGATCCTTGTAAAACCTCTTGATAAACTCCTCAGCTTCCTTGTCAACCTGGCTATCACCTTCGTCCTTTAACGGAAACGGCGAGTCCGTTATCCTCAGCTGCCTCACCATAGGGCTCTTCCCAAACCCTGGTAATGTCACAAGCGGCGAGGCCTCCACTGCAATCTCATTGTTCAACATCTCAAGCACCTTCTGAACCGCACTCATAGTGCTAACGTCGTCGTATTGGTATGCACTGGTTGCTTTGGGAAAATAGTGGTGGTGGTGTTTGTTGCGCTTGTTGAAATGAAAAAGGTTGTGAACGGCGGGGCTGTTGCTGCAGCTGAACTCGTACTCTCGGGGAGTGATGAAGGATAGGGCCTCGTTTGAGCGGCAGCTGAAGGCGGAGGTGTGGTGGAGCATGAGGTTGTTGGCTATTGCCTTGCCTGCTAGCTTGCCACGTTTGAGCATCAAATGGAGGTCAACAATAAGCTTGCTCTTCGATAAGCTTTTGCGCAACATGAAGAACGCTATGCGTACTAAGTTCCACAATTTCTTTGCCACAACCGGCGGGCTTGGTTCTACTTCCATTTGTATAATTGGATGAGAAGGAGAGAGAGAGGAGAGAGATAGAGATTAAGAAGGTTGTGTTTTTTTTTTTTTTGGTTAGTTTGATCTTGTGAGGGGAAGGGGAAGGAGGTATATAAAGGGGTTAGGAAATGTTTACCAAAAAAAAACAAAAAGGGGTTAGGAATTATTATTTAATAAATAAATAGATTAAGTTGATAATTATGAAGTGGTAGAGATTTATATCATTCTCTTCTATGGCGAGTGAGTGTTACAATCTTAAGAGAAAGATCAAGAAATGCAAAATAAGTAGGAGAGTTTGTTCACGCGGTGTGATGAGTGAGTGAATTTGCATTTCCAAATATTGATTTAATATTTTGGTTAGTGCTTATTTATATGTACATGTATATGTATATGTGTGTGTGTATATAAAAGTTCCTATGATTGGCTTCTTAAAATTACTAGAAGGTCCCTCTGATAGGAACCAAATTACTTAAGTATGCTCCCATATGCAATGATTAAATATCTTGGGAAGGTCCCAAGTGTCAAATACACACAGCCTTTGCCCTACATATTAAGGTATTTGCATCTTAACTTTTTCCATTTGTTTCCTTATGAAATTCAATTAATCCTTCAACTACTGTTTTTGGTGCTTTGAAATGTTTAAGGCTCAGGCATTAAGTTCATGGATTAGAATTTTAGTGTATATGTTAGGAAATAGTAACAATATTATTGATTAAATGACATTCAAATACAGAGTCTTGAGTGAATATATTCTATATAACATTACCATGATTCTCAAATTAGACTAAACAGTGACCGATAGAAAAATCAAACTTCGTTAGACAGCGTGCAAGATCTATCATATCTTTGAAATATCATATTATGTACACACTGATGGAAGTTAGAACATAAAAGTATATGAAAAAAGAGATTGATGTTTAAAAGAAATGATTGCTAGTTTGGTTGGGTGTGTTTTTATTGCATGCACAAAATATGTTTAGACACATAATTTTTCTAAGTGCTCAACATTAAAGCTTGGAGGGACACAGAAAAAAAATATCAGTTCCTTCATTTATATTATGATATATGGAGTATTGCTTAAATACCTGATACTTGAAAAAATATGTCTTTAAACAAAAGCAACTTTGATATTATCAAAAGCATATGCTTAATATGAACCATTTAATCATAAGCTCAATATGATGAGTAGATTAGGGTTTCACATTCATAACATGATTATGACAATAATACAGTGTAGCGGTGTATATTTTTCTAAAAAGCTTCTCAACTCGGTCAAGCTTAGTCTCCGACAATCCAAAGTCCTAAAAACACCATTGTTATTAAAGAATAAAAGTAATTCTAGAGATAGTTAAGAGTGCTACCTGATTAGTTGTTAATTGTTATATATATCATATACATGTCACATTTATACTCAATTATGATTAGTTGTAATTAATTGTTAATGTCAATTCTTATTTATGCAATTAAGTAACAACGGTCGGATCTCTCTAACGATGCTCAAAACTGAGTGTTTTTTCTTTGCTCTTTCAAGCTGCAGACATTTAGGCGATGGCGTGGAAAATAATCTTCGTTGCTACAGCTCCCATGAGAGGGATTGGATGGAACCCAGCCAGCCTGACAAAGGTTGACAGGATTGAATTAGAGGCACCTACTCTGAACACGTGGCCCTCTAATTTGAGGCCACAAATGAATCTTTCACCGTACACGCATATACGAAAACCTCCTTTTGCGTACCCTAAAATTGGGCGTTCAGATGAAGAAATTAAAGCAAGACACCCCGGGCCCTGGGGACCTCTAAACCCTAATCACATTTTAATTTTATTGTTCTATGTTTATTTTTCCTTCTCCTCCAAGGAGATTGGTTTGGTCAATAAATTAGCTAACCTATTAAAATATACATGCTAATAAGTAATAATAACACACATTGTTCAACTTGATCAAGAAAAGCATAAATGGTAGCCGGCCACCATATTGCTAGGAAATGCTTTTCCCTTTTTCAACTCCAAACGTTATGCTTTTCCTTTCACGATCGACCACCACCTAACCAAATGCTAGGAAATGCACTTTGCAAAACTACTTCGCTTTGCGTGCTAATGTACCATGTTTTGAGGTTTGCTTCCAAGATGGACGACTTTGAGTTATTGATCTGTGGGAGATACGTTGCAAGATTCGCATAAACAAGGAGTCAAGGTATTAGCGATTCTAAGTTGTTTATGTAGTAAAACCTACACACATTGCAATTGACAATTATTCATATCTATGTGGACGATTTAGAACTACATCGATTTGTATGAGAATTATTTTATACTCATTAATGATTGATCATAATAAGTTTTGCTTCTAAGTTGGACGACTTTGAGTTGTTGGTTTGTGCGAGACTTGTTGCGAGATTTGCATAAATAAATGTTCAACTCTAACCAGTTATGAGTTGTAAGGACTATTAAACTATATGTGTAAGAGAATTATTGTGTGATTGACTCATCCTCATTAACGATATTAACTCATACTCATTAACGATATGAATCAATTGCATGTATAACACATGAGAATATGTTGAATCTTTAAGATTAACCCTTATCATTTTAATGCAGATTAAACATGTGTGCAAGTTAATTATGTTTAGTGACTAAGTCATATACCTATCTAATTAGGATGCAATTTGGGCATGTGTACTTTTCCAAGTTCTTTGAAGTGAAAGCTATAAACATCCTTTACAATTGGTTGAAAGCTATAAACATCATACAATTTCTCTCTTTCAGAAATTTGTATTTGTGAAAATGATTGGTCCGAGCCGAATTCTACATATGCATGCAAATGGAAGGCACGTGACTCATTAATATGGATTCAAATTGATATATCGATGCATCAGTTTGTAGCACAATTGAATATTCATGTATTAATTTATGCTCTCGAGTTTCAATTTTTTTCTTCCTTCATTATCGCTTGCATAAAAAAAAAAAAGAATATGAATAGTTAGCTTTAAGGAGTCGAGATTCTCTTTGGATCTCTGTGTCTGGAGTCGAAATACTTAAAAATCTAGACCGTTGAAGAGAGAAAAAGAGAAATTGAATTCTAGATTTGTGTGAAATGAATTACTGAAATAAAGACCAAAATTTTTAAATAAATGGTCCAAATTTTTAGATTTGTTGACTCCAAACGCGTAGATCTAGAGAGGATGTAAATTCAACTTCTAGAACTATAATCCATAATCAATTGTGATTTGTGGTGGTGATTGATCCACATTCTTACTCCCACTCAGCTTAACAAAATAAAAAAGTAGGAAGAAAAGGCTGCATATGACTCTGGAAAAGGATTTAAATGAAAATTTAATCTTCTTTTTAGGGTATTCAGTGAATTTTTTTTTCTGATTGGGCCACGACCCACGAACATAAATGCTATTCAAAACCCTTTTTTTTCTTTAAATCACACCAATGAGCCGTAGCCACGAAGGAATCTTAAGCTTGGGAGACCTGATGCCATCTGTCAACTACCATTACTATTGCCTAGAGGTTGTCTAATTTGATCAGAAGGGCTATATATTTAGTCGTTTTGATTGGAAATAACTTTATGATTAATATTTTTCTTTGATGTTTTGGAGCAGTTGATATTTTAAATGTTGTAATTGTTAGATTTTTATTTAAAAATATAAAAAAATTAACAATTAAAACATCCGGAATGCTAGACACTCATTTAGAATTTTTGTCTTATGATCATCATGCTCATGTATGCGGTATTTTGTTCTGATATTTTTTGGTGGGGTTTTGGGGTCAATATCATATTCATGGGGTATGCCTTTTTATCAAACTATTTGCCCTCTCTTTAATATATTTTGCACGATTTTGGTGAATTTTCAAGTTTGAAATTTCCTTTTTGCCCTATATAATTTTAGTGGAAATTGTCATGGATGTAACTTGCATAATTAAGTTTCCATTAATTTTTTTATATTTTAATTGTTTGAAGGATAATGTACTTTACGAAACATACATTTTCATTTACTTTTGATGGTATATATTTGTGAAAATTTTATTATTTTTTTAGTGTATGGTATGCAACAAACAATAGAAGATAAAGTTATTTCCTTCTTTTGGTAAAAAAAAAGTCAAAATCTTAATAGTAATTAAAACTCTGAGTCTCCGAATGTATATAGGGTAAAGCAAGAAAAACTAAATTTGTAGGTAAAATTTACAATATAAATAATATGTCATCAATAGAAATAAGCACGTTTATCAACGTTTAAGTTATAATTCAATTATTAGCTTTCATATTATTGATTTTACAGAATTTTATCTACAAATTAAGCTCTCTCACATTACTCTTTTCGTAAAGCGTAATTGAAGAAGTATGTTTTTCATTTTGCTTTTGTAACGCTTGCAACCATTCCGGGAAGATAAAAATAAAGGTGACAGAAATATTAATTTAAGTTAATTATTTAGCTCAAACTTCTTAATTAAGCTTAAGTTAATCACATTAAATTGGTTTCAATTTGCTGGGATCCATTATGCTTTTACAATTGATTTACAAAACCCATCAACATCAGTAGGGCACTGCATGTTTTTTCGCTTCTTTTTATAAATCATTTAGGCTACTTTTTGTCTTTCCTTCGAGTGGGCCTGGAAATGCAGAACATAGTGCGTATTTTATTCAAACGAGGCACTTCATGTGGAAAAATTTTTGGTTATTACGAGAATACAAGTGATACACTACTTATTTTTATGTAAATTGTGAAAAATTTTATTATTTAAGTTATTAACTTTATATCTCACCATTTGTATAATGACACGTGGTATACCACCTTGTGTGCTGATCACATTGAAAAATCTCTCCTTCATTCAGGACTTTACAAATTGGGATTGGTTTGAATTGCTTTTAGCTTTAGAGGGTACCTAATTTTGTGAGGGGCTTTTTAGTCAAAATGATCTTTGAGATTTGCATAACATATTACTTTACTCTCAGAAATTGAAAATCAATAGAAATGGTCTCTGAGATTGTCCACCATCCATTATTTTGGTCATTCCGTTAAAAATTCCGTTAAGTGTCTCGAAATCCCTGAAATTGAAAATCAATAGAAATGGTTTTTGAGATTGTCCACCATCCATTATTTTGGTCATTCCGTTAAAAACTCCGTTGAGTGTCCCCAAACTGTTGGCCAAAAGTTTGGTCAATTTTCAAAGCTTTGTAACTCAATTGTTTCTTAACCAAATTCGACCCATAATATATCAAAATAAAAATAGGAAAGTGTAGAACAAGATTATACCTATTTGGAAGCTCAATGGTTGCCGAAGATGGCCAGAAAATAGCATGAAGGGTGATTGGTCCGCGCGAAAACTGGAAAACTTGCCGGAAACTGGGTGAACTTTAAACGTTCATAACTTCTTCAATACTCAACTAATTCGAGTGATTCAAAAACGAAAATCATATTTTTCGATGAGATGAATAGAATGGTACCTTTCTCAACAGCTAAATAGCAGTGTTTTGGCTGGAAAACGGCTTGAAAATGGCTCTCTTGGTCATTCCGTTAATAGAATGACCAAAATAATGGATGGTGGACAATCTCAGAGATCATTTCTATTGATTTTCAATCTCAGGGACTAAAGTGATGTGTTATGCTAATCTCAGAGACCATTTTGACTAAAAAAACCTTTGTGAGATTGGCGGTATAAATTTTAGAACACCAGTATGTACGTTTTGGCTAAGTTTTCCATTAGCAAGTACACTGTTTTTTCTTAAAATTTCTTTCTGTGTCTTCCAACATCTTTCTCTACTCTTTTTACCATGAGCCTTCATCTTATAGCCGCATCTTTTAACCAGAGAAATCATAGGTATTCGTTCACTTGTTCAAATAACCTTAACCGATTTCTCTATGTGAAGTGAGATTTTTAGATTCATGATAATGATTAATTTGATGGTGGCTTCAACTCAACATCTGCTCTTGGGACTTTTCTATCGACCTGTTCCATACGATTTTCCAGCTCTACGAGAGCTTCGAGTAACAACTAGTTATATTCATGGTGGGCTCTGTTGCATGTAATGGCCTTAAGAGCTGCCATGTGGCTTATGCCTTGGTGGTGTTTGGCGGCCTAGAGAAACGTCCACCTCCGCCATTAATTTACAGAGCCAAGCCTTATCTTCGAGACTTCTGGAAACAGTAGCAGTATATAGCCTTGTAGGACGCAACACCACACTCAAAAAATTTATATATTTAGTACATGTCAAAGGTCCACAATTGTAGTTATCTATACCACACACTCACACACACACACACTCTCTCTCTACAGTCTTGTGCAAAGTGTGGCCGAAATTGATCGGCCACACTCTTGTACTCCAATGAGATGGAGTTTTGTGGCTCATCCGTGGGTTTTGAGCTAAAGAAAAACTCACAACTGATGAAAGGCCTTATGTTTGTGTATAACCCTCGAGCTGATTTCTTGTGTTAAAAGAAATGTTTGAATTTCATTTTATAATGTTTTTCTTGAGATGTATGGAAGTTGTTGGATCATAGTTCAAGCAGCCTCTCTAAGTTGTTGGATCATAGTTCAAGCGGCCTCTCTAGCTAACCTTTCTTTTAAGTGATATATTATAACAAATGTAAACATCTTATAGGGTGACTAAAATAGATGGCTAAGATTTGTTTTGATGTAAAAGAGAGAAATATCTCCTTTCCTCTCTCCTCTAACGGTAATATCACACTTCTTGTATGAAGGGGAAGAGGATTTTCTACTATTCTATTCTCATCTCCTTCCATCCTCTCCTCACACACATTGCTTTTTGTCTTATTATCTTTATAAAAAAATCAATATAAGATGTTGACATGGCTTAACAGTGACCGTTCAAATAGAAGGGTATAGAAAGGTAGAGAGATTAGGAGGGTAGAGAATTCTCCTCTGTATGAAAGAACAATGCAATATACACATCATAATCTTCTATATTCTCTCTACAACTATTACCAGAAATCCAAAATGTTTAAATCCTTCTTTGAAGCTCAGAAACATAACAATACACACTAAACCTTAGGCCACATTTCTATTAGTAATGAGAAATTTTTAGTGTGCTAAGTAGCATACTACAAGTAGTTTTAATTATTTTTTTCGAGTATCTAACTACTTGTATTATGATACTTTATATATTGAGTCATTCTCTATCACATTGAAAAATGATGATTCTGGTGGGGAAGAGATCCCCTCCGGATCTCTCTCACCAAATTCTAGGGATCCGGAGATCGGACCCTTGAAATTTGATCAAATTACTACAAACAGAAAGCTCCTCTAAAAATTATAATAATTGTAACCGTTTGATCAAATTTTAAGGATCTGGATCTCCTGATCCCAGGGATTTTATGAGGGTAATATCCGGAGGGGATCTCTTCCCATGCTGGTGAGAGTAAAAAAGCAGAGTGTAGACGTGTCGACGAGCCATTTGCCCAAATCGCCGTCTTTTATTTCCGTAACCGGCGGAGGAAAAAGGTTAGTCGTTTCAGAAGGCGGCAAGGAAAGCACAACATTGAAGAAAGCACCCCTCATTCTTCTTCCGTGCCCAAAAAACCCTAATACTCCAACATATTTGCGAAAAAACCACGATTGTGAAAGCTTCTTGTCTGCCGGTCAGGAAGGGCATTTTCGGATTCACAAAAAAAGTAACCGCTATTTCGTATTTTTTAGATCATTTCTTCCTCCCCAGAAGGACAAACTTTGAAATAAATCACAAGAAGAAGAACAAGAAGAAGAAGAAAATTACACTCGCAGTCAGATTCTTGAATTTCCATTCCTGATTAGAAGGTAAGATTTTAACACATTAAATAATTTAAATCTTTATATTTTTCTGTGATTTTTTTTTTTATGTCTAAATTTCTGAATAATCTGTATGTTTATTGCTCAAGTAATTGAACTTTCTGATCGCTGTTGTGAATTTATTGATGTTGAAATTCAGTGGAAAAGAAAGAAATCCAAGTTTTGAATTTTTCAGTTCGATGTTTTTGTTTACCAGAAATTTTGGAAGCTTCCTGAAGGTTATGGACTTGACTTGGATTTGGACTTAGTTGACTCAAAGATTCAAACTTTAGTTCATTTTCCTGCATTTCCTCGGAAACCAAACAGAGGGTTATCTGGTTTTTCTGTTTCTGTTCATAAACTTTGGTTTAGTTAGTAGATCGTTGAACATTGTCAGGATGAAATTTAATTAAGAAAGATATTAAGGTCTGAATTTGATGGGGAGGGGAGTTCTCTGATTGGAAATTTGCAAAACCCTAATTGGTGATAATAATTTGGGATTTTTCCTTTTTTGATGCTGATAGCAAAACCCTAATTGCTGGTTTTGGTAATTTTTTTTGGGGGATCTTTCATAAATGAAACCTTGACTTACTTGTTGTTGTGATGATTAATCGGGAATTGATAAGGAGCTTGTCTTTTGAGCAGTTGTACAGAGTTTTGATGAATAACCAGTCTACCGGGCGCAACCAGAGACCCGCCAAAGGGTTGAAGGTGAAACAGGCAATTCAGATTGCATTGATTTTGGCTGTTTGCTTCTGGTTGCTCTACCAGATGAAGCAGTCACATGGCAAGGACTATAGTGAAAGTTCAAAGGACAAGGCTAGCGAAGAACGCGGTTCTGATATTTTAGGGCGTAAGGGGAGTGCAGGGTGGTCAAAAGTTGGAGCTGTGTCTGCATCAAAAGATCCAAAACATGTAGGAGAAGTAAGTGTAAAGAAAGAAGATGGAAATGTTGAAGAGAAAAATGAAGAAGAATCTTTGCAGAATTTAAATGAAGCGAATCAGGTTGAAAAGGAAACAGAAATTCAGAAAAAAGAAATGAACAATAAAGATGATAATTCTGAAGGTGAAGTTAAAGGAAATGATGAATCGGTGGGGCTCGACAAGAGTTCTGCGCATGAAGAAAATTACCAAGAGGGGCATGAAGGTACGCAGGCAGTTTTCGCTGATCAAGATGGTGCGAAACATGTGAATCATGATGAAGTAGGAGAGCACAAGGAGCAAATACCACAAGATAAGCACGAGGAACAAGAAAATGGAAAGGGACAAGCTAAGGAGCCAAAGAGATTGGAGGAATCTAGTACCACTGACAAGGAGCCAAAGAGTACTACATACGAGGACATTTCAGTACGACGCGGTGAAAGTAAGAATGACTCTCTTGAGGGCCAAAATTCAGTGGTAGACGGAGTGGTCCATGGCTTTGATGATGTGAATGGCGTGCCAGTAGATGGCCATGATCTCATAGAATCCATAGTGACTGGAACAGGCGGTGATCAAGCAATTACCGGACATCAGGAAATGAATTTGAGTTCTAACAATCAAAGTGAAATCAGCAAAAACGCAGTAAATGAAGAAGTTGGGTCTAAAGAAGGAACAATTGGTGCTGATTTGGAAGCCAAAAGCAATATCTCAGTACGAGGCTCGAACATTGACATTAAATCGAAGGTGGAAACAAGTTCAGACACCTCGAGGATCGATAGCGTTTAAGAGACTACACAGGGAGGCAGTTCCTTTTCAGATTCATGGAAGAAACAAAATGTCATTAACATTACAAGTATCTGCAAAAGCAGAAGAAACTAGAGGTAGAAAGTGAGTTGAATTAGTAGCATTTCTTCTTGAGTGACATTGTACAGTCTAATTTCGAGTTTTCTTACAAGTCGTTGGACGTTTTCTTGGCCTTAGATCCGAGAACAGGTGATAATTTGATGTCGAATAGTCATACATACTTACTAGAATGTTTACTTTCTCGGTGCTATTACAGAAATAAAGTTTCGGTTTCAGTTTCGGTTTGAGGATAAGAACTTGCCTATAACGAGATGCTATTATGGTGGCATTTCAAGTCATTTACGTATGGTGACAATGTATGATTGGCATGAGATACAACCGCAGTTGCATCCCAATATTATTGCAGGGCTGTTAAATATGGATTGATAGTGATGTTTTGTATCCTTTCCTAGTTTCTTGTATATCTCGGAAAGGAGGGAGAATCTTCAAATTCTATCACATAAATTTGAGGAAATCTAACTCAATATCTCTGACGTGTGGTGCTGATCAAAGTTGTTGGGCGTTGAGCTGTCCTTATCTTCTCCAAATTCATGGTACACGAGTGCTTTGTCTATTGGACAAATTCTCTCGCTCTGTCTCTTTTTTTTACTTTTTTTTTTCCTAATGGCATCATCCGTCTAATAAACGTTTGTTACGTGGTAAATTAATGACAAACAAGTATCTCTCGTCTTATTAAACTCTCCTTTATCTCACCAAGATCTCATGACCATAAGCTCATATTTTAGCAATTATATGCATATAGAGAGCGGTGGTTGACACTTCAGACTCGTTGAAAAAAGTTACAGAGTGAACACCACAAGGTGTCCCTGAAATAAACAAAAGAACCCTAGTTTTGAATCCGGGTAAATTCCACGATTCAGACTTGATGAAAGAGCAAGGCAGATTACAATCATAAATGTTAGGGTTAAAGACGATGATACAAGTAGTTTTTCAACATCCTGATACAACTATCCGTACAAGTGCAGCAGCTATTACTTATCACTTATCAGTACTTGTGTCACCTCTAGTTCTCTACCAGTACGTGAATCACCTACAAAACTGAGGTCAGGTTCTACAGTATGCAGACCGGATGCGGATGCCCGAATGAGCAGGCGAGCCTCACGAACTAGGCCATTCATACGCCTTCGAAAGCACAAGCAGACCGCTAATCCGGGCAGAGTCTTGTTCAGCCGGATAACTTGCACGATGTTCTCTTTAACTGACTTCCGACATGATGGATCTACTCATCGTCTAGTTCATCAGGTACATGTAACTTCTCAATGTCAGCCTGTTAGAAAATCAAGAGACGAGCCTCGGAGTAAGATGCAACTGAAAGCTACACTGTGTTGCGATCAAAGCACATACGGAAAGTTATCGTTATTGGGTGTCAATAAAGACTAAGAAATATGCTCAAATCTCACCTTAATGGTAGCGACATCAGTTGCGGATGATTTCAAATCCGAAATGAAGCACTGCTTTCTCATGCATGTTACGCCATCCAAGACCGCTAAAACTGCATCAATTTTTCTGTAACTCATTAGTATACTAGCCTTATGATGCATTGGAACTTGGAAGTGGATTCTTCTTATCCGCCATAGTAGCCTTCTCCATCATCACTAGAGCTTCTTCGCTTCTCTGTCATATGATACAAACACATTTCAGACGATTGAATAATAAAATAAGAATCATTTCGTAAATCAAAAGATTTCTAGGCCGTAAAGTTAGAACGGATATGCGAATGTAACCTTTAATTCGTGCAATGCTGAGGCAAGATAAGTCATAATAACAGAAGAACGTGAATTGATTTGGAAATATTGGAAGCTTCCTGAAAGTTATGGACTTTAATTGGATTTGGACTTAGTTGACTCAAAGATTAAAACTTTAGTCCATTTTCCTGTATTTTCTCGGAAACCAAACAGAGGGTTATTTTGGTTTTTCTGTTTTCTGTTTATTAACTTTGGTTTAGTTAGTAGATCGATGAACATTGTCAGGAGGAAACAGGCAATTCAGATTGCATTGATTTTGGCTGTTTGCTTCTGGTTGCTATGCCAGATGAAGCAGTCACATGGCAAGGACAACGGTGAAAGTTCAAAGGACAAGGCCAGTGAAGAACGTGGTTAGGGCGTAAGGGGAGGGCAGGGTGGTCAAAAGGTGGAGCTGTGTCTGCATCAGAAGATCTGAAACATGTAGGAGAAGTAAGTGTAAAGAAAGAAGATGGAAATGCAGAAGAGAAAAATGAAGAACAATCGTTGCAGAATGTAAACGAAGCGAATGAAGTTGAAAAGGAAACAGAAAATCAGAAAAAAGAATTGAACAGTACAGAATCTACAGATGATAATTCTGATGGTAAAGTTAAAGGAAATGATGAATTGGTAGGGCTCGACAAGACTTGTTCGCATGAAGAAAATTACCAAGAGGGGCATGAAGGTGTACGCAGGCAATTTTCGCTGATCAAGATGGTGCGAAACATGTGAATCATGATGAAGTGGGAGAGGACAAGGAGCAAATACCACAAAATAAGCACGACCAGCAAGAAAATGGAAGGGGGCCAAGCTAAGGAGACAGAGATCGGAGGAATCTAGTACCACTGACAAGGACATTTCATGTGATGAAAGTAAGAATGACTCTCTTGAGGGCCAAAATTCAGTGGCAGACACATTGGTCCATGGCTTTGACGATGTGAATGGCGTGCCAGTAGATGGCCATGATCTCGTAGAATCCATAGTGACTGGAACAGGCGGTGATCACGCAATTACCGGACATCAGGAAATGAATTCGAGTTCTAACAATCAAAGTGCAATCAGCGAAAACATGGTAAATGAAGAAGTTGGGTCTAAAGAAGGAACAACTGGTGCTGATTTGGAAGCCAAAAGCAAAATTTCTGTACAAGACCCGAACATTGACATTAAAGCGAAGGTGGAAACAAGTTCAGACATCTCAAGGATTGATACCGTTGAAGAGGCTACACAGGGAGGCAGTTCCGTTTCAGATTCATAGCCGAAACAAAATGTCATTAACATTACAAGTATCTGCACAAGCAGAAGAAACTAGAGGTAGAAAGTGAGTTGAATTAGTAGCAATTTCTTCTCGAGTGACATTGCACAGTCTAATTTCGAGTTTTCTTACAAGTCGTTGGACATTTTCTTGGCCTTAGATCGGAGAACAGGTGATAGTTTGACGTCGCATAGTCATATATACGTACTAAAATGTTTACTTTCTCGGTGCTATTGCAGAAACAAAGTTTCAGTTTCAGTTTCAGTTAATATTACCATTCAAGCTGGTCCTTTGCTTCTGCAATTACTGTTCTTCTGATTCAGTGATCTCATCATCAAGATGAAGCCTACTATCAATCACTACTTACTGGGGATCACTAAGAGGATAAAAACTTGCCTATAATGAGATGCTATTGTGGAAGCATCCCAAGCCATTTATGTATATGTGACAATGTATGATTGGCCTGAGATACAACTACAGTGCACCCCAACATTATTGCAGGGCTGTTAAATATGGATTGATAGTGATGTTAATAGAACTTTACGGGAATCTTTTTTTGTATTGCTTCTTTAGAAATATATACATGTACAATCAGGGTTAAACTAGGAAATTAAATAAAGCTTATAAACAACCTACTTAGGGCTGGTTTGGTATTGCTGTGCTTTGAAAAAAAGCTGTTTCTGCTGTGCTGTGAGAATAAGCAGTTGTGAAATAAAGCAGCAGAGTGTTTGGTAAACTTTTTTGTAAAAGTGCTTTTGAAAAAAAAAAGCAGTATTAGAGTGTTTGGTAAACTTTTATGTAAAACAGATATGAAAAAAAGCCGGTTTTTCAAAGCTAGGTTTTGCAGCTTCTTGTTTTTGGCTTTTTTTCACCTAAAACTGTGAAAAAACCTACTAAAGGACTCCTAGTATTTACATTCCCTTTTTTTCCTAATATTGACTCATGACTAACACTCCCCCTCAAGTTGGTGCATAGATATCACACATGCCAACTTGACAAGTGAGTCATCAAACTTTCGACTACATACTGCATGAGTTAGAACATCTGCAAGTTGCTCCTCCGAATTCACAAAAGGTATTGACACAATCTTTCTTTCAAGTTTCTCCTTAATAAAATGTCGATCAACTTCCACATGTTTTGTCCTATCATGCTGTACCGGATTATCAGCTATATCTCTCGCTGACTTATTATCACAGTATAGTCTCATGGTCTCCTTTGGCTTGAACCCAAGCCCCTCAAGGAGTTTTTGAAGCCAGAGAATCTCACAAATGCCGTGAGCCATCCCTCGATACTCAGCCTCAGCTGAGGATCTTGATACTACCTTCTGTTTTTTACTTCTCCATGTAACGAAATTTCCTCCTACAAAAGTAAAATATCCCGAAGTAGACCGTCGGTCACCCACACTTCCTGCCCAATCAGCATCTGTGAACCCTTCAACCCTCAAATGTCCATGCTTCCGATATAAAACTCCTTTCCCAGTTGCAGACTTCAAATATGCTAAGATACGCATAACAGCAGCCATATGATCTACACTCGGTGAATGCATAAATTGACTTACTACACTCACTGCATAAGCAATATCAGGACGTGTATGAGCCAAATAAATTAGTCTCCCTACAAGTCTCTGATATCTCCCCTTATCAACTGATTTCTGATTCGGATCTAAACATGGATGGTGTTTTTCAACAATAGGAGTATCTACTGGCTTACATCCCAGCATACCAGTTTCTTTTAACAAATCCAAAACATACTTACGTTGTGACAAGAAAATACCTTTTGAAGATCGAGCAACTTCGACTCCAAGAAAATACTTCAAATCCCCTAGGTTCTTCATTTCAAACTCAGCCGCAAGATTTCTCTCCAACCTTGAAATCTCATCAAAATCATCTCCAGTAATAATCATGCCATCTACATAGATGATTAAAGCTGTCACTTTTTCATGTCTCCGTTTAACAAACAATGTATGATCAAAATGACTCTGATAATACCCAATCTTTTTCATAACTCGAGTAAACCTATCAAACCATGCATGAGGCGATTGCTTAAGCCCATAAAGAGACTTACGCAATCGACATACTCCAGTATTTCTACCAGCACTGTATCCAGGAGGAAAATCCATATATACTTCTTCCTCCAAGTTCCCATGGAGGAAATCATTTTTCACAATAAACTGTTTTAATGGCCAATCCATATTAGCAGCTAAAGATATCAGAACACGTACCGTATTCATCTTGGCAACTGGAGAGAACGTTTCTTGATAATCTACACCATATGTTTGGGTGTATCCCTTAGCTACCAACCTTGCTTCGTACCTGTCTAATGATCCATCAGCTTTGTATTTGATAGTAAACACCCACCGACATCCAACTATTTTTTTTCCTGCTGGTAAGGACGTCACCTCCCAAGTATTATTCTTCTGTAATGCCAACATTTCTTCATCCATTGCTTTTGCCCACTTTGGATCCTTTAGAGCCTCCTCCACACGGGTTGGTACTCGAATAGCCTCCATATTGTCCACCAAGGTCTTGCGTTCTGGTGCAAGACCATTGCAGGAGACATAGTTGGCTATTGGATACTTCACTTTGCCTTCCGGAGAAAACCTGTCAGGTGGCACACCCCGATTTTGTCTCGGTGGCAGCTTATATGCATTTACATCATTACTCGCGTTAGTTACATAATCATCCACAATACTTACCTCAGGTATATCCAGAGAAGATTCATTGGGCAGCACTGTGGAGCTAATGTAGTTCCATTTAATTTCACAGTATTCGGTGAGTCCATATTGGCATCATTTTCTAGTTTCTTGTATACCTCGGAAAGGAGGGAGAATCTTCAAATTCCACCACATAAATTTGAGGAAATCTAACTCAATATCTCTGACGTGTGGTGCTGATCAAAGTTGTTGAGCAGTCCTCATCTTCTCCAAATTTCTGGTACACGAGTGCTTCATCTCATTGGACAAATTCTCTCTTTTTTCTTCTTTTTTTTTTCTAGTGGCATCACCTGTCCAATAAATGCTTATGGTGAATTGGCGACAAGAAAGTATCTCTCATCTTATTGAACTCTGCTTTATCTCACCAAGATCTCACAACCATAAGTTCATATTTTAGAAATTATATGCATATAGGGAGCGGTGATTGACACTTCAAGAAAGTTATTCTACAATTGTTCACGCGTAATTCTTCCAAGTGTTTTTATTAGAAGGAATGGGTGCATCGTGATGTGCGGGTAACAGCTCCTATACAGATGAAGCCTCTATATAAAGCCTATTGAGAGAAACATTCTTCAAAGAATCCATTTGTTATTAGCCTATTGAGAGCAAATTTGGCCTCTTTTGGAGGACTTCTTTGGCCTGCACAAGTGGTTCCCAACTCTCACAACTTGTCTTGGTGTTAGAGGCACATCGGGGGTAGCTGGGTGCGTGCGGTTCTGTGCTGGGTTCAAGACTCCGGTTGATCCTAAAAGTGACCAGAACCAAGACCAAGAGAAGGTGAACTGGACTAAGCAGAAGCTGCTGAGTATAGACCCAGCAAATATGACATTTAGTTACTCTATCATAGATGGGAATGTTGGGTTTAACTCATACATTTCGACCGTTCAAGTGGTGCCGAAGGATGCCGGGTGTACGATTATGTGGAAGTATGAAGTTGAACCAGTGGGGGGATGGAGGCTGGAGGATCTGGACCTGTTTATTGGCACTGGCTTGCAAGTCATGGCTAGCAGAATGGAAGCCTCTTTCCAGCTCCAAGTTGAATAATTGGAAACACAAAAGTGATTTATTAGTCTCTCTGTTGAGGTGTTTATTGTAAAACCCTGCAATAAAACCGGCAATAAAATCTTGTAAGGTTGATAAGTTGTCGGACTTGTAGCTCCAGTCGTTAAGAGTAGTTACCCATGTTTCAAGTGGATTTGGATTTACCTAATTTTTTTGAAGAGATGATCTATGAATGATGAACTAAAATGTAAACAATTTTGATTGTTGAAAAAAGTTACAGAGTGAACACCACAAGGTGTCCCTGAAATAAACAAAAGAACCCTAGTTTTGAATCCGGGTAAATTCCACTATTCAGACTCGTTGACGGGAAGATCACGTATGGATTTTTACAATTTTGGTGAAAGAGCAAGGCAGATTACAATCATAAACATTAGGGTTAAAGACGATGATACAAGTAGTTTTTCAACATCCTGATACAACTATCCGTACAAGTACAACAACTATTACTTATTAGTACTTGTGTCACCTCTAGTTCTCTACCAGTACGTGAATCACCTACAAAACTGCGGTCATGTGACATCCCACATCGTCCTAGGGGAGTGATCCTTATATGTATATTCACATCCCTACCTAGCACGAGGCCTTTTGGGAGCACACTGGCTTCGGGTTCCATAGGAACTCCGAAGTTAAGCGAGTAGCGCGCGAGAGCATTCCCAGGATGGGTGACCCATCGGGAAGTTCTCGGGTGAGTTCTCAGAAACAAAACCGTGAGGGCGTGGTCGGGGCCCAAAGCGGACAATATCATGCTACGGTGGTGGAGCGGGCCTGGGAAGTGGTCCCCTCCCCCCGGGCTAGGATATGACAATTTGGTATCAGAGCCTAACCCTAGCCGCGAGTGTGCCGACGAGGACGTCGGGCCCTAAGGGGGTGGATTGTGACATCCCACATCGCCCAGGGGAGTGATCCTTATATGTATATTCCCATCCCTACCTAGCACGAGGCCATTTAGGAGCTCACTGGCTTTAGGTTCCATAGGAACTCCGAAGTTAAGCAAGTAGCGCGGGAGAGCATTCCCAGGATGGGTGACCCGTCGGGAAGTTCTCAGAAACAAAATCGTGAGGGCGTGGTCGGGACCCAAAGCGGACAATATCGTGCTACGGTGGTGGAGCGGGCCCGGGAAGTGGTCCCTCCCGGGCCGGGATGTGACAGGTTAGGTTCTACAGTACCGGATGCGGGTGCCCAAATGAGCAGGCGAGACTCACGAACTATCTCGGGTGAGTTCTTAGAAACAAAACCGTGAGGGTGTGGTCGGGGCCCAAAGCGGACAATATTGTGCTACGGTGGTGGAGCAGGCCCGGGAAGTGGTCCCCCCGGGCCGGGATGTGACAATTTGGTATCAGAGCCTAACCCTGGCCGCGAGTGTGCCGACGAGGACGTTGGGCCCTAAGGGGGGTGGATTGTGACATCCCACATCGCCCAGGGGAGTGATCCTTATATGTATATTCCCATCCCTACCTAACACGAGGCCTTTTGGGAGCTCATTGGCTTCGGGTTCCATAGGAACTCCAAAGTTAAGCAAGTAGCGCGCGTGAGCATTCCCAGGATGGGTGACCCGTCGGAAAGTTCTTGGGTGAGTTCTCAGAAACAAAACCGTGACGGCGTGGTCGGGACCCAAAGCGGACAATATCGTGCTACGGTGGTGGAGCGGACCCGAGAAGTGGTCCCCCGGACCGGGATGTGACAGGTCAGGTTCTACAGTACCGGATGTGGGTGCCCAAATGAGCAGGCGAGCCTCACGAACTAGGCCATTCATACGCCTTCGAAAGCACAAGCAGACCGCTACTCCGGGCAGAGTCTTGTTCAGCCGGATAACTTGCACGATGTTCTCTTTAGCTGACTTCCGACATGATGGATCTACTGATCGTCTAGTTCATCAGGTACATGTAACTTCTCAATGTCAGCCTGTTGGAAAATCAAGAGACGAGCCTCGGAGTAAGATGCAACTGAAAGCTACACTTGTGTTGCGATCAAAGCACATACGGAAAGTTATCGTTATTGGGTGTAATAAAGACTAAGAAATATGCTCAAATCTCACCTTAATGGTACCGACATCAGTTGCGGATGGTTTCAAATCCGAAATGAAGCATTGCTTTCTCATGCATGTTACGCCATCCAAGACCGCTAAAACTTCATCAAATTTTTCTGTAACTCATTAGTATACTAGCCTTATGATGCTTTGGAAGTGGATTCTTCTTATCCGCCATAGTAGCCTTCTCCATCATCACTAGAGCTTCTTCGCTTCTCTGTCATATGATACAAACACATTTCAGACGATTGAATAATAAAATAAGAATCATTTCGTAAATCAAAAGATTTCTAGGCCGTAAAGTTAGAATGGATATGCGAATGTAACCTTTAATTCGTGCAATGCTGAGGCAAGATAAGTCATAATAACAGAAGAACGTGAATTGATTTGGAAATATTGGAAGCTTCCTGAAAGTTATGGACTTGAATTGGATTTGGACTTAGTTGACTCAAAGATTAAAACTTTAGTCCATTTTCCTGTATTTTCTCGGAAACCAAACAGAGGGTTATTTTGGTTTTTCTGTTTTCTGTTTATTAACTTTGGTTTAGTTAGTAGATCGATGAACATTGTCAGGAGGAAACAGGGAATTCAGATTGCATTGATTTTGGCTGTTTGCCTCTGGTTGCTATGCCAGATGAAGCAGTCACATGGCAAGGACAATGGTGAAAGTTCAAAGGACAAGGCCAGTGAAGAACGTGGTTAGGGCGTAAGGGGAGTGCAGGGTGGTCAAAAGGTGGAGCTGTGTCTGCATCAGAAGATCCGAAACATGTAGGAGAAGTAAGTGTAAAGAAAGAAGATGGAAAGCAGAAGAGAAAAATGAAGAACAATCGTTGCAGAATGTAAACGAAGCGAATGAAGTTGAAAAGGAAACAGAAAATCAGAAAAAAGAATTGAACAGTACAGATGATAATTCTGATGGTAAAGTTAAAGGAAATGATGAATTGGTGGGGCTCGACAAGACTTGTTCGCGTGAAGAAAATTACCAAGAGGGGCATGAAGGTACGCAGGCAATTTTCGCTGATCAAGATGGTGCGAAACATGTGAATCATGATGTAGTAGGAGAGGACAAGGAGCAAATACCACAAAATAAGCACGAGGAGCAAGAAAATGGAAGGGGGCCAAGCTAAGGAGACAAAGAGATTGGAGGAATCTTGTACCACCGACAAGGACATCTCATGTGATGAAAGTAAGACTGACTCTCTTGAGCGCCAAAATTCAGTGGCAGACACAGTGGTCCATGGCTTTGATGATGTGAATGGCGTGCCAGTAGATGGCCATGATCTCGTAGAATCCATAGTGACTGGAACAGGCGGTGATCACGCAATTACCGGACATCAGGAAATGAATTTGAGTTCTAACAATCAAAGTGAAATCAGTGAAAACACAGTAAATGAGGAAGTTGGGTTTAAAGAAGGAACAACTGGTGCTGCTTTGGAAGCCAAACGCAAATTATTGCAGGGCCAAAAGCGAAATTATTGGCCTGAGATACAACTGCAGTTGCATCCCAACATTATTGCAGCGCTGTTAAATATGGATTGATAGTGATGTTTGGCATCCTTTTCTAGTTTCTTGTATACCTTGGAAAGGAGGGAGAATCTTCAAATTCCACCACATAAATTTGAGGAAACCTAACTCAATATCTCTGACGTGTGGTGCTGATCAAAGTTTTTGAGCAGTCCTTATCTTCTCCAAATTTCTGGTACACGAGTGCTTCACCTCATTGGACAAATTCTCTCTTTTTTCTTCTTCTTCTTTTTTTTTTTTTTTTTTTTTTTTTTTCTAGTGGCATCACCCGTCCAATAAACGCTTATGGTGAATTGGTGACAAAAGAGTATCACTCGTCTTATTGAACTCTGCTTTATCTCACCAAGATCTCATGACCATAAGTTCATATTTTAGAAATTATATGCATATAGAGAGCGGTGATTGACACTTCAAGAAAGTTATTCTACAATTGTTCACACGTGATTCTTCCATGTGTTTTTATTAGAAGGAATGGGTGCATCGTGATGTGCGGGTAACAGCTCCTATACAGATGAAGCCTCTATATAAAGCCTATTGAGAGAAACATTCTTCAAAGCATCCATTTGTTATTAGCTTTCTTGTCCTGCAAACCAAATGGCACTTGAGAAACAATCGAAATGGGAAGGCAAGGCAACTGCAGAGCTAAAAGGCCCCGAAGCAGAGCAAATTTGGCCGCTTTTGGAGGACTTCTTTGGCCTGCACAAGTGGTTCCCAACTCTCACAACTTGCCTCGGTGTTGAAGGCACATCGGGGGTAGCCGGGTGCGTGCGGTTCTGTGCTGGTTCAAGACTCCGGTTGATCCTAAAAGTGACCAGAACCAAGACCAAGAGAAGGTGAACTGGACTAAGCAGAAGCTGCTGAGTATAGACCCAGCAAATATGACATTTAGTTACTCTATCATAGATGGGAATGTTGGGTTTAACTCGTACATTTCGACCGTTCAAGTGGTGCCGAAGGACGCCGGGTGTACGATTGTGTGGAAGTATGAAGTTGAACCAGTTGAGGGATGGAGGCTGGAGGATCTGGACCTGTTTATTGGCACTGGCTTGCAAGTCATGGCTAGCAGAATGGAAGCCTCTCTCCAGCTCCAAGTTGAATAATTGGAAACACAAAAGTGATTTATTAGTCTCTCTGTTGAGGTGTGTATTGTATTACCCTGCAATAAAGCCGGCAATAAAATCTTGTAAGGTTGATAAGTTGTCGGACTTGTAGCTCTAGTCGTTAAAAGTAATTACCCATGTTTCAAGGTGAATTTGGATTTACCTAATTTTTTGGAGAGATGATCTATGAATTATGAACTAAATATAAACGATTTTGATCGTTGAAAAAAGTTAGAGTGAGCACCACAAGGTGTCCTTGAAATAAACAAAAGAACCCTAGCTTTGAATCTGGGTAAATTCTACGATTCAGACTCGTTGACGGGAAGATCATGTATGGATTTTTACAATTTTGGTGAACGAGCAAGGCAGATTACAATCATAAACATTAGGGTTAAAGATGATGATACAAGTTGTTTTTCAACATCATGATACAACTATCCGTACAATACAGCAGCTATTATTACTTGCGTCACATCTTGTTCTCTACCAGTACGTGAATCACCTACAAAACTGAGGTCAGGTTCTACAGTATGCAGACCGGATGCGGGTGCCCGAATGAGCAGGCGAGCCTCACGAACTAGGCCATTCATACACCTTCGAAAGCACAAGCAGACTGCTAATCCGGGCAGTGTCTTTTTCAGCCAGATAACTTGCACGACGTTCTCTTTAACTAAATTCCGACACAATGGATCTACTCATCGTCTAGTTCATCAGGTACATGTAACTTCTCAATGTCAGCCTGTTGGAAAATCAAGAGATGAGCCTTGGAGTAAGATGCAAATGAAAGCTACGCTTGTGCTGTGATCAAAGCACATATGGAAAATTGTTGATATGGGGTGTTAATAAAGAGTAAGAAATATGCTGAAATCACCTTAATGGTAGCGACATCTGTTGCGGATGGTTTCAAATCCAATGCATAACCGAAATGAAGCATTGCTTTCTCATGCATGTTACGCCGCTTATAGATCTTACCCATCAAAGCGTAGACACTACTTTCACGAGGAGAGTATTCTTTAACCTCCTCTAAGACCGCTAAAGCTTCATCGAACTTTTCTAAGCACATTAGTATACTAGCCTTATGATACATTGGAAGTGGATTCTTCTTGTCCGCCCTAATAGCCTTCTCCATCATCACTAGAGCTTCTTCGCTTCTCTGTCATATGATACAAACACATTTCAGATAATTGAGTAAAAAAATTAGAACCATTTCGTAAATAAAAAGATTTCTAGGCCGTAAAGTTAGAATGGATATGCAACTGTAACCTTTAAAGCGTGCAATGCTGAGGCAAGATAAGTCATAATAACAGAAGAACGTGAATTGATTTGGAAAGCCGTCCGGAAGTGATGCTCCGAGAACTCAAACTTCTCTTGGCGATGATATACCATTCCAAGGCCATACCAGGCGTTATAATGCCTTGCATCAATACGAAGTGCGGTCTGATAACTCTTTATTCCATTCTCAAAATCCTCTAGAGCTACATATCTGCAGATAGATAATTCCACGACAACGTAACTATCTGATACAAGGTCGGAACTAACCATCAAATTACGAGGAACTTCAATTTCATGAATTAAAGGTTGAAGGGAAGGAAAAGTCTTGTCCATACTCATGACCACAAAGGGTATGCGCATATGTGAATCTTGGATTAAGTTGAACAGCTCGCTGGAAATTTTCAGAGCAGTTTCATGGTCTTTCTGCAAGCTATAGCAATTTCCCATTGCAACCCTGCAATACCATTCGATAAGAAAGAAATAAGTCTTTATGACTGACAAGAGATACTAAAAAGAAAATTGAGGTTTGAATGATGTATTATTTTGCAAAATTATGATATAGCTACCAAGGCTGAGGAGCTAAGCGGTCCGTTGATATCAGTTCTTGAGCCAGGTAACTTAACTTCATATCTTCCTTCAAATGCTGCAAAGAGTAAGAATACTCTCAGTGCACAGCAATTATTAACAGTAAAGTACAGAGAAAAGCTAAGCCACACAACAATGAAAAATTAGTGCCTAGCTTGATTTCAGAAGGATTAGCTGGACAGGAGAGCAACCCAACTGACCATCTAATGTATAACGAAAGCATCCTCTGGAAACTACAACACTTTTTTTTATCTAAGTCATAAGACAAAACAATTTTTTTTTCAAAGGTTTTTGAGCTACATCAATTTGGGGACTCACATAAAGAACTGTAGAATACATGTCCATCCCTTCTAAACTGTAAGGTGATGCCTGACGGGCAAGACTGAAGGCCCGATCAGCTTCTGAATAGTCTATCAATTCACAATAAGCTTTTCCAACCTGCAATTGAAGAATGCCAAAATAGTCAATTATATGCAAGTATTAGAATATGTAAGGGCAAAAATCATTCAAAGGAGCAGCTGCAAGGGATTTGAGTTGGTGTGGTGAACATGAAATTATTGAAAAACATAGGCTTAGGCATAGAAAAATCATGGAAGACTATCTGAAGTGTAACAAAAGAGAGAATGAACTAATTACAAATAAAGCAATGAAAACTATGACAAATCGTACCACTCATCTGATATCAAAAAATCATGGTAGACTATATGAAGTGTGCGAATGAAATAAGTCTAAAGATGAGATACTCGCGTGACAAGACAAATTAATTAAGTTCTGATGACACTGGGAAATCAAACAAATAGCAGAAAATCCCGTGTTTTTCAGATCTGATGAGAAAGATATTATTTTCCTTTTAGTTTTTGAAACTAGCTAACTAACTTATACAGACATCCACCAACAGCAGAAAATCAGTGAATGGAATCGTGTACTAAGAATCCAGTGCTGTGTACAAGGTCATCACAGCAGGAGACTATAGAAATACAGCCAAGTTTTCTATAAAAAAAAATCTACCTGGGAAAGCACCCATCCTGTATTGTAATGCTTGTATGGAAGTTTGAGATAGACATCGAGTGCATCCTGCGCAACATAGTCAATATTAGATAACAAAATACAACCTCAACCTAGGAAAAATATTAATTCATTTTATTCCACAGTAACCAAGTAGTACCTGACATCTGTACATGCAGGAAAGTCTATAGCCTTCCCCGAGGGTTCTCAAAAGACTCAATATTTCTGAAGCACCAGTGGCAACTCTTGAAACATTGATAATACCACCAGTACTTGACAAGGTTGCTCCTTCTTGTTCAAGATATCTAGTATCACTAGGAGTAAAACCAGAAGCTACTGTCGCAGTTGTTGAACGGGAATCATCATATGTCTCATTGCGCATTCCTAAATAGGACCCAAGTTTGGAATTCACAACTATTAGCAAAAAAATCCATTGGACGTAACAAGCGTAGAAAAATCAAGAGTATCCTTGAGCGGAAAGTTTGTACTTATATTATCCAGGAAACGCTATTAAACTTATATGAACAAAGGAAGTGAAAAGACTTGAATCACTATAACGCAATTTGTTGTTTCTCTATTAATAGAAGAGAAGAAATTAAGTATATTGGTGATAAAATGGCTTCTTTGCCTGCTAATCTCTATATGGTAGTCTAGTTCACCAAATGACTGAGAAATGAGAAGATGCATCACCTTCATCAACATTTTCATTGGGCCATGGCTGCCCCTTACGATTTGCCAAGGAACGTGCAACAGAGCTCAGCTTGGAACTTCCAAGATACTTAGATGAATTGGTAGTTCCATTTCCGGCTGTCACTGAGGCACTGACATTAGTGTTGGCCCCTGCTTCAGCAGCAAGTCTATTGCTCCGCCGGTTGCCAGAATCAAAAGACAACCTGCTTGAAATCTGCAAAGGGAAGACAAATAGTCTTGAGAAGTCATTGACCTCAACATTCCAGAAACAACATGAAAGTGTCACCAGGTAATATACAGAGACAAGAAAACCCATTATAACTAATTACTCAAATAAGGTGCCAAAGGCAACATCACCACCAAATAAATAATCTCATTGTAAGCCTACATTAAACCACAAAAACAAGAAAGCATAGACTCACATGATGACGCACATGAAATTCAAACAATACCGAACTACATTACATGTGCTCAAATAGTTAAGGTATAGCAAGGAAAAGTACAAAATCAGTGACATTAAGAATTGTACCAATGGAAAAAAATATTATTTGAATTATGAATAAGTGGAGCGTGTACCTTGCGGAGTTTTCCTTCATCAACAAACTTTCTTCTAGGGGCTTGAATTGTAGAGTTCACATTTGACTTCAGAGAGCTATCAGTACCTGTGCTCAGGTTTGGGCCATTTGGCTGGCCAATTCTACAGAGAGCTGGTGGAGCAACACCTGACAACTGCAAACAGGGACAGATCAGTGATGATACAAGAATTTCATATTTTTATTTTGACAAATATAAGTTTCAATGTTTTATTTCAGGTACCAACAAGCAACATGAAATGACAACTAAATCGTATATATTGAGTGATTATGTCCTAAAGACTCTAGCATTGAATTTGTTTTAGATTTGGTCCTTAATTTTAGAGACGTGGGTGCTTATACATAACAGTAGTCTGCAGGACCAGATTCCCATAAGTTTATATTCTTCAAGTTATCTTTGCTTTAAGGTTTTCAGAGATTTTTAAGGAGTAAAATGAATTTTTTATGAATCTTGGTTAGCAATGTGCTTATTGGGTAGTTGTCTTGATTGGGAACCTTAGCTGCCTGCTGTGCGAAATTTCAGCAACCAGGTTTCCTCAAATCAGCCCCTCCTTTCCTCCTTTTGACCCATATTCAAACCATACTTTGATTAACAAATCATAAACCTCTTCTCCGACAGCCTTATGTCTTTCGACCACAACTTTCCAAATCCTAAAGCCTGGCATATCCAATTGCAGGCAATATTTGCACTTATCCTACATTAATTGGTCTAATTACAAAGAGACCAAACATATCAGTAAAGAAACCAAATACTTCCTTCAAGACAAAACCTAACTGAAGTGGTCCAGACACATAGTTACAAAGCCATAACAGACCTAATATCATTTGATACCAATAGTAAGATAAGAGTAAGCAGTGGTAGAAAGGACAGATATACAGCAATAAATGCAGGACTGCTAGAGAAAAATTGGAGGGGACAACTTATATATACCTGCATGGGCATTGGGGAAGGAGTGTTAAAGAAAGATGAACCAGAAGTGCCATTTACAGGATGACCAGACACTCCGCCCAAACTAACATGAGAATTTCCAGACAAATCTCTTATATTATTTCCTTGAACATGTTTCAATTGTCTCTGGCCAACATCTTCAGAGCTAAAATTCCTGCCAGAAACTAAACTGCAGTCCTCATTCAGGGTAAGTAAACTTTGAGAAGCTAATCCATGATGTAGATACTGTTTTTGCATGGAAAGAACGGCAGCTTCACCAAAAACTACAGCTGCTTCTTCAGCAGCGCCTGAAACAACGGAAAATACAAAGCCTCAACTTAAATATGCATCCGAAGGCAACAAATTGCCATACATAATCAACACAAAATTTTTTATTTAGTAAAACCATTAATTAACCAGTTGCAAAAAAACAGTATTATTTTCACAAGATGCCAAAATTATATCAATAAAAAACATGGGGGCCACTCTTAAGAGTACATTCATATAGAACAAAAGGCTCTAATCTGTCTACACTATTATTTTCATGTGTGTAACACTGTACAGACCTAATACGCACAGCTCTTCGTAAGCAGTCCACATACAAGGATCAATAGTCAAAGCCTGCTTAAAGTGATGGATGGCACTTTTCCTTCTGTCAGTATACCTAGAACAATACCAATTATAAACAATAAAATCATGAGAGGTACAATAAAATCATACAATCTAGCATACAATTACTGTAAAGCACGGAAAGAGATACTTAAGTAGATGCAAGATGCTACAAATTCAACTAAAAGGTAGCATACCTAACTTATTATAACACAACAAAGTCCTCTATCCCAAGAAACATGCAAGCGGAGAGACAGAGGGATCAGTTTAGAAGAGGATACTTTGCCAATCAGAAGAATTTCAGAAGCACCATCAATAGTTCACCTAACACTACTAGAAGGAAGAAGATTCAAACCTAAAGACCCAAAAGATATTTCTTGGAGGAACAACAACATTGCTACTAGAATTCACATCTTACATGTGCGCACGTTTTTTGGTTCAGCCTCATAAAATAGATTGATTACATCAATTTAACCATCATCACAAACAAATCCTTTTCAAGAAACTTATAAAGTATCCCTGTAACAAAGGTAATGCATACACAGAAGCTCCAGAAGACAGGAGACAAACCTGTATATAAGCCCTAAAAGGTAATGACCAGCTGCGCCATTTGGAACCTGCCAAAGGAATAATGAGCAAGTCATCTGCTGTTAGAAACCACATGAACAGGCTGAAAACTGAATACCAATATCAACATTTGGAACACTAAGCAGAAATTACATAATGTCTAAAGGGTTAATGCCATTCATTTCAACCCCTGTTATGTAGAAAACAATGAAAAATGTTTTAGGAAGCAAGACTTGAAAAAGTAACCATGTAAGTATTACTTTAGAATCATGCTCCAAATAAAATAGAGTTCAATACCTCTGCACCAGGCTCATTAGCAGGACATAACGCTGCTTCTGCTTCACTTAGAAGATCCATCTGAAAGCATGATAGTGCAAACAAGTAGCGGGATTGAGCCACTTGTGTTCCTTCATAAATCATCAGAAAAAAGAAAAGAGGTCCATGTGGATGAGAAATACTATGATGGATATAATAAATTAGCAACGAAAACCCACAATGAAAAAAAGGGGAGTACTTAATATGACTTGCTTACCCTTTAATATATGATATGCAGCATAAGCTTGGTTGCTTTGCAAGTAACAGCCAGCTAACAACTGTAAATTCGTCTGCCATATAACAAATTTCATGTCAACTTCTGAAAATCCCATGACCGATCCAATTAATGCTAACAAAAATAGCACCAATGTAGTAAATAAACCCCATTTAGAAATCCCATTATCTAAAAGGCCACACCTTTATGCTTCATTCCAAAAGAGCTACCATAAACAATTTGCAGTCCAGAGCTCCAATAATTCAAAGCTCATAAAAAAAATGAAAGTAACTAATTAACCTTAAAAGAAAGCATTTTATTCCAGAAAAGAAAAATGTGAACTTTGGGTAAATACAAATACCCTTAAAGATTCTAAAGCAACAAAACCCTAGTTCTCAAATTTCAGAACACTAAGACTACTCAGGCATAAGTAAAATTTTCACAAATTACTGGTAAATTAAACACGAAGAGTCGATCAAGATAATAGAAGCGGTAATGTTCCCCCAAACACTAGAAAAAGAAGAAATTTCATTCCGAATACGTCATATCCCTCGTTTTGTCTTTCTTTCCTGGGATTTTCTCGGCAACCAAACAAGCAGGTGATGAACGAAAAAGAGAGTGAGAGAGTAGGTGGATAAGAGGTACCTCGGAAGGGAACTCGGCGCAGAGGCGTTCGCATACGAAAATGGCGTTCCGGTGCATGAAATCACGGAGACTGTGCTGGACACAGTCTCGAAGTATCGCTTCCATGGCTGCTTGCTCTGATTAGGAGGAGAGAGAGAGAGGGGGGTTTTGGTTTTGGGTTCAAATCAAGGCGGCACGTGTGATCTCCTCATTTCAAATCACGCGTCAGGCGACATTTTTCCTTTTTATTTTATTTTTCCTTCTCTTTTTTCTTGATTTCGAAATACGTCCCAAAAAATAAATAATGAAAAAGGGGATAATCTTTTAACGGTCAAGAATAAGTAATTTTCTAGTTCTTTTTAGGAAAATGATCATCTCCGAATCCCTTCTATCCATATCCATCAAGATTGCATGCATGCCTTTTCCTGGAATAAGGTCGCGAAGTGATCACATCTTCTTCTCATTCCTCGAACAAGGTGCCATCAATCTCATCTACAATCCCGACGATGCCGTCGTTTTCTGACGTATGCGCCCATCTCAACCCTCCCACCGTTAATACCATTGTTGCGGATCTCGAGGCAAAGGATCCTAAAGCTTCTGCTGTCATCTTAGCTTCTTCTCATTATGATGCTGTTAAGGTCGTCTGAACGTTTTCCTGATCGTTTGATTGTAGATTGAACTGACAGAACGAAGGATTCGAAAAATCCAGATAAAAGCGATCCATAGTGAATCATATTCCTTTTTTTGTTATAGCATAAACGATTTTCTATACTAAAACGAGGAGATAGTTTAGACCTCAATCAATAAGTTAAAAAATAAGATCTCAACCACCAAGTCAATTCACCACTTATTTTGTACATGTTAGTAAAGATAAAAGAAGTTTAAAATTAATACAGTTTCATGAGCTAGCAAACACAAGATAATACCATAATTAGAATAATTCTAATAATTATACCATTAAATTTCAAGAAGATAAATTCTAAAGTCATCACGGAATCAAGTGATGGATTTATTAGTTAAACATGACTCAACAATTTACGATTGGGCCGGCCCATAAGTAGAAACGACAAAAATAAAATAAAATAAAAATATCTGGGAAATAAAAACCAACCAAAAAAAAACGCAACACGCATGCTAGCGTATACCGTTCACTTCAATGGCCGACCAGACCGAAGCGCCACCGCCGGGTCAGAATCCCGTAGATCACGATGATCAGAAGGCGGACGACGATCCGTCCTCGACGGTCCTCGATCTCACCAGCTTTCAGCTCCACGACCTCGACTCGGTCGAGTTACCGCCGAGTCTAACAGAGTTAGACCTGACGGCGAACCGCCTCACCATTTTGGACCCTCGGATTGCGACCCTCTCCAACCTCAAAAAGCTCTCTCTCCGCCAGAACCTTATCGAAGACGCCGCCGTCGAACCGATCTCCTGCTGGGACGCCCTCTCCGGTCTCGAGGTAAATAAAAAAAATTAAGTGTTTTTCTCGGCGGTTTGTCTGGTTCCCGGGCAAATAAATTAAATGTGATTTTCTCGGTGATTTGATTGGTTCCCGGGAAAATAAGATTGAATGTGATTTTCTTGGCTGTCTGTTTGGTTCCCGGGAAAATTAACAGTTTTGAGGGATGCAGGAGTTGGTGCTGAGGGATAATAAGCTCGGAAAAATACCTGATGTCAGCATATTCACGAAGCTTCTGGTTTTCGACGTTTCGTTCAACGAGATTACGTCGTTACATGGATTGTCCAAGGTCACCAGTACCCTCAAGGAGCTTTACGTGTCGAAAAATGAAGTCACCAAGATTGAAGAAATTGAGCACCTCCACGAGCTTCTGATTCTCGAGCTCGGTTCGAATCGATTGCGGGTTAGTTCTATTGAGCGTATGAGATTATGTACATGGAAAATTATTGATAGTGTAGCAAAACTAGCATCCAGCTTGTTATGATTGTGTGACGAAATGCAAATCAGGTGATGGAGAATTTGCAGAACTTGACAAAGTTGCAGGAGCTGTGGCTGGGGCGGAATCGGATTAAGGTGGTGAATTTGTGCGGGTTGAAATGCATCAAGAAGCTGAGCTTGCAAAGCAATCGGTTAACTTCGATGGCGGGATTTGAGGTAAGTGATTTGCCACCACGATTTGTGTGAGATGGAAATCTCAAATGCATTTGTTGTATAAATATTGAAAATTTATATCGCTCCACCTTTTGCAGGAGTGCGTTGCTCTAGAGGAGTTGTACTTGAGCCATAATGGCATTTCGAAAATGGAAGGCCTCTCAACGTTAGTCAACCTACGTGTCCTGGATGTATCGAATAATAAGCTAACATCGGTGGAGGGTATAGAAAGCCTAACAATGTATGTATTAGACCTCTTTGTCGCTATTGGGTTTGATGTTGGTCTTGTCGGTTCTACCTTCTTATGGGAATCTTGTGTTATAGGTTAGAAGATCTATGGCTTAATGACAACAGCATAGAGTCACTTGAAGGCTTTGCCGAGGTTCTTGCTGGTTCAAGAGAGAAGCTCACTACCATCTATCTTGAAAAAAACCCATGTGTATGTTTATCTGTAACCTGCAAACGTACTATATTTTAAGTTTTACTGTTGTATTCATTTAACATGCTTAGATTCCGTTTAAGGAAGTTTAAAATTATGTGTTCATAAATGCCAAGTGGTGCGAGAGTTCATGCAAGTCTAATGCTTTGGTCAAATAAGTATAGTGGTGAAACGTACTACCAGCTGCAGCAATATTCTGATATACATACATGTCTGTTGAAAGTGCAGAGTCCGTTAGATAAAAAGGAAGAATAGTGGTTGTGAGATTTCGTAGGTGTGGATCAGCTGATATATATATATATATATAAATGTTTACATCCTTTAGGGTTAGCATGAAGGCAAACCATACTTTGTGTCTATGAACTGGCGTATGGTAAATGATTGAGAAGAATTATTAATTTTAAGTAACGAAGAAGAGTAGAAGACTGTTAAACAGATAACGACAACGTGCATAAATATATGATTGGTTCTGTATTCCTTTCTGTGTTGATATGCTTTGTTTGGTTTGTTGATAAATGTGTTTCATATGCTTAAAATTATTTATATTTGGTCATGCATCTCGTATTGCAGGCAAAGTCTCCAAACTATGCTACTACCCTGAGACAAATCTTCCCAAATATCGAGCAAATTGATTCTCATATGTTTGCATAAAAGTTTTCATGGCTTCAGCTCTCTCAACATAATTTTCATGGAGCACCACCAGAATACAAAATTACAATGTAGGTATTCTTTCTCGACTATGTCCCAGTGGTTATGGCATTGCCTCCTCAAAATGAACTTATTTGTAATGTTCGAGTTTTCATGGATGTTGTTTGCAGGTAAACTGTTGCTTGGGAGGCTGCTTCCGGAGTGCCAGAGTGCCGAATTTGAAAAGAGACTCCGCAAAATAGTGATAGATTTCGATATCATGGATGGCTCAAGAAATCACTCGAAAATTGATTAAAACGAATTTTCCGTGTTGTTTTCTGAAGTTATTTAAACCACCCTCCTCTTACTTCTTTTCCTTTCAATCCTTCTAATTTATGTGTGTAATGTTGAATCTATCAGTTATCAGTCCTTAGTGCATGACTTTTTGATTGCATCATTTCTGGATGCCGAGAAGGTGCTTTAAACTTACAGATGTAATACAAGATTTACTTCTCCCTCAACCTCCACATCGCCGAGAAATTTTTTAGTGTATCGACGACACGATCCTATTCAAGTGTCGCCGGTGTGTCGTTGGCACACCGAAAATCTCTTCGCAATGCCATTTCATTGTTGATCTGTCATCCGTGCACACTCGTACGTTGCGCGTTGTGTATTCGCAACGTTCTATCACACATTCTTTACCTTATAAAGCAACCCGAGGAGTGCATGATGGCTTTTTCGGAATCAAAACTCCGGGATTTTGCAATACCTATGAAATATTCCAAAGAGATCGAACGAAATTTTGCGTTCAGTCACATAAAGTAGGGATACGCAACCAAAAACTGCATCAAAGAAAATTGTAAAAACATCTTACAAATAGAAGTATGAACGTTTATCTACACAAACTTAGGCAGCCAAATGCTGTCAAGAACTAAAGAGCTACAGTCATAACTGTCCAGGAGACCAAAATAGACACGTAAATTTAAAGAGTTAATACAGATCAACTTTGAAAAAGGCAGTTCCGAACAGCTTAGCGACCCCTTTCAAAGCCAATACGAGTTCTGCTGGAGCCTCCTTCATAGTCATCTCGCATGGAAGAGCCGCCACTTGCTCTCATTGTTCCTCCTGTTCCAACCTTATCAAGCGCTTTCTTGCCGCCCTTCTTCACCTCTGTCAAGAACTGGTCAAGACCAAATGGATCAGCTTCTTCCACAGCATCCTTCTCAAACTCGACTGGTCTATCCCTTGGCCCTGCCCTCTCAGCAGCTCCTCCAAATCCTCTGTCGGGTTTGAAGCGATCAGTCTTCATAATCTTATCCAACTGCTCATCAGCGCCGCCATACATTTCACCTATCAACATCCTTTTTAGGCCTGTATAGAGTTGAGAGTGTCGGCTGAGCAGTAAACAAGCCTTTGTCGTAAACATTGTACTGGTCATCAGTGGCAAACCCGGAGTCCATTCCTTTCTCCTGGTTGAATAGCCTCTGATCATACATAACTTCTCCCCCTTTGCCTGCTCCCGCTGAAGCCATGCCAAGAGCAACTTTCTCGCTAATATCACGATCTCTATCTCTCGTAATTTTACTTTTCTTCCCCACTGCTACATCTTTGGCCTCCAACCTTCTCTCCCTTTCTCTCTCTTTGCGCCGCTCTTCGCGGATCTTGTCCCGCCCGATCCTCTCTTCTTTTTCTCTCGTCTCCTTTGGATAATCCATTTCCTTTTCCCTTGTTGGACGCTCATAATCCCCTCTCATATCAGTATCCATGGCTGTTCTGTCAGAAACCATTGGAACAGCCGCAGGGGGCGCAGCACCTGTTCTCTCAGAACGAGCTTTCTGAGCTAATGCCCTCAACTCCTGCTCTTTCTTTTCCTTCTCCTTCATCAACATTTCCTTCTGAACTTTAGATCTCATAGCAACTGCCTCTCTAGCCTTCTGCTCCGCAACATACAAAGACTCAGAGAGCTTTGCAAAATTATCATTAATCTGAACATCTTGAAGGCCTCTCCCATCAGCTGCAAGACGTTTGTCCAATGGAATTGTATACCCTTTCGGGTTCTTCCAGTTTGAAATACAAGGTGGAATCTTCCAATCCTGCTGGTCTTTCACAGTCACCGGCCGAGGAGGGGAATGCATGACCGGGACAGGTGGGGATCCAGAAGCCCTTGGAACACGCTTATGCTTGAACTTTGGAGGCTCAAGTGGGTCCACAGGCATCTCGTTCATCATGATAATCCTCTCCTTGGCACCAGAATTAAATGCCTCCGATTTCTGTGACGGTTTATACTTGATATATTGCGATTCTGACGACTGCTTGGCCACATTTTTCGGCTGTGCAGCGCTCAATCTCACATTCACAATCTTCTCAAGCGCAGCTTTTGTTTCTGCCGTCGTTTCTTCAATCGCCTTCTGCTCCTCCTCATCCTCTTCCATCTCCTCTTCCGCATCCTTCAAAATTTTTGGCACAATATCCTTATGCTGAGAATACACAATCTTTCTCGAGTTCTCATTCTGCTTAACAATAGCATCATACGCAATCTCCCCATTCGCATCAACCGAAACTGGAAGAATCTTCGTCCCAGGTTTCGACAACTTGTCCCTGCCCATGCCAAGAGGGTACTGAGCAATGTGAATCTCTGGGAAAGCCCCGCCTTCCCCGAAATCCTCCACCTTCCTAGGAACAAAGCCTTGACGCTTCAAGTACTGAGGCACAGGATTAGGTTTAACGACAGCTGCAGATCTTTCTGCCTCGGCAGAACTGAACCGCTGCTTGAACCACGGATCGTTCGAGTGGTCGTAATAAGTCGTTGTGGTTGCCGCCGGGGGCGGAATCAGCTCCTTCAGAGACGTCATGGTCGATAATCTCCTCCTCCTCCAACCCCAAACTGTTCCAATTTTACAAGGTACCAAAATAAATAAATAAAATTCAAAACTTTCGAATAACAAAAATTTTAAACTAAACAAATAAATCGAGTTCATAGATTCGAGTCGATACCCAATCAGATTGAACTCAAAGTATTCAAATTAACAATCAAATATTAATCAAAAAAGCAATAATTTACGATTAATTTACCCTAAGAACGCGATTAGAACACGAATTATGAAAAACCCTAAGCTTCGATCGGGCGAAAAATAAGAACAAATTGAATTGGAAAAATAAAATAGCGGAGGGAAAGAATCGAATGCGAACCTGATTGGCAGCGTTAGGGTTTCTGAGATGAGATTTTTTTTTTTTTTGGTTTTTTGGAAAACGTTTCTGAGATGAGTTTGGGCGGTGGTTTAATGGATGACTGAGTTGATATAAAAGGTCAATTTGCACTAATAGTCCCTGTAAGTATTTGGATTTCATTTTTGTCCCTATAACTTTTTTTATTATTATTTTCCCTTGGAGTTTAGTTTTGTTTGCATTTTAAATGAGTTGATATTTTCATTCTTGTCCACGTCATCATTACTTTGAAAGGAAAAGGAATCCTCAGATTCTTTCTATCAAATTCACCAATCTGAACCCTTGAAATTTGATCTAACGGTTAAAGTTATTATAACTTTTAAATGGCCCATGTTTTTAGCCGGTGAATCAAATTTTAAAGGCCTGTATTGGTAGATTTGGTGGAAGAGATACGGAGATGATCCTTGTCCATTTTGAAAAAACCTAGTTGGATGCAAGGAACTTGTATCTCAATTTAATAAGAGCTTTCATCCTTATTCACAGTTTATTAGTTTTGATTTCATTTTCGATTTCTCCTTCACTCCTATACCCCCTTTGAGATATGAGTCGGAAAAGTTCTAGTTTATGTTAAAGAAAAATGAAATTACATCGATGAACGTGAAAATTGAGATAAACTACAAAGATTATTAGTGTGATATCCTTTTAATTTGGGGACATGGTTCATATATATCTTAGTTCGTTCCGCTTCACCTATGTCAAAAAGTCAAAAAGAAGCATTTGTTTGATTTGATCCAATCCATATTCGATTTGGGGTGGAACCAAGATAATTTTTTCTCTGTTGGACTTGTCAAATCATTTACTTGAAGCTCAAGCTATAAGTTTACTCCTCCAGATAACTTCTTCCATTGCCGAATGTGTTGCTTTAGATATGTAGGAGCTGTAATGGAGCCATATATATCTCAGTTGCGATTTGTTCAAGAGAGAAGCTCGCCCTCTCAGTTGTGATTCGTTCAAGAGAGAAGCTCGCTCTCTCTCAGTTGCGATTTGTTCAAGATTGAAGCTCACTCACTCGGTTGCAGTTCGTTTAAGATTTTCTAAATTGTGTTAATAGTACTTACTGTTGATATTTTCCTTTTTACTTCAGTTTTTATGGGGTAACGTTGTTTAATCCTTGTCCTTGGTATGTTGTATATATCAGTTTTGGATGCTGAGAAGTGGCCTTGGATTAACAAGTTTGATGTTTCAATATATAGCTCCTTGCTATGCATGCCATTGTTGATTTGATGGTATACGTTCCAGTATGGTGCGTTAACGAGAAGGACTTTCATGGCAACGATCCATGTCACGGGTTCTAGCTCGCTTGAACGGCTGTATCTAAAACACCACATGGCCATGACTCCTGCAGTAGACCTGACCAAGTCCTGTCAACAACAATATCAACAAAGTAGTCTTCCAAGCACTTGAAATTACCTATAACTTAGATTTTTCATGAAATATAGGTTAATTTTAGGATTGAATTCCCTCGAATATGACTAAAAATTAAAATAAAAGTTAGGTTCTTAGTGTTTGGAATCAGCTTACACGAAAAGTGGAGATGCACTTTCTGCAATCCTGCACTGATGAAGAGCAAGAAGAATAAGAAATAATAGGATGAAAACATATTTAAAAAAAAAAATCTGTTAAATAAAAACTGAAAACAATTCCAAACAAACAAAAATGCAAAAACAAACATCCTCCAAATAAAAAGTACGAGCAATTAACTTTCACAACCCAATCAGGTGGATCACATTCAGAAAAGCTTGATACGAGTTCTTCTTTTGGAGCCCGTTTGATAACCATCTTGTATCGAAGACCTCCAAGCACTTGCTCTCATTGTCCCTCCTGTTTTAACCTTGTCCGTGGCTTTCTTGCCCTTGTTCTTCATCTTTGTCATTAACCGGTCTAGACCAAATATATCGGCTTCAGACTCGACAGGTCCATCTCTTCTCTCTGACGCCCTCTCAGCAGTTCCTTCAAAACCTTTGTCCGGTTTGAAGCGATCAGTCTTCATAATCTTATCCAACTGCTCATCAGCGCCACCATACATTTCGCTATCAACATCTTTTTTCGGCCTGTACAAAGTTGAGAGCATCAGCTGAGCAGCAAACAAGCCCTTGTCATATATATTGTACTGGTCATCTGTGGCAAAACCGGAGTCCATTCCTTTCTCCTGGTTGAACAGCCTCTGATCATACATAACTTCTCCCCCTCCGCTGCCTGCACCTCCAACATTAGCCATGCCTAGGGCAACTTTCTCGCTAACATCCCGATCTCTATCTCTTGTAACCCTACTCTTCTTCCCCGTTGCGCCATTTTTTGCCTCCAACCTTCTCTTCCTTTCCCTCTCTACATGCATCTCCTTGCGAATCTTGTTCCGCTCCAACCTCCCTTCTCTTTCCTCCCTTGTCTCCTTTGGCATATCGATCTCCATTCCTGCTTTGCCAGATGGATCAATGGATAACGATACGCCGCCAACTCTTTCAAAACGAGCCTTCCGAGCTAATTCCCTAAACTCCTGCTCCTTCCTTTCCTTCTCCTTGATAATAATTTCTTCGAGAACTTTAGATCTCATAGTCACTGCCTCTGTAGCCTTCTTCTCCGCTACATACAAAGCCTCTGAAAACTTGTCAAACTTATCGTAATTCACCTGAACATCTTCAAGCCCTCTCCCATCAGCCGCAAGACGTTTGTCCAACGGAATTGTATACCCTTTTGGGTTCTTCCAGTTCGAAATACACGGAGGAATCTTCCAGCCCTTCTTGTCCTTCTCACTCACCGGTCGAGGAGGTGAATGCATGACCGACACGGGTGGGGAACCGGAAGGCCTAGGAACACGCTTGTGCTTAAACTTCGAAGGCTCTAGTGGGTCGACTAGCATCTCTACCATCTTTATCATCCTCTCCTTGGCGCCAGAATTAAATGCCGCTGATTTCTGCGACGACCTGTACTTGATCAGTTTCGAGTCTGTCGACTGCTTTGCCACGTTGTTCGGTTGTGCAGCGCCCAATTTCACATTCACAATCTTCTCCAGGGCCGCTCTCGTTTCCGCTGTAGTTTCTTCAACCTCCTTCTGAAACTCCTCGTCCTCATCTTTCTCGATCATCTCCTCATCCTCATTCTTCAAAATTTTCGGCACGAGATCCTTGTATTGGGAGTAGACAATTTTTTTCGAGTTCTCGTTCTGCTTAACAATGGCATCATCCGCAATTTTCCCGTCGTCATGAACTAAAACTGGAAGAATACTCGTTCCAGATTTCGACATGTCCCTGCCCATGCCGAGAGGGTACTGAGCTATGTGAACCTCCGGGAACGCACCGCCGTCGCCAAAGTCCTCTATCTTCCTAGGAACAGACCCTTTACGCTTCAGGTATTGAGGTATAGGGTTATGTTTGACGACAGCAGCAGCAGGTCTTTCTGCCGCCGCGGCAGAACCGCTATAGCGCTGCTTGACCCACGGATCATTCGGGTGATCGTAGAAAGTCGCTGCGATCGCCGCCGGACGCGGAAGAAGCTGTTTCAGAGCCATCACGTGTTGAGAATCAATGTCATTTGTAGGTGAAGTAAGTGTGTGAGGTAGGTGAAGTAAGTGTGTGAGGTTGGTGAAGTAAGTGAAGGTTGTAGGTGAAGTAGGTGGATGTTGTAGGTGAAGTAAGTGTGTGAGGTTGGTGAAGTAAGTGGAGGTTGTAGGTGAAGTAGGTGGATGTTGTAGGTGAAGTAAGTGTGTGGTGTAGCTTTCATTTGGTTTGCTATAAATACCCAAGTCCCCAAGCATTGTATATCATCCAAGGAAAAACAAAGGCTAGAGCTAAATAAGAAAAGCTTTGCTAATTAGTTTGTTTTGTGAGTTTTCTTTAAGAGTGTGCTCTATTTTCTTCTTCTTGGGATCATTAGAGTTATCTTGGATACTATTTTTATTCAACAATTGGTATCAGAGCCAAGTCGGTCAGGGATCGTTCTTGGTAGAGCATTGGTTGTAAAGTCTCTTGAAATTCCGAGTATGCTCTGTGGTTGCAGTTTTGACTGATCTTCCACATCAGAAAAAATTTCTTGAGATTATTGATGGGGTCATCACAAACCTTGAGAGGGAGCTTCTTTGTGTCGAGAGTAGTGTATTACTCTGCACGGTAGTCACTCAAGCTTGTTCGGTGTAGTCAAAGTCTTGCCGATACGATGGGTGATCTTCAAGTTGTTGGAGGAACCAAGAAGCTCAACAATCAAAACTATAACACGTGGGCAACGTGTATAGAGTCTTACCTTCAAGGTCAAGACTTGTGGGAGGTTGTCGGTGGTAGTGAAGCTACACAACCGGCAGCGGAAGATGCTAACGGCGTCTTGCGGAAGTGGAAAATTAAAGCAGGCAAATCAATGTTTGCCTTAAAGACCACAATAGAAGAAGAAATGTTGGAGCACATTCGGGATGCTAAAACGCCAAAGGAAGCATGGGACACTTTTGTTACACTCTTTTCGAAGAGGAACGATACAAAATTGCAACTTCTCGAGAATGAGCTGCTATCGATGGTACAACGCGACATGACGATTGCCCAGTACTTTCACAAGGTGAAGTCGATATGCCGCGAAATTTCAGAATTAGATCCAACAGCTCCTATTGGGGAAACCAGGATGAAGAGAATAATTATCCATGGTTTGAGACCCGAATATCGAGGGTTCATTGCCGCTATACAAGGATGGCCGACACAACCATCGCTTGTTGAGATTGAAAATTTGCTTGCAAGTCAAGAAGCTATGGCCAAGCAAATGGGAGGAGTCTCACTGAAAAGTGAAGATGAAGCGCTCTACACCAAAAGTAAAGGCAACTTTAAGCAGCGTGCTGGTGGTGGATCTAAAAGAAATGGTGACAAGGAAAAAGGTCATCAAGGAGGAGGGAGTTCTCGGCCAGGGGGAGCTCAGAAGTATCACGGCAACCGTGGTCAGTCCCAGAATAATTAAAGATTTGAGGGCAAGTGTTACAATTGTGGAAAGAATGGCCACATGGTGAAGGATTGCTGGTTCAAAAGGCCTGCAGAAAGTAACGTCGCCAACTCAGAGAAGAAAATTGAAGATGATTGGGATGTCGTTGCGTCTCTAGCTGTGGAGGAAGAATGGGACGCAGAAGCATCATCTTGTTGGTGCTCAGAAAATGAGGCGTCACCTGACCCAAAAGAGTTTGAAGATACGTTGCAAGGGAAACCGGGAGACCAAGCTGCCCAAATCCAATCAAGTCCAGATGAGCCTGAAGATTTGCTTACTAGAGACGATGTCGACCAAGAAGTACCTAAGAGTCCTTGGCAAACAGGTGTGTACCAACAACCACAAGAAGTTAGACCTAGTAGAGTAGAAGTATCAACTCCACAATCACAACTAAGAAGGTCAACAAGAGTACGAAAGCTAAATCCTAAATATGATAATGCTGCCATAACTGATGGAGCACCAAAAGAACCTGAGGTGTTTAAAGAAGCATCACAGAGTTCTGAATAGATAAGAGCTATGGAAGAAGAAATCACTGCGCTTAAGCAGAATCAGACTTGGGATTTGGTGCCAAAGCCAAGGGATGTGAAACCCATATCCTGCAAATGGGTGTACAAGATAAAGCGTTATCCTGATGGTTCAGTTGAAAGGTACAAGGCTCGGTTGATGGCTCGAGGCTTCTCAAGGTATGTGTGGGTCTTCTTTATGAAAGAAAAATCTGACACATTCTCAAAGTTTAAAGAGTTCAGAGAGTCAGCCGAAGGAGAAGTGGGAAAGAAGATCCGTTGCCTGCGCATAGATAACGGGGGAGAATATAGCTCAAAAGTCTGTCGAAGTATGCTACATGCAAAGAACGTACCGGGAAGGTTTTGGGCTGAAGCAATGAGGACTGCAGCCTTTGTGATCAACAGACTTCCTCAACCAAGGTTAGGATTTGTTTCTCCCTTTGAGAATCTGTGGAACATGAAACCTACAGTTAGCTATTTTCGAGTATGTGGCTGTGTATGCTATGTATTTGTTCCTGATCATTTACGGAGCAAATTTGACAAGAAAACTGTTAGATGTATCTTTGTGGGATACGACAGCCAGAGAAAGGGGTGGAAATGTTGTGATCGAACAAGTGGAAGGTGCTACACTTCACGAAATGTGGTGTTTGATGAAGCGTCTTCTTGGTGGTCATCAGAGAAAGAGGTGCTACCAGACTCTAGAGAATTTGGAGAAAAGCTGCAACAGAAGATGGGGGAGTATACTATCCAACCCCCATTCAAAGATAAATTTCATGCCGTGGGTTCCAATTGAGCCTAAGAAGGCTTCGTCCGGCTGCAAGACGTAAAAGAAAGCGCTACTTGGGAGACAACCAATGCACTGAATAAAACAAAGCTTGTTCATTAATTTTCGAGAAATTACAAATGTATATAACAAAGAAAGAGAAAGGTGGAGCCTTCACAAGGGTTGTGTACGTGAGGCCCCACTACGTGGCAACACTCTCGGAGTAGGAGGCATCGGAGCAGGAGGCATCGGAGCAGAAGGCATCGGAGCAAGAGGCATCGGAGCGGAAGGCATCGGAGCAAGAGGCACCGAAGATAGATCATTCAAGGCCCCAAACCTTGGTGGAACGCTGGATGACCCAGGAAAGAGGTGCCTCTGGAAGAAAGCCGCAAGCCTTTGACGGTCATCAAGCTCATCTAGCTTCCTCTTCATGCCTGTCGAATAATTGTTGGCAAGCACGTGCAAACTTCGATTCTCGTGCTTAAGCTGTTTGATCTCCTGCTTAAGACTCTCCACCTCCGCCATCAATGATTCAACCTGACGGGAGCGAGCTAGTAGGCGTTGGCCTATGTTGGACACAGAGCCAGCGCACTGAACACTGAGAGCCAAGGACTCTTGAACGGCCAACTCATCGGACCGTCCTGAAAGCAGCTGACTATCTTTGGGAGTGAGGAGGTTCCGAGCTACTATCGTAGCCGTTGTTGCATCTGTCATTACAGAGTCCTCATCTGTAAGAGGACCATGAGAAGATAAGAAAGACGGGCACCATACCTTATCCTGACGCGGCGCAACCGGATCATTGCTTAGACTCAAATCTAAGCAAATGTTCGATGGGTTAGATGAGCTAGCCATTTTTCAAGAAGTTAAAAGAGAAGGGTTGGATGGAGTGAAATCTCGACGAGCCGGAGACGATTTCTGGGCAATTTTCAAGTGTGCATGCTAGAGGTGATCGATCACCTCTATTAAAGGAGAGGCGTTCACCGATTCAGAAATGAAGAGACACCACTCTTCAAAGCGTAAAGATCGCCATCTCGTCAGACGCAATCCCGGCTTTTCAGAAAGCGTGTGTAACTTTGTCAAAAGCTCCCAGCTTTTCAGAAGACGCGTGGAAGGCGAGAAATCAGCTGCACACTTTTGCCGACAAGTGTGGGAGACAAAGCCGAAAGCTCCCGGCTTTCCAGAAAGCGAGTGCAACTTTGTCAAAAGCTCCCGGCTTTTCAGAAGACGCGTGAAGGACATTACCGCATCCGCATTGCCACTTGCCATTACAATTCCTATATACATCAACCAGTAGATTATCGAGTACCATTGTACTGTGATAACCAATCGGCAATTCGCTTGGCGGAAAATCCAGTCTTTCATGCAAGAACTAAGCATGTGGAGGTACATTACCACTTTATCAGAGAAAAGGTTCTGCAAGAAGAGATTGAGATGAGACAGGTCAAGACGAATGATCAAGTTGCGGACTTGTTCACAAAAAGTTTGAGTACAGGCAAGCTCGAAATTTTTCGCTGTTTACTCAGCACAGTGCAAAGAATGAGAGCTGACATTGAGGGGGAGTGTTGAGAATCAATGTCATTTGTAGGTGAAGTAAGTGTGTGAGGTAGGTGAAGTAAGTGTGTGAGGTTGGTGAAGTAAGTGGAGGTTGTAGGTGAAGTAGGTGGATGTTGTAGGTGAAGTAAGTGTGTGAGGTTGGTGAAGTAAGTGGAGGTTGTAGGTGAAGTAGGTGGATGTTGTAGGTGAAGTAAGTGTGTGGTGTAGCTTTCATTTGGTTTGCTATAAATACCCAAGTCCCCAAGCATTGTATATCATCCAAGGAAAAACAAAGGCTAGAGCTAAATAAGAAAAGCTTTGCTAATTAGTTTGTTTTGTGAGTTTTCTTTAAGAGTGTGCTCTATTTTCTTCTTCTTGGGATCATTAGAGTTATCTTGGATACTCTTCTTATTCAACATCACGGTCTTAATTACTCAAGTCACAACCTAAACCAGACTGCAAAAGAAACAAGAAAACCAGAACGAAAATCAGAAGACGACTTCTATGAACGAAATTTATGATTCCACATACAGCATGTATGTACGTTTATATAGATAGATGTACGAGTTTAATTTCCTTATCATTCTGGGATTAGGATTCCGCATACAGCTTGAATCCAACGAAGAAAAAGGATTCCGTATACAACTTGGAAAAATACTCGCATTAACCACCGGAATCTAATTAAACGGACAACTAAACCGCCTTTTGCATTTTAATATGCGTAGATGTAGTTGTAAATCACCAAACTGCTGTGCAGAAGCTTCAGATATGAGGCCACTAATTTAACAAGGCAAAATATAATAAAAACGTCCAGATCGAAAGCCGCGAGAAAATTCCACTAATATCACATGGAGATTACAAAAGCTTATCACTCACAAACCCAAACCCCAAATACTGGTACAAAAAAACTGTTAAACTAGAGCTAATTTGCCAACAAATCCACATAAATATTGAGATAAACTAAAAGCCATATACGAATCCACCATCTGAAATAGACAAAATATGTTATAAGAAGGGGTTTTAGTTGATAAACAATCATGGTTGAGATATATAGCAGTTAGATAAGACCTACTGAAAAAAAAAACGCCCACGAAAACAACGACAATTAATAAAGAGATTCGGAACAGCTAATTAGCCACCCCCTTCAAAGCCGATACTTCTTCTGCTGGAGCCCCGTTTGATCAATATTTCGCATCCACAACCCACCAACACTTGTTCTCATTGTCCCTCATGTTTCATCCTAGTCCGTGCCTTTCTTGCCCTTCTTCTTCATCTTTGTTATTAATTGGTCCAGACCAAATAGATCGGCGTCTTCAGCAACATCCCTCTCAAACTCAACCAGTCCATCTCTTCGTCCTGCTGCCCTCTCTTCAGTTCCTCCAAACCCTCTGTCAGGTTTGAAGCGTTCCGTCTTCCTAATCTTGTCCAACTGCTCATCAGCCCCGCCATACATTTTGCTATCAGCATCTTTCATAGGCCTGTATAGGGTTGAAATTGTATGCTGAGACGTAACCAAGCCCTTGTCGTAAACATTGTACTGATCATCTGTGGCAAACCCTGAATCCATTCCTTTTTCCTGGTTGAACAGCCTATGATCATACATAACCTCTCCTCCTCCGCCGCCCGCTCCTCCAACATTAGGCATGCCTAGGGCAACTTTCTCGCTAATATCTCGATCTCTATCTCAAGTAGTTTTACTTTTCTTCCCCATTGCTCCATCTTTTGCCTCCAACCTTCTCTTCGTTTTCCTCTCTCCATCCTTCTCCTCGCTAATCTTATTCCGCTCCAACCTCTCTTTTTGTTCCTCTATCGTCTCCTTTGGCACATCCGCATCCATTCCAGCTCTTTCAGAACGAGCTTTCCGAGCTAATTCCCTCAACTCCCTCTCTTTCTTTTCCTTCTCCTTTTTATTGAGTTCTAGCTTAACTTGATTTATTGCTTCAATTTCCTCCCTAGCCTTCTCCTCCGCTACATACAAAGACTCGGCGAGCTTTGCAAAATTATCATTAATCTGAACATCATGAAGGCCTCTCCCATCAGCCACAAGACGTTTGTCCAACGGAATTGTATACCCTTTTGGCTGCTCAAGTGCATCCACAGGCTTCTCCACCATCTTTATCATCCTCTCCTTGGCGCCGGAATTAAACGTTGCTGACTTCTCCGACGATTGCTTGGGCACATTATTCGGCTGCGCAGCGCTCAATATTACGTTCAGCGTTTTCTCGATTGCCACATTCGTTTCCGCTAGTCACCTCTTGCAACTCCTCCTCCTTCTCATCCTCATCCATCTTCTCATCCTTCAAAAAAAATTTTTGGCACGAGATCCTTGTGTTGGGAGTAGACTATTTCTTTCGAATTCTCAAACTGCTTTACAAGAACGTCATACGCAATGTCCCCATTCGCATCAACCGTAGCCGGAAGAATCTTCGTCCTGGGTTTTGAGATCTTATCCCTCCCCATGCCGAGAGGGTTCTGAGGCATGTGAATCTCCGGAAAAGCACCGCCATTGCCGAAGTCTATGTTCCGACGCAGTGTCAAAGCCGACATGGTGATAAAGCCACTTCAAACCCTAAATCGCAAAAAGCAAACGGACGTGACTTAAAAAATCCTAGGCAGACCAAAAGTATGAAACCCCATTTTTAAAAAGATTTTTCAATCTAATCGGACATTGAGTGGTACACTATTTATATAAAAACACATGATATACCATTGTTCCGATTATAAGCAAAAATTTCTCATAACTTTAAATCGAACAAAAAACAGAGGAAAAAAAATCCAAAATTGAAAAAACCCAACCAAATAGTAATTTAATTTGATTTTCAATTTTAGCTAAAAAATGGAACCAAATAAAACCGAACCACCCGCATGAATCTGGGCCCAAAGCCGTTGTAAGGAATGAATTGCACCGCTACCATCAAAGAGAAACTTATTATGTCAAAAATATGATTCGATACATTAAGTTTTATAATAAAACTAGTTGTAATATTTTTTTTTTTTAAGTTTTCAAACAATTATGTTATAACATTTAGTCCACCAAATTGTATTTTCGCCGCACAAAAAAATCTCTCACTATTACAACCTACTCCACTTATCATATCACGCCACGTGACATATTGCGTAGAGCGAAACCAATCACGAGCTTTTACTCCTTGCAACGACTATAACAAAAAGCCACGTACATGTGCACAAGGACACTTCTGTCAAAATACACCAGGGGCAGTTTAGTCATTTCATCCTCTCCCTTCTCTCCCCTCGCTCTGCATAGTGTTACAAAGTCTTCTCCCCCACTTGTTTTAGTCGCTGCCCGCAAAAACCATTCCTCCTCCTCAGACCTCAGTCTTCTCCTCCATCGCTATTCCAAAAGCTCAGAGCTTGATTTGGCCGTCAATGGCGGCCTCGGAGACCCCCAACGGAACGACCTTGAGGCACGCTTTTGGAAATGTCCTCTCCTTCTTCATCCTCATCCTGATCGGCGTCCTCGCATTTTCGATCCGGCTCTTCTCTGTGAGCTCTTCGATCATTATATTATTATCTGGATCTAATCGTCTACAGATATCAAAATCCAGCGTTGCTCGTTTGACAGCCAAGAAAATGCAGGAAAATGCATCAATGTTGAAATTGTATATCTATTGATGTACATATGTATATGGTTAAATTGTACAAATTATACCACTTTGCACTTGATTATTTACTCTTGTGAATTACCGAACCGAGTGGTGCTTCGAAATTAGTTTGACATGTGTTATCTGTAAATTGTTGAGTTCTAATTGTTGTAGTTTTGAATCTTTTGATTTGTCATTCACATTTACATTTCTCAGTAATCAAAAGGAGTGTAAGTGTGTAACTATGTATTCATATGGTCCTCATGTTCGTGTTTCGGCGTGAATTGATCTACAGGTTATAAAGTACGAGAGTGTAATTCACGAGTTTGATCCGTACTTCAATTACAGAGTCACTCAGGTTTGGTTCTTTATCTGATTTAAGATTGGTTTACCGTCAAGTATACCGATTTTTAATTTTTTTTGCTTAAATACAGTTTAACCTGTCTTGCACTTGGACAGATAATTCTAGCTGAATAAGATGGCATTGCTAGTGGATTATATGTACTTGAAAGTTTTGAAATTTATTATGAGTGCATGCGTCGATTCATCTTATTATAATGTAGTGACGGGAGGCTATATAAAAGATGACAGCTTTCTTTGTTGGTTTCAGTTTCTGACGAAGAATGGTATATACGATTTTTGGAACTGGTTTGATGACCGAACCTGGTAATTTCGAATTTTTCTGGCTTGTCAAACCTCATGGCAGGGTTCTTGTTTTGATTTCTTAGATTACGTAATTCAGCAATATGAATTTAAACTTTCTTAAAATTACATTCTAGGTATCCTCTTGGTCGTGTGATTGGTGGAACTGTGTACCCTGGATTGACCTTGACAGCAGGATCCCTATGGTGGTGAGCATGACTAGAAATGCTAGAAAAAAAAAGTTTATTTTCATTCGGATCTTAACTACTGAGTATGTGTTCCCCACAACCCAAAAGGAGAAGAAGGAGAAGAGAGAAAGGACCTACTTTACAGTGATTCTTGTTTTAGCCAATATTTATGATTCATTGCCCTCTTATTCTCTTATCAGGTTTTTGAATTCATTGAACATTCCTCTTTCCGTGGAAACTATCTGTGTATTTACTGCCCCTATATTCTCTGCTTTCACATCGTGGGCAACATACCTGCTGACTCGGGTTTGTATTCAAGCCTTAGTTATTTTGTAGATTTTGGTTACTGTCCTCCAATATTATGATGATTTCAATTGCCTCTTTCTTCAGGAAGTTAAGGGTGCTGGTGCTGGACTAACAGCTGCTGCTCTTATAGCCATGGTAAATTACATAGCGGGTAATTTTAACTCTACAACATTTGGAACGGGTAAAAGCAAATGCTTAGCTGTGCTTGTTTTATGTTTTTGTATGCAGGTCCCGTCATATATTTCTCGGTCAGTTGCTGGAAGCTATGACAATGAAGCTGTGGCTATTTTTGCTTTGATCTTCACTTTCTATCTTTATATAAAGGTTAGATTTTGAAATGATTACTTAATTCATTCATGTTCTATTAATGTATCAAAGTACGGTGGTGGTTTATGAATAATGATCGGATTTTGTTAACTGTTGAGTTTGTATCATTGGCATATTTTACAGGAATAATATAATGTGCTTCAAAAATAATGCTTGAATATTTTCTTACTACATTATACATCATATGCAGACTCTGAATACAGGATCCCTCTTCTATGCAACTCTTAATGCCATAGCGTACTTTTACATGGTAAGTATATGTACTAGTGTTGTTTTTGGTTTTGTCGTTTTATGAATTCCTCTGATATTTATTTTGATTGCATTTTGTTTCTTTGTTTCAGGTTTGCTCTTGGGGAGGCTACACATTTATTATTAACCTTATTCCAATGCATGTGCTTCTTTGCATTGCAACTGGCCGCTACTCCTCTCGTCTATACATTGCATACGCTCCTCTTGTAAGTATCGCAATACTAATGAAGCTAACTATGATTGAAAACAAGAGGAACATGCATTTGGCACTAAAATTGAAGCGTATGAACATTCTCAACAGTTTTGAGCTAGAAATACTAGATGGAAAAGAAGGGTGAATATTAAATTCATATGGTTAATAGGATAATTATTAAATTCATACTGTCTGATTGTAAAATACTTCGGTCAAGATTCATTTACTATGTTGAATTTTTTTTTTTTTTTTTTGAACTTTTTGAAAAGAATTTGCCATGTTTTTCTCTCCTTTAATATGTCATCATTTACTAGGATGTGAGAAAAGCTTAGTACATAGTTGATTTCCCTTTGAACTTTCTGACACCTGTCTCTGAATTTTGAAACACTGGGATAATGTTAAGGACGTGACATTAGGTCAGTTCTATCTACTTCAAAATGACACTTTTGGTTCCTAATTATAGCTTTCTCAATGCAGGTTGTTTTGGGAACGTTGTTAGCGGCTTTGGTGCCGGTGGTTGGATTCAATGCTGTCATGACATCAGAACATTTTGCTTCCTTCTTGGTGAGCATTTCCCAACTTTCTTTTCTCATTGACTTCTCATTTTTGCTTGCTTGCCTGTTTCTAGATTTGCATTGTAATGACCATTATTCTACTTTTTTTTAATAAACCTTGGAACTCATAAGAGTGTATGTTGTCTTGGACTGATCCACTTATAAAAGTTTGACTTTCATAAAGCAGTTGTAAAATATAGGTTGTGCTTTTATGAACTTTGATATTTGATAATACCAATTGAAGGGTTTCAAGCTTTGAATGAGTAGAAGTTAAAGAAAAGGTTGTATAAATAACGAACTGATTAGAAGTTAAATATAGATAAGAGTTGAGATGAATATGTCAACGATATGGTGTGGTCCACATGTTTTCTTCATTTTGTCCATAAACTAGATTTCTTGTACTTTGTATCACTGCCTTTCATGTTAGTTGTATTTATTGACAATATGTTTTCTTGTTGCAATATTTTCTTCTGCAGGTTTTTATTATTTTACATGTGGTCGCTCTTGTCTACTATATCAAAGGGATTCTCTCTCCGAAAATGTTCAAAGTGGCTGTCACGCTTGTAGTATCCATTGGCCTGTATGCTTCACTTGTTCTGTCCTCAAAATTTGTTAAGGTTCTCAAACATTGAACACAAAATTGATCTCTATGCCTCTCACGTTACTTTTTCCAGGCTAGTATGTTTAGCTGTGGTAGCAGTACTTGTAGCTCTGGTAGCTTCCAGCCCAACAAAGGGATGGAGTGGACGAAGTCTAAGTCTACTTGATCCGTAAGTACATAATTTGCTAGTTATGTGTGTTCTTTGTTTGTTAACCTTTGGTTTAATGGACGAACTGACTTGACTGAAGCAGAAATTTCAATTGGGGGCGTAACTTAATATGGAGTAACTGATTCCGAAATTTTCCAAACATCTGGCTATGGTCTGATATATTATTCAGAGGGCCTGATGCGGCAGCAAGCTAATTCTTTTAGAATGCATAATACGGCAAGCACCAAAATACATCTCAAGTTTGGAATTCCAAAGTAACTTAGTAAATGACTTGGTAATATCGTATTTGCTAACATAATGGGGTTCACAGGAAAAAGTAAGTGGATCACTAGGATAATTTGGATTCTTTTTGGTGTCTATAGTATGACCCTTTTAGAATTCACCCCCCTTCTGGTCCCTCGAGGCCAGCGGCGTCCCAACTTGAGATGTTAGTCACCATTTGACCTGTTTGTATTATATAACTTGTCATGAATACTTGTGCTGCCTAACTGAGAGACAAAGTAACTTTTATATGTTTGTATTTTATTTTTTTCACTTCAGAACTTATGCGAGCAAGTACATACCAATTATTGCTAGTGTTAGCGAGCACCAGCCTCCTACTTGGCCCTCTTACTTTATGGACATTAATGTGTTGGCCTTCTTGGTTCCAGCTGGAATTATTGTAAGAATCGAATCTGAAAACCATACTTTTCTTTTAGTTTCTCAAGTCACTATATTTTGATTTTTATTCATATATTCATGTTCCTTACCACTGTTTTTACGGTTTATATCTGTTGGTAGGCATGCTTTTCACCCTTATCAGATGCCAGCTCTTTTGTGATCCTCTATATTGTAACATCAGTATATTTCTCTGGAGTCATGGTAAGGAATTATTATTGGCATGGTTAAGTTCAATTTTTCTTCCCATTTTCATGATATTTCATATTAATATTGTTGTTCACTAATATTACAGGTGCGACTTATGCTAGTACTTGCTCCAGCAGCGTGCATCATGTCTGGGATTGCTCTGTCTGAAGCTTTTGACGTTTTCACACGATCAATCAAGTTTCAGTTACCTGGTCTTCTAGTGCCTTCCCAAGTTGATGTAAGCTTCTTGCTTTCCACTGCTGGTCTTCCTTCACCAAGCCGTTTTTATAAGTTATTCAAGGATAGCATTGATTTTGTCTTTTTGACTTTCAAGGCAGGGGAAACCAGTTCCGAGAACACTGTATCCCAGAATGAAGTGCCGAAAGCAGATAAAAGTGCAGACACATTAAAGGAGAGACCCTCGAGAAAGAACAGGAAGAAGGAAAAGGAAGCGGTTGAAAAGCCTTCCATTAAATCTCAAATTGAAAAGAGGCTTCTGGTTTTACCATTTGAGGGATCTATTCTTGCTATATTTCTACTTGTGTTGCTTGGAGCCTTCTATGTGGTAAATAAATTTTCTTCGTTCTCCATTTTGTGTGATTTAAATCACGTATCAGTTCTGGTTCCGATGCATATGCATACTGTATGCTGTAGTATGTTATGGCACTCAAAGTTATACATTCTTCAAACCTGAGACAATTTCCGGGGGAAATATATCTTCCTTATCAACTTTAACAGTGAGTTGAAAAAGACATGCGACTCCTCTGAAGTTGAGCCATCATTCATTTTGTAGGTTCATTGTGTCTGGGCAGCAGCAGAAGCTTATTCAGCCCCGTCTATTGTTCTAACTTCTCATTCACATGATGGTCTTCATGTTTTTGATGATTTTAGAGAGGCTTATGCGTGGCTAAGCCACAACACTGAGGTGGATGATAAAGTGAGTTCTTCGCCATATTCTTTTTATCCTCTGTATCAACTCAGTTTAATTTGACAGACAAATTGTGCTGTTTGTCAAATGAAGATATTAACTAATATTCGTTTTTTCTATAAACTTGTTGCAGGTTGCCTCTTGGTGGGATTATGGGTACCAAACTACTGCCATGGCTAATCGCACAGTCATTGTTGACAATAATACATGGAACAACACGCATATTGCAACCGTGGGTACTGCCATGTCTTCACCAGAAAAGGCAGCTTGGGAAATTTTCAACTCGTTGGATGTAAAATATGTCCTCGTTGTTTTTGGAGGTTTGTTCCTTTTGGCATGATGTGATAGTATAAAAAGAAAGTAAAACCTTATTCTGATAGATAAACTTTACCTATCAGGTCTTGTTGGCTACCCCAGTGATGATATTAACAAGTTCTTGTGGATGGTCCGAATTGGAGGGGGCGTATTCCCTCATATCAAGGAACCTGATTACTTAGTGAGTCCCTCATTTCCTTCATCTTCTTTTTTATTTTCCTACCTGGTTATGATTTGAGACGTTGAGATATTAGTGATGTTATTGTTGAGTCATTAACCATGTCGTGTATTGTCTTCGTTTCTAAAGAGGGATGGCCAGTATCGCATTGACAATCAAGCGACCCCCACTATGCTAAATTGTCTCATGTACAAGCTCTCTTATTACAGGTCTGCATTTTCGCAACATCGCTTGCTGATTTGTAGAGTTTTCTTCTTAAATTCTTTGTTTCTTTGTTCCGGCTGTGAGTAATACAGTGCATCTTGTGTTCTTTTACTTTAGGTTTGTGGACACAGACGGTAAGGCTTTGATAGGGTGAGGCAAACAGAAATCGGAAAGAAACATTTCAAACTTACTCATTTTGAAGAGGTCAGACGATCTTTTAGTATGAGATTTTTGTCTGCAACAATATATATTTGAGTAATGTGACCGTCAACTGATTATTCAAAACTTAAAACACGCCGGTTTCTGATTACGCTGTGGATATTAATCAACGTAGGTGTTCACAACTACACCATTGGATGGTTCGGTTATACAAACTAAAACCGCCAAAGAACAGGATCCGAGGAAAGACAAAGAAGTCAAAATCGGTATGTATTAGATCGTTGCTCTTCCTCAGTAGTGTCGATTTGTAATGGCTATCAGTTCTATCGATGTAACAGGAACTGAATCTGTTTCCTTTGCAGAAATCGAGCTCAATGAGTGGCACAAAGAAGAGCGGAATGAAAAGGAATCCTTGGCACTAATCTGTGGTCACGTATCTGTAATCTCATGACATATATACAGAAACGCTGAGAGGGCCTCTGGAGAAAGTGATTGAGATCAGGCATAGTTTTAGTTGATCATTTCTTACAAAACCCAAATCGATCAAAAGATTTTGTAGCCACTTGTGATATGGATCTTGACTTGTATACTCGTTTTACAGCATAATCTTTTTAACAGATTGTTTAGGCGAAAAACCACAGGCAAAATCAAACTACTCACACCGGCGATAACTGGAAGCGAACAGGATTGTTTTACCAGTTCGGTCCGGTGAATCATTTTCCGTATTCTTTTGTATCCAACACGTAAAAACGAACATAAAGATATTCCGTTATTTTCATCACGAAGAATAACAAGCCGGGGACGAAAACAATCGGGAAAATGTAGGTTCACAACTCTGAAATAGAGAACTTCAAGCCAACAAAGGAATAAATGTTACAGACCATGACTTATTTACCCACACATCCAAAGTTACAACTCAAATCTACAGTTTCTTCAAGCCTCTTTGTGTCCAAATTCTCGTAACCGGTTAGATTTCAGATTATCATTCTCCATATCGTGCAGTTTTTCTGTCGTGTGATGCCGGTGGTGTAGTAGGAACAACGCGACGGAGAAAGAAAGCTGAAGCATACACCCCCACTGCATTCGGCAAAGTAATCGACACATTAGAATAACGAATAGTATAAATATTTGCTAAACCCTTGTTAATCCTATGCACTAAGAACAAGTTCACATGCTTGCTTGAAGTTCTGGACCGACGGTGGTGAAAGCTCTAAACAGCAAGAACGTGGACCAATAAATATGCTATGTATCTCTATATTCTGCACCCAAACTGAACAGATCTTCCGACTAAAACGCGAACAGAGTTTTCAGTGGGCGATGCCGTGAATAAGCCAAGCCGAAAATGATCCTTACTCAACCGATGAATTTATCCTTCATCAATCTTTTCAAGTTGTTACAAGCTTCTTAGGCAAGTTATAAGTCTTCTTAAGGAACTTCGCTGCAGTCTCGTCATTCCGATAACACAAGACACGTAGAAGTGTGTTTGGCTCGTTGGAATTCCACTCGCCTGTAGTTGGAGGCATTGGAAGCCGGGATTTCGCTGAAGATCCATAGTTCTCCAGAGTTGCACGTTTGAACTGTTCAACAAGGCTGTCAGTATCAATACCGTACAGAGGGAGGATACTTTTAACAGTGGTCGATAACTTATCAATCAAATCAGCCGGCAGTCCATCCCCGTTTGACCAGAATAAATCAGTCAGAAACTTAAAATCCTCCTCGATTAAGCCAGAATCTTTCTGTGTGAAAGTGCGAGAAGGTCCTCCAGCTAGCAAAACCAACAAGAACCCATCAAAAGAAGCTCTCATTACATCAGTAATGACTCGTGTTCTAACTCTGTCGTGCACAGTTGACGAAATAATCTCCAAGTATTGCTCAAGTTCCTGAAGAAATGGCTCAATCCTAGACGACGAAACTCCCAAAATATACAAGCCGTCCCAGAGGACATGACTTAGGTCATGGAAAACGACCTTGTATGCTGTTGCCTCACAAAGTTGTTGGATTCCTTCAGCACAAGCAGATGCGGAAAGCTGAAACATTTTGCCCACTCCGTTTGCTATATTGTCCCCTTGACGGGTTTCTGAGCTCCCAAGATGGGCAATTATCCTCTTCTCAAAAACTCTCAATTCCATTCGAATAAGCTGCAAAGTATTAATGCGCACACAAAGTTGCGGAATCCCAAATGAGCTGTCCCCATTTGTACTTTCAACCTGAGATTTCCTTCTCTGGCTTATATGCAACCTTTCCTTTTTCTTGAACACAGCATATTTTGATCCTGCTGAGCATCTGGTCAAAGCCGGTAAAGCAGGTACAGAAGTGCTTCGGGTCCCTGCACAAGTAACAGAGGAGAACTGGCAGTCATTATGGAGATCAAAAACTTAAAATTCAATGTACCAGTGCAAGCGAAGAAATATTTATACCACATCCAGCTTTGGCCTTCAAAACATAATGTTGAATACATTTGTCAAGACTGGTCATCAGTTCTGGAACCAAGACAGAATGCATGGGTATCTGCAACGTAAAGAATGCTTCCAACGTTTCATCTATAATGCGTAAAACTTCGACAGCAGAAGGAGCAAGCCGCTCTTTGTTTGCCTTTGGATTCCATACCTGTCCAAAGAAATTTCAGCAAAATATACTTTTATGTTAGGAAGCAAGCACCGAGGCTTGTATCTCTTCTTTGTCAACTATTTTGGTGCGTGGAAACAGAAAATGCATACCTCTTGATGCAGATTTCTGTCAACCCATTCCCTCAGCCTGTCTACTCTTGTCCTTATCCAAGTCTTTGCCAGATTAGGCAATTACAGCTTCAGTCTCGTAAGGAGGCATCTCCCTTATGATCGATTTCCCCCCATCCTCACTATCCACTGAATCTTCGACGGCAATCTGCACAAGATCTTTTTCCAATTTGTCAGCAGCTCTCAGCACTTGTATAGTGTCCTGGTGTCAACTCAGTGAGACCCGCCACAAATTGCTTCAGCTCATTTCCATAGCAAGAATGCAGCGTAGCCATAGCAATGCCTGTTGCAAGAGGGTGCCATCTCTTCAATACTGGACCAAATATCCCCTTCTCACTAAAAGCCAGTTCACTAACTTCTTGTGCGAGGATGGTAAGGGCAGGAAGATTGTTTTGGCTCTTCGAGTAGCGCTTGCGAGAACCTACCTTTTCCAGTTTCTGCCTTAAGACAACATACAAAAACTTGGATCAGTTTATACCCAAAATTTAGATAGTTAAAGTTTATCAACCTGATTTTCCAATTGATCATTGACAAGAAACAGGCATAAAAAGAATATTTCCTATCATAATATACATTGTTTACGGCCTCTTTATTTAATCGAAGCCCAAAAATAATATGGGAACTTGCCTGTGCAAAAGTGGTGCGTATTGATGATCTTATGTAAGCATCAACCCTGTCATAACCCACATTAGTTTCTTTCCTCTTCCGACGGTACTCATGAGAAATATCTTGAACCAGTATTTTTGCTGATAATAACCCCAGAGAGAGAATGTTTTGCATCGCTTCAATATTTCCACTGTGGAAAGTATCTCGGTAAGCAAGGAGCCTTTTCTCAGCCCAACCCAATATCGAACTCAATGTCGAACTTAAGATCTTCGAATAAGATGGATCTTTTGTGCCATAGGCATCTTGTTCAACTTCCGCCAACAGGTTACTGGATGCAAGCAGCAGGTCATTATCCACTTGGCCAGTTGTAACATAACGATGAAATAAAACCCATGAGAAACAAAGATCATGCAGCATTTGATTTATTCCGAGAACTACCCAGGTCTTCTTTATGAGGTCGAAAACCTCATCAAGCTCTTCAATAACAGATGTTTCTTCATTCGGGTCAAAACACGATTCTAGTAGCATTTGGTAGAGCCTCAGGTTCAACGGAAACCCATCTGCCCAGTGGCACGTCTCAGAAACAGAACCGTCAACTGATCTGTTAGCAAGAGACATAACAGCATTGCGAAGAACTTGCATCGACTCAGTGTGCTTTCCAGTTTCTATGGGTTTATCTAAGGCCCCATGAATAATCTTCCGGAGTTGTTGAGAAGCAGTGTCTCTCTTATCTAAAGGCAAATAAGGATACAATAGAAGTCCGGCTTCGAGAACCCTCAAGTTTCTCCTCTGCCAAGCTTCATATTCTTGTTGGTTAGGAAAATCCGAAGACTTGAACTGCTGTAATAGCTCAAGGGGCAATACCATGCATTCTATTCGCCGTCCAAGCTAAAACATATAAACAAATACCAACAATTCACTAAGCTGGACTAGAGATAACACAAACAACCAAAAATTGTATCAAAAATTGCAGACGCTTGCGTCACATTGGCTAGAGCGGATGTGCTCCCATGTGCAACCGAGATCTTAGATTAGTTTAATATAGATTATCGCTTGTCTCAAAACAAAAGTGCCAAAAATTAAAACCAAATTTTGATTCCTTTAGCACTAGACATCAAAAAGGTTGAAGCTTTGATTTCTCCTTCCCCACAATTGTCTATTTTTCTATCATTCATAATTCATCTTCCTATCTTGTCTATCATTTTCGCAGCAACCAAACACAACCTAGAATCTCTTTCAAATCAAAATTCACATACCTGACCAGCAGCAACCCTCAAAAGCGCTCTCCGGACCCTCGAATCAGTCTGCTCCGAAACCTTCATCTGTACTCTCACGAGCTCCCAAACCGTCCCGGTCCGCTTACTCCTCCCCTGGCTCACTGAGTCACCGCCACTGAGTCTCCTGCCAGACGACGACTTCAAACCCAGCGCCTTCTTGACCCGGCTCGCCGCCGACGACGTCGACCTCTGAAGCGACGACGGGAGCGAAGTCAGAGTACTCCGGTCCGTCTTCTCGGACTGTGGGATGTAGGTGAGCGGTTTGGGCCCGGAGCTCCGGCAGGCTCCGACTAAGATCTCGTAGACGGTTTCCCGGAGCTCCGAGTCCGAGAGTGTCGGACCCAGTTCCCCAAAGGGGTTCGGGAGGGCTTCAACTGGGTGAAAGGGCATGGCGGGTTGGATTGGAATTGGAATTGGAATTGGATTGGAGTTTTGCGAGTGTCGTCTGGAGCTTCCGAATACTCTGTCTCTGAGAATCTGAGCCATTTTTGCTTGAAAAAGGAAAAAAAAAGAAAAAAGGAAGAAGCTTTCGGGGTTTCTGTTATTCTTGCTTGACTTTGAAGGAAGCCATGATGGTAAAGTGTGATTTAAAAAAGGTACTGAATTTCAAGGAAAGAGAGAGAGAGAGGCGAGAGAGAGAGGAGAGAGAGAGAGAGAGTGGGAATGTTTTGCAGATAGTGATGTGGGGTTTTTTGCTTTTATGGTGCAGAATGAGGAAATCAGATCAGAAAATTTTGAGAGAGAGAGAGAGTTTTGATGGGATTGGATTTAAGGAAGGGGAAGAAGAAAGGGATTGAGTTTATCTGAAAACAGAAAAAGATTTAGCAGGGGGAGTTTAGATTTGGTGGTTTATTAAGGGAAATTTATATGTATAGGAAGTTTTCAAAGGAAAGAGATTTTTATTTTATTTTTTATTAAAATATAGATTAATTGTGAGGTTTACATTACATCGAATTTAACGATTCGACTCGTTTATTTTTCAAGTTGCATCTCATAGATCAATTTTGTAAAATATTAGTTAAATCGAAAATATTTGAAGCATCTAATTGACTTTAATGATGGAACACTTTGTTCTCTAAAGAACATTAAAATTTTAAAGTGATAATTAAATAGGCAAATGATGTTGGATTGAATTGAATTTTTGTAAAGATGATTTATGAATCGAAACTTATAAAATCAACGTTCGAATCGTTGAAATTCAATGTGCACAACTATTTCCTACTTTTACGAAAAACTAGGATATAAAAGGATCTGAATTATAAGCAAATGGTTTTGAATCGAATTAATTTTTGTAAAGATAATTTATAAATTAAGACTTACAAAATAAATGTTCGAATCATTGAAATACAAAGTTAAATGAACTCCACAACTATTTCCTATTTTTATGAAAAAATAAGGATAAGGATATAAAAGGATCTGAGTTACATACATATATATATATATATAGAGAGAGAGAGAGAGAGAGAGAGAGAGAGAGAGAGAATTGAGTCAGAGTCAAGGCGCGTATAGAAATTGGAATTTTGTAGTTTCGATTTTGTTTTTGTGTGTTTTTATTTGGAGAATCTGAGATGCATGAGAAATGACCTTTTATATCTTAGTATAAAAAAGTAAATTAAAATATGATGATGGGTCTCTTTGTCATCATCCATTTTAAACATTCTTGTCTTTTTGTTTTCATGTAACAAGGTTTATTCCTTTTCTAACCGAACTATAATTATAGTAGTATCTTAAAATAATCATTCTTATTTTGTGAATAAGGCACGCGACGAGAGTGAATGAGACTAACTTATGAAAATATTAGCATTATCGATAAGTAAATTTTTCTCGCCGCACCAAGAGTAAGGTTAAAAATTTTGGTCTTTATCCAAGCCAAAAAAAGGCCAAAACAATAAATAATAGCAATTAGTTGGGAGTTAAGACCACCATTTACATTTTCTAGATTTTTTTATGTACTTGAAATTTGAAGGTGAGCCCACCAATGGAATTCAGGGGGAACATGCCTCTGGGTGGTCATATGTTGTTTCCTGGATTTTGGTCCTAAATCTAACAGCTTCCAAACTTTTAAGGTAGTTCTGCATTAGGCTTTTGTCCTTGCAAAGTCTTACTAGTAGCATTTGACGCATTATCTAAACATTTCAAACCAATAATACATGTTATGTGGTAATGATAAAGCATTTTTGAACGTCACTGTTTTAAATATGTACAAGTCATTTCTTGGTATAACCCGTCATTTTAAGTCTAGCATGATACAAACGCTTCAAAATACTATTTTTCTTGCTCTTGCCAAGAGTTCAGCTTTACCCAAGCCTCGTTAACCCTCGTTCGGCTCTTCTATTTAAGTTTTAGCCAATTCGAGGCAAGATGAAGAGGAAGGTTTGGCGTTGGGTGCATTATCTCCTCTAGCATGGCAAGAGTAAGAGTTTCCGGCGAAGAAGCCGGCAACTCTCATATCTTGTAGGCCAGAATTGTAAAGCAAAAAGGGGAATGTTTGATTGCGTAGTTAGGTTGGTTCAGCCAACAAAGGTGACCGCTTTAATGTCACCTTCCATGTGCATTTACACCAAATTCCAACCCACTTGTATACTAATCCCACTTGTGAATGAAAGCACAGAAAATAAAATATTACCTACCAGACCTTTTTCGATTTACTTCTCCAACCTTTCAACCTTATTGATTTACATCTCTTTATTCTGTTTTCTTTTTAAATTCTTTTGTTAGTTGGGAAGTCACGAGCCAAATGAATTGCTCTGCTACTATGATCACAACCACCGACATAGGTTCTATTCAGATCTTACAGTCCATAGCTCAAAAATTAGACATTTTAAACTATTCAAATTGAATTTCACGGTCTCTATTACCCTATTTTTCTAACTCATCTCACACAAATCAAGAGCTTAAATCTCTTTTTCAAAGAAACCAAGGACCTGAATTTCATGGTTCTTAAAGTTTTTTTATTTATTTATTTTATTATATTATATTTTATTAACATGGAATAGTTATATATATGTTAAAACTATTGCAATTCTTAACTTTTTATGTGTTTTCATAAAATAAAATAAACTTTAGATAATGCTAAGGAGATCAAATTTGTAATCAAATGATGTGTCACAAATAAGAAAAAAACACGTTAATCGACACTTAGTTAATAACCCAATCATCTATAACCACATCATTTGGTTTAAAAAATTTGGTCACCCTAACATTACCCAAAAACTTTTCATGCGTTACTAATATATACCTGCATAATCAAACAAGGATAATGCGAAAAACCAAAATTTTAAACCAAATGATGTATCACTAATAGTAAATAAGCATATTAATCAATACTTAAGTAATAATTCAATCATCAACCATCACATCATTTGGTGTACAAATTTTAGTTTAAAAATTTGGTCTCCATAGTATTACCCAACAAACAAATCACAATCCGTAACTCAAAACCTAAAACCATAAATTAGATTAAATAAAGAGATGAATAGTTGATCCATATCCACTCAGTCTTTTTTCTACTTGTAACTTCTTCGTTTCAAAATAAGTAAACACGTCTTTTTTCCAAAATAAGTAAACATGCCAACCGAATTAGTAATATCACAAGAGTAGGGTTATCCACAAATTATTTTTTTTTGGTACCTCTCACACATCCTCTGTTGATTTATGTCCCTTGATCTTCTTCAATTCGTTTGATCTGACGGTTGAAAATTAAGAAGAATACGTGGGAGGTAGAAAGAGGTTATGAATAACACCACCGATCTCACAAATGACATCACATATGTGATTCTGAAAGTGGATGCCATCAAACTAGGCAGGCAGGAATATATGAAACCCAGGCCTGCATTTGGCATAATGTTATAAAATTGTAAGTAATATTGGGAATTTGGGAAGAGCAATGTTATAAAATTGTAAGTAATATTGGGAATTTGGGAGGAGCAATATTTTCCATTTGGCAAATTTTTGCACGTCAAAAAGATTTATTTACACACACACACACACACACATTGTTTGTATTTGTATGATTGTATATATAATTAATTCGTAATTAGCTAAGATGTTGCCGTCGCTGTATATCAATCGTGTGTTCCATGTAATCTATTAGCTGTGTTGGAGCTCACCAAGATTTTCTCCCCCGGAAGAAGAGGGCCTCCATCCCAGATTTTGGTCACCATGAAGATCTATAAATGACTTATCAAATAACGTATTTAAACCAAGCAAGTGATTTGGTAGACCTTCTAGTTGTGTTACTTCTACACCACTTAATAGGCCCGCCACATGTATTATTGAAGGGACAAATGTGACATTCAATGCAGTATGATGATGATTATAATTTTAAGTGTTCAAATCGAGTACAAATTCGTAACAAACATAATACTTTGAATATCTTACTCCACAAATGGAGGAAAAAATCATTGTAAGATTAAGGTTATCTTGTCCGTTAATCTCACAATGAATGGAGACAATTATGCAGTTATGGTCTTCTTCATTGGCAATTCATCTTCCAAGTTTAATTTCTTTAAACTTGTAAGACGAATCGCAACTTCGAAACAGTGATTATTAGAGATGTTATATTTTATAGAGGGACCCCACAATGGGGAAGGGAGTCAACTGAACAACTCAGCCATTGGCCGGAGTTTGGCCTGCATCCCGATCCCCATTATTGTTCTCCCCCGATTATCATGTTAGGTGAATTGTGACCTCGTACAATCTTTTCGGGTGAGCAACAGCCGCTTCCTCACAGTCCCCCTCTCTTTGAAACAAGGGGCGCTTCTGGGAAAAGAGAATAATTAGATATGACGTGTAGTGGAACAACCAAGAGAGACCTATTGGTTATAAGTGTATCAAAGGGGAAGTTCATAGTTAACAAGTTGGCGTTCAACGACGAAGAAGATAATTTCGAGGGTTGTCATCCATCTATGTCTGTTTCGGCTTCAAAGTTTTCGGATGTCAGCCAAACTCAACATACATCATTCGTGAAGGGATGAACTTGATATCTTCAACTTAGAGAACGGAACCATTAGATCACATCCTTTATCTCAATGCCAAAACCCTTTGGAGGATCATACTCTCTGGATTACTCCACCCTTAATCAACGGACTTTGCTTCGACAGGAAGGAGGCCTCACAATTAAAGATAAGATGAGAGAAAATCGGTTAATGGTTTGGACATGTGAAATGAAGATTAATAAATGTCCCAGTTAGACGATGCGATTATGAGATAGAGGTTTAGGGCAAAACCGGTAGATGAAGACATAGGAAGACTTAGAAATATACTCTAAGAAGAGACATGGAATACATGGAGCTAGTAAAAGACTTGACACAAAGCTGAGCACAGTATCGTCTAGAATTCACACTGTTTACCTTCCAATTTTTTTTTTCATTAATAACAGACTGATAATCTCATATTTTTCTCGTCGTGAGCCAAAAAAAAGGAAAATTAGGGTATATATGCTGTTTTCTTGATGAACAAGTAACAGTGGGGTTGGAATCGGAATATTTTCTGGCGACCAATGGGATTTATCACCGTTAATTTATTCTATATATATGGATGATTCAAGGATCTCGATTTTCAGTGAATTTTATTTTTTTCAAATGGTATATTTACATTGCATGAAGGTTCGCCAATTAATCGATTTCCTGGTGATGGTGTGATTGTAACAAAACAAATTAAACCCAAAATTAACTTTAAAACATTATTCATCTCAGTGACAGTACTCATTGTCATATGGTTAAACAAGTAAATTAACTTTTATCACCAAAATTTAAAGTCTAGTAGCTTGGAGTTATAATTAAGCACGATATTAAAATGATTGGTTGTATAATGGAAGAGTTAAGTGGGTGAGTGATTCATTGTCACCTCATGTTGAGGTCAAATTAAGCATGCCCGAGGCTCTCAAGTTAGTAGGGTATGCTCCGCCCCCAATAGGCGGGTAGTAAATCACCTTGTATAATAAAAAAAAAAACTAAGAATCAATTTGAACCCCTTCCTTCTCTTCCCGTCACAAACTGAGCAAAATCATCCAGATATGATATTGATATAATTGCATTGCTAGAAAAAACAAGAGCAGAAAATATAAAATAAAATCAATAAAAAGATTGAACCTTTCAGAGGCAATAAGCAATGATCTTTAGTACGAAACCAAAACCAAAACCAAATATACAAGCTCAGTTTTCTTCCGAAATTAAACCTTTAAGTCCCAATCCTGCATTAATCTCAAATCTCCTAATCAAGAAAATGAACCTAATCGATCGATCAAAACCCAAGAATTGATCAACCCAAGAACGATCGATCAAAACCCAAGAATTAATCAATCCAAGGAATGAATTACAGCCAATTATACTCCTAATGTTCTTGCTTCATCCTAAATCTTCAAATCAATAAAATGGATCTTATCGCTAATCAATTCTATTCAAAGATTACCGTCTTCCCTGTCTTTGGATGGTCTGAACCACTGGCAACCTTCTGCAACTGATGAACATGCAAAGCTTAGTCGTATCGGCATTTCGAAACATCCAAAGGGTTAAAAAATCCCGGTACGCCATCAGACCATGAGCCTTGCGAAAGTTTTTCCATCCTTCCCCAGCAAGAACACGAGTACCACTGTTCCAAGTGCTCAACTCCATCTCGTAATCTACACCGTCGGTGTCGTAAACTGTGACGTTAACTCCTTCCTTAAGGTCCTCCTTCTCATTGAGCAATGGCGAGAGGTATCTTTTCACATCATTTTTATAGAGGATGAGCCTCTGGTAGAGGTGGTTCACGTCAGTCTCTGTCATCTGCTTCTCGAAAGGGTTGCTGCATTGTTGTCCTTGAATCAAACCCAGCAGGTGGTTCGGGAGCGGCGGCAGACAACTAGGGACGTAGTTTCCAATTCCATAGAACGAGCGTTGTTCTACTTCTTCTTCTCCTCCTCCTCCTCCTCCTCCTTCTTGGTTTTGCAGTGCTTCTTGCTTAAATGAATAAAGAATTTCAGCGCACTGAATTCCTTGAGGTGAGTTCTGAGGCTGATGGGCCGTGCCTAAGCCGCTGGGGATCTGCCCGGAAGTCAGTCCTAGAAGAGCTTCAACGACCTCAGTTGCTTCAGGTGGGTTCTGGGGCTGATTGGCCGTGCCTGAGCTGCTGGGGGTCCGCCGGGCACTCCGTTTTCTTGTTGTTCTGTTTGTCATCGATTCTGGAAGAGAAACTGTTTTTGGGGTTTGGATTTTGTGAGATTTTTCTTCAAGAAATGGAGCCCAAATTTGCTTAAAAGTAGATAGAGATTATAGGTACCGAGAAATTAGTTAGTTTTATTTGCTAACAGTATTAACTAACTTTTCGCTTTCAGACTCCCAGACCATTAACGAACTTAACCGTCTTGCTTCCGGTGGGTTGAACTTATTTTTAATCTCTTTTTAGGTCTCTTTCTATCCATAATTAATTATTTTCGTGCCCAGAGAAGAGAGCGGAGGGTTTGAACTAAAGATGTAATGGGTTGAAAAATAAAATTTCTAACTATAAGAACAATTCACCAATTGCAGCGATATTTATCTTTTTTAGTATATGCGTGAACGGGATTCAAATGCAGGTCCAACGTAGCAACACATTACTTCTCACCTGTTTGATAAAACGCAGTTTATATAATTTTTTTTATTTGTAAAATATACTTTTGTTTACTGTAATTATAATTTTTAATGGGTGACGCGTATTGATTTTTCCGTGTGTTAACTTAATAAGTGTGTTCATGTCACGATTAAGAAAACGGATAATCTACGTACAAATAAGAGATGCCAACACATGGAATTGCTTCACATAAACTTGATTAGAGATGTATAATTTAATTTTTAATTATAATTAAATAGAAAATTGTTGTCCTGACAAAAGCTTGGTAAATCATTATCTATGAGAAGCTAAGATATCAAAGAGTTATTGACCAAAAAAGCAAAGATCTCAAAGAGTCACACTTGCTCAAACCTATCCCAAAAACACAATGTTCTTTAGAAACATAGGCAGCCACAATGTGAGCTGTTTTAGATATTGCGAGGGAAAAACTTGAACACCATGTACCAAATTGTGAAGTCAGAATACGAACATCGATCTGGAGCGGAGTTAGAAACTTAATTAAGATGTTCCTAAAATCACTTATCTGCAAGACAGTGATTGAGAACAAGCATTGTTTATGTGTATGTTACTTGGACAACAGAAAATAACTCGAACCGAGTTTCAAAAATTATTTTTACGTTTCATTTTGGTGAATGTTATTCATATACTTGTTTATCCAAAATGTAAAAAAGAAGATATACATCTACAGTTTTTGTTGGAATATGATCATGATGATGTTGGTTTTACTATGTGTGTATTTGATGTTTGAAGGTGCACCATAAGATTGGTGTATTGATATACACCTAACCAAATGGTGTGATAAGAGGTATAACTTATCATAAGAGTTATACCCTTCTATAAGTGATGTATCTTATCATGAAACGATAAGACCATTTAGAGAAGTCTCATAACTCTGTGGAAAAGGTATGATGAAATCTATAAAAGAAGGATTCATTCCTCTAGACAAATTATCAAACGTGAAACAGACTCTCTTCTTTTTTTTGGTGTGCTATTTCTCCCTTGGCACTACCACATAGTAATCAGTAGTCTAACAACATTAGAGTTTGATCCCGTGACAATCGTGCTAGATTCCATCAGTTTTTTCGTGACGAACAATCAAAATCCGAAAACAATCGAAAGACGTTGTTCACAAGCGTTACAAACCATCACTTGTTAGTATCAACATCTAAAGTTACAAGAAAACATTCTCCTTCCTTGTCTTATTTCTGGGCGTCGATGTAACTTGCTCACGCTGGAAACCAAACAAATTTATCAGGAGCTGAACAAATTGATAAGAAAACTGCAGGATTCCGGTTTTACTCCCAATACGAAACTGGTTCTTCACAATGTTGGGGTGGAGAAGTTTGAGTCCATCTGTTATTACAGTGAGAAACTTGCTCTTGCATTTGGTTTAACAAAAAAAACCTAATGGAAGGATACCCTTCAGGATTATAAGGAACGTTCGTGTTTGCGGCGATTGCGATGAATTTATGAAGCTTGTGTCTCAAGCTACTGGAAGGGCTTTCCTCTTAAGAGATTCAAAAAGGTTTCATGATTTTAATGATGGGAATTGCTCCTGCAAGAACTGCTGATGAAAACCAACATTTGAAAGTGAAGGATTCAGCTTGGATATCCCATTTGGTTGGCCCTCTACTGAAGCCTATGGGGATAGATCCATCTAAGCTCAATCCATAGAAAGGAAGTGTCCCAACTTTACAAGTCCAAAGTAAGATTGCACAAGAGCCCATATTCACCTACTCGTAGCCCTAAGAGGAGAGCCCGGCAGAAGGCTTTGGCGTCCACGAGCGAAGAGAAACTTGCCCATCGAAATTGTAATAGTATTTGAAACCAATAAAACAGTGTATGACAAATAATCATTTTTTGTGAATTTTAATCAAAATGTTAGAGCACCCGATTCCGCTTTCAATTATTTTGTTTTTTTAATTTCAATCGCTTTAGGTTGTTGTGTGGTTTTTATTTTTTTTAAATTTTATTTTTAAAGGGACCAGCTAGGTGCCTTTGTCATTGCAGTCCACCAACTCCATCCTTTCAAAGGTAAGGAAGACTCACAGAGGCATTTCAGCCTCACCATCATGCAATTCATCAGCATCAGGAATCGAACCCAGAACGCACCGTATGAAATACAGACCTGAAATTTATCCAACTATTTGACCACTCTGTGGTGGTTGTTTTTGTGAGTTAGTTTTATAATCTTTCCTTAATAATAATAATAATAATAATAAGTAAATAAATAAAAAAAACTTAACTAGATTTGGGAAATAATAAGATGGGCTTTTTGTGGGTTTAGGCGAATATACAGGTGGTGTCGGGGAGGAGTTCCACACGGGGGTTTGATCGTTGAATTGATACCCACGTGCGACTGTCCGAGACTCCGGAGACGCCGCAAATCCTGATGTCCCTACACTGCTCCTCACAATAAAGTCACAACACGGCACAACTTTTCACTGCCACGTGTATATCAAGACAGGAGAAGAACCTTGAAATGACCACGACAGTGATCCACCCAATAAAGGTCGGCAGAATGTGACTGCATTGATCACGTGTTTTTTTCATCAGAATCTGGGGCGGCAAGCTCCTATTGGCTCATGCAATCTGTAGGTAACAGTCGGCAGAATCCTGTAGGTAGCCTTAGTCCTCTGTATTTCTTTCTTTTTTGTCAAAAGGTCCTCTGTATTTCATTGACATAATTTAGAAAAAAGGGGGAAAACGAAAGAAAATAACTATTGGGTCCATGTATCGCCCTAGTAGGTGGGTCAACCCATCAATACTTTAAAGCCCAACCCGAAATTTTTATAATTGGAACAATTCAATTCTACAGTAAATTAGAATGGTTCCGTTTATAAAATTTCTACGATAGAGTTACGCTATAAACGGAGGAATATAAGTACTATCCATTTTTTAATTACTTGAGTTACAAGTCTTTTGCATCTAGTACTTTTCATTCACTAATTATAATGCGGAAGTAGTGAAAAGATTGTAAGTTTCATTAAAGTTGCAATCAAATTTTCTTTGATGCAAGTTATATTAGGGGACGAATAATTGACTCTAAGGGTCAAGTATTTGAGTAAATTCTCTTAAGCACTCATTGAGCTGCAAGTCTATTCAGTAGTTACTCTCCCTTGACTTTTCGTGATGCGGTTGCAATTATTCCATGTTAAAAATGTCAAATTTTGATTTCATGTCGATAACAATGATCCATATATATGAGAATTATTGTATTGCCATTGAAAATAATCGAGGATATGTCAAGAAATTTTCATTTCACAATCGATGAGTATGTCACAACAAAATTGAAAGCCGAAAACTTTGATTTTTGCAGGCATTTCCACTCACATTTTATCCTTTGAACATGAGTTGTAACACTCAATACACTTAATCATCCAAGATGGTTGTACTCAGCCACCAAAATAACCTGCCGAATGGAAGGGAAAGGAATATTTTTGTTATGCTGTCAGCATCATTTTTTCCATTAGAAATTAGAAGGATTAGGTTGCCGATGTCTTTGTAGGCTTGGCCATTTGTATAATTTTGATGAAAGTTGTGGAAAAAAAATACATGTCCGACATTTTTTTATTCCTCCACCACCACTAGACAGATTGCCTTTTCTATTCAACAAGATATGTGGGAAGCCAATGACGCATGAAACATTTAACAAAGAAGCAAAGATGTTTCTTCATTATTAGAGTACGGTATCTCGTCATTTCCTAGTTATTTAGGGCTCGTTTGGAAGTTCTTTTAGATGACTAAAAACTTTTTTTTTATAAAAATATCTTTGAAAAATTCTTAATAAAAATGCGAGTGAATCTTAAAAGAAAGGCTTGAAGTGCTTTAAGTGTTTTTATGAAGTGGTTGAAGTTTTTTTAAAACGCAAAAATATTCTCTAAAAACGTTTTTAGTCATTTCAGAAGCAATTTCAAATAAACCACATTAAAAATTGGTCCACATGCTCCCAAAAGATTAAAAGTAGGTGCTCAATGCCCACGCCAAAAACTTAAGATACCATGAGTCCCTTTCTCTCCTTGTGAGAGACCTTCCCTCTGGTTGAGGGCGATTCTCACCATTTTGTGTGAGTGGTTCCTAATCGAGTCCCTTTCTGTTGCCGCCGATCCTAGCTATGGCTGGGATCGGTGGGTTTTCTTTTGTTTTTTTCTTCCTCTCTTTCTCTTCTTCCATCCTCTGTTTTCTTCCTTGGGTTTCTTGGCTGATATGCCTTCCTCTCTCTCCTCTGCTGTCTCTCATCCATCTTCATCAAATTTCCGAGCTTCAGTCACCTTTGACCACAATTTGTTGCGGTGTTTTGAGTGGGTGTGTATTGATCTGGTGCTTCTACTAGTTCGGGTGTTCCTTGCACCATCACCCTCTCTTTGTTGTCTGCCTTTGTTGGCAGTGTTGCTCGTGGACTCCCACGAGCTTTTTTCAATTGGCTGCAGGTTCTTGGTGGTCTGTAGCTGTGATCAGAGTGGAGCTTGGATTTGGCTGCGGGTATTGATGAAGCGTGGTTTATTCTGGGGCAAGATTTTGGATGGATTGACATGCATGACTATTGTTTTGGTGGTTGCAGTGGCGGTGGTGGCAAACGATGCAGCGGAGGCGAAAGTTTCTGGATTTTCTTTTGTTTTGGTCTCAAATTTTGGTTGGGCTGCTGTTCTTTGTTTGTGTTTTTCATTTTGGGCCCTTGTGTTGTATATTTTGGCCCTTTGTGTTGTAATGTTTGTGGTTGAATATATGTTGCCTTTGTTCCCTTAAAAATAAAAAATAAAAAAAAGAAGAGACAGGTGAGAGGTTCTTTTGGACTTTTAAGTATGTCTTACCATTGCCTATCATTGTCATTTAAAGTTGAAGAGAAATTATTAGTCAGTATAGTGAAATAACATCACATAATATGACTTTTTATTCATATATATATATATGTCGTTATATACATATACAATACGTAAATTGATTATATCCTACGATAGTATCGTAATACCACACTTTATTGTTGTCTTGCAACTCTTTACAAATGAAAACTATATGGGCTACAAGAGTGCTTGCTATCATTATATACTAAATCATACACTGAGAAAATCTCAAATGTGGGATGCAATTTCTTGCATTCTGCATGAATTTTACATTCCTAGTTGTTTCTCACAGTAGAATATATCAGATATTTTGACACAACTATGATTATCCATGTTGTAATTCAATATTACTTCGTATTGAAGTTATACCCTAAAAAAGTGCTTAGCCCATAAATAACATGTGTAATGCAACACTCGAGACTTGGTGATAATTAAATTCAGTATTCAAACATGAACCGTGTACAGCCCCAATAATCCCACTTGCTAATTGAGAAAATAAAAACTGAATAGATTGGAGTCCGTGTGTCAACTTTCAAGTACTTCAAAACAAGAGGGAAAAAGGCCAAAAAAGCTATACGAATACGATATGGAAAAGCTGAAGAAACAGTATTTTTTTAATGTGTTTTGCCATTGCCTTCCCTTTTTCCTGATGACAGTAAGGCCAAGCCATACTTTTGGTGATATATATTTTCTGACTTCTGCTAAATCTTGAAACAAATAAGAAAAATAAAAATGAATAATTGGAAGGGAAAAAGGATGATCAGTAGGACCCCATGCATGCATGGTCGAGGGACCCAATGACCATTTTACTCTATTTAACTCTTGCATGGGGGCCATGCCACCCAGCAGCTGCATGACATCACTTTCATCCGAAGGACTGATAGGAGCATATTCATGCGACTTAAATGGCTTGTTCTCGTGCATTTACGTTATGTTTCTTTAGTTATTTTAGTACTTTAAGCTATTTTCGTGTGTTTGTAGGTCCAAAGGGCTAAAGGAGCAAAAAGATGCATTTTGGAGACTTTTGGAGCACTTTTGGGCTAAGGATGGATAGCCTATGCTTGGAGCCAAAGTGTTGGACGAAATTGAAGACCTAATTGAAGACCAAAGTGTTGGAACCTTGTTCCCTTTAGTTTTAGGACATTTAAACCTTTCCTATATCCTTAGCCGTGCATAACATTCCAACATTCCACTCCTTCATTTCAGCCACACTCCCACATATCATTACTTATCATCACCACTTATCACTTATCATAATCACATATCATTACTTATTATCACCACTTATCACTTATCATAAATCATTACTTATCATCACCACTTATCACTTATCATAATCACATATCATACACTTATCATCACCACTTATCACTTATCATAATCACCCATAATCATTCACATAAATCAGCCACATGCATTCACTCTTCATAATTCAACCTAGCTGTCATGTTTCCCCTTTCATCATTCCCTCACATTCTTTAATTCAGCCAACACATGCTTACACATGCATTTTCAGCACCAAAGAATCATTGCACATGCATTTCCAACCCACATGCATCATTTAATCATTCAAACATGCAGCCACATTCACTTTACCTAGCTGTCATGTTCCCTCTCCCATCCATTTTAAAATTTCCACCAACCAATCTAGTTGTCATTACACATGCATTCCCTTCTTTAATCATTCCTAGCTGCCATTCACATGTTCTCCCATCCCTTCTCTCCCTATAAAACCATGCATTGCATTCATTCAATTCATCTCATTCTTCCATACACATTTCAGTCGCAAACACCAACCATTCCCTTGTGCCATGCTCTCTCCCTAATAATCCAAACACCACACCAGAAATCATCCCATTGCCGTGGCCTCCTCCTTCCATTTTCACCACTCCCCAAACCATTCACACCATCAAACTATCCATTAGACCTTGTGCTACAACGAAGAGGAAGATAAGAGGGCCTAAACGTTCATACAATTCAAGTTTGAGTTGTTGGAATGTTTAGGTGTTTCTTTGATTTCAATGTTTAATTTCAATACTCTTTGTTTTGTACGAATGCGGAATGGAAGAGAAGAGGGCCTAAACGTTCATACAATTCAAGTTTGAGTTGTTGGAATGTTTAGGTGTTTCTTTGATTCTCTTTGTTTTGTATCATGAGGAACTAAACCCCCCCCTTGGCTAGGGGGGGATTCGAAATATATGTTTATGCTTGCGTTTTGATTTGATTACTTCTAATTGCATTTCATAAGTCGTGGATTCAATTTGTTTAACTGTTTGATTGATAACTTATTTATGTATGTTTATTGAGAGTGCACGCTTAATTTTCATGCATGAATATGACGCTAGAATATAAGTGAGTTTCACCTAATAGTTACGAACTTATATTCACAAGTAGTGGAGGTTGCTTATAAACAATCGCGTTAAACGAATTCTTGGCATAAGTTTCATGCAATCATAGTAACGAATGCCTCGTCAACACTTATAATTTTCATAGAGCGTAATGATTCTTGCTTGTATCTCTATTATGCAATCATGTAGGGGACTTGTGGGAAATGTTTTGGGTTGTCGTATGCAATCATCCAATTCAATAACGTTAGGAAGATTTGAAGGTTAATTTAAGCGGACCTAATTAACCCGGGGTGATGAGTTTCATAATTTATTGAAATGCAATTGGAAATCTTTTTATTATGCAAGTGTAACATGTGTGGAGATGAACCCCTTGGCTAGCATCCATTCATCCCATTTCATCAATTTCATATTTACATTCTGTCTAGTTTATTAACTTGTTTCGTTATTTCAATTTTCCTCCAAAACAAATCCCCCTTTAATTTGAAGTCTTAGATTAGTTAGAAAGTGTTTTGATTTGTGTTTCTAAGTGTTTTGATTCATTTTATTACCCAATTTCGTCCAAAGTAGTCAAAGTGCTCAAAACTGCCCAGAAAGTGTTTTTAAGGCAGTTTTGAGTGTTTTGGGTGCTGTTTGAGTCTTTTGGTTTGTTTTAGTGTTTTAAGTGTTTAGTTTTGCATTCTTTGAGTCTAGTTTAGTGTTAAAGTGTCTTAGTTTGTGTTTATAAGTGTTTTGATTCAATTTATTACACACATTCGTCCAAATTCACCAAACTGCTCAAAACTGCCCAGATTGTGTTTTTAAGGCAGTTTTGAGTGTTTTGGGGCTGTTTTGAGTCCTTTGGTTTGTTTTAGTGTTTTAAATGTTTAGTTTTGCATTCTTTGAGTCTAGTTTAGTGTTTTAAACTTTATTTTACGTTTTTGAGTCAGTTTCCAAGTGATTTTGCAATCCCTCCTAATCCCCGGTTAAGAACGATCCCTACTTATACTTATACTACAATTGATAAAAAGAGGGTTTAATTTGTGTGCGTATAATTCACGCATCAAATTTTTATTTGATAGGAGCATATTCATGCGACTTAAATGGCTTGTTCTCGTGCATTTACATTATGTTTCTTTAGTTATTTTAGTCCTTTATGCTTCTTTTGTGTGTTTTCAGGTTCTAAGGGCAAAGTATGCAAAATGGTGCATTTTGGTGCATTTTGGAGTAGTTTGGGGCGTTAAATGGATTGCATATACTTGAAGCCAAGTAGATGGACGAAATTGAAGACCAAAGGAGGCCCTTTGTACCAGAAATTCACACCAACACATCCCATTTCAGATTGCATTCCAATCATTCCAGCCAAGCCACATGCACTCCCTTTAATTTATTCAACCTAGCTGTCAAAGCACATGCACATTCACCCTAATCATTCACATACACAATCTGCCATCATTCACACATTCATTCCACATGCATTCCCTTCACAAATCAGCCACATGCACTTTGCCTTTCATCATTGCACCATAAATCAGCCACATGCACCCATAATCATTCAACCAACTTTGCACATGCATTCATCATCATAACCTAGCTGTCATTACCCTTTAATCACATGCATAAATCAGCCACATGCATCTCCCATCACCATTCCAGATTTCCACCAAGTTCCTAGCTGTCATATTCCCTCCTTTTCACCTATAAATAAGCATCCATTGCAGCCACAATTCATTCATTCCCATTCATTCTCATACATTCTTCCATTTCAGAAATTCATTCATTCAAACACACATCCACACCATCAAACTATCCATTAGACCTTGTGCTACAACGAAGAGGAAGATAAGAGGGCCTAAACGTTCATACAATTCAAGTGAGTTGTTGGAATGTTTAGGTGTTTCTTTGATTTCAATGTTTAATTTCAATACTCTTTGTTTTGTACGAATGAGGAATGGAAGAGAAGAGGGCCTAAACGTTCATGCAATTCAAGTTTGAGTTGTTGGAATGTTTAGGTGTTTCTTTGATTCTCTTTGTTTTGTATCATGAGGAACTAAACCCCCCCTTGACTAGGGGGGATTCGAAATATATGTTTATGCTTGCGTTTTGATTTGATTACTTCTAATTGCATTTCATAAGTCGTGGATTCAATTTGTTTAACTGTTTGATTGATAACTTATTTATGTATGTTTATTGAGAGTGCACGCTTAATTTTCATGCATGAATATGACGCTAGAATATAAGTGAGTTTCACCTAATAGTTACGAACTTATATTCATAAGTAGTGGAGGTTGCTTATAAACAATCGCGTTAAACGAATTCTTGGCATAAGTTTCATGCAATCATAGTAACGAATGCCTCGTCAACACTTATAATTTTCATAGAGCGTAATGATTCTTGCTTGTATCTCTATTATGCAATCATGTAGGGGACTTGTGGGAAATGTTTTGGGTTGTCGTATGCAATCATCCAATTCAATAACGTTAGGAAGATTTGAAGGTTAATTTAAGCGGACCTAATTAACCCGGGGTGATGAGTTTCATAATTTATTGAAATGCAATTGGAAATCTTTTTATTATGCAAGTGTAACATGTGTGGAGATGAACCCCTTGGCTAGCATCCATTCATTCCATTTCATCAATTTCATATTTACATTCTGTCTAGTTTGTTACTTTGTTTTGTTATTTCAATTTTCGTCTTTACTTTCTTGTTCTATAGTGTTTAGAATCTGTTTAATTTGTGTTTTAAAGTGTTTTGAATCCACCTATAATCTTAAATTCGTCCAAATTTGTGTTTAAGGTCAGAAACTGCCTAGTTAGTGTTTTTAGGCAGTTTTGAGTCTTTTGAACTTGTTTTGAGTCCTTTGAGTCTTTGTATTGTCCAAATTAGTTAGAAAGTGTTTTGATTTGTGTTTCTAAGTATTTTGATTCAAGTTTTCATCCAATTTCGTCCAAATTAGTGTAGGTGCTCAAAACTGCCCAGAAAGTGGTTTTTAGGCAGTTTGGAGTCTTCTAGTTGCTGTTTTGGGTTTTAGGTTTGTTTAAGTGTTTTAACTTTTAATTTTGCATTATTTGAGTCAAGTAGAGTGTTTTATATTGTGTTTTTACGTTTTTGAGTGAAATCCAAGTGTTTAGCAATCCCTCCTAATCCCCGGTTAAGAACGATCCCTACTTATATCTATACTACAATTGTCAAAAAGAGGGTTTAATTTGTGTGCGTATAATTCTCGCATCAAATTTTGGCGCCGTTGCCGGGGATTAGCAACTTTGCTAATCTCTTGGATTGTTTTATTTTCGTTTGTGTGTATATATTTTTAGTTTTATTTTGTTGATTTTAGACGCAAGACATGGCACTTGATAGTGCTTCTCTTTTGTCACAGCTTATGGAAGAGTACCAAACGCAAAAAGTTGGTACATTTGATCATAATCAATCAAGGAACGACGTGTTTTCCAATACTTACAATTCGGATTGGAGTGATCATTCAAACTCTATGTGGTGGGAACCTCAACATATTCAACAAGAAGGATATTAGCAGCCTTATGAGGAGTTCTACTCAACATCTATGCATCCACCACAACCTCATATTCAATATGCCCAACCAAACTCAAGTTCGTCAATAGATTATAATCAAAAGCTTAATGAATTACTTTGTTTGGTGCAGGGCTCACAAAATCAAGACAATGAGGCTCAACAAGAAGGTTATTGGCAGCCATATGAGGAGTTCTATACAACACCTATGCAGCCACCACAACCTGCCCAAACAAATTCAAGTGAGTCTTTGTATAATGATACGGTTAGTAAGTTACTCACCAATTTGTCTCAGGGGCAAGAAGATCTAAACAAAGCAAGGCAAAATCAAGACAAAAGGTTGGACTACTTGGAAAAGCAAATTGGGCAGATCGCGGAGTTCGTAGGACAATTTCAAGACCAAGGCAAACTCCTTATTTCAACCATTGCAAATCCGAAGGAAGGATTTGAAACTGCCTTGAGAAGTGACAAGGAGGTTGGAACGGACCCTCAACCATCAAAATCAAATCACAAGGAAGAGGAATACACCCAACCCACGGCAAGAGTGGAAACACCTTTGCCGGAGGCACCTATTGCTCCTACGCCATCTAATTCAAGTAAGGTTGTTCCAAATTTAATTAGTTCTAACCCCATTCCACCTAATATCCCTATTCCTTGCAGGTTCATGAATTCCAAGGAAGAAGAAAGTGAAAAAGACACCTTGGAAGCCCTTCCAAAGGTGAAAAGTAGGGAATATCATGAATTCATCAAAGAGGACGTTCTTGAGATAAACAACCCCAAAGAAGTTGAATTTTATGACACAAGACAAGGACCAATCCTCACATCAAATCTAACCAAGTGCAAAGTCCCTGAAACGTTCAAAGAAGGGGTGTTTATTCTTGAGTTCTTATTGGATCACATAAGCAAGCCACCTCCTCCAATTTCAATTTTCTTTTATACTAACATGTTGTTAATGATTCAGGCATCCAATCTTGAATTTAAACCATTACCGGATCATTTCAAGTATCACCTTCCATTCAAAGATCAATTCCATGCCGTTTGATTCAAATAGAAAAAAAAAAAAAAAAAAAAAAAAAAAAAAAATTTCATATATTAAATAAAATAAAAGAACATGGCAGAATGATGGAGCCTTCACAAAGGATGTTTACGTGAAACCCTACTAGGAGGCATCGGAGCGGAAGGCATCGGAGCGGAAGGTATCGGAGCAGAAGGTATCGGAGCGGAAGGCATCAGAGCAGGAGGCATCGGAGATAGAGCGTTCCAGGCCTCAATACTTGGCGGAACGCTGGATGACCCAGGAAAAAGGTGCCTCTGGAAGAAAGACGCAAGTCTTTGACGGTCACTTTGCATTCGACCTTGAGATTCTTGCATCTCATCGAGCTTCCTCTTCATGCCCGACGAATAGTTATTTGCAAGCACATGCAGACTTCTATTCTCGTACTTAAGCTGTTTGATCTCCTGCTTAAGACTCTCCACCTCCGCCATCAAGGATTCAACCTGACGGGAGCGAGCAAGTAGGCGTTGGCCCATGTTGGACACAGAGCCAGCGCACTGAACGCTAAGAGCCAAGGACTCTTGAACGGCCAACTCATCGGACCGTCCTGAAAGCAACTGACTATCTTTTGGAGTGAGGAGGTTCCTAGCTACTATTGTAGCTGTTGTGGCGTCCTGCATCACGGAGTCTTCACCTGTAAGAGGACCGTTAGACGATAAAAAAGAAGGGCGCCATACGTTACCTTGACGCGGCGCGCCCGTATCACTGCTTCTGCTGAGACTCAATTCTAAGCTAAGGTTCGATGGGTTTGCCATTTTTTCAAAGGTGTTCAAAGAGAAGGGGTGGATGGAGTTAAATTTCAAAGGGCCGGAGACAATTTTCAAAAATGGGCAGTTTTCAGAGTGTGTATGTTGGTGGTGATCGATAGCTCTATAAAAAGCCAAGGCGACGCGTCCACCGATTCAAAAACCGGAATTTCCTGCGTAAAGTTCGGCGACGCTCTCTCGGCTTTTCAGAAAACACGTTCAACTTTGTCAACACGTGGAGGCCATCATCGCAACTACACATCTTTAGCCGACAAGCGCAAAGTTCGGCGACGCTTTCTCTACTTTTCAGAAAACGCATGCAGCTTTGTCAAAAGAGCCACATCCGCACTACTACGTGTCGTTCAGAAAGCGAAGGGGCGTCGCTCAGAAATCGAAGGGGCGCCTGCTCAGAAATCGAAGAGGCGTCGTTCAGAAATCGAAGAGGCGTCACTATTTCAAAAAGCCGGATTTACGGGATCAAAACGTTTGTCGACAAGGGTAAAAGAACAACACCACCACTTGCTATTGGGAAATCCCTATATATGTCGACCTTCATCTTTTATGGCAAGGCAAACCTGAAGAAAATGCCCAACTCTTCCTCACTTTTGAGGGCGCACTCCCGGCAAAGCCTTTCGAAATACTCAATCCTTTCTTCTTCCCCAAAGATGATACCAGATGCCTGGAGTACAGATGACCCAGGAGGAAACAGCACAACAAATACATGTGCTGATTCATTCACCGCTTCTTCAAAAGCAAAGGTATCTCATATCATCAAGGTCAAAAGCAAAGGTATCTCATATCATGCTCTTTCCCTGTCTTTTCCTTTGTCTTTGTTATTACTCGCATAGCAAAGTAAAAGAAGCAATCAGCCGGCGCTTGGAGTCAGTCTTCCGACGGCCGGGAATCCCTTTCCTGATTGCTTACCTAGCGTTGCTCTCGAGTAGTCATCTTCAACGGTTGATACACTTCCAGAGAAGGGACCACTTCTGCAAAGGGGAGCAAGTAAGGCAAGTGAAAATGACACATTGAAGCATGTGGAGACAAGCAACAACTGCATATGCTGAGCTATCCTCTAACCCTCTTCAATACGAATTGGAGAGATTGAACAAAGAAACAGATAAAAGGAGGAAGCTCAGACATTCGGGGGAGACCAAAGGAAGCCTGCTGCCCAGTTCAAGAGTAGCACAAAGGAAAATCAACGATGGGAGCAGCGCAGTTCAAGAGTAAGCCTGTGGAATCACAAAGATCCAAGCCTCAATGCAATTACCAAGGAGAAGATGGAATTTACACTCTATAACCAGATTTGCGTCTCTAAACTCTTCTCTTTGTTAACTACATTCTGCCATGTTTAGTATGTTTAGTTGCTCTTTGTGTGTTTACTTATGTTTTGTGTGAATCTATGCTTAAAACATTGAGGACAATGTTTGATTTAAGTGTGGGGGGGGGGGGTAACTAAGTATATTTGATGCAAATTCGTGGGATTTTATCACCCATAACTTCAAATGTTGTTCCTTGCTGTTTTAAGGTGTTTTTAAGATGTTTTAGAGTGTTTTAGTATGTTTTGTTTTATAACTCCGAAAATCACATAAAAATTTGAAAAACATGTTTTGAAAAGCCTAAAAAGAGTGTTTTAAGTCGTTTTTGTGTGTTTGTGTCTTAGGATACCTTCCAACACAATGATAAGGATTTGGTTTGTAATTGCATGACTGTTAAAAAGAGTTATAAACATAGAGAAAAGTTTGATTTACTCTTGGTATATGCTTGGTTATGGTTATAATGTATGACTTCACATGCAATCATAAAAGAAAAATTCGTTTTTGTAACATGCTTGAAGGAAGGAACTCAAACAAACGCTACAACCCTGTGAGACTCGAGCCATTACCTTCTTTGGAGAGTTATAATCTGTTTTCTAAAGTTGTTGCATGATCTCATTATTCCTTGCTTGGTTGCTACTTAGAATGCAATTATATCATGATAGAACTAAATGCTAGAACTTATATCCGTTTCATTCAAAGCATGACATTGAATTGCATAACACATATCAAGATGAAGTTGTGTAACCACCATAGCCAAATAGCCTTACTTCCCATATTTCATATATGTTGTAAGTTTTAACCCCGTTGAGCCTTGTTTAGCCTTTATTCTTTGTTTACCCACATTTTCTTCACCTAGCCTAGTTTAGGACAATCCCCACCCTTGTTCTTAAAAGATAGTGAGCATGACTTAATTGAATTCCTTTTGAGTTACATTATGAAAAAAAATGAGTGTGGGGGAGAGAATGTTTAAGTGTTTATGTATGTTTTGAGATTCAAAAGAAAAGAAAAAAAAAAAAAAAAAAAAGAAAGAAAGAAAGAGAAAAAAAAAAAACTTGAAAAAAATGAAAGAATGAGTGATTGAAGAAAGGGTCCAAAACACCAATTCTGGCCGTAAATTGTCTAAATTCTCCCTTTTTGTTCAAAACTTGAGTTTTCATTCAAAAGTGAATTCTAAGTTGATTCAAGTGCTTTGCTCACTATTTCTTTAAGAACCTTTGTTTTCCATATCCCTTCTTTGTTATCCACACGCCCCGAACCCCATTACAACCCGTGACTTCAATCTTGAGTGTTATGTGTTTCAATTTGTGGAGTTTGAACTTGGTATGAGCATATGGTGTCACTGGTTCTCGCATCTAAATACTAGCATTCCATTCATGAGATCATATCTAAACATGCTTATTAACTCCGGAAATTACTCTCTTTGTGATATATATATATGTGAGTGTTCGTTTTCATTAATCTTCTCACATATGACTAGATTAGGGTGTGTAGTTAGAAAATCTGAGTGAAAATCGAGTGCATATCTTGTAAGGAATTGAGCAAATTCTCTAAGGCATGTTACTACATTCAAAACATGGTTTTAAATGCTTAATTGTGAAATAGTATGTGGTGACTATGATTAAGAATGTACTTAAGTGTGAAGATGACTAAAATCTGTGAGAATGATGATTTGTAACATGTCATGTGCATTGGAAATCCCTAAGACGGTTGTTGGAAGGTTTAGGTTGTGTTTTACGTGTTTAGTGTCGTTTTGTTTATTTGTTTTTGTTTTATTTTGCTCGAGGACTAGCAAAAGATAAGTGTGGGGGTATTTGATAGGAGCATATTCATGCGACTTAAATGGCTTGTTCTCGTGCATTTACGTTATGTTTCTTTAGTTATTTTAGTACTTTAAGCTATTTTCGTGTGTTTGTAGGTCCAAAGGGCTAAAGGAGCAAAAAGATGCATTTTGGAGACTTTTGGAGCACTTTTGGGCTAAGGATGGATAGCCTATGCTTGGAGCCAAAGTGTTGGACGAAATTGAAGACCTAATTGAAGACCAAAGTGTTGGAACCTTGTTCCCTTTAGTTTTAGGACATTTAAACCTTTCCTATATCCTTAGCCGTGCATAACATTCCAACATTCCACTCCTTCATTTCAGCCACACTCCCACATATCATTACTTATCATCACCACTTATCACTTATCATAATCACATATCATTACTTATCATCACCACTTATCACTTATCATAAATCATTACTTATCATCACCACTTATCACTTATCATAATCACATATCATACACTTATCATCACCACTTATCACTTATCATAATCACCCATAATCATTCACATAAATCAGCCACATGCATTCACTCTTCATAATTCAACCTAGCTGTCATGTTTCCCCTTTCATCATTCCCTCACATTCTTTAATTCAGCCAACACATGCTTACACATGCATTTTCAGCACCAAAGAATCATTGCACATGCATTTCCAACCCACATGCATCATTTAATCATTCAAACATGCAGCCACATTCACTTTACCTAGCTGTCATGTTCCCTCTCCCATCCATTTTCAGATTTCCACCAACCAATCTAGTTGTCATTACACATGCATTCCCTTCTTTAATCATTCCTAGCTGCCATTCACATGTTCTCCCATCCCTTCTCTCCCTATAAAACCATGCATTGCATTCATTCAATTCATCTCATTCTTCCATACACATTTCAGTCGCAAACACCAACCATTCCCTTGTGCCATGCTCTCTCCCTAATAATCCAAACACCACACCAGAAATCATCCCATTGTCGTGGCCTCCTCCTTCCATTTTCACCACTCCCCAAACCATTCACACCATCAAACTATCCATTAGACCTTGTGCTACAACGAAGAGGAAGATAAGAGGGCCTAAACGTTCATACAATTCAAGTTTGAGTTGTTGGAATGTTTAGGTGTTTCTTTGATTTCAATGTTTAATTTCAATACTCTTTGTTTTGTACGAATGTGGAATGGAAGAGAAGAGGGCCTAAACGTTCATACAATTCAAGTTTGAGTTGTTGGAATGTTTAGGTGTTTCTTTGATTCTCTTTGTTTTGTATCATGAGGAACTAAACCCCCCCCTTGGCTAGGGGGGGATTCGAAATATATGTTTATGCTTGCGTTTTGATTTGATTACTTCTAATTGCATTTCATAAGTCGTGGATTCAATTTGTTTAACTGTTTGATTGATAACTTATTTATGTATGTTTATTGAGAGTGCACGCTTAATTTTCATGCATGAATATGACGCTAGAATATAAGTGAGTTTCACCTAATAGTTACGAACTTATATTCACAAGTAGTGGAGGTTGCTTATAAACAATCGCGTTAAACGAATTCTTGGCATAAGTTTCATGCAATCATAGTAACGAATGTCTCGTCAACACTTATAATTTTCATAGAGCGTAATGATTCTTGCTTGTATCTCTATTATGCAATCATGTAGGGGACTTGTGGGAAATGTTTTGGGTTGTCGTATGCAATCATCCAATTCAATAACGTTAGGAAGATTTGAAGGTTAATTTAAGCGGACCTAATTAACCCGGGGTGATGAGTTTCATAATTTATTGAAATGCAATTGGAAATCTTTTTATTATGCAAGTGTAACATGTGTGGAGATGAACCCCTTGGCTAGCATCCATTCATTCCATTTCATCAATTTCATATTTACATTCTGTCTAGTTTATTAACTTGTTTCGTTATTTCAATTTTCCTCCAAAACAAATCCCCCTTTAATTTGAAGTCTTAGATTAGTTAGAAAGTGTTTTGATTTGTGTTTCTAAGTGTTTTGATTCATTTTATTACCCAATTTCGTCCAAAGTAGTCAAAGTGCTCAAAACTGCCCAGAAAGTGTTTTTAAGGCAGTTTTGAGTGTTTTGGGTGCTGTTTGAGTCTTTTGGTTTGTTTTAGTGTTTTAAGTGTTTAGTTTTGCATTCTTTGAGTCTAGTTTAGTGTTAAAGTGTCTTAGTTTGTGTTTATAAGTGTTTTGATTCAATTTATTACACACATTCGTCCAAATTCACCAAACTGCTCAAAACTGCCCAAATTGTGTTTTTAAGGCAGTTTGAGTGTTTTGGGGCTGTTTTGAGTCCTTTGGTTTGTTTTAGTGTTTTAAATGTTTAGTTTTGCATTCTTTGAGTCTAGTTTAGTGTTTTAAACTTTATTTTACGTTTTTGAGTCAGTTTCCAAGTGATTTTGCAATCCCTCCTAATCCCCGGTTAAGAACGATCCCTACTTATACTTATACTACAATTGATAAAAAGAGGGTTTAATTTGTGTGCGTATAATTCTCGCATCAAATTTTGCAAAATTTGATGCGAGAATTATACGCACACAAATTAAACCCTCTTTTTGACAATTGTAGTATAGATATAAGTAGGGATCGTTCTTAACTGGGGATTAGGAGGGATTGCTAAACACTTGGATTTCACTCAAAAACGTAAAAACACAATATAAAACACTCTACTTGACTCAAATAATGCAAAATTAAAAGTTAAAACACTTAAACAAACCTAAAACCCAAAACAGCAACTAGAAGACTCCAAACTGCCTAAAAACCACTTTCTGGGCAGTTTTGAGCACCTACACTAATTTGGACGAAATTGGATGAAAACTTGAATCAAAATACTTAGAAACACAAATCAAAACACTTTCTAACTAATTTGGACAATACAAAGACTCAAAGGACTCAAAACAAGTTCAAAAGACTCAAAACTGCCTAAAAACACTAACTAGGCAGTTTCTGACCTTAAACACAAATTTGGACGAATTTAAGATTATAGGTGGATTCAAAACACTTTAAAACACAAATTAAACAGATTCTAAACACTATAGAACAAGAAAGTAAAGACGAAAATTGAAATAACAAAACAAAGTAACAAACTAGACAGAATGTAAATATGAAATTGATGAAATGGAATGAATGGATGCTAGCCAAGGGGTTCATCTCCACACATGTTACACTTGCATAATAAAAAGATTTCCAATTGCATTTCAATAAATTATGAAACTCATCACCCCGGGTTAATTAGGTCCGCTTAAATTAACCTTCAAATCTTCCTAACGTTATTGAATTGGATGATTGCATACGACAACCCAAAACATTTCCCACAAGTCCCCTACATGATTGCATAATAGAGATACAAGCAAGAATCATTACGCTCTATGAAAATTATAAGTGTTGACGAGGCATTCGTTACTATGATTGCATGAAACTTATGCCAAGAATTCGTTTAACGCGATTGTTTATAAGCAACCTCCACTACTTATGAATATAAGTTCGTAACTATTAGGTGAAACTCACTTATATTCTAGCGTCATATTCATGCATGAAAATTAAGCGTGCACTCTCAATAAACATACATAAATAAGTTATCAATCAAACAGTTAAACAAATTGAATCCACGACTTATGAAATGCAATTAGAAGTAATCAAATCAAAACGCAAGCATAAACATATATTTCGAATCCCCCCTAGTCAAGGGGGGGTTTAGTTCCTCATGATACAAAACAAAGAGAATCAAAGAAACACCTAAACATTCCAACAACTCAAACTTGAATTGCATGAACGTTTAGGCCCTCTTCTCTTCCATTCCTCATTCGTACAAAACAAAGAGTATTGAAATTAAACATTGAAATCAAAGAAACACCTAAACATTCCAACAACTCACTTGAATTGTATGAACGTTTAGGCCCTCTTATCTTCCTCTTCGTTGTAGCACAAGGTCTAATGGATAGTTTGATGGTGTGGATGTGTGTTTGAATGAATGAATTTCTGAAATGGAAGAATGTATGAGAATGAATGGGAATGAATGAATTGTGGCTGCAATGGATGCTTATTTATAGGTGAAAAGGAGGGAATATGACAGCTAGGAACTTGGTGGAAATCTGGAATGGTGATGGGAGATGCATGTGGCTGATTTATGCATGTGATTAAAGGGTAATGACAGCTAGGTTATGATGATGAATGCATGTGCAAAGTTGGTTGAATGATTATGGGTGCATGTGGCTGATTTATGGTGCAATGATGAAAGGCAAAGTGCATGTGGCTGATTTGTGAAGGGAATGCATGTGGAATGAATGTGTGAATGATGGCAGATTGTGTATGTGAATGATTAGGGTGAATGTGCATGTGCTTTGACAGCTAGGTTGAATAAATTAAAGGGAGTGCATGTGGCTTGGCTGGAATGATTGGAATGCAATCTGAAATGGGATGTGTTGGTGTGAATTTCTGGTACAAAGGGCCTCCTTTGGTCTTCAATTTCGTCCATCTACTTGGCTTCAAGTATATGCAATCCATTTAACGCCCCAAACTACTCCAAAATGCACCAAAATGCACCATTTTGCATACTTTGCCCTTAGAACCTGAAAACACACAAAAGAAGCATAAAGGACTAAAATAACTAAAGAAACATAATGTAAATGCACGAGAACAAGCCATTTAAGTCGCATGAATATGCTCCTATCAAGGACAAACTCGCTTTCAGGCTCAGCTGTGTGATGAGTACAGGAGCTGCACAGCAAAATCTTTATCATACATCGGTACACGACGTACGTCGAAACCGTAAAAAGCTGAATAACGAAATCAATGATCCAATGATCAAGAATTCAACGAAATTTGGTATGTCCTACGTACGTAGTGCATACTAGAAAAACCGGTGTGAAGATATGAACGCGAAAACCTAATGAGTTGAAATATTAAGCAGGGATGGAGCGTTGACTGTTCAGTGTGAGATATGCATGATCACTCGTTGAGGAGGAGTGACTTGGGAATTGCCGACAGTACCCTGTTAATTGGTGACTTTAATTATAATAAATATTGTTATGGCAGACATTGCAATTTGCAGCACCTCCAGGCTGAGCAGGCTCCACCGTCTACCGTGTCCACCGAACACGGCTGCGACGCTGACGCTCTGGCCACAAATTAGTCTTTGTATAGGAACAAATTTGTCTCTTCTTAATGATAAATACCAGCTGAGCACAGGTACATGTTTGTTGTGTTGGGTTAATTAAACGTGATTGCACATTTGTTTGGCAATAGCATGCCATATGTAATCACATTTAGATTAATTAAGAAGAAAAAAAATTAGGTTCTCATCCCTACTTTTCCTACATTGATTAAAATTTTATTCATTTTCAAATTTTTATCAAGATCCTTGGATTTTAATAAACGTCATTAATATTTTAATAATAATTTTTTTTTATTTCAAAATATATTCATTTAGTGTTAGAAACGCAATTGTGCTTTTGCTAGACAGATTTGGAACAATCCCATGCTTCCTAGCTCTTTAAAGATGAATCGAACCCTGAGTTTAAATGATTGGTTAGACTCCCTAGATATCAACACTTGTGAGATCTAAGTGAGTTGCATATGGCTTTCCTTATTTGTTGGCAAATTTGGAAAGAAAGAAATCTCATTGTGTTTCAGAATAAGAAACCTAATTACTCTAGTATCGTTTTTTCTGCCTTAAATATGGGTAGAGATTATTAGGAAGCTAACTTGCTTTTGCATACGAAGCAAAATGATAAACAAGGGGTAAATCCAAGTGTTATCCGCTGATCTCCTCCGGGGACTAGATAACTTAATTTTGATGGTTTGGTGGTTAACTAGAGGGCTGCTTCTGGTTTTGTGATTGGGAATGACTTGGGTCTTCCTATCCTTGCTGGGGCGCGTGGAGTTGGTCAAAGTACTATAAATGTACTGGAATGTTTAGCACTTCGTGATGGGCTTCGGTTGGGTGCTTCGAGAGGTTTCAAGCACATCATTGTTGAAGGCGATTCTAAATTGGTCATTGAGGCAGTCCGTGGTTCCTATCATGTTCCTTGGAGGCTGAGGACCATTCTTGTTGATATTCCTTGGTTGGCGAATTCCTTTGAGGACATCTCCTGGAAGCATGTGTTCCTTGAAGCCAATTTCCTTGAAGATGCGATCACTAGTGTTGGGCATTCTGTTGTTGACACCCATGTTTGGGATAGGACCATATATTCCGGTGGCGGCTCATGCTACTTTGCTCTTTGATTGTACTCAAACGGGTTGCCCTAGGGGCTTTTCTCTTTAATGCAGTTTTCCTTTTCTAGCAAAACAAATAAATAAATAAATAAAATAAACGTTACATTTGGTATATTTATATTTATGTTTAAATTTTTTATTATATATTTTTATTTTTAGTTTGTACCCATTTTTAATTTGCAACCCTTTTTTTTATTATTATATATATATATACCAATTTTCTTTTCAGTTTTAATTTGTACTCATATATTAATTCTTTTTTATGCCCATATTTTTTAATTTATTTGTACCCATTTTTAATTTTGCTAAATGTACCCATGCTAATTATAAGTATTATTTTATGTTTTAAAATATATCAATAGTTCGTTTTTAAAATATGTTAAAAATTATGTGGGTACATTATTTTTTTGCGATAATTTTTGTGAAGAACAATATTACTATAAAATTGATTTTTAAGTATTTATTATATTTTAAAAATATTATTTGATTCGTTTAAATTTCATAATTTGTGGGACATTAAATACATAAATGCATGAGTTAAATCTCTTAAATGAGGCTAATGACCTCGATCAAAATATTTAAACAAACAAAATTTCAGTCTAACAATTAGGTTGATTAGGGACCAAACCAAAATGACCCTTAAGAAAAATATCATCAGTCAAGGCACTTTTATAAAATCCCATCAATACTAAGTTATGGCAAATGTTAACATATCCGGTCCCATGAACAAATTAGCATGCCAGTCTATTTAATCTTGACATATCAACTTTACTATTCACTCATATTACACTGGGTTAATATCATCACTCAACGTATGTCACCAACATATTAAAAAAATTATGAACTCATTTACATATGTATAAACATAGATGCAGGGTACTTTGGAAATCAGATTTTGAAAAATATTTTGTCGTGCAACAAAGAATCTTCTCCCAGGCCTAACCACAAACCCTAACGTTGCAGGAATCCGGTTTTACTCCCAATACGAAACTGGTTCTTCACAATGTTGGGGAGGAGAAGTTTGAGTCCATCTGTTATCACAGTGAGAAACTTGCTCTTGCATTTGGTTTAACAAAAAAACCTAATGGAAGGATACCCTTCAGGATTATAAAGAACGTTCGTGTTTGCGGCGATTGCGATGAGTTTATGAAGCTTGTGTCTCAAGCTACTGGAAGGGCTTTCCTCTTAAGAGATTCAAAAAGGTTTCATGATTTTCATGATGGGAATTGCTCCTGCAAGAGCTGTTCATGAAAACCAACATTTGAAAGTGAAGGATTCAGCTTGGATATCCCATTTGGTAGGCCCTCCACCTGAGCCTATAGATCCATCTAAGCCCAATCCATAGAAAGAAAGTGTCCCACTTTACAAGCCCAAAGTAAGATTGCACAAGAGCCCACATCCACCCACTCGTAGCTCTAAGAGGAGAGCCCGGCGGGAGGCTTCGGCGTCCCCAAGAGAAGAGAAACTTGCCCTTGTAACGGTATTTAAAACCAATAAAATAGTATATGACAGATAATCATTTTTTTTGTGAATTTGAATCAAAATGTTGGAGCACCAGATTCCGCTTTCAATTATTTTGTTTTTTTAATTTCGATCTCTTTGGGTTGTTGTGGTTTTTTTCTTTTTTTTTTAACGGACTAGCTGGTGCTTTGTCACTACAGTCCACCGACTCTACCATTCCGAAAATCAGGAAGACTCACAGAGTCATTTTAGTCTTCCCTGATCATCATCATGCAATTCATCAATGTCAATAATCAAACTCAAGACGCACCGTGAGAAATACGTGTCTAAAATTCATTCAACTATTGAACCACTGGTGTCGGGGGAGGAGTTCCACACGTGGGTTTGATCGTTGAATTGATACCCACGTGCGACTGTCCGAGACTCCGTGGACGCCGCAAATCCTGATGTCCCTACACTGCTTCTCACCAAAAGGTCAAAACACCGCCCAACTTTTCACTGCCACGTGTATACAAGACAGGAGAAGAACCTTGAACTTTGACCAGGACAGTGATCCACCAAATAAAGGTCGGCAGAATGTGACTGCATTGATCTGACGGCTGAGAACACGTATTTTTTTTAATCAGAATCTGGGGCGGCACGCTCCTATTGGCTCATGTAATCTGTGGGTAAAAGTTGGTAGAATCTTGTAGGTAGCTTTGGTCCTTTGTATTTCATTGACATAATCTAGTAAAAAGAGAATTGGATCCTATCTGGATCTACTTTGTAGGGATTCCATCTTAATTATTTATTATGTATCGTATGGTTAAAATTTATTTGATTTTTTTATTTAAAATTAAATATAAATAGTACTTGGCGAAAATTGACTACACAATATATGATAAATGGTTAAAATATGAGGATTAATAGGATCCTTACAAAGTGGATATGGAGATAATCCTCTTCTAGTAAAAAGGGAGAAAATGAAAGAAAATAACTATTGGGTCCACGTATAGCCCTAGTGGGTGGGTCAACCCATCAATACTTTAAAGCCCAACCCACAACGATTTATAATCGATTATATTTTACGGTAAATTAGAACGGCTCTGTTTTTGAATTTCCACGATAGAGTTACGCTAAATATTATCCATTTTTTAATTACTTGACTTAAAAGTCCCTTGTATCTGTTACTTTTCTTTCACTTATTATAATGCGGAAGTAGTGAAAAGATTATAAGTTTAATTGGATTTGCAATCAATTTTTCTTTGATGCAAATTATATTAGGGGACAAATAATTGACACTAAAAGTCGAGTATTTGAGTAAATTCTCTTAAGCACTCATCGAGCTGCAAGTTCTTTACATTAGTTACTCTCCCTTCACTTTTCGTAATGCAATTCCAATTATTCCACGTTGAAAATGTCAAAATCTAAGTTTATGTCGATGACAATGGTCCGTATATGAATTATTGTGTTACCTTGGTGCATTGAAAATGATCGAGGATATGTCATGCAATTTTCATTTCACAATCGATGAGTATGTCACAACAAAATTGGAAGCCGAAAACTTTGGTTTTTGCAGGCATTTCCACTCACATTTTATCCTTTGAACATGAGTTGTAACACTCAATACACTTAATCATCCAAGATGGTTGTACTCTGCCACCAAAATGGCCCGCTGAATGGAAGGGAATATTTTTGTTATGCTGTCAGCATCATTTTTTCGATTAGAAATTAGAAGGATTAGGTTGCCGATGTCTTTGTAGGCTTGGCCTTTTGTATAATTTTCATGAAAGTTGTGGAAAAAAAATACATGTCCGACAATTTTCTATTCCTCCACCACCACCTGACAGATTGCCCTTTCTATTCAAGAAGATATGTGACTCCCGATGGAAGCCTATGACGCATAAAACATTTAACAAAGAAGCAGAGATGTTTCTTCATTATTAGAGTATGGTATCTCATCATTTCTTAGTTAGTTAAGGCTTATTTAGAAGTGCTTTTAGATGATTAAAAACGTTTTTTATAAAAATATAATTTGAAAATCTTTAATAAAAATGCAAATGAATCTAGAAAAACGTTTGAAGTGCTTCAAATGTTTTTGAAATGCAAACATATTCTCTAAAAACGTTTTTCAGCCATTTCAAAAACAATTTCAAATGAGCCACATTAGAAATTATTCCACATTGCTTCCAAAAGATTAAAAATAAGTGCTCAATGCCCACGCCAAAAAACAGACAGTGAGAGGTTCTTTTGGACTTTTAAGTATTTCATACTATTGCCTATCATTGTCATTTAAAATTGAAGATAAATTATTAGTCGGTATTACAATGACGTCACATAATATGACTTTTTGTTCATATATATACATATATATGTAGTCAATATACATAATATACAATACCCAAATTGATTATATCCTACGATAGTATCGTAATACCACACTTTATTGTTGTCTTACAACTCTTTACAAATGCAAACTATAAGGGCTACAACAGTGCTTGCTATCAGTATATACTAAATCACAAACTCAGAAAATCTCAAATGTTGGATGTGAGAGCGTTCAAATGATGAATGCTTTCTCACATTTTGCATGATTTCACATTTTTAGTTGTTTTTTACATCAAGTATATCAGATACTTTGATACAACTATAATTGTCGATGTCGTAATTCAATATTGGGAGACTTTAGATGTGGTATTTAGTTATGAATATTCTTTGATTGAAATCTTGTTGATTTTTAATTTTTGATCAAAGTTCCTGAAATTAATGTGATAATTTATTTCTATATACGTTACTGTATTTTTAAATTAAAAATTAGAAATAATAGTTGTTTATATAAATGAGATTTTAAATTAAAAAAACCATAATTTGTGGGCTTAAAAATATTAAAATATAAATATACTAGTGTGTGTATAAACATGGGTACATTCATCAAAATTAACCAAAAAATTAATTGTATCAAAACATGGGTACATTCTTCAAAATCACAAAAAAAAAAAAAAAGATATTAGGCTTAATAACATTAGTAAATTTCTTCAATTAAACTTGACATGGATACATTTTAAAATCAAAGATAAAAGAATGTACCTATATAAGTTTAAAAATGGATTAGAAAAAAATTGAATAGATTTTATATAAAAAATTGGTATATTTAAGAATGAGTGCATTTTAAGATTAAAAAGTTTTACATGAATGGGTACATATAATTAGCATGGGTACATTTGGCAAAATAAAAAGTACAAATAAAAAAAAATATATGGGTACAAATACAAATAAACTTTAAAAAATATGGGCACAAAAAGAAATTAATATATGAGTACAAATTAAAACTGAAAAGAAAATTGGTACAAATTAAAAATGGGTACAAACTAAAACTAAAAATATATGATAAAAAATTTAGTCATAAATATAAATATATTAATTGTAACATTTTTAACATTAAATGAATATATTTAGAAATAAAAAAATATTTTATTATTGAAATAATTAATGATGTTATTAATACCCAAACCTTGATCAAAAATTGAAAATGAATAAGATTTTAATCAATGGAGTAGCAAAATGAAAGATGAGAACCTAATTTCTCCTTCAATATTACTTGAAGGTATACCCAGAAAAAGTGCGTAGCCCTTAAATAAAATGTGTAACTCAACACTTTCTAATCAACCGTATATTATCAAGTCTCGAGAATCAGATAATTAACTCTCAAGACTTGGTGATAATTACATTCAGGATTCAAACATGTACCGTGTACCAATAATCCCACTTGTTAATTGAGAAAATAAAAACTGAATAGATTGGGGTCAGTGTGTCAACTTTCAAGCACTGCAAAACGAGAGGGAAAAATGCCAAGCCATACGAATACGATGTGGAAAAGCTGAAGAAACAGTGTTTCTTTAATGTGTTTTGTCATCATGGCCTTCGTCTTTTCCTGGTGACAGTAAGGCCAAGCCATACTTTGGTGATATATATTGTCTGACTTCTGCTAAAGAAACAAATAAGAAGAAAAAAAAAAGAATAATTGGAAGAAAAAAAAGCATGATCAGTAGGACCCCATGCATGCATGGTCGAGGGACCCAATGATCATTTTACTCCCTTTGCCTCTTGCATGGGGGCCATGCCACCAAGGACAAACTCGCTTTCAGGCTTAGCTGTGTGATGAGTACACGAGCTGCACGGCAAAATCTTTACCATACATCGGTACACGGCGTACGTCGAAACAGTAAAAAGCTGAATAACGTAATCAATCTCCAATGATCAAGAATTCAACGAAATTTTGGTATGTACTACGTACGTAGGGCATACTAGAAAAACCGGTGAGAAGATATGAACGCGAAACCCTAATGAGTTGAAATATTAAGCAGGGATGGAGCCTTGACTGTTCAGTGTGAGATATGCATGATCGCTCGTTGAGGAGAAGTACTTGGGAATTGCCGACAGTACCCTGTTACTTGGTGACTTTAATTATAATAAATATTGTTATGGCAGACATTGCAATTTGCTGCACCTCCGGACTCCACCCTCCACCGTGTCCATCGAACACGGCTGCGACGCTGACGCTCGGGCCACAAATCAGTCTTTCTATAGTAACAAATTTGTCTCTTGTCTCTTCCTAATGATAAATACCAGCTGAGCACATGTACATGTTTGTTGTGTTGGGTTAATTAAATGTGATTGCACATTTGTTTGGCAATAGCATGCCATATGTAATCACATTTAGATTAATTAAGAAAAATATCATCAGTGAAGGCACTTTTATAAAATCCCATCAAAACTAAGTTATGGCAAATGTCAACATATCCGGTCCCATGAACAAATTAGCATGCCAGTATACTGGGTTAATATAATCACTTAATGTATGTCACCATATTAAAAAATTTATAAACTCATTTACATATAAACATATATGTGGGGTACTTTGGAAATTAGATTTTGAAAAATATTTTGTCGTGCGACAAAGAATCTTCTCCCATGCCTAACCACAAACCCTAGCTTTGTAAACCTATAGGGGCCGGTCCCTTGCTTAGGCTTAGGCTGGCGGTAGCCCCTCCCACCTCCTAGCATCCCCCTCCTCCTAGCCTCTCCACCCCTTGCTTCCTACCCCCTTGTCATCTCGTCCGCGAACCACACACATTCCTTTCTCTCCGCGCCCCTTGACTCCCATCCCCGCAGCTGTCCTTTTTTCTTTGTTCCTTGGTGCTGCCCATCACCTTCACCACCCACTAATGTGCGCACCAGTTTTCAAGGCTTTGTTGCGGGCCTTCGACCCATGTTCTAGATTTTGTTGCCGTACAGGGCTCCTCCCTTGTTTGGGGCTTAGATCTGCAGGTTTGAGTTGGTCTCTGGGTTGTTTTTGTGGGTCAGATCCTCTTTTATTTGCATGTTTGGTTGTCACATCCCGTCCCGTGGTCCACTACATCCCGGGCCTGCTCCACCACCGTGGCACAATATTGTCCGCTTTGGGGCTCGACCACGCCTTCACAGTTTTGTTTCTAGGAACTCACACATAACTTCTTAGTGGGTCACCCACCCAAAAAGCCTCATGCTAGGTAGAGATGGGAATATACATATAAGGCTTATAAGATCCACTCCCCTAGGCGATGTGGGATGTTACAATCCACCCCCCTTAAGGGCCCGACATCCTCGTCAGCACACCACGGCCATGGTTAGGCTCTGATACCAAATTGTCACATCCCCGCCTTGGATCCACCACATCTCGGGCCTACTTAGCACAATATTGTCCACTTTGGGCCTCGACCACGCCCTCACGGTTTTGTTTCTAGTAACTCACATGAGAACTTCCCAGTGGGTCACCCATCATGAGATTGCTCTCACACGCTACTCGCTTAACTTTGAAGTTCCGATGGAACACGAAGCTAGTGAGCTCCCAAAAGGCCTCGTGCTAGGTAGAGATGGGAACATACATATAAGGCTTACATGATCCATTCCACTAGGCGATGTGGGATGTTCCATTGGTGGTAGCCAAGCCTATTAGAGGTTTCATTTTTTTGTATTCGTGTAGCTTCTGTGCAGATTTGTCATCAGAAATTTCTCTAGGTTGTTTGGACTTTCCGAGGGTTGTGCCCTTGGAATTATCATTTTATCCTCTTTGGGTTTGTCGTGGTGGTGGGGATGGCGGTACAACGACATGGGTGGTCTTGGCTTGGCAACCCCTTTACCATCCATGATGTTACCGCTATTTCTTGTTATAATTGCAACCAACACTGATCGGAGGAAACTTCTGGTGGTTCTTGGTGCTAACATGTTTTATGTAGGTTTTTGGATTGTGGTGGCATTCCGATAACTTTGGTGGCTCTGGTTGGATCCCTTTTCACCTCACCTCTTTGAGTTTGTCCCGGCAGCTGACATTTCACACCTCCTGACATTTTTGCACGTGCCTCTGCTTCTACTACCTACATCTATTGCCAATTTTTTCAACTGCATCTCCATTGTGGACACGTCAGTTCTTTTGTTTTTTAATTTAGTTTTATGACTGGTATGTGCGGCTTTGGCAAGTGGTTTGTGTCGCTTCGGCGATTTTGTAGCCTCGTTGTCTTGGGATAGTTTTGGTGCTTGGTATGTCACATCTTGTCTATGGGGTATATCTGTCTCATAATTCCTCGTTCTAGTGGCGTGATTTGTGTGATGGCTATATAGAGGTTTAAAATTATTTGCATTTTGTGCTTATTACCTCCCTATCAAAAAATTGATCATTGGAGTATATGTACCCATCTGGCATCCTTGTAAGTGGTTGTTTATGGTAATGAAATTCTATTGTTTCTGTCAAAATAAAAAAAAATAAAAATATAAGCAAGTTGCGTTTCTCCCATAATTTGATAGCAGAAAATTTTATTTGAAACCTGTTTTCTTTTCTCTACACTTTAACTAAAAAAATTTATCCACCAAACATCCAAATTTGTCTTTGAATAAATAAAAATGATTTTTTTTAGTACAACGATATATTTTATATTAAGGGGAGTAAGAGTTCGGTTAAGTCACACAATACACAATCTAATTTGGTATCAAATTTACCATCCACGAGATTAGAACCTACTTACAAGTGAAGACAAATACCACCTTATAACTGCAAAACACAAACAGCAACAATATACTCTCTGTACACCCTTTCATTTAATTCGGTGAACGCAACCTAGTGCTGGCCAGCAACCCGTCTCCAATGTCGTCGGCGACCACAATCCCTCTCTACTATTTTTCCTATGTCTTCTCTTCTCTCTTGGATTCCTTGCTAACAGCTTCGCCGTATCTCTTAATTTGGGACCCAATAGGTAATTGTAAAATGGTAAATTATACGCATTGAGTTTTAGTGAATAAAAAAAGCAAACCAAACGTCATAACCGTTAGAGAAAAAAACAGAGATTTAACAAGAAAAAAAGTAGAATTGTGTAGTTGTGCAATTTTCGTCCAAAACAACACCACTCAACAGGTGCATGTGAAAATAACCTTTCAATACTTTGTTTCAAATAAAATTTCCCTTCAATATTCCATGGGAAAGGCAAACATCAAATATAGTAATTTACATTTACCAAACATAGTACAAATAACCTCTTACCAGAATTAATAAACATATACAGCAAAGAAATATCCTTTCCGAATATTTCCTTTCCTCCTTAAGTAATTTTACATGTCTTCGGTCGTCACTCCTGTAATATATATGCTCGATCAGCAGTAATGATTAATGTTTCATCATTGTTCGAAGATTGCTGTTTATCAGCACGCAGTGTATGCATGGCTAGTTCTAGTTGGGTTGGTTGTACTTCTTTGTCGATATGATTATCGGACTCCTGTCCCTGCATATTAACATGTCCTACGTGCCATTAATTTTTTAGGGAGATTCTATCCGCACACTCTTTTTCATCTTTCACACAATTATCTTAATTTTCAGTCATAAGATCAGATTAATTAAAACAAGATCAAATAACAAGAATTAACATAAAGTGTGTGGATAGTAAAAAATGATACGTGAATAACACCAACTTTTTTATGGTCAAAACGTGCCATGCATTCTTGTCAATACTATTGGCATCATTTGCTTGCTGAAAACACCATATATTTTTTTTAAATGTTAATGAAACTCTCTCAAAAGTGGGACTCTTCATGGATTCTTTGTCAACTCGCAGTTTAACGTCAATTTCCGTATCAACATTATAAAACATTGTGTTAAAAATATAAGATGACAGAGAGTTCATGAAGTCTCATTTTTTAAAGAGTCTCCTTAACATTTCTTTTGCATATATAGTGGCCACTTGTAAATTTAGTAAAAAGCATTAGAAACAATGCTTGGTTCTTGACAAAGTTACAATATTAAATTCACTTTTAAGAAGAAAAAAAAAAGATTTTTGGAGTGCCAATAACAATTCACACAAGTATACTTTTCTTTCCAAATATAGAAAGTTTGGAGTGTAGAATGAGATTTTTGGAGTGCCAATAACAATTCCCTTGGTAATATGGAATTAGATGATTTTATTCATAGGGTAAATATCTTTGTACATTACAAGCATTGGGTTTTAAGGATTAAAATTCATCAAAATTTAAGAAAAACTAAGGATTAAGATTATTTGAAAAATAAGAAAAACTAAATTACTACAGTACTTGTGCAACAAGGAATCTAACTATAAATTATAATCCACTTAACGTACTTATACCCTATAAGTTCAAATTAATTGATCCAAACTATGAATAATTTGTTTATATATGATGCTTTTTTTTTTCCTCTCTCAAAGCCTGAGATATCCCGCGCCCGAAAGAGAATGCTTGGTTATCTTATAGATGTGACAGAAAAGGTGATCGAAAAAATGGATGGCACTATCGCAGTAAAGGATTGGATGTAGGCAGATGTTAATCCTTCATGATCATTAATTAGCTCATACGTAAAGAAGAGCACTCGATCCAACATAGTGATCTTTTTTAAGAAAGTTGAGGTTACATTGTAAAATTAATTAATAATATGTGGAGTAGTTCAAATACGTATATGTAAGGTTTCTTTTTTTTCAATGTTGGATTAACACTCTCAACAAGTTTCTTCGCGTGTGGTGAATTTTCAAGCATAGTATGTGAACAACACAAATCAGATGACATAGAGCATATATAGCCGTTGGGCTTCACACGTGGGATAACTTGTTCTAATATCATCAAGAAAGTTGAAATTTTACCATAAAACTATAATTGACACTATAAAAAATAGCTCAATTACTTATAAGCACATATAAAGTCTTCTATTTTTTCCATTTGAGATTAACACCCTCAATATCTTTCACTTAATTAACTACCAAATTATGTTTGCATGTTTTAAGAGATCGGTCAGCCCATAACACAATGATTTGTGGGAATTGAAGACAGCTGTTGATATTTGTCTTATAGTTGCTCCAGTAAACTCCAAAGTAATTTTAACTTGAGCTGTTACTTTAATTCTCTGGGTAATTTTACAGCAAATTCACATATGCATGAGATGGCATTCCGGGAACCAAGTCTCATTCATCATGCTTATGGGGTTAGTGATAATATTTTGGAGCTATACCTGGTCAGGGAAAAAGTAAGAAGAGATGTTACTGACCTTTTTAGTCTGACTTTTTCGTTTTACCTTTAAAGAATATCTCAACCAAAAATTAACCAAATTAAAAATATTTTAACCTTTGATTAACGCCATTAAAATTTCAATACTTAATTAAATCGTCTATTTTTTCGACAGCCGTTAGATGACTGAACTATTACAAATTTTGTTAATTTGTGGTATCTTTAAAATATGATTGAGAAAACAGAAAATTCGAATCACCGTGGAATATTGAGGATGATAAAGATATTTGAAAAAGTTTAAAGTTGTTAAAATTCATTAGTTAGTATTTTGTAATTGGAGTTTAAATCAACATTGTCGTTAAGCTAATGATTAAACATATTTGATGTTTAAGTCTACGTACATTGATATGGGGTCAATTAAAGGTTAAAGATTGCTCTGTTTTATTAAAGGACAACATGGAGTTTAACAATTTATTGCACACGTGTTGCCTTTCCTGCATCGTTTGTGGGTTTAAACAGGATATTGAGCTTAGGCAGGTAAGTCAAAAGAAAGAAGGATGTATGAAAATTTGACAACAAAACCGTTGTAATTATATCTGATTTGGGATTGGTGACCGAAAGTTGCCTAAAAATTAAGACACTCTAATTTTGCTCCTTTGTTTTTGTCTTCTTGTTGTGATCCCAACAGGATCTTCTCCAGATTATTTTGGTGAAGATTTTGAAAATTTGTAAATTGTATTCGTTTATCATATATTATGTGGTCAATTTTTGTCATATATTATTTGTATTTAATTTTAAATAATAATATTTAAAATAATTTCTAACCGTATGATATACGATGAACAAATATGATTTACAAATATCCGAGATTCTTACAAAAAGAATCCGGCGAGAATTTGGATTCGTTGCGATCATACCATACAAAATAATCGATCGAAACTTTCCATTTGCCAAAAGCTAGTGGTCTTTGAATTGGTGAACTAGTGGTCTTTGGAATGATTTAATGAGTTTTAATTAATTTTTATTTTAAAAGTATAATCTGAAATGGTTACTCTAATGATTGCATGCAGTTCAGTGGTCATTTATCAATCGATGAAAACAGGTTCATATAATGCTAATCATACTTTGAATAGGATTACTTTAATGCATACAAACAACAACAATTAAATCTTTTTCAACTGGGTGAAATCTGCTGCATGAATCTTAGAACACAACTGCAAATTATTTTGGGTTAAGTTTTTCGTTAGCTCTACATGCTTTGTATTTTTTTTTTAAAGTTTCTTTTCAAGTCTTCCTCTACTTATTTTACCCTGACCATCCATCTCAAAGTCACATTTTCTAAGTATCTATAGATATTCAATTCACGTGTCCAAACCATTTAAACATATTTTCACTTATCTTATCTTCAATTGAGACTGATCCTACTATACCTCGATTACTTTAATGTATGCTGGATAAATTTTTATAACTACCGGAAGCACAAAGCACGAGAGGATTGAGATGCATCAAACACACGCACAATCAGACTTAACTGAGGGTAAACACGGATAAGGTAATTAAACTTCTTGAACATCCCTAAAGTAGAGTAAGAAGATAATCAAGACTACGTACATGCTTCAAAATGGAACCTAATCACACTTATCATGTAATTCTCCTCTTTAAATTCTCCTCATTTCCAAGTCTTTCATATTTGAACTGTTACGGTTAAGCCCCGTCAACATCTGATGTTAACTTCTTTATAGAGAAAAAAAGAGAAAAGTGAGAGAATAGGTGACTTGAGGAGAGGAATTTAGACGGAAGAGAATCATACTTCCATAATTAATCACAAACTCGATTGCGGCCAAGAAGAAGATAATGTGCCATAAAGCTTGATGCACCCCAAAAGATAGGACCAAGCTAAGCTAGAACCCTAGAGCGAGCTAGCAAGTTGGTATATGTCATTGGTGCTAATTAAGTTACTCAAACTCGATAATTTGTGCTTAAAGATCGAGCATGACCTACGAACTACTTGGAAGAAGTTAGAGAAGGCTGTAGCCCGTAAGTTAATTAATTTAAGATCAATTAGAACCTAGAGCCCCCGATAATTTGTACGTACTTAATTATCACATTAATATCTTGCATTCTAATTAACTAATTGATTCAACGATATTGTTATGCATGTACTGCACGTAACCATCCAAATGGTTTCGCGACTACTAAAACATTAATGGAAAATGATAGGTTCAGTCGCACGTGAGTTGATCTTTATTTTTGATGCATTGTATTACTTCATATCGCAGAACTCAAAAGCATACGAACTACCAATACATTTCATACGGATGAAAAAGTTTTGTTAATTGTAGCTGTTTGAAATCTAGTAGCTAGCTAGATATGATGAAACTGAACATTGTATCAAATTAATATTGACATTTGAAAATGGTTTTTGAGATTGTCATAACTCTTCACTTTACTTTCGTAAATTTAAAATCAATAAAAGTGATCCATGAGATTGTTCATCGTCAATTTTTTTTGGTCATTATGTGAAAAATCTTTGTTAAATTGAAGAAACCAACAGTTTAAGGGGGGTTAAGGTGACAAAATACCATCAATTTAACGGAGATTTCTCACAGAATAACCAAAATGATGACGATAGACAATCTTAAGAACCACTTCTATTGATTTTAAATATCATAGATCAAAGTGAGGAGTTATATCAATCTCACAATTTCGGATAAAAAGCCATTAATATAAGTAATAAAAATAAGAAGCTAGCTACTTGGATGAAAATTTCCGAAAGCAAATGAAAACCAATCAATTGTGAATCAGTGTATGGATATACATCGCTGTTCAAGTAAACCTAGCCAGGGGTTGTATACGTTGCTCGATCTGGAACATTGTTGTCCTACATGTCCCTTGATATATAGACCCCATAAATTGCATTACAAGACTAGTCCTGAGGGCATGGGAAATACCCTTCGGAAAGATATGGTGCACATACCCTTTACATTATGGTCTCTCTTCCAAGAGAACATGTACCATCAAATCATCCCAACCACCTTCATTAGGGTGCATATGCATTAGATTTCATCAAAACAGCTAGCTATATAAATGTAAATAAATAATTTCATATGTTATACGAAAATATTGTATTTGAATGATTGAATGTCCATGGGTGCTTTTATCATGTATATGTGTGACTTGCCATATCTAGAAAAACTTCGAAAGAGATTTTACGAAAAGACATGTAGTACTTGGAGTTAGCAGGATACTAGACACAAAATCGAGCATAGTAACATTCTATGATGCATATAGTCAATTTGACTTAATGAAATAAAACTTTTGTACGCGTGACTTGTCATGTATTCATGAATGTATCTGGGCCACAAATAGGTCTTCCTCCCTACTTTCGATGCTTGTATGTATATTATACTTTTCAATATAATACTTGACGAATTTTGGACTCGGGGAGAGAATTTCAACTAATTTTATCAGTTTGGGCATATCATAACTAATGATGCAATAGACATTTTTAATTTAGTAATTTTAAAAATAAAAGCAAGAGAGAAACACTAATGCTATTTTACATTCACTAATGATCACCTTGTTGATGAGCAATTTAATCAAGATGGACTTCACCTATACATATGTAACTTATTAAAGAGGGTGGTCAATAAAACGTAGTCCAAATAGCAACATTTGATATTAAATAATGAAAACAATGACTAAAAGAAGATAGAATCTTATAGTTATTTCTGTCTATATATCACGATAAGAGACATATACACAATAAAATATATAGCTGGTTACAGATTTTTTCTTTTTAAGAGAGAGTATTATATGAGACTTCGTGGACACATCGTTGACCAAAACTTCTAACTACAATAATGTATGCTTTCGCAGTCAATATGTAGATGCATTTTAGTTTTACATTCATAAAAATATGATTTATGTATAACAAGTTTACTAATGAAGTAAACACATGCATCTCCTGCATCAGGGTCTCTTCGATCACCATTTTATGATAATATCTTTCATCATCATCACACTAAAGGAAGCAACTACACTCTGGTCAATTTCGACCGCATACAAAGGTTCCATAGAAGCATGTGCTCCGGAAACTTCTTAATTTTCTCCAAACCCTAACGAAACCCTAATGTCAATCACGATAAACAATTAAAAAAGTTACAAAGCTGTGGCTCCAAATCAGGAGTTCAAATCTTTTCCCCTTATTTTGTGTGTGGTTTTTCTATGATCTTTGTTATTGATATGTGTTAAGTTTATGAATGATAGGGTTAGGAGGGTTAAGTTTATGGAGACATGTCAATTATTGCTAGAAGTCATAAAAACTTAGAAAGACCACACACAAAATAAGTGCAAAAGATTTGAACTCTAAATTAGATATGCGTAAAATGATCATATATATATTATATATATATATATATATGTGTATATATATTAAAAGACTAATGAAGAATGATTAGTAGATGATTTGGCTTGGAACAACGAAAGATTAGAAAGCAAATTAACTAGTTTATTATGTTTGAAGAAACAGTATATTCTATTGACCTAAAATTTGCATCGAAGTTAATTAGTGCTTTGCACTACCTAGTCCGACGCCTAATTAGATGCTACACTAATCAATATAATTTTTTTAATGCAGGTGATTAATTTACAGATTTCAGTTTTATGAAAATGGTGATGAGCAGAAGCACAACCCTGTTTATGAAAAGGTTTTTTTTTTTTTTTTTTAGTACATCAACATTTTTACATCAGGAAAAAAGAAAGTTATGCTAAGTCATATAATATGCAACCTAATTTAATATCAAATTTGCTATCCACGAGATTCGAATCTAAGATTTCTCACTTCTAAATGAAAAGAAATATCATCAGATCATAGTACTGAATGATATGAAAAAGTCTTTTACTTATTCGTAAAACCCTAATTATTAATTTAAAGTTTAGCACTACAAAGTCTGCAACATTCTTTGGGATATTAAAATCTTAATTAAAAAATTTGAGGTAACATGGAAATTACAGGCATGAAACAACACACCAAATGCTTAATTTGGGTTTTGGGATGCCCGATCAATTGCTTAGCTAATCAAAGGTCAACTTCCAAATTTAAGTGCACGTGTGACAGATTTACTACAACTCACTACCTAATCACTTTTTTAATCTCGATTGTAGCAGATGGATGCCTCATTTTCTTGAAGCAAACTGGTAAATAATCTAGTAATCATATAGTAAAGTAGGGGAAAGTCTAGTGAAATACGATTACGTAGTATAGTTAATATATATCACGTAAGTTTAGCAATATATTGCGTAACCTATTAATTCGACATAAAAATAACGGGTTTTGAGTCAATCTGTTAATAAGTCAGGTCGTTATCAGGTCACTCTTTAAGAACCCAATAAGATATCGTTAACAAGATTTAAACATTAAACATGACAATTTCTTACATAATCTATTAACCTGAAATGATGCGTTAACAAATCGGGTTGTTATCGAATCACCTCTTAAGAACCCATTAAGATAATGAGTTTGACACAATACGACCCTGTTAAGATAACAAATATAACACGAAAATAATACAAACACAACCTTTTTGTCAAGTAAGTTCTCCAATAAATTCTCCAAAAGTACATATACCATTTTATGTCCTTGGCTCGCAGCTTTCATATGTAAGGAAGTACCAATAATATTGGTGAAGAGCTTTATACAGGTGCGACGTAATATTGGTGAAGAGCTTTATTCAGGTGAGACGTCTTGTCTTCTGTAGACAGTAGACAGGAATATTATACGATCTTTCTCATCACCATGGATTAAACAGTGAAGATTGTCGAATAAAGGTGGAATTTAACTATAAAATTAATTAGTAATATGAATATTAGTTTAATCTCTCTTATAAACACATAAAATTCCTTATTTCTTTGATTTGGGTTTAACTCCCCACGCGCCTTCTCGCATATGGTGAATGTTCAAGTCAATCATGTGGACAACAAAAGCAAGATGACATAGAGCACGTGAGACCGTTAGAGTTCACACGTGAAATAATCTACTCTGATACCATGAAGAAAGTTGAAGTTCCACCATAAATCCAATTGACAATTGAGGAGTAGTCCAATATCATGTAAGCACATGCGATGTTCTTTTTTTTTCAATGTAGGATTTACTCTCAACAATTATCTTGGCTATTTTTATAAATTTATAAATCATTGGTCCTTGGATGTTGATTTGCTATGACTCAATCATATTACGAGCTAGACTTAAATAAAAAGGACTCCCAATTTCCAGCCACAAAAATTAATATTCCAGAACCTTGCAAAACAATAATCATAATTCTAGTTAGAAGACAAAGATATTAATCAAAGAACTGGGGTCCTTAATTTGCTTTCATCTCACATCTTCCAGCGACGCAAAATTTGCAGTGGAGTCACAGATATTTGACTTCAATGTTCAATCATTATTTTTTGTAATTGATGGAGGAGCCACGACGCAGCTCAGGGCCGGCTTCAGTGAAAACATAGAGCAAGTGGGTTGTAGGATTTTTCTTTTAAAGAGATCAGCTGGTGGGTTACAAGGAAGATAAGTCTTAGTTCATTAAAGACAACATTCTTCTTCGGTTCATGATAATTTATTTTTTTAGAGATTATAAAGATTCATATAGGCATTTCAGCATCATTTTGGCCATCATCAAATAATTCATCAACTTCAAGAATGGAACCTATGACATATCCTGAAAAATTACATACTTGAAATTCATTTTCAATTACTAGGCCAATCCGTGGTGGTTGAGTTTAGGATTTTGTTGTCGACAGATGATTGAATGAAAAGTTTCCATTTGTAATCAACTTCAACCAAAAACTATGGGGACAATGTGAAGATAAAGTTAACAAAAAACCTTTTTAAATTTTGTGTAAAAGGTTAGCTAGATCCTAGATAGCAGAAACTTAAATAGTACTTTTTTGTTTTGGTCGGTAAATGGAAGCACAAACTTAAATAGTACGTGAGCTTGGCTTTGAGCTAGCAGCTGAGATGCTTATGCGGTGCGTAGCACTTAGGAAGCTCATGAGGTTGATTAACAAACTCGATTGACAGCTTCCAAGCCCTAGAAACTATTTTTTAAGCACAGTTTGTACTATATATATACTATATAAAATGGAATCGTACAACTTCATTAGCATTATTCTAGTTATGCCTTTCAACTTTGATTGTTTATGATCGGATTGCCTTTATGGTTTTATTTGTAATTTTGTTTTCACAACAAAAAGATCAAATATAATGTTTAAAATGAAGACGTGAAGTTGAGCGGGTCAAGTTGGCTAAAGTAGTATACTCATTTCTCTACACCAGTAACAGAGCCGAGCTAGTAAGGGGTCATTGGTTGTTCATGATCTCAACAACTTCAAAAACTCTATGAATATTTGTATCTGTATTGTATTGTATTTCACTCTACAAACAGTTAGGGCAAACCATATAACCTTCTCCTCTTACTTCTTCTTCTTCTATATTTTTTCCTATCATTCTTGTCTTTCCTTTTCCTCTTCTTGTGTGCAATTTTATTGTACACACCAAGCGCTCGATGATATGCCTCAGTTGATAAACCTTGACCGTCTTCAACATTACTCCACCATTTACTATAGCCACCCTTGACAAGACTTTACAAATCATAGTAGTTGTTGGCATATGTTGGCATAAGCCTTCGCCAGATGTTGGCAAGAATCGATAAATTCCTTTAGGTGCTCTATAAAATGGTCAAATTAAGTTTTTTATTTTATTTTATTTTTTTATCAAAATCATGATCTTATTATTTAAAAATTCTGACTTCGCCACTGCTCTACTCTCAAGTTTGAAGTTCGAATACCTTACCAACCAATCAACATGCTGTCTTCTCCTAACTCCTTGTTTCCTATGTTTGAGTAATTGTGTTTGAGTAATTGTGTTCCCTTAATATAAAAAATTAAAAAAAAAAAAAAAACCAGATATGAAACCAAAAATACTAGGGTTTATTAAAAACAACCCACATATTTTAATTTCTTGATGTAAACCCTTGATAAGTAATTTAACAATTCCACAAAAATTTGTAAATATTAGCACCAACAACCATTTTCAGCAACAAATAAGGAAGTAGAAAGAGGAGAAAGAAAATCTTAACAATCCTATCCCTATGAACTTTTGTTTTGGAACTTTGGTTTATAAATATCACATTTTCTGACCATATTTATATGCATGTCCTTGATTTGATGTCATTGATTCAGTATTATCTTTGAAACAAGTTACAGCAAGAGAAAAACAAAAAATGCAGGCATAGAGCATTGACCGTGCAATTATAAAGATATGAGTAAATATATGAACATGTCAGAAGACTCTCAGAACACAAAAAGACCAGCCCCTGAGTAAATATATGAACATGTCACTGCAATAAGTCCCCTCACAAGGGGAGAGAGATTCTTTAGGTACTTATCTGATGATGTGTCTTTGTGTTTCGGCGAGACTCGCTCGTTACTTAATTAGAGACGTAGAAATAACGAGATATATATTACAGTCTGCAATGAGATCTCTCACCATGAGAGATTCCTTAGGTACTATCAACGATGTCATTGTATTCTATTGTTTTCACAAATGGGAAGAGATTCTCTACGGATTCCTCCCACCAAAGCCATCAAGTTCACTCATCCGGATCAATGAAATATGATCTAATGGCTACAAACAGGGAACCTCTTAAAAAATTATAATAATTGTAGACGTTTAATCAAATTTTAAGGGCCCGAATGAGTGAACTTGGTAGCTTTGGTGGGAGAGATCCGAATATGACTCTAGTGGAGAAATGTGAAAGTAAGGGGGTTACACATCGTGTTATATTGTACAATCTATTCGTAACTAGACCAATAACGACATACCTCTATGTAATTCCAAATAACGCACTTACCTAGTTAAGTAACCACAATCTTAAATGAGTTGAAATTAATTTACGTATGTAAAACTCTAACTGAAGGTGAGCCTTGGCACAATAAAAATGTTGCTCTTTTGTAATTAAAAGATCACGAATTCGAGTTGTGAAAACAATTTTTTTGTAAAATAAAAGTAAAATTGAGTACGATAGACGAAAAAAAAAAATAATTAATTCATATTATTCCTTTTTTTACATGTATGCGTCACACGCACATTTGCCAAAATCATGTAGGACATGGGCGGGGGCAATAATGCATGTAACAAAATTATTAATCTATTTATTCGATCTTTCGACAAAAGGAAGACATATTTTAGAGTGTATGTCATTTGGTTGTGATATTTGCCTCATGCCTGAAAATTTATTAAAAACAGAGTTTCTAATTTGAGTAAATTAATAATTCCAATTTTGATAAATTATTAATTTGATGTTTTGAGAAAGTTGTAGAATGTCTTTTGATAAAAAAAAATAAAAGAAAAACTAATTTATTGTGTTTTATTAAACCTTTGGATATAAAAAATTTAATTTACTGATAGGATATAAATGATCGAGTAGTGAAAAATGAGGGTAACAATAATCTAGAGATATGAAGTTCGATTCTCTTTAATGACAAGTTTGTTATCAAATACTGGCCAACTCATTACGTGGCCTTCATCCTCCGTCGAATCTCATTGTATCTAGAAAGGCCCCTTTTGATTTCAATGAAGGGGGAAGTCAAAATCTCAACTCCTGTATTTTATTATTCAAGAAAGTATAAATATTTAAGAAGAAAAATTAAGAAAGTAACTGAAAACTTGTGGGTGGACTGTGGACAGTAGACCATTGACCATTTTGACAAGGGTGCCGTTATCTACACGTCCCGTCTATATCTTACACAATTTTTTTAATTCTCCACCGTCGAATCAAAATAATTGAAGAAGATGAAATGACATAAATTAATAAGTAGTATGTGAAAGTAAAAAGAGATTTGGAATAACAACTCCTATTAGCAAAAGGGGTAAAATACTCAAAATATCCTAATAAAAAGAAAATAAAAAAGGCTGTAAATTAACTCAAATAACAAGAAAATAAGATCCAGCGGTTCATATTTAATGATGCCACAATAAGGCCTCAACTTCAACACACTCGGCAGCTGGTGGTTCAGGCATTAACATCTGATCATCCCTAATAATACTGTTGATAAGACTATTATACCCGTAATCTTCCTCGAAATAACTGTTGTGCCACCACGGCGGAGGATACAGCCACCCCTCCACCGAATCAGCAAACACGAGCTCGCTCCCCGACTGGGCCGACTCGTAGCTCGTTCCCAGGCTCGGCAGCTCCACTATCTCCCCCAGCTCCTCCGGCGTTCCTGCGTCCTCGCTCGTACTTGTCGCACCCACCATTGAGGATGATGGTGAGGACTGTGACAATGCTGACGACGACGACGAAGACGACTGCGATGGTGGAGGAGGCGGAGCGTTTAGAGTTTCCATGGAAGCGGCTTTGAAAGCCGCGGTTTGTATGTCCCGAGGAGAGTTCGAGTCGGGTCGAGGCAGCAACCCGACGAGTCCGGGGAAGTTGAGGATCGCGGAGTTGCCTTTGATGGTCAGCGCTGCCACGTCGTGGGCACGCGCGGCCATTTCGGGTGTCGAGAATGTACCGAGCCAGATCCGATTCTTCTTCCTGGGCTCGCGGATTTCTGACACCCACTTGCCCCATGTCCGCATTCGGACCCCTCTGTAAACCGGGTGCTTGCTGCTGGTTTCTCTGGCTCGCTTGGCCCGCTTCTGATCCGGGTCTGGCGAGTTGGACATTTCGGGAAGTGGGTTTTGACCGGGGTTCGGAATGGAGTGGGAAAACCCAGATGAGGACGGGGAAGGAGGGGAGTGTGAGGAGGAGTTGAAGCTCTACTCGGTCTCCGAGTGAGTTGGGTCAGCCATTGTTGACGAGTAGTGGAATCAGTGAAATGCTAAAAAAAGAAACCAAGGCAAAAGTTTCGAGCTTTCGTTTCTTCCTCTGGTTTACTATAAATAGAATGCGTTCTGGTAGTGGCAAGGAGTTGGCTTTTGTGAGCTTCAGGCAGTGTGACCGAGTTATATTATATATAGGGTAACGCTGGAGAGAGAGAGTTGGAGAGTGTACGTAGTTGTTGCGTGTGTGAGTGAGTGAGGGAAACGGGAAAGGAAGAAGGGGAATTGAGAAACAAGAGCGAGTGAAGGGAGGGGATTTATTCGAGGAGGGGAGAGAGAGAGAGAGAGAAGAAATCTGAAGTGAAAAACGTGGGGCTTCTTCGTTAAGTGACCACGCCAACAACACTGAGTCGGTCTGACTCCCTCCTTTTAACCCCATCGTTTTCATCATTCTGTTGACCATATATAAAAATATTATACCGCTCAAGCACTAATCCGTTAATAAGCTAATATGACACTTATTTTTCATTGAAGTCTAATTGCAGTATAACGTTGTAATCTAAATTAGTCTTTTGAGTTTACTTTTCAATTTAAGTGAGTTTTTGTAAGAATGATTTTACGCTCAGAGTCTATAAAATGGACGGTTCAAATTATCTAATACATTGTGTAGTGGATCGAATTAACGGTTGGTAGTTAAGTGAGTTTCCCCATGAATGACCTTGTGGTAGAAGGAAGAATGACGACTTCTCCTTTCTACAACCTAATTCGATATGTATGCAAAAATAACTCATTGTAAAAACACAAAAAAGAAAAATTTATGCTCAAGTGTCAAACTATAATTGATAAGATAATAAAGAAAAAACTTATTGTGTTCCAAAGTACAGCACCATAGAAAATACCTAGCAGAAATACCTACTTTGAACCAAGTCTTTTCCTAAAATATAACTCCATTTTTTTCAATTTCTAAACAACCAATCTCATTGTAAATAAGTAAAGTTTGTGCCGAAGATACGCAGTGCGTAGAGATAAAGAAACAAGAAACGGTCATAAAGCAATGGGAGTGTAAAAAGAGAAAATGGTACGGATAGATTAGGATTTCAGAGACAGCTCCAAGGGTCAGAAAAGCAGAGCTGGCACAGCAACACAGTCGTGTGGGGACAATTATGAGAGATTTTTTTACTGTACTCAGAATCAGATACATACGTCATATATCATTATATAAGTATGGAATACTTGAAAAAAAAAATTTCTCGTACTTGTATAATAACATATAATATACCATCTCATATTTCGGGAACATTAAAAAATCTCTCGATAATTAAGCCATCTTCAACGAAGAGGTTAAAAGTCTAAAGGGAAAATGGCCTGATTTTTCAAACATACATTACTAATGGATGACTGGGTTATAATTCTATGAGAGTACTTCCACCGTGGGAAACCCTACCTCAGGCTATTCACTATTTAATCTACGCAGTAAACAGTAACTGCCCTTAATGAACAATAATTACCTTTTGCATCTCCACCGTTGCATTTGAATAGTCCTGTCAATAGGCAATAAAATATTAGTTTTTTTTAAATAATACAAAATAATTTTATTTGTAATTTCAGATAGGATTTTTAATCTGTATTATTATACCGTTTTCTATTAAATTTTTTTTTCTTTTCACATGATGCAGCACACCATTCCAAAACCTTTATTATTATTATTATTATTATTATTTTTCTTCTACTCTTTCACATGGTGCCAACGCACCATTCCAAAAGCCCAAACCCTTGTTTTCAACCTGTGTCCCCCTCCAACGCACCCAAACCCTCGTCGCATATCTTCCTCCATCTTCACCACCCCACCACCGCCTCTCTTCCTCCATCTTCACCATCTCACCCACCTCAGCCTCCATCAACAGTCCCGATCTTCCCCGCTCCCTAACCAAACTCTCTATCTCTCTCCTCTTTCCCCCCAAAACAAATCTCAAATCGTGCATTCTGGGCACGCCAATGGAAGGAGGAGGATCGTGAGGGGGCGAAGGCGGTGTGGGGTGCGACGGTAGCTGCGGCAGAGCCTGGATGTCTGCCATTTGTTTGTGGGTGTTCATCAACCTCGACGATGAACTCCGACGAGAGCTGTTCAAAGTCTGGGTTTTACAATTTTTTTAATTTTTTTTAATTTTACTTTTTTTTCTTAATATTTTATATTTTTATTAATTTTATATTATGGCTGACGTCGCCCTGACGTCAGCCCACGTCACATTGCCTTCGGGCTCTCAGGCTGGCAACTCGTGCCTGGCCTCTCCCTAGGGCCCGCTCGGGCTCCATCGCTAGCACACGCTGGGCTTGGTTGCTCGGGCTCTTTGCCATTGTTCGCGGGCCTGTCCCTCGGGGGAGAGCACACGCTGGAAGTGCTCTGAAGACCACTAGACTATTAGTTGGCTAAAGGGGCATCAAGTTACACAAATGTAGCCCCCACTTTAGCCTTTTTTTGGGGCATAGCTCATCTGCAACAATAATTGATTCAACGGCTGAGTTTGAAAACATCTAACAGTAGTGTAATTAATTTAAATAATAAATTTAAAGTATAAACTTAAAACTAATAATTATTAAATGTGCAATATTTAGCCCATTCGATTAGAGATAATATATGAATATAGCCTAATATTGTTTATTTAAATATAATTTTTTGTATGACTATAATTTTGAACAAGACTATATTTAGTCAGTTTGGTTGAAAATGACCTTAAGATTACCATACTAGGATGGGCTAGGCCTTTGTTGTGCACCACCAATCCTGCCAATATATCTTTCCTTCTTTCCCCTTCTCCCCATAAGCATTACACACCAACGATAATTAAAACTCTTCTACTTCTTCAGCCAACCCAGACTTCAAAATTTTTTGATTCATTAATCTCCCCATACCCCACATCCGTTGCCGGACCAATCTTAACAGCTAGACTACTGCCCTGCAAAACCCTTCGGTGTACTCTTGGATCATGCCTTGTTTTTTATAGAGAATTTGCTGTGTTCTCAATTGTCATGTAATGAGAAAGATAAATTTTTTTTAGTTTGTATGTAAACTTGATTTTTTTAGAGAGTCTGTCATAGTCTCAGTCCGTCGTGTGGTGAGAGATATTAGGTATAGACTCAAATGTGTATCCAACAATTATATTTTAGAGAAGCTGCCCTATTCACAGTTTGTCACTTACTGAGTGAAATAGACGAATAGATTTATAAAATTAGTCGGTTTTTAGAGAAATTGCTCTATTTCCGGTTTGTCATGTGAATATGAGAAAAAGATACACAGTTGTGAAGCACATTTGTTTTTTAGAGAATTATCTAACCTATTCCGGATTTGTTATGTAATTAAAGAAATAGACATATAAATGTTTACAACTGACTGTAAAACAAACAATCTTTCACATCCTTAATTATTACGATGAAAGAAATATACGTATGAATGTATACAATTAATGACACCTAAAAATCTCTCATTGTTTCAAAGTCCATTTATCCGTTCCAAGCTATTACCATCTGATCAATAATACTGTAAATAAATTACCTATATTATAGTACATGTACGGTATCATTGTTCATTTCCAATAAAATGAGCCATGAGTGTCCTTGTAGTTGTTTCCACTTACTAAAGGGGTTACTCAAATTAGGGCAAGTCAGGCTTCATGAATTGAGATCATTAATCATTTTAAATATTTTCATTTAAAATTAAAAACAAACAGTACCTGATAAAAACTGACCGCACGATGTACGATGAATGAACACGATTCACGGATTCTCAGGATTCTCACCAAAAAGATCCGGAAAGGATCATGTTGACATTGATATTTTCACAAATATGCATATCGATATTTTCACTGATACTAATATATTAAACACCGGAGATAACATAATATAATCTAGTAATTAGAGCAATTAATTTCCATGACAAATACTCTATTGCAGTCTTGCAGGTGTCCAGTTTGTATATTCTTCTCTTCCACCATTGGATTTAAATCAAACAATAGATCACCATAATTTTGTTAAAACATAGAGTTTATTCAGAAAACGAGACTGGATACTTATAAAAAAAACTTATCACCTTTAACACTATATAACAAAAAAAAAAAAGAGTCATTTACACCATTATTTCGTAATTTAACGCGATATCTTTGATTTTTAGAAGACATCCATTAATCTTGCAAAGCAAGTGCGCCTCGTAAAGTATGAGTTTTCCAATCATTTGATCTGAAACCAAAACAAAAGCAAGCTGGAAACCATATATTTATTGCTAATTTGCCAAAAAAAAAATAATGCAGGCATCTAGGGAGTACTAGAACAAAAAAGGCCTATAGATAACATGGCCCAGTTGGGTTCATCAGTTTCATAAATTGTGCTATCAGCATCCGAACTCAACAGTGATTGACCATTAAGGCAACTCTAACGCAACAAACTTTGAATTAATTTTCAAGCTCCATTTTTTTTTTCTATATAGATTTTTGTTTCATTTGCTTCATATTAGAAACCAAACTCATGCTTTCCTTCGAGCTAGCCCTACTTGTAGATATTTGAATTATTGGAAAATCGGACGAATAAGAAATTAAAGTAGGTTCTAATGAGAACATTACTACGTCCCAAATGGTCTTATAGGCATAGGTTTTTTAGGGTTCGGTTTGAAGGAGATCAGATCATCAAGAGTTCGATTCTCTTCCAATCTTATATATCGGCGTAATGTTGATAAGGGTTCAATTATTAGGATCAAGTTAGGTCAAGGGGTTCGATTTTCTTCCTAATGTAACCCAAAGAAACAGAAAATACATGACCTAAACCGAACGAAAAGTAATCGTTTTTCCAGAGGATGTTCGTGTAATTAAATTTATCTATTAATGGGACAATGAATCAACCACTCATGCATGCTGAATAAATTTGCTTTTTCATGCCTCCCCCACCTTGAACAAAGTACAGACTGAGACTTCGCTTATATATCAACGAGCTATAAGCTCATTTTCCACATTGTTCTTCTTTTCTGTATAACTCTAAATGATTGTAACAATAATAATCACGCATGCACCAATTGATTTTGTAGCATGTTACTACGTGTATAAGACATAGGTCGTTGAATAATTGCAGAGCTGGCCAGACTCGAAAACAAGTGATCTGCAAAAGATGTTTCGATTTGTTTCCATTCTAGTTTTGGAATTGGAACGTAGTTATCAATTGGGTCCGCTTTGCTAGCTAGGGTTTGCATGTATGCATCTTGTCTTCATGGCCACACGTACAATTTAATCGATTGAGTTTCATGGGCGGCCTGAAAAGCTTGAAATAATGTAACTGATAGTGGGGGTACTGTATTCACTGGAAAGTGTCCACCAATATTCAACATATGGTTTTGATGCAAAATCAATGATACGTATACCTTTGGAGGGTTAAAATTATATTCATTGCTGTGCAGAATGTATCGAATTAAAGCCAATATTGAACGGTTTGTGGAGAAAATCATGCTGTAATTCTATACTTTTATTGTAAGGAAATAATATGGCCAACAAACCAATTTCACACGGGTCGTATCATGTCGTGTCGGGTCAAACCCAGTATCTTAACGGGTTCTTATTAGGTGACTTGATAACAACTCGATTAGTTATTAGGTTGTGTCGTTTGAATTGTTTCATGTCAAATTGACGGGTTATACATGTTGTTATGCATTAATCATTCGTACAATGATGAGAACAATTTGCTCTTAAACTTCGACCAAAAAAAATTTTGCTTTTAAACCAGCATTTAAAAATTCTCTGCAAAAACAACATAATCGAAAACACAAGGAGTATTTATCTATTGGGTTTTGAAATGTAATTTGGATGTCAATTGACTAGTGCAGAAAGTGAGATTTCTCTTGGTTTTTAGGCCTTAAGAAGAAAAATAATGTTCACGTGAACTGATCTAGGGTTTCAGTTTGATGGAAAGTGTGATGGTTTGAACTTTTAATAGCTGCCACATCCATGGAAGCAATCGACATGCAAGCCAGAAAGTTATGCATCTCTTAACACAAAACAGAAAGAAGCTTTTATTCACTGCTTCAGTTGCACCAGAAAATGTGATGTTATATCATGAAAATGAAAATTACAGCTACCTGAAACATTATTGTTTCAAAGGAAAACGCCGAAGTTTCAAAACTGAATTCTAATTATTACTTTTCATGTTCACTAAAACCGACAATTGGTTACTTTCCAACCGTCCATCTTTTATGTTTTACTTCAAAGATCATTTCTACAAAAAATCTCCAAATTCGAAATCATATGACCGTTGGATTAAATTTAGTGTTTCTTTGTAAAATCATATTTGTCCTTTTTTTTTTTTTTTTTTACTACAAATGAATGTCTTAATGGTTTTAGATTTATCTATTTTTTTTGTAAGACTGATCTATAAATAATGTATTAAAATATGAATGGTTTGGATTATTAATCTTGAAATACATTACGAAATGGGTGTTATAAATTGGTTGTTATATATATATATATTAGTTTTCTTATATATGATAGTGTTCACGTTTGAGGAGCAGTTGTGCAGAACAAGACCCATTGAGCCATTAAATATGTGGAGCCAACTGATTTTATTTTATTTTATTTTCATTTGAGCCAACTGGTAACTTCATGAATGTCGACCTTTAAAAATATAAATGCTAAGCTCTACTGTTCTTCAATCTCATACACATGCAATCCATGTGTCACCCATACTTTTTATAAAGAAAGAAACTTGTTGGATTCTCTTAGGTTTAGAATTGGTTTTTCCTACCTTATGATATGGCAATGGATCATACTCTTTTGTTCCTTTTATTTTTAAATCTTAAGAGAAACTCCACGATGCAAGAAAAGTTTTATTAGTTAGTTTAGAAACATTACAATGAAGGGGACGTAAAATCTGACCTCAACTATAAACATTCTCAAAGAAAATAAATATATCTCAAAAGAAGCTACATTTGGTGTAAGTGGCTTACGACTCGGTTTGCTTGTGGTTCTATGTTCAAATCTCATGTCAGTAGTTTAGATAAATTAAATGTAAATTGTCCTATCATTTGTTAAAAAAAAAAAAAAGCTATTTTTGGTATGCCTCTTAGGGTTCAATTGTTCATTAACAATTTATGGGTTGTTGGCTAAGCCTTGTTGCTTACTCGCTAGTTCAATTAAGAAAATTTTGGGTCTTAGCTATTGGGTTGGTGACCTTTTGGGCCTACAAGAATTTATTGGCTTAGACTTATTAGATTTACTTGTTGATGGACTCAAGTAGAATTTATTGTTAATTGGGCCTAGTAGATAGTTTTGGGCCTTCTTATACGGAAGAAACTTCGGCAAAGCTATCTGATGAGGGTAATCCTTATATCGAAAAGAATTAACACAGAGTTAATTGAAACCAAAATATAGGAAATTCCATGATTTTTGTTAAGAGACTAAGTAGGCAGTAGTTTTTCTCATTTACCATTGATTGCTGTGAATATATATTTAAATAACACAATGTATAGCAAATCAAAGCAAAAACAACATAAATAAAATGCTAAAGTAAAGAAATTGTATGAAGGATTAGATCAGTTCATAGCTTTTGCCTCTTCCTTTAACTTTCCAAGCTCTACAAGCAGAGTCAGAATAGCCTCACACATTTCTGAGGCATCAGCCTCACCTGGGTTCTTTTTCTTTGTAGAATAAACCATCCAGGCATGATCAAGCTTCCTGTCCGGTCTGACCACAACCGAACCTGGAACTTCAGCGTCACGGCAGGTCACTAACCCGTCACTCTTCTCCCCATACCGGAGTTGGAGATGAAGTGCAGTCAAAGCCATGGCAGCAGATAAAGGAATCACTACTGGCAGCTGACGCCCTGCTTGAATGATTTCATCTGACTCTTTATTGCCAAAGTTTGGTAGGGGGAGCCAGGGAAGCTCTGCATGCGCTATGTGTGTCATTGTTGCAAGGACACCGGGAGCAATGCTGGCCTCAGAGTGGAAGGAAATAAGAGGAATTTGCTCTGCAGGAAGTTTGTGCTTCATGATAAACTCCTTTCGCTTCTCGTATGTAAGATCCTCTAGTGCCCGAATGTCACCCTACCAGCGTGACAGAGGGCAATGAAGAAAACCCAACAAGATGGTTGAATGAAAAACTTTCCATGACTATGCATTTGGAAATTAGTGTAACAAAAATAAGCGTCACAAAACATTGATCGGTGAATAATTGAAAACAGAAGCCTATTAGGAAAGGCCTTAAAAATATATAGTACTAGATTGAGTTTATAAAATTCGAAAAAGGGAATGCCATGATGTTTGTGTTTGGTAAAAAGTAGCTATTACCTTAATTAGCTTGCATATCAAGAGCTCCATGATCCGGCGGGTTTCTTTGTCAGCAACCTGGCCTTCACGAAGACAATCAGAAGCCAATGGAGTGCCGCCGTATGGGCTCTGTACCAGTGCTAAACCAGCCACTTTGTATTTTAAATCACACCAATAGATTGACAATGCAGCTGCAGCATCCACACCACCTTTGCTGTGCCCTAGCAGCATAACACGCTTACCGGATCCCCAATATAGCTCCTCTATATATTGCTTGAGTTCCCATGCATTGTGTGCAACAGATGCCTTTGTACAAAAATAACATGAAAAAAGAAGACTAATATCATATTTTTACAAGTTCAGAAGATCCTTAAAAGTCAGTATTAAGTAATTACCTCGCTGTGAATTTTTGCAACATGGCACACTAGACCCATCTTCGAAAAGAATTTCTTAGTTCCAACAAAGTATAAGGGGCCGTGATTGCTAAAGAGGCCTGAAAGTTTAAAGTTCCTGTAACTATATGAGCAAAACGCTAAATGTGGATTGAACGGGTGAGAAGAACAAAATCAAAACTCAGGGAAAAATAAATCTTCTGTACCGGGAATTAGTAGATAGACATATGAGCTGGGAAGTCGGTGCTCTCCATTCCTGAAGTATACAGCATGGCATACAAGCAATAAGAATATATAAACACATGAACACACTAGTAAACACAATTGATCAAATATCTGAACAGCACATAAAAACAAATTGAACTCAGTTCTTAACAGATCCAACCGTCTAGTGCAGTCGAGCTTATTATATTAGATGGTACCTAATTCCTACAAGCAATTCCAAAAATCTTGCTGTACCATCCTCCACACCAGGCATGCCGTCAGTGTGCTGCAACCATCCAATATCATCTGATGAGCCTCGCAATGATTTCTGTATTCGAGATGCAATGCTGACAAATGCAAAATGAATGTTAACCTACGAGAATCTAAAACAATGAATGATGACATGTAAAAGCAACAAATTTCTTACTCGAAGTAAAATAAAATCCAATCTGAACTAAAACTAAAAGAAACGATCCATAGACTACGGTATATGGATTCATCAGTTTGCAATTTTGTATAACTAGAATCTGCTTCTTTACCTACAAATTCGAAGATGAGTACATCTAACGTATGCCACAGAGCTTCTGCAACAAGACATTGCCAACCTCCATGCGAATTGTAAACCATGTAATGGCAGTAGTAACCTACATCAGGATGAAGCAACAGATTAAATATTTAAAATTTATCATTCAGTTTAAAACTTAAAAGTAGATGGGATCATGGTGTTTTCTCGTAATTGGACCAAATGGTATTACCCTTTAAAGATGAATGGGACTACTGCATAACTGGAATTGGCGGCTACAATTTCAGTTCTAGCGTCTTCCCCGGGCTCTGAGGCTCTTTCACAGATTCCAGGGTTTCGACCGGAAATACAAGAGTTTGAAGACGATGAACAACCTTCAGCAAAAAAATTACAAACACCGTGTCTCAATGATCTTAAATGCTGTCCAGCAGAATTGACCAGCAAATCATCTGAACATCTATCAGCATCTCTACGTGCGAGATCCTCTGCAATAACACCATTTCCAAATCCATTCATTATGTTATGAGAATATAACATCAGCATTAGTATACATTATGCAACTATGCATACATGTAAGCATAGAAAAAACTACTCACCGATAAATTGAACAAATCGATGACTAATGTAACTAGCCAATGTCAATAGACGGGTGAAAATGTCATCCATCGACGAATAGAATCCCAAGCTATCGAAACGAAAACTCGTGTTCCTCACGGTATCATTATAAACCTGATACAATTACCTATATTAGCACCTTAAACACAATGTTTGAAATCAAACTGACACAAAACTACAGATAGATGTTAAAAAACAAACTTTAAAGATATGGACCGGAAGCTGCTTCCGAATTTTAACATGTTGATGTAGATCAGATGGCGGAAAGGATTGAAGATTAAGTCGGAAGGCGAAAAAATAAGAGTTACAAACTTACAATAGAGGAGAGATTACAAAATATACACTCACTCACAGAAAAAGTAGAGATGGTCTGCAATAATGCAGAATTGTGAAGTTGAAAGTACTTACTGTGACGGGCATTTCAGATATATCATTCTCAAAAACCACATCGCCCATTAACTCTTTGAATCCTGAACTTACAACAAGAAAACTTAAAAGGTTGGAACTTTGACACAATTAAGGTACAGCAACAAAAACCAGATGTGCAAATCAATCATATGGAACAAAAAACACAACAAAACAACTCCACTATTGCAAACAAAATGCAAGTAAAATAGCAGAAAGATAGCAACTTACAGTCAAAGGAGGACGATATGAAAACCCCAGAAGCAGGTTCCTGCTCAGAAGCAAAGCCACTTGAATTTATAGAGGGAAGAGTGAGGGACAAGTATCTACAGACCCCATTTCCAATGAAGTCCAAACTAAATTTCGAAGTTGAAATCTTGAAATAAGTGAAGTTAATGAATGAGAAGGACAAGAGAGAGAAGTGGATTAGTGGAATATTGGGAATGGTACCAACCGAATGAGAAAAGAGCTGTCGTGGGAGTAATTTTTCGGTGTACCCGGTACATCAAAAAAATTTGGTGTACCCTCACTCATAATGGTGAGGGTGCACCAAAAAAATTTGGTGCACCCTCACTTTTTGTACACCAAAAAAATTCTAATGAGTGAGGGTACACCAAATTTTTTTGGTGTACCCGGTACACCTAAAAATTTTCCCTGTCGTGGGGGATGCAATGGAGCAATAGATTATCGTTATCCAGTTACCTTTATTTCGTGGATGCTCTGGCCCACCATAGGACTTTAACAGCAGCCAAGGTGGCAAAGGGAAATAACTCATTTTCGAGATGTTAGAGTGTTAAATTTACAATATTGTTATAATGACTTCTATTGTATTAGTCATTTTTAAGCGGAGATGCATGATGAGTGAATTAAACTTCACGTTTTTGTGTAACATGGTCCAATGTTTGTAGAATGAAGAAATGATGGAAATTTTTAATGTCAATTGAAGGTAGAAAATGCTTTAGTCTATAAAAACCACGTCCTACCATTTTTATGAAAATTAGAGGAGAAAGTCGTCTTCAAATTGGCAAAAATGTATGAGTTGACATTCATTTCGTCATTCAACAAATGAGTATTTGAAAAACTAATAAAAAAATAAAAACATTGGCAAACGGAGAAATAATTGTTAAACTTCCGCCATAACAGTAAAACCCAGAATTTGAGGATCGAAACTCGGAAGCGGTGACAATTGTAGGGTAACAAAGGGGACAAGGTTTGAACATTGAAGATGGAGAAGTATACGTGGTGCTTTTCTGGTGCGGGCAGAAAACAGTCAGCTAGTGGAACAGCTGGGACCCACCAAGAAGACGTCGATGTCTCTCAGTGACTACTCAAATCAAAATTCAAAGTGGATAGCTCGCTCGTGCGTGAGAGAAGAGGAAACACGCGGCGTGTTGGGAACGAACTCTTTTGGGTTGGCGTGGAGACATCTCGTTGCTCAATGAACCATGCTGGGGATCCTACGTCAAACTCAGTCACTGAGCAATTTACATGTCATGGAACACTGTTACGTTGATTTTGTCGGTCCCAAATCCGGATAAAGGAGGAAGAGGGCGTCAGGTAGTAAACAGTCGATACTCATATCTTATGTCGAATCATGATAATGAATTCTGAACGAAATAACACTAACCAAACGCAATGACCTTCTAGGATTCATATAACCAATCTCATTTAGTGGAAAAAGGCTTTGTTGTTGTTATATCAAACTGTCAGTTACACAGCAACTCATATGCCACGGAACACTGTCACATTGGTGTCCGCGCCATGAAAGTCCTCGTGTCCGTCACGCTCTAAAACTTATCTTTACCACCTTCATTTGTCTTGGTGATCACTATGCATACTTTAGCCGTTAAAAGATAGCTTTCAGGTGTGTGAATTTCTTACTGGTAGCAACTAGTAGTAACAGTTTCAGCTATTGGGATTAGAAGAAAGAAATTATTTACAAAACAGGATAATGTGAAATATGTTACTTACAAAACAGTTGAAAAGCTTTACTCACAGTTAATTTCGTGGTGTAGCATTTAAACACTCTTTCTACAGCTTCACAGGTAGAACAAGACGCGATCGGAAACTGCCTCATTTCTATTTCGTGTGCTAGCATCTCCACCTCTGTTCGTCGGGGAATTTCAGCAGAACTTAACGGAGTTTTAACTGAAAAACTCGGTTGTACCAAATCGAATGAAGTGTCATGTGGAAGAGATCATACTTGAGGGGTTTAGCATGCCACAGAAAATGTTTCTGAACCTTCCTGACCCCTAGCTGCAGCTGAAGATACTTCTCTTCTGGTATCGAAACTAGTATCTCCTTCAACTTTGGAATGTCTTGCTCTGCAAGAATCACAGAGAATGCCCCCCAATCCAAAACCTCGAAAAATGGCGGCACAAAGTTGTCAGATATGATCACAGGTACGCACTCATAAAATATTGCTTCGACCACTCGTGGACTGTTGACCTCATAACCCTTGGGGCAGATACAGTATTTGCTGCTCTGCATGTGGTGGATGTAATTCAATTTTCTTGCAACACCGGGAGGCATCGAGCCAAAAATCTTCATATCGGGGGCTTTGTCCTTCCAGTACTCTAGCAGAATTGGACGTAAGTAGCCATGCATATTTCCAGCAAAAAAGGCAAGGATCTTCCTTTGAGAAGGAGGTTTTCCTCCAAGATCTACAAGGGGATTTCTCTCTGAACGAACATATGTCTCTGGAAGAGACACATCCCTTCCTATTTTGAAGCCGGAAGTCGGATCAGCATTGCAAAGCGCTTTGATGCAGCGCTCCATGTGGTGCCTTGTTTCATATGGAGCCTAGAAAAGTCAACCTCACATGTTAGAAAGGCATGCACTCTGAGACACACGCATGTAAGAAATACATTCGTGTGGGCGGACACAGTACACATTTATAGACAGAACATATGGTACTTGACTTTTGAAATAAGTAAACATCAATGTCCAATATGATAGGATTCATTTTCATGAGAATCTTGGCAGTACGTATGAATCTCAAAACCATTTGTGGAATCCCATTTTACTACCGTAGTATCTTATTACTAATAACGAAGCAGATATTAGTCACGTAGGAAAAAGCAAGAAAAAATAAAGGTGCATGGAGAGCATACCCAGTCATGGCAAGCAACAAAAAAATGATCTGCCCCATCAGTTCTGTTAAAATAAGGATACTTTGCTGCAATTGTTTCGGAATATTCCTTCAGAAATTGGCGTAGGTTTGTACGGTTGTGAGAGTTACGTACATATAGAGCATACTCTAGCATCCGGGAACTAAATGGCATATAAAAAAGATGAGCCTTGCTAGGATCCTTCACAAGAAAACGCTTATATCCCTGCATCAGTTTCATGAACCATCCTTCTGAAGCATATAAACCCTTGAGTATTGGTTGATGAAAGATCGGCTTGTTTCCGTCCTTGTAGATATAGATTTTCAGCGTTCGTTCCATAAGTTCATAACTCCTGAGAATGGAACAAAATGTTACTGTAAACGGAATCACTTCCACTTAGCATTAAAATTAACTTTACCTCTTAAAATTTAATTCCAACCACCTTTTAAACATGGAAACATTTCTAAAGAGAGGAGCATAAAGTTCTGGATCATTTATTGCAATAGGAGGATGCTCGATCTGTGACTTCGCAGCTAGAATCTCCTGGTCACGTACAGAGGACCATCGTGGTTTCTACAATCAATGGAAGAAGTTAGGAACCATAACAAATTGATTGGGGGATGATTAGATTAGCAGCAGCAGTATCTTACCGGTGAAAGAGAAGAAACGCGCTTCCGCGCTAGTATACGATTCATCTCAGATATTGATGTTATCGACTTTGGTGGCAATTCACACCTCATCTTCTTCTTCCCAGGTCTTGTCGTCACTACAGAACCATTTTTTGAAGCCACAACACCACTTTTCAAGGAAGTAGAACCAATGGAAGTGCTTCTATTTTCTAACAAATTCACTGCAGGTAAAATGAGTGGATATGATGGAAAAGCAGTTTTGACACCATCAGATTTTTTTGCTGTCACGGTTGAATTTTGTTTTGAAGCATTCTCCCTAGTAATTTCAGAGTTCGGCAACACAATCTTCTCCAAATGGAAGCCATCCCTAGTTCCATCAGCCTTATCCAAAATAGTAACAGTTTCTCGATTCTTAATGCTGAGACTTTCATTTATGACTACAACATTCTCAGACGGGAAATCATCATCTACCTTTCGATCAGTGTCACTTTCAAAATCATTGTCTATTTCTTTTTCTTCTAACATTAAATCGATTTCCCTAGATACATCCTTTCCATTTGGTTTAGTACCCTGCCTAATTTTCCCTCCAAACATAGAAACATCAATCGAATCCGAAGAATTTACCATGAGACGATTGCGAACCATCATGGACTTGGCAGAAGAATGAACAGGGAGGCCGCTACCTTTGACTTGTGCTGGAACCTCACTGTGAGGCGATAGAGACCGAAGAGCAATGCCATAGGGAAGCAAAAGCGACTGAATCGATAAATAAGTAACAGACACTACCCCGAGAAGAAAAAGCCATCTCCGACTCCGGGGTTCTATATTGCATAGCTTAGGAAATTGAAATGTGTACTCCATACTAGGCACTAATACTTGCAATGCAGATAATTCAGAAGCTACCGAAACATCTTAGCAGGAAATTGACTCACTTGCAAAACCAAATCCTGCATAGATTCCCACAACAGCACAAATTATGCACAATCAAAATCCAACAGTGCAGTTCATTAACAGTTAGATCATAGATCTGTCCTGAAATCGGGGTCATGCCGAAAACCAAAACAAAGAGGTTGAAATTCACTAGTTATTAGCAATTCTGCAGAACAAAGAATTAGCACATTAGCATTTCCAGAACAGTCACAATTAATCACAGAAAATAAAGGTGAGATCTTCCTTAATAAAGCTTGCTAATTCAATCTAAGTAAACACTAGACTCGTAACCTGCATAGTCAGAACTGATTAATTAAGACTAATCTCAACAATGCTAATCAGAATCCAAGCAATCCCAGTGTAAATTTCAGTTGCAATTAGCAGACAGTCTAATCTATGAGGAATGAATCTATGCTTTATGAGAGTGAGTAACAGTTGCATTCCCACTAAGCATTAGCCAAAAAGAAATGCTATTTCCTGTTTGGTTGCCGAGAAAATGAAAGTTTTGAACTGACCTGAGTACAGTGAAGCACAAAACTTGAGACTGGATTTTCTCAGAAGCCAAACAGAAAAACCCTAGAAACCGATCGGTTAAAGCTTTTTGCAAAGAACAAGGATCCAAAGATGACAACTTTGCAAAGAACAGGGCATTTCCAAGTTGGGATTTTGGCCGGTCGGAACTCCGTTTGAAGAAGAAAGAGAGAATCTCTCTCATCAGTCACAGTCGCATCCACTTATTATATTAAAATTACTTTCCTGCCGGATGGTTAAACTTTTACGAAATGGATTAAGTTTTTGAAAATTTACTCTTCTCCTGGGTATAGTCCGTATCGACTGAACTAAGAGTTGGATGTGTGACAATGATTCAATAATAAAATGTGTGTCAAGGATTCAATACTTAAAGATTTAATGATTAAGGATCTAGTATTAAAATGATCCCTTTTTACTCTATTTTTTAGTATAAAAGTTCTTAAAGATGATATCAGTTGAAAAGATAATGTGTTTGTATCTTAGATTTTGTTCAAAAAATTGTTACTAAATTAAAGTAGTCTAGAATGATTTTTCTTAAGAATTCGTCAAAACATACTTAACAAAAGAAAGGATGGTGACCATGTTAATTATATGCCAAATTACACAAAAATTTAAGACTCGCTTGCATTTTAGTCTCTTCCGATTCATATTAATCACATTCAACTTAAGAACAGATCTAACTAGACAGTTGAACCGAAATTTTTCTAGACGTAAACAAATGGGAACCAAGCAATATTGGCTTTAAAGGACCACTATCAAAGTTGAAGTTACACTTGGCTTTATTCAATTACAAGATTGCCACTGTCGACCGTGCACACTGAATAACTCTTGCCAGGTACTGCATTATTCTCTAACACGGACGCCCCGGTCGAAGTGCTGTCATTACCTGGTGCGAATCCATATACGCAGGTGTGTTGTTTCGTTTCATTCCCATGCCCAGATTCTTCCTCCGAATCCGAAACATCAGTGTCATTAACTATAGGCCCTATACTGCTCTACACCACCAAGATTAAACTTGCTAGACATTGACACGTTTGAGCTACCAACATTGGCAAACATTTGCTAGACTGCCCCGACGAAATCTGGGATGATTTAGTGAGCTTGAAGCTTGCACATGATGCCGGAGCCGACGAGGTCATGGGATGGGGTTGATGGAGGTTGGAGGAGGGTAGGACTTGTCCAGATATGCCATGGCAGGGGTATGAGCATTGTGTCTTGCTTGGTGGAAATAATATATTTCGATACAAAAACTTAGGTACATTAACTCATATAATATTTTGCTACACACTTAAGTACATTAATGTACATTTTAGTGCAAACATTTAGTGCATCTTTTAATATATTTAGATACACTTATGGTTTTGCATATTTTTTGTATTACTAATATTTTTTTTTGGAAATATTTTATCATTTATAATTGGATGAAGTTAAGCATAAAAATCAAATATTTATGAGGATAATTTTTAGAATGAACATAGACATTAAATATCTAGTAAAAGGACTAAAATCAATATATAATCTAGAATTAAGTACTTAAAACCTCTTGTCACTTAGTACTCCAGTCTAGTGGTTATTCTTTATTTGTAAGTGAGAGATATTAGGTTCAATTCTTAACAAAGGCGAATTTGAACCACATTATTGCTAACTCATTGTGAGGCTTATCCTACTCCCTCACCCTTTTAGTGTAGATAATATTGTTTGTTTATAAAAAAAAAAAGTACCTAAACCCTCTAACCTTTTAGTGTCATTCCAAATTGGTCTCAACCTTGTTAAGCATTTCAAACAAGTATCAAACCTATTGAAAATGGCACATCTGTTATGCCCCAATTAAATTTTTGTTAAATCACCTTGGGCTTACTTTGTCTCCAAAATCAATAGAAATTTATGGAAGCATGCATGGTCTCCACCAACTAACGGTCACCCCCACTCATATCAGGCCATCACCTCCAAACCCAACGCACAACCACTAACTTCACCCTACAACTCAATTAGCCAACATCGAGAAAAAGGTCGTGGAGGTTGTTGAAATGGTGCAAACTGTCATGATGCAGCCACAACCATCTTCATCGCGCACTTGATATTTCCCGATCTTCATTTTTATTTCCATTTTATTTGTGAATTTGTTTTTTATTTTCACTTCATGTCTTTTTTTAAGTTATTTTTATTATTATTTTAGTGCTATTAGATTTCAATCTTATTTAAGGACTAAATTTCAAAAAGTTCATTTTTAAATTTGATGGTGGGTGGAGGAATAAGACAAGTGGACAAGTGGGTAAGTAACAGTACTCTTAATCTAGGTATAGCTTGCATTTTACAAAACGCTTTTTCAAACTACCGCCCTTACGAACTCTTCAATTACTAAGTTATATACATGATGATTTTATTCCAACACTTGTATTCAATTGATCTAATCAAGTATTAAACTATTAATTTATTTGTTAATTAGTTTTGGGAACGTGATGCGTACTAAATATAGTACACGTGAATGGTTGTCAATTCTACGAAGTAAGATATGGGAATTACCAAATGAAGAGGAGAAAATCATGTCGGTTTTGAAGTTAAGTTTTGATAATTTGAAGTCGCCATTCTTGAAACAATGTTTTGCACATTGTTCAATGTTTAGAAAACATTTTAAAATTGAAAGAGATAACTTGGTCCAGCTCTGGATGGCTCAAGGATATCTCAATTCCTCTCCCAACATGAGCATGGAGGATATAGCCAATGAATATTTTAATATTCTATTGCAGAACTCCTTATTTCAAGATGCTATATATAGAAGATAAGTACGGTGTTATTACCGAATGCAAGATGCACGATCTTGTGCATGATCTTGCAGAGGAAGTATTTAAATATGAAAGCTTGATGTGGGACTCCGACCATATAGATGATGCACTTGAGATTTAGCATGTTGCGCGAATTTCTTCCATGACACTTGAAAGAATTCCACAAGGGAGTGTTAGGAGATTGCGGTCGTTGTTTGTTGATTGGGAGGTCCCTAGTAACATCTTCCAAGGGTTTAGAGCTTTACAGATGTTGAATTTATCCAAGGCTCAATAGAGGATTTTCCCAGCTCAATTGCAAAGTTGAAACACTTGAGGTATCTCAACATTTGTAGGACAAGAATAAAAGAACTCCCCAAATCTATTGGCAAACTCTATAATCTTCACGTTAAGAATGTCAAGAGCAAGGAGGCTTAAAACGTTTCCTAGGGAAATGGAAAATTTGATCAACTTGAGACATGTTTATTTTGATGAGTGTCATGAAGTTCCATTTGGGATGACAAGATTGACTCATCTGCAAACGCTACCTTCTTTTATTTTGGACAGAGCAAGGCGTCATAGACTTGATGAGCTAGGAGGGTTAAATGAATTGAAAGGGCAACTAGTTATTGGAGCATTGGAATATGTGAGAGACAAGGAAGAAGCAATGAAATCAAATTTAGTGGGAAAAGCAAACCCACGAGAATTGGACCGAAGCTGGCGGTCGGTCCCTCTCGAGGAAGGAAATGGCAATTTTCTTGACAAGGATATTCTTGAAGGAGTCCAACCGCACCCCAACTTAAAAAGCTTGACAATTGAGAAATTCATGGGTACTAAATTTGCATCATGGATGATGAGTGATTTGTTGCCAATCAATTTAATAGAAATTATCCTATACAGGTGCGAAGAATGTGAAGCAGTCCCACCACTCGGACACTGGCTAAATCTTCAAAGTGTTTTAATTGATCATTGCACGAATCTAAATCATTTGGCACACAAGAAATTCTTAAGTACGGAAAGTCGTGATATGTCACAATTTTAAGAAAGAAATATTCTCATGTAACCAAGTACCATGCTGCTCATGAACTTGCCCGTGCTGCTTTAAAGGAGAATTCTGGTTGTTATCATTAATTCACGATAATATTTATGTGTAGAACCAGCGTTTCAAAAGGAACAATGTCACAAATTCAACCCACTACTTTGTTGTGATGTCTAAGCTTTTTAAGTTGAACTCTCTCTTTTTACCAAGTTAAATCAGCATTCTAAGATTTTAGGGTATTATTTTCAGTAATTTTGTATTAAGTCTAAGTGTTAGAGTTATGAGCTTATATATTATTCAATCAATAAATTTTGGAGGGGTTTAATGAAAACCTCTTTGCTACACTTGGTTTTAATCGTAAGGACATTTTGGATATGAAATATCTATATTAGGTCAAGCTCTTTTCTTATTTACTTTTATGTCATTATTTCATTCACCATGGATGGTTCCACAATGAAGTTTACATTTTGTTTGATACTTAAATTATTGTACGTAATTCTGCATGATGCTACTACGAAAGATTCTCCGCTTGCTGCATTGTTGTGCTATTTGGAATCTGGTATGTCACCAATAAAAAATAAGCATGTTAATTAAGATTTATGTAATAACTCAATTGTCAACAACCATGTTGCATAGTTTAAATAGATAGTCTTCCTAGCATTACCACAGTTTAAATAGATGGTCTTCCTAGCATTACCCCTTTTATATTATTCAATCAGTAGATTTTGAGATTTTCTCCGATTTTTAATGGGTTTCAAATTGCTTGTGAATTCTAACTTAGGTATTTCGTTCAACTTCCTTCTTGTTATATCAATATAATCATCGAGATGTATGGTACGATGGCGATCAATTAATCCACTGCCTTAAGTACATAAATCCTTCCCTTCTTCCCAACCCCACCATTAATTATTGATTGCCAAACACAATGGTGCCACCGGTAACATGATTCATGTGGGATGGGGTCCAGTGGCTGTAGGATTCATTAGGACCTTCCCCATGAAAACAACAACTCATCTCCTTACAGCAATTACAAGGAAGGCAGTGTTGGAAAATTTTCCTCTTATCTTGGAAGATGGAGGATCTGTAAATCCAAACAAATTCTAAACAAGATATTACTGAAAGTACACGTAGTGATCAACTTCTAAACCGAATGACATATGTAGAATTTGTATGGTCGTTCCGTGAATTCCAATCTTTAACAATTACTTGGAGGCTTTTTTTTATCTGATGACTCTCGGACTGAAGAATGAATACGTATTTAATTTGAATCCCCTTATTGTACATACACTTTTGGATGTACTAATGAATTTGTTCTTATTTTTTATAAATATTTTTAGTTTACTTTGTTAAAGTTGGGTCTCTACCATCGCCTAAAATTGTCGAAAGAGGTTGCAGATAAGATGAATTTATATTTATGTGGTCTGGCTCTGCTTTCACTTTTTAATCCTGTTAGAACATCTCCAATAAAGAACCTAAACAAAGTCTTTATAATAGTAGAATCTCTAAATATAGAGACAAAAAGTTTTTAAAGAGTCGAAATTAAAGTCTTTAAAATATTCCCATATTTTTTTTGTCAAAAAGTATTTCAATATATAAAAACTCACTAAATACTTCAAAAAAAAACCTCAAATGTGAAAATTGTATAGTGGGCCTTTGTTGATTTTGTGCATAAAAGTGACACAACACCAGCTGATTTTTTGTCTTTTACCTTGTTTGTTGATCCCACCCACGTGAAATTTTCATTTTAGTTTTTCACGTAATTTTTTTTTTTCAATTGTTGAAAAACTAAGGGTAGAGATATTTTTTTAGTTTTTTCATCCATTAATAATAAATTTTCAATAGTTTAGTTTTTATATTAATCTGAAGATTACACTACAAGAACTTTTCATAAAAAACAATATTCTTTTAAAGACCCGAATATTTCCTTAAAATCTTTAAATAAGCTCTCAGAGATAGTGGTGGAAGTTCCTAAATAAGGATCCGGAGAGCATTCTTGTCATTTTATCTCAATTTAATGTAAATATATCGTGGTATGAAAATCCTGTTCAAACAAAACCATCCAAGAGTTTGTCATTTAATATTATGATCTAACGATATTTTTCTTTAGTTATAAATAATAGGTCTTAAGTTTGAATCTTATGAATGACGAGTTCGATACAAATTTATACTACACCCCAATCCAAAAAGTTTTGATTTAACTTTTAGCTATGTGTGTGTGTGTATATATATATTGTTGTATAAAAATCAATCTAAGAAGTTTGGTATGACTTTTATAATGAAAAAGAAATGCAATTTTAGGTTGAACTAAATCAAACTATAATTAGTTTGGTTTGATTTCGTTGGATTTGACGTATTTATAAACTGCTAAAACCAAGACCAATTTAAACGCTCTTTATCAGATATGTGTAGTGGTGGAGATGAATTCCTAGCGTTCGATTGTAATAGCTACCACATTTTCTCATTAGGTTTAGGTTTACCATAATCAATGAAAAGCGTAGAATGATGAGTGTAAATTACTACCCAATTCGACGTATAAGAGACAAATTTCTAGCTAGACTGTGTAAAAGAAAACACATTTTATGTGAAAGTCTTATTCACACAATCATTTTTATTTCTAACACATTTTTGTTAATTTTGTATAATTATTCTTTTTCAATTGATTTAGTAAAATTAAGAATGAAAAGTAAAGTTAAATGGGTAAATACCCCTATGCGAAATCATGTTGAAATGAAGTGACAGGACCGAGTAGGGTTGAATAGTCACCAGTACTGAGTCCTGACAAAAATTCATGGAAGACCAATAAATATTGACTAATCAAGTTCACAGGTGTAAAGTGGCATCAATTATAGGGGTCCTATCATCTTGATATGTTTCTCTCATCTTCTTATACACATCTTCTATCTTTTATCTTTTATTTATGAGTAATGTTATTCATATTATGTTTTTATACTATATTTCTATACCATTTTCGATAGTATCTGATGTGAACAAACACATAATTTGAAAAATTTACAAAACCCAAGGAAATGAGGAGAAAAACTCGTCGTATGTCACAATCATCATTTAATTAACTAGTTTTTCTTAATTATTAGTTTATTAAATAATGAATGAAATTTAAAAATCTGATTAATTCAAATGATATGACTGTTTACATCAAATATCACCTACGATGATATGAAAATGTGGTATAAAAACATGATATGAATAGCATTACTCTTTATCTATACTATCTCTACTAATTAATAAAACATTTATTGTCAAACAAAACCTTATGGAATTACTAGTTTAACCCTCTAATTAAAATAGAACATGAATAAGAAATATGGGGCAGAAATGTAATTTCACACAACCAAATTTTGCTGTTATTTTTCAAACCCTCACATATATGTAATCCTAACATATATCTAATTTAATAATAAATAAAAAATAATAATAAAAAAAACTTCCCACTCTCACATTCTCTCTATCACTCTTTTCCTCTCTTCCTCTCTCCTATTTCAAAAACAAAAATAAAAAAAATTTCTCACACACTTTGTGTGTGCTTATATGCTGGTATATATTAAGAGAAGACACATTGTCAACTTTATTCCCTAATTTTTCCAATTTTGCCCTCATTTTTGAGAAAAATGAGGGCAAAATAGTAATTTTGTACTTTTTGACAAAATGACAATCATATTCCCATTTTTTTTAATTTGCTCTCATACACAATATTTACATAAAGAGGGGAAAATGATAATTATATGAATAATGCTAGGTAATTAATTTTTAGAGCATATTTGCTAACAAAATGGGTTTATATTTTGTCCTTTTTTTTTAAAAATTTTTTTTACAAAAGATATTACGTACATTAAGAGAAAGGGTGTGAGTTTAACAATAATGTTGTTCAACTTTATCTTTGACGAGAATCGAACTTAATATCTCTCATTTACAAATAAAAAAAAAATACCACTAAATCATAATATTAAATAACATGATATTCTTTTTTATCTTTTCAATTCAATCCTCATTACTTTATTAAGGGTGGCCTCCACTATTGACTAAAGTTGTTTAGAAAGAATGGCCTCCACTATTGACTAAAGTTGTTTAGAAAGAATGGCCTCCATTATTGACTAAGGTTGTTTAGAAAGAATCTTTGCTGATAAGATGGGTTCACATGAACGATGCTCGACTGCTGAACATTTCAGCAAAAGCTACCGCTTACATCCAATTTCGAGTGAACACGTATTCAAATTTTGATTCTTTTAATAAAATTTGAACATATGTCCATCCGATTGGATGTAAGCAGAAGATCCTACTGGAACGTTTAGCAGCCAAGTAATCTTCGGTTTATATTGCTGGACCACACTCCACTCTTGAACATTATGTTCACGCTCACAGGTGTAAAGTGGCATCAATTATAAGGGGTCCTTTCTTCTTATACCACATTTTCTTGAATTATTGTTAAGCCTTTCATTCAACTTATTCCCTCTTCTTGTGTCCTTCCTTGGCTTTCTCTCCATTCTCTGCATTCCTCTCTCTAATCTCCCCTTATCGGCCCGGTATGGATCCTGTAAAGGTGCTAGAAGTTCTCTACACTTTTCCGGTGGAGGGAATACTGAAGTCGGTCGCTTCACTTGCTGCTCAAGAAATCGGTCTTTTCCGACGATTCAAAAAAGAACGAACTGAGCTTCATCAATCGTTAATGGAAATTCAAGGGTTCTTAGGCGATGTTGCCCACAAACCACAGGATCAGGGCATGGCAGTCAGAAACTGGGTCAAGGAACTGAAAGACGTAGCTGAAGATGCCGATGACGTCTTGGAGGACATCAACTACGAAGTTCTCCGGCGTAAAATAGAAATTCAAGACCACATGAAGAAGAAGGTACTTAACTTCTTTTGGCTCTCCAATCCCATTTTATTTCGTCAAAATATGGCACACAAGATTAAGAACATCAGTGCCTCACTGGCGGTTCTCAAGAGTAAGGCATCTTTCATTGGCTTAGTTGAAAGGAGAGTAGATCCAACCCCTCCAAGTACAGGGGACAGAGAAACCGTCTCAAGCTTCGGTCATGATGAGAAGATCATCGGAAGGGAGAAGATTGTGTCGGATATCATTGCAACGTTGATCGAGTCCAAGAATCAGGAAAAGAACCTTTCGGTTAAGGCCATTGTGGGAATGGGGGGACTCGGAAAGACGACTTTGGCAAAATCAATATTCAATGATGATGCTATTGGTAGACATTTTCAGGAAAAATTGTGGGTGTGTGTGTCCAACACTTTTGAGGTTAATTTGATTCTACGTAGGATGCTTGAATTGTTCGACCCAAAAAACGCTGGACTTCAGGGTCGGGAAGCATTGCTGAAACAACTCAACGAAAGTTTGAAAGGGAAGAGATATATTCTGATACTCGATGATGTTTGGAATGAAGATGAGGATTTATGGAGCAATTTTAAGAGTTGGTTGTCTGGACTCAATTCTGCCCCCGGAAGCATTACCCTTGTTACTACCCGCAGTGCTAAGGTTGCATCAATCATGGAGACAATGCCTAGGTGTGATTTGGGGTTCCTACCAGTGGAGGATTGTTGGTCCATAATAAAGAGTAAAGCATTATCAAATGGTAATGTTTTTCCTCTAGATTCAGATCAAGAGCGCATTGGAAAGGACATAGCTAAAAAGTGTGTTGGTGTACCATTGGTGGCAAAGGTATGCATTGATATATTATTATATTTCCCCTTGTTGTTATGTATTTGAAATTCTATTTTAATAACATAAATATAGAAATAGAAGGATGGGTGGGGGTTTTTTGGGTGTAAGATTTAATTTAATTAATCGTTGAAAAAGGTTACTCTTATATTAATACCTTGTGTAAGATTATAGTCTAATTCGAGTCCCATTACTCAATATCCAAGTCAAAATACATTTAATTACCTCACTTATTATTTATAATTTGAGGTTTTATTAGTCTTTTCCTCCTAGCTATAATAGTAATACCATGTGTTCACATTATGTTAATGCATTTAATTATCTTTTCATTTTATTCATGATAATATTTTTGATATATACATTTAGGTACATTAATTTTTTTAAACAATATAATTCGATATACTTTACGTTCTTCATTTAGTTACATTAATTCATTTTATATATTTTGATACAAAAAAGTAGGTACATCAACTCATATAATATTTTGCAACAAAAAAGTAGGTACATCAACTCATACAATATTTTGCTACATACACTTAAGTACATTAATGTACATTTTGGTACAAACATTTAGTACATCTTTTAGTATATTTAGATACACTTATGGATTTGCATATTTTTCGTATTTCTAATATTTTTTTTTTGGAAATATTTTCTCATTTATAATTGGATGAAGTTAAGCATAAAATCAAATATTTATGAGGATAATTTTTAGAATGAAGATAGACATTAAATATCTAGTGAAAGGACTAAAATCAATATATAATCTAGAATTTAGAATTAAGTACTTAAAACCTCTCGTCACTTAGTATTCCGGTCTAGTGGTTCTTTGTTACTTGTAAGTGAGGGATATTAGGTTTAATTCTTGCCAAAAGCGAATTTAAATCACATTATTGCTAACCCATTGTGAGGCTTATCCTATTCCCTCACCCTCTTAGCGTAGATAATATCGTTAATTAAAAAAAAAAACCTTTTTGTGTCCAAATTGGTCTCAACCTTTTTAAACATTTCAAACAAGTATCAAACCTATCGAAAATTAAATTTCTGTTAAATCATCTAGGGCTTACTTTGTCTCCAAAATCAATAGAAATTAATGGAAGCATGGTCTCCACCAAGTAACGGTCACCACCACCCATATTAGGCCATCACTTCCAAACCTAACGCATAACCCCTAACTTCACCCTACAACTCAATTAGCAAACATCGAGAAGAAGGTCGTGGAGGTTGCTGAAATGGTGCAACCTATCATGATGTAGCCACAACCATCTTCACCGCCCACTTGATATTTCCTAATCTTCATTTTTTATTTCCATTTTATTTGTGAACTTTTTATTTTATTTTCACTTCATATCTTTTTTTTAAAGTTATTTTTATTATTATTTTATTGTTATTAGATTTCAATCTTATTTAAGGACTAAATTTCAAAAACTTCATTTTTAAATTTGATAGTGGGTGAAGAAATAAGACAAGTGGTTAAGTAACAGTACTCTTAATCTAGGAATAGCTTGCATTTTACAAAGGGGTGTGATATCCACACATCCCTTTTTACTTCTTCCACACCTTTTTAGTTTTCGATCGTTGGATCGGATAATTGAAGAAGATTAACGGACATAAATTAACAAGAGGTGTGTGAGAAGTAAAAAGAAGTGTGTGGATAGCACACCCCTTTACAAAACGCTCTTTCAAACTACGGCCTTTACGAACTCTTCAATTACTAAGTTATAAACATGATGATTTTATTCTAACACTTGTATTTAATTGATCTGATCAAGTATTAAACTATTAATTTATTTGTTAATAGGTTTTGGGAAGCATTATGCATTCTAACTATAGTACACGTGAATGGTTGTCAATTCTACAAAGTAAGATATGGGAATTACCAAATGAAGAGGAGAAAATCATGTCGGTTTTGAAGTTAAGTTTTGATAATTTGAAGTCGCCATTCTTGAAACAATGTTTTGCATATTGTTCAATGTTTAGAAAAGATTTTGAAATTGAACGAGATAACTTGGTCCAGCTTTGGATGGCTCAAGGATATCTCCATTCCTCTCCCAACATGAGCATGGAGGATATAGGCAATAAATATTTTAATATTCTATTGCAAAACTCCTTATTTCAAGATGCCATAGAAGATGAGTACGGTGGTATTACCAAATGCAAGATGCACGATCTTGTGCATGATCTTGCAGAGGAAATATTTAAATCTGAAAGCTTGATGGGGGACTCTGACCAGATGGATGATGCACTTAAGATTCAGCATGTTGGGCGAATTTCTTCCACGACACTTGAAAGAATTCCACAAGGGAGTGTTAGGAGATTGCGATCATTGTTTGTTGATTGGGAGGTCCCTAGTAACATCCTCCAAAGGTTTAGAGCTTTACGGATGTTGAATTTATCTGAGGCTGCAATAGAGGATTTGCCTAGCTCAATTGGAAAGTTGAAACACTTGAGATATCTCAACATTTCTAATACAAGAATAAAAAAACTCCCAAAATCTATTGGCAAGCTCTATAATCTTCAGACGTTAAGAATGTCAGGGACATGGACTCTTACAAAGTTTCCTAGGGAAATGGAAAATTTGATCAACTTGAGACATGTTTATTTCGATAAGTACAAAGAAGTTCCATTTGGGATGACAAGATTAACTCATCTGCAAACGCTACTTTCTTTTATTTTGGATAGAGCGAGGTGTCATAGACTTGATGAGCTAGGTGGGTTAAATGAATTGAAAGGGGAACTAGTTATTGGAGCATTGGAATATGTGAGAGACAAGGAAGAAGCAATGAAATCAAATTTAGTGGGAAAAGCAAACCTACAAAAATTGAAATTAAACTGGGGGAAGCACCATTCTGCGAATCATGACGAGGATATTCTTGAAGGACTCCAACCGCACTCCAACTTAAAAAGCTTGACGATTAAGAACTTCATGGGTACTAAATTTGCATCATGGATGATGAGTGATTCGTTGCTCATTAATTTAACGGAGATTAAGTTAATCGGTTGGAGAGAATGTGAAGCGGTCCCACCACTCGGACAGTTGCTGAATCTTGGAAGGATTTCCATTGAGAAATGCCCCAAACTAAAATCCTTTCCAATTGCACAATTCCAATCTCTTAAGGAGTTGAAATTACGTGGTTGCCCAAATCTAAGATGCACTTCAATTCGCAGTCTGCCCTCGCTCTGCAAATTGGTTATTGAAAGATGCACTACTCTCCACCAGCAGCAGCAGCAGCAGCAGCAGGAAGAGGACTTGTCTTTAAACGGTTGCACATCCCTCCGTGAATTGACAATTGAGGGATGCGATGGATTCACAAGTATACTGAGTGGGCTCCATTCCTGTACTAGTCTTCGCACACTGGATATCACCGGTTGTCCAAATTTGAGGACCTTGTCGGGTCCTGGGCTACCAACCCCCGCCTCTCTTGAGACAATGTATATATGGAATTGTCCTAATCTTGAGGCTATTCCCAGTTTAGACAACCTCACGTCCCTCACTGTGCTAGGTATTAGGAGTTGTGATGGATTAACAAGTATACCGAGTGGGCTTGCATCCTGCACAGCTCTTACCAGTTTGGATGTCGATGGTTGCCACAATTTGATATCTTTGGCGGATCACAATTTGTCCAGCTTGCAATCTCTTTCCTATTTACGTATTAGTAATTGTGGGAAATTACAATATTTGCCCAAGGGGCTGCACTCTCTATCTCGTTTGAAAAGGATGAAGATCGGTCCATTCTGCGAGGAGCTCGATTCTTTCCCGGATTTTCAGTTCCCATCGCAACTGGAAGAATTAGAATTGTACGGGTGGCCTAAGCTCAAGTCTCTGTCTCAGCCCATTCAACACTGTACTTCTCTTACTTCTTTGTCCATTTCTGATTTCGATGGTGTGGAGGCTCTTCCGGAGTGGTTGGGCGACCTTACATCTCTTACAAAGTTGACAATTTCCTCTTGTGAGAATTTGAGGGCCTTGTCGGGTCCTGGGCTACCAACCCCCGCCTCTCTTGAGACGATGTCTATACGGAGATGTCCTAATCTTGAGGCTATTCCCAGTTTAGACAACCTCACGTCCCTCACTGTGCTGGGTATTAGCAGTTGTGATGGATTAACAAGTATACCGAGTGGGCTTGCATCCTGCACAGCTCTTACCAGATTGGATGTCGATGGTTGCTACAATTTGATATCTTTGGCGGATCACAATTTGTCCAGCTTGCAATCTCTTTCCTATTTACGTATTAGTAATTGTGGGAAATTACAATATTTGCCCAAGGGGCTGCACTCTCTATCTCGTTTGAAAAGGATGAAGATCGGTCCATTCTGCGAGGAGCTCGATTCTTTCCCGGATTTTCAGGTCCCATCGCAACTGGAAGAATTAGAATTGTACGGGTGGCCTAAGCTCAAGTCTCTGTCTCAGCCAATTCAACACTCTACTTCTCTTACATCTTTGTCCATTTCTGATTTCGGTGGTGTGGAGGCTCTTCCGGAGTGGTTGGGTGACCTTACATCTCTTACAAAGTTGAGAATTTCCTCTTGTGAGAATTTGAGGACTTTGTCGGGTCCTGGGCTACCAACCCCCGCCTCTCTTGAGACGATGTCTATACGGAGATGTCCTAATCTTGAGGCTATTCCCAGTTTAGACAACCTCACGTCCCTCACTGTGCTGGGTATTAGCAGTTGTGATGGATTAACAAGTATACCGAGTGGGCTTGCATCCTGCACAGCTCTTACCAGATTGGATGTCGATGGTTGCCCCAATTTGATATCTTTGGCGGATCACAATTTGTCCAGCTTGCAATCTCTTTCTTATTTACGTATTAGTAATTGTGGGAAATTACAATATTTGCCCAAGGGGCTGCACTCTCTATCTCGTTTGAAAAGGATGAAGATCGGTCCATTCTGCGAGGAGCTCGATTCTTTCCCGGATTTTCAGGTCCCATCGCAACTGGAAGAATTAGAATTGTACGGGTGGCCTAAGCTCAAGTCTCTGTCTCAGCCAATTCAACACTCTACTTCTCTTACATCTTTGTCCATTTCTGATTTCGATGGTGTGGAGGCTCTTCCAGAGTGGTTGGGCGACCTTACATCTCTTACAAAGTTGGAAATTTCCTCTTGTGAGAATCTGATGTATCTGCCTCCGGTCGAAGCTTTGCAACGCCTAACCGAATTGTCTGTCGATGGTTGCCACAATTTGATATCTTTGGCGGATCACAATTTGTTCAGCTTGCAATCTCTTTCCTATTTATGTATTAGTAATTGTGGGAAATTACAATATTTGCCCAAGGGGCTGCACTCTCTATCTCGTTTGAAAAGGATGAAGATCGGTCCATTCTGCGAGGAGCTCGATTCTTTCCCGGATTTTCAGGTCCCATCGCAACTGGAAGAATTAGAGTTGTACGGGTGGCCTAAGCTCAAGTCTCTGCCTCAGCCAATTCAACACTCTACTTCTCTTACATCTTTGTCCATTTCTGATTTCGATGGTGTGGAGGCTCTTCCAGAGTGGTTGGGCGACCTTACATCTCTTACAAAGTTGAAAATTTCCTCTTGTGAGAATCTGATGTATCTGCCTACCGTCGAAGCTATGCAACGCCTAACCAAATTACATGAGCTAGAGATTTATGTCTGTCCCCGTCTCAGAGAAAGATGCGCCAAGGACGGCCCAGAATGGCCAAAGATATCTCACATATCACATATCACAGGTAATCTTTATTTTTATCTCAAATCAATTATCCATGTATATTTTTGTTCAATATTGTTCACTCACTCTCGTTTTCTGCAATAAACGGATATTAGACTGGTGAAGAATCGGAATCATTGTCACTTGATGATTCAAAAGGCTCTTGCCAGAGTGATTACGCAACCTTTCGTGTGTGGAAGATCTATCTATTCACAGCTGTGGGAATCTCAAGTATCTACGGCAGTGGGGAAGCCGGTACAATTTTTTCTGTTGCGTTCTAAATTAAAAGAAAATGCAACATTTCTCACATTTCCGACAGTCGAGAGTAGGTTTCTTTCCCGAAACAGTAATTCACGATTTGTTCTGTTTTCTTGTCTTAGTTCCATTTGATTGTTATGGTGCGGATACACTTTTTTACGGGGTTGTGTTTCATCTCACTGTGTGCAGGTTCACATAGAGTGATTTCCATATGTCCAGATTCCACAAATGCGGGTTCCATGACAGCACCATGCTAGGTAGCTAGTTAGGCTTTACCTTTGCTGGTTCCTACAAACTATCTCATTCATCCCATGTTCAAAACTTGGTGGTTTAAAAATGGGTGTGGGATCTGTTGTGCAATGAATCAGTGTAGGCTAAATACTAGTATATATCCATATTGTCCTTGACTTAATCACTTTGGTGCAATACTTTGGGTTGTGTCCCTGACTTATATGACACCGCATAACCCTAACAGGAACAATGTTTGAAATGCTTTGACTAGAAAATACGTTGGCTTGACCAATTTGCTCTCTTAGTATGAACATTGCATGATCCATTGATTGTCGCAGACTAATTAAGGATCATGCATGCACTGTGCAAGTTGTGCAGCATGAAATTACAAATCCAGAGTCATATACGTTTTTCTGTTTTTCTGATCGGACATTGTCTCTCATTTTAAATACCAGGTAGTTCATAGGCTGCAATGAGACACAGAGATGAAGATCTCAACTGGTTTCCTCATCCTACTGCTCTGCAAATTTTGTTCATGGAGAGCGCCAAATAGGTTAGCATTTTCCTTAACAAAAGCGAATGGTATTGCATCCTTCAGATTTATATTTTCTATCTGCTTATAAGTTCTTTTTTATAACTGTTGTGAATACAAATGTATGAACAATGAGTGGTTTATGATTGGTTTGGTCTGCAGGTACCATAACTATCAATGGTTGAATAAAGAAATTTGATGTTTATAGTTTTACTGGACAACCTGCAATCGTAGAAAGTGATGATCTTGTCCACATAGTGTAGCGGGTAAATCCTGAGTTCCAGCAAAGGGATTTTACAACTATTTTGTATTGAAGGATTTTAGGAGATTTCAGTGTGAATTCGGTTTGGAAAGCCTTATAAACAGCAATGGCATGCACAACTTCAACCTCCCAACATAGAGCCACCATGGGTTTTGTGCTGTGTCAACTAACACAATGTTTGGAAACGGAGGTGTCTGGGCATCGAGAAAGAACTCCAGGCTCAAATGAAGAAACTTGTGTTATGATTTCACCATACCAGAGTTCACCTAGAGTGATTTCCATATGTTCAGATTTCACAAATGCAGGTTCCATACCATGCTAGGTAGCTAGTTAGGCTTGACCTTTGCCGGTTCCTACAAACTATCTCATTCATCCCATGTTCAAAATTTGGTGGTTTAAAAATGGGTGTGGATCTGTTGTGCAGTGAATCAGTGTAGGATAAATACTAGTATATATTCATATTCTCTTCGACTTAATCACTTTGGTCCAATACTTTGGGTTGTGTGCCTGACTTGTATGACACCACATAACCCTAACAGGAACGATCTTTGAAATGCCTTGACTAGAAAATACGTTGGCCTGACCAAATTGCTCTTTTAGTATGAACATTTCATAATCCATTGATTGTCATAGACTAGGCATCTCCATGTAATAAGGATCATGCATGTATTGTGCAAGTTGTGCAGCATGAATTACAAATCCACACTGTCATATACGTTTTTCTGTTTTTCTGATTGGGACATTGTTGCACGTTTTAAATACCAGGTAGTTCATAGGCTGTAATGAGATAAAGAGAGATGAAGATCTCAACTGGTTTCCTCATCCTACTGCTCTGTGCAAGTTTCGTTCATGGAGAGCGCCAAATAGGTTAGCATTTTCCTTAACAAAAGCAAATGGTATTGCATCCTTCAGATTTATATTTTCTTTCTGTTTATAAGTTCTTTTTTTAGCTCAGATCCAAGCAAGTGCAAGTTGTTCCAATACTTGGATCATAACTATCAGCAGTGGCCCTCCTTCTAGTTATAGTGCTCATACTCGTATGGAAGCTTAGAAGAAAAAGAAAACTAGGTACCATTTTATATGCTTGATACTTATTCAGTTAGAACCAATGCTGTTACTATGGCTTAGTGGTATTCCTATGATCCTATCCACTTTGTCAGAACTCATATGTTTTTGTCTGCTTAAGCTGAAGATGGAGAAAAACATAACAAAACACCTGTAGCATCAAAGAAGTCCCAGTTCAATTACGACAAGATTTTACAATACACCGAAAATTTTCAAACTAAAATCAGGAAGGGAGGATTTGGGATTGTATACCATGGCTACTTGAAAGATGGCACTCAAGTTGCGGTTAAAATACTTTCTCCATCGTCATCGCAAGGAGCTAGGGAGTTCCAAACAGAGGTTTGATAGTTATAATTTAATTCCTTGGAATGCAAGTTAAATGCCTTGTCTCGTTGGTTAGAGATTGATGAGTTCCTTATCGCTGCAGGTTGAGCTCCTGATGAGAATCCATCTAGAAACTTGGCCTCATTTATTGGATACTGTGATGATACCGACAACTTGGCACTTATATACAAGTACTTGCCTAACGGAAACCTAAGAGAATATCTCTCAGGTATGTAGTTATATGTTTTATAAGCATTGTCCTCCATCAGAGGGTTTCAAAATATTGAAGTGTCACGTTAATGGTTGCAGATGCAGATAGAAGCTCACATGTAACATGGGAAATGAGACATCGGATAGCATTAGATATTGCGTTAGGTTGGTGCTGCGTGTTACTTCGTACGCTAATATATTTGCGTAAGTTCATGTGCCTAATTCAACTTATGTACATTGTGAAATTTGGTTCACAGGGCAACATTACTTGCATAAAGGATGCAATCCACGTATCCTGCATAGAGATGTAAAGATTGCCAACATTCTCTTAAGCGAAAACTTGGATGCAAAAATAGCAGATTTTGGTATGTCCATGGTTTTTCCCAGTGACAATGAGACTCATGTTGTGGCACCGGTCATGGGCACAGTGCGGTATTTTGATCCCGAGTATGTTCAGACTTCGTGTTCTTAGAATTTTGATCATGACACTCCCTGACTGGTTTGAGATGATGTCAATCGGTGCGTTTTGGGAGGAGCTCGATTCTTTTCCTGATTTTCAACCTTCAAGTTCCATCACAACTCGAAAGATTAGACTTGTGGGGGTCGCCTAAGCTCGAGTCTCTAACAACTTTGAAGATACACGATTTTAATGGACTGGAGGCTTTACCAGATTGGTTGGGGAACCGTACATCTCTTGCCCCCATTCGTATTGAACCTTGTATCACTTGTTCGACGTACTCTGCGTAGTCTTTAGTTTTTGCAGTTTCTCTTTTAAGTGTAAATGCTATCCAACTTTAGTCGCATTACGCTCTAAATTAAGATTGATAAGAGTGAACATTATGATCTATTGAACTTCAGTTGGATGTCCATACTTTTGATATTTGAAAGAAAAATGTGCCTTGGGACGAAATGTTATGTTCAAATATATGTTAAACGATTGACTCCACCTTCATTCGTAAATAAAATCCCTACGCAGAATGATTTTAGACGGACCCATCAGCATCATATTCCCGCTTTCGGTCCAGTTCTATATTATTGTTGTTGTACACTTTTCTTCGACATACAGTCCTACCAGAAATAAAAACTTTCGATCAAGAGATTATTGTTTTCCTTAGGTGAATATTATGATGTCGCTGGCCGGGCCGGCCTTAGAGATTTGATTAGGCCGGCCCTAACCATTGGTCATTTACACACGTCCTTGCTATCGGAGTTGAAATTGTCGAGTACACGACTGAATTCACCCCATTTACAGATAATAAAGGAAGCCTTGAGCAGGATCCCTCTCCGGCAGGGTGAATAGCATCGCAGCCGTGTTGTCTTGGCCAGGTGGACACAACATAAATGACAATCCGACGACCATTTCCTTGTACTTGAACGAATCCCTCAGTCAGCTTCAAATTCAATTTCAGTGGCAAAAGATTCAGTAGAGTCAGTGTGGTTTCTGTGTATCTCTTTCTTTGCTGCTTTTTTACAGAAACCTTTTAATCTGCACTCACCAGTCTTCTTTTTTAGTATCAAACAACCTGAAGAGACTCCCATCTTCATCTGGTTTTTAACTGAAGAATTCTGTTGTACCAGACTGAATGAAGTACCATATGAAATAAGTCGTACTTCTTTGGCTTCTTGTGCCAGAAGAAATGTTGTTGCACCATCTTTATTCTCGACATCATTGTAAGGTACTTCTCTTCCGGGATTGAGAGCAGAATGTTTCTCAAATTGGGGATGTCCCTCTCTTGTATGAAAACTGCAAATGCCTCCCAATTAAATACTTCAAAGAAAGGAGGCATGTAACTGTCCGATATGATGACTGGCACGCACTTGTAGAATATGGCCTCAACTATTCGAGGTGTGTGGACCTCGTAACCCCTGGCACATATGCAATACTTGCTGCTCTTCATGTATTCCCTATACATTCTTTTGCCTTCAATATCATGCGGCATTGGGCCAAAGATTTTCATGTCGGGTTCTTTGTTTGCCCAGTAGTGTAGCAGGATTGGTCGGAGATAGCCATGCAAGCCCCCGGCAAAGAAGGCCAGGATAGATCTTTCTGAAGCAGGTTTTCCCCCAAGATCCTGAAGAGGATTCTCCACGGAACGTATATATGTCACAGGTAGACTGGTGTCCTTGCCAATTTCGAATTCTCTATCAACATGAGCGTTGCAAAGAGACCTGATGCAATTCTTCATGCACTGTTTTGTGAGCTTGGGGGCCTGAAATTCCATTTACAAGGATGTGTTAGATTAAGGCATCGATTGAAGACAGTCTATAATCCATAGGACCTCATCAGCATAGACAGACGAGACCAGAAAGATTAGCGACTTTGACAGTATGAAATAGAAACTAGATTGATGCATGAGAATCATACCCAGTCATGACAAGCGACAAGAAAATGATCTGCCCCTTTCGTTCTGTTCCAGAAAGGATATTTTCTAGAAATTAACCCAACGTAGCTCTTCAAAACTTCTTCTAGGACCGTCTTACTCTTACGATGGATAGAGTGTCTAGGAATAGTCAACCTTAGCATATGTGAATCGAAGGGTAAATAGAATAAATGAGCTTTCTTGGGGTCCCTCACAACAAATTTTTTATTTCCTTCAATTAGTTTCATAAACCATCCTTCTGACGCATAGATTCCTCTCATCAAAGGCTGATGGAATACCGGCTTTTCACCTTCCCTGTAGATGTAAACTTTGAGCATGTGCTCCATCAAGTCATAACTCCTGCAGTCGAGTACAAATAAAATCTCAAGATTGTCATGGGTTTCCAAAAAGAAGCCTACATTTCAAATTTTTTACTCTCGAAGGATTCCATATCTGTATAGACTATAGAGACGATAAGCTTCAACGTGAAGCAGATATTTGAAAAGCACCATATTTATATACAGACACAATTGAAGCAGTTTACAAGCAATCATAAAGAGGAAAACAATACAAAGCCTTTACTAGATGCATATACGAAGTGGACAGACAAATTGGGCTTACCTTATAAATTTGGAGAGATTTCGGAAAACAAAAGCACTAAGTCCTGCATTGTCCCTTATGATGGGAGCATTCTCAATCTCCAGTTTTGCAGATTGTAGTTCACGATCACGTGCTGAGTACCTCCGCAGTTGCTAGTGCCAATAAAAGTACAAGTGAGGATCTGGAAATCTAACTCATTTCTCGTTTCCCAAATTGGAACCTCAAAATTAAATTCATACCATTGAACGAGAAGAAACAGAACTTTGAAGCAATAATGAGTTCATCTGTGATATTGATGTTGGTCGTCGGTTCCACTTCCTTAGTACAGATATATCAGTCATTGTAGAATTATCATCCAAGGTGACTGAAACAGGTTGCCGTAGCTCAATCTTCTGGTGATCAATTTGGGTTTCTATATTTTGTTCGACATTGCCATTTGAATCTACATTCAAGTTTTCCAGACTCTTTGTAGAGCTTTTTTGTGATACAACTGGCACAAGACCAACTTCATTTCTAACTTCATTAACCTTAAAACCTAAGCTGATTCCAGGCTCGTTGTCTTCCCTGTAACTGTCAGCTGATTCATTAGCTGTCTGTAAGTAACCAGTTTTAAAATCTTGAGTCTTTCCCTGGATAAAAACTCCATCTTCATTTCCACCCGTTCCCACGGGATAACTCTTTCCAAGTGTTACATTATTCTCTAACATGGACTCCCCAGTCAAACTGCTGTCATTACCTAGTGCTAATCCATACACCCAGGTCTGTTGTCTCGTATCATTCCCATGCCTAGATTCTTCATCCGAATCGGAAACTTCAGTGTCATTACCCACTAGGCCTTCTACACCACCAACACTAAACTTGCCAGACTTTGACATGTTTGAGCTACTAACATTGGCATACATTGTGGCTGTTGAAATTGAACCAATATCAGCAGGGAAAAAGAAAAAAGTTGTGTCGTAGGGAAGCTCTAAACACTGGGATACAACTACAATGGCAACCGCCCCGCCGATTATTAACAGCAGTCTCCGGATTCGAATGTTCCAAAATCTCTGGGTTCGAGCAGCAGCAGTATCCATATCATACAAAATGCACAACAGCTGAAACAAAGATTATACATTTACCACAAAAACTATGATATCCATATACTTAATACATGCCATCAAGAAATTACACAAATATTGCCAAATCCAAAACAGGAAAAGATTTAGGATTTTCGCAACGAGGCCTTGATGCAACGGAAAGGTGACTCAAAGGTCGCGGGTTCAAGTCGAGAAAACAGCACTTTTACAAAGCAAAGATAAGGGCGCAATAAACGTTCCCCACTCTCGCAAAGCGGGAGCTTCGTTAGCTTGGGTTCGTTCTTGTAGTAGCATCCTACCCACTATATTAAATTAAACAAAAAAAACCCATAAATTTTAAAGCCTTTACAAAACCAAATGAGGATTAGACTCACTGTTTTGAACACACTTCAAAAGCTGGAAGAAAGATTATACATTTATCACAAAAACCCAGAAATCTATATGCATTCCATCAAGAAATTACATAACTTTTCCAAATTCAGATTTCAGAACAGGAAAAATTTATGATTTAAAAACCCCCATAAATTTAAAGACTTTACAAGATCAAATGAGGAATTAGAATCACTGGTTGTATTGAGTACCTTGAATGAATGGGGGAGCTCCGACTTCAGAAGAGATCTCTGTAGCCTTCGGTCAACTAAAACCGCTGCTGCTTCTGCTTGTGCTACTGCTTGGCCAAATTATTATAATCTCAGAATACTCCACGCTGGAAGTGGAAACGGCAGGGTACAGCTAAAAAACCCTTCCAGTTTTATAGTATTTACTGCGAAGCCACTCCTTCGTCATCCTTGAGTTTTACGCAATGAAAAAACGTCTACATTAGCAAGAGGAAACACTTTTTTCGTATCAATATGTTAACGTAATTTAATTGTAATTGTTTAAATAAGAAGGAAGGAAATAAGATAGATAAGATAAAGAGATTCCTTTCCAGAAATCAGAGCACACAGTGCTACAGATATTGACTTAAACACTTTACAAGATCAAATAAAAAGAATCAATCATTGTTTTTTAGTACTGTAGCCAAGAGGATGTTTGGTATTCTTTTAATTTATAGTTTTCAAAAGTTATAAATATAGCTAAGTTAATTGGTAATAGTAATCATTAGTTTTAAAAACAGAAAATGGAATCTACGAAGGTACCAAACAGGCCCTTAAATTAGGGGTTTAACCTTGCTGTTGCATATTACTACGGTGAAAGCCACGTTTTCGTCAAACGGCATGTCGTTCAATTAGTTGTCGCGCTCGAAGGGACATGGCCGTTGGCAGTTAGCGCCAAGTTAAACCTTAAGCCCCCCTCCTCTCTCTCTCAATTCTTCCCTGCAAAATCTCACTTTGAAAGCCCCCTACTGTCAGCTGCTGCGACGTCGTTTAACTGATATGCATCCAGAACCCAGCAAAAGGACTCCTATCTGCTGAAAGTTTGAAGCTTTCGGCTTCAATTTGAGGAACCCAGCAAGAAATGGCGCTAAATTTGCCCACTTCCTGTCCCATTTTCGCGCCACTATTGAACCCGAGCCCCACCCACAACCCGGCCCAGCACCGCCCGCCAACGGAGGTCCGATTCGCGCGGTGGAACAACGCCAACGCCGAGAAATTCAACCAACGCCGGAGGGCCCAGCAAGAAATCGAGGACGATATTCGCCGGGAGCGCCGATTCGAGTCCGCTACCAGAATTGCCACTCTTTCCGACTACCTGCCACCGCCGCCGCCGCCGCCAACGCCACCACGAGTAGTGAAACATTTAAATCCATTGGCACGCCGTCGTATCCCTCGAGCCCTTCAATCCCAGGCAAGAAATCCAAGTACTCCAAAAACCCTAACCCTAACGATTCGCACCCGGCATTTCGCCGAATTATAAGACCCACGAAGGTCTCGAAAATTTTGAGGGAGAAAAGGCCGGCTAGTCGACAGAAATGCCGACATTTCCATCGGCGACGATGGGCTTTCTTACGTTATCGACGGAGCCCCTTTTGAATTCAAGTACAGCTACACCGAGACTCCTAAACTCAAGCCCATTAAGCTCCGGGAACCGCCGTTCGTGCCAGTTTGGGCCCACCACGATGGACCGGCCATGGACGGGTCGGGCCCCCTTGCCAGCAAGCAAGAAGAAACTGAAGGAATTCGACTCTTTCCAGCTGCCTCCGCCGCACAAGAAGGGGGTCAAGCCGGTGCAATCTCCGGGTCCATATTTGGCCGGGTCGGGTCCTAAGTATGTGAAGTCCAGAGAAGAGATTTTGGGGGAGCCGCTGACAGTTGAGGAAGTTAAGGAATTAGTTAAAGGGTGCATCAAAACCAAGAGGCAGTTGAATATGGGTATATCTATAGATAATCTTCTTCCTTTGTTTTTTATAGCCTTCATTTGGGTTTTGATTCATTTGATTGCTTCTTAATGAGATTTGTGAAATTGGAGAGCGTTCGATTTGGGTTTTCGTTGATGAAAGTTTTTGACTTTAGAGCTTCGAAATGCAGGAAAATAGTAAGAAAGGTTATGAGTTTCTGGTTACTGATTCAGTTCATTTGGAATTTGTAGGTAGAGATGGTTTGACCCACAACATGTTGGATAACATACATGCTCACTGGAAGCGCCGGAGAGTGTGCAAGATTAAATGCAAAGGTGTTTGTACAGTCGATATGGAGAACGTGTGCGAGCAATTAGAGGTTGGTTTCTCCTTGCTGATTTCTGAATGGATATGTTTGGGGATGTGTTTTTCTTCCAGTTTAGTTGAATATGCTCGTCCTTGTGTTTTACTTCCAGTTTTTCTTTTAAGTTAATTATTCTTGGATCATATATTATTTGACAGGAAAGAACTGGAGGGAAGATCATTTACAGGAAAGGTGGAGTGATATACCTTTTCCGAGGCAGAAACTACAACTATAAAACTCGTCCTAAGTTTCCTCTCATGCTTTGGAGGCCTATCACTCCTGTATATCCTAGACTGGTTCAGCGGGCTCCCGAGGGTCTAACAGTAGAAGAGGCATCTGAGATGCGTAAGAAGGGACGGAATCTGATACCAATATGCAAGCTTGGTAACGTGCTTATGCCTTGAATTTAATCTGTTGAATGGCAATAAGAATGTTTAAGGTTTGGCCTCAAGTAAACTGATAATGTGTTGTTTGATTTTAACAGGGAAAAATGGTGTGTACTCTGAATTGGTAAAAAATGTCAGAGAGGCCTTCGAAGAGTGTGAGCTAGTTCGAATAAATTGTCAGGGGATGAATGGGAGTGACTACCGAAAAATAGGTGCTAAACTTAAGGTATGCTAAATTTATAGTTTCTTTGTTTAACAAAACATTTCTCAAGTCATGATGATTTTCATAACAAAGCATGTTGAGCAATATTCTTTACCATGTGAATGCAGGATCGTGTCCCTTGTGTGTTAATGTCATTTGAACTTGAGCACGTTCTTTTGTGGAGAGGACGGGAATGGAAGTCTTCTCTTCCAAATCTAGAGAGTGATCTCAAGGAAGTCAATGAATCTGATGTTGATGATTCAACTTCAATTGCATCAACATCATGTACTTCTGAAGTTGTGGGGGCAGAGGGAAGTGAGGATCTCTCGCCATCACTATATGTTGAGCCACATGCCACAGTTGATGGGGCTTCTACCGTTGGAGGATCCTCTGAAAACAAACCCATTTCAGATGTTGAAGGCTATATAAACAATGAATCAGAAGCTAAAATGAATGCCAGTAACAGCTCAACATTGCAAGACAATATCCACTGTGCTGATGATAAGTCAAAAACTACGCCGCTTACATCTGAAATTGATCCCATGTTGGCTAAAGCAGGCTGTGCTGATGAAGAATCACCAACTGCAGTAATGGGGTCTCGGACCATGGCAGTGCCTGTTGGAAGCGCCGAAACCAGGTTGGATTCCATAACGGTAGGTCCTGGAAGTGACGAGAATCCTCAAGAAGCTTCAGTAGGCTCACAAATTCATAGTGAGCCAGCAAAATTGAGTGCACCTTGTACAGAAAATGTGTTGTTACTCTTGAATGAAGCTGTTGGTAGTGGGAGTGCACTTATTTTAGATGAGTCATCCCTGGATGCCGATATTATTTATCAACGGTCAGTTGCCTTAGCGCAGTCTGCTCCCCCTGGCCCGGTGTTTAAGCATCAACGACCCAAGAAAGTAGCAGTTTTAAAGAGAGTAAAGGTTGTGAAACAAGATGCTGGGGATTCAGAAGTGAAAGAGAGAACAGTTTCTGTGAAGAGAGGAAGTGAGAAGATTCAGAAGAAGGGTAGTAAAGTTAAAATGACAAGAGATTTTGGTGAAAATATACTAGATAATGTTGTACCACAGGGAAGTTTGAGAGTTGATGAACTTGCTAAGCTATTAGCATGAGTTCCTGAGACGTATTTATGAATGTTAACACAGCTTTTGGTGATAAAATATGACACATTATCTCACATGACTTCCTCTCCATCTTATTTCACTTCCCATTTCAGTTTTCAATTTCTGTTATTTTAATCTTGAAAACACAAAACCCCACATGTATTGGACTGCAGAGGTGAGAACCGGGAAGTTGGGGACAATATCGGTGTTGATTGGTAACCGGCCATTCGACTAACTCATAAACTTTATCATGGTATTAGAGCATCTTGTGGTACCACGAATCACCCGAATTAAAGGTTATGCATACTTCACCCATCCCATATGGCATTTCCATATTTCGACACTTTGATTTGATATCAAGGGTGGAGATTTATAAATGTGGTTTTAATGTTTCAGTCACAACTCTTAATATCAAATCAACACACGGTGTCCAGAAGAACGAGACTCTTCCACATTTTAGCTATGACTTAGGGACTTATCCAACACCTAGATGACATCAATTCTTTAAAACTTTGAAAATTTTTGAAACTAATCCCTAATTATCTATAGAACTGGGTTTCAGAAAACAGACTATGGAAAAGAAATCTGAACAATGTTTTTTGTACTAGCTAGAGAGAGATTGATTCTAAACTTGTGCTCCAGACTTCCCATCTGGTTGGCTTGGCTTCCCATTGGGTCCAATTTGCTCCCCATCTCCTACTATTCTTTTCCAAAACCAATGTTTCTGAAACAGAAGATATATTTCTTCTATGGGGACTTGCTTTGTCTCTGGCAAGAGGAAGAAGATGAAGGTACTCATGATGATTATCAAACAAGCAAACAGCAGAAAAATCCCATATTGAAGATGGCAAAGCCCTGCGATGAAGCCCTGCGCTATCAAAGCCGTGAAGAGGAGATTGACACAGGACAACGACACTATGTCCAGCCGAACTCATCTCTAAAGGAAACAGCTCACTAGGAACTAACCACCCCAAAGGACGCCATGACCTTCCATAAGCCAAAACAAATATGCATATGACGATAACAAGGAAGGTTCCTATCCCTTTACGGTCACAGCAACCTGCGTAAATTCAGACATTCTAGTGAGTAATTTATTTGAAGTCCGGAGAAAAACTTCCGTACCATTGGGATGTCAATGTGGCGGCATCCCAAGCTAATCAAATACTGGCGTGCATTATAACTTTCCCATGCGACAGTACTTGATTAACTTGGAATACTGCCACAGTGGCATCCCAGTTATAGGCATTCAAGTAATTAAAGTAAGAGGATTTACCAAGCAGCATATCATTTGAGTTCCAGCTTCTAAGAAGGAAGCTCTTCTACGAAACTTATCATTATAACCCATTGCAATGAATGTAGCAACAAGAAGTGCTCCACTTATGAAGACAGATGAGTACAGAGCTGCCCCCGATCCATATCCCAAGCTCTGAAATATGACAGGTGCATAGACGAGGATCGAGTTCATGCCAGTAAGCTGTTGGAATGCAGGGATTCCCAAGGCCCCTATCACCAATTGGGAGCGATTTTTTCGTGCGAGTAGATCCCTAAACGGGTTCTTTATGGCTCGAGCTACATTGCTAGCATCAACCAGGTTGGCAAACTCCGCGTCAACTTTTTTGGTACCTCTCACTTTCTCAAGTATAGTTCTTGCCTCTTCTAACCTGCCTTGCTCTACAAGGCTATTTGGGGTCTCAGGAAGAAAAAGACCCCCAACAAACATAAGAACTGCTGGTACTGTAGCTAATCCAAGAGACAATCACCAACCCCACGGATGGATTTTATCGGTTCCATAATTTATCCAGTTAGCAATCAGGATGCCTAAGCAAGCTGTCAGCTGGAAAAGTTGGTTAACTGCTACTCGAATTTTCACAGGAGCCATTTCCCAGAGATACAAGGGAACTGCCTGGATTACAGAACAAGAAAGTTGTTAGTAAATTAGAAATTAGAGGTCGACGGATAGCATAGCATTAAGCTTACATGATTTCCAAATCCAAAGTCAACACCAAGTAATATTCGTCCGATGATCAACATTGCAATGTTTTTTGCAGCAGCATTCAGGACTGCTCCTAAAAACAAGCTGACTGCTCCAACAAGAATACTTGCCTTTCTTCCTTTGTTTCGGGTAACATAAGAAGCTCCGAATGTAGAAATGAGGCCCGCAAAGTACAAACAGGATGTGAAGAGTGTCAAATTTGGTTATCATATTTACAGTAGTCTGTCTCATTGAGGTGCAATTGCTTCCTTCTGTATATTTTGGGGAAGAATTCCTTCAAGAAATCATCCATGGAAGTCACTCCACCTGAAATTTACCAGAGAGTAACTTGTTATGGTAACTCTTAATTTGTAAAGACTTCTGTCTATTTTTATCAAAAGGGAATCATGGAAAGGATAAGCTCCAATGTTAGGTGAGGAGCACATCACTGATGGTTTGTTGCAACTAATGGCATATCATTGAAAGATTTTTGCGGCAATTTGGAAATTTAGTAAAGGAAAATGATTGCATTGTTTTGTTGCAACAATCCATTTTTTCTAGCCTTTGAATAGAATAAATAAACCGAGAATCAAGGGATGGAAACATGAGAAGCTCAAAGAGAAAATGAGAGCGTGAAAATCACAATCATGTGAAAAAAATGTCTATCTATTACTTTGAAATAGACCATAAAAGCCTTATATCATCATTTGATAATTTTTTTTTTCTTGAACAAACATAAAAAAGTCTTCATCTTTCTCTTCATATGTCCATGAACACTCAAAATTTCATATTTCAGACACCTCCCCTAATCTCTCAAATTAGTTCTATAAAAACATTAGTACTGAAGCTAAGCATCAGTCAAACAAATCCGGTTCACAGGATATGATGATGCTAGGAAATACAGATATATGGCAGATCAGAAGATAATGATTTTTACAGTCCCGTCACTCAATTCTCCTCTAATTTATTCAATCCAAATGCTAGAAAAACAACGAGGAGTGCATATGAAAGAAAATGAGAGTGAAAATTACTACCTAATAAATAAAAAATCTAATCTATTTAAAATTTTGAATAGACCAGGAAGAAAACTGACCTGAAACACCATGATCATAGCCAAGGAGGAAGCCTCCAAGAGCTGCAACAATGTAGGCAAAGACGAAATACCCAGTAATTCTGTACTCATACTGATGAGCCCTTTCAGATACTACTCCACCTCCAAATCCTCCTGCCATTCTCTCTCTCTCTCTCTCTCTCTCTCTCTCTCTCTAATATGTCAGTTATGGCAGTAGAACTATTGGCTTGCTTGAATGCTGGGGAACAAGGACAATATATACATAAAGAGGAGCAGAAGTGTCTCTGTGTGTGTGTGTGTGTTTGTGTCTATATATGAGTAAACTGTCGATTTACCCCCTAAACCTTCACCTAACTTTTGATTTCCTCCCTGAACTTTTCTATTGGAAAATTAAGGACTCAAACTAATTTTTTTAGCCGATTTGCTCCCTACCGTTAGTTTTTCACATATTTTATCCGTATTTCTGTTAAGTGAGACCATTTGCACAACATGTGATGGTAGTTAAGTCATACTCTTAAAAATGATTAAAAAACTGAAAAAAAAAAAACAAACAAACAAAATTTTCCCTCTATTTTTTCCCACTAATTCTTATCCTCAATTTTATTTTTCCCTCTCACTGCTATGCATGAGAAATGTCATACGGTGTTATTGTCTTCATAAGTAGCTAAGTTAATCTTTTTCTTGAAGCATGTACTACTATTGTTATTTTCTCTAACAAATTAATAACTTGACAAATGCTCATGATGTTATTGTCTCCAAAACAGTGCATTAATATAAAAAACATGTTCATAATACTCATAAAAAAATGCTCAAGATAATTACATACTTTTCATAATGCCATAATAATCCCAATACAATTCCACAAATGAGAGGGTTAAATAAAATTGAGGATAGGAATTAGCGGAAAAAATAGAGGGAAAATTTTGTTTTTTTAATTTATTTTCAGTTTTTAAACATTTTTAAGAGTGAAATGACTTAATTACCTTCACATGTTGTGCATATGGTCTCACTTAACAGAAATATGGACGTAATATATGCAAAACTAATGGTAGGGGCAAATCGGCTAAAAAAAATTAGTTTGAGTCCTTAATTTTCCAATAGAAAAGTTCAGGGGGGAATCGAAAGCTAAGTGAAAGTTCAAGGGGTAAATCGACAGTTTACTCGTCTCTATATATATATATATATATGAAATATTAGTATCCGGTCCCTAATTTTTGTTCATTGATTAAGACCTTATTAGTTTTTAGATTTTCATCAAAGTTCCTATCATTAATATATTAATGAATTACATATAAGTTACATAATTTTTATAATAAAAAGTAATTTTCAATTCAAACATTTCCAAAATATAAAAAATAAAATTAGAATAAGTTTGTACCTATTAAATTTTTATAAAAAAAATTGATATGTATCCATTCTTAAATATACCAATTTGTTATATGAAAAATGTACCATTTTTTAATATAAAGTGTACCCGTTTTTTATATAAAATTCATTCAATCTTTTCTCTAATCCATTTTTAAACCTATATGGGTACATTCTATTTCGTTAATTTGATAATGTATCTATGTCAAGTTTAATAGAAGAAATTTAATAATATTATTAAGCCTAATATATATATATATATATATATATATATATATATATAGTGTTTTTGAAAAATGTACCCATGTTTTTGTACAATAATTTTTTGGTTGGTTTTTTATGAACATACCCATGTGTAAATACACACACCCACAATATATATATATATATATATATATATATATATATATATATATATATATATTGGAGAGTATAATTTATTATTAATATTTTTAATCCCATAAATTATGGGGTTCTATTTTAAATCTCATTAATATAAATAACTATAAATTTCATTTTTAAGGTGAAAAATATAATAACCTACATAGAACTACATTATTACATTAATGTCAGAGACTTCGATAAAAAACTAAAAACCACAAAAGGTTTTAGTCAAAGAACATTGGTAGATAGAAATCGCATCTAAAGTGTCCCCCACACACACACACACACACACACACACACACACACACACACACACACACACACACACACATACACACATACATGTAGGAAGTTAGAGAGATCAGCTAGAGTCAACCAATTGCCAACCCAACAAGATTAGATTGAGCTGTTATGCTTTTATATATTGGTACTAATTTACAAATTATTTTGTTACCTATATCTTTTATTTTTATTTACATTTCTATTAGTGTTGACTACAAAAATTACAAAACCTACGTAGCGCGCAGGCTGAGTAACTAATGAGCTAACTACGTCCTTCGGTTGAATGCGGGGCGTGCCAACTCGTCGGCCGAGCTCGGCCGAGGAGTAAAATGTGATGTCGCGTTGGGTGCGCTATCGACTTCTGTATCTTGCGATTGCGACCGAGGAAGGAACGCTCTCGGTCTCTGGGTTCTATAGCCTGAAGACAAGGCTACTAATTCTACGGAGTTCACAGGTCGTCGGACCCTGATTCGGTCACTGTGATTATATTCGTAAGAGTATAAGCACGCCGAATCGAGACCAAACTATATGGGCACAGGTACTCGAATGTGATGTATGTCTTGATGGTAAACGTAGTTCGGCCGTCGGAATGCCGAACCCTGAAACTTACTTGCGAGTATCCAATCATAAACTCACTCGACGTCCAATACGCCGAGCAATGCAACTCATAACACCCAACTATGCCGAAAAGGCTTAGTTAGATGACCTCCACCAACAAAGGTTCGAAAACCCTTCTCGGCCGAGACTTAGATAGATAATCGGTCGACCTCGACGCAGTGCTATTTATCCAAACTGAAGGTGTTTCTCGGTCGGCTGATTCTGCGGCGGCAGTGCTGTTTATCCAAACTGAAGGTGCTCACCGGTTGCTTCCACAGTGCTGTTTATCCAAACTGAAGGTGTGTCGGCAGGAAAAGAAAAGGAAAAATCTCAAGGTGTTTGAGAGGTTTTGCGCAGGGCAATTGTATGCTGATTGTCAAGGGTCCTTTTCTATTGCGTAATTTCTTGTATTTATAGCACCTCGCTCCTTGATTCCCATTCTGATTTGGATTGGGAGTCCTTGTCCCATCTCACCTTTAACTCAAACAATCCCAGTCCTACTGGGATTCTGAATTCTCCTCCTTTTGAGGCTTTATCCCTTGCCGGTCGAGAATCCTGGTTGCATCAGGATTTCCTTGACCTTTCCTCATTTATCTGGACTACTTAAGATAGGATCTGGCCGACCCTGCCAGCTGGTCCGAGTCTCATTATTTGGCCCATAGCATGTGTTATTACCTTGGGCCGAGCACATCCTGCTGCTCGGCCCAATCATAATATTTTGGGCCCAAACAACTACATAAAACAAAAATTGTTGAAGAATGGAAAATGACCTGCATCTGCATTGACTAGTTGTAATATAATTTAAGAAAATGATAAACAAATACTTTTTTTTAGGTTCTTACACGTCTTTGTTTAATCATGATTGTTGATTTTGTTTGATTTATTTAATTTAATGGTTAAAAATCAAGAAGAATATGTTAGAAGCTAAAAATTATATGTGAAAATCACTTCCCAAAATTTATTACTAGTATATGCCCACACACAAAGTGTGTGAATTTTTTTACTTTGGTTGTTAAAATTGAAGGAGAGAGAAAGAAAGTGAGAAGGAATGTGGGAGTGAGGAGAGAGAGAGAGGGAGATAGGTTGTTTTTATTTTTATTATTATTATTATATATATATATTTTAAAATTAGAGATGATGAACTAACATGTAGGTGTCACATCCCGACCTGGGGCGGATCACTTCCCGGGCCCGCTTCCACTACCGTAGCACGATATTGTCCGCTTTGGGCTTACCATTCCCGCACGTTTTTGTTTTTGGGAACTCACGAGCAACTTCCCAGTGGGTCACCCATCCTGAGATTGCTCTTGCGCCTTCTCGCTTAACTTCGGAGTTCCTACGGAACCCGAAGCCAGTGAGCTCCCAAAAGGCCTCGTGCTAGGTAGAGATGGAATATACATATAAGGATCAGTCCCCTGGGCGATGTGGGATGTCACATAGGTGAGGTTAAAAAACACAGCAAAAATTTGTTTTTTGAAATTACGTTAGTGTCCTTAACTTTTTTGTTGTGATAGAAGACGAAGATAATTTTCACCCTATTTCAGTTGACAAAAAAGGTTTCATTAATGTAGTTTTTTTTTTAAATTAGAGATGATAAACTTATATGTGAGTGAGGTTTAAAAAAAAACAGCAAAATTTTGTTTTATGAAATTAAATTACTGTTTTTAACTTTTTTTTATTTTTTTATTTTTGTGATAGAAGACAAAAATGTAATTTTATCCTCCTTTGATTAATAAAGAAAGTTCATTAATATAGTTTTAGATTATCATCATTTTTTTTTATAAATAGAATCTTGAATTTAAGCATTCAAGAATTCAACCCTCGTGGCTGGCTTTTTCCTCCACACCAAAAACCCAACTAGGTCATGGACTCATCATGCTTTTTTTGTCAAGTTGAGCCAAACTTTGGCTTAAATTTGGGTCGCACTTCCCCGATGACTAAATTAACTGATCATAATATTAATTCAATCTTATTTTATAAATAAAATTGTAAAATCTGATGGGAAAGTTGATAAAAATTGCAAACTGGAAGATAATATCGTACATGGAAAGGAAGATTACCAAAACTGAATGTTTCTGTGTGAAGCCGCATGACAGGGGATGGGGAGGAGTGCATTCCGGATATTATCCAGTATTTGGATGAAACTTGAAAGCAGAATAACAGCTACGTTATTCATCTTAACTGTCAACCTACAACTACGAGTCCACAACCATTCGGATAAGGGATAAGGATTAAGGAAGAAGATGAAACAATATGACAAGTCTGAGTGTATGACTGGCACAAGCCATTTATCCAATCTGGTAAACCATGCAATTCTAGAAAGAAATATTACTAGTAGGACTATTATTTTCTCCATAAGAAATCACACTAAATTTTGGTTGATATAATTTTTCATGAGTCGTTTGTCTCTTTGCACTTGCTTGATGAGGATGAACAAATAACATTATAATTTAACCAAAAAAAAAATACACTATCAAAATTAAAATTGAAAAGTAAAGCCTATATATTCTTAATATAGACCTTGATTGAATCGAAAAGGAAAAAAAAAACCCTTGATAACAAATTAAATGATCAAATATGATAATTTTTAAGACTTTATTCTCAAATTATGCAAATCATAACCGACAAACCACAAGTTGGCAATTGTCACAAAATGATAGTGAGAGATCATCTGTCACTTTTATTCTGTATGCGGTTGCCGACTTCTGATTTGTACTCACAAACCATCAAACCCTACTTTTGAGTTTGATCAAAGCCCTATAAACTTTTAGATGAAATATTGTTAAACGACATCGGAAAACTATCTGGTGATGTTATCAATTTATATATTATAATATGAATAAATAACGAATTTATGTTATAGGGTAACTAATAAGCAATTTGTAGCCACTTAGTATTACAATCTAGTGGTATTCCTTTTCACTTATAAGTGAGAGATTTTAGGTTCGATTCTCGTTAAGGGCGAATTTGAACCACATTATTGATAGCCCATTGTGAGGCTAAGTCCACCCCTCTCCTTAATGTAGCTAATATCGTTGGTTCAAACAAAAAAAAAAAAAAGCAATTTGTATGTAATTATAACACTTGTAGATTGGTTATATCACATCCTAGGACTTCCTTAGTAGAGTTTTAATTTTACCAAAATTGAGAGAGTTTATGGAGCTTTGTTATTCGAGCTTAGTCCTTTAATGGGTTCATCTTTGGGTCTGGTAGCTTTTCAACTAAATCGACCTAGAAAATAAGGTAATTTCGCCTTCCTATTAGGCACACTCCATATGAAGATTAAGAAAGGGATTCGAATCCGTAAACAAATCTAAAACAGTAGCATAACTTTTGTAAGACAACACCTCCTCATTAGTCATTGGTCGCCAAACATATTCTGATTCCAACCCAACAGTTGCTTCTTTGTCAAGAAACAGCGTAAAGGCCCTATTTCCTCTTTAACTCACTCTTCTCTTCTTTTTTTTTTATCTTCCCTCGTCCAAACATTAACAACTTGTGAAGAGTCTTCACAAAACCAGCCAAGAAAATTTTCCTTTCGCCCTCATGAATCCCAAGAGAAATACGAGATTGGGAGAGAGCTCTAGGCAAGACATGGATGATCAAGACAATGAAGATGACCCTAATTATAAAGACAAAGCGATGACAACGAAGGAAGGCGCTTTAATTCTTATACATATGAAGCATAAGGTTTTGGATTCCGATAGTGCGAGGGAACTGGAAGATATGAAATGCAAATTTCTTGGTTCAAATTATTGGAAGAAGAAATACTCACATGAAGGAACCAAGAGAAAACGTATAATCCAAGAAACTGAAGCTCCAGAAACCCTAGATGCTACTAACAATGTTGCTGCTGCACAAGGACAACAATCCTGCCCTCAAGAAGAGGAAGTTGAAGGAGAAGGTTTGTTCTATGGGAACTATGCCCCTCCTGATGTGCCACGTGTTCCAAGAATACAGCACTTAATTCAAGTGTGCAGCAAGCCCTTTGAGAAACAACTCACAAGTAGTGATGTGAGGGATAACCAGTGCAGGTTGGCCATTAGCAAAGAAGACGTCGAAAACCACATCTTCCTGTTGTTGAAGAAAGGTGAAGACACTAGCAAGGGCATCCATGTCACAACTTATGATGTGGAAGGTAACGATTACCCGATGGTATTCAAACTTTGGGCGGGTAAAATTCATGTCCTTACTGGAGGCTGGAAAAACTTCGTTCATGATCATGGACTCGTTGAGAAGCAAGATTTTGTGACGTTGTGGGTTTTCCGGAATGCCGAGAATGGAAGCCTTTGCTTTGTGATTAGTTCAAGAAGGTTGCCGGTGTATGAAACCATCAAGAAAAGAAGATTGAGGAGTAATTGAGATTGTGGACCTCATAAAAAGGGTTAATGATATTAGATTTATGGTTTTTCTCAATATTTCTGATTTCTGACATAATATTTCCATTTAGGATTATCAGATTTGGGCATAATGTTCAGTATTTAATAGCAGTTCATTGATTTTTTTTTTTTTTTCCAATTTTGTTGCTACAACGATGTTGGTGGAGTGTACGAAATTTACATAAATTGCTTTTTATTTTATTAGTTTATTCACAAATATATATACCATAAAATTTGGAATTGAATCCCATGTGTCGCGACTAATTAGTAAGCGAGTCCATCACATATGCTATATATATCTTAAATCTCATTTATAATAGTAAAAACTAGTGAAATATAGAACATTGAAAATATTTTATTAGACGCTATATATCTTTCCTTAAATTTAAGCATCTCAAACTAATAAAGCTAAATGACAAAGGGTTGACATGCGATAGATTGTACGGTATCAAAAATATACTACTAGAAGTGACTTGCTTTAAACGTTTCTGTAAGTCGATCTGCTCGTTCTTCAATCAATAGGCTAGTCTCATTTCAATACGTCTAGGATGAACAAATCTGAGCTTTGTTTCATTGTACTTAAATTATATTTAGAAAATCTTTAGTTTGCACTAGTATCTCACCGAAATTGAAGTGTTTAAATCAATTGTAAATACTTAATTATATATAATTTTGAAAGTCTTGTTTGTCATTTATACAAAAATGCGATCAGAGTTGTATTTGCTTGCCCTACCTTATCAATTTGAACAAGCATTTAAATTTTTATTTTATCATACCATGTCATGCGAAATTACAAATCGTTCTTTGTATAAAACACTTGGATGTGTGGTCTTCTTAGGCATACATTACGTGTTTTCAAGAATAATTGAATAACAGAAATTGAACTATGAAATAGGAAGTGAAATAACTCAGATGAAAAGAAAGTCATGTGAGATAACATGTTAAATTTTATCACCAAAAAATTGTGTATGGCATCTTGAATTCAACTCTAATGCTGGCTTTTTACTCCATACCACCAAAAAATCGAAAGCAGTAAAGACCAACAATATCTAAACATAAGTGCATATGTATATGTGGTTTTTTGTCACATTTTATTTTGTTAAACTGGTACAAATCAAAAGCTCCAAAAAAAATATAATGTAATATAATTTTTAACATCACCGAATAGTCATTCCTAGAACCCAAAACTTTCTGTTCCCTTAACAAAGCGCAAAGTACCATAATAAGCCCTTGCACTTCAAGTTCTAATCTTGCCAATAAGGTGTCCAGCATGGATTTTGTAATAGATACAATCTTTCCACAACTATACTAGCCTTAATCCTTCGAATGAGCCCCTAGCAACAACTGTTTCGGTCTTCCACTAATCATTTACACGAAAATTAAGAATCATTAAATAGACAAAGGGTAATGTCTAATGTAGCAACCAAAATTACCAAGAAAGATTAACACTTACATTAACGACGATAAAACAGTCTGTCAGTTCTATAAGCGCCTACATCCCAATCATATATGGTCAACAAACAGCTAGGAGAAAGAATTAACTAAATAAAAAGGACGACCCCAAGCCAACAAGGCTTATCGCTTTGCGAGTGTCAGGAGAAACATCTATCGTACGCAGTCATACACTTGCTTTGCAAAAAAACTGTTTCCATGACTTGAACCCGAAACCATTCAGTCACAAAGAAGCAACATTTCAAATCACCAAGGCTCACCCTCTAGGAGAAAACCAACTATTCAATTTCCTTAGGGTTTTCCATTTCGTTTCAAGACTCAGGGTTTAAAATTTAAGTCACTTGTATTCACCTTTATGTAGATAGCATCGGGGCCCATGAGAAGTTCCTTCAATTCAACAGGTTCTACCTGCATGTGTTTGTAGAGATTTACATAGCTGACTAAGCTCACTCGATTCTCACAACATTAGTAGTTCAAAAATTCATGAAACCTTCTTGATTCCAAATTTTGAGATAGGCCCCTAATCTTGATTCCCAAACTTGATGATCTCACACTGCCTTGCATTCAACAATTCTATTGCCTGAAATAATAAAAAAAAAATTGTTAAAAAGAATACAAAATAGAGAATGCATAGGAGAAAAGGATAATTTCATGGCAAAACAACACTTATCACCTATTAGTAAATTTCTCTAATAGAAGTAGGGTCCGCCAACGCATGTGAGTCACGTCGGCCGGTCTGACCTTCAACAACAACTGAACCGATGTAACCTGTGATCAATGTTTTCTACACACTAATTACAGCATTTTTAAGGTAGTGCACGAATACTTTTGCTTTTTTGTTGCAACTTAATTTATTTAAGGAGTTTATTTAATTCGCAATGTTGTCTTGAAGAATCACACACATATATATAGTTACTCTAGTATTACATGCATAAAGCTTGTTTATCCCAAAAGCGTCCCTAAGAAAACACCTTTGTTCGGTGTTTTTATTCTTGGTGTTTGAAGCTAGATAGTCTATTTCTTTTCCCTCTTTTCCATTGTTCCATCATGATAGCTCTGCCACCGGATGTGCCAGAACATTTAGATCGAGATGGCGACATGCATCAGCTTCTTAATGAGATAAGGGATACAGTAATTGATGAACCATCAGACCAAGAATTAATATTGTACTTCTTGAATAGGTGGATAAACGGTCAACCTTAGCCTTCTCAGTTAGTTGCCCAGATAGATGTCGATGAATTTCGTAGTCCAACCCCGAACAACTTTGCAGTAATGATTTGTGCTTAATTCTTGTTTTCCAAGATTTTCTCTATTCTATATATATTTTCCTTTATTTTTATTTTTTATTTTTATGAATTGTATATATTTTTATTCTGTATAAATCTCCATTTTTTGGTTAAATGTGATAGATGATCTACAACAACTATATTTGTATACGGCAATAGAGAGGGGGCCCGGCGGTCATGAGCTTCCGGATCGACAAGTCTACATTGGACAGGATCCCTTGGATAGAAACATAATTCTTGGATGGTGGATCTCTAAGATATCTAAAGAAAACATATTAGGAATAAGCATGGATGATCCTGAACTTGAAATTTCAATTGGATACAAGAAGTCTTATGTATACCATATAGGCAATAAGCGAAGGGATGTTGTAGGAACACACTGAATTGTTGGCACAATGTTATTTATATTCAATGTGTTCCTACGACAGCCTTTCACTTATTGCCTATATGATATACATAAGGCTTCTTGTATCCAATTGAAATTTGAAGTTCAGGATCATCCATGCTTATTCCTAGTACATTTTCTCTAGATATCTTAGACATCCACCATCCAAGAATTATGTTTCTATCCAAGGGATCCTGTCCAATGTAGACTCATCGATCCGGAAGATCATGACCGCCGGGCCCCCTCTCTATTGCCGTATACAAATATAGTTGTTGTAGATCATCTATCACATTTAACCAAAAAAAATGGAGATTTATATAGAATAAAAATATATACAATTCATAAAAAAATAAAAAAATAAAAAATAAAGAAAAAAAGAGGAAAATATATATAGAATAGAGAAAATCTTGGACAGCAAGAATTAAGCACAAATCATTACTGCAAAGTTGTTCGGGGGTTAGGCTACGAAATTCATCGACATCTATCTGGGCAACTAACTAAGAAGGCTGAGGTTGACCATTTATCCACCTATTCAAGAAGTACAAGATTAATTCTTGGTCTGACGGCTCATCAATTACTCTATCTCTTATCTCATTAAGAAGCTGATGCATGTCGCCATCTCAAACTAAATGTTATGGCACATCCGGTGGTGAAGCTGCCATGGATGGAACAATGGAAAAGAGGGAAAAGAAATAGACCATCTAGCTTCAAACACCAAGAATAAAAACACTGAACAAATGTGTTTTCTTATGGACGCTCTTGGGATAAACAGGCTTTATGCATGTAATAATAGAGTAACTATATATGTGTGTGTGATTCTTCAAGACAACATTGTGAATTAAATAATCTCCTTAATAAATTAAGTTGCAACAAAAAGCAAAAGTATTCGTGCACTACCTTAAAATTGAGGTAGTTAGTGTGTAGTACTACGTAGAAAACATTGATCACAGATTACACTGGTGCAGCTATTGTTGAAGGTTAGGCCGGCCGATTTGATACCGTGGGAAGAGAAAAATCTCTTCACTGCTGCATTTTATCAAACAGTGGATCTTCATGATCAAGAACTCCAATTTTCTTGGGAATCAAATGATTGTACTTGCCCAATTTTATCTCAGAAGTTGTGCAAACTAGAGAATTGAGAAGAGAAAGAGAAATTTTCAAGGAGATTGCAGAAGCGCCAGATTGTTTCTTGACGAGGATACCATGTGAGGATTGAAGCAATGTAGAAAAGAGTGCATAGAGAATTAGAGAGAGAGAGAGCTTGAGAGTTTTGTAAATTGTTTTACAAAGAGAAAAGACACAAGTGCTGAAAGATCAAGGTACTAGACCCGTGAATTAGCCCAAGAGATTTAGTAGATCGAGCACTATCTCAGTGATATGTAACGAGCGTGAGAATCAGCCCAAGGGATTCAGACATGGATTGTTTGCCGACTAAAAGAGACGAGTACAGTGCTTAAAGTACGTTCGACCGTTCAAGATGCAGGGCAGTTATGTTACGACTTTAATAATTTAAAGGTTATGGAACCTAAGGATGTTAAAAGCGACATATGAAGAGAGGGGCAGAGAGAGGGAATGCAGAAATTCTGTATGTTCCAAATGCTAACCCTTATTGGTGGTGTGCTAGCTTTGGTTCATCTGATGAGGGTTTTTGTTTGTGAGGAAACTCTCTCTCTTACTTGATCACAATGTAATAAAGCAGATTTGATTGGTATTTCTAACTTTGTCTAACAAAAGTATCTTGATAAATAAAAATACCGAAATAAAATATAAAGTTGAGATGTGTTATCCACACATTCTTAATGAAAATATATACAATTCATAAAAAAAAAATTAAAAATTAAAAAATTAAAAAAGAGGAAAATATATATAGAATAGAGAAAATCGTGGTCTTTAGGGCAAAGGCAAAGTTCTTAACCGAAAAGCCACAAAAAATTTGCAAAAAAGAATAAAATTACAGCTTTTGTTCAAGATTAAAATTAAATGAAAATTATACATATACTTAAAACCCAGTTTCGTTGGCACTGTTTTCACTGTTCGTAAACAGTGAAAGGCGGAAATGCCCTCGAGTTTCTTCTTTGGATAGCTACTGTTTCATTATTATACAGTAAAAAGTCTCTTTTGCCCTTCCCGGTCACGCGTCTTTCTTCGCTTCTTTCTCTGCTTGGACCGCATCTTTTCTACTTGACCTTTCCACTTTGTTTTTCACCTTCCCTGCTGTGCGATTTTCTCCCTCTTCATCGTTCCCCCTTTTGCTGCCAAATCTTTGCTCTTTCTTCGCAGAATAGTCTTAGAAGAGATCCTGACTTTAATTTTATTTTGGATTTGGTTTCGGGTCTTCTCCGGTGTGCAACCTGTGTTTTGTTTCCGGTCTTCTCCGGTGACGAACCCTTTGTTGGTCAGCGTTTTGTTCTCATCTTGCCATCGGCGGGATCAAAATTTTAAGGTAGTCAAGGTTTTGTCGAAACTGACAACAACGTTTTGTCGAAGCTTATAAAATTGGTTTCGAGCGTTCGTGGCCGTTGGTGCTTAGAATTTCAGAGTGTTGACTCTTTTCGTCGGCGATCCCGGAGTTGGGACTGAGCACGGCGTGCCTTTAAATTATCGTCGGGCAAATTGTATTGAACTCTGGTATCTTCCAAAACTGCTGCATAATAATTTTTTTTTTTTTTTCAAATTTGTGTTCGTTTGAATGAAACCCTAACAGTCTCATTCTGAAGTGAGTTGTAGCGGTTTGTTGAGAATTTGTCGGCTAAGGCATATTTTGTGTTTGGCTTCCTCTACTGACAAGTCTGAGAATTCGCATGAGCTGGAACGCTACTGTTGGTTTGGGTATGCCGTCCCTGCCTCCATTTTTTCACATTTGTCTCTCCGTTTCTTATTTGGATCAGTGGAGTTTGTGTTTTTCTTTTAAGTGTTTAATTTTGTGTGTTTTTATTTGCTTGGATATTGGGTTTGATCGGATTACATGCTTATTTTGTAAGTGATAATTGTTTTTCAATTAATGGGGGTATTTCGAATGAACCAGAAAAGTCAATCGGTTTATGAAGAGCATGTTTGTAGGTTGATAAATTATGAAATCTATGAAAACTGGGCAGATTGATAAATTACATACGTGCTCTTTGTTTGTAGAATTACATACATTATTTGATGCATGTTTGTAGAGCCAGTTTTAAACAAAAACACCTAAAAAATTCTCCCAGCAAGTAGTTAGCAATATTTCTGACTTTTCCAGTTCTGAAAACAATTTGATGCATACAAATTTATTCCTGCTTATTGTTGTTTTACAGCATAACCAGCTTTTCTGTATAGCATGGCCTCCAATCATCATTCATTTGAAGGTACACCACTCTTCCACTATCTTTTATTTATTTTGATAAAATTATCTCTCATATGTTTAACTTATTAACAATAACATGATTTCATGTACTAACTAGCTACCAGGATGCTTGCTTTTTGTATGATTTCCATTATTTGAAGTATCTGAGTAGAGTTTTGTTCGAATTAGAAAAATCAATTTAAACTCAAGCTTCTTTACAAGCTTGAGAAGAGATTTTAGTCTTATAATAGTTAATATTAAGAAACAATTAGAGCCATACATGTACTACACATATTGCTAACTATCCTAAACGAAAAGTGTTGTCGTTGCTGCCTAAACATACCAATCAGTCTACATTGTGTGATTGCATATGATGACTGAGCAGTTTAACCCTCAATTATAACCTCATTTGTAAAGCTTTGGCTATCCCAACTAATACACACCTGTAATTTTGTATTTACACCATACTAAAACATTATCTTTTTCATATGTTCAATCAAAATTTTATCTAATGTACATTCCAAAAAGACAAGCGTGCAAAAATTTGATCACATCGTATAAAATTGCCAGAAAAAAGGTCATTCCCAAATCATGCAAAACTAGCCTTCTTTCCTGCACAAAAAAATGGGTAAACACAATCTATCCTTATTTTATTCATGATATAAGGTAATTAAAACTAAAATATCTTTTTTATGAACATCAATCAGCTTCTCTGCCCGCTAGGTCCATTGTTCTTCATTTTGCATGTCTTTATAGTTAATACTCCTCAATTTGGGATTTCTGTGTTGTAGATTTTGCAAGCAGCGGTTGCATGGGAAGCAGGGAAGCTGTTGGTGATGGAGAGGGTGAAGGTTGCTCCATCTAAGGCCATGGAAATGAGGATAAAGGTCAAATATACCTCAGTTTATCACACTGAACTCTACTTCTGCCGAAGGTCAGCAATAATATCTACTACATACATATAATATACATAATATATATATATATGATTTTATATGATTAAGCTTTGAGAATTGCAAATTTGTAAACTATGAGTAGAGTTTTCCAGGCACATTTACTTCGAGTGAATACATTGATGTTCATTCTGGCCGTCTTTCCAAAATCAAGCCCCTTGCTCAGTTGGACAAAGTTTGCATCCTTAGTTGTGCCATACCAACAGGTTTGGTGTCGTACTCAATGCTTTAGAGCCTTGAATTATGCATCCTCAACTGATACTACATATTGAATCGTTTGCGTTATTACTGAATATTTTGTTTTTTAATATCAGGTTTGGGTTCCCCTCTCAATGTTAGCAAAATGAAAAATTATCCTCAGTGTTGTTTATTGGCCTCGCTGTAAGTTTGGACAAACTTTGTTGATCCCAAATTCTTTGTTCTATTAAATTGCATTTACTTTTTTTTCCGTATTTATATTGATACATGGATGATCTAGGCTACTAAAGGTGGAAAAATTTCTGAGGCGCCAGAGTATTGGGGTGGAGTCGATGGACTTGAAGCCCAAGAGGTTTGACGAAGGTATTTATCTTTTATCTTTTATCTTTATTTTTTATTTTTTATTTTTGACGTTTGGCTTTGGTTTAACAGGTAGTTTAGTGGGAAAACATAGAACATATTTTTGCTTAAACATTCTTTCCCTGGCCATAACTAAGAAATTCGGAGTAAATGAATTTGTGAATTCGAGTGACAATGACAAACCAGTGCACAAGATGAAAAATGATTCGCTATTCTTATTATGTGTGGGACATGAATCAACATAGATAGTTAAGTTGTAACTTTAACTTATATTTTTATTTTCTTCTGCTTCTCATCTACCCAAGTCTACAATGTACATACAGCTAAGGAAAAGACCGAGACATCAACCAGTGCAGAAGCTCCTGATAGGACTAATTGCAGATAGCACTACAAATGAGCACTACAATTTTAAGCTTGATGTTGGTATGTGATTTCCACTCCATCTCATCTTTGTTTTTTTTTTTTTTTTTTTTTTTTTTTTTTAAATGTTAGTTTAATTTTCAAACCTTTTGTACGTATCAAGTAATTCTCCATATAATTGAATAATGGCCTTTTTTTCGTTTCTCTTAGCTCTTCCATCAATTCATTGGTTAAATAGGTTGAAAAATTTATTTTTTTTATATTCAATTCTTACTGATTCCAATTCTTAATATATAGCAAGAGAAAAATTTTGGACAAAGCAAAAAATAACATGATGACCAAGAAAAAGATGGTCATTCCCAAACAAGCATGACCAAAAGATTGACCAGGAAAAATCATAAACACTGAGCAGATGTGTGGTGCCAAGCTTCTGATATGGACATGAATATTTTTCGTATTTGAACGATTTTGATCTTATGAATTTTTGTACATGAATATAGCTTTATAACAGTGAGGAATTGCACACTGCCAATCTCTATCTTAGGTATATAAATCTAACTTCAATAAATTCTGTTTTATGTATGTACATATTATCAAAATATTTTAAACACCCGCAACAACGCGCAGACACTTTTGCTAGTCTGACACTAAAAGGCTATCATAAAACAAATGGCACAAATAAATGATAAAATGCAAAATAAGAAGGTGTGGATTAACATCGTGTTTGTCTAGCCACGTGGAGTTGGTTTAAGATTATGGTGCTTCTAAAAAAAACAGCTGATTAAAAATTTGGAGCAACACAACAAATATGTTTGGAAAAAATAAAAAAAATAAAAAATTTTCTAAAAAATGTAGTCAATGATAGTAGAAAAGTAGAAGCAGGGTCTAACATGCTTCTAAAAAAGGTTTTTTTTTTTTTTTCAAAGAATAGTGAATAGTGCCCATTTAACGAAATTTTCGAAGTATACCTCCACATACTTTATAAAATTTAAATTTTTGCCCCTGTATTATTCTCTATGACAATTATTATATCACATTCAATACCATATCATTTTAGTCATTTAACATATCCACATTAATTTTATATAAAAGTTTATCAAACGCTCGAATACTGTTTTTTTTATTTTTTATTTTGTTATAAGCACTTTAAAAAAAAAAGTTTATCAAACACTCAACAACTTTATTTTACAATTGTTTATTCTCAAAGCACAATAGAAACAAATTTTTTTTTTAAAGCACAACAATATCAAACTAGCTCTTATTATTTCATTCTAGTGGTATTTCTTTTCAGTTGTAAGTGAGAGGTTTTAGATTTGAATCTCGGGATTTGCAAGTCGCAACCAATTTATTCCCTTGTTGAATTGTAATCTTGTCTTAGCCCAAAGATAATTGATCCGGCCCATACACAAAGAAATATCCATGCACATGCTAGAGAATTCTAGCAAAGTTCAAGTTGGTGGAAGAGTCTAGAAGAATGGTGAGGATTCCACCAACATACAAGATTAGTGTAGATAATTCTAGCTTAGGAAGGTAGTGGAATTATCTAGATATCTCTAGCATGATGTTTTCATGCTTCTCCAAGGTTCCATCCATGCCTATAAAAGGAGAAGGCATCCACACCATTTGCAACAACCAAGAGAGCAAGTAGCAAGAAGTGAGAGTGTCAAGTAAGAAGTAAGAAGAAGCAACAAAGCTTTTAAGAGTGTTTGAGTGTTTCCTCTTGTACTAAGTTTGTGAGTGAATAAAAACCTTGTGTAATACTTTGAGAATTCTTTTTTTCTCTTGCCTATCAATTCCACTGCGTTACATTCTCCTTTGTGAGATAAAGCTCTCCAAGTAGTGAAGCATTTTTAAACCTCAACAAAGTGGTACCAGAGCTATGGCTAGCAATGCTATGGCAGCCTTCTAAGTTCCAGTGCTCGACAACAACAACTTCGATAATTGGAGTATCAAAATGAAGGCCCTTTTGGGTGCACACGATGTCTGGGAAGTCGTGGAGAAAGGCTACACTGAGCCAGAAGATGAAGCTACTCTGTCTCAACCCCAGAAGGAGAGTTTGAAAGATTCAAGAAAGAGAGACAAGAAGGCTCTCTATCTCATCTACCAAGCATTAGATGACAATGGCTTTGAGAAGGTCTCAAGTGCAACCTCTGCCAAGCAAGCATGGGAGAAGCTTCAAACCTCTTACAAAGGAGCCGAACAAGTGAAAAAGGTTCGTCTTCAAGTATTAAGAGGTGAGTTCGAATCTCTACAAATGAAAGGGTCTGAATCAATCTCTGATTATTTCTCAAGAGTCTTAGCCGTTTCCAATCAATTAAAAAGAAACGGAGAAAAGTTAGAAGATGTTAGAATTATGGAGAAGATACTACGCTCGTTGGACCCCAAGTTCGAGCACATTGTCGTGACGATTGAAGAAACTAAAAACTTGGAAGAAATTAGTATAGAGCAATTAATGGGTTCGCTACAAGCATATGAAGAGAAACATAAGAAGAGGCAAGGGAATGATGAGCAGCTCCTCAAGACGCATATCCAGCCAAAGAAGAAAGAAGAAAGCTTCGACAACGAGAGAAGCCGATACGGAAGAAGTCGTGGTCGAGGTCGCGGACGTGGACATGGGCGTGGATGTGGTTGGAACTTAAACAACCATAGTAACTATGAAAGAGGAGAAAGCTCAACAAAAGGTCGCGGAAGAGGACGCTCAAACTCAAGGTATGAAAAATCTCAAGTTCAATGCTATAATTGTCAAAAGTTTGGGCATTATGCTTGGGAATGTAGAGCTCCAAACAGCAGACTTGATGAGAAGGTCATTTATGTGAAAGAAGAGAAAGAAGAGAATGGTATTGTGCTACTAGCATGCAAGAACAATGATGGAGACCAAGACTATACATGGTACCTTGACACCGGCGCTAGCAACCACATGTGCGGAAGAAGAAGCATCTTCGTAGAGCTCAATGAATCAGTGAGTGGCAACGTTTCTTTTGGAGATGAATCCAAAATACCTGTAAAAGGAAAAGGTAACATCCTTATTCCATTGGAAAATGGCGGTCACCAATTAATTTCAAATGTCTACTACGTGCCCAATATGAAAAGCAACATTTTGAGTTTGGGTCAACTCTTAGAAAAAGGTTATGATTTTCATACAAAAAATTATATCCTTTTTCTTAGAGATGACAAAGGAAGATTAATTGCCAAGGCGAAAATGTCAAAGAATAGGATGTTTCCCATGAACATTCAAAACGATGTTGCAAAGTGTCTTAAGATATGTTACAAAGACATATCTTGGCTTTGGCATCTTCGTTTTGGGCATCTTAACTTTGGGGGACTGGAGTTATTATCCAAGAAGGAGATGGTGAGAGGCTTACCGTGCATCAGCCACCCTGATCAAGTTTGTGAAGGATGTTTACTTGGGAAACAGTTCAGGAAAAGCTTTCCAAAGGAGTCGACCACAAGAGCCCAGAAGCCACTCGAGCTCATTCACACCGACGTGTGCGGTCCAATAAAACCAAGCTCTTTGGGTAAAAATAATTATTTCCTTCTCTTCATTGATGATTTTTCAAGAAAAACCTGGGTGTATTTCTTGAAGCAGAAATCAGAAGTCTTTGGAGCATTCAAGAAGTTCAAAGCCGCTGTAGAAAATGAGAGTGGTTGCAAGATCAAAGCCATGAGATCTGATCGAGGAGGGGAATTCACTTCGAAGGAATTTCAAGAGTTTTGTGAAGCAAATGGAATTCGTCGACCTTTGACAGTTCCAAGATCCCCTCAACAAAATGGAGTGGCGGAAAGAAAAAATCGAACCATCCTCGACATGGCTCGAAGCATGCTCAAAAGCAAGAAATTGCCTAAGGAATTGTGGGCAGAAGCTGTAGCATGTGCTGTCTACCTATCCAATCGGTCTCCAACAAGGAGTGTGTGGGGAAAAACTCCGCAAGAAGCATGGAGTGGAAGAAAACCAGGTATTTCTCATCTAAGAGTTTTTGGAAGCATAGCCCATGTACACGTACCAGACGAGAAGAGAACCAAACTCGACGACAAAAGTGAGAAGTTCATCTTCATCGGCTATGACACCAATTCAAAAGGCTATAAGCTATATAATCCAAACAATGGGAAGACGGTGATCAGTCGAGATGTGATGTTCGATAAAGAAGGAGAATCAGATTTTGGCCCGTATGCAGGTGATCTTCACTTCTTTCCTCAATTTGAAGAAGAGAATGAACAAGGGATGATGGAGCAAGCAAGAGAGGTTCAACAAGAATCCACTACTCCACCTGCTTCACCAACATCAACCAATCATGGTAATTCATCAGCATCAGCATTAGCATTGTCAAGTGGGAGTCTAAATGAAAGAGAAGTACCACGCACAAGAAGTATACGAGATCTTTATGAGGTAGCTGAAAGACTTGATAATCCTACACTTTTCTGTCTCTTTGCTGATTGTGAACCAGTCGACTTCCAAGAAGCAGTGCAAGATACTAAGTGGAGGAAAGCAATGGATGAAGAAATTGAAGCAATCCAGAAGAATGATACATGGGAACTTGCTATTCTTCCGAAAGGACACAAAGCCATCGGAGTCAAGTGGGTGTACAAGACAAAGAAAAATGCCAATGGAAAGGTCGAAAGATACAAGGCAAGACTAGTGGCGAAAGGCTATAGTCAAAGAGCCGGAATTGACTATGATGAGATATTCGCACCCGTTGCTCGGTTGGAAACTATACGATTACTAATTTCTTTGGCAGCTCAAAACAGTTGGAAGATTCAACAAATGGATGTGAAGTCCGCCTTCCTAAATGGAGTCCTTGAAGAAGAAGTCTACATTCAGCAACCGTCAGGCTATGAGATCAAAGGGCATGAAGACAAAGTTCTGAAGCTGAAGAAAGCCCTCTATGGGTTAAAACAAGCGCCACGAGCATGGAATAGTCGCATCAACAAGTACTTTCAGGAAAACAACTTCATCAAGTGCCCTCATGAACATGCTCTCTACGTCAAAGTCAAAGATGGAGATATTTTGATTGTGTGCTTATATGTGGATGATCTAATCTTCACCGGGAGTAATCCAAGCATGTTTGAAGAGTTCAAGAGAGTGATGACCAAAGAATTTGAGATGACCGACATCGGGTTGATGGCATATTACCTAGGCATTGAAGTCAAGCAAAACGAAGAAGGAATTTTCATCTCCCAAGAAAGCTACACAAAGGAGATACTGAAAAAGTTCAAAATGGACGACTGCAAGCCCGTGAGCACGCCAATGGAGTGCGGAGTCAAACTAACCAAGTATGACAAAGGAGAAAGCGTAGATCTAACATTTTTCAAAAGTTTAGTTGGAAGCTTACGCTACTTGACTTGCACAAGACCAGATATTCTCTATGCTGTCGGATTAATCAGTCGCCACATGGAGAATCCCACAACTACACATTTGAAAACGGCCAAAAGAATTCTTCGATACCTCAAAGGTACTGTTAACTTTGGCTTGTTTTATTCAAGTTCTGATAACTACAAACTTGCTGGATATAGCGACAGTGATTGGGCAGGAGATTCCGATGATAGAAAAAACACTACTGGATTTGTGTTCTTCATGGGAGACACTGCATTCACATGGATGTCGAAGAAGCAACCGATTGTCACTCTCTCTACCTGCGAAGCTGAATATGTAGCTGCTACTTCATGTGTCTGCCATGCAATCTGGCTGAGAAACTTGCTGAAAGAATTAAGAATGCGACAAGAAGAGCCAACAAAGATCTATGTCGACAACAAGTCTGCAATAGCTCTAGCAAAGAATCCAGTATTCCATGACAGGAGCAAGCATATAGATACCCGTTATCATTTCTTAAGAGAGTGCATTGCAAGAAAGGATGTGCAAGTGGAATACGTGAAGTCTCAAGACCAAGTTGCCGACATATTCACCAAGCCACTTAAACAAGAAGACTTTGTCAGACTAAGAATTTCAATTGGCGTCACAAGACAAGATTAAGGGGGGATGTTGAATTGTAATCTTGTCTTAGCCCAAAGATAATTGATCCGGCCCATACACAAAGAAATATCCATGCACATGCTAGAGAATTCTAGCAAAGTTCAAGTTGGTGGAAGAGTCTAGAAGAATGGTGAGGATTCCACCAACATACAAGATTAGTGTAGATAATTCTAGCTTAGGAAGGTAGTGGAATTATCTAGATATCTCTAGCATGATGTTTTCATGCTTCTCCAAGGTTCCATTCATGCCTATAAAAGGAGAAGGCATCCACACCATTTGTAACAACCAAGAGAGCAAGTAGCAAGAAGTGAGAGTGTCAAGTAAGAAGTAAGAAGAAACAACAAAGCTTCTAAGAGTGTTTGAGTGTTTCCTCTTGTACTAAGTTTGTGAGTGAATAAAAACCTTGTGTAATACTTTGAGAATTCTTTCTTTCTCTTGCCTATCAATTCCGCTGCGTTACATTTTTCTTTGTGAGATAAAGCTCTCCAAGTAGTGAAGCATTTTTAAACCCCAACATCCCTAACCCCCTCAATGTAAATATATCATAAATTTATTCGAACTTATGTTTTGTATCTCTACAGTCACATTCTATTTGATTTTTTTTAACAAACGATATTTATCTACACTAAGGGGCTAAAGAGTGGGCTAAGCCTCACAGTGGGCTAGTAATAATATGGTTCAAATTCGCATTTGGCAAAAATCGAACATAAGACATTTCACTTGCAATGGGCTAGCAATACGGTGATTCACATTCTATTTGATTTATGTATTTATTATATCTTTGTATCCAACATTAGTTCCTAAAAACCACCCTTGCTTGTGAAAACCCATCTCAATTATCTAAACTTCTTTTTACACTCAACTAGTTCTCATTAATTATTAAGAAATGCAAAAATTAAAGGCGACTCTAATAAAGAACAGAACCCTAACAAAATTAATTTTTGGTTGCTACTAGAAAACCCTAACAAAATTTTGATCCACCTTTTGCCCACATCAGCATAATCCATACGCAATTATAAAGGTTTTGCATAACCATACTCCTTGAATGGTGATGAACATTGTAAACAAGGAATCGAGGTGACGACGTATGATCACAATATTGCTGGTGTAGGCGGGAAAAGTTTCCACACCAAAATGGTCTGGTAGACTGACACAGAACCAAAAATCTTACGCCTTGTGGGTGTTAATTAACCAAATAAACAGGAAACTTTTACTCTGTAATCTGATATGATACAAGTGTAGTTCTTGTAATTGATCGTAGAAATTTTATAAATGTTGGAATAATGGGTGACATGCCTGCCAAATTAGCTATTGTGAATTGATTAGCTGAGAGTACAGGGTTGTTACTTGGTTGGTTAGTGGCTTGGCTTGCAAGTCAAGTATATAGCTTGTCAATTGTGCAAAAGGCAATTAAGAAGAATGTTGTAATGTCTTAGTAGTATACTTAGCCAAATATTCATAACGTCTAGAATTCTCATTGAAAAGAAACCCCATCCAGATCTCAACAAATCATATATGCAAATCTCGAATACCATTCATCGCACTCCAACCATGCAAACCCCCTTCCTTTGTAACCCTGGCGATAAGGGATTCAGCAGAAACTTTATAAACAAAGCAGTCTTCCACAACCATCCTGACTATCCTCAGTCCATTAAATGAGCCCTTAGCAAAGACAACGTCGTCCTGATCATTTACAAGCAAATTAAGACTCATTTAGTAGGGGGGTAATTTGCAACAATCACAATTAGATCAAATGGAGGTTTTGTTAAGATCAGGTCGATATGACCATATATATGTTTTAGACTAAAAAGACGTAGAATACAGACATCTTTATATAAAATTAAAAAAGGAACAATAACACTTACATGAACAACAACGAAACAGCTCGTCAATTCTTGAAGGGCCTACATCCCAATTATATTTATGAAATTTAATTAAACAAGTAGAAGGAAGGAATTAAACATGTTCCTAACAAAACGTGAAGCTATATGTACCTTTAGATAGGAACAGTTAGGGCCTACAAGAAATGCCTTCAGTTCAGGAAATAGTTCCTGCATGCACACAAGATTATACCAAGCTGAAAATTAGAAAGTTTTTGCATATCTTAAGCATTAAAGAAAGGGGCCTAGACCTGTCTAGGCACTCCCTAGGTCTCAACTCTCACTTAGACAGAAAATAAATAACTTTAATTTGTATTTTCTTTTTTCAATACATTATATGAGACTTGTTAAATACTTGATTGAACATTCATTATATATTGTCCTCCTTGTTTTCATTACGTTTCAATACTTTATAATTTATATATAATTCTATTCCATGTTTGCAATATGTTTTAATATTTTAAAATTTATATATTATTCTATTTTGCAATTTACATATCCCAGTACAATTATATGTTTTTTTTTTTTTTAAGTATAAGTAGAAGTTTAAATTTATATGTTGTATAAAAATTAAAAATTCGCCTAGGCCCCAGCCGACGCTCGACTAATGCCTAGCATCTTTTAGAGCTTTGGTTACACATAATGAGATATATAAAAGGACAATTAGTGGTAATCCGATTATATGTTGTTAACTCATACGATTAGTCATTGATAGGCCTTCTACTCACCGTATTCTTCGCATCTAATGTCAGTGTCAATGGTCAAGTTTTTCATGAAGTGAGTTGGCAGACACCATAAAAAAATGAAAGGAAATCTTTAAGAATTATACATACCCTCTTGATCCCATATTTTGAGCAAAGCCCGCCCACTTGAAACCCAATTTTGATGATTGAAAATAAACGCACACCCAGATATTTTATTGCCTACAATCAAATATTGTGCCCTAAAATCAGAAAAGTAAAACGAAATAGCTCAAAATCATTGTCATGTTGCTACCACAAGAGAGAAAAGAAATTATGTTTTATGAGATCAAGGAGAGTTCAAACGCGATATGAAAAACTACTTCGAATCATAAAGGATCTGACGAACCTCAGGTGCTGAAACAGTACTTGTTGAAAAAAGGAAAAGAACAATCCTAGCCTGGATAAAAATAACTTCGCTCACGTGCCATCTGAGTGCCGAGATTGTCATGGAACCCTCAACCTGACCATATTTACTTTTAATAAAGAAAAAGAGAGGAGATAAAAAAGACAAATGGACAAGATCGTCCGTAAATCCCAGAGAAGCAAAATTGTGCATAATTGGAATTTAACTACTAATCAATCTGAAGTTGATTTCACAAAGATCTATAATTCATGCATATTTAAAAATTCAACACAATTAAGAGCTTTAAAACAACGTCTATTAGGACGGTAGGACATAGCAAAATTTGTTTTCTGAAACAACAATGTATAATTTATGAGTAAGGAAATTTAGGTTAAACCATATCATGGACACATATAATAATATGTGGTATTGAAGTCGAACCTAAAACCTCTCACTTACTAAAAAAAAAAGAATAACAATACTAGATTGTAGTACTAGTGGTTGAAACATACCAGATCTAGTGAGCATGAAATATCATAAAATTCTAGAGCCGATTTTACCATGGGCCAAGCTTCTTGCACATATTTTTCTACACATAGCAACGGAAAGATGACTCGCAGGTGAGAACATTTTGTTCTAAAAAAAATATGGTAGAAATAAGAAAAGATAACAATGATAAGAAAAGGAGAGGAATTTACCTTTGTCTTTAGGGAAGTGCGCAGAGAAAGAGAAAAAATTAGACGAAGGATAAACCTTCTCGATCTCCCTCAATTGTTCTGTTTTCATGGCGTGGATTTAGTAGAGAAAGATGTCAGTGAGATTACGGAAATTCCCTATGTTGAAGATTATAAAGTTAGGGCTTTGTGGAGGTTTTGGATTGAAATTCCACCGGCTTGAGGTTTATAAAGGCTAATCTCCTTGGGGGATTAGGATTCTCTAATCCTGACCATTCACATATATCCAAGGGTTAAAATTTCTTGCCACGGCTTTAACGCGTGTATTTTAATTAATTTGTTGCCCTTTCCCTTCTGACTCGTCTCTTTAAAAAGTTCTATATATATATATATATATATATATATATATATATATATGTGTGTGTCTAGGGTTATAAAAAATGTTGATTAAGAAAAGGGATTCAAAAACAACAGCAGTAACAATGGAAATCGAAGAGAACAGCATCTATGTAGATAATATCTATTATCGTTCAGATTTCACTAAAGATGAGGGTAACCTTTCTACCTAGTTTCTTATTTATTTGTTTATTAAACTGCTTTGAAATTTATGGTCCCTTCGTTTGGAGGACTTTAGGTTTGCAATTGTTTTTAATGTCTCATAAACCTGAATTCTTATTGTTTGATCAGCAATTTTAGTTAAGACTCATTGATCATCAAACCTATGAAAATCCCTTCGGACGGTTTAAAACTGAAAACTACAAACTATGCCATATCTTTTTAAGAATACTGTAGGAATTTAAAAGATATCCTAAGGCTGCCATTATTGGAACAAGTATTTTCTGATGACCAAAAAAAAGGACCAACTATTTTCTCAACTTATGGTCCTTAATTTTCATTGTTACGTGCAGAAAATTATGTGTTAGGTGCTTGGCCGAAGGTGAAATCTTTTTTAGAAGATCACGGTGTTTCGTGCGAATTGCATCTGGTATGGTATTCTTTGTGAATAAGTATATCGTTGTTACAAATCTAATCTAGGTCGATACATTGCAAATTATAAACATTAGGTTCAGAAGTAAATCAATTTATAGTTATAAGTGAATGAGGTTCAGAAGTAAAACACTTTATAGTTTATTAAGTGAATGAGGAAGAGCACGTGAGCCAGACAAAGTGTTAGAGACTTTGGGATAAATTTCAAAAGCTTTTCAAGATTGGAGATTGATCAATGTTCCTTTGGGGACTCTATATCTATGAATCACCCAAATCGAAGTAGATAACAACAACAGCCAAGCTTTATCTCACTAATTAGACAACTGTATAAATCTTAGAACGTCATTGTGCTCGGGTTTGTGCCAAGTACTCCATACTTTTTCTATAGTCTTTTTCAAAGTTTTTCTACGTCTTCCTCTACCTCTTTTGCCCTGAGCTTCCGTCTCATAGTCACATATTCTAACCAAAGCATTTGTAGGTATTCGGTTCACGTGTCCAAACCATCTCAACCCATTTTCTCTCATTTTATCTTCAATTGCGGTCACTCATACTTTACCTCGAATAACCTCATTTTTAATCCTATCATTTCTTGTGTGCCAACATATCCAACGAAACATTCTCATTTCCGTTACATACACTAATTTTTGAAAGCTGATACGGAATGCATTAAAATGTTGTTAAAATGGTTTAGGCTATATTTTCTTGGTTTGTTTTGTATATGGATCCATCTTGGCTTGTTATGCTCTTTAGTTTTGTTTTTCTTATATATAAAAATAAAAAAAATAAAAAAATTATGGGCAGGCTGAGGGTTTCATGACAATTGCAATAGCGAGGACTGTGGAGCAAGATATTTTCGATAAGGCTAGGGTTGTTCTTGACCTTTTGCCAAGTGATCTGGCTCCTTGGGTACGTATCTTTTATTTGTTATGCATCTATCATCTATTCTACGAGGTCAAATGGTTTGAAGTAAGTTCTAAGGTTAGAAGATAATTAGTTTTTGAACCTATTTGGGAGATTTGCTTTTAAATGGATTAAAAGTGTTCTCTAACAATTAAAAGTGCTTCTTCTCCATAACTGGTAGAAGAACTTAAAATGCCTACGGGGAAGTGTTTTAAAATGATTGAAAATGTTTTTGATGAAAGTATTTTTGGAACCAATCCTTAGTAAAGATGCAAGTACATCCTGAAAAATACTTGAAGTGTTTTCTGCAAAAAAGAACGTAAATGGTGTTTCTTCCAAGATGAAGTGCTTTTGAAATCTAAAAACACTTTCACTAAAAGCACTTTCAGTCATTTAAAAAATATTTCCAAACATGCACGTAATTTGCAGGAAAACAACCTGGTAGGTGCTTCTTCATGAAGCACGTAGATTTTTAATACATATTTTGACATGGTTATAGTAGACATAATACAAAGAAACAGACTCAAACTGTCAAACAACCCCTTTAATCTTGCACTGAAATTTTCCTTTGTTGAGACAGCATACAAATGATTAATTTTTGCATTTTTTAAATTTGTTTTTCTGATTTGAGTACACAACATTTTGATTCCAGGCAATAAAACTGCTGAATGCAAGGCAATATGAGATCATCAAGATTGGATATGAAGATGACGGGCTTATCGCAAAATTTGGGATCGATGAGGTGTTGCTTAAAATCCCTTCCAGTATAATTACCCTGGACATTTCTATGATTTTTCCATGCAAGAAATATAAGCTACTAAACTCTTGTCGTTTATGTGCTTGAATCATTCTTTTTAATTGTGTTGCCGGAGCTATCAGTTTCTGCATTTTAATATGTTGATTAGTTGAAACTTTTTGTTTCATGTTAGAAAGGTTTGAAGTTTATGTAGGCTTAAAGAAACATGAACTAATGTTGTGAGAATACAATGAGCCTAGTCAGACCCAAGGCTTTTTTCTAATAAGCTGGTGATATGCAAATACTCACACTTTTCGGCTTGTTCTTTCCAAATATACTACTATCGATTGCAGAGGGAATGTGATGAACGGAAGGAACTTCTCCTTGGCCCAGATGATATCTACATAAAGGTGCCTATAAGTGACTTGAATTTAAAGCATGTGCTCAAAATAGTTTCATTCTTTCTGCTAACTGTTTTCTTATTTTTTTTACCATATATAACTGGGATGCAGCCACTTGAAGAACTAACAGGATGTTTTGTCATCGTTAACGTAAGTGTTGATGTTTTCTTTTTTATTTTGATGGTCGCATCGCACTGGACTTTTTCTTCTACTTAATGACCTTTTTTTGGTAAATGATTAGTGGAACACCGATACTGTTATAGCTACGGGCTTGTTTGAAGGACTAAAGCTAGTCAGGATGATTGTGGAAGAGTGCATCGTTTGTAAAATTCCTGCTGTCTGACATTATCAGTAAGATTAGAACTCAGGGCGCTGGGGCTTTATTATGGTGATATCTTTCTTGTTTCTGAGGTGATATACGTATATGAACTCTTAAGGTCCAAATCAGTTCAATCTATCAAAACGTCACACAAAAAATTGTATTTGAAGGATCAAGGATAATATCTTAACGCAGTTTTATCAAGGTCTAGTAATACTATCTCTGATGTTGGAAAACTTCCTAAGTTTGAATCCCCTACAACCCTACCCTCCTGATAAAAAGAAAATAATGAATAATAGAAATTTTCCTTGCCTTAGTATTTTATGTGTGCGCTCACCTGCAACATTATATGGCATTAGGGTTGTATTTGATCGATCAATGATAAATTGAATGCAATTCTACATTTGGCTGCAAAGACCAGTTTTTTGGTTTTTTGGGAAGATGGAGACCAACTCCAACATTTGGAAGGAAGTTTTTCGGCAGCAGCTGCTGCACTTTGAGACGAGAGGAATTTGTTAGCTTGCTCTCAAACGGTTCTTTTTTTTTTTTTTTTTTTTTTTTAATGAAACGATAGTTGAATCTAATTATGAAAAACAAGTCAATCATGGCGGGGGGAATCCTCAAGGAGGATATCAAGGATTAAGTCCGCCCATGGGGGTGTACCCATTTACAATCATGATCGAAGTAAGACCATATATCACTTACAAGTGAAGATGAATAGCACTAGACCGTAATACTAAGTGAGAGAGGTCTTAGGTTTAATTCTCGTCAAATGCGAGTTTGAACCATATTATTGCTAGCCTATTATGAGACTAAGCCAAAACCCCATCATCTGTCTTGTGTAGATAATATCGTTTATTAAAAATAAAAATCCAAAAGTATTTTTTTCTCCTCCAATGCAAGATTATTAAATAATGAATTTAGGCAGTTTTTTTTTTTTTTTGTAACTTTTAAAAAAATAAATTTATGTAAATTATCCTAATTTATTTTTAATGAATATTTTAACTTAAAAATATTTAGATTCCAATAAATAATAAAAAATCACTAAACCAGTCTCATGAAACGTTAAAGTCATGGAACATGTGTTTTATGTAACTCATGGACTAACACAGAAAACACTTTCTACATATGTACAAGGAAGTCATAAAACAAATGATAGAAATGTATAACACACGAAACAGTATGAAACACATGAAGCAAATACCACCATGGATATCTCCCTTTCTCTGCACCTTCTCTTCTTGTGTTTCTCTTTCCTAGCTTTTCTCTTTCAGTATTTTCCTTTACAGGCTAAAAATTCTATTAATTGGTATCAAAGCCACAGATCCACCATGGGTGTGGTGTGTGGTTCTGATCATTCGACGATTTCACCCCATCATCCCCACGGTTCAAAGTTTCATGGATTTCATGACTGCCGTCCAGAATTCCAACAAATATATTTGTACACACCAATAGTGCGGGTGTTGGACGATTACGATCTTTCTCTAGCAGCCGATGATTAAGCGAATTCATGACATACACTATAATCTTTCTCTAGCAGTCGGACGATTATATTTATTTTGAAATTGTTACTTTTGGGTCTTGTTTGGTGTGCCCAAAAGTAACCATTTCAAAATAAATATTTCAAACTTAGTGAAGTTACAAAAATGCCATTTCGTTCCATAAATTCCGGAACGGGTTTTCATCTTAATCTTACATATGGAACCCTTTAAATAGGAGGGTACCTTACATTAGTAGAATAGGCAATTAATAACATATTATAGTTACAATGCAACCTATAATTAAAATAGACAAAAGCATGGCTTTGATAGACGAGAAGCCACCAACATCTATATTTAATATAGGGACCATACTTGTTGTAGTGCCTACATGAGACTCTTATTCTCCCAAAAAATTCGTCCTCGAGCGTACATTGGTCTTTCCTCGATCTTTCGGATGTCCGACTAGTACATTCCACAATAGCCAGTTTAGCACCAAAGTTTTCCAATTACATGAGCAAATCCAAATACTAGAATATTCCAAGTATTTTGCTTTCCAAAACTTTCTCAAATTATGTGCACCCCTTAACCGTTTCATGATAGCAACAATTTCTTTTGAAAATTGCTCATCAATCTTCTAGATTTCCTTCTGATATTGATGACTTGGAAAAATGCTTTGCTCCAAGTATATTTTCCTACTATGGAAAGCAATAAAGGATTCCCAAATGTAGTCACATATATAATGGGTATCAAGGTCAAATATTACCTCTTTATGATGATGCACACACCATTCTTTCACAGATGAACTCATTCTTTTGTCAACGTAGCAGTATTCATAAAAAATTGGAGTAGGATTGGCATTGACTCCAAGTTGCAAGCAACACTAGTAATTAACCACTGTAAACATAACCTTGTAATCTTCATCTTGCCAATCACCATAAATTAGTAGAGAACACCCATCGAAAAATTCTCTTCGAGGTCGTTATCACCATCAACATACTCATCAGAAATTGGTGGGGAATTCTAATTGACAACAGTGATTTCTTCAATAGTATGCTCATTAAATAAATTGTCAATCACAGCCATAGTCTTCAACTGCAGCGAAAAACCTGCTCTAATGCCACTTGAGGCAGAAAAGACCAAGGGGCTCGAAAAGACAAGGGGAAGTAACCTGGGAATCACTCAACCAAGGGCAACAGAATCACTCACGTTGCTAATCAGTGGAATCGCTCAACACAACCAAGTTTCACACTTGATTTTAAGGAGGAGAAAATCACTCTCTTCTTAGATTGATTATAATTCACTAAATTGACTTCTTAATCTTACATATGGAGCCCTTTAAATAGGAGGGTACCTTACATTGGTAGGATAGGCAATTAATAACATAATATTGTTACAATGCAACCTATAATTAAAATAGACAAAAGCATGGCTTTGATAGACGAGAAGCCACCAACATCTATATTTAATATAGGGACCATACTTATTGTAGTGCCTACATAATTTTCTGTTTAACGATCCTTAATTTTTCTTTTCATGTAAATGATTAGTGGAAGACCGAAACAGTTGTTGCTACGGGCTTAATCGAAGGATTAAGGCTAGTTAGGATAGTTGTGGAAGACTGCATCTATTACAAATTATAAATCCATGCTGCACACCTTATCGACAAGATTAGAACTCGAGGTGCGAGGGCTTTATTATGATACGTTGCGCTTTGTCAAAGGAGCAAAGAGTTTTGGGTTCTAGGAATGATTATTGGGAGATGTCAAAATTATATTACGTTTTTTTGGAGCTTTTGATTTGTACCCATTTAACAAAATGAAATGTGGGAGAAAAAAACCACATTAATATCACATATGCACTTATAAGTAGATATGGTTGGTCTCTATCATTGGGGCATATGTGTCGTAGATTAAATATAGTTTTCAGTACCACATTTTTCTTAATCTACCTCTTTCGTAAGTTCTTTTTGTGTTTGCTCTATAATGTAATCCACCTCCATTTATACAAATCAATATTTTATTTTCTAAAAATATTAATTTTTTTTGTGTTTGCCCTATAACGTAGGCATATTAACATCATACATGTATATTAACCCTAAAATGGTGGTATCATATGCTTTCATCGTTTTTCAACCTCATTGATCGATCATACATTCAATAGATAGTCATCATGCATATATGCCATATTAGTTGGTACTCTTTTTTCAAATCCTCGCTTACAAACTAGTAGACATAATCCTACATCAAAATCTCAGAAAAAATTACACAGAGCATTTCTTAATCTCATATCATAAGAATTCAGAACTTGTATCTTGAGGTAACTTGCTGCAGAAGAAAGTTGCCCATTCATATCGTACTGAGTCAATATCTTTTGGGGTGTATACCTTCTCAGTGTTGGCAAACTGAAATAAGTATAATAAGTAAGTTCTATTCCAACCCTATTCTCAAGCAAACCAAACAAAAACAACTAATATACAAATTCAACATCTAATTCATACTCCTGAAATCAATTTTTTAGTAAATAAATGCAAATTAGCACCAAAAGATAGTACCTTATTAGTGTGAAACGACAGGGCTTGGATCTTCAATTATCTCTTTCATGTGTAACATCAGAAAATAGCCACATTCTACCCCACCTTTTTATTGAGGAGTGCCCTGCATTTGTGCACCAAGGTCCAAAATAGGTGATTGTGTATTAAATTCTTACACTATGTTTGGATTAAGGAAATAAACTTAGAATTTTGATAAAAGTCAGAATTTATAAATTGATATGCATCAATTTTCTTATTTGGATTCATAAACATAGAAATTTAGAATTTCCGCGTGGAAAAAAAACTTGGAGTTTGGGACCTCCAATTCCCAAGTTCAAATTCCATGTAAATAGGTGTCATTTCCCAATTTCTACAATTGAGAGTTTAAAAATAACAAATTCTGTATTCAATTTCATTGTCCTTTTAGGTTAGCCAAACAAGAAAATTTACAAATTCTAGAAAATAAAATCTCGTCATTTCAATTTCCGTCATTTTTAAATTCCTTAGTAATCTTAAATTTCTTTATCCAAACATAGTGTTAGTGATAGTGTAATCAACTAATCGAATGATATAATACCCTAAACCCTAAAATCTTAGTGATTGTGTATTAAATTCATCTAGCAGCCGATGATTAAGCGAATTCATGACATACACTATATCTTTGCTCCTATTAATAATTGTCAAAAACCAATGATTTCTGCAAAATTGAAATATATTATTAAACGCGCCCTATATCATCGTCTACCGTGGTCGTCGTTTCCGAAAACCGCCGCGAATCCTGCCTCTCTCCCACCTCCAGGACATCATTCGGGACTTGGTGGGTAATCCCTTCCCTAATTTTTTTTATATTTTTTTTTTCTTCTTATGAACAATAGATAGTAATTAGTGACTCAACTTTTTTTGGGTTTTGTCTTCGAAATGTTTTGAACATTAAAAAAGAAACATAAAATATAAAAGTTAACCTTGGTTAGACACATGGCAAGATTTAAAATGTGTGGTGAACATGCAGAGTCTTTTAGAATCGGAAGGATTCTCTCCTATCGTATTCTAATCCCTTTCTCTCCTCTCCTCTCATACTTTATTTTTTATCTGATTATCTCTATAAAAAAAAATCAATATAAGATGTTGACGTAACCTAACCGTAACCGTTCAAATAGGAGGAGATGTAAGTGAAGAGAGATTAGGAGGAAAGAGAATCCTCCTCCTTTAAAATCTCCTCAAATTCTAGTTTCACTACACCTCTTAAAGTTTAAAACCCTAACCTTAATTCTCCTCTTATTTTGCAGCGTTAAAACCCTAAAAGCTCCTGAATTTTCCTCTTCTTCCCCAAAATTTCCCACAAAAATACCTTCTCCTAACCATTACCTTTGGCAACTTTTCCACCAAAATCTTCAATCCGTCTGGTCTCTTACGTGCTTGGGACAAAAACAACACAGGAATTAATGGAAATCGAGAAGGATTTCCCCTCGTCCGATTTCTTCTTTGCAAAGTATGATTACTTAAACAAGGGTAGCGTCCTCTCTTGTTCTTATTATTTTTAATTGTTATCCTTACCATTTATTCAAACAAATACTCTGACATATGAACCTTTCCATGACTATGTGCGCAACAAGACCTGCTAGAAGCTCAGCCCGTACTGAAACATGCTCTACAATTTTATGATATTTCATGCACACTAGATCTGGTATGTCCTAATAAATGAAAACTTATATTCTTTGCGCAATCCACTCAAGATTGATGAGAGTTAATTCAAATATATGGTCAGGATGAGGGTTTCATGACATTGTAGGCACTCCGAAGGCATGTGCACGAAGACATTTTCATCAAGGCTAACGTTGTTATTAACCTTTTTTTCGAAAATAATATTCCGAAAGTAGCCAAGTTTCAATCAGCAGATCCTTTGCTATCTGTAAGATATGAGTTTAATTGATTTGAAGTTAGTCTTTCAATGCTTTTTCTCCTCTTTTCCGGAAACAGCATATGAAGGAAATGGATCTATTCTGTATAAATTTTCTAACTTGTTTTACTGCAGGCACTAGAATTTCTCCATAATCCTCAATATGACATAATCAAAATTGGGTATCAAGTGGGCGGCCTTTGCTCAAAATATGCAATCCCAGAGGTGTGTATTGCTTACATTTCGTACGTGCCTGCAAATTTTTCTTATAAGTGATAAACTCTCAATATTATATCGAAAACTCACTTTTGATCATATTGGTCTAATAATTGAATGCAGAGCCATTATTGGGGATTGAGGTCAATTTTTCCGGGTCCCGGGGGCTGCTTTCTAAAGGTGCAACGAGGGATTTAAATTTGAAACCATGTTTTTCACTGTTCTCGTTCATGAAAAGACACAAATAGAGATATCAGAAGGCAAAAATATATCTCACGTTTTGTTATGGACATATTTAATTCTTTCTTCTAGCAATGCTTTACAATATAACTGGCGTGCAGGATCTACAAGAATTGACGGGTTGTTCTATCGTTGTTTGCGTAAGTATTGTTCCTTTTTCTTTCCTATTAATGTTTGACTTGTATACCTCTTTCTGGTTTTGTACATCTTAAACAGAACCACGAGATGAAGTGAGAGTTTTTTTTAATGTAATTAGTTTTAAATTCTATTAAATTAACAGGGAGACGATGTTCTTGCTACGGGTTCATTTAGTGGTCTAAGGATAGTCAGGATGATTGTGGAAGACTGCTTTGTTTATGTTGTTACAGCCAAGTACCTTATCAATAGGGTTAAAGAGGCGGGTGTTCATTGTGCCAGGGTGATGAATGGTATTCAAGATTCGCATATCTGAATTGTTGTGATTTGTAACTGCATACCCTTCTTTTTCTTCTCATTATTTTCTATATTCGTATCATTATTAATTTACCTAATTGATTTCTAGTAGGGTTTCAAAACAAGCTGCATGTACCATTGGAGGTCGACGAGAACAACATCCCCCAGAAGCGCGACAACTCCAAGTCAATTGAAGAGGAGTCGAACAGCTGTGGAGATAACATCTATTACCGTACGAATTTTCCTAAAGACAAAGGTGACTTCCTCTCCTCTTATTATTAATTTGTTATCTGTTTGAGTGGAGGAATTAGGATTTGGTTGTGTTTTTAAATTGTTGCTTATAAATTACAATCATACAGTTTGAGATAACTGATTTCAAATAAACCTTTACTGTTATATGCAGAAAAATATGTGCTAGAAGCTTGGCCAAAGGTGAAATCTTTCTTAGAAGAGCATGGTATTTCATGCGAACTCCATCTGGTAATTCATTATGACAAATCTTCTAGTGAATATGTACATCTACGATCTAGATTAGATGCCCTTGTTAATGCCTTGTTAATTGTTTCAAATTATCTACCCTAGAGAGTTAGAGACTTAATTTAGCATAAATTTCAAAGAGGTTTCATTGTTTGAGATGGATGAGAATTCATTTGAGGATTCTCTAAGAATACAGATTATAGCCAAATGTTTTGGCTATTAGGGTTAAGGTTATGGACATTTTGGCCACCTTAATTGGCTTCTTACATATCTTCTTTAGTTTGTGTCTTGTACAAAAAACAATTTGGCAACTAAGGTTGAGAGTTTTATGACAATCTCAAGAGCGAAAACGGATGTGGACCAGGATATTTTTGATAAGGCTAGGGTCGTTCTTGACCTTTTGCCAAATGATCGGGCACCTCAGGTACATAAGACATCTTTAATTTTATTGTTTTCTTGCATCTAATCTGTCATCCATTCTGTCACATAATTTATTTTTTGTTTTGCCAATGAAATTATCCTTTTCTCCTCTGTGATATCTATTTTGTATTTTTTTTTTTCTGATTTGAGTAACAATTTTTTATTTATTTCAGGCAATAGATTTGTTGAATGCAAGGCAGTATGAGATCATCAAGTTTGGGAATCAAGATTACGGGCTTATCTCAAAATTTGGAATCAAGAAGGTTTAATAAATTTTTGAACCACTAATGTTGTGAGAATAGAGTAAGCTTAGTCAGCTACGTAAATCTCTTCAATCGCGTGCAGGTGGAACCTGGTGACTGGAAGGAACTTCTCATAGGGCCCGATGATATCTACACAAAGGTAAATAAAAATTACTTAAGATTTTAAACCTTGAGTCTTAAAACGAAAAAGATAAACCCTAAGGAAAATGAATAGTTGGTTAATTCTTTCTCTTAGCTATTTGTTTACCATATATGATTGGGATGCAGGCACTTACAGAACTGACAGGTTGTTTTATCGTCGTTAATGTAAGTGTTAATCTTTGTTTGTAGTTTTGGTTGCTACATTAGACACTACCTTTTTCTGTTTGATGATACTTAATTTTTTTTTTTCACGTAAATGATTAGTGGAAGACAGAAACAGTTGTCGCTACGGGATCATTCGAAGGATTAAGGCTAGTCAGGATAGTTGTGGAAGACTGCATCTATTACAGGGTCCATGCTGGACACTTTATTGACAAGATTAGAACTCGAGGTGCGAGGGCTTATTATGGTACGTTGCGCTTTGTCAAAGGAGCAAGAACTTTTGGGTTCTAGGAATGATTATTGGGAGATGTCAAAATTACATTACATTTTTTGGGGCTTTTGATTCATACCTTGATCAAAATGAAATGTGAAAAATAAACTACATACTAATAATAACATATGCACTTATAAGTAGATATCATTGGTGTCTATCATTAGGGCATATGTGTCTTAGATTAAATATATTTATCAGTACCACATTTTTTTTAATCTACCTCATTCGTAAGTCCTTTTTGTGTTTGCTCTATAACGTAATCCACCTTCATTTATTACAAATTAATTTTATTTTTTAGCTATATAAAAGTAAAATATAAAAGTTTTTTGTGTTTGCCCTATAGCGTAGGTATATTAACATCATACATGTATATTAACCCTAAAATGGTGGTGTCATATGCATTCATTGTTTTTCAACCTCATTGATCGATCATACATATAGCAGATAGTTATCGTGCATATATGCCATATTAGTTGGTACTCCTTTCTCAACTCCTCGCTTACAAAGTAGTAGATAATCCTACATCAAAATCTCAGAACGAGTTGCACAGAACATTTAATGATCTCATATCATTAAAATTCAGAACTTGTATCTTGAGGTAACTTGCGGCTGACGTAAGTGGCCCATTCATATCGTACTGAGTCACAATATCTTTTGGGGTGTACACCTTCTCAGTGCTAGCAAACTGAAACTAGTATGAGAAGTAAGTTATATTCCAACCCTATTCTCAAGCGAACCAAACAAAAACAACTAATTATACAAATTCAAACTTCATACTCATGAAATCAATTTTTTTTTTTTTTGGTAAATAAATGCAAACTATCACCAAAAGATAGTACCTTAGTGTGAAACGACAGGGTTGAATCTTCAACTATCTCTTTCATGTATAGCATGAGAAAATAGCCACATTCTACCACACCTTCTTGCTGAGGAGTGCCCTGAATTTGTACACCAAAATAGCTTTATTTTGTGATTGTGTATTAAATTCATAGTGATAAATCAACTAATCGAATGATATAATACCCTAAACCCTAAGGTACCTGCAGGATTCTCCACTCTGGTACTTTATGTTGTCTCCCAGTTTGCTCATTATATCCTTTAATCCCACTACAATACCAAAACAGAGACTTAACTTATAGTGAACGATTTTTAATCACAAACTTTGGATAACTTGCTATGATAGACTAACTCACGTATTGATAACATTTTTCCAGTTTTCGTCCAGCGGCCAATTATTAATTGAATTCATGACATAGACGATATCTTTACTCTGACTTATGATTGTCAAAAGCCAATGATTTCTGCAAAGTTGAATTAATGTTATTAGACGTGCTCTATATCATTCTCTCTACTGGACCACAAACTAAAGGAAAAGTAAATAAAATTGACAAAGGTTGACTTACGTAGGATTATATGGTATAAGAAAGATACTGCTCGATGTCACTTGCATCAGTCGTTGTGTCAGCCGGCCTGCCCGCTCTTGAATCTGTGGGTTCTTCGAATTCCCAGTGTTGCAAACATGTGCGGGATCCACAAATCTTACCACTGAAGTTGTGGTTGAATTCTTAGACTGCTCATATAAGTGGCTGTCCAAAATATAAATGTTGTTGTTATTCTAAGCGACTGAACATACAGTTTTACTAAAAGAGTTGTATTTGGATCATATTCTAAAACAGAGAGAAACGTTACCTCATGTAAGCCGCTATAACTTCTTGTTCAAGTTGCCGCATTTCAATTAAATCCAAAATACTGCTTCTTCCAAGCAACACAATCCTTGAGTGACCAAATGCTTGATCTTCGGCGGCGAACTCGACAAGCGAACCATCATGCATCTTGTTCTTAGCGTGGTCTTCTAAATCCTTCCATGACTGGGGTCGGTTATCTTGAACGGCCTTAAAGCTTTTTCCTTTTAAGCTTCTCTCTTTTGGTACCTGCTTTTCCTGTAAAACCATATGTTAAACGCAGTCATGGAAGTAGAGCATCTTCATCCATTCCTTTGGTACGATAGAGTACGGGAAGACAAGTTAGGATACAGAAGCCTAGTAAGTTGTACAAGTAAGGTAATTAATTACACACCTTCACCCCTTTGTTTTAGCATTATAACAAGATCCCTCGGCCAAGCTACAATAGACTTAACGGCATCGCCAACAGTTCTCATCTCTCCTCCAACTGGGATCGGAAGTAGAGCATCTTCATCTAAGGCGAGATTAATAGCTACTCGCACGTTGCCCTCTCCAAGTGAAACATTATGAATATTACTACCGAGCGTTAAGATCTGGCCGCATGCAACTGCTTTTTTCTTATCACCCAAATGCAGTACGCAAAGTGTCTCCTAACAAAAATAGAGAATTATATATATGATAATCAATAAAGTTGATAATAATTAAAAAAAATCAATAATATAAATAAAAATATAATGGAAAATTAAATTAAGTCATTATCAAGCAAGATGATAAGCGACTGAAGCACCACGATAAAATCAACCGAATTATTTCAAGTATACAAGTCATCATCAGTAAGCCGAAATATATATTACACACACATATATATAAATTTTCTATTTTTGTAATATTTAATTTTGAACAAACTTACATTATTGAATTCATCAAAATCCAGTGCGAGATCTGCGTCTTCTGGAATAGTTGGATCTCGTGGAGCATTAACTGGACAACTTCCATCGTGACACTGAATATAAATAACATTGTCCCAACAATTAAAACGAATATCGTAAGATGAATATGATTAAGCATCGAAAAAACGTCATAAGGTTTGGAGCAGGTTCTAACATATTCTTATGCTAAAAATAAACAACATTTGTAAATAAGAAATTAACCATGCTATATAGCAAGTGATTCTTTATTCTTTATTTCGTATGCCTAAAGTGACTATTGACATTGCAAAGTGGTTTCGACAGAAGAAGAAAAAAAAAACCAAACCAAAACCAAAACAAAACAAAACTATGTAGAAAATAAAGAGATTGGTTAAACGTCATATCGAAAAGAAAAAAATAAAGACACTAGAAACTACAGTACTGTGAGTGTATATAAAATCTCTAAAAACTTACCTCAACAGCATGCACATTATTAGAACCACGACGTTGCCTAGTAGACTTTTTCTTGCCAAGATATATCCTTTTTAGCGACCAATTGTACAGCTGCAGTACACATACTAATTAAAAGTTTTAGGAGTAGAGATATCACATAGGTTTTAGTATACGTACTAAACAAGTTACCGAATAACTTACAATTCCTGAGCCCTTTGAGTTTGAATGATCTGGTTCTGTAGTATACTCAATCATATGCCAGTGTGTTCCTACGGCATCCTTTCGCTTATTGCCTATATGGTATACATAAGGTTTCTTGTATCCAATTGAAATTTGAAGTTCAGAATCATCCGTGCTTATTCCTAATATGTTTTCTTTAGATACCTTAGAGATCCACCATCCAAGAATTCTGTTTCTATCCAAGGGATCCTGTCCAATGTAGACTCGTCGATCCGGAAGATCATGATCGCCGGGCCCCCGTTCTATTGCCATATACAAATATAGTTGTTGTAGATCATCTATCACATTTAACCCAAAAATGGAGATTTATACCAAACAAAATATATACAATTCATAAAAATAAAAAATAAAAAAAGGAAAATATATATAGAACGGAAAAAATCTTGGAAAACAAGAATTAAACACAAATCATTACTGCAAAGTTGTTCGGGGGTTAGGCTACGAAATTCATCGACATCTATCTGGGCAACTAACTGAGAAGGTTGAGGTTGACCGTCTATCCACCTATTTAAGAAGTACAAGATTAATTCTTGGTCTGACGGCTCATCAATTACTCTATCCCTTATATCATCAAGAAGCTGATGCATGTCACCATCTCGAACTAAATGTTCTGGCACATCCAGGGGTGGAGCTGACATGGATGGAACAATCGAAAAGAGGGAAAAGAATTAGACTATCTAGCTTCAAACACCAAGAAAAAAAACACCGTACACAGGTTTGAGAAAAGTCTGAAGTTTAGTTTGTAAAGAACAATCCTAAACTAGGTTATATATATCCAACATACCCTAATCAATTGGGAAACACAAAGGGAAAATCCCTGATCAAAAAAGGGAATGCGAACAAAACCAAAACGGTAAACGAATCAGAAACACAAAGTTAATTACCTGTTACGGCGTATCCTCTCGAATAACTTTAATTTGAAGCGTTTGAGGCTTGATATCGGAGGACCTAAGATTGAATTTAACCATCTTGCCCATAAGATCAGTTACAGAAAATTAAAATTTGGTGATTTCTTACGGACGCTCTTGGGATAAACAAGCTTTATGCATGTAATACTACAGTAACTATATATATGTGTGTGTGATTCTTCAAGACAACATTGCGAATTAAATAAACTCCTTAAATAAATTAAGTTGCAACAAAAAAGCAAAAGTATTCGCACACTACCTTAAAAAATGAGGTAGTTAGTGTGTAGTACTACGTAGAAAACATTGATCACAGGTTACACCGGTGCAGCTGTTGTTGAAGGTCATGCCGGCCGATTTGATACCGTGGGAAGAGAAAAAAAATTCACTGCTGTGTTTTATCAAACAGTTGATCTTTGTGATCAAGAACTCCAATTTTCTTGTAAATCGGATGATTGTACTTGCCCAATTTTATCTCAGAAGTTGTACAAACTAGAGGATTGAGAAGAGAAGAGAGAATTTTTCAATGAGATTGCAGAAGCGTTGGATCGTTTCTTAGCGAGGATACCTGAGAATTGAAGAAATGCAGAAATTATGCAGAAAAGACTGCATAGAGAATGAGGGAGATAGCTTGAGAGTTTTGTGAATTGTTCTTTCTTCATGAACAAGTAATTGTTTTTCAAAGAGTCTTATATGCTAATCCACTACAAAGCTTGCTAGTTAAGCTAATACAATGTGCTAGCACCATATTACAACAAACTACAATCCTAACAATCTTTATAACAACCCTCTTCATCTAGTGACGAAGACCTGTATTTTCAAAAACAATTATATAGTAATTATATGTTGTGTATATTTATTAATTTCAGAAAGTTTTGTCTTTACTTCTTATTTAATCGTTAATTCCTTTATTTCATTTTTTCTATACTCTAATTTAATATTATTTTGAACAAAATAAGTTTACCACACCAGTATGGTAGTATTTGAACTATATAGTCATATTATTCATTTTCTTTTCTTTGATATTATTTTATTAAGCTGCATGTTTTGTTCTATTCTAATTGGACCAAAAATCATAGCCAATTAAAGGGCTTTTAGTTCATTCCTATCTAAGAATCTGCCGACTTTGTATGACCATAAGTAGAAACCCAGGGCTGTAGAGCGGTGCAGTCTGCGAGAGCGAGAGAGAAGATGATAACTGGATAAAAAGGGGACGTTTACAGAGAAAGATGTAGAGGCACAGAGGGAGAGATTAATTTGATAGAAAATACAAAGTGCTAAGTTGTTTATGAGGCTGTGGTATTGAGAAGGTAACTCTTAGGGAAATAGATGAAAACGCAAGAGAGGGAGGTGTTGTATAATCAGTAAGCCACTGCTTGTTCTCGTCTGCCAGTTTACCAAAGGAGTATTCGGTGTCTGAAACAGGACTTTATCAAGGTGGTGGATTCTTGTGTTAATAACTCGGAGGAATGCTTTGGATCTAGGTAGGTGAAATTCTCGGGAAACCTTATATATGTATATTACTGGCTTCATACACATGGTTATGTGATATATGTTAATTGGTGCAATTGTATAACTATTTGATAGCATGATTGAAGTGCTTATGAGTTTGGCTTTGGTTGATATTTCTTGAAGAATATTATTCGTTTGAAATATCATTTGGATATTATTTCATAATTATCATGAATAATAACTGTATCATGCATTGTGGATTTATTGGGAAAGTATTAGTGGAATTGAATAACTATGATCATTACATGCTCATTTGTTGGAGTCCCCAATTGGGAAAGTATGTGATTTATGGAAAGATGGAACTAAAAGTAGTTGAGTCCGCTCTCAGGGCATCAAGATATTTGTTTAGCCCAAAGTGCACGAAAGTGAAACCCTTTCAGTTAAGACCTTCAGTTAGAGTCCGATAAAACAATCTATTCGGGTTTCGGATTTGAGACTAATAGTTTAACAAGATGACTAATGAAAAGAAATGGGTTATTTGTTAACTGGGTTAACAAAAGTAGGATGAAGAGGCAACATTACATTCATGCATCATCATTGTTTCCGTTTTGCTAAATGCATTGTGGTTATTGTTCCTACTGAGGTAGTAGCTCACCCCTTATGAATTATTTGATAGGTGTTGAATTAGAGATCTGAAAAAGTTGTTGACTTTCATGGGAAGTGTAAAGGACTCTTGTAATTAATGTAAGTTAGAGTGTGATTGTATTGTTGTGTAACGTTCTGATGTAAATATAAGAGATGATTAATTTCTTTTCTTATTATTTGCATTTTTATTCGCGCACCAGGCAGGGGGTCATTTATTCCACCAATCTCAGGTCTGAGGTGTGACATGACGCATGGTACAATCTTAACCAGTGTATTCTTTTCACTTGGATTATCACTTGGATCACTAGTTTTGATATCCTTGCAGGTTTGACCTGTACGACGAATTATGATTGGGCGAAGATTAATTATACTGTTAAGATTTTAATCTGCACAAAATCTGAACCCAAATTTGTTTGATTAGGTACTCGGTTTCAACTTTTTCTTTCCTGCGTATAAAAGTATTTAATTGTCCTTGGTCAATTTATTTTACCCTACATTTTTTTTCTTTTCTTCAGGATTAAGTCAACCATAGCAGAATCAACGAACAAAATAAAACTGAGGATTATTGCAAGAGGATTAAAGCCGAATGTGACAATCACTTTTCTTCTTTTAAACACACGATATTGTACGTATTTTAACTTAAGGAGGAGGGGCAATTTTAGGCTAAGCCCACATGAATATAATTAAATTGAACTACCTCGTTGACGTTTGATTAATGGATTTATTCCAGTGATTAGGCTTTCATGTGAGGTATTAACGTGATGACTTTTTAACGCAGAGTCCTTTTGAACTTATTGAAACAATAAATAGTTGTAAATCCTTCGAGATGGGCCTTAAGTGAAAAGCCACAAGTGTTGAAAGATCAAGGTACTAGACCCATGAATTAGCGCAAGAGATTTAGTAGATCAAACACTATCTCAGTGATATGTAACGAGCGCATGAATTAGTCCAAGGGATTTAGACCGCTCAAGGCAATGGATTGTTTGCCGACTGAAAGAGACGAGTGCAAGGCTTAAAGTACTTTCGACCGCTCAAGATACAAGCTAGTTATGTTACGACTTTGACAATTTAAAGGTTATGGAACCTGAGGATGTTAAAAGCGACATATGAAGATAGAGAGGGGTCAAGGGACAGAGGAATGCAGAAAATTCTGTATGTTCCAAATGATAACCCTTAGTTTATGGTGGTGTGTTAGCTTTGGTTCCTCTGATGAGGGTTTTTGTTTGTGAGGAAACTCTCTCTCTACTTGATCACAATGTAATAAAGCAGATTTGATTGGTATTTCTAACTTTGTCTAACAAATGTATCTTGGTAAATAAAAATACCGAAAATAAAAGATAAATTTATAAGTTGCGTATAATCCAAGTTACTAAAAACTTGTAAGTTGCTCGTAGTGCTCATGACTAGGAAAAAATACTCTCACGCGTGCTAGTTATTATTATATGCAAACAATCTTAGTGAAGGGGGCCGGAATTTCAAATCGTGGTCTTGAGGGCAAAGGTCGAAAAGCCACAAAAAAATTGTAAAAAATAAAATAAAATTAAAGCTTTTGTTCAAGATTAAAATTAAATGAAAATCTTACACTAAAAGGCTGTCATAAAACAAATGGCACAAATAAATGATAAAATGCAAAATAAGAAGGTGTGGATTAACATTGTGTTTGTCTAGCCACTTAGAGTTGGTTTGAGATTATAGTGCTTTTAAAAAAAACTGATTAAAAATTTGGAGCAACACAACAAATGTGTTTGGTAAAACAAAAAAAAATATTTTTTTAAAAACTGTTGTCAATGACAGTAGAAGAGTAGAAGCAAAGTCTACTATGCTTCTAAAAAAGTTTTTTTTTTTCTTTTTCAAAGAATAGTGAATAGTGCCCATTTAATGAAATTTTCAAACAATAAGGATACCTCCGCATACTTTATAAAATTAAAAATTTTACCCCTGTATTATTCTCTTTGGCAATTATTGTATCACATTCAATACCATATCGCTTTAGTCATTTAACATATCCACATTAATTTTATATAAAACTTTATTAAACACTCATACACTTTTTTTTTTTTTTTTGTTATAAGCACTTTAAAAAGAAATAAAAAAGTTTATCAAACATTTTACAACTTTATTTTATAATTGTTTATTCTCGAAACACTATAGAAACAATTTTATTTTTTAAAGCACAACAATATCAAACTAGTTCTTAGTATTTCAGTCTAGTGGTATTTCTCTTCATTTGTAAGTGAGATGTCTTATATTTGAATCTCGAGATTGGCAAGTCGCAACCAATTTATTCCCTAACCCCCTCAATGTAAATATATCATAATTTTATTCGAACCTATGTTTTGTATCTCTACAGTCACATTCTATTTGATTTTTTTTTTTAATAAACAATATTTATCTACACTAAGAGGTTAGGGAGTGGGCTAAACCTCACAGTGAGCTAGTAATAATGTGGTTTAAATTTGTCTTTAACGAGAATTGAACATAAGACATTTCACTTACAATGGGCTAGCAATAAGGTGATTCACATTCTATTTGATTTATGTATTTATTATATCTTTGTATCCAACATTAGTTCCTAAAAGCCACCCTTGCTTGTGAAAACCCATCTCAATTATCTAAACTTCTTTTTACACTCAACTAGTTCTCATTAATTATTAAGAAATGCAAAAATTAAAGGCGACTCTTATAAAGAACAGAACCCTAACAAAATTAATTTTTGGTTGCTACTAGAAAACCCTAACAAAATTTTGATCCACCTTTTGCCCACATCAGCATAATCCATACGCAATTATAAAGGTTTTGCATAACCATACTCCTTGAATGGTGATGAACATTGTAAACAAGGAATCCGGGTGACGACGTATGATCACAATATTGCTGGTGTAGGCGGGAAAAGTTTCCACACCAAAATGGTCTGGTAGACTGACACAGAACCAAAATCCTTACGCCTTGTGGGTATTAATTAACCAAATAAACTGGAAACCTTTACTCTGTAATCTGATATGATACTAGTGTAGTTCTTGTAATTGATCGTAGAAATTTTATAAATGTTGGAATAATGGGTGACATGCCTGCCAAATTAGCTATTGTGAATTGATTAGCTGAGAGTACAGGGTTGTTACTTGGTTAGTTAGTGGCTTGGCTTGCAAGTCAAGTATATAGCTTGTCAATTGTGCAAAAGGCAATTAAGAAGAATGTTGTAGTGTCTAGTAGTATACTTAGCCAAATATTCAAAACGTCTAGAATTCTCTTTGAAAAGAAACCCCATCCAGATCTCAACAAATCATATATGCAAATCTCGAATACCAGTCATCGCACTCCAACCATGTAAACCCCCTTCCTTTGTAACCCTGGCGATAAGGGATTCAGCAGAAACTTTATAAACAAAGCAGTCTTCCACAACCATCCTGACTATCCTTAGTCCATTAAATGAGCCCTTTGGCAAAGACAACGTCGTCCTGATCATTTACAAGCAAATTAATTAAGACTCATTTAAGAGAGATCAGGACGATACGACCATATGTTTTAGACTAAAAAGATGTACAATGCAGACATTTTTAAGTAAAATTAAAAAAGGAAAAAAAAAAAAAAACACTTACATGAACAACAACAAAACAGCCCGTCCATTCTTGAAGTGCCTGCATCCCAACTATATTTTTGAAATTTAATTAAACAACTAGAACGAAGGAATTAAACATGTTCCCAACAGAATCTGAAGCTATATGTACCCTTAATTAGATAGGAACAGTTAGGGCCTCCAAGAAATGCCTTCAGTTCAGGAAATAGTTCCTGCATGTACAAATTATTAGACCAAGCTGAAAATTAGAAAGTTTTTGGATATCTTCAACATAAAAGAAAAAAATGTCTAGACCTATCTAGACATCCTAAGTCTCGACTCTTACTTAGATAAAAAATAGATAACTTTAATTTTGCATTTTATTTTGTCTCCATTCCAAATTTATTCATCCTGCACATTATCAACCAATCCGCTATTCAGTCTCCAAATAAGTGAGATATAGTATAAGCATTACTATAATAATTATAAACTAGCTATAGCAAGGAAAGAAAGTTGAGTCGAGGAAGATGATCATAACCGCCACAACAATACACCACTAGCACAATTTACACTATATTTGGATTAGGAAAATAAACTTTGAATTTTGACAGAAGTTAGAACGTATAAAGTGACATGCATCAATTCTCTTATTTAGATTCATAAACAAAAGAATTTAAAATTTCCGCGTAAGAATTTAAAAACAAACAAAATCTGTACTTAAATTTCATTGTTCTTTTAGGTCAACCAAACAAACAAATTCTAAAATTAAAATTCCTTCATTCTAAATTCCTTCATTTTAAAATTCCTTAACAATCTAAATTTTTTTTATTCAAACACAGCGTCAGATTTTTTTATTGGTGCAAATCAAAATAATCCAAGGCCAGCACAAAAACTAGGATGACATAAAATAAAATAAGTATTGTGTCAATGAAAATTACATAAAATAATTTTCATAATATTCACGTGCGCTAAAAAATTTAATAAAATGCAAAAAAAAAAAAAAAAAAAAAATGTAAGAGATGTTTTTGAACATCTTCTTCCCCATTATATTTTGTACCAAATTTTACATCTCTCTCCGCCCCTCACTCTTCTCTGCACCAAGCAGCTCGATTTAGGGCTTCACCATTTCTCTTCGAATCAAGGTCTCTATTTCTCTCCGTATTTTGTGTTCCTCATTGTATTTTCGTATTTTTATGCTAAAGTTTCCAATTGCTTGATTAAATCATTAATTAATCTTTTTTTTTTTTCGTGAAATATTTGGGAAATCGGTCCAGAAAAGGATCGAATCGCATTCATTAGCTAATTTTCCATCTCATCCGATTGTAAATTGGTTTAATTGAACTTTAATTTCATTGTTCAAAGTTCCTAGTTTCGGTTTCGTGGGAAAATTTCCTATTTAGTTGAAAAATAGGCGTTCATTGGTAATCTGGGTGAGGAGCAGATCTGGGTTCCATTGTTTGGTAGCCGAGAAAACGTAGGAAAATAAATCTTAATAAAATTTTGTGACTTTTTGCTTTTGTGTCCAGTAATTTGAAATCTTTGGCTCAGCCGTGCTGTGTATTAGTTAGGTTCAGTTGCATGGATTTTGTTTTTAAGATCAGAAACAATTTGAGATTGAAATTTTTGTTTTTTTTTTCAGTCCGTAGTTATATTAGTACTTATTACTAGATGGAGTCTAAGATCTTGGATCGAATTAATGGTGCACATCCCTCCGAATTTTTGTTTATATTGTAGAGTAGATGTATTCGATCCTCGGTTGTTCACGGCATAACTTGCTGAGTGCTTTTGTAGTTTAGCTCTACTAATAAAAAGTGTCATTGCAAATGTGAGATTGCTTTCTCTTTGTGATACACTGATTTCCTAAATTGTTGTCCAAATATCTGTAATGGTTGATTATGGCTTGCATATGACTGATATTGGGAACCTCCTTAACGATTTCTGCCATTCTGAAGTTTGGACCTAGTTGTATAGCTAATGTTCTAGTCTTAGAACACTTGCAAAAGCCATTCTTTCGGTGGTAGTCCCACTATACCAGATGATCGAATCGCCCCCAATGTTATAATTGCTGTTAATGCTTAAGAGTTTGGCCTAACCAAGCTACATTTAGTTATATGTTGATACTTAGATTGCTTTGATCGTTTCATATGTTTACTTTTTGTTCTATTCTTTGCAATGCATACCATGATGTGGTTTCATCTCTGTCAAATTGCTTTTGTGCAGGAATTACTTTATGGAATGATTGCTCTTTGTGTTGGTGTCAGTGTGGTTGGGGATATCTTCTGAATAGAATAGAGGATCCGTAAGGGTTATGCTCGATTTCTATTGACAGTTATTCTCTGTCCAAAAAAAAAAAATGGAGGATGATAATGGACTTGAACTTAGTTTGGGTCTCTCTTTTGGTGGATCATCTGCCAAAGCCAAGGGTAAAAATGGTGCTTCCCCAAATGCTAGAGCAGAAGAAGGTGATAGAAGCAACAAACTAGTGGATGATTTTAAGGACTTTCTTCATGGTGGGGCTCAAAAACAAGAATCTAGTAGTAGCTCTCAAAGAAGTGATTCAGTGAAACCTAAAGAAAACTTCTTCAATGACCTTTCCAAGGCCAGTGTTGATGCTGATGCATCAATAACCTTGAACGGGAGAGGAGTCTGGGGTGTAAACAATAACAAGTCTGATGAAACAGAGGAGGAAAAACGGACTGAAGCTGCTAATAAACGCAAGAATTTGTTTGACGAGATGAACCATCAAAAGAAGCATGAGAGAGAAGCTCATTACTCTGATATGCATGACAAGACAAGAGCATCACACATTTCCATTACAGAAGATGGCTCAACTGCTGAAAATGAAGACGTGGCAGATTCTGAAGTGGAGGGTTCATCCTCAGTGCCAATTTCTCAACATGTTGAGGGTGCCAAGCGATTTGTTGGATCTGGTGACTCTTCTGATGCTCAGAAGGAAGTTTGCAGGTTTGCTGATTCCAAGGTTGTGGACCTAAATGGACAGAAGGGGTTCAATATCTCATCAGAAAATGAATACAAGCTTGGGAATATGGCGTATGGGAGTCCATTCTCAGTGCAATCAGTAAAGATGCTGAACATGCCTTATTCTCTCCCGACAAAGGAATCTAATTCAGTTGGTGCGACCACCACATCAGGACATCCAATGCATGGGATGATGCAGGCGATGCCTACGGTTACTGGTGAGCGAACAGGGACTCAACCTGTGAATCCTAAAAACTTGCCAGTTATGTTTGGCTATTCACCTGTCCAGCTCCCAATGTTGGATAAAGATAATGCCTGGGGTGCGATTCCTCATACTCAACAATTCCATCCTGCCTATGCTGGCAGAAATCCTCCAAACTCAGGTAACAATAATATGGATTGGAACTTCTTTGTGCACGTTGGACTAGAGAGCATGGAAACACCTTACGGTTGTGGTGTACTCATCTGTTTTATAAAACGTATTGGATGCATCTCTTTATGTTGGATATGTTATATCTTATTGATAGATATTTTCCATTTCCATACATGAATAGCACTCTGGGGGTGTTCTTTTGTCAAAAATTATACTGATATTATTAGTGATACTTGACCAAAAGAAAATAATATTAGTGATACTTTTTTTTTCTTCTCCGGTTGAATGTGATCTGTTCAGTATGGTTTAAGTCCAGATGGTTGAGAACAGATTTTTATCCTCCTTGTGCTGATGCAGCTATGATGCATGTCGCTTCATATAATTCATCTGATATTGCACAATATGATGGGAGGATGTTAGAACGGGCAAGAGGTGATGGCAAAAAGAATGTCACTGAAGAGGATGCATCTTCTCAGGCAGAAGAAGACACAAAAATAAGCAGCGCGAACCTCAGGATGAAAGAGGTACCTGACCGCCCAACGGCAGAGGACTTATCTCTTGATTTTTCATCTATAAAGCCAGGTATTGCTGCAGACATAAAATTTGAGGGATCTGGTTCCTCCCCGAATCTGCCATGGGTTTCTACCAAAGGTCAAGGCCCAAATGGTAAGACAATTTCTGGTGTAACTTACCGATACAGCACAAACCAAATCAGAATAGTTTGTGCTTGCCATGGCTTGCACATGTCCCCTGAAGAGTTTGTTCGTCATGCAAGCGAAGAGCCTTCTAATCCAGAAAGCGGCACTGGTTTGGCAACATTTCCAAATGGCAATCCCGCTGCCTCGGCTCAGACCTGATTCTGTACCATGTTCGCAGTACGTTTAACCAGACTAATAAATATTTACACTCGGTCTGGAAATCCTGGCGATGTTTTTGAACGCTTAACTCGTCTTTGTGCTTGTGTAGTAATAACCTTCTTCAGTTCCTCTCAGTTTTCTCTCAACTGCTGCAATCAGGAATTGCAGGTGTATGTAATAATATTCCATCATTATTCTATTGTGATATGAAGGCCAAGTATTTCAGTTCTACTCTATTTTGTGATATATATACGTATAATACCGGAAAATACAAAAACCGAAAACTTGTATACGTAAACCTGCAAAGATGATTAGTTGATTAATGATTCTTATTAGTTTCAGATTAGCAATCTACAGACACTTTACAAATGGAGAATTCATGGATTAAGAGTCAACACTTAGGTTAGGGTTGAGCTGCTAATTTGTATCATTTAACTCTTGGATTTTTCTGTTCACTCACCATCCTCCATGTAACATGATGGAAACACTGGCGGATTTGTTGCTTCTATGTTACGAAAATGATTCTCTGAGAAATTGTATTTTTTTGGAAATAAAATATAAAGAATTGTTTAATTACTGGCAACGACAAAGCATTTCTCTTGTTTATGAAAGAAGGAAAATGATTTACGCACCTTTATTTTTTTGACCGATTTTTTGACTTTTTTTTAGGGGCCTCGGAAAGGTTGTAATTCTCTCTGTGTTCTAAGGGGATACGGTCATATACAAAGCCCTCAGTTTGGTGGAATTATCCTAAGGACTTGGCCGTCAACAACCTTGAATAGGTCCCTCTTCTCAACCAACAATATCCCACAATCGGAGCATACCTTCTATCTCTGAGCATTCCTATTTTTCTTCATAGCCATTAAATTATATTATTCAAAAGAGAATCAAAATATTAAAACGAAAACACACAAAGGTGCAAATGAAGAAAACGAGAAAGTGAAGATCACTACATGGTAGTAAATACTTGGCTTTAGTTTTTTTTTTTTAATTCATTAATTTATCTGCATGCTTACATTAGAAAACTTAATTGTAAATCTTTGACAGGATGTTTGCCCTTCTTCTTCGTAATTAATTGAAAACTAAACACATTCGTCAAGGTGTAATTACGTGATGCAAAATAGTAAAGAATTCTATCATCAATTTTGTCGAATAAAGAGCTAAACTAGTCTCAACAGTATTTTTTTCGAACTGTGGTTTTCACTTCCGTTTTCTCTTCCTGCACGCTATGTTTGTTTATACCGGAATGTCAACTCAATATCAAATTCAGACCTGTTCAAGGTTGTAGTTAGAAAACACAAAAAGCAATATTTGAGTTAGTTTCATCCCTAATTGATGCTCTATGCAATGAGGTCAGCAAAGCTCGATTCAACAACTCAACCCTTTGACTTTCTCAGGTTATTTGCATGTACCATACGCAACTAAGAACTTTGACTTTCATACTCCAGTTAAAAACCCTAATAAACTCTTTAAAATTAGTCAAATCACAAATTAGTAGTCTCATTGCTAAACTTTTGAGAAGACAAAGTAATCCAATGGAGGGAACAAATTACATGTGAACCTCGTAACAAAATTTCACCTTACTAGTCGAGTTAAATTAGCATCAGTTGTTCACACGAACATGAATAACTGTAAATTAATGATAAATTGTGAGTAATAATATTCAATCGCTGATACATTATAAGAAACTTATGTGTAAACTGGTGAGACTAGCATTTTTTTTCTTTTAGTCGGAGTTTAACCCGTCGTGTATATGCAACATATTAGTTTATGATTTGTCTTAACATAATTGATGTCATGTTGCAGGTGGTGCTTATATAAATAATGTAGCCTGACATAAGAAGCAATATTTGTTTACATGCTCAACTCTCAATTATCTTATTAATTAATAATTAATAAACTCCAATACTATAAAAATGGTTTTATCAAATTAGACAGACATGAACAATCCAAGAAGTTACACAGAAAACGAACACATCACGAAACCAGATTGATAAATACCCTTCCAGGAACAGACATTTCCACCCTTTTCCCCTAAACCTCAACTCCTCGACAACCATATATCTATATATACACACATATACATACATACATATATATATGTATATTTATAGTTCCTTCTAGCTTCCAAAGATGATTAGAATTTTGGGTCAGTCTCAAAATTTCAAATTTCCAATGTTTCATTCAAGTTTGATTGGTTTTTTGCTTCTGAATTTTCTGGTGTTCCATGTAGAAGCACAACCTACAGGCATAGAATATTCTACTGATGAACAACTAAACTTTCAACCAAGTGTTGCTTTGGTGATTGGAGTTCTAGCAATCTTCTTTGCACTGACTTTTTTCTTCCTTGTATATGTGAAATTCTGCCACGGAAGGGCTTATGTGGTAGGAAACAACCATCTCCAGGCAACAGGACTTGTCACCGCAAGTGCTCGATTTTCCGGTATTGACAAGACAGTGATTGAGGCCCTTCCCTTTTTCAAATTTTCTTCACTGAAAGGGTCGAAAGAAGGCCTCGAATGCGCAGTCTGTCTGTCGAAATTCGAAGATAATGAAATCCTCAGGCTGCTTCCCAAATGCCAACATGCTTTTCACATCAGCTGCATTGATCACTGGCTTGAAAAGCACTCGAGCTGTCCTCTCTGCAGGCACAGGGTTAGTTCCGAGGACTTAACTTCCATTACCTACTCAAACAGCATGAGATGGATTAATCAATCAGAGTGCCGCCAGGACTCGAACATAGAGCTCTTTGTTCAGAGAGAGGAGGATCACCACGGTTCTTCAAGATTCAGTGTGGGAAGCAGCTTTCGAAAAGTTGAAAATGCGATTGATAAGGAACTGTTGATCCAAGAAGTTGCTGATGTGACAGAGGAGGTCAGAAGATCCTGCACAAGCACAAGCACAAAATTGTTGTTTCGGATCTTGAGTTTAAGAACAGATGGAGCAATGTGAGTTCCTCTGACCTCCTGTTCTTGAATTCTGAAATGCTTAACACGATGTCAAGCGATAGGTTCTCTTTCAGACAATTAAAGGATGAGCAGTTTTCGCCTGCGGAAGCAACAGGAAATCAGGAGATTGTGAAGATTAGGGAGGAGATGGAGATGAAGAGATTGTTTGAGGACAAATTTAGTACAATGAGCAAACATAGTTCAGCTTTGGTTCCTTCTGCTTCAGATAGCATAGAGACGTCAGCTCATGCCTCAAGTTCTGTGAATCAAGGCGAGAAAAGATCCATGTCCTGAAATCACTGGTCTTTCGAGATTTGGGAATTTTGGTTTTAAGAACAGGACTAGAGAGCTTTCTCTGCTTGAAAACAATGCGAAGGAAGAAAGAACAAGGCGGCTTTGGTTGCCGATTGCCAGAAGAACAGTCCACTGGTTTGCCAACAGAGAGAAAAGGTCTCCACAGCCTCAACGGCCTTTAGATGTATAAGTTGGATCAAGAGAAGATTTAGGTTTCATAGGATTTAGGTAGTTTGTTTCGAAGTTTTAGAGGAATACACGCACTTTCAACACTGTTTTATTTTTCGATTCCTTTGTAACAATACATCGTTCTAAAATTTTAAGGACACATGTAGCTTCTATAGATGTCAACAGAAGTCTTATACAGATATCAACTTCTTGAATCAATGAAATTATATGTTGTCGTTTGCTTTTGCTTCGAGAACATATTGCTTCTTTGCCAAGAAAGGAATTTGGATAACTGCAAGACAGTACCAAAATTTTTAGAAGACAAATAAATCACATACAAAACTGAACTGAAACATAGAGGTGACAAGTTACCTGCGAGAGCTCGTAACAAAAATTTCAATCTCTTTAAGCGGTTTTCACCCTGCGTGCTAACGACTGCATTAGCTTATCTCAACGTGATATATTAATGTTTTCTTTTTCCTAACAGGCATATTCCTCCTTTTCCATCACAAAAATTCTCTAAAGCTCGTAACGAAAATTTCAATTTGTGCAACGGGTTTTCACCCGTCGAGCTAATGACTGCATTAGCTTAATGGTTTGTATTAACATGACTGATGTCATGTGGCAGCTGGTGATTGTATTTATAGTGTAGGATGATTCCAAAAGAAAATCTATAAGAAGCCACAGTTGTCTAAACCCTAATATACTGCAATATGAAAATAACTTATCGAATTAGGACACACAAGAACTGCCAAAGAAGAAACCAAGAAAGCTGAACTATTACAAACCAGATTGATATTTCAATTAAACTTCAATTTCTCCCACAAGCATATATGTCTATATAGTTCCTTTTTTCGTTTGCAGAATGCTTCGAAAAGATGATTAAAATTTTGGGTTGTCAATATTTCGATCTTCCAATGTTTCATTCAAGCTTGTTTGTTTTGCTTCTCAACTGTGTGGTCTTCCATGTTGAATCACAAGCCCCAGATGCGTCTTCTGATGAAGGAAATAAATATCAATTAGGTGTTCATATGGTTATCGGTGTTCTATCTATCATGTTTTCGTTAACTTTTGCGCTCCTAGTGTATGCCAAATACTGCTATAGAAGAGTTCCTGTTCGACAAAACAGTCTCCTGGAAACAGGACTTATGAGTAGTAGTTCTCGGTTCTCTGGGATTGACAAGACAGCGATTGAGGCACTTCCCTTTTTCAGATTCTCTTCTCTCAAAGGGTCAAAGGAAGGTCTCGAATGCGCAGTCTGCCTATCGAAATTTGAAGATATTGAGATTCTTAGATTGCTGCCAAAATGCAAGCATGCTTTTCACATCAGCTGCATTGATCACTGGCTGGAAAAGCACTCGAGCTGTCCTCTCTGCCGGCACAGGGTTAGCTCTGAGGATCTTACATTCGATACCTTCTCAAATAGCATGAGGGTCTTGTCGAATAACCAATCAGAGAATCAACATGACTCGAGCATAGATCTCTTTGTTCAGAGAGAGGAAGATCGCTGCGGTTCTTCAAGATTCAGCGTAGGACGCAGCTTTCGAAAAAGCAAAAACGTGGTTGAGAAGGAAGATGAATTGTTAATCAAGGAAGAAGCTGCTCGTAGTGATGTGACAAAAGAGGATGACAAAATCCTGCACAAGCATAAACACAAGATTCTTTTTTCTGCTCTCGAGTTCAACAACAGATGGAGCAATCTGAGTCCATCTGATCTTATGTTCTTGAATTCGGAGATGCTCAACACGGTGTCAAGCAACAGATTTTCTCCCACAAAATTAAACGATGAGCAGTTTTTGACCGCGAAAGCAACGGGAAATGAGGAGATTATGAAGATCAGGGAGGAGATGGAGATTAAAAGATTGATTGAGAACAAAGTTAGCACAATGAACAAAAACAGTCCAGCTACAAAGTCAGTTGTTCCCTCTACATCAGATACTACAGCAACTTCAGCTCATGCCTTGAGTTCTACGAATCTAGGAGGGAAAAGATCAATGTCCGAAATCACTGCTCTTCCGAGATTTGGGAACTTGGGCTCCAAGGACAGGACCAGAGAGCCTTCACTGCTCGAAAACAATGCGAAAGAGGAAAGAATGAGGCGGCTTTGGATGCCGATTGCCCGAAGAACAGTCCAGTCGTTTGCCAATAGAGAGAAAAGGTGTCCACAGCCCTTAGATGTATGATGATTTTGGTATCAATTCATGCTTTCAGTTTCCATAGATTTTAGGTACTTTATTCACTAGTTCAATATAATTGCTATCAAATTTCAAGTACCAACTTCTTGAGTCCATTTTTTTTACTTTGACAAGACGATATCACAAACTACTCTAATCTACATGGTGTGGACTTCGAACTTCGTTTTTTTCCAAGAAAACCACCCTTGTTCCATGAACAAAAATCATGCTATTTCCCTCAGTTTCAACAATTAATGATTGAAATCTCTTTTTATATATCAAACTCTTTGATGAAATAATGATGAAATTGTTAGCCACCTAAATTTACACAAACCAACAACAACAAAGCCTTACTTCACTAAGTGGAGTTTTACTGTATGAATCTTAAAACGTCACTGCATTCAGTTTTGCGCTAGGTCTTTTGTTAACTAAGTACTCCTTGTATTTTCTTAGAGTCTCTTTCTAATTCCTCCTAAAATTACACCAAGCCAACATCAATTTATTTGTAGTTGACTTAAAAAAAATTATAAAATTACAGCTCCCACATTTTTAAGCCAAGTAAATTAATCTAATTAGTCCTTAAACTTAAAACGTCATGGTTAATCGTGTCTAATGATGATCACATCTGAAAACGACTTTGATGAAAAGATTAAACAAGATGCTCTTTGAAGCCATCGGACGGACCATTTTGATCTCTTTGGTTGGAAAAATTCAACTTTCATCTGTCACTTGTTGTTTTCTCATGAAATTTAGAATCCTGAAATGTTATCATTATTTTTTAAAAAGTCAACAAAATTACTGGTCACGGTTGTGGTAATGATGTCAGAGCTTAGTCTGCTTCATTTGTCCTCAAGGAAAGCAGTCACTAATCAACTTTGCATGTTTATCTTAATTATGTATTAATCTTAATTTTTTGTTTTTGTCCTTACAAGTTGTCGTCGGCTTGATCCTCTTAATTATTATTTTATATTTTTCTGCAATTCTTATATTATGAAATTAGTTATTGGATTAGAATTCGTTTTGAAGTATTTTTTTAAAATGATTAAAAGTGTTTTTATATAAAATATTTTTGAATATCAAAACACTTAAAAGCACAATTTTTTCAAGATTCACTGGCATATTACTAAAGATTGGTTTTTAAAAAATTCACCAAAAGCATTTCCAAACAAGTTCAGAACAACCGTGACTTGCCATCAATTATCTATTTTAAACAAAAGTAATAATTAAAAAAAAAACTCCTGCAATATATAAATATATGATGACCCCATTTGTGATGGTACTTCGATACTTTCTTAATTGGAATAGGGTCCAATAGGTGATCTCTTCTCTTTGTTTGAAAATCCTTCTAGAATGGTTAAGAGCGTTTTTTGATAACTAAAATGCTTTAGCAATATTTGGCAAAAATAATTAAAAGCGATTCTTGATTTTAAAAGCAATTTTCGATGTTTTGTGGACAATGTGCTTCTTCAAGAAATACTTCCACTAGATTCTTCATGAAACAAAATAAATAAATAAACAAAAATTGTTACCCTCCAAGATAATTTATAGCATGAATCATTGAACCCGTATAAATGCAAGTACATCATACAAAAGCAAGCATTACTCGCAATAATTGTGCATAAAGAGTATGTAAGTGACTTTTTTAAGTCCTCCATTGAAGCTCAGGCTCAATCCTGGGCAGATGGTAGAAACTACCAAACTGGAGTACAGTAGGGGTAGAAAGAATCTCTGATGGAGCGGTGAAATACGTAGAAATCAGAAAGAACACCAACGAATTAGTTTGACAAAATAAACACATCATGTTGATGAATGTTGCAGACCCACATTTAAAGGTGGTAAGGTTGGTTCTGTCGGTTCTTTAGGATGCTCTAACGTACCTGATATTTAAGTTGTTTTAACCATTATATCTTTATTTAAAAATACAAAACTAAAAATTTAACGATTAAAACATCCGGAGCACCCAAGAGTTTTTGTGGTTCCATTTGGAGCTCCAAGTGGCACTTGCAACAAGTGAAGCAAGTTCATGGTCAAGAGTTGAAGAACATGTTCGGCCCCACACACAACACTACCCAAGTCCGCGATGGTGTCCCCACCCTATGGCCGAACAACCAAACATTTTTAAACCTTGGCCCTTAAAATTGACAAGCTATATGAGAATTTGAACAATCAAAGCATCAGAGAAAATGAGAACAAGATTTAATAAAACTTGCTGGAGATCAATCAGTAAGGTTTTCCATAAATCAGAGATTCAAGTATTTACAACACATAAGAAAATGTTACAAGCGAATTCCAATAGTAATCGATAAGAACAATGGATACCAGGAGACTCGCGAGCCACAGAAGTACAACTGGAAAAGTATAATTTCATCAAGGAATTACCCCTCATTCATCTACACATATATGTATTTACAGAGGGGAGAAATTCGCCGAAAAGAAAAAGAGTGAAAGGAACAGAAAATTCATGAACCGGCCTCTCCATGAACTAGTCAAACGGCTATCAGTAGCGGCCTGTGATCCCAGAAGATATGCTCTTCTAATGCAGCTACTATGTAATCACGTAAAATATAACGGGACCACAGGCAAGGTGAATCTCAGGATTGTAAGTTCTGCATTTCCTCTGGGTTTTGTATGTCCTGCGAGTCAAATCTCACAGCAGAGACGATCCCCCACCTGGAAATTTTTTACAAATGTGGGAATTCGTGTATTTTTTATCCTTCTACCAGTCGTCAAACCATTCAGGAGTGTTGAGTTCTTCTCCATTTCGAGATGGAGAAGCTGGAGGAACAGAACAGTTCTCGGAGTGACTTCCCAAATGTTGAGTTATGCGAGAGGTGATCTCGTGAGGAACGGGCAAACTACGGTCCTTGATCCCTTCCCAATCAGTGCCATCAAACCAGGGATGCCTTTTGACAGATTCATAACCTTGGCTCCCCAGTCTGGTGTGTTCATCAACCTCGAGTAACTGAACATATTATTATAAATAGAAGCATGTGAAAATTCCTTAAGAGAGAGAGAGAGAGAGAGAGAGAGAGAGAGAGAGAGACTAAAGATTCCTACAATACCTTAGTGATGAGATCAACAACTTCAGGACTAAAAGTTTGCGGTAGAGTTAGCTGTCCCTTTGCAATCTTTGCAAATGTATCAAGCTCACTTTGTCTCCATGAGCCGAATGGCATTTCACCCCGTAGCATGAAGTATATCAACACTCCTAATGCCCACCTACAAATTTGAGAACAAGTTCAGGACTGCAGGAGGTCTCAGAAAGATACTGTCAAGACAACCATAAAATAAAACAATATGAAATATATATACAACTTAGATCTCAATGCCTAAAACTTCAATAATTCCACCGTTACCAACAAAGGAAGGGGTCTGTTTCCATCTTAAAACTTTTTCCAGAGATCTTAAACAAATCTAGATACTTGCAAATCTCACCGGGTTTCCTAGTAGAATCACATCTTCTCGCAAATATACACTCAAATCCTCTAGCATATATTCTCACTATACCATTAATCCTAATACTGATTTTGTAATTTTATGAATATTTCTGTCGAGAATTTTATATCAACACTTAGTGGGATAATGCCTTGTTGTTGTGTTGTATGAATATTTCTGTCAAGCATTTTCCAAGAATTTCTCGCAAATTCTCTAAGCCTCCATACCGTCTAATCCTGAATAATTTACTTCTACAATTTATTTCACATTTTCATGAAAAGCTACATAAACTTTTTTATTGATGTATAGAATATCTAGTTTAGGATAAACAAAGAATGTATAGCCTTATTACCAGTCGGATGGAAAACCATGGCCTTTTCCCTGGACTACCTCTGGAGCTAAAAAGTCCACCATTCCACAAATTGTATATGTTCTTTCGCCGGATAACTTCTTCCCAAACTTGAAGTCCACTAGCTACAATATAGCAAAATTTTAGTAACTAAGCATATTTCATCTTCCTCCTCTTCAATTATTCCAGCGTCAATCCAGATACTATGAATGAACACGATTCGGTATGAAAAACAAAACATTACAAACCTGTAAATATCCTGTTTGGTCCAACATTATAACATCAGGAGACAACCCTCTGTAGAGAACGTCATTCTGAAAGTCAAATTACAAAGAAAAATAAAATGAGAGATGTTGAGAAAGATAGATGTTACTTAAACAGTCACGGGACTAGGAGTTAAAACAAAATGGTGGAATAAGCTATTTCCAGACGATGGACCTTGTGGAGATCTGCCAACCCAGCAACTAGAGAGGCTGCAAAAAATTTAGCAGACGGTTCATCAAGGGGAGTGCGAAGTATCGAAGCCAACGGACAAGCAAGGCAAGTATTAAACAGTATGCCAGCATGTGTCTGATCAACACACGTGCACAGAAACTGTGGCACACACGCTGAAGAGCTCATACTCTTGATTAGATCCTTCTCTTTTAACACTTGCGCTTCCTTTCCCATCCTTCTGACCATTTGCTTTGAAAACCTTTTCAAACTGAACAATTTTTCTGATAGGCAAAAAGATTTAACAAGAAGAATTCCCGTCAGCTTATGTACTGTTTTAAACAAAAATAAATTCTTCTCAAAATGTTGCATCTACTAGTTGGTCTCCCCCGTTCAATGCAGTATATGTTATCGACTTCTTTGTCTAACAAATGATACATCATTTATTACTTCAACATAAATCCTGCATCATGTAGAAGCCCAATCTAACAAAATAAAACCAAAAAATGACACGAACCCTAAAACACAAACAACCAACCTGAATCTCTTAAACGAACAACTCCAATTTCACTGCAGTCAGTGCTATACAAAATTGTTCTCCATTCCTAAAATGGAAAAATATATAGCGTCAATGAATGACAAAATAACTCAATTAAGCATTTATCCTTAGAAACTCAGAAACGTATAAACAAGCAGGACACTCAATTCCATACTAGATCAGACAACTGGACGTCAGAAAGAGCAGACATATCAATATTCTTGGCAGATTCCTTTGGAACTTCTGAAGAATAATCCCTCGACCTACAAATGACATCAACCAACAGCATCAGAAATATGCAACAGTCATGAGATATCCTGTCTAATAAAAAAATAACTTTAAGAAACTGTCATATGCCATTAGAGAGTTCCAGTGTTAACCATGGACTTCAAAAAGGTAGATTAGTAAAATTTATGAACTGAGACTTCCAGAGTAACATACTTCTGATCATCCTGAAAAATCTTTGTCAAGGGGCCAACGGCTGAATCAAAATTTTCCTTTGTTAAAACAGCACAGGTGACATCTCCCACAGCAACTGCTCTAAACAAATCAATATGTTCTCCTAGAAGTGCCCATTCACCAAAGCAGCTTCCCTCTGTCTTCTCCACTGAGAGCTCTTTACTGCTCTGAGGATGATCATCTTCTTTTTGATAGTCAGACTTGAGACTCCGGACAACTGAACTACTAGCTGAATTTGCATCACAAGTAATCCTCACTTTTCCCTTCTGGATAATGTATAATCCAACTAGGTCTTCACTCTGCATATACGTGTGAAATACACATTATATATAGGAATAAAGAGTAAATGATATTCTTAACGAAAATAAAGTACCTTACTGACTATTGTCTGGCCTTCTGAAAAGGAAACTTCAGACAGAGAATCAGCGATATGGCTCAGCTGTAAGATTGTCAGCCTTGATAGAAGATCCACTGATCGAAGCAACTTCAAATATGACAAATTAGAAAACTCTGACGTTAAAATTCCACGAAAGTCTTCTCTTTTCAAAGCCCAAAGAGTTCCACTGGTCACTGCACGAACGGAGGCCTGCAGTGGTTTGTTATGCCTGTAGTACCATATATCCCAGAATCAATTAAATAGAAATTAGAAAAACATACGATGCACTATTACAAGGGGAATCAGATGGACCAAGGAAAGCCTAAACAACCATTTCCTAAACCAACAGATAAAAAAGGTAGAAATAATTAACTCACATTAGCGCTAGTTCTCCAAAGGATGACAGGTTATCAGCTGTATAGTGCTGCAGAACCCTCGGAACCTCTCCATTCTTTTCTTCCTGCCATGATCGTTCCAGTCAACAAAAAAGCTGTGGGGTCTCATGAAAATGACCCAAATGAATTTCAAGTAGAAAAAGGATATATTTAAAACCTGGGTCGCCAACACCTCAAATTCTCCACTGCCAACAACATAAAAGCAGTCACCTTCACCACCCTACAAAATACAATTGTTACAAGTAATATAACCACACAATCGTAACATTTAACTTCTCTATATTTTGTACATGGAGTCTGTAGGCTGTTTTTGGCAATGGATCAGCATTGTAAATGTAATTTCAAAAATTAAACCAATATTGCAACCATACGGCCCACTCATTTACTAGGCAGGAGGTACAGTAAATTAGTTACATAAATTGTAAATAAGTCTGTTTTAGTTAAATAAATTTCTTGGCCATAAGGGTAAGCATGAGTTTGTATATACTATTTTCTTCTTTCTGTAGAAGTTTACGATCCTGAATCCTGCTGTTGTAAAAGCATTCCAAGTAAATTTCAACTACACCCGAATTGATAGTCTATTACATATATTAATTCTTTTCAGATTGGTGATGTCATAAGTCCATGTCTGCCACTCATGACTCTGCCGAAAGCACTACAATTATGCGCAAGAGCTATGAAAGGCTATCACTATAAACAAGAAAAAGGAAAAATTAAAGAAAACGAACCTGTCTAACAACAACATCTCCAGGCTGGAACTCAACCCTTTCCATGCAATCCAATAACACCTGACACTGAGAATCAGTGAGCTTTCTGAAGAGGAAATGGTCGTGCAAAGCCCGCTGAATGTGTGCCTATTTACCACAAGAAAATTTTCAAAGTAAGAACTTGCGGTAAAGAAATTGGTATCATTTCCGCTCTTTCATACAAATCACAACAAACAGAAAGCATACTTCTTCCTCCCAAGTCTTTCTGTGGGATGGAGGTGGAGGAACCCAAATTTGCCCAGTTTCTAGAGAACTCTCAATCACACGAAGGCGTGCCCTTGACAAATCATGTCTGGTGCGCTGGTTGCTAGAGTTCCACCCAGTGGGTGAAGGAGATTCGCATCCTGTAACCTCTACAACTTGAGGAACAGTTGGTCGTAATGCAGCAGCACGGCTTACTGATTGACCGATGGACGTCTATAATAAAAAGACATTATTAGTTGACTACATTTCAGCAAATCATATTTACATGAAGACAATGCACAAAAAACGTCATTGTTTGGACAGCAAGTCCTCTTACATCAGTCAGCCCATTCACATGCACAACGATCACTGTAATATCATCTGTACGAGTTTCATATTGCAGCCAGAGTTTATATGATTCAGCTACAATTGCAGCACAAGCATCACGGGGATCTTTAAATTTTGCAACCTGTAAATATAGTAACAGAATCAAGAGAAGTGAAAAAATAGAAAAAACCATGAAGAAATACTTAACCAAACTAAACTCGTCATGCGCAACAATAAGAAAGCAAACAAACAATCATAAACAGTGGCAACGAACTTATAAGCGTCGAATAATCAGAGATAAATAAGTCTAACAGATTCCACACTTGAATTGCAACAAAGAGAAAGCAGGATACCTTACCATATCCACCACAGCTTGGCTAGAAAGGAACTCAAAAACTCCATCACTAGCAAGCACAAAGAAAGGATTATTCTGTGTAAGCTCTAAAACCACGATTTCAGGGTTGGCAACAACCCCAATTGTCTCAGCAGTCGAATCACCAATACTCCTCGTAAAAGCTGTTCCAGGATACATTCCGTTTGGCACCCACAATCTAGGTGGATCACCATCATCGCTTTCTTCGGTTCCCCAACACTGCACATCTGGATTCTTCAGCCCTTCAATCTGATCCAATGTAAGAACTCTTGCACCACAAAGCTTAACCCTTTCGAGCTCGTCCACTCTAAATGGGGTTTGATCAATTGAAAGATCCACAGCCACGATGTCATCCCCTTTCCTCTCTGCTATAACAGCCCTTGAATCACCCGAATTCGCAATGCAGATTGTCCTACCTCGAACCAAAACTGTAATTGCAGTTGTCCCGCTCATGCTATCATCCAAACTGTCAGCGTGCAGCTGAGAATTGGTTGCAATAAACGCAGAATGGCATGCCTCGACAGCATCCACTTGAAACTTACTATTCCTAAGCAAATTCTCACACAACTTTCTTTTCACAAACTGCGAACACTGAGCTCCGAATTCTCCATGACCGTCAAAGACCCCAAAGAAATGGTCGTCCGGATTTGTCCCGAATGGCGTGTGGATGCAAAAGCTATCTTGGTTAGCCTTATCAAGAGCATCAGGGTAATAACCTCTCTGAGACAAATAAGAATACCGCATTTCGAAGTTTCCCGAAGGAACCTTGACAGTTCTTGACCCATTGGGAGGCAGAAACTGTGATGAAACCCTACGGAGCCTAGTGATACCCACCTCAGCATCCCCAGTTAAGCTAGACTGGTTGAACTGGTCTTGAAGCTCACCCACTTCTCCATTGGAGGAAGTAGGAGAGAACACTGGGATCTCAGCTCTCCTCACATCCTGATTCTCTTTCAATTTCGGACCTCTCGGAGAACAAACCTCTCCAATGCAAACTCTCGAATACACACAACCCATCATTCAAAAACACAAACTGAATCGAACCCAGATGCCAAATTTACCTGAAAATTCATCAGTTTCAAGTTCGAACGAGCTCAATCACTCTGCAACCCATCGCTCGAAAAAGCAAATCGAAGGGAACCCAAATGCCGATTTACCAGAAAATTCATCAGCTTCGAGTTTGAACGAGCTCAATCACTATACAACCCATGATTCAGAAATGCAAATTGAATCGAAGCCAGTTGCCAAATTTAGCTGAAAATTCATCAGTTTCGAGCTTTCGAGTTCGAACGAGATCAATGACTCTGCTTCCTCTGCTTCTTCGAGCAAAATAAATATGATTTTGTTGGATTTTTCTCCAGCCTTATCTTCCACAGCTGCCCAGAAAACTACACTTTCAGAGAATGAAAGGAAACCGACCCCCCCAAAAGTATTAATTTCCAAAGCCTTTATGAGATATTCAAACTGTTAGATATTGTACAGCAAATTGGAAAGCGACGTTCTTGATCTACTGTGCGTCTCACAACAACCGTTACAATAAAATACAGCAATAATAGAAGCAAGTAAACGCACTTCTGGAAAAGCACTTCTGAATCGTGAAATATTGGAAAACAGAGAGTTGGGTTCTGCAGAGGAAGCCCAGAAATCTGTTTGCTTGAGTGACTCACTCAGCAGGTACTTTGCTTTTGCTTTGGGGAAGAGTTTGGGATCGGGGGAAGAGGGAAAGGGAAGGCGCGTGGGGACAGGGCGTGGTGGGGGCGCGGGTTGCGGATTACGGATTAGGCCGGTGTCACGTGTCAGTGTTGGCCTATGCAAATGTCACTGCATGTGTTTTTGTGGACGATGCTATTTCCACGCGCCGTGACGGGAAATGTTGTTCACTTTCATGTTTTTATTGTATGTTTGTTTGGAAAAGTAAAATTAGAGTAATAATCACTTCACTATCTTAAAGTATCGCATTTTTTTAACTTTTATTCATTAAATTTTTTCTATTTCAATTTCATACCTAAAGTTACGTTTTTCTTCCATGGTCATACTTCTGTTAGGTTAATTGTTAATAAATTTGTTAGTAAATGGTGTCAAATGGTGTCTAGTCATGAGAGTGTGTGCCAAACAGCGTCCAATCATGAAAAAATGAAAATTTTCAAACTTTAATAATAATTCCGACAATCCAACTTATTGGTCATGACAATGCCTAACATTTTTCAAATCTTATCTTTGTAACTTAGTGTTGTCTTGTAAAAATATTAGTTTTTTTTTTCTCATAATAATTCATAAAAATTCTTTTCTATATATAATTAAAATGATAGATGAAAAATGATGCGACCATTCTCTAGGTTTTCTTGCATATGTAGATTAAGAATGATGTTGAGAGATCATCTACTTAAATTATATTTTGAAGATCACATGATATGACGGTTGTTGATTGTATTCTTTTTTTAATTATTTAAACAAGGAATTCAACAATCAACCGTCAGTACCACTTTTACAAAATATGATCTGTAAACTAAAAATTTAGTGGTTCTATGGGAAATGAAAACGACTTTGTAGAATGCGTCCCTTGTCACACTTAGCTTTCTTTTTTCATGCAATAATTGAATTATGCTTTTACAAAAGTGTGTATGCATATGACTATCTTCCATACTTTGAATGAGAAAGCCTCCCACGTTCACTCGTAATCACATAAACTTTCCCTAGTGGCCCATCACTTCAAAAAGATATGCATGCACCCTTGAATTAACCTTCATTAATTTTTTTTCAGGTTCCAGAATAATAGACTGTAGTAACTAAGCCGTTAGCTAGTTTCTTTTTGAAAAAAATTAAAAATTCGTGTGTAGTTTAAATGTGACTAAAGGTGGGCAGAAATGCCTTTAGCCTTTTCAAATCCCATTTAAAATTAGTCCTATACACTACCGAGTGTGGGATACCTCATGCTTCGACAAAAACAAACAAACAAATGGTATGATCTTTCTTTTATTCAAGTGATACTAGCTATAATCTAATCTAAACTACTAAAAATGTGAACTTGTGCATAAGATGACACGTTACCTTAACCAACTTGACTACGTGAGATTTGCGATTTGTTCCCTTTTTAGACTTTGCTTGCAAGCAAGTGATAAGAACTAAATTCTTTGCTTTACTTGCATCGTGATTCTTCATGATATGTTCAAGTAAACCATGTAAATGTTTCTGTGGTGAGCTTATAAGTTACGTGCACATTATAAAAACAAGAAATTGTGTGACGCTGCTTCTGCTTTTTAGCCTATACTTTTAAGACGAGAACATGGATCATGATCGCATTCCTGTGGGCGTGGGAAAATGGTGGAGCAACCAGAAAAAAGGGTAAATGTGCAGCTGTGGATGGCGTGGCCTCTTAATGTTCTTTTACTTTACTTTATGTGGGAAGAAAAATTATAAAGAAAGGGACAAGTACAAATGAATGAGTGAACACTCAGCAGGTAACAAATTAAATAGGGTTTTGTAATAAAGTTGTCATCATGATTTTCAATTAGATTAAATAGATAATAATCGGCAGTTCTTCCCTAAACATGGTATACGCTTTACCATAAGCACATATTGTTCAGCCGCTAGCGGTGAGAGTAGGTTGATTAATAAAGGAATACGCAACGTTCAGTATTCGAAACTCTCTAACAAAGTAAAGTAAAAACGCAAATGATCGATGTATTATTAAGCAAGCACAAATGACATTTCTAAATAACATGTCAATTGCGACACGTATCGACATATTAAAAAGTTGATTAGATAATTTAGGTATCCATGTATGCTAAAAGTCAAACGTGATATAAAGAATTTTGATAATACTAGACATGTCTAAATTGTGGGACGGAGACTTTATGACATAGTTTGGGTAGGGTTGTGTGAGTCTTGTGACTAAATTGCGAGTCAGCGTCAATTTCAATGGTGGTGGAGATCAGATGAGTGACCTACCATTCCGTGCAATGGAAGTGATCAGAGCCGTGACTCATGAGAGGGAATGAGATTCGCTCTAGATTTCTTGGAGCCTGTCGATCAAGAGATGTGGAACGTTTAAGAGAGAGAAGGTGATATAGGTTATTCAATTTTTTGAATTTTTTGTGAAGTGAATTAATAGAATAAGTCAATAGTGGTCGTAAAATTAAAATTCAAATGTCCTGATCCTCTAGATCCACAAGCTTCGAACATAAAACTCCAGGGTAGATGTCAATCCTCATCAGAGTACCATCTTGCTGCGTGTATCACATCAGCTTTGGACAAACCCTAAACCCCACAATTCCCACCCCAACTTAAATTTATGGCCACAGCCATGACCTAGCTACTTAGATCAACATCTGCATGTACATATATGTTATACGATATATGCATGTACGTGTTTCTTGCTCATTGGTCGGTCTTAACTCATGCATATTGCATGGGACGTACGTCACTTGTTTTTCACAAACAATATAATTTTAGGGGTTGGAGAATAGGATCTCCATCAGACATGTAAAATTAATACACAAATTTTGCACCTGGTAGTTTAAATCGTATCTCTATTTCGGTTTCGGTACAACGAGAGAGAGTTTACTATATAAGAGTTTCTATACCTAATGACATTACCGAAATTTTTTGTGATAAAATTCAATACCCAGCAGTAGATGGTTAAGTTGAGACAATATCGGTGATATAGGATGGTAGATCATGCTAAACCTAAAAAATTTGTTAACAGGATCTACACGAATTCATTTAAACTACTGAGAGATGAATTTGAATAAAACCTTGAGTGTAAAAGCAAATGTTTTTACCAACACACATCCATCTTTTAGCTATATATTAGCTTAAAGGTGCAGATCTTTTAACTATATTTTTTAAGTAAATGTTGTCATGTGTATTAGTTGAGTCAAGACATGTGCTCTAATATCGTCATAAATATGGTATTAAGTTTCTACTCATGTGTTTTGCAGTCTCGGTTTTAAAACACTCTTATATTCTACATTAATGTAACAGTTTCGAAATTTTCCTTTACTCTGTGATGGTAAATAAATTTGTTAAAAAAATGGTATTAGTTGAGTCAAATGCTCAATGTTGGAGCCCAATAAAATTAATCAGGCTTCCTATACATGTTCATGTGTGTGCTTTTCGCACACAAGTTCTTAATAACATTACACTTGAAAATTTATTGGGCCTTGGGCTGGGCCCAAATTGAAAACAAACCAGAAGTAGCTCCACCCTACCCCACAAGGGGGACGCATATAATATCAGAGCCAACCTCGTCCACGACCGTTGGATCTCCAAAAAATGGCAATCGAATCGGAATACAAAGCGGCAATACTTCTCTCACTTCACTCCACCAGTCACCAGACCTCCGGCTCCAGGCCTTCTTTATTCCCTCTCCTCCTTTTTTCCCCAAAAAAAAAAAAAAAAAAAAATCTTCACGCTCACAGAGGAAGGAGAGAGAGAGAGGAGAGAGAGATGGTGGGGATAATTCCCATGGCGTCTTCAATCAGACCTTCGCTCTCGACGTTGAGGTTCGCCGGAGCTTCTCGTCTGGGACTTTCCCTCGCTTCCTTCACTCCTTCACGGCGACTCGCTTGCTTCCAACTCGCTAGTGGTAAATATATATACGAAGTCTGCCTTTTTCTCCTTACCCTTTTGTGTTAAATCCTAAATTTGCTGTCTTTTGATCTGAATTCGTCGATTTTTGGTTGAATTGGGGTTGTGGGGATGGTAATTTGGTTGTATATATGCGTAATTTGATTAGTGTGGAAGTACTTGATTGGAAATTTTATAGAAAGTTTAGGATTTAATTGCTGAGGCTGTATTTGTTCTTGACAATCAAGTTACGGCATTGACAATGTGATTTGATAAGGTTTTGTGATCATTTCGACCTGCTTGATAATTTTGAATTGTATAGCAGCTGTGCCTCAGTCGCCGTCTGTCGGTCTGAAAGCTTCTAAGCTGTTGAGAGGAGATGGTAAAACCACGGGGGTGGCTGCTGCTGGAAATGCTGCACAAGCTAGCACGACAGCTTCCCCCGAAAATGTCCTTGAGTGGGTCAAACAGGACAAGCGGAGGATGCTCCATGTTGTTTACCGCGTTGGAGATTTGGACAGGACCATAAAGTATGTCTGCTCAATACATCTTGAACCATCCTGTTGATTTGATATACTATGTCCTGTTTTCATATGATTAGAATGAGACAACGCAGAGTTCAAACATAGATATGTGTTGTGCCCCGCAGGTTCTACACAGAATGCTTGGGAATGAAATTGTTGCGAAAACGTGACATACCCGAGGAAAGATACACCAATGCTTTTCTTGGATACGGGCCAGAGGATTCCCACTTTGTTATTGAACTCACTTACAGTAAGACATCCAACTAGTTTTCATCAATTTTTTCCCAAAATGAAAGCATTACCTTCTTTGAACTACTTCCATAAGCACTTTTCCTTAAAAGTAAATTCATACGATTGATGTTCATTTCATTTGATGGCACTTCCAGATTATGGAGTTGACAAGTATGATATCGGAACTGCATTTGGTCATTTTGGTATTGCTGTTGAGGATGTAAGTCATTTGTTTTTTTGTTAAATTTTGTTCTTTAAGCATGCCTGATGCGGCAAAATTTTATGAGAATTGGTATTCTCCTGTTACTAGTTTTGTAGACTGTTCGGGATTGTCTGTTCTTAAAGGACATCTTCTACAACCTTACGTATGTTATTGTGGTTAGGTTGCCAAGACTGTGGAGCTTATAAAAGCTAAGGGTGGTAAGGTTACTCGCGAACCTGGTCCGGTCAAAGGGGGCAATACGGTAATCGCATTTGTTGAAGATCCTGATGGTTATAAGTTTGAACTTTTGGAAAGGGGGCCTACCCCAGAGCCCTTGTGTCAAGTTATGCTTCGTGTGGGTGATCTTGATCGATCCATAACTTTTTATGAGAAGGTCAGAGGAGTTTGGACAGAAATATGCTGTTTGCCTTTCATGTTTTTACTCTTCACTGCTAATTTGTTTTGGAACTCATTTACTTTTGGTTCTCAATCCTTGTTTCCTTTTCCATTCATCTAGGCTTTTGGCATGGAGCTCCTTTGCAAAATAGATAATCCGGAATACAAGGTAATTTTGCATTTTTCTCAAGACCGATAGCCTTTTATTTTTGTACACTGATTGATGGCAAAAGATTTGTTGGAATTAAGATTCAGATCAGAATACCCGATTGACGCCTCTTTCACCCACAAAGATGGATCAAGTATGATAAGATAGTAACGTGAGACTCTAGATTGAAGCGTGATGACAGAAGAACATAGCAGCATGCCTAACCAATATTTTTAGAGATTTGTACTTTTCATGTTGCCACAATTGTCACTAGTTACAGGAATCCTCTTTTGCACTATACCTTATTGACACAATCGTGCTCATTACTTCTAGTATACTATAGCAATGATGGGTTATGGTCCCGAAGACAAAAGCGCCGTTCTGGAGTTGACATACAATTATGGGGTCACCGAATATAACAAAGGAAATGCTTATGCTCAGGTAGACACCGGACCTCTCCCCACCTCTTCTTTTGCTAACATCCCTTCTTCTGTTGTAAAATGGTTTCTTTTTTCTCTCAACAGATAGCAATAGGCACAGATGATGTCTATAAAACTGCCGAAGCAATTAAACTCTGTGGGGGCAAGATTACCCGGGAACCTGGGCCATTACCTGGTCTCAACACAAAGATCACTGCTTGCTTGGATCCTGACGGATGGAAGTCGGTATGGCTCATACCTTTAAGCTTTACGTATATATGCACCCTGACAACCGAAAGTTGGTTGGCGGCTTATTACCCCATGATTACAAGGTCTCATCTCTCATCTTTCATGTTGCAGGTTTTCGTGGATAATGTTGATTTCCTCAAGGAATTGGAGTGAGTTATAGGTGGCTTACGCGTACCCATGCTTGTGATACTGAAACCAAAATCTCGGGCCAAGATGATTCTATGAAGCTGGTTCTCCTGAACGTACGTATTGAATTCCGTTTTGTAGATAAAATTATAATTAGCTTTGAATAACCTTTGTAACAAATATTGATCTCACGATTAGCGTTGCAGACATTGTAAGAAAAAGGAAAACAATGATTAGTTTTGCAGTGGTACTGTTAGTTTGAGATATCATTTTTCGTAATTCACCTGTCACTATTGCTGTGGGAAGTAATCCTCTCAAAACTTCAGGTCGATTCAGATTCTGCTCAAGCAGTTGTTTTAGTTTCACAGGCTTATATACATAATGTTCCTCTTGGTTTTTGCTCGCCGGAGACCTTTCCCGGCGGTTTGAGATTAAGCATATTGACCAGGAGATGAATATGGTTGTGAATGGTATGGCCACTTTCGCTCTTTCCTTGGGCCCGGGCTTGGTGAGAAGTGAGTAGTGACAACATAAACCCTAATTTTGTTGTAATTTGGGTTGGCGGGAAGTGAGTAGGGCGTGTATTTCTTTTGGTGTGAAATTTGTTGCAGTCATTGATCACGGAAAAGGGAAAAGAAAGGAATTGGAGAGCTTTAAAATAGGAGACGTAAGGAAAGGAAGTCAGGTCAATTAGTTTTTCTTTGTCGATCTAATTCTTGATTTTAAGATATTTGATTACGGATTTTAAAAGAAAGAAAGCTTATACTTTTCTTATTCATTACTTGTAAGTAAAAGCAGAAAAAAGTTAAAAATATAATAGAATCCAAATAATTCCAATTCGTATTCCTTACATGTAAAAATACGCTGATCCAACTTAAAGTAAAGAAATGCTCACGAGACTCTTAAAAGTTGAACCTTATGTTATTTCACGTTTTTTGTATAATATTTTATAATATTTGCACAATGTTATATATTGTTAACACACAAATTTTGCAAAAAACATAAGTTAACGAATAATTCTAAAAGAAGTCCATCTTGAGAGATTCTTTCTTCTTTTAACATTTCTCGTGTAAGAATTGCTCTATTTTTACACTCCAACCAAAGTTTTGGCGCGTACCCAAATAAAATAAGTAGCGTTGCGTAGGAATTTTAAATTACCGTTATTATTTTCCGTTTGTTTCCCCGATAAAAATTTAAAATTAAATCAATGTGTTCATATAAAACCCTAAACCTTGTATAAAAGCAATTAAACTCCCCATTCCCCCTCTCTCCCCCTCCTTCCTTCGACCTAAGAAACTCTGAAAGACTGTAACTTTACTCCGCTTCGGCGACGAAATTCCGTTTTTGGCCATGTCCAGCTCACATAAAGAGAAGAAGGGAGCAGAGGAGCGCGAACAGCAACATGGGCTGATCAGTAATAAGAAACGGAAGGAGATTTTCCCCTACGGAAACTACAAAAGCTACTACGGCTATCGGGTAAGTCGAATCCCCTCCTTCCCCCACAATTTTGTACTTTTGAATGTTGTTATTGCTCTGATGGGTTGTCAGGGAAAGCTTAAACAAGTTTAAAGACAACTAAAGGTTCGATTTTTTGTTTGGGATTTTCTGGGTTTTTTTGTTTATTTGGTTGTTTGAAGCTGATATTGAAGTGGGGTTTATGTATAATTGAGTTTAAGGGTACCCAATTAGGTGTTTGTCAAATTTGATTAAAATTATGGTATTTCGTTCGAGTTTCTGTGGGAATTGGTGTTCTGGATTATCAATGCAGTGCATTTGTGAAGCTTCTAAGTAGTCGGATTGATATTATGGATACTGTTTCGATTTATGTTTTGAAAATTTCTTAAGCTAAATTTCACCCATGAATAGTGTTTTAAAAAACGCGGCTAGGCGGCTTTGGAGGCGAGGCGACATGAAAACACCTTTGCCCAGCGGGAGTTGGCTTAAACTCGACTGGACATGGTCCGACTGTGCCTTTTTTTTTTAATGGAGACTTGGCAACGAAGAAGATGGTATTACCTTTGATTTAGATGAAGAGAATTTGGATGAATGATTTCTTTTTTTGTATGTTTGTGAGATAAACTTGTTTGTGACTTGTGCACTTTTGAATGAAAATGGATATTTGTTTAACCGTCTCGATATTTGTTCTCTCGATAAGAATGTGGAATCTTAGTGCCTTTACATTGTGTTTTAGATTGGTCAAGAAATGGAGGAAGATGCTAGATTGAAGGTTTTCAAGAAGGAATGGTTCGAAGGAAAGGATTGTCTTGACATTGGCTGCAATTCTGGAATCATGACCATTCAAATTGGTACTTTTCTCTCAGTTTAAATCGTATTTGGAATTTATTTTTTACGACTTTGTTGATTATACTGTATCGTCTCTGTTTATCTTTCAGCCGACCCCACTTAGTGGGAAAAGGCTTGGTTGTTGTTGTCTTTGTTAATCTTTCGTAAACAAATGGTAAATTTAATTCTTATTTGGATAGAAGTTCATAGTCTGAGTCGGCAAAATGTAGTGAATTTCTTGGTTTTGTCGAGTTTAGGCTCTTTTGTAGTTGCGGGTTGAAATGCTTTCTTTAAGTATGTGGTTCTTGAGTGTGATTATTCTTGCCGTGGCATCGACATCTTTATGTGCTTGCCTACAGCCAAAAAGTTTTGCTGCCGGAGCATTCTCGGTGTTGACATCGACGCCAGTAAGATTCTGATCATATCTTAGATTCTTAATATCATCTCATTGAAGTTCAAACAAGTTTAAAATTCTTTACTTTGTTCTCTAAATGTAGTCAGCTTGTTCGTGTATGCATAATTCCGTTATTATATCTCAATGTTGTTTTCTTTCAGATCGAATTCAGGATGCTTACTGGCACGCCAGGAAATTTTTGAGAACGGAGAATGCTAGGAAGACTCCCGGAAAGGCTTCTAAATTGGAGGGTGTAAATGGCTCTTCCGAGGAGAAGGATCTGCTCGACACAGTATCTTTCCGAAAAGAAGATTTTGTTAACAGTCGGGATCCACACAAAAATCATTACGACACCATTATATGGTAAGCTCCGCCGCCACCTTTTTCTCAGTTATTCTGATATATTATGTTTGTTTCAGTCCTACTAAGGATATCAATAGTATGTGAAAACTTGCTATGATACTAAACGGGTTGACCAAATAAGAATAACGAGTATAGATCGCCATCGAGTTCTGAAATTTCAGATTTTTCTACATCTAGGAAGTAACGAGGTATTGTCTATCCATCGACCATCGATGAGTAGTACTCCATGAACAAGTACCTCTCATGAGACAACTGGTAGATGTGATTCCCCGCCCCCCAACACAACCCCCCCACCCCACCCCGCCACCCCCCCCCCCCCCCCCCTCTTCCCAAAACAAGCGGTTACCCCAGTTTTTTGTTTATGCCTGTAACAGTCATAACGTCGCATTTGCTAGTATAACATTACATCCCTTATTGTGTTGTTCTCGAATACAGTTTGAGCGTGTCGAAATGGATTCATCTGAATTGGGGTGACGATGGATTGATTACGTTATTTACAAGGGTTTGGAGTCTACTTCGTCCGGTAATTCTTATAACCATTGATGTGCCATGCTTGTTTCGTTTTTCTTTTCTCGCCTTCTGTCAACTAAGCATGGAATTTTAGTTTAAGATAATCTTGATTTATAACGTTCCCTAGTAACACGATAACCCTGCGGAGAGAAGTATGACGATTTTTTCTTCGTATGAGCAGGGCGGAATTTTTGTGTTGGAACCTCAACCTTGGACGTCCTACGAAAAGAATTATAGAGTTTCTGAGGTAATCGTCTTTTAAGGCATTTGTGAATTTTCGAGTTTTAGGTTTCATTGCTTTACTGGAATTGATTCTAAATATTTATTTGTTCCGTTGTGCAGACAACTAAAGAAAATTATAGGAATCTTATGGTGTACCCGAAAGATTTTCAAGACTTACTTCTGGATAAGGTATTTTCAATCGGCTTATAGTTCGAATTCAGGTGGTATTTTTGCTAATTATCGGTTTAGATCTGGGAATATCTGATGTTTCATATGATTACAGATAGGATTCAGAAAAGTGGAGGACATCACTTCAAGCGTGTCGGGCAGCAAAACCGGATTCAACAGACCAATTTTAGTGTTCCACAAATGACATACCTGGTAATGCAGCTCCGGGAGTAGGGCTGGTTTTTCCGTCTGAGAAGCCGTTGTTTATGTGCCAATAGATGGAACATGTCCTGTCCCAATTTTGCATCTGCTCCTAGTATTTTGTACATATACATTATAATGTATAGCGGGTTAACAATTTTGAAGAATATTTTATGTTTTACTCCTCTTTACGTACTGTTTCACGATGGCGAAAAGGTTCATCAGCCACTCCCACGCGTGAACTTTTGATGTCGAAATGAATTACAGAACCAGATTTACAGCTTAAATTTGAAGTTTATAAGGAAACTGAGACTGGGAATAGTTAAATAAGAGGCAAACAATCATAGTACCCGTTAGAAACGAATGATGAGGAGCTCCACAGGGTGTTTGATAGGCGATTCTTGGCTGTCCTGGCCCTCCCACTTCCTATACATAATCTGTATAGGAAGAGGGAGATATGTCCTCGGGTGTACGCTAGAATCTCCCGTAGATGAGGTACTTGAGCACCAGCACCAACATCGCCTATATATGCACTCTCCTAGTTCAATGGATGTCCCTGAAACCCAACAAACGAATACCACTTCAACAAATAAGCCTCCATTGCCTAAGTAAATATATATAAAAGAAAAACAGACTCCGCTCCAATGTCACACAAAGGCCATTAGTTTATACTCAAGCAAGTGAAAGTTAAATTGCAAAGATCGACTTTATTTAAAGACGAAATATTGAACAATCCTGGGCAGTCCAATACGATCTACAGTACAAGCACATACATGATCGATTAAAACGTTGTATGTCTGTGTGTGACTGGGATCAATTAAACGATTAGCACAGAGAGAGAGAGAGAGAGAGAGATGCGTACCTTACTATGGACATCCAAGAAGCGGAATAGGAATTCGAGTAATTTGGGAAAGAAATCTGCCATACCTGCCAAAAGACCTGTATGTAACATAAGTGCCTCTGACCTGTTTTCTGTATTTTTTCAACTTCTCGCAAAGTTTATAAAATATAGCCGAAAACATATGAAAATGTCAAATAGAAATGTCTGGTTCCGATAACTTAGTTACACACACAAAAAGAAAAAAGCAGGTCCATCATAAGCCAATCAGCTCCTGAAGCTGCTTCATTCGAAAAACAAATTTATTTCAGACGAATTTTAGGAATCTTAAAATAAAGAGACTGTAAATAAACATCAAATGGCATGGAGACTCCGTATTATATAACAACAATGAAAAAAAATAGCATCACACATCATTTGTGTTACGAGAAAAACTTAAATACAAGACACGGCTGTGTCACTTATGAGAACTATGTACAGCACAGAATCCAAGCTTTGGGTTTTCTGTATCTTGTAACCAACACATTTCTAGTCACCTTTTGGAAAAAAACTAGCACAAACCAAGGAACTAACTCAATGTCTACGAAGATGCATCTGTAAGATCTTCCTGAATAGACACATTGCATATTTGACAATTAAATCGCCGTACATCTGCAGCTTCAAAGATGTGCTCGAATCTTAGAGAGCAAACCTGTTGCTAAAACACAGCGGAAAGCACCCGGTCAACAATAATGCTTAAGAAGATAGACGAGAGCATTAGCCGCAATTACAAAAGCAGCCAACCAAATGATGACCCCAAGTATGAATAAAATGAATTACCATAAAGGTCACTTGGCTGAAGAGATGCGCTGCAGTGATTGAATCCAGCTACTCGAAGGACCTACTTTATTGCCATGTCCATGACCAGTGTTTGTAGCTTCAGTGGGCAAAAGAGGTTTTGTGGGGTTCCTTCTTGAGGTGCCGGAAAATGAAGTAGACGGAGGAGGGAATGCTTCATTCACAATCTAAAAAGGGAAATTTTTATCCGTGAGTTATATTCGGAACTAAGTTTTGAACAATGTAACAGAGATACAGCATAAAAGGAGCGAGAAGAAAAATTTCTTTTCATCACAGTAGTTACTGGACGGTAATATGACTTACATTCTTTTCAAGAGGGTTGTCATAACTTAAATTCCTGCCCATTGTTGGAGATTTAAATTGCATGCGGACACCAGGACCAGTGGGATTGGTTGATCTAATTCGATCTGTGACCTCAGCTGGGTAAGATATGCAAAAGTTCACTAAAGGAAAATGCTCGCTCTGCTGTACTAGAGAAGTCAGTTATTTAAGATATGCAAAAGTCCATCACGAAGATCTAACCTTGATGATTATCTACCCGCACTGGCATTGCATGACTGTTGCTTCCTCCAGGAACCGGCTGAACATGTGGGACTCAAATTAGAAGCGCAGCAGTAACCCAACGTTCTCAGAGTCATACAACTAAAAAAAATCTGAAAAGACTGAACAGCAATTGCACTTACAGAATCATTCTTTTGCGATTGCTGGTACTTAATGATGGTCCAATCAAATACGTAATCAAATTCATACCCTGCCATTTGGAGACAAGCATCCAGAATACTGAATCCGCATCAAAATAAAGCTCTAAAATGTTCATAGAAGTATATGAGATATATAGTTCGTATATAACATAATTTATCATATGGGAATTTTTGGTAAGGGGAAATCAAACATATGAAAGCACATTGACTTCAAGCTAAGAGGACCTAAGCAACGTGAAGGACTTAATTTACAACGTATGAAAAAACAGGAAAGTTCGAACACCAATACCTTCACGAGAAAACAAATCACGGAATAGGCGTTTCAAGAATCCGTAATCAGGTCGCTGATCAAATGTCAGTGAATGGCAGTAATGGAAATATGATGCGAACTCCACCGGGTGAGATTTGCATAGAACCTTTAGAAAACAGCAGTCAGACCAGTTGACACCAGATAAAAATTAAAGTGCACAGAGTAGTTGACACAAACCTCAATAGGGGTTGATAACTTCTTCTCACAAATTTTGTCATATTTTTGCTTTTTTGTGGCAGCTTTTAAACCCTGCCACGGAAGGCTATAAGCAGGAAAAGTAAAATCGTCAGGGGACAAGGGGGTCGAAACATAATATGGCATGAACAATATATCATCGGGTTCTCCTACTGTATAAGTTTTTCAATTCCTTTCTACAAATTAAAAGTAAAAAATGGGTGGAAACAGAATAAGTACCTCCCTCTGAGAAAATATAGAAGAACATATCCAAGAGACTCCAAATCATCCCGCCGACTCTGCTCTAAGAACAAAACAATAAATAAGGTTAATGAGTATTTTTGCCAACAGATTAAAAGATTTTAACACCGAGCAGCCTACCAATTCCAAGATGAGTATTGCAGCTTGCATAACGTGCGGTTCCTGTTAAGTTCTTATTCTCCCTGTATGAGGCAAGTGTTAAAAATAGTAATATAAAGCAATATAATACTAAAAAGGTTGCATGTTATATTTCAATTGTTCCTCAAGCGTCTCAGCACACAGAGAAGAAAATGAGAGATCGCCCTGATATGAAACTGGAAATACCTGTACGGGATGTGACGATTGGTTGTCGCATCTCGATATCTTTTCGCAAGACCAAAATCAATTATGTAAACCTAATAAGATAAGTGAAAACAGATTGATGGCAATATAAACTTGAAATACATCTTAAACGATAAAAAGACAACGAAGAAGCATCACCTGATTTGCTTTTCGACCAAGACCCATGAGGAAATTATCAGGTTTTATATCTCTGTGCAGAAAACCTTTCGAGTGCGCAAACTCTATCCTCGTAATCTTGATACGAGCACACATAAACATTATATCATTCAGTGACATGAAGAATGCGAATTACAAAAGTGAAACTCAATAAAAGTAATGAACTATTTCTTTGAAAATTTTTCAACTTTCACAAAGGGAAGAAATTTCATCACGAAAAATTGTAACTTTCATAACGAAAATGATCTGAAAAGAGTAAGGTAGCAAAGCAGATTAACTATATGCGAACGCATCTAATATAATGCATGAGCTGCGCTGCGCAAGCTCCACTTAAACCCCGTCACAATGTATTACCATTTGATCAGCAAGCATTAAGACGGTCTTGAGCGAAAACTTTCTCCCACAATATACAAACAAATCCTCAAGACTCGGTCCCAGCAAATCGAGAACCAGCACATTGTCCTCGCCGTTGATTCCCGACCATTTTATGTTCGGAATACCGCCTGAACAATTACATACACTCAAATTAATCAAAACAGTAACGCTCAGTTGCTCACAGAAACACTAAACCAATATGCAGTAATATAAAATATACGTATTCGAATACGTATACAGAACGTACTTCCTCCTTGAAGGATTTTGTATAATTTCGCCTCGTAAAGCAGCTGTGGATGCTTCGTTTTACTGTTCTCCTGCATTGATCAGAGATTAAATCAACTTAATTACTTGAATTAACTAGTAATTAAGCTAAAAAATGCTTCTTCACTAATTAAGTAGGCAAAGACTTCAAATTTGATGACAATTGAAGTGCATAAACATAAATTAAATTAAAAAAACCAGTAATTTCAACTGAAAATCGAGAAAAAAAACGGAGAGAGATAATTAGGAGCTTACAATCTTAACGGCGACGATCTCGAACGTCTCGGTGTGAGTAGCTGCAAATGAAATTCAAACAATTTACAGGATTCAGCCACTGTTTCTACGATCAACGGCTCAGATTCAACACGACACTCACCTAGGAAGATTTCGCCGAACGATCCGCTGCCGATCTTGCGGCCGAGCTTGTACTTGCCGCCGATGACCCGCTCCATGTCCGAATTCCCGGATCGGGTCACTCAACTCATAGACTTTCGGATTTTGGATCCGAATCGGAAACCAGAGAAATCGAGAAAAAAAATAAAAATTTAATTTTCGAAATTTGGATTTTTATACGTTGGAACTGAACAACTGAAGCCACACACAGGCGACTTGTTGACTTGTTGTGGCATGGATAAAGAACGAAAGTAGAAGGGTAGTTTCGGAACTTTGGGTTGGTGGAGGCCATTGACTTGTTGACTTTGTAGAGATTTGTGTCGGAATTGGACAGAGAAATTTTTTTTTTTTTTTGATCAAATGATAACTTTTATTAAATTCTAATATAAACGTTTACCTCTTCAGTAAACATATTAAATAAAAACTCCGAACCAAAAACATTTCAACAGAAAGCACCTCCATGCGAGGTAATATATGAGGCTACAGCATGAGCAGCGTATTTCCATTCCGCTTGACAAACACAAACCTCACCCCTCGAACAAAGAGTTTTGGGGATTTTTGCTTTTCACTAAGGGTATTGTTGTCAACTCGTAGTTTTACCGCCAAATGTGTCGGTGTCAGTTCGGTAAATAAATTGGTAGATGGCGGGTAAATCTGGGAGTGCAACCACGTGATTCCCGCGCAGGTATATTCCTCTGCCGTCGTTTGTAGATTCCTTTCTGGATGCGCGCTCTTATGGGTTGTACCTTTTTTCTGGTTGGAGAAGAAGCGTTGGTGTTCTCGGGAAAATGGAAGCGTTTGCAGAGGATCTTGATTTACCGCCGTCGCGGTCTTGTTTTATTGCCAACTAGATTTGGTCACGTGGACCACAACATGCAATAACATGTGAGGTGGTTTACAATGCTACCCTTCACTTTATGTTTGGGGATTCTCGGTGACGAATTTCAATTGACGGCAATGTCTAAAATCGTAATTATATGGTTGAACGAACTTAAATTTCGAAACATGTGTAGTGGATAAATAGATATTTTAAAATTTAATTTAAAAGTGATAACGCTGTGAATACTAATACTACTAAAAATGGTGGACAAAAATACACTTGAAATTTGATGCAATCAGGTAATGAATTGTTTTGATCAGCTAGTCTAATTCACATTTTCGAAGATAAAGTGAGCGGTACTATTCACAGATTCATTTTTATTTTTCACATTCCTTCTTATTCTCAGATTTTCAAATCGAATGAATTTAAAAAAATCAATAGACAAAAATTAATAAGAGTTTGTGAGACCTAAAAAAGATTGGGTGAATGGCACTATCCAAAACAGAATGAGAATCCTCTTTAGATTATCTGACCGCGTACGATAAACGGACACAATTTAAAAATCTTTATAATTCTCACAAAAAGGATCCGGAGATCCTCATTCCCCCAAAACATTCACCCGTATAAGTTATTACACAACCGAAATAACGAATCATCCAATGCAGCATCGTTTTGTTGCATTTGGTTGTAGTTTTCGTTGATTTCCCACCACCGGACCATACGGGTCAAGTAGCTGCAACACAGAGCAGAGACTCGCAGAGAGATCGGATCAACGCCGATGATCGGAGACGTCGAGAAGATGATCGGAGTGGGCCTCATTTGGGGGGCCACCAACGCCCTAATGCGCCGCGGCGCCCTTCTCTGGGACCAAGCCCTCAAATCCTCCTCCTCAGCCCAGCCCGGCCCAATCCACCACAAGCTTCTCGCCTCCCTCACTGGCTGGCTCAAGCTCCTCGCAATTTGGCAGTACACAGTCCCCTTCTTCGTCAACGTCTCCGCCTCCGCTACTTTCTTCGCCATACTCAGCCACACTCCGATCTCGCTCGCCGTCCCCGTCACTAATGCGACAACGTTTGCCGCCACCGCCGTGTTTGGCTTGCTCTTGGGGGAGCAGACCCACCTCGGCCTCGCTATGTTCGGTACGGCTTTGATTGTTTTGGGCATTTGGCTTTGTATCAATTAATTGGATGTTAAAATTTTGCGTAAACTTTATGCGTAGATTAGCTTGTTTTGTTCGATTACTGAATGCTTGAGTGTTTGGCTGATGAGAAAATGAGGGAAAATCAAGAGGAAATTTTTGTCATTTTATTAATACATGCTCTTTCTCTGAAATTTATTAATCTGAGGAACTGAAAAGGTAATAGAATGTGACAAATGTGAATGATTGATTAACATTTTGAATTGCAAATTTTACTTATTGGGTTCATTTACTTTATGAATTAGGTTTGTATAAAGTCTAGGCTTAGTATTTGATATGCCGTAGAACTCGATTTTATTCTGTTAAATATCCGTTAGATTACTTGTGTTGCATAGCAAGCTTGATTTGTTTGATTAAAATCGAGTTCCAAGGGGCATAGTTTGCTTGATTTGTTTGGTTATTGATGTTTGAGTGTTTGGCTGCTGAGAAAAGAAAGGAAAATCAACAGGAACTTTGTCGTTTAATTGATACTTCTTTTTCTCTGAAAGTTTATAACTTTATAGATCCATGTAACTGGAATACAAGTAAAAGAATTGTACAAAACAGCAGAAAACAACATAATTGAAATATCGAAACAGATAAAAACTGCGAGGAAAATTTATTTGTCAGTTGTGAACTGGAAGAGGAAAGCCAATTAAGGCTGCAGAATCAGTCGTCTGGTTGAAACCGGATTCGGGTTTCTTTCTGTAGCTTGATTGCTTAGCCTCAAATCAGAATTGTTGTTTAGAACATTCAGGTGGCATGTTTCCATTGAATCGTTGGGTGTCTTTGCAGTAGTCATAGGTCATGTAGTTATTCCTGACCCATTGCAGCTGGCCGAGCTTACTGTTGCTCAGCTGGCTGTATACAGGGGAAGTCCACCAGTTAGCCTGGGAAGTGGCGGCGCATACACTAATGCTGGCAGCTCCAGTCCACTTGCAGGCTCTTGCCCTGAAGTGTTTGAATCCGGCTGTGAAGGGCGCACCGGTCCAATTTATCTTCACTAGCCCACCTCTAGTTGCCCAGTTATCAGCATTCCATAAGCTGGAGTAAACCCGCATCCCTTGCTTGTTGGGGTAAGCAATCCCCTGGTTTTCGTAGTTTCGGAAAACACGAATGGGTAAACTATCGACATACCACCTGAAATCATAAAAATGAATTGAAGTTTAGAAATTGTTTGGTTCCATGACTCATAGAACTAAAGATGATTTCTTTTCACCCTGTTGAGATTGAAAGCAAAGGCGCCTCGGTCGTTAGTTAACTTACACAACTTCAGTAGGGTTCCAATGTATGGTGTAGTTGTGGAAATCAGCAGTCGGGTCAAACCAGAGGTAAAATTGCTGCTCTTTGCTTCCATTTCCTTGTGTATATATGTTTGTGTGGACAATGTAAGGTTGTCCAGAAACGTTCCCTAGGAATTCAAAATCTATCTCGTCGTGTTTGGTTCCTGTTGACGATAGCTGCACAAATTCGAGTATGAACAAATTAGCACACGTTAGTTTGTTCTGTAGGTCCCTGGAATTGGGGATTCATTGTCAACGAAGAGAGATTATCTCGCTCTGGTTTTTTTTTTTTGGGTGTTTTTATGAGCTATCTATCTTGCTTCAGTTAGTAATTAACTTACATAGTAGGCTGTTACTGTCCCGGCGGAATTCCCAGGTACCAACTTAATCAGCATCTCGATGCTTCCGAATAAGAAATTTCTCTTTGACATAGCAGCAGACCCTGCAAAGCAAGGGCAGTATTAATGTAGTCTGGTTAGAGGAGATAACTTGATCATTATGCATTTATTTGCTTCGTTTTCTTTGATCTAAGCACGTAGAGCATGAGAAATCTAAGAAGTTGTTCTAACCTGAAGTTTGATCGAGCACGAGGTTAAGATTCTCGCCTTGAATCGCAGCGTGTTGGGTACCCCAGGTGAGGTACATGCTCTTTGCAGCAGTTGCATCAGCTACATTTTGATGGAACACAGTGATGCATAGAGCTACCAGGAATGCATGCAAAACTGCCATTTCGACTTCAGTCCCAACTAGATTTTCCTCTTTTTTCTAGGACAACAATTTACTTGTTGGAAATGGGATCGATCAATGCGTCTTGCTTTGGCTTCTTGATGGCTTTATATAACTTTTTGTTTTGCAGTGTGCAAAATATGCTCTCCTACGACGTAGTCATAATTTTTGACATTCTTGTTTTAATAAAAAAACGTTGAAGCATGCTTCTCAAAAGTCAAAACTTATAGTTCACCCAAAAAAAAAAAAAAAAAAGTCAAAACTTACCAATTATATTGCAAATACATTTTTTATTTATTTATATTCAAGCGATACATTCTAATATAATTTACACTAGAGGAGAGGGATTCGAACTTGAATATAGAGGAGAGCACATTGTCAAACCATTTTAGCCGGATTTGAATTTGAGCGCAGAAAGGGGACACTACCCTAGTAAGGTGGTAGGGAGGAGGGGAAGAAACAAAGATGCATAACTGAAAACAAAATCTTAAAAGTGAGTTTTCATTTTTTTTTTGTAACAAAAAGTTTAGGGGGAGATTGGTTACTCTCAACACCAATGCCAGAGCATACCCATAAGCTCGAGCCAGGAGAACTCACGCTTGGCACCTAACTACCAGCTACCAAGGGTATGAATTAAATTTACGTAACAATTACAGGTCGTGCACTAACGAAGACTGCTGATAGTGGGACTCAAATCTAGGTGGAGCGACACACAAGATAGGTGTATAACTGAGCCAACCGTCGCTGGCATTTTTCATTTTCATTTTGTGACCACACGACATAATTTTCCAAGGTCGATTTCGTTTCTCTCATATATCTATACTGGCAAAATTAAACATAAAACTAAAAACGAAATGACCATAAACGCTAAAATTGTTGATTAATACGTTTGACTTCTAATTATTTGTTCATTTCCAATGTTTTCGTGGGGTCGTGGTGCAAATGACATAGATGTTGTAAGAGTAGGAGAGAATGGGTGTCATTAGCTGGGACGCGGTGCGATTAGGAATTTAGGAGAAAATTGTGCTTGGGACTAATGCTAGTAGTGGGGACAGCTGAGCTGGCCAGCTGGGAAATGACGAGTTCATAATTTGCTTGGCCAGTTGGCCTGACGTGCAGCCCTGCAGAGAGGTTTCATACAAAGTTCTCAACTATTTATATATTTGGTGCTTACAAGGTTTGTTCAAGGAATTCGATCAAATAGTTCCCTTTTGCCTGGTTGAGCCTGCACGGCTTGGCGCCCGCTGTGAGTGACAGAAGAAAGATGATTCGACCGTAAAACTTCTTCCAGCATATTTTAGTCAACTCCTTTTTTTTGGGTTATAAATGAAAGATAATCTATATTTTAGTTATTAATCATGAGCAAAATAATCATAGATACTAGTGTTTGTGGTAATCCGACCCTTTAAAATTGTTGGATAAGAGTATCATAATTATAAATTAGGGTTATATGTACCCGTTTAACCTCGAATGAAAATTCAAAATGGTGAGAATGGTACACTAATCAACAACTTTAACTCGATTGTAGTTATCACACCAATTTTGTCCCCCTTCAACTAAAATTTTTGTTTGGACTAGCATAATGATGTCTAGTCATCCAAAAGTTAGCGTATTTAGTGGGAAAATGTTTTGTTGTTATTGTAATTTCGTTATAAATTTGACGTACATCGATCAAAGTTAATATGACGAAGCAAATTAAGAAAAGAGAAAGATATCATGGTATAATCAAAATAATTAATTAATTTTGATTTAAACATGAGTGAAGCAGGCGATCATGAAGCTAGGAAATTAAGCCAGCCCTAATTAATTACAGAATCTGCACCCAAATTCCCACGCTAGGCACACCGCGATAGGCAACAAAAAGCAGGTAGTACCCTGGCGGAGCGAACATGCTCGAACGTGGCGCCGCCACTTGAAGCTTGTAAACACCCCGTGCCACGTTCTTCAAGTCATTCTTTCCCAAAATAACCAACCTCTGGTTCATCGAGAACCCGTGAGTCGTGAAAGGCGGCGCGTACATTGTCACCTTGATGTCTGCAATGGCCGCGGGGTTGTCTTGGAGCTGAAACTGGACGTTGAATGGCTTGCCGTACTTCAACTTGATGTCGGAGTTCTTGTCCATGATGGCAGGGCGGTGGATAGCCAATGCCGGGTCCAGGTAAGGCGGCGAGAAGTGCTCGATTCTCATCTCGGTTGGGTACTTGGCCTGGAACTGGTACCCTGGGTTGGTGTTGCTGCCTGCTACAAGGATTTTGCCATTAGGGAGGAGTGCGGAGGTTGAGTGGTACATTCTTGCAATCAGAGTCGGTTGCAAGTTCTTGAATCGGTTTCCTGGTTTGTTGTTGGGACTGTAAAGCACAGGAGTGAAGTTGGGTTGCTCTGCCATAGCCCATGCTGACACACCTGTTGAAAAAAACTAGGGTTACAAATTGCTGTATTTATATTGTTCTTTTGACAGACTTATGTTACTTGATATATTAGAAATTTAGAATATGCCTTTAGTTTGAGATTAGATTTTGATTATGGTTCTTAGGGTACAAGTAAATTGTTATAAGGATTGCATGTATGTTTAGGGTTTTTTTTAAAGGTTTGAAACTACTTCTGGAAAAATGAAAGGACCTTTACGTCGTAGAAGCACACCCCCAATTGCATTAGAAACACTTAAGCTTTAATTTAAAAGTGATTCTAACAAAAATATGTTTAACAAAAGTGCTTATACATGAGTGTTTTCCTCTTCTCGTTTGGAGCACCAAGACAATCAGCGTAAGTGTTTGCTACCGAAGTAATTCCAAGCAAGCCATCATTATCATAATAACTTACCGCTAATCAAATGACATAAATCAAACTCTAATTTAACATCCGAACTTAATCAAGGAAACCATTTTAATTACCAAAAGATGAAAATCTAAAAACCCCAGGGAAAATAAAGTTCAGAAAAACCTTTACGAGAATGAGGCAAGCATACCTAGTTGGGCACCGTTAATAAGCAAGAGGTCTCCAGTTGGGAGGATAAGTAGATCTCCCATGACACGGCGAGAGGGCATTTTTTCCTTAACCCACTTAGGGTCAGCGTCTGTAATCCGAAGCCTGGCACAATCTTGCAACGCGGGAATGAACTTCTGCTTGCCTGCAAGGGCATAAGCCCCGGGCTTTGCACCACCGCAAACAATGACCTCGGCAGGGACGAGCTGAGGGTTGGGGACACTCAGGTCTATCGGCAGCAGGGCTGACATCCCTGATGCCGGGTAGTTTCGCGATCCACCACCCAACACGCGGAACTCTTTGATTAATTTGTTGGTCTGAGGGTTGAGCAGGACAGAGCGGCGGTTGGCGAGGATGAAGAGGTTGCCATCTGTCGAAAGGTGGACGAAAGGATAGAGGTTGTTTTCGTCTAGGTCGGTGGTTTCGTCGAGCATTGGCAAGAAGATGGCTTGCTTGTTGGCTTGTCCTTCCCGTGGAACGTACTCAAAGCTGTATGCCTTGCGGCCACCGACTATAATGAATCTACCGTCAGGCAGGGTAACTTGTGTTGAATACCTATGATTTAAACAACAAAAATCTTAATTAACACTAAACAATAGTTTGTTTGAAAATATTTAATTTAAATTAATGTTTCGAGGTGTTTTAGTGGAAACCCTAAACCAATTCTTGGTGCACAAGAAACTAATAGGATTGTCCAATAATGTATACGTACCATCTTGGTTCTGCCAAAGCGTCGGGGAGATCCCTAAAGTCACATGTGGGGCATGCATCGAAGTATCTAACACTTCTAGTTCCATCCAACCAACCACCGGTGCTTATAAACCTACCGTCGGCGGTCAGCCCTCCTGATGAGCACCATGGGTCTGTAAGGACCTGTTTATAGATCACCACCGTCACTGTAGCGCCGGTACTTGGAAATAGATTCGTAAAATGATAAACTCAAAACCTTATTTTTGAGCGTTGGCATGCGAACTAGCATGGACCGTATAGCAACATAAAATGCTTATATATGATCGAGATTCACAATCAATAAAATGTAAGCATTTATACGACACCAATATAAGTCTAATAAAAAAACGTTATTCATGTTGTAATATATGCATAAGTTGAACGAGTGCAATGTGCATGTGATCCGAACCTTTAGCGGCCTGACTGCATTGGTTTGAACATCATATTCAACTGCATGAGCCCAACAATCTGTTAACTGCTCGCCCTTGTCATTCTTGAAGGGTATGCATTGTCCGTTAGGCAATTTAAGGTTGGAAATACGGAAGGCAGTGGCATCGTACATTAGGATCTTGTTGTTGGGGAGCAAATTCAAATGCATGGCCGACACGCCTGAGTTCAATTGAACAACTTGCCACGCCCCAGTGAATTGGGTTGGGAAGTCATGTGAAGTTACATCTGCCGCTGGCTTGCCAGGCTGAGGAACACCGGGAAGTCCCGGCAAGTCAAGCTTGGGACGCGCGGCACGCTTCTTATTGTGGAAGTTTTGCCTGCTGCGTTTAAGATCAGCAGCGGGCTCTGCCCTACCGGCAGTAGGACCATTATGGGGCTCTGGCCTATCAGGCCTTGGATCAAAGCCTTCAGCAGAAGCAAAATCCGCGCCCTCAACTATGCGACCATTGCCATCTCGTTCATCGAAACCCAAGGGGTGGAAGGAAGGGAATTGAGGGAAATGAGGCAAATGAGTAAAATGAGGTTCTGCGTCAATCCCATTAATTATAAAGAGGAGAGGGAGAAAAATGAGAAGCTTGTAATGCAAGGCAGCCATTGAAGAACTCAAAATTTCTCCAATAGCTCTTCAATTTCCTTGCTTTGTGCTTCTCTGTTTTGATTCCCAGCTTAACCCTCCATCTCTCCTTTTATAATTTGTAAGTATATATCGCCACCAATCGGTTAAGATCTTTTGCAAAAATAGCAATGTGGTTGTTAATCCTTGTTTGCAGGCACCCCTAATCGTGGCTACTAATCATTTTTATCGGTTATCACCATTTCCTCAATTTGTATCGTCCCTTAATTTTGAATGTCAATTCAAAGGCACCAGTTCGTTTTAGGGGTGTAAACTAATGGCTATGGTGAAAACCCATTTATAGCAGTTCCATCGATCAAACCATATAATTTCCATTTTTTTTTTTTAGCTAAACCACATAATGGGCAACTTAATTTGGTATCGAATTCACCATCTATGAGATTTGAACCTAATACCTCTCATTTTCAAGTGAAAATAAATACCACCAAACCATAGTACTAAGTGACAATTTTTGAACATATTATTTGCCTTTGAATATGTCATATCTCTTTTACAACAACATGTGTTATGTACAAATTTTTTTTAAATAACGATATTCATTATATAAACTTCAACCGTACAACAAAAAATGGGCTTTTTTTTTTAAAAAAAAAAATTTATAGAAAACGATGCCACACTTAATTAATAGCTGGGTCTAATATACATGGTATCCAAACAAGTTGACAGCAATTTTCTTTTTCCTTTTTTTTTTAATCGAAAACAGTGACTTTTAACTGGAGGCCCCTCCACAAATGATAAATTTGGCAATCAATGTTGCACATATTTATATACATACACATTTCCTCGAACATTATAAATTAATGAAGAACTTTGTTTCTTGACTTCGTGTATCATATTTTTTATTATGCCTCATTTGACAACTCGAACCATACTGACTACTTCAGTCGAATAGGATAAATAGTCATCGAATAATACTAATTAAATTATTTGAGTATTTAGTGCTGTGTCGAATTAATCTGTGCATTGAATAATATGTCAAACTAAAATAATTTTCTAAAAAAGTTCCACAAAATGAAAAGGGGAGAAAACCCAAAAAAAAAAAAACACAGACCAAGAATAACGCAAAGTACGTGTGTACGTTGAACTTTATAGGTGAGTCAACATGTGTTGACACTATGTTAAACATGTCATAGGAAGAGAACTAAATCTAAACTACCTATTAATAGAATCCGGTTGTCAACCAAAACTTTAAGAAATTACCATTATAATTCTCTAATTAAAACTAAATATAAATAAAAATTATATGCAATTTATTAATTACACAAACACGAATTTTACCATCTTTACATGAGCCTTATAGCCATGTAATAATAACATACCCTATTTAAAAATTCAAAATTAAAGTGAAAAACCAGAAGCAAACAACCTCCAATCATACAAAAAATAGAATAATAGGCTTACGAAAAGAAGAGTAAGGTGGAGCGGTTGTTTGATACTGTGCGAATGGACGTGGGAAGACGGAGAAGAGGGTGTAGGATTCTTTCCTCTCTTTTTTTCTCTCCCTTTTCCTCCTTTCCTATTTGAACGGTCACGGTTAAGCCATGTCAATATCTTATAGTAATTTTTTATAACATGAGAACGACAAAATAAGAAAATATAAGAAGAGAGGATGAAAGAAGATGGAAAGAGGAGGGGAAAGAATTCTAATATGGAAAAAAGGGAGAAAAGCAAGGATCAGTTCACTGCTCTCTTTTTTTTTTTTTTCTTTTCCTTTTGCCCTTTTCCTTTTGTTTTTTTTTCAATGACAATCCCTACTCACAACAAGTCGTAGCAAAATAAAAAGACGAATTAGTTGCACGCCCAGAGGATATGTGCTGATTGCTAGTTTTATTGGAAACAGAAAAACGACTTATTAAGATCGTTACTGATGTATATCTCACACAGCAGAGAGTCCGGATCCTTAACGGATCCTCTTTGTGAAGATTCTGAAAATTCGTTAATCGTATCTGTTTATCGTGCATTACACGATTAGAAATTATTTTAAATATTTTTATTTAAAAATAAACATAAATAATGCTTGACAAAAACTTATCGCATAATGTACGATAAATGAACACAATTCACAAATCTCCAGAATCATCATTAAAAAAAAATCCGAATAGGATCCTGTTCAACAAACACCTTCTAGCAAACTCTACATCCTTAGGCCTCTATTTTCCTTCTTTAACTAACTCCTAACTGACTGACAAAACCAGTTGTATAATCTGCTGACATCTGGCACAATCTTGACTCTTCATTCTTCACCCTTAACTGATCGAACCATTGAGTCTTTGACACCTAAGCTCAAACCGGTACCGCATAAAAAGTAGACAGCGTTATCTAATCCATATCCCACTTTGTTATTCAATTATTGCTTTTGTACGAAATCAGGGCAACGCATCAAGTTTGCCGACAAATAAACCTCTGACAGATTATCCATTCAAAACTAAGAATACTGAACAATACACACTGTTGAAAAGGGCGTCGATTGCCAAGTTAGACATTCGATTAGGTATTGTTCTGCACCTCTTCTATATACTTTCCAGCTTTGCAGGGAGGACCCTCAATTTAAAAGCAAGACTGGACTCCGGAACCCTAACGGTACTTTTCAAGTTTTTTTCATGAGAAAAACACTCTCAACCTGTGAGCCATGGGAATCCAAATGTTTTTTTCATTTTTTGGTTGAAAACAAACAGTATGAAGACTTGATGCATGTTATTATTCACCCATAAACAGCTAGATCTTGATCTTAATTGCAGCCAGCTGTTCGCCTTATATGCATGTTTTGCACGAATTTGAAACCAAATGAAGATTCTGCAACTTACTTCTGACATTGCATCTGTAATCATCAAGTTGATTTCTATATTTTGCTACATGATCTGAAGAAAGCTAAGAAGGCAACAGTTTTATTTACTTTCTATAAGCAAATGGAATGTATATGCTATGGGTTGGATTCGTTCATCTTGTATAATCACACTTTTCTTAATGTCAATCGACAATCATAATAAAGAAACCACTGAGTATTATGAAAATAATTGTATGATCTAGGTCGTGTATACAACAAGATTCTCTACTCATATTTTCTGAAATAACATGTGTTATGCTCTTTTTTTGTTACTGCATATGTGTAAATAATGGAAAGTGTTTTTCACACTATTGCATCATGTTTATTTCTGGCTTTTGAAATCAATGGACATGAATAAGCATAATATGAGGAAGAAAAATAGTGGTTTTTTTTCTCTAAAAAATGATTATATTCGGATGTTAAACTAAATACTAAATCTCACTTTTACTGAACAGATTTAGAATCCGCTTGACACAATAGTAATTAATCATATTCTTAACATGTTTTCTTTATTTTAATTGATTCACTTTTTAACTTTCGTACAAAAGCTTACTAGTTACTATTGATCAATAGGACTTAGAGAGAATAGAAACATTCCTCAAACCAAGAAATCAAGAAAGTTGTACTATGTATCAAGGAAAATATTAGTACTAATGTTGTTCCTTCTTTTCTTAGGCAATATGAATTCAACGGTTCAAGAAGAAGAATTCATCACTGTATTATGCAGACAAAGTCAATAAACTTGCATTAAATGAGCTTTTCCACATGAAAATGAAAATTAATTAATTTGTTGCCTATGCTCAATTTGAAGCGCCACATATTTTGATGATCAGCTTGAAATTGCAAGTAAAACGTACGTACGCATGTAGTTATGAACCCATACAGACTCGAGCAAACTAAAGTGAGAGTCTGAGCTCCAAATCTAGATCTTGGGTGTCACTTGATTCAGAGTTGTGACTGCTTGAGCCCATGGAGCTACTTCTATGTTTTCCGGTCTTCCTGTGCTGAGAGTCCTACAGATATAATAAGATCACCAAATCAATTCAAACTTGGATCACCAGTGCATATATATAGAAATGTGAAATAAATAGAATGATAGTTTACCAATTGAGAAATTATTTTTGCATCCAATTTTTTTTCTTTTTGCACATCTCTGTTTATTTTTGTTCATTGATTCTCTTTTGATTTAATCAAGCAAAATGCTAAATGGACAGGGATGTGCAATTGTGCATGTTAAAAAAATGGGTGTGCGGAAATCTATCACCTATTAATTTTGTTTCATTTTATCGGAATTAATGTGTCAAAGTAGATCTACATTTGATAGGTGAGAAAGCATGTAATTACAAGTACCTCTACTGGAGGTTGATTTAGAAGGTCTCCAGTCATGCTCGGTTGCACAAAATGTTTTGTGTCTAGGATGACGTCCCATCTGGTTTTAAGAAATTGAAATTTCACGTACGGGTTAGAAACAAAAACAATTTCAGGAAAAGAAAAACCAATTCACAGAAGTCACAAAGAATTCGAGAGAGGGAGAGAGTAAGCATACGCACCCTGCTGTTGTACTATGTTGGGAATTATGATCACCACCATATATCATGTTTGCTCTTTCATATTCACCAAGACCGCCCATCTGCAATACCAGGGAAATTTTAAGGAATTTAATTAATTAGAAACTCCATAAGATTGATCAGAAGTACTACTTGTTGAAATTGTTTTTAGATCGATGAGCCCATGGGATCTCATTCTAGCGACACCGATATTGTTCCCAACTTTACCACCTGCCCAATCCGTCAGGTGTGGAGTTTTACCACAAAAAGTCTCGGTATTAGTTAGTGTAGGGTAATCATATTTAAAGCCATCTTTGTTGACTTCCCCCATCGATATGGGACTGCCAACATGCCCCCTCATGTGTAATCCCATTTAGTAGTTCACACGTGAAGATTCACATATCGACAATTGAAACTCAGAGGCCGGCTCCAATGGAGTCCAGACTTGTTTTCAGTTTTTAAGAAAGTGCTTCTTAAGAACTCAGCTGCTAAAGGCTGATCAAGAGTATGGTTTTTCAGAGGTAATGAGGTTTGACTATAGAAACTGGATTTATTGCAACATATGGCCTGCGACTAACTAGGGTTTGGAGCCAAATAACGAATAAAATTAAGTAACTTCCTATATGTAAGAAAAGTCAATCAATTAAAGGGAGGGGGGGGGGGGGGAAGAACCACTATTGTTCTAATAAAACCACTATCGTTTCTATTAAACCATTATCGTTCACCTCAGAAAAGGGGGAAGAAAAGAATTGCTCCAATTGGGTAAAAATGATTGAATTGTAAGCATTTGTTGTGGGTGGTGATGATCATGACATAGATGAAGTTGGACACCATTTCACAATCATTGATCAACATATATGTATGTGCATGGTGACCCATCAACAAATTAACTGGAAACAAAATTACGATTAACGAAAATTGTGGAAAATTACACAAAACGCACCATGATGTTGGGGTGGAAGCCATAAGAGAGTGGGGAAGATGTGGAGGATGGTGAAGAAGAGAAAGATGGTGATGGTAGGGATGAATAAGCTGTTTGCACTCTGGTGTCCTCCTGCAAGATTATAATGAATTTACATTAAAACCCCATGAGACTTAAAATTCTCTCTCTGCAAATGAACCCAATTACGAATTACTCAAAGATGGAGAGAAAGTATATGCGTACGTACGTTGTTGAAACTAGTGGAGTATGGAGAGTGGAGGGAAGGGTGATAAGTGGAACCCATTTGACCGTGTAATCTGATCTTCTCCAATTGAGCCACTCCAAGGCCTCTCTGGGGTTGCTTTGGCTTGTCTGAATTACTCTTCTTTCCTTTCCTTGAAGAAGAAGAAGAAGAAGAACCACCACCACCTCCTCCCATGTTTGGCTCCCCAAAATAACTGCTCCCCATCTGATCAATCTTCTTAATTTCGATTTCTTCCTCGCGCTATGTATGTACGAGAGTATCAGACTAACCCTTTCACAGAGAGAGAGAGAGAGAGAGAGAGAGAGAGAGAGAAATATAGCAAGTAGAGAGAGAAAGAGAAGATAGGTTTTGCAAATCCAAAACTTTGTGGCAAGCAACTCTGAGAAATCAGAGATCTCCAGTGACCTTTAAGCTGGCTTGCAAAGCCAGTAATTATTGCATCGCTGGATCAGATTGTATGTAGATTCTTATGTTTATATACTTAGATTTTATGCTCCTTCTCTTTTTTCCAGTAATTTCATAACTCATATAATTTCATTACTTTAATATTTTCCATATTTTTTTATATAATTGTCCTACAATATTGTATTCCATTTATCAAATATTTTCTTTTCCTTTAGATGTGGACTTTATAGACTACTACTTGAAAGCGATTGTCAATGTGATTTGAAGTGTTAAAATATTGTGCATCAATCAAACAAGAAACTACTCCAACACGCGCTGCAAGTGAGTTGCATATGTCACTAGTTTATGCTGTCTGCAAATTTTATTATAAACATTTAGTTTTTTTATGATAAATTAAGTTAATTAACAATGACCATTTTGCTTCCCGAACAATTTATAATAATTATCCTACAGTGTTTTATGGTGGCTGTCATATTTATTACATAATTTTTTACAGTAGCATCTTTAGGATATGTGGAAATGCGGGTATCTGTAATTGGTAATAAAAGATAGAGGAAATTCAAAAAAAAAAATTTTATTTGATCAAATGAATGCAAAAAAGAAATATTACTTCTTCTTATTTATTTATTTTTTATGGATATCTTTTCTGATTTTATTACAAACGATATTATTATTTTGAAATATATTGAAAATAAGAGGTTATGGATAATTCAGAATGCAATGAGTTAAAACGAGGATTCTATCAATCAAACCATTAGAACAATACTTGGCTACTCAAATATGAATAGGAACTCCTACTTTAAACTTTTCATGTTTGAATTACAAAGTTTTGTGCTAATGATTTATAAGTCCTCTGTAAAGATAATCTCTGCAAAAATGAATTAAAACTAAAGTTATTTAGTAAATTTAGTATAGCAAATACAAAGACAGTTCGTAATACTTTTATCAATCTCGTTCGTCTGTTTTAATATAGTTCGATGACTAAACGATCTTAATTTTAATTGATTTTTTAACATAATTAATTTTACATAATGATTTATAATAGGAATCGATTATGACCATACATACAAAATTCTAAAAATCGACAACGAATAATTTTAAGTAAAATCTTCAAATCATCATTTGAATTTATTCATCAAACAATCCGCCATTAGCATATCATTTCTGCCGATTGTGCAGGCTTAAACTTAAGGTGGGTTCCACATTTACTTGTGGTTTCCAGTTCCATGATAAAATTGTATGTCAGCTTACGGGTGCCCTAAAAGCCCCAGCTGTTAACAACTTCAGATTTCTTTAAGCAACTTATCAAGAAAGGAGAAGGGTTTAAAATATATATTATATGGCACATTATGGAAGCTAGACCAAATCACATTTAATTTGTCTTCCAAAAAAGAAAAATCACATTTAATTTTAGATTCTAGAAATCTTTTTTGCAGCTTCATAGGGATTGTCTATTAGTGATGAGGATTAAATAATAATAAAAAATATTGGCTTCTCAAGCAGCTAACATGCTGTACTTGCGGATCGATCTTATATATTTAATTAATTAAATTTCACCTTAATCTTTTCCATATAAGATAATTAAGAGAGATCAATGTAAAATATATATAAATTGTTAAAATTCTCAAATTTAAGTAGTTTCTCGAAAAGAATGGTTAAATATGGAGAATTGACCAACACATGGTGAGAAATTCGATTAGATATATATATGTTTGCTTTTTTTTTTTTTTTTTTTTGGAAACATATATATATGTGAATGGTTTAAGGGACCAAATCTAATTGAGCTGTTCCACGGATGATCTGTGGGTCACATTTTATGTGTTGTGTGGTGGAAAGTGAGGCTGCTCCATTTGGAGTATGATTCTACATCCTCTTTTTTTCCTTTTCCTTTCTTCCTCTCCTATTTGAACAGTCACAGTTAAATCACGTTAATATTTTATATTAATTTTTTATAGAAAGAGAAAAACAAAATAGAGAATGTGAAAGGAGATGATGGAAGGGGATGGAAAGAGGAGAGGAAAAAATCCTAGTACGCTCCATTTTCTTAAACAGACATGTGAACTCATGCAATTACCGAAAACCTCATTTTGAGGTTTCTTTAAATTAAACATGTTATGCAGCTACTACTTAATATAACTGTTTAGTGGTATTCCCCTTCACTTGTAAGTGAGAGGTGTTAGGTTCGATTTTCGTTAGGCGAATTTAAATCACATTATTGTTAGCCCATTATGAGGCTAAGTCTACCCCTCCCTTTTAGTGTAGATAATATCATTTGTTCAAAAAAAAATATCATGCAACTTGTAAGTTAGAAGTTTTAGGTTCAAATTTTATCAATGGTGAGTTTTTGCTCCTCAGTTTTAGTGTAATTATATAATATTGTATATAAGAATTACATGTATGTCATTAATCATAATTCGATCATTACGGCTTTAACTCGTTGAAGACATAAAATTATTTCCAATAATGCTCTGTATTCTATAGAAAAATTTTAGCTAAAATTATCAAGAAGTTATTCTATGGGCTCTCTAAAAAAGTTATTTTCCAATCATACTCCCGACTTTAGAGAGTAGTAATGGCTATGAGTCAATATAGCTAATAGGAAATGCCCCTATGAGTCTTTTTGGAAATAGACTGTCCTGAGGAAAGATGGGTTGTCGTGACGAAGATACCAGCTGGCCTCCTTTTTAAAGAAAAAAAATAGTTAGTAGGAATTAATTATTTATTTAAAACAATTAGCAAGAATTGTAGAGCGCCACTAAGAGCTCATTTCTCCCTCCCTATATCTAGGACCTCCCAGATGAATCTCTATCTTAGAATGTAGATAGAGAGCATGATTGGAGTTAATTTGGCTAAAAATTCCTCTCTAAATTTTAGTTAAGAGCTCATTTAAAAAGTTCATTAGAGATGCTCTAATATTAATTTGTAAATTAAAAAATTCTTAGATGCTCCGAAGTACCTGTTAAAACACCTGGAGTTCTAAAACTTCGGGTACCCAAAAAATCCCTTGTAAATTAGGTCCTCGTCTTGAAATCATATTGATGAATCACATCTTTTACATAATTGAGACTATAATTGTATAGATATCTACCTAATAGAATATCGTCTTTATAAACGATGTACTTGACTATGTGATACGTATATCTAGTGCATGTTGCTGAATTTACAAAGTTTCAAGTTATATTTGTTTTTCTTCTGGCAAATTCATGATCTTGAGTTTGAGACGGGTGTTGGAAAATATAAAAAAATTAAAGTTTATATTTACTTAGAGGTTTTGTTTTATGTTATTTTATTAAAGGTCTAGGTTTCCCCTAGTCCTTGTGGACTAAGGTTTGTTTGATCTATTTTCTAGTATTGCTTCCCCGTACTATTATTATAAATACTTTCTTATGAAAAATAACAAAATAATTGAGTTTGTATTTAAGAATTATGAGATTGTAGAGAATTTTGAAATTTTAACACGTGGTATTGATTTAAGTTGGGGAGAAAAGTTAGTTCAATTTTTTTTTTTTTTTTTGAAGATTAGCGAGTGGCTTTGTCACGGCAATCCACTCTTTCGGAGGCTGGATACACTCACAAAGGCATTTCAGCTCTTCATGACTACCATCGTGCGATTCACCAGTGCCATGAATTAAACCATGTAAAATACATGCTTGAAATTTATCCTCAACCACTAGGGCACCCCACCATGGTTAAAAGTTAGTTTATTTGACTTATTCTAAATTATGAAATAACCATTAACCTATTTAGAAGATAATTACAAGCTCAGCTGATCTAAGTCAAGCTTTATCCCTGTGTCAAATAATGGAGCCCAAAACATGCTGGAGGGGAATTGTGGAAAGCGTTCATATTTGGTTTTGAAACAAAGAAGCGAATAATTAATCGAGACTGAAAGATAAATGAAAAAAAAAATTAAGAATGTCACATCCTGGCCTGGGCCCCTACCACACCCTCACGGTTTTGTTTTTAGGAATAAAACCATGTGAAATACATGCTTGAAATTTATCCTCAACCACTAAGCCACCCCACCATGGTTAAAAGTTAGTTTATTTGACTTATTCTAAATTATGAAATAACCATTCACCTATTTAGAAGATAATTACAAGCTCAGCTGATCTAAGTCAAGCTTTATCCCTGTGTCAAATAATGGAGCCCAAAACATGCTGGAGGGGAATTGTGGAAAGCGTTCATATTTGGTTTTGAAACAAAGAAGCGAATAATTAATCGAGACTGAAAGATAAATGAAAAAAAAAATTAAGAATGTCACGTCCCGCCCTGGGCCCCGACCACACCCTCACGATTTTGTTTTTGGAAACTCACACGAGAACTTCCCAGTAGGTCACCCATCCTGGGATTACTCTCGCGCTCTACTCACTTAACTTCGGAGTTTCGATGGAACCCGAAGCCAGTGAGCTCCCAAAAAGCCTAATGTTAGGTAGAGATGAGAATATACATATAAGGCTTACATGATCCACTCTCCTGGACGATGTGGGATGTTACAAAGAACACGTTGAATTCCAAAACGTCATTTTTGTGGTGTGCATGCAACGATTTCAACCATATCCATTTATTTAAATTAGAGTAACGCTAGGGAGACTAAGTTTGTAAACTAAATGAGGTGTCACAAATAAAAAATAAGCACGTTTATCAACGATTAAGTAATAATCCAATCACTAACTTTCATGTCATTTAGTTTACAAAATTTAATTTACAAATTGAATCTCTCTAACATTACTCTTTAAATTATATTCGTTAACCGATGCTTGAAGCTACCAACTGTGTAAAATGAAGCAGGATTAGTTTCCTTCCAAATCTCTCTTTCTTCCAATCTCTTCTTATTTGAACAGTTATAGTTAAGTTACGTTAATATTATTATAATATTAATTTGAAGATGAGGAGATTTGGAGGTGAGAAAATCATTTTCGGTACAAAATGCATCTCTAATTAGAAACATTATTATAATAAACACATGAGCAGCACTAAGTAGACTGCCTGTAATGTACATTATGACATTCAACTGCTTGAGTAAATTATACATGTCGTGAATCATATGATTAAAAACAATTATATCTACAATGGTTACATAATTTAATTGGGTAATATTAGGAAGATTAAATTTGAAAACAAAATTTGTAAACTAAATGATGTGTCACCAATAAGAATAAGCATGTTTATCAACGTGTAAATAATAAATCAATCATCAACTTCTATGTACTTTAATCTTTTTAAATTTTATCTACAAATTTAATCTCCTTAATATTACACAATTTAATTTATTTGGTATTTTCCTACATCAATTTGAAGATGGTGTGATTTCCGAGGGCCCTATTAATACTGTGCCATGTGTAACGTTGTCATCGGGCACTGACGTCCACAATTCTTACTTACCAATAATGTTAACATATATTTAGTAAACATACATATAATATTACATATTTCCTTTGACAATTTGACAAGAAATTCTTATTCAATATTCACAAAGAAAAACGTACAAGAAACTAGATTTTAGATTATGTAAACATACCATTCGTGTCATATGCAAATTGTGTATGTAATGTACCTTATAAAATTATGGCTTATTAATTTTGAAGTGTTTTTGAATGAGGCGTTTCATTCAAGCACATTTTCCATGATTATGTTCAATGATAGAATATTTAACATTGTTTGATGCACACCAATTGCTTATTTAAATAGTTACGTGATTTTTTAAACTCAAATATATTTTTCTTATTTAATCGATCTAAACAAAAGAAAAAAAAATCAATTACTCATGTGAAGTCACTTTTAGAATTTGTCTGCAACACTCAAAAAGAAGAAGGAAAAAAAAACCCTAAATTTTTTTTCAAAGTGCTTTTAACCTAATTTGGGTTAGAAAACCCAAAAAGAAAAGTCATAAACAACTTTTTACCAGGAGAATAAAAGGATTTTAATAGTAGTAAGGGTAGTGGGAAAATGGGGGAATATATATGTTAATTGGATTTGATTTGAGTGATGGAGTTAGTACAGTAATATAATAGTAAGAAAAAAAGAAAAAGAAAGACAAAGGGAAGTGGAGAGGGATGCAGGGAATATATGATATCTACTGTAGATTTGTAGGCACATGCAAACTTACATAGTGGATTACTCCGGACTATTTGCAAAGCAAAAGAAAAAGAAAGAAAAGGAGAGGTGAAACGATCTTTGGAAAACCCAGTGTTTGTTTTGCGTATGAAAAATGCTAATGTGATTCTTTTAAAAGAGAATTTTTTATAAATTTTTTGCTACTTTATATTTGTAGCACATTGTATTATGATGTTGGTATGAAAAGTAATGTTAAACTGTGAAATATTAGAGAATTTATAGAGAATCATATTATGAGAAAATCTCATTAGCATTTCTCTTTGTATCTTCAGGGATCGAAAATTGAAAACCTAATTCTACGAGAAATTTTTCGTGAACTTAAAATAATAAATAAACGACTGAATTGATATATTTTATTTTTAAAGTAAAATCAAGTTACAATACGTTGTAAAATCTGGCCAAGTCAACCATCCACCATTTCTATATCCATTCAAATCAGCCTTAATCCCATAGGATTTCCCAGAATTAAATAGTATTCCAATACAGCACATGGGGAGTTGCACCATAACTTCTCAACTGGTTAAGGATGTTAGGAAGGATAATTAAGAAAATTAAGTACGTTAATCAATTTAAATTTGTAAAATATGTGATGTTTTATTAATAAAAAAATAAATACATTACTTAAAATTTAAATAATAATTTAATTATTAATAACACATCATAGGATTTATAAATTTAGTTTAATAAATAACATCCTTAGCATTACTCGAGAAAAGCAAGTGACGAGGGATTATGGGTCGGGTTGGTGCGCGTACGTGTGTATGTGTGGGATTGATAATATTCTGTACAAAATTAAACTCTCCGTCTCTCCATAAACTTTTGTTGGATCAGTTAAAAATTCAAAAGAATCATCGATGATCTTGATAAAAGTTGATCCAATGTCACACTAGCTTTGCTGCTACTACTCTCATGCCATACTTAATCTTTTATAAGTATTTATCCGTTGACCACAGAAACGATCTTCAAAGCAAAATAACAACTCTTGTCAAATATTAATATATGAAATCACCTTTTATTTTCTGAAAAGAACATATGATCTTATCAATAGAATTTAGTTGTGTTCCTTTTGTTTTTTTTTTTCTCCACCAAAAAAGAATTAGCTGATGGTTTTATCTTGATAATATACTTTTTTACATACTGAAAAAACTTATAGAGACATTTTAGTCTTCTCTTGATGAGTGATGACTAGTTGTGTTCCTTTTTTATTGGGTTTATCTGCTACTTCTCGTGCTTATCACCCATGTAGACCTTTTTTTTTGTTTTCAAGTCCTTTTGGTTTGGAGAGACTTATATATTCCCTTTGAAATTTATACATTTTCTTGTTTTTTTTTTTTTTTGGAAGCATTTTCTTGTTATTATAATAAACTGCTATTGTTTCACTGCAAAGACAAAACGGAAAGTAAACAAAACCCTAATCATACTTCTAAATAAATTAAAGATGAATAGGTCCAAGATATTGCATGTATGGATCGAAAATTACTTATATATGCCATTGTAACAACTTATGGTTTTGGTTGATTATGCAGGGGGTGTGCTTTTATATATTGCTTTGATTTGCTGGTGACCCTATTTTTATATTGAGATGCATGATTGAGTAGTTAAACAAAACCCTATTTTTATATATGCTAGTAATAATTTTGTAGCCAAATGGTGAGCTAATTGGATTATAAAATACCCCATGAATCAATGTTTAAACCTGGGTCGGAGATCCTCTTATATTTTTTATGCAATACAAAAGTGCAAGAAGGGTCTAAAGGACTTGTATAAGGGCACAGCCGGAATATGGGGACCTTGGAAACTACAAAGCTCCTAACCCACATGTGGAGATGCTAGAGAATTCAACACTTGGCCTCTCCTCATTTTAGATATGAAAAAACTTTTTAGTGTGCCGGAAATACGGTTTAGTACATCGAGTATCATAATACACTTGGTTAGAAACTTAAAAAAAAAAAAATCAACCAATTATATTATGATATTTAGTATATCCGACCGTGTTCCCGATACATTAAAGAATCTCTCTTAAAATGCAAGTCTTGGAAATGAAGCATAATATTAATGCAGTTGTCCTCATTGTCTCCTCCTTAATCACAAAACCAACATACTCAGTGCTCTTATGATCTATCTTCGATATCATTTCTGAATTATGATCTTGTTTTCATTTAATAATAGATAATTGTGATTACCCTAATCTTCAATAATTTAAATTATAATAATTCACTGTACAATATGATCATTGTTTGGTGTGCTTTGATTGTGTTTATATTTGGAGCGGATTTCTCATTATAATTGGAATTCTTTCCCTTCCTGTATCTTCCAATCTGATTTGGGATTAAACGTCTTCAAGTTCGAAACAATCAATCTATATAATCGCTCAAAACATGCAACAAATATTCTCCCATGTCACAAAAAGTTACTAGAATACATTCATGAAAACTCGAACTTAAACTCGAATATAAACTGGATCCAACCTATCATACATTTCAAATTTATTGAGCCTAGCATTAAGCTTCCATATGAAAACTCGAATATAAACCCAATTCAACCTAATTATATTTCTCAAATGATTTGATTTTAAGGAAAACTAATGAAAAAGGCTTGAAAACTTTGAGTTTTAATGATAAGGACAAAATAAAGGGTAAAGTGAATAGTACCATGATTGACTTTTTAGGGTAAAAATGTGGTTTTTCGTTAAAGTGAACAATACTATAGATTTTTCGTTAAAACTCCCTTAATTTTAAACGTGTTCAAGTTAAAAACAATCAACTTATGCTCAAAAAATGCACTAATGTTTTCTCGTATGGTGAAAAATTATTACATGATACTGAAATTACAAATTAAGTTGAAACTCGAATCTAAACCCGATCCAACCCAATGATAGACAAGGAAACTAGTAGCATATGAATATAGACAAGCCTAAACCCCATAATATAGTGCCATATATATCTTTTCTTTACACGTGTTGGAAACTTTTTTAAATTGGCATATGACATTGAGAATATCTTGACTATAAAGTTTTTTGCTTAACAAATTCAAACTATACTAGTGATGATGTCATCTTCATGTTTAAATTATATAACTATATAACTATATATATATAGTTATATATATGGGTGTGTGTATATATTTATATCTCACCCATGCTTATGTTTGTTAATTAGCTACTCTGGTGTTGATGAATCTATTGAATTTGCTTTTTCTACCCAACAATGCCTTTTTTTTTTCCTTTTTTTTTTTTTTTTGTAAAGTTCACAACTTTATACTTTGCTTGCATGCATGCATGTGGTCACATTTCAATTTAATAAACGTTATACTTATTGGTCTAGTTGTTTATCATGTAACTTTGTTTCTCTCTGTTGATTTTCTGAGTGTTGAAAAGGTTTCGCATGATGCAGTTTAAGAAGTTCAATGCTTATATAACACAATGAAATAACTGGTTTCAAACTTGGGCTGATATTGCATATTATGTTAGAATGGGCAATTGGTTAGGATTATGGGAGAGTTTAAAGTGCAAGTAGCACTATTGGTTTGGATTTTACTTTGTACTGTGTTTGTTTTACTTTGGGCCTTTGTACTTCCTCAAAGAATCTGTCAATATTCTCATTAAATTATCACGTGACAACATTTTTAGGGGTATTTTTTGTTAAACCAACCCTTCACTTATTGAGGATATTTACATATTTTTTTACTGAAGGGCCAAAATGAATTTACGGTGAGCAAACTCAAGAACCACTTTTATCGATTTTCATTATCAGAGATCAAAATGAATAGTTATGCTAATGTCAGAAGCTGTTTTACCTAAAAACCAAAACAAACAAAAAAATTGTTCAACAAATTTTACCCTTCCGATGTGATCATAAAATGGACCAGCTAGCTTTAGCATGTATGGCCTAAATAGGCTTTGACCCTTTTGAGTCCATCCCATTAGTGAGTTTCGGCTCCGGCTTAAACGGCCCAACGCAGCAGATTGAAACCGGACCGGGCAGAGACTGCCTAATCTTTGGCAACGCGGACAGACGCCGTGCCACCACAAAAAAGATAAGGATTTAAAGCCCCACCTTTCAGTAGGCTCATATCATTCGCCAGCAGCATATAGATTGAATAAGCTTCACAGACTTGGGAACTCCAATTTGCCCAATTTTTTTTTTTCGAAGGTAAAAAATTCAGCTCCATTTACTAAATGGGTGTTTTAAATTCTCCTCCTTTCTGTGTTTCGATGAGTTTTCAGTAATGGGTTTTTGATTTTGTGTTGAATTTTTTGTTAGTTTTGATGGTTTTGCCTTTGGATATTATAATTTCTCTGTTTTTTTTTCCTCACTTTTTTGCTGGTTGTGTTCTGTTTGTAAATACTGGATTCTTGTAATGTTTGCTTGGTGTTCTTGTTTTACTTCAAGGTGTCATTGAAATGGAAGAGAAAGTTTGGTTCTTGTTTTTCAGTGATAGCGTACGGTAGTTATGAATGGACCCTGCAAACAGGATTGGGGGATTGGGATGATTGTTTGTCTGTTCAGTGTTTCGGTTTGATATGGATATAAATTAGTTCGAAATACGAGTGTTGATTTTGTTCAATAGTCAAATTTTTCGTTGCTCCACTGAACGTAATTAGGTAATCGACACGATAATTTTGGTGGAAGCTATCAAGTCTATATGTTTTAGCACTTGTAATGTGCTTTTGACGGAACTGTGGAAGGATGTATTCTCATGGATTGGGATGTTAGCAATTGTATATGTACTTTCGGTGGAAACATGAGAGGATGTATTCTCGTGGTTTCGGCTGTGTTAGCACTTGTAATGTATGTTTTGAAACAACATTCTCTGTACATGGAATTTTATGACTCAGGTGAACCAGGTGCATTTGAATTGATATGTTATCTCTATCTTTCTGCTCATAATGACACAACTTGCTCGATATCAGTATCATTTTGCGTTATTCCTAACAGTTTATTTTCATCGCACTTTGGATGAATCCTTCCGTTTCGTTTATCATTTTGATATGCTGTGCAGGTGTGCAAGGAATGAAAGTCTTATGCTAGCAGGACTCAACTTCTACTTTTTCAAGTCAACATGACGCCTGTAATTCCGTATTCTATAAGCAATGTCTTGCATATACCTGGAACTGCCTTTACTGCAAGAAAGAACAATTGTTTAACAAAATTCAGTTTTTCGAGGAAATCTGCAAGACATACTCTATCCCCACAGAGTTTTCTTTTACCTTTTTCGACCTCTATCAAATCTTTTCCATTGTACCACAGCAGGTGCCCCGTGCATCATAAATGTAGAATCCCTGTATCTGCCACAGGAACTGATGTAGCGGTTGAGGAAGCAGACTCACCAGTTGAAGATGCAGCTTCTGGTGAAGCCAAATCCCCTGAGGATAGTCCCAGCCCATCTCAAGATGCTCAACCAAAGCGTACAAAACCTGTTAGGAAAAGTGAGATGCCGCCTGTGAAGAATGAGGAGCTGGTTGTGGGTGCAACTTTTACTGGGAAAGTAAGATCAATCCAGCCATTTGGTGCTTTTATTGATTTTGGAGCTTTCACAGATGGACTCGTACATGTTTCACAATTGAGTGATAGTTACGTTAAGGACGTTGGAAGCATCGTTTCTGTTGGGCAAGAGGTGAAGGTGACATTAGTTGAAGCCAATCCGGAGACTGGGCGAATCTCTCTCACTATGCGTCAACGTGACGATGGCAGTAAGCCGCAGCAAAGGAAAGATGCTTCTGCTGGTAGTGATAGGGGTGGACCTGGTAGAAGGAGTGGCCCAAAGAAAGGCGATAGGAAAAATGAGGTGAGAAAAACTACGAAGTTTGAAAAGGGGCAGGACCTAGTGGGCACTGTAAAGAATTTTGGCAGGGCTGGTGCTTTTATATCTCTTCCTGAGGGGGAGGAAGGATTCCTCCCTACATCAGAGGAACCTGACGATGGATTTGCAAACGTCATGGGAGAGACCTCCCTGCAGCTTGGCCAAGAAATAAACGTCCGTGTCCTGCGTACTACAAGAGGACAAGTAACCTTGACAATGAAGAAAGAAGAAGATATTCTAAAGTCGGACTCGCAGGTCAGTCAGGGAGTAATCCACACTGCAACGAACCCATTCGTTCTGGCATTCCGCCAAAACAAGGATATTGCTTCTTTTTTGGATGAAAGAGAGAAAATAGAAAAAGCAGCTAAAGCAATTCCAAGCAGTGAGTCCGGTATTCCTGAAGTGTTGGATGAAAAAGCAAGCAGCGAGCAGGGAACTCTTGGTGTCCCTGCAGCGGTAGATGAAACTGTTGAAAATGGTGGTGCTTCTTCAGAGGACCAGGAAAGCCCAGTTTCTAGTACAATTGAAACACTAGAAACTACAGAACAAACCATAGAAAAAGAAGAGGTGAGTTCTGATATCTTGGCGCCTGAAGGGAGTACATCTACCACGGACGGAGTGGAAAATGCAAGCGCAGATTTGTCTAGTGAAATAGCTAATCACACGTCGGCTTCAGAAATTCCAACAGGCGAAGAGGTTATAGAGCCTCAAGTGGATGATACCATAGCAAAAGGTGAACTGCAACCACCTACTTCAGAGAGCGAAATTCCTTCTGCTGCACTAGAAACTACAGAACAAACCATAGAAAAAGAAGAGGTGAGTTCTGATATCTTGGCTCCTGAAGGGAGTATATCTACCACAGATGGAGTGGAAAATGCAAGTGCGGATTTGTCTGGTGAAATAGCTAATCACACATCGGCTTCAGAAATTCCAACAGGCGGAGAGGTTATAGAGGCTCAAGTAGATGATACCATAGCAAAAGTTGAACTGCAACCACCTACTTCAGAGAGCGAAATTCCTTCTGCTGCACTAACTGAAGAACCAAAAGGTTCATAACTAAGTTTTTTTATTTAAGTTTAGTATTTACATTCATTCAATTGAATGCCAAAATTTTGCTCCAAGTCTGAGATGGTAACAACAAACATAAGATGCCTATAATGTGCAAAATAATATGCTATTTTGTGACCAAATACGCTCAAACTTTGCATAATTTAACATTTAGATGTTGAAACACTCATGCTATAGAGACATATTGGTTTTTTTACAACAAAATTAAAATTTAAAAACACAGATGGAACAAAAAGTGATAGAACTTCTGATCCTTCTGAAGAATTAGCTGATGATGACATCGTTTTGACAGAAAGTGAGGCCACCAAAGTAGTAGAAGACCTAGCTGACAACATTACGGAGGAAGCTCAGATTCAAACATCTGCTGCTGAGAGTGAATTGCCGTCTATCACACAAGTGGAAGATGACAAAGTGGACAGTTCTCCCGAGAAGAATGGCAGTGTTTCTAATTCAAATGGACAATCTGACAATCCTTCCCCGAAGGAAAGTAAACCTAAAGGTTGTTTTGTCTTGCTCATTTTAATGCAATTCATAAAGTTCTACAGTAAACCAAGTAAACCAACGATTAGTAAAGGCCTGAAAACTGATGGCATGTGGTTCATGGAATATCATGTACAAGGAGATCCGAACACTTTTTGATTTCAAGATGAAAATTAAACCATTGAAAACTATGAGGATCTGGAGTAAATTCTAAGAAGAATATGTGTAGGATAGGGTAAAGGAATGAATGGTTATATTGATTTGTTGGGTTGAATAATATATTATATATATATACATTTATGTATACTGTTTTACTGTGCAACACCATGTTCCATCTGATGCTGAATAATGTTGCTAGTGGGTGAGCGAGGATGAATAAAATCCTCTTAAATATGTTGAAGGATTCTGTTAAGTCATTGATTTTCCATTTCACATTGCAATTGCGGTCTTCTATTACAAGATCTATCTGCCTGTAATTGTATGTTTTTATATGTGGAGTACAGCTACTATATCACCAGCCCTTGTAAAGCAGCTGCGTGAAGAAACAGGAGCTGGAATGATGGATTGCAAAAATGCTTTGTCAGAGACTGGCGGGGACATTGTTAAAGCTACGGAGTTCCTCAGAAAGAAAGGTTTAGCAAGTGCAGAAAAGAAAGCCAGCAGAGCCACTGCTGAAGGAAGAATAGGTTCATACATTCACGATAGCAGAATAGGCATCTTGCTAGAGGTAAACTGTGAGACAGATTTTGTTTCTCGGGGTGACATTTTCAAGGAGCTGGTTGATGATTTAGCCATGCAAGTGGCTGCATGCCCTCAAGTACAGTACCTTGCTACAGAAGATGTTCCTGAAGAGTTTGTGACCAAGGAAAGAGCAATTGAGATGCAGAAAGAAGATCTTTTGTCAAAGCCGGAGCAGATTAGATCAAAGATTGTTGACGGGAGGATAAGGAAGAGGCTTGAGGAGCTGGCATTGCTTGAGCAGCCTTTCATTAAGAATGATAAGGTGGTGGTGAAGGACTTGGTCAAACAAACCATTTCAACTATTGGAGAAAACATAAAAGTGAAGAGGTTTGTGCGCTACAATCTTGGAGAGGGCTTGGAGAAGAAGAGTCAGGATTTTGCTGCTGAAGTGGCTGCCCAAACTGCGGCAAAACCAGTGGCCACGGAAGTAAAAGAGCAGCCTGCTGTAGTGGAAGTCAAAGAAACTGTTGAGAAGTAAGCAACTGCTTTCCATCTGTCATGTCTTGCTTTTATATTAGAGTCTCTAATACGGGGTCATTAATATAATAAATTGAATTTTTATTATGTTACTGTGGTAAAAACGAGAGTTCCAACACATGCCAGTATGGATGTATATTTTGTGTACGTCGCTGATGTGTATTTAACAACATATTGCAGGGCACCAACTGTAGCCGTCTCTGCTGCTTTGGTTAAACAACTACGTGATGAAACTGGAGCAGGGATGATGGACTGCAAGAAAGCTCTCTCCGAAACTGGAGGGGACCTTGAGAAGGCACAAGAGTACCTGAGGAAGAAGGGTCTTTCTTCTGCTGAAAAGAAATCCAGCAGGCTTGCTGCTGAAGGCAGGATTGGATCCTACATTCATGACGCCCGCATTGGAGTTCTGATTGAAGTAAACTGCGAGACTGACTTTGTTGGTCGAAGTGAAAATTTCAAGGGGTTGGTTGATGATCTAGCAATGCAAGTTGTGGCCTGCCCGCAGGTGCAATATGTATCCATCGAAGACATTCCAGAGAGCATAGTGAACAAGGAAAAAGAGCTTGAGAGGCAGAGGGAGGACCTTCTTTCAAAACCCGAGAACATTAGAGAGAGAATCGTGGAGGGGAGGATCTCAAAGAGGCTTGGGGAGCTGGCTCTTTTAGAGCAAGCTTTCATTAAAGATGACAGTATTTTGGTGAAGGACCTAGTGAAGCAGACTGTTGCTGCTCTCGGTGAGAACATAAAAGTTCGCAGGTTTGTTCGGTTCACTCTTGGGGAGGCAGTTGAGACGGTTGAGGACACAGAAGCTGAAGCATGAAGAAAAGATAAAAACTTCGGGTTAGAATGGAGCCGAAGAAAGGATAGAAAGGTTGGCGAAACTAATTTTAGACGGAAAGAGAGAGTTTTGTTTTGGTTTTAGTCTCCATCTGCAGCTTAGGGCTGATCGATGTGTTGCACGGTCGGAAAGAGACTTTTTTTGTTGTACCAGTGATGGAAATACAGTTCTGTTGAGGCATTTTGAAACAAAAAAGTGTATAATCTTTACATGAGACTAAAATCTCTTTATAAAATGCAAGGAGCTTGTAGCTGAGTTGTTCGATAAGAATTTCACCTCCTGCGCTCGGGGTTTTGAGTTCGAGTCTCCATCTCCAATATCGTTTAAATCAGAATTGATAATGCTCCTGATCCAATTTAAGAACAAGATTACGGATCTAATCAATGTGATGGAAACTTTTGAATCTCATCGCCGAATTTCAACGTGCCACTAGACTTGGAAGATTACAATCTAAAGGGTGAAGAATTTTGTTCAACTGTTACGGAAGGTAACAAGAAATCCAATAAAATTTGACGAAAACAGAACAAATTCCTACATCAACTTTTACATGCGTGTTTGTTCACCTATTATACAACTTACGTGACCTCTGGCCGAAAAATTAAAATGCACCATATATCATCTCGATGGGGTGCTAGATACTCTTGGGAACGAATCGCCACAAGTCCACGGCAATATCCACCTCCCTTTTCTTGTGAAATTTGTACAGCTGTGGTACATCGTATCGAAGCTGACAAACAAAGAAGACGATAACTTTAATATCACGTCAACAACAAAAGCATGCGCACTGATGTCTTTAAACAGATGATCACAGTGACGCAATGACAATTTGAAGATAACTGTAGTTACCCACCTCACATATAACTTCAGCACTGCTCGCATTGAAGTTCTGCAAGGCTGCCCTTTTCACATGCTGCAATTTACCACAAGGGAAGTGATCTCATCATGTGGTCACAGTAAAAAACCCTCCAAACTAAAGGTATCAGAAAGTAAATTATAACTGCATGTCAACGCAAGATGTGTGTAAGTGATTTACATCTCTCGTGGAAGTCTTGTGCAAGGAATAAACTGCTTGAGAAGCAATCTGACAAACGAAACAATATGAGGAAACATTTAGAACAAACAAGATAGAAGATTTCAACTTAACCTGACCCAGCATAGTAACTGCTACCAACCACATTACATGACAAAAGAAAATCAGAGATCAGCTGATGCACTTACCTTCAAGGCTACTGAGAGGAAATCCATGTCAGCACCCTTAATCCGAGTTCCAAATGGAGGATTCATTACGACAGTATCAACAACGCTACCTATATTAAGGATAAAGACCATTAGATGAAGATAGAATTTGAAGGTTTATGACTCCAATTGAAACATGAAATTCTAAAAAACGCATAACAGATATCACATAGATATTCACAAAACATGTAACTTTGAAGGGAGAAAGGAGCCAAAATTTCACTAAAGACTGTATCAAACATAAAAGAATCAACACGTGTGCTTACATATAAATTGTTTCCGCTACAAATACATACGTAAAAAGGCCACTGAACAGTAGGGTTCTCTTACCTCTCCATCCTAAGTTCTTAATGTTGCACTGAATAAAATCCATGTCCAACTGTGGGATTACCAACAGAACAATATATTAGACGATCAGCAGCAATGCACAAAATGATTCAATACAGCAAATTGTCGGAGCTATTTTCATCCATGAAATGCCTATTTCTATTAAAGACAAATATGTAATTACTAGCCAAAGCCATATACTGCATACAATCGATTATATGAATACATCTTCGAAGCAGAGCAAACCATAAAAACTATGAACATCACTACCGTAGAATTCATGGAAGTAACAGTACCTCAAGATCCTCGGCATTTTCCGCTGCTATTTCAAGCGACTGAGCATCGATGTCAATGCCAATCACCTGTCTGTTCAAAGCAAGAACACATTAAACCGAAAAAAATGAACACAAAATTCACAAACTTGATCGGTAATACCCATCAATTTCGAATTTTCGACTAACAAAGTTAAAGGGGCTGTCGAAATTCAACTAATACTCAAGTAAAAACCACAAAAGATGAAACTCACTCCGCGCCCAACAGTGCAGCTGCAACACCCAATGTGCCGCAACCGCAACCGAAATCAGCCACTACCTTCCCACTCACGTCTCCGAATGAATTCTCCGCCTAATCAATCGAAAACCCACGTTACCAACGGGACGAAATAAACCCCAAATTCAAGAATTTAGCAGAATAATCAAAACTTTAAACAAAAAGTCAGAGACTTTGAGAAGAACCAATGAGCTAGTTAATTAATTTAGCCTATGAAATTTCAGAGAAACAAAAAGGAGGGAATAAGGAGCAGAGCAATTACAGTGAAGAGCATGCGAGAAGCAATGTGGGGTCCAGTTGGGTATTGCTCCAGCTCCACCTGCAGTGAAGAAGAATATCCATCAGTATTCAGTTTCCGTGTGTTTGAGAGAGAGAGAGAGAGAGAGAGAGAGAGAGAGAGAGGGACCCTTGGATTGGAGAACTGTTGGAGACCGCCAAGGTGGCCTTCCAACTGCTTCAGCTTCATCTTTCGCTTTGAAGGGACGAAACGCCGGGGAGAAGCGAAGATTCCACCTTCCCAAAGGTTACTCGTCCCCACACTGTTTTTCCCCTTTTATTTCTTCCCTATAAACCCTAATTTTAACGATTTTCCAAGAGAATTATTAAAATGTGATGTAATTCAATTCTATTCTTTTAAAATGACCATGATTAGGAACGAGGAAATTTAAGGTAAAGTATAGTGACCGCAATTGAAGATAAGATGTTAAGGTAATTTGGATATGTGAAACAAAGACCTACAAATACTCCAGTTAAAAAATACGACAAAGATTCAGAGAAACAAGATAGAGATAGAAGACCTAGGAAGATTTGTAAAAAGAAAAACTTAAAAAAAAAAAAATGAAATATTTGGAGTTAATAGAAGACTTGACGTAAAACCAAGCGCAACAGCTTTCTAGAATTCATATAGCCGATCCACTTAATGAGATAAGACTTTGTTGTTATTGATGATAAAGTTCAGTTCTTTTATATCTTAAAATATGATACCTTGTTGACGGAATTTTTTTTATTAATCCTTCTCATTTTTCTTGTAAAATTTTATTTTGACCTCACAAGCACCTAGGATTAATTAGCTTTATTTATTTATTTAGCTAGTTTGTAAGTTTTATAGAAGTACATATATTACTTTAGGATTAACTTTTATAAATTTTATAAGGTTTAAATTCTACAACGGTCTCTGTGTTTGGAGTTTGGACACCAACACGCGGTGTTACCAATTCCTCAGTTCAATCTTTTGGTTGTTATTTGCGAGAAGAGTGATTGTAATACCGGCGGTGTTACCAATTCATCCGTGCTACCAATCCCGAGTCCAAACACAGTGACCCTAAACCCTGAAATATAAACATATCATACCCTCGTATTATAATACGTGAATTAATAACATCATCGATCATGATCAGTGAGGCGGTCATACTCAAACTTACCCTTTTTTGGCAAGTCTTGCAATACAGGCTACAAAGCAAAACCAAACTAGTATTCCAATACCGCAGTTAATTCCACTGCTTTATGTAGAGACATGGTCCTGATGGAGTTGCCATGGCAAACAAACCATTTTTCATACACAATACAATTACTTCAAGTAGCCAACTATCAGAAATACAGGAGAGAAAGGGGAAGAGAGAGAGAGAGAGAGAGAGAGAGAGAGAGAACTAATTAAACTAGACCAGTTTGCAGAAACATATTTCCTACTAGAATGTCATATTTTGTTACACTAAATATTCAATATTTTAGAAGCAAAAGTTGATAAGAAACAGAGTGCCCGATTTTGCGAACCGTTCAGTGCCCTTCACCCCGATCATAACAGCAGCTCCCTCCGACCTCATTTGCTTAGAGTATTTGATCCATTCATGGTTGATGAGATGGCGCTAATTACCATTTTTGCACTTCTGCATGGCCCTTGGGGCTATAAAAAATAGATAGAAAAACATGAGGATAATGGTAGCTAAGGATTTCATTTCGCAAACAAAAGCCAAAATCACCATGCCATCATGAAATTTTTCGGTATTCTGTCCGTGCAAGAATACAACTTAGAAAGATTAAAACCGATCTTCATAGTGATAGACATGAAAAGAAATGAATTAGATGGAAAAAAATGGATCACCGAAGATACCTAGACCAATAGCCTCTGAACTCTTCATGATCCTCATCCTCTTACACGAGTCGGTGAACATTCTAGAAGAACAAACAGTCACAAAACTAAGATGCGATCCTCAATTAAGTAAACATTCTTGCATGGAGAAACCTCCTTTGAAAAGCTATTCTATTTGCCTATTTGGTACTATTGTATGTTTCTTGGAATATGAACATGTAATTTGCAAATTGTGTGAAAAAATCACTTACTCCCAGGGAACATCACCAACTAGCATCCAATCACCATCCTTGTCTTCATAGGTGAGGACATATTCAGCACCATGTAGGAGATCCATCAATCGACTCTCGCTCAATCCATCTCTTGAAGCTCCATGTGAGCCACATTGACCTGAACAAGTTTTCAATTAAAAGATAAAATAAATAAATCGGAATTTGTTTCAAGTTAGATCAGGATTTATTCTTGTCTTAGTTGTCTACATGTATCGAAATATCAACTAGTTGAATTACTTATACCCAGAGACATGCAAACATTCGACCCAACTCTTGTAACGAATTTACAGTTCTGATATTCCAACTAAAGAAGGAACAAAACAACTTTCTTGTTAAGGTAAACATTCTTCAATTGTTCTCGATATCTGATCCTAGCTTCTTAAAGATGATTTGAATCACATAATACTACTGCCGGAAGGGGAAATTTACGGCAGGTGAACATGGACAGAGGATGAGTTATAAAGATAAACTACCAATTGTGAAGCAGCTGAACATCTTTTCCAGAGCTAGAGATAAATCCAGATAGCTGCCATAGGTTTTGAGATCAACTTTCCTCAGGTACGGTGCACCATCCATGCTGACCTTAACATACAGACACCCTGCTCCCATCTTGCCTTCTGCATCATCATCATTTTTCGAAGGAACGGAAGCCATTGAATTCTTCCTAAAAGAACGAATTGGTGGCCATCCTACAACCTGTGCCCTGTAACACACGACATAAAACAAGTTAGAATTTACAAAGAATATCTTAAATAAGATTTGCTATAACTTCGCACTATCCAATCTACGACTATATAAAGTACATAACGGTGCAATTTTGGGTCGAGAAGTCCAGAAAGCAGTAAATTCAAAACAATGAAACCAAGCTAACAGATTAAAGCCTTGGCTGGCAGCCTTGCACAGACGAAAAACTCTTACTGTTCTGAGGCAAATTTAAAAACATACGTGCAACGAAACAATTGAAATTAACACAATCTTATGCCCTTCTTCCAAACATGGAAAGGGAACTTTTGAGCAACATGAGAAATGTAACAACCAATGTACAAAATAAAGTGCATGCAAAACCAACTCTTCAATTCAACCTGAACAGACAAAGAAAATCCCCACAATTTTCTCTAGTACTACTAATTAATAAGATAAGAACAAAAATTAAAACCCATCAGAAATATAATACCACAATTCAGCAAACAAAATATTCATCTTTCTGCAGAAAATTTCTCTAAAGGTAAAAGAAAGATGAAAAGGGCAGAGGAAGAAAACAAATTACTTTGCAGCAGGGGCAGTAGACCCAGCAGACCCTTGGGGTTTCTTCTCATGCAATGGCTTTGGAGATTGCTGGACACCATCTTTCACAGCAGAGCCAGCTAAACCGGTTGGTTGATTGCTGGGTTCACACCCAGCAGCAAGAGCTTTCCCAGCATTCACACCTCTAGGAGAGAGCAAGTTCCCACCTTTGCCCAACTCCACCGCAGATCCACCACTCACAGAGAAAACCCACTTTCCAGAAGCTCCATCAATGGCGTCTGAGAAGCCCCTCTTGGCCCCAGACACCAACCCCTTAACCCCACAGACTGAAAACCCAGCAGCCTTCTCCTCCACCCCACCACCACCGCCGCCGCCGCTGTCTCTCTCCGGAGACCGAGAGCCAGGCAAACCCAGCCTCAGCTCAGTGGCTTTGAGGTTCAAAGCAGCAGACTTGGTAGAGGTTTCCATTGAAGGAGATAAGCCTATGTAATCATGTTCCAAAGATATAGACATCAAAATATATCAACCCAGAAAGCATTAAATGGATTTAAAACCAGAGAAATTAAAAGTTGCGAGCTTTTCTTTCAGATTAAATTGGTGTTTTGGAGAAGAAGATGAAGAAAATGAGAAGCTTTTTTGGGGTTTTGCTGCTCTCTCTCTCTCCTGTTTGTATATAAAATACACACTTTCTCTCTCAGTACTGAGTACTCTGCAACAGAGAAAATCAATAAAATAAAGAATTATAAATAAATTTAAAAAGCAGGGAAAATGTGGGAATTATTAAATTAAAATTTAATAGACAGCTTTTCTTTTTGGTCGATTATTAAATAGACAGCTTGAGAAATAAAAAGTGCCAACCTTTGGGTTTGGCTTTTTTTAACAATAATAATATAAACTATAATGTTTTTTATTCATATTTCCCCCCAAACTTTTGATGTTTACTCAATTTGGTCTTTTAACTTTATTTTGTCTTAAATTAGTTCTTAAACTTCTGTGTATACCTAATAATAAAATGATTTTTATCACAAAAGTTGATAGAATAGCATGTGATTACTTTATGAATATCTACTTGCTCTAATGCTCACTATTTACTAGCACACGACCACTTTTGTATAATGAAACATACCAAACCAACCAACTCAAATCAATCAGCTGGTTTGTATGTTTTACCTCTAGAAAATTGAAGATAGAATTTAAGCACTTAGTTTGCTCGAAACAAAACACAACCAAATTGAATAACTACAAAAAATTATGGCAACTTTTATAATTACCATCACTATAACATTATTGTTCTTTTTTTTTTTTTTTTCATAATCTCTATCGACCTCATTTACCACATTTTATAAATATTTAAGACGAAAAAGTCTGAGGACCAAAGTGAAACCAGTCCTAAATTTCAGGGGACAAATTAATAATAACTAAATTATAATTTTCTATAAGAACCTTTTTTGGGGGCAACCAGTCCGACAGGTCACAGAAAGTTCCCGGCAAACTTTCCTTTTCTATTATTTATTCCAATTTTATATTATTCTTCAATTTTTTTTTTATTATTCTCCAATATTAAAATAAAAAAATATTCTCAAAAATAATAGAAAAATTGGTATTCGCGCAGTGAACGTGTGGCCGGCAATGGGAAATTACGGAAAGGGACGGGACTGGAAAAAACAGTCGGAATTTTCAAGGCGGATAGGGAAATCCCGGGCGGGGGGGATTGTTTTGGCGGATACGGTGTTTGGATTGCGGGAAAGAAAGGGAAAAGTCGGGTGGGAAAGTGAGAGAATTTGTGAGAAAGCTGACACCGATGGAGATGCTCGAAACGACCAATTGGACAAAAAAAAATTAAAAAAAAAGGAAAAAGACGGCAGTTTGATGAATTGGGAAGAGAGTTAGGTTGATGGGGAAGTGACTTTCTGTGATTTGTGTTTGTACGTCCCGACAGCTAGCGGTCGTTTGGATGCCCGGAAAATTTTGAAAATTTTCCCGGAAAATTTTGACGGGAGAGACGGATGGCTGAAAAGAAAGCACACTCATTTTTACCGGAAAAAACAGCACATAGACAAAAGAAAAAACAATAAATGTTTCTTTTTGGATTTTCAATGTCACCAGTTAATCTGCTAACCAAGAAAAAATATTAGAAAAAGTAATTGAAACGAATTTTTGTTTCTTTTTTGGTTGCGGGATATTTTATCCAGTGGAACGAGTATGTTAGTTATTTAAATAGTTAGTTATTAGAAAACTAACGGGATTTATCAACAATTTTTTTTTTTTGTTAAAAACAAATATCATCTTATAAAAAGGTCTTCAATTCTATAAGGCTTATTTTGTCACTTAATATTATACAAGCTCAATTTCTATCTCATTTTTTCTTGTAACATGAATGTCACATCCCGGTCTGGGGGGATCACTTCCTGAGTCTGCTCCATCACCGTAGTACGATATTGTCCGTTTTGGACTCCGACCACGCCCTCCCGGTTTTGTTTATGGGAATTCAGATGAGAATTTCCTGATGAGTCACCCATCTTGGGAATGCTCTCGCGCGCTACTCGCTAACTTCGGAGTTCCCATGGAATCCAAAGCCAGTGAGCTCCCAAAAAGTCTCATGCTAGGTAGAGATGAGAATATACATATAATGATCACTCCCCTAGGCGATGTGGGATCCTACAGTGAAACTCTATCTCATTTTTTCTCATAACTTGAAACTTTGTTAACAAATCATTAAAATGGTTTAAGTGGTATAAATAAGACATATTGTTGTTGAACCAACATTTTTATTTTACTTGTATTGACAAAAGAATTTTTAATTAATACACTTATGTGACTTACATCTTAGTAACAGATTGGTTTTATTTGTGTCGCATAAACTATTTTGATGTATTTATGATAGAATTTGACAATAGAAGGGAAAATGAGACTCAAATTGAGTTTTAGAATACTAAGCGGTCAATGATGGAGTTAGAAATTTTTTACCGGTTGGGTTAGCTTAAAGATTTAAATCTTTATAAACAAAAAAACTTGATACTATATTTTTCACTGTATCAGCTAGTTTAGGAAAATTTTCACAAGGCAAGCTAAGAATTTTCGTTATTAAACAAATATGTTAAAATTCAAACAAATCCAAACTTGTATATGTACAAAAAGGGATGAGAAAAAGAATGTAAGAAAAAGAGACAGTTGTAAACTATATTATATAATTAAACCAAGAAAATTCGGATTATTGACTAAATATATGGTGGATTATATTGGAAAATCAATAAAAATTACATGTAAAATTTTATTTTTAACCGAAAGTTACGTGGGCTATAGCACAGGGTAGCCCTTAACGTGGCTCCGCCAATGTAAGTGGTAAGACTTGAGTTTTAAAGAGTTAGTAAAACTCAAGTTAAATTTTAGAGAGATTAGAGAAATGTAATTTAACCTCATACTATTACAAAGTAATTCACGTATATTAATTATCAAAATTGGGTGCAAAAATGCACATTGCAAAAATACTATATATATTGTTCGAACCAATTTAACTAAATCCCAAAATGCGACATTTTGTACTCGTACATTTCTTTTTTTTTTGGTAAAAAAAAAAATTTCAAATATGTGCGTATCCCGTCAAGCAAATTGGATATTTTAGTAGAGGAAGTGATTGGACGGCACTAAAGTTTGCACGGTTACAAAGAAGATGGGTTGGTGGGGGACAAACGGCGTTACGCTTGTGGTGTCCCTGTGGATGCCACTACACATTAAAGCAACCGGCAACCCCTTCGCAACAGGTCCCGCTCAATTTTTATCTATTTTTATTTAATTTTTTTTTTCCAAATGACCTTTTATCATAATTGAATCATTGCATAACGATATGGATTCAAATTTCATCGTCAGCTAATCTAAACATTTCTAATTTCTTCATTATTTTTCTGGTAAATATAAATATTAATTTTGGGTAAAGATCAATTTTCTGTTTTGCTTTCCTTCTAACCTTTGCATGCAAGGAATTTCATTGATTTTGAAACCAGTAAATTTCAACGATCAGTATCTGTTTTGAAGTAACCATATATTTCCATTAACATGTATAATTTTGTCCTGGATCACATTGTACGACACTATAATAATTTGGTATTAAACTTACGATCCACAAAAATTCAAGCTCAAAACTTTTCATTTAAAAGTAAAGGGGAATAGCATTAGGTTACAGTGTTAAATGACATTTTTTTATTTCTATCATATTAAAAAGAATCCATGATTTTATTCATGATAGAACCCCTTTTTGTGAATTGAGATACACTCCAAATCTCTGAGTCAGAAGCCCATAGACAAAGAGATCTACACTACTCAATTTCAATAATACAGCCCCCATTAGTCATCTCACTAACCCACTTCACAAAAATAAAAATAAAACTTGAACTATCCGGTCTCCTTCTCTCTCTTGAATGATCTGAATCTCTCGGTCCGCTAGCTCTGAACATAAAAATCTAGAGTGGATCTCATCCTCCTTTTTTGTAACTTTTTTTTTTTTTTTTGAACAATAGTTTTTGTAACACTTTGAGATTGAAGTTTTGTGTTGTGGGGTCACCAAATAATGGAGTGGAAGTTGCAATCTATTTATGTTCTAATCCAAACTTATCCGGAAGTTGAAAAGCAGAATTTCTTCAACTTCATCCCAAGCATTGGAATTTTGTCAACAATTAGGATAATTCTAATTTTTGATACTCTAACTGGTGTTGATGATGATATATCATGCTAAAGCACTTACTAATGAAGAAATAAACACCATAATGTAAACCCGAATTTCTACTTCACCTATTCCTCAAAATATTATCTTTTCAAAATTTCTGCTTTATTCTAAATAATTATTCTTTCCGCTTTTATATCTCCCTATATAATATAATAACCCCCTTCTCATTTCTTGAGTACAATTTCTCTTTAAATTTTTACAACAGATGGACATGTGATAACTTTTTTGAAACGTTAATAAAATTTTTTAACTGGGAGGAAACATGTTTTGTAGTTGTAATAATTTCACATTTTCTTTTTTCAAAATGATGAACGTGTTGAAAGGAAATCTCACAAAGAGGACCCACAGTACTAGGTGGGCCTCAAGTACCAAACTTGTTGCCTCTTGTTGGTGGGCCTCCATAGGCTTTGGCAGGAGTGTGGTTTTAAAGAGCAGTGTTGGAAAAACGATAGTGGTTTCCAAGCAGCCAAAGCAATCTCCACTCCCTTTCAAGTTTTAATCACAATGCCTTTGGCTTCACATCCGTAAAGCGCTGTTTACGTGATTAAAAGTGTTTATCTTGCACTTCACAAACAGCGATTAAGAGTGTTTATCTTGCACTTCACATGATTAAGAGCGTCTGCTTGTCCACTGAACGACTCGTGTTCGAATCTCTCTTCCTTAACACCGCTTGTATCAAAAACTGCACATGAATCACATCCCTGGTGAGATGTGATATACTGTGCTTTTCTCTTGGTGTTTGGCCAAGCTCAACTGGTGAAGTGAACTATCTCCATATATTTGGTGGTGATTGACAGGTTGCGGGTCCACAGTGCCCTGCACTTTTGCTACAGTGACCCATGAGATAAGGTATATCTAGGCCCACCACCAATATGAGGGATTCTAATCTTTCTCCTCAATACTCAAATTCTAGGGCATCAGTATTTCGGATGGTGGACACAACCGCATGTCATGATCATCACAGTTTTGAATCCTTTTAGTGCCATGGTCAGTCAATCTTAATATTGTGCAGCAACAATAACAAGAAGAACTTTCATGCACTTGAGGCGGTACAATAACGGTATATTGAGTTAATGATATATTTTCATGCACTTGACGAACTTCCATGTACATGAAGACTACAATGAAAATAACTTAAGTAGGTATTATACATGAAAGTTAAAGTACATAACAGTTTGTGAACGGGTTGAGATACCATCACCGTAAGATCTCAAGGTTTAGGTTTCTCCCCCAGTGTACATATTGATTAATTACTTGAAGCATACAAGGCCTTAAAAAGATGGCCAGCTCCTCCAACATCCCAAATGGTTGTCACAATCAAAGCAAAGACTTTCTGGTAAGGGTTAGGAGACAGCATGAATCTTCAAAATATCACCCACATGACCCCATTCTGTATTTGATTAAACATGAAAAAGGAATAAATAGCCTTTTTCTTTTAGTCCCCAAATGGCAAATCCATCATAGCCATCTATGAATTATGGCACGTCTTGCACATCAGACACACTTGATAAGAGAGGCCAAATGGAGCCCACCACACCACTCCATGGAGAGGAATTAGAGGGAAAACCCTAACCCTAGTACTAATGAGGCATTATTACTGCAGATCCATAACCAGAAAAGCTTTTGTAATCTTGTGTTCTTATGGATTAGCACTGGAAAAGTAACACGTCACATTTGGTTTTACCTTAGAATTATGTCTCGAATGTGAATTATGATGTTTTATGTCTTTCAAGTCAATCTGAAGTCACATTAATTCGTTTTATTCTATGAGAATGCTACCATTAGTTACGCATGCACGTATGAGTTAATTTCGATCTTTCATAATTAGTCCACGCACGTGTGCGACTCATCCTAACACTGCTTTTAATCTTTTTCGCAGTTCAGTCCCACCTCCCAAGTCTTATCCTTAGTTGTATAACACTATCAATTGCATGATTATGAGATTTGGGAAGAACCCTATTTGTAAGAGGGATTCTAGTGTAAACATCAGTATGCGCACGGAGATTCTCTTGCATGCAACCGAAAATACATCCATCGGAAAGTCCAAAGATCTCCAATGCGCTGCTGACCTAGCTACAAAATGCATCGTTTTGCAGAGAAAGATTTACAAGTAGAAGACAAACATTATAAGTTTGTAACTATCAGAAATCGTTTAGTAAGACTTGGTGAAACGAAAGCCTCCCAGTTTACACCAGAATCTGCTAGCGCCTGCAGCAAAAAGCAACCAAGCCAAAGGAAAGAAACGTTTCTAATAGTACCCAAATCCTGCTATATTGGTTTGAACTGGTTCTCATATTATAAAACTGAAGCAAGCTAGGGTTATGCATAGGAGAGTAACTTGCATGTTACGTCACAGGTTGTATGTTTTTTTTTTCTCTCTCTTTACGTAGTTATCACGTAAGCAGAGAAAAGAGAAAATGATATACACCCCCCATGACAGGTAGGTTTCTCTCATCGAGCCGAGACCTGAAGATATAGGCTGTTCAGTCCTATGCTCCATTTGTACCTTTTTATTGCAAGTCTTGCAAGTGTTAACGAAGACTAGGATTCCAGCTTTGATATTCTAGCACTGTTCATAGGTGACTTGCATCCAACAAAAAGCTTGCAGGTAGTGTTGTAATAGCAGTACTTAAATCCACAGCAATGGGGTCCAAATAAATATGTCACAAAATTATTGGAGTCCAGTAGGTGCAGAGGCCCTGAATCTTTACCAGCTAAATAATTCAAAGTTACAACTGGTGGTTTGTCAATGTCACAATTGCCATCCTACATCAAATCACTTGGCAACTCAACAAGGTAAAATGAAAAGTGGGTGATAATCTAAATCATACGTGCCATTTTTTTGTATTTGATTCATAGGTTCTGAATTCTCACTCCCTTAGTTTATCTCAAAAGGTTTCGGTGCAACTTAAGAAGATAACTCACGTAATATTTGTAAAGTATGAGACGTACAACGGTAGGGCTAGTTTTGATCAATCATGTGAGGATACGTGACTTAATGACTAAGGATCGCATGAGGCATGTCCATCTTTAGAGTCACCATCGTCTTAAAATTGGGAGCCCTAGTAGCGTTTGCCCAGCTGAATTTGGCAAAAGCTTTTGAGTGGAGCAAGTGCATGTGGGTGTGACATTGAGAGCCACCAAAATTCCAGAATTGAATCATTTTTTTTGCGAGGATTCAGCATAAGTGTGTATGCATACTATGTGACTTTTGAGCAGCTAGTTCACTTCCAGATGGCAGCTTTTGAAAGTGCTTGGCATGAAAAACCTCGGTGGGTTTTGACTTTGAGCCTACATACCTAAAAGCAAATGTCAACTAGACTTGTGCTCGACAAAAACTGATTCTACCAAAATGCTCCGAAATATAATAAGTTTACGGAGTTTAAAAGGGTCATAACCTGTTTGATAAGAACGTTGAATTTATGTATGTATCCTCATCAAGATTCAAGAACGAACAAAGTATGGAACAATTTTATTCATGAGGTCCACATTTCGGGTTACTTACAAAGTATGGAACAAATTATGTGTCGATAGGCGTGGGAAAAGTCAAGAACTAGAATGTTTTGTTTTTCTTCTCGTACCCATTTTTGATAATTAAACATTACATAATATATTGATTACTCGACATTTTTGATATGTAAACATTACGGGATATATTGATTACTCGGGCATTAGTGAAACGGAAATTCTGGTAAATTGAATCTAGCTTGTTACAGAATGTTAAATTAATCTCGTTATGCCTGCTTTTCGATTTATTGGAATATATCTCTCTAGCTCAAACAATAAATCCTTAAAATAAAAAAAATAAAAAGGAAAAAACAGAAGCCCTGAATTGGGTATTTATTCTGTTGCTACTTTCCGAAGCTCCTCCAAGGTCGCTAATTTTTCCCTCGGCTTGTTTCTCAAATTCCCGAGCCTTCTTTCTTCTGAGTCTATCTTTTCCCATTCACCAAATGGTATAACTCTGACATTTCGGTTATCGAGCAGTTGGAGGAGACCGTCCCTGCCTGAGCTAGACGAGGATGTCAATTTTCCTTGCTTAAGGTCTTCAGATATACTCGAAACCTGCCATGTCAATCGGTGATGTGAGGAAAGCCGGTAACACTGATGGATACGAATAGATACCTTATTAACAAGTACCTTTCCATCTAAGTAATGCAAAACACCACTTACAGTTTCTTCTGCACAGTAGAGGTTTGTAGCAATGATCCCAGTTGGTCCTCTCTTCAACCATCCACATACATACAAACCCTTCTCAAGCAGCGTTGGATTTCCAGATGTATCACTTAGAACTCGCCCTCTAATGTTTGGAACCACACCTGGAAAGAAGGACATCAGACCATCATTATCATCCTTATTTCGTTTCATGAATACGGGGCTGATGACATGAGCAACTCTCATGTAGTCGGTCTGTTTAGAACCACTTCTGGTAAGAAGCTTATTTAGAAATATCCAAGAAACTGGAAGAAGTTCGCTAAACTCAATATTTTTAGGGGGTAGGTGAATGAGTCCGTCTAAAGATTCAACGAATCAAAACTCCAAATTCACATTAAGTTTGTAATAGCACATCTGGATGGAATAATCTTCCTCATGTTTTGTACAATATCACCAACTTTGATGCTAAAACAGAGTTTTGTGGAAAACCTAAGCTCCAGATAGAATAATAGACTTCACTTCCTCTAACAACATCTACGTACCTTTCCGATGGTCGAAGGGTAAGCCATCAACTGGTACTGATTTGTAACCAATGCTCTTTAACACAATCCTGGAAAAAGAAAGAAAGCATATTACCAATGTTGTCAGTACCTCACCTCTCTCCCCCTGCCCACCTTTAACTTTTATTTTTATCACATTCAACTGCATGAACATTGCAGGCATATGCCTGTAGTAATGAAATTTGCAAAGCTTGAATTTTAGAAGAAATTACCCGCATCCAAGCTCTTCAAACTGTCCAGTACCTGCAGCCGTTTGTTCTCCTGGGCCAGTACCTTGAAATTGAAGTTGAAGTGATTTTGTCATTGTCACTTGGATGACCAAAAACAAAGAATTATTTACATACGTTATTGACAACATTCATGAAACCAACCTAAGGTACAGTGACTCAGTGATATGGCCTCACTTCATAGCAAAAGACATGAAACATTTTAACTACAAATGTCCATGCAGGGTAAGTTACCTATGAGTTTTGTCTTCTCAAGTCTGACACCAGAAACATGGCCACTTCTCTCATCAGACTCTAGAAACTTATCTGGCTTCCGAAAGAAAACAAAGTGCAGTTCACGTGGATCTGAGCTGGGGTGTGAAGGTCTAGTCATGGCTGCCTTAGAGAGCAACTCATAAACCCTTTTCCGAATTCGATTATTCTTCATCTCTTCCTTACCAAATGATAGCAATAAGTCACAGAAACACCAATGGATGGAAAATTACTATCAATAAGGGAATTAATAAACCAAAAATAGCAACTTAGAATACTTCATATTCATACTATGACTGCAGCTTTAGGAGAGAGATACCTCATCTGCTGGAGTTGTGAGTAGATCAGTTTCCTTTATGTGAACACGTAGATCTTTGATACCTGATGAACAAAGACAACAATTTTTTTTTTATTCCGCACATAAAAAAGCTCAGCAAACATGAACATCAGTAATATTTGTTACGTGAGAGGATGATGACACAATTACACCAATGACTCATGACAAAATATAAAAGCAAAATCTGATGGCGGATATTAGTTCAAAAAGGCCATGCTTCACTTAGAACTAGAATTAGTCTGATGTTAAGACTCACCAAGAATTTCACGCAGCTCTTTAGCAGTGCAAGCTGCTTGGACTGGTCCCCGCCTTCCAACCAAATACACTTTCCTGATATGAAATTAATACCATAAAAAATGAAACCCAGACAAAGCTGTAAGTTTAATGCAACTGGTTAATCTCAAGATATGGGGTATCATCAAACCTTATAGAGCTATCCTCAAGAGCTTCCAATGCATGGCTTGCAATATCAGTTGTGGCCAATTCTGTTGTTGGTCGTAAAAGAATACGTGCAGCATCAAGAGCTACATTGCCCTGAAAGCAAAAGAAGCTGTGTTTGGTAGGGATAAAACTCTTACGCAATAAAAGGCTATATGTTTTGACAAGTCCATTAAGAGTAAGAATGTTTATACTTTCTGAATATGTAAACCTGCATATACTACTAATCTCACCAACGGTTTATTCTTATTACCCAAACCATACTAAACGCATTTCAAGCCACTGTTCATTTTTCATTGGCATCCTCACTTCAACTAAACAAATTCTTGGCCCAACCTTTCAAGGATGGTTGCATGACATGTCAAAATTATATTTTGCAGTACCCCAATTGCCTGGCAACTAGTCCATATAGTTTAAACCTTACTGAATGCAGAACTAAGTAAAAAATCTGGATTAAGCTGCAGGAATTTATGTGTGACGACAAGGATTGCAAAGTACATGTATTAACTGACCTCATGTCAGTAACTTAGAAGGATAATCAAAATTACTAACATGTAACCTCAACAATGAAGGTAAATACCTGACCAAGAATTACAGCTGTATCAGAACTCTTCAAGTCGGGATTTAGGTATCTACAATTTGGGTGCCCGTTATACCACCAAACAAATTCTCTGGCCGCATATACACCACTCAAATCCTAAAAATAGAGTAAACCCAACTATTAAAAAAATGTATAAACAACATCAGTTGCAAGTCTACTTACAAAATGATTCTTTTTCAGATACAAAAAAAAAAAAAAAAAAAAAAGGAAACTCCGAAATCCCCCTAAACCCTAATGGATGCTAGATTTGATACCAGGTCACTTGTGAAACAAGGGACTTCACCGATTGGGACCCTAAAAGATTAATCCTTAAATTCTCAAAAGCATTGAACAAAAAATTTTCATTCTAAACAAGCAGTCATTCTATTGACCATAGAGCACCATAATACTAAAGAAATAAAATTGAAACACGAAAAACATACTTCCCCAGGAATACCAAGAACTCTATCACTTTCAGCACCGTAGGCAAGCACAACCTGCATATTGCACATAATGGTGGTCACAAACAAATAGCCATTCCAACAATGACATTTCCAGCATTATTAGCACGTACTGAATCATAACTCACCACATCATACAGCTCACGTAGCTCCGGGAGAGTTACAGAGGGTCCAAGGGTGACATTTCCAAAGAACGAGCAGCGTTCATGTTGCGCAACCCGCGTAAACTGGTTCACCACAATCTGTTGCAAGTTTTCTGATAAAATAAGCTCAAATAAGGCATTTATTTCCCGCCACACCAACACTTTAGCAAAACAAACAAATAAAATCCACAAGAAGCTCCATATTCGCGAAAATTAAATCGATTTTCTACAATGTGTGAGTTCACAAATTCCAAATTCTCCTTAACTATTTCAATAAAAAATTCTCAAACGAAAACAAAAAACAGAGATTAGGCCATAAGGCAGTCACCTTGGTTTCGGGATGATCAGGAGCGACGCCGGAGCGGACCAATCCGAAAGGCGTCGGCAACCGATCGATGATATCCACCTCTGCTTCCTGATGCGCCTTCAGCATCTGTGTCAGCTCATATCAAATTCCAATTCTTTATCAAACTTAAATAGAAGTAAATCTCGGTTTTCGATAAGCTTAACGAGTGATCAAACAGTTTAATGAAAGCAAAAGCACAAATCCAAAAAGTGCTTACCTTTTCAGCAGTGTAGAAGCCAGCAGGTCCGCTTCCGACTACGCAGACGCGGAGAGGCTGAGAAGCGACGCTCGAGAAGGTCCTGGAAAGCCACGTCCGAGCTTGAAACAGCGCCATTTTTTGGGTGACGTATGAATTTGATCGAGGTGGTGGAGGGTGCGAGTGTGGCCGAAGAAGTTGGGTGCGTTCTTCTTCCTTTTTCTGGTGAATCTTCAGGGTCCGAATTGGAGTCCCGGCCCATGTGTGTGTCTGACGGTTTGGGCCCAACTCTGAGCTATTGATTTGATGTTTGAACTTTGGGCTTTGGAAGCCCATAGTCAACTGGTTTCATTTTGATGAATGATGGGTGAAATAAGACTAGTGTGTTCAAATCCAGTCAAATATTTTTTCCTTGCAAGAATCTAGTTCAACACAACTAGGTTGATTTTCAATAACTCCGAGTTTCACGAAATTTGAATTCACGACCTCTTCAACAATGCAAAGACTAAGCTTCTTAGACCAAATACGTGTTGAATTAGTAAGTTGTTAATTACTTAATTCTTGGATTGAAATGTTTGAAATTACAGGGCCAACTTTTGAAGGAGAGTCCTTCAACACGAGGAACGTCACGTCACTTAACGTGATCAAGTGATAAGTTAAACTCCAATGAGAGAGTAGTAAACTTGGGGCATGAGAAGGAGTTGCGAAATCAAATGATCATGTCCGTTATTTTCCACAACTCCAATATAGTATTCTGTAAATTTTGAAATTATGAATCATCATATTTTTTTTCTCTCTATTTAAATCTACGCCAACTCTCAACCAAAAACTCATGAGTCAACCTCATAACTTTCGATTCTTCAAGGTCAAGCTACGATTAAGAAGAACAACTTTATCACATAAAGTTCAAAGTGTGTTAAAGTTATTTCTTGAGCACAACTCATTGTCTAGTTGACTATAATTGTCATTTTCATCAAGTACTTCGCCATGTAATAAGAGATAATTTTACAAAATAAAGTTCATATAGAATATTCTTAAGCAAAAAGTTAAAAAAGTGTTGAACGTTTTACTTTCGGTCATTGCACGTAACAATGATTTTCTTTCTGAACGAGCCGGTTTTGTGACTTATGTTATTTTCTTTTCATTCGACCAATGCATTAATTCAGTATAATTTACGGCAAAAGAATTTACACTTAACTGTAATACGGATATTAATTGCTCTATTGAATTTAACGAACGTCCAAGTTGTACGCTCATACTAGTAAACAAATAATTAATATGTCTTTTCCTTCAATAATATAGTTCTTACAGGCTTTTACCCACTTTGTACGAGAGATTTTTCAATGAGTCTGAAACACGGGATAGTACCATACATGTCACTATATAAGTGATGAGAAACTTGTATTAAAAAATTAACAATTTAAAAAAATAAAACTTTCCTCCACTTATATAGTGACACGTAATGTAATGCCCGTATTCGAAACAATAAAAAATTTCTCACTTTTTACAAGTACTAATGATTAATGCACATAATCATAATTAGGTGCTAACCCCATCACTAATCCACAATAGTAAACCCATAACACGTTGACCAGAGTTAACACATGCCAAACCGAGCGTGCTATTTCTTTCTTTCTTTCCTCATTAAAAAAATGGTGCATAAGATGTCATAGCTAACGTGTGGGTGACGTCATAATTAAAATGTAAACGTAAATTACATTATGATACCAACTATATATATAACTTGTTAGTTTTTTTTTTTTTAACACAGCAGCATTAGGAGTTAGATTCTTAGTTGTTACGAGGAAATGAAATCGATAGAAATGAAATTCGCACTATAGTACATAACTGTTTTGTGCCGTGGGAATCAAACTCGCACTATAATACATAATTGTTTTGTTCTGCTGTGAAATGTCATCTGTGTATGTTAATTTTTTTAATAAAAAAATAGGAAGCTATTATTAGAGTGTGGGACCAAGGTTGATTATGGGACAGAAAAATAAACATTAAAAACAAGTGGGGAGGTTGTTAAAGGTCGCATCGAGAGGCTGTGAGAAGGGGTGCAAATGGCTGGTAGTGGGCCTTTTCCTGGGCCCACCTCTACTAGGGACAATATGGTCCAATAACTTTAAGTCCCTCTCACGTGTAAAAAGCCCAATGAGAAGAATTCTGATCGTATACAACTTCTTCACTCTCCTGGGGAAGGTCGGGCCCACAAACGCCTTTCTAACTTTTTCAGCTAATAGATTCTGAATTTGAAATGTTAAAAAACAATTTTGTAAATTTCGAGTTTCAGAAACCACTTATATTGATTTTAAATTTTAAAAATTAAAGTGAGAAGGTATGAAAAATCTTAGGGACTAATTGGACTAAAATGCTTAATTTTTTACCTTTTTTTAACTCATAAATTATTACATTTTCTTTACATAATACTGATTTTACAAATTAAACTTGTCCAATCATCATTTTTTTTAACAAACGATATTATCCATATTAAAGAAGGAGGGGTGACTTAACCTCACAATGAACTAGTAATAATGTGGTTTCAATTTGCGTTTGGTGAAAATCAAACATAAAACGTCTTACTTACAAGTGAAGAGGAATATCACTAGATCGTAGTACTAAGTAGTTCAATACATAGACTTAGTATTAACACTCTAAAGATATTATTACGTTGATCAGAAATCGAAAAAGAAAATTTCTGAATAAGATTTTTCCGGTAATAAAAATTCACTTTTGTTTTAATCTCATTGTTCCCATTGCTTAGTATTTACTCTCTTTTTTTGGTCGAATATTCTATTTTTTCATACTCTTGATTTACACGTGCTGCACCATGTGGGCCACCTCCTCATCTCAGTTGACGCTCGTCTTCTTGTGGTGTGGATCTGACTAAGGCACGTGATCTAGCATGTGAGTTATTTTCATTCACCTAATTTATTTTCTTTTCTCATTGAGATATTTTTTTTTTATTAAAAATGCTATTCATATTATATATTTGTAACGTAATTTGTACCATCAATTTAATAGAGATAATATTCACATATGTAGATGGACCCTACCTCTATTTGAAATAGTATAAATAATGATATAAATATATGATAAGTTTAGCACTATTCTTTATTAACACACCACAATTTTTTTTTTCTTTTAAAATCCAATTTTACGCTTATTAAAAAAATTCAGAACCAAAAATAGAAGTTACGAAATATCCACAACCTCCGCCATCGTTTCCCACCATCAGTTGGTGATCCCTACAAAACCCGCCGTCGATTTCTCGTTCTCTCCCTTTTCTCTCCTTCCTTTCCTGAGTTCTTTAATCTGTATTTTGAATTAGAGTGAAATTACACTATAGTTAGATGAGGAAAATAAACTTGAAATTTGATAAAAGTCAGAATTTATAAACTAACATGTACCAATTCTTTTGTTTAGATTCATAAACATAGAAATTTAGACTTACCGCATGGAAAAAAAACTTGGAATTTGGGACATCCAATTCTCAAGTTTAAATTTCATGTAAATAGATGTCATTTCCCAATTTCTATGATTGAGAGTTTCAAAATAACAAATTTCGTATTCAATTCCGTTCTTTTTTTAGGTTAACCAAACAAGAAAATTCACAAATTCTAGAAAATAAATCCCTTCATTTCAAAATTTGTCATTTTAAAATTTCTTAATGATCTTAAATTTCTTCACCCAAACAGAGTGTTAAATGTTTAGTGAGATGTGACTAGAAAAACTTTCTTATTTTACAATTTTGTGGTTGTTAGACTTTGGCCATACTCGTCAAAGAAAACCCATGTATTAAGTTTGATTCTTTATCTTTCTATCATTGCTAGGACAATAGAATTAAAGTATGTGAATTGTTTTTGTAGTAGTTAAAAAAAATCCCTTTCAAAAAAAAAAACAAAAAAAACCAAAAAAATCGTTGAAAGTGATTGTCCCATTCTAGTCGCGTCTCTTCGTTTTTTCCTCCTGTAAAAGAATAAACTAATCGAATTTGGTTATACCGTGAAATTAATTGATAATATATGGAGTTCAATTTCTTATAAGCCTATGCAAGGTCAATTCTCCTATAATCTCAAACACACCCTCTCATCTGTCAATAAGTTTTAAGCCAAATATGTGAACAATACAAATAGGGTGACGTAGTGTAAGGTGGGTTGTTGGGCTTCACACGTGAGAGTTGAGACATCTACTCTAATACCATAAAGAAGTTGAGGTTTTATCATAAAACAACTTTAAAATATGGAGAGTAATCAACTCCTTATAAGCTCATGCAAGATTCATTATCCCATCAATTTGAGATTTATTCTCAACAACATGTAGGAAAGAAAGCACAAATCTCACTAATTTATCATTATTTTAGACTACGACACCTAAAATTATGTTGGATCTCATTGCTTAACTTAGGATTAGGGTAACTTAAAACATTTTAATTTCACTTTCATGTGACTTTGATCATCTCTTTAAGCGCATTAGTTTTGACATCTGCAAGGAAAAAATCAAAAGCAAGTCTTGAAATAATTAGCTTCAAAATAATTGATAAATTGTGTACAGATACAAATTATTATATAAAAGCAGAAGTGGGGCAAAAAACTGGAAAGCAGGAATAATTCAATATTTAGATATATAAGAAGATAAATTATTTTATATGATATTAAATTAAACAAAGCGTATGAAGATTATTGGGATCAGTATTATGCTTTGTTTAAGTGGGAATCTGATTTTTTATTTCCTAACTGAGAATGATTGAAGGATTTGTTTATGTCTACTGAGATATGGTCTTTTGCTTGTCTTCCAAGATTATTCCTTTCTAATATTTTACATGAATTAATTTGCTACTTTACTTCTTTGTTTGTTGGAAAATTTATCACTTATATAATACATTTTAGCTACTATTAAAGTTGCATCAGTAGTGCTTTATGCTACTGCAGAATATTTTTGGTGTCTCTACCAAAAAAGAAATGAAGAATGTTTTGGTGTTTTTGTAACTGTGAGGCATACATTTTTTTGCAAATTTAGTGGCAAATATCTCTAACAAATAAACTCGACTGGAATTAGATCATGAGAGAATGGTGAACACTTAGGAATATGATTGATTGATCTACAGAATATATAAAACAAAAACCTTGTTATATATATGAATTAGGATAAGGATAGATTGGAAATATGCTTCGAAATGCGTGCACGCAAAGCCAATAAAATGCAATTGAGCCCATAAACATCATTTTCTCGGTGATAATTTTCTGTATGTCGGAATGAAGGTTTAATACACTATGTGTCATAGTTATTTTTTTTTTCAAGTATTTAACTATTTATATAGTGTACTGGACCCGCTATACTAAAAAATCTCTCATTTTCTCTTACATGAATTTGTTCTTCTTGTGGAGAGGGAGGAGCACCTGCAGAGAAGTGTCGCAGGGGCTGATGCATGCCCAGTGCTGGAAGGTCAAGAAAGATGGTGGCTTTATGACAGTGGCAGCCGGCGAACGAAATCTCGGTAAATGGCGGCCGTAACTATAATAATTCTCAAGTAGTGAAATTTCTTGTCCGATAAATTCCGACCCACATAAAAAATGTGACAATTTGAGTCGGCAGAAAGCAACGTGCAACTTGAAGGACATGAGTTTCTTACATCCATTATTTTTTTTATATTATATAGGAACGAAAGTAGCTATTTAGAGGTTATATAAACTTATATGACAATGCCCACTCCTGAGGTTAAGGTTGAAATGATCAGTGTCTACCTAATCAGAAAACTTGAATATGTTAGACATAAAGTAAAATAAATTATGTTAGGGTACTTGATAAGAGAGAGCAGCATCAAATTCGGGGAGACTTCTATATATTAGTGTTGAAGGAAGTTGGTTTTATCATAAAATTAATTAGTAATTACGGTGACTATTCTAAACACATTCTTTCTTTTTCTTATGTGTTATTTTTCTTGTAGTGTCTTTGCGGTAGTTTTTCAATTTGCAAGGTTTAGCCTTCATGAGTGTTATATATCATATATATGATGGATGGATATGAGTTCCGTTGCTGAAGAGTTATATTTGTATTTATGATGAGTTTGTAATTGAAGAGTTGTGATGTTTCTTTGGGTATGTGTGATCTCTTGTTTCTACACACTCTAGGTGATTAATTTCAAATTTGGTTTTTCCTAAGTAAGGTTTGTTACAGAATAATGTTAGGGAAACTAAATTTCTTAAACAAAATAATATGGTTGTAGATGATTAGATTATTAATTAAGGATCGATTAATATGCTTGTTTTTTATTGGTGACACATAATTTGATATAAAAATTTTAATCTCTCTAATATTATCCTTTATTATGAGGTTTGTAATTTCTTAGGTTTGAACATGTCTTTTTGTTAACCATGAAAGTAAACTTTTTCTACATATCAGTACCAAAGCAAAAAATAAGGGGAAGTTAAATAAAAATCGTAGGGTCTTAACCTGTATACATTGCAAAGTGAAAGTTAATATATATGTATATATATATATATATCAACCGAATCGTATTCCATTTACAGTGTCATTCGTAGATTATTTTTGTAACACTTCAGATAAATTTGAAATCATTAAGCCATTCATTTTTAGTGAGAAAACTGACAAACACAGTTCTATAAGGAAACCCTAAACCATTAATTCAGTGGTCATATGATTTCAGATTTGGATGATTTTTTATAAATATGATCTTTGAGGAAAAATCTAAAGGATAGACAATTCGATCGTCAATACATTATACAAAGTGTACCCTATAAAAATTTGTGTCCAAAGTTGTGTATAAAAATGGTGTCATATATATACATAAAAGTTTTATATAGAACAGCATAATAGGAGAGATTCTTTTTAAAACATAAAAGTTTTATCGTTTCAGAGTGTTTGTCTTCATTGTCATAGATGGGGGATTTGCTAGCATTACCTTTTGGGTTATAATTTACCCTTACAGCACTTATTCTATAAGATAAACTATAAATCTAGGGATCCTAACTAGGAATCAAGGGATTTATTTTAAGGGATTATAAAGCATGTGTTGAGGAATCCAATGATCAAGCATGAGCAAGATGAAACAAAAGAACACATCCTTTTATGGGGTTAATATTCGACTTCAAGGAAACGACATGCCAAGTTTCAAAAATGTCGACTACATTAAGCAGTTGTTAATTAAGCTATGAAATTAATTAATCTGTATGATATAGAACCATATGCATCTACTAACACTATTCATTCAGCAATATATTGCCTACTAGGCCAAAAAAACAAGACAAAAAACATAGAGGTCATGATGATCATGCATGAATGGTGAGGCATATGTTGCCGCAATGGGGAAAATCGTCCTATTAGGCTATTACTAATGTGAAGACTGATCATCAGAAGTTACAAAAGAATCTCCACCGAGTGTTACATCGCAAGTGAAATTTGAAGTCCTAATTTTATAGGAAAAGATTAATTAATTAAACTAATTATATGTTAATGTTATGAGAAAAGTTAAGGCATATAAGATATATCATTAGATTTTATGATTAGTTAATTACAATCTCTCATTTCTGTATATGCATGTGTAGTCCTATTATTGAGTAATTTGCAAGAAAACTCGCATATACATTAACGATTGACAATCATTCATATACTGTGATATTCAATATGACGTGCAAATGTGAAAACTATATAATCAAAACTCGTAGATAAAGTATATGATATTACATCAAATTTGAGCCACAAGTTCACATATCTTTGCCAGCCCTCAATGTGCCAAGACCTTCAACCTTTTGGTTTGAAAAATAATCAAAGTGTAGTACTATATTAGTATTACGCAGAGAAGAATATGAGGGAGGGAGGGTGAGGACAAAGGGGAAGTGTTTGTTCATTGTTTGTTTTATCGTTGGTCGACATTGGAGATAGCCAAAGACGAAAAATACACAGAGGAAAAAAGAGGGGGAGATGGAAAAGACAAGGAGCCCCCGACAAAGATTTTGGCAGTAAGAAAGTAGACACGCCCATTCTCATATGCCCTAAAGTCTATTCCTCAGGCAAGCTCGAGATTTAAGGGTGGTTTGTTTATTTGTTTGTTTGTTGCATTAAAATGCGGTTTAAGGGAATGTATGTCGTGGAATAAAATCATTAATTATACGAGGAGAATAATTTTAATCTTTTTTTAATATATTGCGAATGGGATTTATGATTCGTTTGAAGTGTTTTTTTTTTTTAAAAAAAAAAAGTGAAAACGCTTTTAAAGAAGGTGGTTTTTTTTGCTCTAAAAGCACGTAAAATACTTTATACAAGAAACATTATTTATATGTTTCTTTCAAAAAACACTTCAAATGTTCTTTCATAATTCATGCAATTTTTACTAATAATTGTACCAAAAATATTTTTACCAAAATTTCTTTTAACCAAATTAAGCACTTTCAAACGAGACGTGGGCTTAGGGTTTTTGATGAGTTGGGCACTTCCAATTTCAATGTTAAGAAGTAAGAACTGGTTCTTTACGCTTTTATGGGGAATAAAATATAGCCTATGGTCTTTGGTATTGTATTGTTGTTAGACATCACAATGTCAAAAAATATGTACCATATGTTTATGGACCAGCATACTGTTAATTATATGATTCATATCTTTCTTTTACTTTCATGAATTTGGTCCTATATTTTACATAATTGATTTCCATTTGTACATATATATAGTAAGTCTTTTATTGGATAAATGTATATATTTCTAATTAAGTAGTTTTGTGTGGCTCCAAGGAACATATATACATGCCAGAAAAGTATTGCAACATATATCTAAATATGCGCAAATAACTTTTTGTTAATTTAGTTCAAATGAATAAAGTATTATAACCATTCAATTTCACCTTTTGAAAATACAAAAACTAAAATTGAAGATACTATCTTTTAGGAATTTATTTGGCTCCTCGTTAGATGAGAAGTTCCTTCTCAATTCACTTCGTGACCAATTCATGGAACTTCATGTTTATGATTCGAACCATTCATTTTACAAAATCATTCTATAAAGATCATCATACAAAAAATTGATTATCGTTTAGTAGTTGAACTATATAAAAACAAATGCGCGAATTCAGTAAAATAATTAGAATGATCTTTACTTAGTGATTTATAAGATACACGATTTCGATCATAAGCAAGAAACTCTACGACCAAGCAATTTTAGTTTTAATTGATTTTTTTATAGATGATTTGTACAGAGTGATATATAATATAAACAGTTTAGATCATAAACATGAATTTGCACTAATTGAATTGAGGAGAACTTCCTCCTCAATCTTAAGGAGCCAAGTCTTTCTTCATTTTTACGAGTGTTCAAATTTGGCTAGATTTGAGTTTTTCAATTTTTTTACATTTTTTTTAAATTAAAAAACTGAACACTTCGGTAGATAATAGTATAATAAAGAAAACAAATCTATTGTTTGTACTTTAAAATCTAATTGTGCATTCGTTAGTTTTTTTTCTAAATATAAAAATTTAGATTACAAATTAAAATTTTGAAATATCAATAATAATTTCTTTAAAATATGCAATTTATGGTTGTTTGCTTTTAATTTGAAATTCCTCCTCACCTTTGCTTAGGGATTTCCGGGGTGAGGGGGGAGTCCAAATATATAGAATGATAATCCTAGGAAATTGCAATCATTCTCTTGGAAGACCTGAGATTAGGGATCTCCAAACCCTAGATATTGACCTCTCGAAAAGTGTGTACCGTGCGAATGTCGGTCGTCTCTCTACTCTCACGGGTATGGTAGGGAGATTTTTTAATGTGATCGTTACACGTAACATGTTATTATATAAATAATAATAACAAATAATGAGATATGTGCATTTAAAAGTTAATAATTTAAAAAATAAAATTTCTCACCACTTCTATAAAAACACGTAGTGTACCACTCGTACTCCGATCACAATAAAAAATTTCTCCTCACGGGTCATCGTCCTCACATTTACCACATTTTTTATTACCTATTTAATTACTTAATTAGACAGTTAGGGTTATAGCAATCCTACAAGCAGATAAGGTTTCAACGCATACATCATCCACAATAGTCTCTGTGGGTGACAACAATTCTAGTGATGCCAATGTTAAATTTTGATCATCCTGACTATCAGTTCTGTAATCCTCATAATTAGCTTTGTTATTATTATAATCGTAAACTTCAATTCACGGATAAATTCGTTTTGGACCAAGTCTTTCGGTGGGGCCAAGATTCATTTTGAGAAGATGACTTGTAACGTTGTTACACCCCATAATTTTATTTGTTAGATTTTACTAAAACATTATACCATACGTATACCAAAATATAAAATATGAAATAAAATCTACATCTGGATGTTAATATACGGATAGAATTATGTGGTTGTATTTTAGAGTGTCAATTACAACATGTTTTAACCACGTATGACCAATGTTCATCCTCTTTCATTTTACTTTCAAGATTTGCATTCATTAGAATAACTCTACGAGTTTACACTGCTGATTTACTGACCAGGAGTTAGAACTGGCAATTGAAATTGGCATTTAGATAAAAGTTCGAATATTAACGTCTGAATTAGGAAGGAAGTTGTAATATATACATATTCCTTGATTGCTTCTTCATGGTTATCTTAAATATCTGGCCTCTCCTAAATCCGTAACAACAGTACTGCGCGCTGACCGAAATGGAATTTGGAGTTACGTACGGACTAGTAATTCATCAATTCCGTTTCCATATTAACCTAAAAAAAGTTTGCAGGAAACACATAAATACAAAAAGAACAAGAAGAGAATTCAAACCATACTTGCAAGACAATCACGAAACCTCTTGCAGTGACTCAGGGTAAGGTGGCTATCTCTCAATAATTCCTACACTGACAAACTGACTCATCATGCAATGAGTTTATGAGGATTTTTTTTTTTTTTTTTTTTTGTTTGAGCAAAGAGTTTATGAGTTAATACTCAACATTCTTTCTTATCATTTAATTAGCAGATCATTTAATTGAGGCTATTAATTACTTACTTGAACCCTCTCGTACAATTTTTAAAGTCCTTTCTTTTTGTATTTTTTATAGAACGATATATGGTGAGAGAATAAATTCGTATTGAACTCTAGAATTCATGATATTCAAATCTAAGATCTCTCAATTATAAGTGATCTTACAAGTGAAGAAAAATATCATTAAACCATAATACTAAGTTAAGAGTTTTATTTGAGAAATGTTAAGGGGTCTATCTCAAAAGTGGGACTCTTCATAAACTCTCTATCATCTCATATTTTGGCACAATATTTTATAATGTAGGTACAAGAATTAACATTAAACTGTGAGATAGCAGAGAACCCAATAAAATCCCACTTTTGAAAGAATCCTCTTAGCATTTCTCGTTTTATTTTCAGAGGCATATTTAAAGGGAAAAAAAGGAGAATTCCCATCTTACTTGTGAAACTCATTTCATCGTCCAGTGAGATAATTACATGCGAATTAGGAGAGGCCTCTCGAATCCCGCGGAAAAGAAAAGCATGATCTCACCCGCATTCAACGAAGCGGGTAATGCCTCGGACCACAATCCAGAAGAGGAATTCACCTTTGTTGGACTTGCATATCAAACACGCTCAAGCGAAAAATGGCCGAGAGCTTAAGGATCAACTAACGGAAACTTCCGTTAATTATGACTTAATCATAGGCCAAAACCTACAACGTATTCAGAGATTCAAGACTCGATGGCTCATAATTATATTAATCACTAAGTCTCTGCAAGTCAAACGACTAATGAATTAATGGACATGATCATATTCCACCTATGAACGCATACCATGCACATACACTTATACAAGTTTTCATTGTGCTCAACTTTAAATGACATGAGTTCTCACCATAAGAGGTAAGTGTTCGTTCACCAAGAAACCTTAACTCTTTCTACTATGTCTAACTTAGTCATCAGAGGGTGGCTCACACCACACTAGTGAGACAAGAACTCACATGACATATCATTTATTGATTTCATGTCACAATCGATATTTTATACTCGCATGGAACTTAGTCTCTACATTATTTTGAAATTGAGAAAAATATATAGGATCTTTGCACAAACTTAACTATCTAGTTTTGCAAAATTCATATAAAGTTGAAATTCCATGTCTTTTGCTTAAATTATTTAAGTTGTTATGCTGTTAAATTAATAATCTAAACCACTATATATGAAGTGAATGGTTGTTTGAACGTTCGTGTGATTCAACTTATTTTTTTGATCAAACAACGAATCATGCAAAATAACACACCTTTAGTCTAAATTTATTTTAAGTGAATGGTTGTTTCAACGTTCATTTAGTTAAACTAATATATATGCCAATTCTATGTACGCTTTTTATGATTTCTTAATAAATTTTCATTACCTTAAAACTAACTCACCAAATTACAATACAACTATACATGGATGGTGGATCCCAATTACCCAATGCAGTAAATATACACCTATGATACTTGTATATAAACCTTGGCAGATAGGTTGATGGGACGGCGAGAAATATATTGTGTACTCAAGACTCACGCTAGTGAGATCCAATTTTTTGTTTACTTAATTAATAGGAATTGCTACCACCTTTTCTGTCCCACTTTGAGATAAAGCAAAAGGAGAGAAAAAGTAAAGAAGAAAAAGAAAAACATAAAGGAAAGGGAAGAAAGAAAAAAGCAAATCAGAGTAATAAAAAAAGGAGCTAACTAGCAAGATAAAAGAGAGAGGAAACAACAAAGACAAAGGCTCTCAAAACTCCATGATTATTCCAATTCTCTTAAAAGCAGGACCTGGGTTTTCCTCTCCCTCTTGCTAGCTAGTATACAAAACCACTACTACTTAACCCAGTGGAGGCAGACCTCTCAAAGTTTCTACAGACTTGTTTTGGGAGCTTCAGAAAAAGATCCAAAAAGCTAAGGGAGCTGCGAAATCCTAACTTGTAGATAGGAAGCTTGCTCAGCTGATTAGCTCTCATTCGGAATCAGAAGATAACGAGAGGCATGAATAGAGGTGGTTGCCAGAGCTCACCGGTGCAACAAATGATGGCCGGAAACCCTAATTGGTGGAGTATCAACAGCATGAGGCCACCAAGTACCCAACCATCTATGAATATTTCTCCTTTCTTTCATCCCCCTTCTCCTCTTCCTCCTAATTTTTTAATCCCACAATTTGCACCCAACAACAACAACAACACTTCCGCCCCTTCTTCAACAATTTCTTCTTCAGGACTTGGCATTCCTTCTTGGCATATTGAAAATAACAACCAGGAGCTTCCAGAGTCTTGGAGCCAACTTCTCTTGTAATTATATTTTCTTAATTAGCACTCCTTTTTATCTCAACACAAAATACATAGCTGCTTTGCATGCATGGACTCAAACTTTGATATTTTGTTATGGGTGCTGTTAAAAGTGTCATTCTGCAGTTCTCTCTATACAATTTTTTTTTTCTCTTTTTTCCTATCAAATTTTAGAATATAAAAATGACATTTTTGAAGTGCTAATAATAACTATATTTGTTATATAGATCATCAAGTACTTAATTATTAATTTTGATATTTTTTTTCATAAATCAATGACTTATTAATGGATGTGTGGTTGTGAATTATCAGGGGTGGATTGGTAGGTGAAGATGAGAAAGGGGTAATCATGAGACAATTTCATCAAGCTGCTAAGAAATTGGAAAATTGGGAGGAGCAAGTATTAAATAGCACTCAAACTCCAAATGCTCCTGCTGTGGACGTGAAGCAAGAAAACTCAGGAAGCAGCGGTGGCTTTATGTACGGACATCATCATCACGGGAATGATCACATCCAAGATTTTAACCCATCAGCTGCAGCTTTGTCTTCTTTGTCTCAGATTATGCAATCAACTACTCCATCTGCAGCCTCATCTCCTAAGTCATCGTGTGTGACGAGTTTCAGCAACAACAATATGTTGGATTTTTCTAGCAAGTCGGAAGTGAGGCATCCACCACCACATCGATCCTCTGATCAGGTAATTAACACTTTTTACATACAAGTAATTAACCCAAGAGAGAGAGAGAGAGAGAGAGAGAGAGAGAGAGTCCATGGTAAATTCTCTTTCGATACGAAAATTACACATTCTTGATTTTCTAGGGTTTTCCAAAATTATTCATTCCTTTTTTCTTTCAAATAAATTGAACTGGTTATTCTAAATACATGCTTTGAATGTGATGAGCGATGAGCTTAATTTTTTAATCTCAATATATGCGCATTAATATGGAGTCATCAAATGAATTATAATTTATTTATCATGTGGTGCTTTTCTCTTTCCAAGATTTTTTACCTTTTCTCTTTAAGTAGTTCATTAAGTCCTTAAAATGGCAATGAAATGAATCAGCTCCCGTTTTTCCCCTCAAATAGCCATAAACTGGTTTATTTAGTATAAATTAAAGTGCTAATCGGTTAAGAACTTAATACGGGGGTGATCAGTAAAATTCACTGAAGATTTTTAATTAATATTTATCAATGTACTCCTTTTCTTTGGCAGAAAATTGTACTCATTTTTCATTTCTTTCTCTTCTTTGTTCTTTGTTTCTTTTGTGAAGTGTAACAATGGTGGGGCGCTTAAGAGAGCAAGGGTTCAACCTTCTTCAACCCCTACTACCTTCAAGGTAACGCTTACAACTGAACTAATTACTCTCTCTCTCTCTCTCTCCCTCTCTCTCTCAGTACTTCTTTCACACAAGAATAGACAGGCACAAACACACACGCACCTGTAGGTGGAACTGTGGAAGTATATAGTTGTCTTTCTCGAATGTCCATTTCTGATCAATCATGATGATTCTTAATCTCTTGTGTTTTAACCACAAGAGACCTCCACCCCTTATTTATGATGGATTCTGTCTACATTCAGGTGAGGAAGGAGAAATTAGGTGACAGAATTACAGCCCTTCATCAGCTAGTTTCTCCATTTGGGAAGGTACGCCATTGCTCTTCCCCCTCTACCCTCTATCGTATGCAGCCAAAATGCCTAAAAAGTTGTTTAAGATTAGTGGTTAAAAATGAAATATTGTATATTTTGCACATTACTTATCGAATTCTTACTCAAAAAACTTATAAAGTGAACTTTTTATCCTGCACTCTCATATACAATTTTTTCCTTGTACTTTATATAAATTTATACTGTGTGATAATTTTTTAAGTGTCAATAATGATCCCTTATTTATATATACTATTACTACTATACAACGAAGGGCTTTCTCTTTCACCTTTAAGCATTAAAGAAGACATGCAAGCAAAGTATTGAGTATGACTTTGGAGGGTTGTGGTGTGGCTTTTTATCTCTTTTGCAGACTGACACAGCCTCTGTCTTGTTAGAAGCTATTGGGTACATCAGATTCCTTCAGAGTCAAATTGAGGTAACCTCTCTCTCTCTCTCTCTCTCTCTCTCTTGACAGAGGCCATTTAGTTGGTACTTGCAATTGGCCGTGATGGCACACAACCACACCGTTAAAGTTCCACTCTCTTTAGTTATTCCTTCAATTAATATTCTCTCTCTCTCTCTCTCTCTCTCTCTCTCTAGTTTTTGAAGTGCTACAAATACGATTCGTTTCATGCTTCTCTCTTTTTTCCCCTTGGATGCAGGCCCTCAGTTTACCTTACTTGGGCAGTGGATCAGGAAACATGCGGCAGCAGCCACAGTCTGCAGTAAGTAATATAAAAACAAGAAACAAAATCGAAAACTTGTGATAGCAACCACGTCATATAATTTAAATAAATAATCTCTCTAACTTTAATCTATTTTTTTCCTCTCTTCCCCAAGCAACATCTCCACCCCCTTCCTCTATCTTCTTCTTGCACGTGCAAGACTGTATACATAATATTCAGTAGTTATATCTTAGCCCCGTAATTGATTGATAATGGTGAATTAATTAAAAGTTTCTTATTAATTAGGTTCATGGGGAGAGGAATTGTATGTTCCCTGAAGATCCTGGTCAGGTATATACACACATGCTAACTTTTATTGGACCCATATTTACATCTTGAAATTGGGAAAACCTACAAAGCGATACAACTATGTATGTATTGTTGGAGAGATTATATATTGCCACCAATTTATTTGGACGGATGATATATTTTTTTAACACGTAACAAATATTTATTGAACAATGTTGCAGTATCTTGTAAGCAACTAAAGATAACTACTGTTTAAAGAGCATACAAAGCCATGATCATCTTTAAAGCTTTCAATCTTTTTAAATAAAGATTAAAATGAGAGAGGAATACATTATCATGTAATATTATCTTATTCAGGTCAAACTAATTACTTAGTCAATGCTAATTAAGTTGCTAAGGCTTTTGTATTATATGTTGTTCTGATCACAGCTGCTCAATGACAATTGCATGAAGAGGAAAGGAGCTTCTGAGCAGGTATATATTCCATGCATGCTTTATTAACTTTTAACTTTTTCATATCGAAACTACATATTAATAGAATCTTGATTGTCAATCAAAATTTCAGAAAATTATCTTTCTAATCCTCAATCAAAACTGAACCAAAACAAAAATTATGGCCAATTTAATAATACATGAACCCAAATTTTACTGTTTTTAGTTGAACCTCACAGTAATGTACACATAGCAGCCCTGTTTAAAATTAAATTTATTTAAAAAAAAAACCAACTTCTCTCCTCTTCCTCACTCTCTGCATCTCTTGCCAGAAAAATCCTCAACCGCTCCTTCCACATTCTCCTCACGCTCAACCCCTTCACTTTATTAAAACCACCCAACGAAGAAAGTTCACCGACGGACTACTGCGACAAAAATATGGTTTAGCTTTTTGTCGCAATTAACCCTAATGAAGAGGATTGTTTTGCTAGTATGGTAGCTACGTTCGGCAGCATATTGACACTATATAAAATGTGCTGTAGTTTGTGGATGTGATGAAACGTAGAGAAGAGAATAAAAAAAAAAATTTAATTGCACATGTATTGTGTGTGCTAGTTGCTAGTATCTTTTAAAATAACTTTTAGCTCATTAATTATATACAATTAACTTTGCGTAATTACAATGAAATTAAGCTATACTTAATTAAATTGGTTTTCTGGTTACACATTGTTAGGATCCTCATGAAGAGCCAAAAAAGGACCTGAGGAGTAGGGGCTTGTGTTTGGTTCCAGTTTCATGTACCCTCCAAGTTGGGAGCGATAATGGAGCTGACTATTGGGCTCCGGCGCTCAGCGGCGGAGGTTTTCAGTAAATTAACCGTTTGGTGGCCTACTACTGCTACTCTAGTTAAGGTAGATATCGATGGAGCTTCATGGAAATGAATGATATAACATCATGAGCAGTCACTCTGCTAAATTCAAAAGGCTGATTGCTCATGATGCTATACAATATTTAGTTAATCTGTACGTTTACATACGTACGCATGCATGTGTGCTTAAATTTGGCGGGACTACGAAGTCCTTAAACCTTTAATTTTAAGTTTAATTTATCTATCTTCTATTTTGCTTAATTCTACTGCTTGCTGCTACCATGCTAGCTCATGTCTATCCAGTACTACTAACTAGTAGGAATACTAGCCGTTTTAAATGTTGCAAAGCATCATTTAATTGAATTCTATTCATCATACTTCTAACTATATATAATAGTTGTTTTTGTTAAGAGTATCAATCTCACATCGGAAAAAAAAGGGATCTTGCATGTGGTTATAAGTAATTGAGCTACTTCCAATATTGCCAATTGATTTTGTGGTGGAACCTCAACTTTTTTATGGTATCAGAGCAAGTTGTCCCGCGTGTGAAGCCCAACAACCACACCTGCTCCACGTCACCTAATTTGTCTTATGCATGCGTTAGGCTTGAAAATTTGTCACACGTGAGAGGGCATGAACCTCAACTTCTTCAGTCTTGTCACTGGCATAAGGCAATAAAAAAAAATTAAATATACACATTATAATATGAGTGAATTTGTCACATCCCGACCCGGGGGACCACTTCCTGGGCCTGCTCCACCACTGTAGCACGATATTGTCTGTTTTGGGTCCCAACCAAATTCTATTCATCATACTTCCAACTATATATAATAGTTGTTTTTGTTAAGAGTATCAATCTCACATCGAAAAAAAAAGGGATCTTGCATGTGGTTATAAGTAATTGAGCTACTTCCAATATTGCCAATTGATTTTGTGGTGGAACCTCAACTTTTTTATGGTATCAGAGCAAGTTGTCCCACGTGTGAAGCCCAACAACCACACCTGCTCCACGTCACCTAATTTGTCTTATGCATGCGTTAGGCTTGAAAATTTGTCACACGTGAGAGGGCATGAACCTCAACTTCTTCAGTCTTGTCACTGGCATAAGGCAATAAAAAAAAAAATTAAATATACACATTATAATATGAGTGTATTTGTCACATCCCGGCCCGGGGGGACCACTTCCTGGGCCCACTCCACCACTGTAGCACGATATTGTCCGTTTTGGGCCCCGACCACGCCCTCACGGTTTTGTTTCTAGGAACTCACACGAGAACTTCCCAATGGGTCACCCATCCTGGGAGTGCTCTCGCGCGCTACTCACTTAACTTTGGAGTTCCCATGGAACACGAAGCCAATGAGCTCCCAAAATGCGTTGTGCTAGGTAGGGATGAGAATATACATTTAAGGATCACTCCCCTGGGCGATGTGGGATGTCACAATCCACCCCCCTTAGGGGCCCGACGTCCTCGTCGGCACACACGTGACCAGGGTTAGGCTCTGATACCAAATTGTCACATCCCGGCTAAGGGGGACCACTTCTCGGGCCCGCTCCACCACCGTAGCACGATATTGTCCGCTTTGGGCCCCGACCACGCCCTCACGGTTTTGTTTCTGATAACTCACACGAGAACTTCCTAATGGGTCACCCTACCTAGGAGTGCTCTCGCGCGCTACTCGCTTAACTTCGGAGTTCCCATGGAACCCAAAGCCAATGAGCTTTCAAAAGGCCTCGTGCTAGGTAGGGATGAGAATATACATTTAAAGATCACTCTCCTGGACGATGTGGGATGTCACATAATTGGTAATACTACATGTATAACCACAAAAATAAATGTACTTCTAAGCTCATAGCTCAAAACCTGGCACTTACCATTAATACATTTACTACAAATTTCCGTTCTATTTTACTTAGCGATCTCTTTTGAATAATCGAAAGCAATATCTATTAAATAATGAAGATATATAACTAAAATTCTCTACAAGAATATGTTGAGGTGGCTAGAGGTATTGATGTAACACACACACACACACACACATATATATATATTGAATAGTGAAGATATATAACAAAAATTCTCGACAAGAATATATTGAGGTGACTAGATGTATTGATGTAATATATATTCCAAGAGGAAAAGCAAGAAAAGGGCATTCCAAGGTACAAAAATTAACCCACTTATCCCGACATGCGACCCCATGCGAATTCCATCCAACAATAATACCACGGCAATTTTCATGATTTGAGACGTGTCATCCGTCAAATGGTGGCATGGAAGATGGAACATCGCTTTAGCATGATTGGACTTGCTTGCATGTGCACGGTGATCAACATTTTTTTTTTAAATGATGAACGAATTTGAAAAACGCATAGAATTATAAGTTAGAAGCGGTAATAAATCAAATTTGAAAAACATTAGTCATCAAATTCACATTTGATATTTATTCTTTAACATCTCTATTAGAGATACTTTTATATGAGTTTTCTTTTCCGATTCAAGGCGAAGGATCGATGCAAGAGTTGAATTCTTTAAAACTCCCCTACACAGAAAGGGAACTCTTTTTATACAACTTTTTAAAAATCCTTGGTTTATTGCTCCATGATATACGATTTTGTTGACTATAATTGCACAAATAATGCGTACACACAGTTTCTTAACACAGTTGAGAACATTTTACGCATAGTTCCATAAGGTGATAACAGAATATTTTTAAAACTGTAAAGTTAACCAACAAAATGAAAGTATAGATTCATTGGCTTTGTACTTCTCTAGTTTCTCCTAACGCGGGAATCGGGTTGGAATTGGAGTGCTCGAAATGTGCAATATATTATAGTCTCACTTAATTGAGATGGGACAGTTGAAAAAATCAGAGTAAGTATAACGATCAGGCTAACAAATTGAAGATTAAATGAATATAAATTTTAGAGTTGTGTACCTATTTTTACTTCTAACACGTTCATCTTAATTTTCAGTCGTCAGATCGAATGAATTAAAGAAAATCAATAGACAAAAATTAATAAGAGTGTATGAGAGATAAAATGGGTGTATGGATAACAATATTCTAATTTTATTAACTAGAAATATATTGTAATGACGGATACAATCATACAAACTAGAAAACTACATTATGACTGACTTATTATTTCACGAGTTATAAAGCACCATATTTATAAAGAAACTTAAAGCAAACTCTAATCTTTAACGGGTAAGAAATCATATACTTAACGTGCAAAGAATTCTAATTCTAGCCCACAAAAAAAAAAAAAGCAATAATACTAAAACTAATTTTCCAACTGGGATTTGGATCCATTAACAAGGGCCAGTGGGGCTAGTCAAGCTTAGATTAGTTAAGATCTTAGCAAACTTTTCGCATCTCAAAATTATCTTTGGGCTGTCAATCACCTATTCTACTTGAGAATCGATGCCCATATTTTATGGTCTCTTTTCGTTTCAGCCCATTTTTGACATTGACAAGTTCTCCACATTCAAACCAAAAACGAAAATGAAAGTTCACCACTTGACTCCACGCAGCCACATAATGTAACGTAACGTCCTCCCTTCCATGTGGTTTTGGCCCATTGGGAAGATGGGGAAGGAAAGAGATCATTTTTCTTTGTTTTGTTCCAACTGATGATACCATAATACATATGCCACATTAAGCACCCTGTATGTAGTTGAGAACATTGGTTTGTATGTGTTTATCTTTCTCATCACGTTAATCTCACAAAAGTTTGGAGCTTCAATCCGAGTTCAAACTTTCACGAATGCATCTTTGGATCACTGACTTTGCTTTTGCATACCCTATGACACAAGAGTCAAATTCATGATGTCACCTTACATGATACTGAGACTACATGATAAAATACCTCCTATATTAGAAAAAATCTCTCTTATCACAGTTTAATTTAATTGAGAAAATCTACCGTTTCGTCATCCCTCATCAAATTAATAACAAAATTAATAATAACATAACATCTCTCATCAATACGTTGTAACGTATTATGTGATAAAAAAGATAAACACCTAATTACATACATCATATGCCACCCAAGAATCGCTCCAATACTTTTGTGTGTTGACTTCACACACCCATCGATGAACCATAAGATTCCTAGTGTTTGACCTTCCTACACGTAGACAAATTAATGCAAAGAATATTAATCTTATAATAAGATATTAGTTTTCTTTCACATTTCTTGATTCAATCCCTAATTGTAATTGGATTCTTTAGAACTATTTACAAGAGTGTTAGGTATTGCATGAATATTATTATTCACATAACTAACAAACAAACAATTGGGATAATCAAAATTAGGACGACTAAGCAAGTATTTGGACATACTAAACAGTCTCTGCATGTTCTTCTGAAACATGACATTTGGAGTTAACTTCTAGGTTCTCTATTTGGTTTGAAACGTCCACAGCCAATATGGGCTGAAGCCGAAGGACCAGTTGGAAGTATTCAGCAGCTGACGAAAACCAAAGTCTCCACCTTTTTATCCTCGAAGAATTTCAATCAACAATGTCCTCAAAAACCAGGAACAGGAATCTTCCTGAAACTCGGAAGCTTCGCCCAATGTGAACTCTTCAGATTATGAGTCAGAGTCTTCCCTGGAGGATACTTCTGTAACTTCTTCTTCTTCTCCGTGGATTCCGGAGCAGAAATTGAGGTAATGATTTTTCCGATGTTTACAAGAACACAGAACATAAACTCTGGTTTGATATTACCATGTTTGTTTGTTTGTTTTTTTTTTTTTTTTTTTTGTATTTTAATTCTTATGCTTTTTGTTTTTAATGTGTTGTCTGTTTTCTGAGTTTTTATAGGAAAACAACAAAGAATGGAATTGTTTGAGGCTACACAGAGCCAAATTCAGAAGCTAAAGCAACCCACTTCTGCAGAATCGAGCCAGTATGTAACCATCAAACCTATCTGGATTTTGAGCATATCTATCTGGTATTGAAAGTATTGAAAAATCATCAGATATTAGTGTCACATTATCGATTTCTTCGCAGAAAGTTTTGGATTTCTTGTTGTTTGTTAGTTCTCCAGACCGGCTGATCATGGCAGATTGTCATAACAATTCTGTTGGGGGAAAAGTATATACACTTCCCAAGGATTTTGTGTGTCCCATTACTAGAACTTTGATGATCCTGTGACACTTGAGATGGGGCAGACATATGAGCGAAAAGCGACCCAGGAGTGGATCAAAAGAGGGAACTCTACGCGCCCAATTACGCGCCAGAACTTGCAGAGCACTCAACTGCCTAAGACCAACTATATGCTCAAAAGGCTTGTTGCAAGCTGGCAAGAACAGAATCCTACTGCAGTGTTGAACCAATTGGAGAGTACAAGCCCATTGAGTGAGCCGGTTCTGAAGGCCGTAATGCATTCAACTTCTCCTGACAGTATTGTACTCCAAGGCGGGTTTGATGGCGCAGTTGGCGAGTTAAGACTTGCAATCACCAACCTTTGTATGTCAGAAATTCTCATGGAGTCTGAAATGGCTGTTCTTCAAATTGAGCAGTTCTGGCAGGAGGCAAATGTGGAATGGGATATTCAGAATTTGCTCACGAATCCTTCAGTGATCAACGGTTTTGTGGAGGTTCTTTTATATTCTGTTGATCCCAGGGTCCTGTTAGCTGTAATTTTTCTCCTGTCTGAGCTGGGGTCAAGAGACAATGCTGTGATCCAGACGCTAACGCTCGTTAATTCTGATGTTGAACGCATTGTGGCGCTTTTTAAAAAGGGGTTGATGGAGGCTGTGGTGTTGATATATCTGTTGAGGCATTCGACCCTGAACCTAATTGAGAGGGACATGGTGGAGTCTCTCTTACTAGTTATCAAAAGGAAAGACGATGATTTGCTTAACATGTGTCTAAAGCCGAGAACAGCTGCAGTGGTTTTACTCGGGCTGATTCTTGGTGGCAGTGGAGAGGGTACTGCCTCTTCGATTGTTAACACAATAGTATCTGAAAAAGCGCTTGAAATAATTATTAGCAGTTTGGAATCTGAATCGACCGAAGAGAGGATTGCGGCAGTTAGGATCTTGTTGAGATGTATGCAGCAAGATGGAAAGTGCAGGAACACAATAGCTGATAAAGGTGAGTTGGCTCCTGTTTTGGATAGCTTTGTCGGCGCAAGTGATGGAGAAAAATTTGAGATAGTTCACTTTTTCTTCGAGTTAGTTAAATTAAACAGGTATATACATCTCAGTTCTCAAGTTTGTTCCTGTGTATCCAATTTTTCTATGATTGTAGAACTTGAGCTAGCGTGACAGATTTAATTAAATCTTCGTCTTAGACAGAAGGACATCTAATGAACAAATCCTGCATATCATAAAGGATGAAGGCCTGCTCAGCACAATGCACACCCTTCTTATTTATCTGCAGAGTGCCCCTCAAGATCGGTGTCCTACTGTGGCTGGTCTACTACTTCAACTCGATCTTCTGGTTTGGAACTCTCTCTAATCTTTCATCTATTTTAGCTCTTCATGAAATATTTAATTGATTCGATCAAATTGTACGCTTGTTGATTGCATGAAGTAGTCATGTTGCATTTTAACTACTAGCATTGACGAATTCGTTGTACTAGATAGTCGGTTATGATCACTGGGTTTGTTTTGTAGGCAGAGCCGACAAAGATGAGCATATACCGTGAAGAGGCAATAGACACACTCATCTCATGTCTCAGAAATGCGGACTTCCCTAGTGCCCAAATTGCTGCTGCTGAGACAATTATGTCGCTGCAAGGGAGGTTTTCCACATCTGGAAAGCCTCTCACCAGAGCTTTCCTTCTCAAGCGTGCCGGCCTTGACAAAAGTTACAAAAGTCGCGTACGAATGGATCAACTTCGCAATTTTTCTGGAGACGACGAAACTCTTGTGAGATTTGCACTGCATTACTTTGCTTTTAATATTTCCTTATTTTCGTTTGCTTCGTTTTGGCTACTTGATCATCTTTGCGCAATGCATTTTGTGATCGGTTTACTTTTCTGGTCGACATCAAAAGCAGGAAGAGAAGGCGGCTGATAATTGGGAAAGAAAAATGGCATTTGCTTTAGCAAGCCATGAGTTTGGTCTACTTTTCGAGGCTTTAGCAGAAGGCTTGAAGAGCAGATACGCAGAATTATGTTCAGCGTGCTTCATGTCAGCCACATGGCTCGTATACATGCTCAATGTTCTTCCAGACACAGGAATACGTGGAACAGCGCGGCTCTTCTTGCTCAAACGTTATGTGTCGATATTCAAATCTGCCAAGGATACTGATGACAAAGCTCTCTCTATGCTTGGGTTGAGCAGCTTCATCAAAGATCCTGGTAAGAACCGGTTATTCATCCTTATTCATCCTTGGGTTTCTGTTCGTAACTTCGTGTGCATGTTTTACTTTAATAACTTTAAAGTCTTGGATAAATTACATATATATTCTTAACGTTGTGAATTTCAGAAGCATGCAGGGGGTAACTTCTAGCATAAAGGATATAGTGAGGGGCCTAAGAGAGCTTAAGAGATTCACTCCCTTGGCATTTCAAATGCTAAAACTCTTCTCTGAGGGACAAGACTCTAGCGCCGTAAGTTCATAGGAATCTTATGTAATATACCTTTGTTCCTGAAAGAAGAAGGGCCATGACAAAACTATATGTTCATGTATTGACTACAGCAGGAACCGTGGGATCATAAAGAATTAGCTCAAGTCGACTGCAACGAGAACGGAGAGGTTCTTTCAGTCATTTGCTTCAACGGTAAAATATTTTCGGTCACTCCGATGGAACTATAAAGGTAACTAATTTCTTGGTCTTATTCAGTCTTATATATGGTTTGGTATTTTAAAAAAATGTTTTCAAATTCTGAAGGTATGGACGGGTAAAGGTAGCGTTCTTCATCTCATCCAAGAAATTCGAGAACATATGAAGGCAGTTACTAGCTTGGCAGTTTTGCAATCGGGGGAGGTTTTATATAGTGGTTCACTTGATAGAACTACAAGGGTATGGTCCATTAGCAATGAAGCAATGCACTGTGTAAAAGTACATGATATGAAGGATCAAGTTCATAGTTTAGCCGTCACGAATAGCCTTGCTTACTTCATTCCACAAAGTACTGGTATTAAGGTACTTAAGAGATGGTCATTAGGTTACCGGCGAAATTAATTTATCCTACAAAGCAAGATTAACATGAACATGTAACTAATGCGATGCTCGCTACTTGTTAGCAGGTTCATTCATGGAACGGAAGAACCAAATTGTTAAATTCAAGTAACCATGTGAAGTGCTTTGCTCTAGTACACGGAAAATTATATTGTGGATGCAATGACAGTGGTGTTCAGGCACGATTCTTCTGTAGTTATTGTAGTTTAAAATCCAGCTATAGCTGTTTTTATCATCCTAAACAGACTTGTGTGAAATTTTCAGGAGGTTGATGTGGCCACGGGAACACTCAGTACCATTCAAAATGGCACTTGGAAACTACTCACAAAAGCAAACCCTATCCACGTTATTCAAGTTCACAGTGGACTTATATATACAGCCAGTTCTTCCGTGGACGGAGCGGCTGTTAAGGTACCTCAGAACATATTACAACATCAAATTTTCGGTTACTAAAATAAAATCCCAAGAAAATTAAGAAAAAGATTGAATATTCATTTAATCCATTTCTTAGTTACTGAACTGTTCGATTTGTATACCTATGTGAAGATATGGAATGCTGCAAACTTCGACATGGTTGGATCGCTTCCGACTACATTGGAAGTGCGGGCAATGGCCATAAGCTCGGAACTAATTTATTTGGGAGGTAAAGGAGGAAGTGTGGAAATATGGGATAGGAATAAGCAGAACAGAATGGACACCCTACAAACTGGTGCCAATTGTAAGGTCCTTTGCTTGGCTCTTGATGCCAATGAGGAAGTTTTGGTCGCTGGAACTTCTGATGGCCGAATTTGGGTAAACATTTTGTCTTTAAACAGAAATCTTTACGTACATATACGTGCATGCATGTCTACGTAGTACGTACTTATTCACGTCTGTGCATGTATACATGTTGATCGTATTTTCATGATCGAACCTTGGACATTTGGTATGTGTATATACGTACACAATAAGTTTAAATGAGAGAATTTTCAATTTTTCATGGTTTTACCTTGTCAACTAAAAGTAAAACCATTCTGCTGGTTTGCAGGCATGGGGGCTTAGCTAAGAACAGGACCGGGGTGAATTTGGATGGTAATATATTTAGTTGGGAGAGCAGCTGGATATAAATATATACATGCGGATAATTTTTTAGTGAAATTCTCTGTAATATTTTCATGTTTGTAATGCGTTTTGTTGTGGAATTGTACATAAAATATGATCTGATTATACTTGTAAATAACGACCCCAAATCTTATTGGAGCTAATTAACTCATGTAATAAAATAATCTTATTGGACAATTGGATTCATTAGCAAGTGGTTAATTATTTCTTTTAGTTTAGATTAATTAGTTGTGATTAATATCTTAAGCTTTTATTTTTCATCAATTGTAATATATATTCTTGTATCACTCACCATTTGTTAATAATCTGTGCTTCGGCAAGTTTGTTGCGGATTTCGACTCATAGATGTGTTGTGCATGTGGTACGATTCGAGTTGAGAGAAAGTATCGATGCGGTTGTATGTGATAGGAAGAGATGGAGAGAGAAAGCCAGGAGGGGGAGAGAGACCTGTAAGATGTTCTTCCTGGAATTAGCTGTGAGATTAGTGCACTCTTCCATATCATTGTCATGGAGTTTAATGACTTCAAGAAATGCTAAGAGACTCTCAAAAGTGAGACTCTTCATAGACTCTCTATCATCTCATGTTTTTGGCACAATGTTTTTTGATGTTGACACATAAATTAACGTTAAATTGTGAAATGACAAGAGTCCATAAAAAGTCTCACTTTCATAGTCTCCTTAGCGTTTCTCTTATGACTTTTCCAAGCCTGGAACCTCAGTGAGTTTGGTTGAATCACTTATTTACAAACTCTATCATAATTGACATTTTCGAAAAATCTGGCATTGTTTCTAATGTAATAAAATAATCTTATTCGTTGTGATTTATATCTTAAGATATATATTTTTTTTCAATTGTGATCGATATTCTTGTGACACTCTTCATTTGATAATAATTTGTGCTTCGGAAGATGCATACACATTAGGCAATCTGTAATATTACCAAAGAAAGTCTTTTAAGATGACCAACGGATTGGTGAACCTCAAACAAACTCTTAGTCTTCGAATATCAATTCTTCGAGACTCCAAGAGGAGGATACGATCAAAAAAGTAGAAGAAAGATATTCGATCCACCACTAATAACCATCGATATTGTCTTCGACTTAATCACTAAGCGTAGGGTACAAAAGACCTCATGCAATGTTTATGTCATGTTGAAATGGGACCAAACTTATTGAGACTATAAAGGAGCTTGTATGGTTGATTATTGTACTAGGTCTTCAAACAGAAGCCCCTTTTGGACGCCACAACCACAATGTTAGTTAATCACATAGCCGCGGAAATCGCAGTACAAAAAGCACTAAAAGCATCCAAGTGAAAGTGCTTCTTCTCATCCAGTTTCATTTCACGTATCTTCCACAACAGTAAATATATTTCAATGGTTCCGCCTTCGCATGCCAGTCAGTCACACGCTCAACTCCTCAATGTTCGGGCTCAATGGCTCGAAGAGAGCTTCCACTTCACTCTGATTCACCTCCTCTAACTTTGCCGGGTTCCACTTTGGATTCTGCATTGACAAGAAACGGAAGCCAAAGATAAAGACCCGTTCTGATATACGGAAAAGTAAGATGATTATAGAACTGTAGGTCTAGTAGAGGCTGTAATTGTTTATGTTGCAGCAACTCCGTCGGCAAGTGATTTTCAAAAGGAAACTATATAATTTGGATGATTAACTCTAGGGTCTCCAGCATAATCCTAATTTCAAGAATTCCGCATTGTTCTGCCAGTTTTATAGTAATGAATCTTGAGCATAATTAACGAACCTGATCCTTGTCCACCAAAACTGCCCGCACACCTTCAGCAAAATCATTCCGCAAAGACGATCTTATAGCAACACGATATTCAGTTTTCATCACACCAGTTAACTGGTATTGGTCAAATAAAGCAACATGTTACTATCAGAAAATGTGAAATACTACAACTCAAAACCTATCAAAATAATGAAACCACACAATGAAAAAAACGAAAAGGTTCAAAGTCCAGACTCACTGTGGATAATTGATTGTCATTTTTCCCAAGCGCAGATGCAACTTTGGAGAAATAATTTTGTGTCAAATAAAGTGAAAAAGGAGCACCCTTTCCAAGACCTTGAAGAGCTTCATTTGCCCACTCACCACTGCAATAGAAACAATTTGATAGAAAATACTTCACAGCGACAAGAAGCCTCTCAATAGAAGAGTATGACAGATTTCATTTCATTATCAATAAACAAATGACATTGACAAACTTACCAGTAGCATCTGAACTCTGCTGCTGCTTTTTAAGCTCATCAATTGTCTCAAGAACCAACTTATTTGCACCAAATGCTGAAGTTATTTGAGGTAAAAGACTCTTGAGTTGCGCTTCAGAATCTGGGTTGCCGCTGAATTTCGCCACAGCTGTTTCAATGTCCTGATGGGGATCCTGAGAACTGCAATCAACAATGGAGCTGCTTTTATCTCGCAATGATGCCAATTAAAGTTAATCCCACTAAAGCATTGGAAATCTGAACCAAAAGAAAAAAAAATAATGAATTTAAAGAGAAGAGAAACATACAATTTGGTAGACAAAAGGGCCTCCTTTAGAGAACCTAAGTTTTGAGATGGGACAAAATGTGTCCCAAGACCCACATATAGTGCATCCGATGGTGTTGAAATCCTTTTCCCAGTAAGTCCAAGATAAGCACCTACAAAGACATAACAGTGTTAAAACAAACACAGAACTAAGAATTGATGCATGAAGCAAACAGAGAAATTGTATAGGCAGTTCTCTTTATATTCTTATAATCTAAACAGTTTCTCCTTATTAATGAAATACTTTAGTAAAAATATCTAGTTTTTATATACTTTCTGATAGAAAAGGCATACCTACAGATCCTCCTCCTGGACTCTTTGCCGCTATATGTGAAAACCCAACATCCGGGAACAAACCAATTCCATTCTCTGGCATGGCAAGAACAGTCCTCTGAAATGTATCTACACAACGTTAGACACACAAAAATCAAAAGGCCATTACAATGTAATTGACAACATTGACAATCTATGTCTGACAAGGCAATCATACCTCTGTAATGATCCGGTAGCGACCATGACCTGATAGGCCAATACCAAAGCCCATTGTTATGCCATCCATGAAGCTTACATAGGGCTTCTTGTACTCAGAGATTTTGCATATTAGAGAATACTCAGCAGTGAATACCTGAAAAACGTGCAGCACAAAATCATATCAGTAGCCTCTCAATCTTAAGAAAACTACAAATGGTAGCTTAAAAGTGAAATGAATCCTATCCAACCAATACAAATCATACTACCCAAGTTCAAGCAAAATCAAGACTAAACAAATGATCAGATGTTGTAAGTTGCCCGAAAATGTCAAACATGAAATTACAAAAGAAAAAAAAAATATATTTATATGTATTGATCACTAATAAATACATGCTGAAAGCACAATGTTAGCCACAATTTATGACATTTATAGGAGATTGAATCACCAAAGCAATTAAAGGAATAGCAGAACCCATATAAGTGATTTTCACCTTGAATTTTTAGGCCTATCAACAAATACGTTATTACAATTCTAATGCATGAATTTTGTTAAAAGGGCCTTGCTTTGCTTGTATAAGGCTTAATCATCAATGATTTTGCAAGGGTCAATGTATTGCTAGAATTCTATTTCACCATGAAAATTACCAAAATTATATCAAATATGGTAGGGATGGAAGTCATCTTTTATTATCTGGATTTTGGCAAACTGTGTAAGGTTATAAATCTGTTATTGTATATAGTTAAAAGGACACATTTAAACCTCAATCATATCCGGTAGTTGGTTTTTGGTTGTTATCTGCTTCACATCACCGCCTGCAGGTAAACTAAAATCTGGGTTATTACTTATCAAAGAATCAACATGCCAGCTTAACGGACACCGTGTATCTCTATATGGCAAAAATGCAACACAAAAAGGAACAATGAAGGGAAACAATAAACAACATGACATGAAACAGCACGAACATCAAGGACCAACAATCTATCATGCAAGCACCTAAACAAGAAACAATTCTAGCTCAAAGCAAAGCGTAATGTAGAAACCTTAGGCACAAGAGGTGTGTTTTTGTCCCTTTGAATTTCGGCAACAACCCCTTTAATATCCATTCCTGCATTTACCATGATTGGTCACTCTCAAAACCTTACCTAAGAGACCCAAAAAAAAAAATAACCGCCCAAAGAGCTAAACCTACATCTCTAGAAAAACTTATTTAGCTACATGTTAAAATGGAATTGTAAAATTGCCAAGAAAGAAACTATTCAAATACGGATTCTGGGCATTACCCGCACAAAAGGCACGAGCCGAGCTGCTATCAACAAGAACACACTTCACATTTGGGTCAGATTCCCACTCATCCAGATAGCTCTTGTATTTCACATCCATATCTGCATTTTCCAACAATTCCCACTTAAACAGGAACACAAAATTCTTCAAAAAAGCTAACTTCTTCGAAATTTCAATCCAACACATGGTATCATCACAAATGCAACAACACAGAATTGTGATCAATACGATGCAATAAAGTTCAAGCTCAAAATTTTAAATCAGCTCCAAAACAAAAGCATTTACAGATATATACATATATGTGTGTGTGTGTTTATCCACATACCCAGGTTCATGGCGTTGAGTGCTCGAGGGCGATCAAGGGTAATGACGGCGACGCCATTTGGGTGGACGCTCGCCTTGACGAACTCGTCGGCGGAGGCCATGATCGCGAAGGTGCGGAGAAGGCGAGGGGATTTGGTTGGTTTGCAAAGAGAGAGCTTCGAATTTGGATTGAGGAAGAAGAAAGCGGACGACGATTTGCTCAGAATTTGGGTCGCTCCGCCGAACAAATTTCGCATTACTTCGGTTTGAGAGTGACTCGGTCAGTGTCACAGTAGAGAGAGAGAGAGAGAGAGAGATATAGATGGGTGCTTCTGGACCGGATTGCCCTTGATGTTTCGGTTAATTACCGGGAAAAAGAACTGCCGCGGTGGCTACGCAGGGAAGGTTGTGGGAGCGCGGTGGCGGGCAGTGATTGGAGATTTCTGCGTGACGGGAGGGTGTTAACGGTATTTCGTGTACCAGAATGTATTAAAAGTGAAGCCCAATTTAAGAAATGATTGTTAGCCCAAAACTTGAATGTCCTTTGGTTCAGCTGGAAATGACAGAACTAGCCCAAAATCTTGGTTGGGTAGATCTCTTTTTGCTTGTACTTTCAGTAGTTATAATTTCACAAGATGATTTGCTACTGGCTTGTTGAGGCTGGAACAAAACAAATAATTTGAAGGATGCTGTAATTTAGCCTCACACGGAAATAACTTATAAAACAAAATAAAAGTTTCACCACACACATAAGCAGAAAAAACTTACAAAACAAATAAAAGTTTCATCACATGTGTACGTCAAATTGTGATTGGCGGGTACATATTAACCATACATATCATTTCCCCATTTTTCTAGTCTTTTGATACAAACGATATGCGTGGATTGACAAATCAAACATAGAATCTCAAGTGCGTAAACAAATACACTTGAGCTATAAACCTCTTGCAGTGGACACTTCTTTTTCACCATACAAATTATTCTGGCCACCTAGCTACTACTTACTTACCTAAGAAATAAACTAATTAACATCATCAGCATGTATAATCTTAAGGATTATGATCAAATTTAAGGCCCAAGACTTTTCCAAGCACATCAAGAAGCTCAAGGTGGGCAGTCAAATGTGGGAAATGCCCATTTGTATTCATAATCTCGACGTTAGAGTTTTCCTTCATCTTCTTCTGCATGTAGAACGCAACCGATTTTGGAGCAGCAATGTCGTTGCTGGTGCCGACGATGGTGCATGGAGTCGAGACCTTGTCGATAACGTCTCTATGGTCGCTGTAAAAGACGGTTTTGGCCAAGGCGAGGGCAACTTTAGGCCTCATTCTCTGCAGGCACTTGGCGAATTTTTCGACAGAGGGAGGGTCATTTGTGTCCACAGCAAGTGTGGCGAAGTTGGCCGCCCAGTTGTGATAGTTGGATTCTATGGCTGAGATGATTTCTGTAATATCTGACATCTCAAATCCACCTTCATAGTCATCTGTATTTATATACCTACAAATAAATATATTTATGTTGAAATTAGTGATTTCTTTCTTCAAATAATTGTGGACCCAAATATGTATTTTGTGTAGAGACAATACAGAGTAAAGGCAATCCATTATATCCATTATATACATATATATATATATCACTGATATTAATTAATAGGTTATTATATTAACACCCCACAAATTGTTGAATAAACTCCACATTTACATTTTCAATTAAAAATTATCTTAACACACTCCGCATATGTCCCCATAATACCCTCACACCCCACATTCTTAATATACACCTTATATTTTCTACAAGCACCCCCGTATTTTCTATACATCCCGTATTTCTTAAATCTTATAAAGCTTTCAATTTGGACAAAAAATGCCAACTAGAATTTTGATAAAAGATGCCGCCTGAGATTTAAGGCATATGTGGGTTGTTTTCAATTCCACCATTAAAACCCATGTCGTCAATTTTAATATTTGGTGGTAATTTTAGATGCTTAATTCTTCATATAATTCATGTGATCCCTAAAAGATGAATACGAACATAGAAGCTTGAATAACGCATCAAAAGCAAGATTAAATAATTATCAATGTCGTCAAAATCACTAAAACAATAAAAAATATGAAGTCTTACCTCATGTGAAGCTTCCGAAACATCAATTTTATGTTTCATTTGTCAAAAATAATTTTTCTCAATCAACATGTTTGTAGTTTCATTGGTTAGATTTTGTTCAACAATGAAGGGTTAGAGGGGTTTTGATAGTTGAAGAAGATAAATAATATGTCAAAAGTGATTTGGGATGTATATTGAAATTTTTTTTTTTAAACCTAATAAGGTCAAAATTGTTATTGCATAGTAAGGTAAATAAGTCATTTAATACTAAATTTTAATGTGAGGTGTATTCAATATTTTGTGAGGTGCTAATATAAAAAGTCTTAATTAATTTGTGATCACAAATATAAATATATGTAAATACAATGTTTCTCTCTACGGACCTTATGTCGGTCTTTTGTGCGGATGTCTATAACGGTGGCCAGACTGGTCTTTTTGGTCAACTAACAATATAATTTGTTTCATTCTCAGTCGATCAGCACAAATGTCTCGCTTCAATTTTTGGTTTTATCGTTCGTGTTTTGGGCACACGAAATCTGAACATTAACGTTTGGATAAGAGAGTTTTATATATAATTAATTGGATATTTGTAGTGTCTAACCACAAAAAATGGGACAAGGATAGAATTAAAATGATGGAGAAAACCTTGGATAGAATTAAAAAAAACAGAAGAAAATTAGAGAGAGAAAGTTGTATATAAGAGTGAGAAAGTACCTAGGAGAAGCTCCAATGAGGATGAGGGACTTAAAGAGGTCAGGTCTTTTAACTGAAGCAATGCATCCGATCATACCAGACATGGAATGACCAACAAAGACAGTAGATTTTAGGTTAAACTCGTCTAAGAGAGCAATTAGGTCAAGGGCAAATGCGTCATAGGAGGAATATTTCCCAGCTGGATCAAACAGTTTCAGGTTATCACCATCCTTATTATTCACAGCGCCGGAGAAGGGCCAGTCGAAGACGAGAACACGGTAATGCTGAGACAAGTAGGGCAGGATTTTGTCCCACACAGACTGGTCTCCTCCGTAACCATATGCTAAAACCACCGCTTCGCCGCCCGACCCCACGATTTTTGCGTTCATGGCGGTCGAAAGGGTCTTTTCTAGCACCATTTTTGTGGTTTTTTTAATGAAGCAAACTAACAAAGAGAACAAAGAGAGAGAGAGAGAGAGAGAGTGAAGACAGAGAAAGATTGGATGGGGGTAACTAGAACAAATTGTGTTTTGGTAGTGTTTTGCTCTTATGTTCTGGTCCTAGCTATAGTCACTCCATTATATAGGGCCAAGGAGTGGATTAATTATTGCGAAAATGGATAAATAGGAAGACTTAGTGTGGTTAATGATTGAGATGTGTATTGCTTGGTGAATAAATAGCATGTTCTATTGGACCAGATATTGGTTTTAGCATTTTATTTTGGAATCACCCCAAAGTAGATATATGGAATTTTGTTTAGTGGTACATCACTATAAAATAAGGAGATTATGCTATGTAATCGGGGTCATGCACTTCGTGTTAAAAATTCTCATCATGTTATGTTAGTTGTAGATACAAGAAGATATATTTGAGATTGTATATAAGAATCTCTCATAAATTAGGATGCATGCTTTAGGAACTTCACTTCAACAACTCTCATTAGCTACACTCATTATGTGATTACAGTTATAGATATATGAAGATATATTTTCTATTATACGTAAAACTCTCTTGTAAATTAGAGATGCGTATTTTAGGAAGTTCGCTTCAACAACACTCATGATTATGTAATGCATGTTGAAAATCAATCTCATGAGCCACACTAATACATAAACTAATAGTGATTTGACCACTTGGCAGGCTGATAAGAACACAACAGGAACAAGATTTGAGGAATTTATGGCGGCTGTTGAGGTCATTTAGTGCATGGCCTTGACTTTTTTCTCCTTTTACTTACTAATTGAGATCGAGTTAGGTCAATAATACTATCAAATGACGTAAGCATGATTACAAGAAATCGAAGAGAGAAAAGATGAAAAACTAACTTTACTGGTAGAATCTAGTATGTATGGTACTGCGGAGATTTTAAGAACATGCCCAAAAGGACCCATTTGTATTTTTATGTTGATTGAGAGAGAGAGAGAGAGGGTTAGGATAAGTCCAAGGCCTACCTTTTTCTGCCATTAAAGCTGGCAGACCCCACGACCACGTTTTTCCCATTCCTTATCACAATTCTAAACCAGATATGCAGGTACATGCATTGCATACCGATCATCAAGACATGAACTGTTATATTCATCGATGTTATGTTTTAATCTACTTTTTTGGACAACCGATAGGATATTTACAAATGGGATACAGCTAGCTGTCTTCAGTTGGTTGGATTAGCTTGTATCGTTTGTATGTTCAATTCTTATGAAAGCGATCGAAGACATAAAACAGAATATGCAAATTCAATATGTGGCCACAATAATCTGATTGTAGATCTAAAATTAGTTTACTAATGAAGGCCACTAATTAATGGGAGGGCCACTAGACTTTCTATATATTATGGACAGATCCTCGCAATGGATTTTGTAATATTTTTCTGCAGATTTGGAGAAGATTCTTTTGTCAAAGTAAATAGTAAGATGGAATAAAATAGAAACATAACGAGATAAGAAAATAGAAAGCTAAAAGAGGTAATTATGTATCATGTGAGGCAGCTATACAGGCTAGCCTGCCGGCTGCAACAAGGCATCTCATGATATAGAATTCTATTGTCTGCATGTTGTCTTAAAATTGAAAAATGATTTTAAAATTAAAATTCTATTACTGTTTTTAATTGGCTTGGAAAATAAGACCTCATCAATTTGTTGAAATAGTTATTGGCATGGATCATTTTGTTTGTATGTGAGAGGCGTGATTAATTGCATGAAGAAAGTTAAAGTTTTACTATAAAACTAATTTGTATTATAGGGCATTGCCAAACTTCTTATAAGTTTATGTAAGGTCTCATCAATATGTGATTCATTCTCAACAGACTCTTTCACGTGTACCAATATGGGTAGTAGCCTAAATTCTTATAAGTTATTCAAGGTTCGTTTTTCCATCAATGTGTGATTCATTCTCAATATGCCCCCTCACGTGTGACAATTTTCAAACCTAACAAGTGAATAATATACAAACGAGGTGACGTGGAACATGTGTGGTAGTTGGGATTCACACATAAGATAATTTGCTCTGATATCATAAAGAAAGTTGGGATTCCACCATAAAACCACTTGGTAATAGGGGTAGTAATCCAAACTTCTTATAAATTTATGCCATGTCCCTTCTCTCATCAATGTGAAATTCATTCTTACCATCGCTTATGCGCACTACAGTGATATATCCTACCCATTCATGTTTAGACTTGTAAAGCATAATAAACAAACAGAATAAGCTCATGTTCACATACGTACGCAACTGATTGTAGAGTTTCTCATAACGTATGAATATTGTCTGCCCTGTTCTTTCACAAGTTCAAAGTGAGAGCTAGACCACCCAAAACTTGTTCTAGGGGGAGAGATTTAATTCAACCAATTAGAATATCTCATTGGCTCTATGAAACTAAACCTTATCAGATATAAATCCATAATGCGACAACAGACAAGACATTATTTTGAATGCTATCTTGTTTGGATGGGGAGAAATAGATGTCTGGATCAAACGGCTAGAATATAGTTTAAGAACATCCTGGATTCCTGGGATTTTATAGCATTAGAAAAAGCATTTTTGAGAACAAAAAAACTCCCGTTTCTTGATCGCGGTTTCTCGCATATAATCTCATGCATCACTCATACAATAAAACAAATATGAGTTGCCCGTTTTATGAACCGACAAATAGTGGCAGGCAAAAATATTGTCGTTTAGTTGAAAATAACTTCAATTGTTTAAAGTGTTCATTTGCAACTTGCAGAAAAAATCTGGTCAGTGTTACTGTGTGTGAATGCATGCTGCATGGAGGTCCCAGTTATGCTATGTGAAGTAAGGCCTTGTTTGCCAAACAGATATATATATCCAATAAAACATTTTTCAAAAGAATTCTCTCGAAGCCGCAAAGCCAGCCGGAGGGAAAAAAAAACAAAACAAAAACATTTCTCTGCAATTTTTTACCAATCTGCAACAAATTGGGTTGCAGTTTGAACTGAATTTTGGAATCCAACATTACTATTGAGGATCTATCAAAGTACTGCTATTCTTTTTCAAAAATAAGTCGGTAAAAAGTTCAGTGTCCCGATAAAATTTCAATAAAATCAACTCAAATGATTGATATGGACCTTCCTATTTTTTTAAAAAATTAATGAAAATTTGTAACCTATCTGACATGTTCAACACGTCGCTTATGGAACTAAAGGGAAATTTTTTTGTACAGCTGGCGAATACAAATTAATCCTCTCATAGATGGTTTGCTCATCGCTCGAATCGATCTAAATGGACTGAATTTTACACTGATCTAATGGCTACAACTGCGTTGAGATACAACTGGTCAAGGGAAAGCTCCAAAAGGTGCATGCATGCATGGTCAAGTTTAAGCAATGCTTTACATCCTGCAAGAATAACTCCTTTCTATTGCAGTCGCCATTAAAGCCAAAAGGTGACCAACACATTCAAAGGAAGAACATTGACTGCTAGAAAAGATCAAAAAGTTAGTTTGAAAATTAAAAGCTAAGAAGGGGACTGGAGGCAACTAAATGCAAAAAGGTACCAATGAAAAAACAGTTGAACAATGACATTTATAGTTCCTTGTGAAATTAAAACACCTTCTGGGAAATATCTTTTTCTATGCAGATATGCTCATTTATTGGACGGCTCCTAATTTGGTTCAATTCTGCCGATAGCCAGCAAATCTCTTTTAGAATTGTTTATTGGTTTCTGAATCGGGCTCTCACTCTTATATGATGTCTGCCACTCGCCCTTTGCTTTGCATTAATTTTGAGGCTGGTAGGAGATATGCATTATATGTTGGGAGACGAACTTTTCTGACATGAAAATGTTACAGTGCCAGTATTCATCATGCAGTACTTTATGTGACGTCATCTTTTATTTATATGCGAGAGAGTTCAAATACATGATAGGTCGTAATTTTATTGCAATAATACTACTATCGTGATATCCCACGTGTAGATGAGATGTGCAACAGATGTCTCACACATAAGCTCATGCACCACTCATGTGAATTTCAAAATTCATAACCCTTATTTTCATGAAACGGGTATGTCATATTTGCTATATCATGTGACTGGGGCATGATCTTATTATATGTGAGACGCTTGTTTTATGTAATGGTGGGTGTAGGCGACTTTTCTCCTCAAAGTGGTTCATTTTGGTCTGTGGATGGCTTTAGGCTGTCTCAGTTTTCTTGAAGCAGATGAAAATGATCGGTAAACAGACATTTCTGCGGCTGCAGGTTTCCTGATGTATGTTAATATGCTGAAAAATTATATGGATGGAAAGCTAGAAATGAAAATACAGTATATGAAATATCTAGATAAATGAATCAGAACTACTAGTCAAAGATCCAATACAATGGGCTAAGAATAATCTATCGAAAATTCTAGCATACGTACAATAATGTATGACATACATTACAGAATTTACCAGCTGAATGTGAACTCAAAAGTCCAATGGAATTTAAGGGGACGAGAGAGTGCACCGAATATAGTAAGATTTTTAGTATTGGATGGTCTCATACAAATAGTCCCTGAATCCAGTAATTTCACAACTCCAGTCTAACCTTTACAGTAAAAACTACTAACTGTGTGTAGAAGGATCTGTGAAAACCTATAGGCTATAACTTGAAGCTATCAAACCTGTATAAGGGAAGGGAAAAACAGCATTGTTATTATTACCATTTGAGGCTGATGCAGTGAAAAACTATGGTAAGAATGGTAACTTGCCTGGATAAGGAACTAGTCGAGGAACATCAACTAGTCGCTCTATTATCGTAAGGAGCAATATGCGCCATAACATAGAAAATTTCATGCATTAGTTTACTGCTATGGCGCCGGTTAATATCTTCTGATGTTTAACCGTTGGATAAATCCTATTTTTTGTAACACTGCTGCAATTTCAACGAAGTAAATTTTCACACTACTGGCAGAGATTTGGCAATGCTTTGCATTCAGTCAAAAGGAGTTAGGTTGCCAAGATTCTCATGAAGTTGTCACTAATCTTTTGCATCATGGTGGTCCCTGTTGGAAACTTTGTAAAGTGTGACAGCAATAAAATCCTTCACGATGCGATATGTTTGGTTGATCAATTCAAACAAAATGTTTTTTACCTGACTAAATCCGTCTGGCCACTTTATTGACTCAGCATAGTTTCCCATTGGACGAATCTCTTCACGTTCTACATCTTCCGGAACATCAGCAAACTGCAACTTTTGCTCTACTGTCCACTCATCCTGCACAAATTTAGCAACTCAAAATTCGAAGGACGAAAGATTAAGTCAGGCATGTAGATTATTTGGAACTTATGACATCAATAAACAAAACTCAACGCTAAAGGAAGATTTTCGGGGCCTTTCTTCAATAGGTCCTACAAAGAATCCGGTCACTTCTACTTTCCCCATCAATTTAGTGTCTTCAAAGTCTTTGTCACATGTATTTCAATTTTCAACTTCGAATCTAGATTAATTAATCGACTTTATTAAAGTTATGTAATAATTTGATAGCCAGATTAGTCCTTCCTCGTGTTTTAGAACATCGTTATCGCTGATGTGGAATGACAATAACATTGAATTGAAGGGTGAATGTCACGTATTCTGCATATTATCTAGCAGCAATAAGTCTCCTCATACCACACTTTGGGCAGAGCAGGTCATTCCGTCTCATAGTTGCAGGATGAAGAAGAAATTCTTCATCTGAATCCCGTACCTTCACTCGTATAGCCCTGATAGATTTATCATACATCACAGCTGTTGAAACTAATGAAAAAATAACAAACTCAAAAATATGTTCGAACAGTGAGTAAATTTAAGCCTCTAAACTTTTGCGAAACACAATCATCACGACATTTTGATTTGAAATTTTGGAAGTATGATAACCTTCTATTAAGTTTTTGATAGGATACCTTGTTGGCGAATCTTAGCACACTGTTGCACAACACATATTCCGAGACCCTGAAATGTCTTCGAAACTTCACCTAGAGGATCAGCTACCACTTCGGGCGTTCCACTATCTCCGGAAGCAGATAGCTGCCAGACAAATGCTATCAAAATTTAAAATAGGTTCCTGCGCAGGACATATCGAACATCAACGGAAGAGATAGGACTTACAGTTGGTCTAATGGGAAGATCAAACAGATTCGGGATACCGACCTGCTGGACAACCTGCAAACATGTGGATCAAACTATATCAAATACATATGCTTGCATATAAAGTTTTACTGGTAGCGCACAAATTTCCTGCACTGAGATTATTCAGATATTCTATGGAGAAAGACAGTGAATTCTTCAATAGTGAGCTTGCCTGTGAGCCTGATCCTTTACCAAATGGATATAATAGCGTTTCCCATCAGCTTCAAAATGGCTCACATTCTCTACTACAGCAACACACGGCACCTGAATGCTTGAAACGAAAGCACGAACGTTTAGAGAAGAAGGTAGTCGATGAAATCAGCATCAATATATCACTATAAATGAAGAAATAATCCCACCTTCATCCTTTTGAAACGAATTAGAATAGATTATTGGTTACATGGTATCGGGAAGTACTTTGCAGTAATGGATGATTGTGTGACGGAAATGCACACCTTAAGCTTGGAAAACATACGAACTCCTTTTGCAACATCGATAAAAGCTAGCTTTTCAGGGGTGGTAACAATAACGGCAGCGGTTAATGGAACAACCTGAAAACCCAATTTTTTCTGTATCAAAACGTAGAAAACCTTGAAGTAAAAAATATTCACGCAGAATATCCACATAAACATACGTCATAAGATACTAACTACAGAATGATAGTAACTGAGACAAAAAAGCAGGACCTGGCACAAAGTAAGCTGAATATCACCAGTTCCTGGAGGCATGTCAATAACAAGGTAATCCAGCTCTCACCTACCTTGTGAAATAATCGGATTAGATGATGATATGACCAGAACCATACTTAACATTAATGGCAGAGTTTTGTGCCAAAAAGAATTCCATACTACTCACTTGTAGTTAGAAGTTGGTTGACGACCCCAGAAACCATAGGGCCTCGCGTTATAGCGCGCCCTTGCCCGGCAAATCCCAACGACACCAATTTCACTCCCAAGTACTCGGTAGGAATTATGGTTTTCTTCTCTGGGTTCTAGAGGAAGTTTTGGAACTGTCAGAATTGCAGCACCTTACTAATTATGAGAAAATTGTGCTAAATTTGTTTATATTACCATCACTAGTATTCGGTTCTCAGGGGAGACCATTGTCGGTAAACTTGGACCATAGACGTCAGCATCAAATATACCAACTCTAGCACCCATGCCAGCCAAAGTGTATGCCAAGTTTACCGCTACAGTTGATTTTCCCACACCTCCCTGCACACATTTACAAACAGCAAAAAAAAACAGTACAGAATTAGCGGTATAGGGTATACACTAATGGTGGGAACTCCCTGCCAAATGTAGGTTGCCTGTTTCGATTTCATATACATTTTTCTTAAATTACAGGGTTGTAAATATAGCTTTTCCTTTCAAGGAAAACAAATCCTAAGAATCGCGACTTTCTTAGCACTGGAAGCCTGAGGAAAATGGCAACTTTTTTTAATATGAAAGTAAGAATTGAACAGAACCACAAAGAGCAATGCTCCCGAGTATAATACAACTAGAAGAGACAGAATTCAGGCTAAAAGATATGGCTCCAACGGAAGTGTTACAAAATCAAACATGAAGAAATGGTCTGAACCATGAAGAGCGCAAAGGCCACGTACCGGCAACAGAAAAGAACCTGAAAGGAAGTGCAGAGTCTACTTTGCAACCAGAAACTGCTATAATATTTGAAATCGCCTGTAACCCTGACGGAAGTTGCCCGGCATAAATTGGTTTCGCTGGCTGTGCTGACATAGTCACACTGACATTTTTGACCCAAGGAAGAGCGTTCACCACCTCATTTGCCTGTTGTTCAAACTGTAACACAAACGAAGCTTGTTATGTTTGCTGGTTCCTAAAATGCTACTAAAAAAGCATAATAAATTAATTTTTGCCATTGATCATAGAAGATCGAAATAATGGAACTGATGGCAACACTTGCATCTTTCAATGAGATATAATTTATGAAAAGGAAAAGGAAGGAATCAAAAGAAATAATACGCCGAACGTCACATAACACCATTAGTAGGGAATATCAAGTGGAATTATGAATCAAATCTACGATATCAAACATATGAACAACGGTGATTGTGTTAATTACCATGTCCTTTATTGGACATGCTGGTGTAGTGAGCTCTAACCGAAATGAAACCTGAGACAAAAAGGTCAATATGTTTTGGTAAGGACATTATGCTCTATACTTCTGTCACTGAAAAATTTCCCATAGACGCTCCAAAAGACCTCTCCCGAAGCATCATTGATGTCCAGATCTTTCACAAATCCACACGAGACAATGTCCGCCCCAAAGTCTGGATCGATGATCTGAGACAATGCTTTGAGTACATCTTTCTCAGCTTCCGCCTTCAAAATTTCATCAGCACCAACTGCATCTGAACAAAAGGAATTGGAAAACGTAAAATAGATAGAAAGCAATATCATTAGATGAATATACTGATTTTTTTTGAAAAAAAAAAAATCCCAAAATTATTACTCATAAATTCAACTGCTATATATTTCAAAAGATAAATTCCTGTGTAGTGTTTTTCATAAATTTTCTTGCTTTCACTATATATGTCTCTAAAGAGCTCTAAATCTCGAAGTTGAGATTTCACAATAAAACCAACTAGCAACAGGAAGTAGCTGAACCCCTTATATGCGTATGCAAGGTACTTAACTTTCCGATATGGGACAACTCTCGACATCCTCAGAAAATACTAACACATGCCATTTCCATACTAATAAAGTGAATTGTGCAATCTAGTCTAGAGGCACTTATATTTAAGCTGCTTGCTGAGTTTACTGAAAAAGAAGGTAGGGAGAGAAAGTGCTTTTACCTTCCAAAGAAGCAGCTTTAGTAGTAAAGGAGCTCAATACAGAGCCTCTGGGATGAACCCATTTGGACCTTTCATGTCTTTGTTGCTGAAGCGAACAAAATACAACCGTTGATGATTGAAGAGGCTTCTCATACGAAGATATTAATCCCGCAACAAATCACGAAAGCAAAGCAAGGTCAGTGCTCCAACTTGAGCAAAACAAGTAATGTAGACGTGGATTAGGCCAGTTGGTCACGCTAGTGTGTCCGTCCCCTCACAAAAGTTTGAATCCACTCGCGCAAATTAGAGTAGTACATAAAATATCGTCTGTCTTCAACTCATCTGCATCTTCATGTGATTTTACGTTTTGAATGAGAGATATAGCGACGAAGGAACATGAAGAATTTGCATGTTTTTTGTTTTAGAGAGAGAAAGAGATTAAGAAAGTGAGGAGGTGATGAGAGAGAAAGAGGAAGTGATGATGAGTGTCTTCTGTGAGTGAAGTGTGAACCTCATGTTTCAAAAATTTGAGTCATCTGTGTGTCTGTAAATGTAATCTGATTGCCTTGTTTGCTGACTTGGCACCAATCTGGTTCCTAGAACTATAAACGATGTGACGTTTTCAAATGAACTACTACTACATGCCATTTTACATCCGATTCTCCATAATTTATCTACCATCTTTTTAATTTCCCTTCTTTTCTCCGATGCAAGTGATATTAAGAAAGTCGAAAAGTACCGCGGGTGCAAGAGAGATTCTTCACGTGATAAGAGATATGGGCACATGGTTGCACAATCACACATTATATACACATTCTGTAAGAACTAAGATAAAAATATATACGATGCAGTAGATTTTTTTTCTTCCAGGGGAATACTCTTAATAAACCGAGTAAGCCTCTTGCCCACCCTTTTATATCCTTAGTTAAATGATTTTCGTACTCCACGAAAATTAAAATGTTTTATTCTGAAAATTGAGCATCAATTTCATTAAAAATAAATAAAAAATTTCCATTGCCACATCCATTCCCAATTTCCATCTCCCTGTCTTACCTTACTTGCAAGGCAAGAATCAAAAACCACATTAATTTTCCAAATACCACATCATGGAATAAAAAGGTGAAGATAGAATAAAAGAATAAAAATGTAAGAAATTACCACCGAGAAGGAAAATGCTAAATTCATGTAGCCCTCTTTGAATTTTATGAAGGCAATGACAGCAGAAATTATAACTATATCCTCAATGATTAAATTCTACAGCTTCAAATGTAAATACGATAACGTAGGGAACGAAACGCGACCTACGGCCAGAAACCTTGTGCATCTGAGCATCTCCTTCCCACGAAAAATCAGTGTCTTCCAGATCAATGAGCCGGACAAATCTTGTCCGCGGTACGAATTAAATCACTTGTGACAATGACTAAAGAAAAAATGCCTGTACAAAGACTGGCAAAATTAATGAGAGGCTACTTATCTCAGGACAAATATAAATTCAATGTGAAGCGATATCTTATCAGAATGCAAGGCCTTGCCTCGGCCCTCCCTTGTTTAATGCCACAGCTTACTACAGAATCCATTCCGTGGCCTCTTGTTGGATACGATATCTGAAAATGAGTCAACTAACTGTCCTGCCAAGCTACTTGGATCATCGATCATAGTCTGAATAAAGGTATTGACCACCCTACGTTCCTGCTCAGTCGATCTCAAACTAAACCATGTTAGCAATTTCAACCTGAATTCCTGTGTAATGTGACGCTCACATTCCAGCCATCGGATTATTTTCACACAGTACTCAAAGTTCTCGTCCAAGCAATATGAACCATTAGAAATAAGCAATGGTGGCCCATTTATTAGTGTGCTGTCACAATCATAGATCTCTTCGTTTGTGTTTGCTCCCCTCTTCCTGCCAACTTCTACCCGGGAATCAACAGCTGGGACATCTCCATTAAGACCATGAGTCCAGGTCTGCGAATCACCACTACCATGTGATCTTGCCAAACCATTCTTCACTAGGTCATGAGAGGCAGCATCATCATCTGCTTCAACAGCACGCTGCAAAGTGCATCCATTGTCTTCATCTCTGGAGGATTCAAATGGTGGGGTTAGCTCTTCATTTAGATCGGGTACTGAAGCAACATTTAAGTCAAGCCTGTGCAAAACAGAAGGCAATGGTTCTTGTGGCGTTTCAGTTTTTAGTGTGCTGCTTACTCCGCAGCATGTTTCCTTATTGGCACTACAGAACGCCTCAGAGTTGCCTTGCTCTTGACCCCAAGCCATACGAAGTACCTTCCCAAGATCTCTAACTTTAAACTCGGAAGTTGGACCAACTGCTGTTGTAGTTTCAGATTCTCTCTTGCCACTAGAATTTGGTTCGATGATCGGTTTCTCCTTCTTAGGATTCCCGGAAACCGGTGAAATGGGGTTTCTACGAATTATCTCAACACTCTTGGTGAAACACTTGGCCTCTGAGTGGCCCAAGTCACCAGCCTCCGTATAAGATATTATCCTAAACGTATACTCTGTGCAAGGCTGCAGATTGGATATCAAAATCCTTCTCTGAGATCTTGGAAAGATACAAGTAGGCTCTTTTGCGTGCAATTCTTCTCCGTTCTTGTAATACCAGAGCTTGTAGCCCTTAATATTGTCAGATGATGCATTAGACAATTCAATCAATATAATCACAACAGAGGATGATGCCACTTCTTGAAAAAGAAACTTGCAAGCTGCAGGAAGTGAACCCTCTGCAAATGAGGGACAGAAAAAATAAGTAATCATTCAAGTTTTCCATGCATAAACAACGGGAAGTAGAAGGAGAAAATAGACCAAGTGGTACAGTTTCCTACCTCGGCAATTTGGATTCGCATTAGAAACTTTGGCCAGCCATTCATCTGCTTTCTCAATTGCAAGAGAGCAGAGTTTCAGCACGTCACCAGCAATTGATAGTCTACTTACTATCCCTCGTGCCATCTTTGCAGAAACGCCATTTACTGGGCCAACTTCTCTCTCTAGTTTAGACTTTGCTTCCTTCACAATCTCATGTAGTTCTTTAAATCTTGAAGTCCCATCCAGGAGTCTGTAACTCAAGTATATCCTATAACATAGTACGTCAACACGGCGAGCATCCTTTGCCACAATGAGCTGCTTCTTCCAACTTCTGCTAGTATTAATCAAATGACACCAGTAACATCAGCCCAAGGCTAGAAACCTATTAGAAACAATACGGAAGTCTACATGCATTACTCCCTAGTATTTTAACTTATCTATCACAAGCCAATATGAGTTGGAAATGTTTAACCCGATAACCAAAAGGTTTATACAGAACACCAAAATATAAGGACTAGTGGGGCTTGAGAAAGATGACAAATGATAGCCCTTGTCAAATTAAGCATTGCCATTTCAACCTAAACTAACAATAAGAGAGAATTACTTACCCAAGTATCCCAGAAACTTTACCACAAGTAGCGCAACAGTAACTACCATCTAGCTGCATCAATTGCCCAAGATCAACAACTCCTGCCTTTGCATGTTGAAGGGCGCACTCGATGTGACAAGACAACCCACAGGAATCTCCGCCACCAGATTCAGATGTGCACACTAACCAAAGACTAGGGTCCTTGTTGTCATCAAACAAATGACAGATACTGCAAGAGCACCTCCTGCAAAAGGTGTCATCTATGGATAGAACAGCTCTACAAGCAGAGTTTTTACAGATCCATGAGCTTGAAGATCCAAAGTCTGGAGACTGATCAGAAGCTGATGAGAGACGCATAGGATTTTCCCCCTTTCTGGCTTGCTTTTTAGGAAGATTATTTGGACTAGAAGAAGCTTTCTTTGAATCCTGCTTCTTACTTGTCTTTGAAGTCTTCAAAGGTTCAGTCATTTTATTTTTTGATGAATTCAAGTTTTTCTTGTCCTTTTCAAAGCAAGTTCGAAGGAGTTCCTTCTTGGGACCCAATTTCATGAACTCTTGAAGAAGCTCTGGGCTTCGTGAAGCATCGTCTGAATGCCCATTCTTCTCAGGAGTGCTTTGCACACTGGAGGAGAGGCTCTGAACACCAGAAACTGGATAGTGGGAAAAAATGACAAAAGGAAAACGAAATTTAGGCACATATATGATATATCAAAGCAACAATGAACTACAAGTCTACAACACAATAATAAGAATGGGATAAGAGAATGAGGAAAAATGTTAGCAAGAAACTGTAGAAAAAGAAGCTCTCGAGATCGAGTGGTGAAATTCCGTTTTATCCTTCTCATTTCTCTTCACCGCATAAAACATTTTATTTGCAAATTTATCTTTTTGTGGTAACTAGATCTGTGCATTCCAATATCTCAGTCGGTCTTTTGCTTATTTCTGTTTATATCCCCAGCAATATCCAAAACACTACATCTCCTCTTGGGCCTCATTCCTTGTCTTACCTTCCTAATCTATTAACTCAACATACTATCAACAATCCCTCCATCGACGATAATGTAAGTCAAAATATCATCTCACATATTGTAGGAAATGAACATCTACCCCCACTTCACAACAATAGCTCTATGCAATTGTCCGAGAAATCTGACCTGAATCTGTCCTTCCCTAGCGACCCTTAAGCAAGAAATCAAAAATTCAGCTGGTACGTTTCATAGGGTGTCAGATGTACATCACTACATCTGCACAAACATTATTTCTGAATAGGAAAAGTGCAACACTTCAAGATGCAATTCAACATATGTTTAAACAAGAATAACGATTTGCATATAAAAAGGAAGAAGAAACAAAAATAACATCAAAACAACCCAAGTGTCTGGGAATAAAAAGTCACAAATGTAGCAGCGATGAGCGTGTTCAATATCGTTTGGTTATATCCAACATATCACTAGGCTACCATGGATAAAAACGTTCATCCTGAAACCATCATGGATAAAACTTCAGACTTCGCTAAAAGAAATGCACCCGAAAGACAAAGATCGTACCTTTACCAACAAATTTATCTTCTAATTCCATATTATGCAATAGTTGTATGATATCCGACCTCCCTGCAACAATTAATTGGTATAAAAACATGAACAAAACAATTGAAGGGTTGAAGGGTTCATACAAGTTCATCCGTAGGCATAATGTAGCTAGTAGATTAAGCAAAAAAAACCCCGAAAACCGCACCAAACAACACTTGCAGCTAAAACTAGATGCAACAAAAATTTAAAACAAAATTAATTTCCCATTACTTAAAAGAACTAAATGTGCTTTGTAAACAAGCTAGCTACCAACCATGCAACTACAAAATATACTTTCATTGTAATTTTTATAGAAAATTAAAAAATATATAATGCATACATAAAATTGATGTAACAAGCTAACCCAATAAATCTTTGGCATGCACATTGTACGAATTTAAATAAATCAAAGCATTTTAATTTAGAAAAACAACGAAATAATTAGATTAAAATGAATGATATTATAAATAAAGATTAGAAATTTTCAAGCAAACGAAAAATGGCTAACAAGAAAACGCAGAAAACCGAAAGCAGAAATATGGATCTGCGCTTGGAGAGACGTAACAAATCGGAAAAATTCAAGGGAAAATATAGAAGCAAAACGGCAGCGGATTGAGAGACGGACCTGGCGGAGAATGGGGGCGGAACCCTAGGGTTTTTGGCGCTCCCCGGCCGAAGAATTTGCTTTCGCGGAGCAGAGAATCAGGCAGAGAGAGAAAGCGAGGAGAGAGAGACTCCGTTGTTAGCTGATTTTGTGAGAGAAGCAGCTTGTACGAGTTGTTCAAGTTTTGGAGAAGAGGCGCTGGGGGGAAACACGCACGGGATAGTCGCGTGGCGGACGCGGTAGCGGGGTTGGTTCTGCCGCGCAGAAAAAGTACAAGGAGCACTGCGCGGCGATGTGATTGGTCGGTGCGGTAGTATGTGCTTTATAGGCGCGTGAGTGTGCATTATCCATATTGTTTAATTTTCCTTTTAATATTTTATTATTTGGTCATCAGGGCTTGCTGGAAAAAATTGACATTCGAAAAAAAAAAAAAAAAAAAAAAAAACTCTCACTTGTATAATAATATATCAGATAGTTCATTTTTCAACCAAATTAAAAATCTTTTCATAGCTAGGGTTGGCAATTTTTGACACGGATGACTTAAAATTTGTACGAATGTTGCCCTTGATAGGTGAACTATTAGCTACCAATTAAATTTGATTAACATCATTCACATATATTAAATCGTAATAATTTTCTTGTATTTTAGTGAATCGTATAAATTATTGTCTCGATTTGTTTGTTAACCAATTTATGGATTGTCAGGAACACAACGTGGATACATTAATACAAATAAGTACCATGACAATTAGAGGTAGCAATTTTGAACACGACGTTTACTTAAAGGTTTATGCATACAAATCGTAGAAGGTAGGCCTTCTATACCAAATGCATACATTCCTAGTTATTGTATTGATTTATTTGTTGACCAACTTGTTGCTTTATAAAAACACGACACAAATACATTAATACAAATAAGTACTTCGAATACGACTCTATTGCAACTTTTAGCAACAATCGAATCTCAATCGTTGATCAAATTATTTGGTAAAACTCAACTTGTTTCGAAACAGTTGACTGACGAATCATATCAATTTATCAAACCCTAAATTCACACATGACTTTTGAACAGAAGAATCAATCATGATTAATGAAATTAAGTCAATAGTCATGGTTGTTTGAACCAAAATCATAGGATTTACACGTGGCTAAAGAATCTTGAAAGTTCAATGCAAAGAAAAGAAACGGTCAGCCGAAGATACACGTCAAATCGTAGTTTTGGTGTACTTTTTCATTTTTTTTTTTTTATTATTACTTTTGAGTCCTTCTTGTGCTTTTTCGTGTACAGTGTGCAACAGCAGAAGCACTTTTGTGCTGAAATCCCTCAACCGTCCTTGTGGGGGTTATGGGTTGGGTAATCGGTTTGGTGGGAGAGAATCTTTTTTCATGTACATGGAATACAAGTCAGTATTTCTTTTATCGAGAGATGTTCTACATAATTGGCACAAGACTTCTACATTGCATGTACAAGACTTATTTAGAAGTACTTTTAAAACTACTGAAATAGGTTTTTTGCAAAAATGGTTTTGGGTTTCAATCCTTAGCAAAAATGAAAATGAATTTTGAACAAAACTTTAAGTGCTTTTAGAATTCAAAAACATTTTTCTTAAAGCACTTTGAGTTATTTTAAAAGCATTTTCAAATGAGCTCATAATATACGTGGAGTGAAGGTTTTTTTTTTTTTTTTTCAAGTATCTATACACTTATATTATGATATGTAGTTTGCGGGGGCCGTGTTTCAAGTACACGAAAAAAATCTCTATTTGTCATCTATTTCACTGCCCATCTACTTGTATTATATCACAAAGCGTACTGGTTTATGTTCTAAATACACCGAAAACTTTCTTGGTAGGTGGGTGATTTGAGTTGTTGGAGATGACAAGTCTTTATTTTAATTTATTTCATGGTGAGATGGGAGGGTACAATGGACTCAGAATTTCATTGGAAACTTTTGTCTTTCTTTTGTCTATCTGCTTTTGTTGTTCATCAACCCTACAAGTTATGAAATTTTAGACCAAAATGTGGACTTTTTGTTGCCACCCATTGTTTGGTTTCTGAGAAAAGGAAAGAGGGATTGAATTTGTCAAATAAAGGTACCCAAAGACAAAAATGGTTGCTTTTCTAGGTTATTTCTCATATTGAGCGAGATCGATGTGTTCGATCGGGGTCAGTCATACTTTAATAAAAGTGTCCTACGTACAAAATTACAAATAACATGATCAGAGTGGCGTGACCCAAGGTTTTCCCCTATTTCGGTCAAAGCGTCCATGGTCAATTTGCCAATCATGCTTGGATAAGAATTCCAATGGGAACTTTCCTGCCAATGCGATGCGATGAGTAACAGACAACATTGATACAGGTTTTAACTTCACAATGTCTGTCACACATGGGAAAAGAGCGGAAAGGTCACCACCAAAGTTCTCAGCGCATGCCCGGAAGCATCTGCACGGGTAAATGCCGGGTCTCTAGCTACCGGAACCAAGAAACATGATTGACAGTAGGACCAAAATTGAATGGCCGGCAAGATGTATTGTGAGTTGTACATACCAAAACCAATTAATTGCTTTGTTTGTGGCCATGGCTGCAAAGTAGTTGAGAACACACACGGCACAAGTAATCACAGTTGTCAGAACGACAAGGACGATTGCCTTTAAGTGAGAGAGCATGGATGCATTACGCATATTAAACCTCACCAAAAACAGAAGCTACTTATGGATATCACCCACCAAAACTTTTAATAAAGTCACTTGTAATATCTCAAAACACACTTTACACGTAACAAGTACACCGTCATTGTAACGTTCTCAGCCAATAATACTTGATCCCAACCGTGGTTACACCAAACTCCATATTGGTCTCATTTGGTGCGAGAGATGCCTAATAAAGGAGTTCTCTCAACCCAAATGAGAGTTGTAGACGTCACGGTGGTTATAGTGTTCCCATTCCATTTAAGTCTTCATCATTGGAATGATATGAAAATAGTTATTCGTATTTATGACCCCCAAAATACAATTACATCAGTTAAGGGGTTGTTTGGAAGTGTTTTTAAAATGACTACAAACATTCTTAGAGAAAATGATTATGGGTTACAAAAACACTTAAAATTCTTCTTGCAAGAAGCACCAGCTATGAGCTTCTTGTAGGACGCATTTCAAGTACTTTTACAGGATTCATTTGCATTTTTACGGAAGATTGGTTCCAAAAACATTTTCACAAAAAACGTTTTCAACTATTTTGAAAACAATTTCAAACGAGCCCTAAATCATTTTCAATGCGGATGATTTGTTGGAAATTTTGAGTAGAATTTCATTATTCCACATTGATCACTACCAAAATGTTTTCTTACCCCTTATAGAAAGTGATTGGAGTGATAGACCATGAAGAGTAAAATTAGGCTCAACTTTGAGTTGTATTAAATAATTGATAATTAATATATCATTAATAATTAATTAATTATCAAAAGATGCGCCTTTGGCGTTGGGGCTCGGGCTCTAATAATTAAATTCTTTAATTAATTATTTTTAATTTTGAATTTAATTAATTAATTAATTTTTATATCAACATACTCATCTTTTCAAATAAAGTCTGAAGTGATAAAAGAATGCCAGAGAGCAAAGCACCCCTCTGAGAAGATGTCTCCCAATAGACGCATCTCATTCACATACCTGTTGCACACATGCATAAATCTATTATATATACATCTATCTGCATGACATTTAGAACACAAAAAAATAAAATTCTTCTTCTACAATTGCAAACATTAACCACAAAGAAATTCGCTAGAAGCCAAGTTATCCAATGCTATAATTCTGACTTAGATCATTGAATCTTGGTGAAACAGACGTTTGTAAAACTACAAGCACTGAGTAGGGACGAAATTTTTATTTCAAGAACATTGCGGTACGTAAGCCTCGATCTTCAATTTGTCTGTTGAATATTATTTCGTTTTGTCATACTCTGTTAAATTATTTATTTGCATTTATTATTTATTAGTATATATAAATTTATCATTAATTGTTGATATTTATCCAACATGATTAAGCCAGTGAAAAAAGAGGTGGATGATTAAGTACAAGCACTAAGAATCTTATTAAAATACTAATCATGCCCATCCCTCAAACCCACAAGGCAATAAACAGAGGAAAAAGATCATGTCTGAATCTCTGTCCATAAACAAATGATGAGATATTGAAACTAATGTTAAGATAAATTAATTAATATTCCTGGCCATCTTAACACTCCTGATCAAACGAAAGAAAGTTGCAACATTGCACGCTGTGGCATATATACCGTACACATACAAGACAGAAGGATCGCTTATTGCCCTTTTCATTGTTCGGTTCATACAAGTCTTTGTAACTAGTTTAATTTGCTTAAATTAAGTAAGATGTTGAAGCATGGCATGACGACGTGGATTTAATCTCATCAGTGGCTAATCTAACAAAATCTATCATTTGACAAAAGAAAAAAAATAATAATTTGCTTAGATAGCATCGGTCTTCGACTTGAGTCGGCAACCGGGCATCGTCATTCGTCACGACTCGCATATGAGAGGCATCGCAACTAGGGACCTGCAAAGTGGGAATAACGAACAAAAAGAAAGTTTTGACGTCAATTTACTAACAAATATGAAACATGTTAAATGCGGTATTCACAAAAGTTCCACCATTTCTGAGGTCACTTATGTTATTACTCCACAAAGTTGGGAATCTACTACTTTAAATATTTGATCCAATATATTGGTGATGAACTGCTCAATAGGTAAAAAGCAAAGAATCAAAAGGACACCTAAGATCCCTATGGCCTCATCTAATAGAGAGGATTGGCTTGGATAAAACTAATACTATATTTAAGGTATTTTAAATGATGAAATTGATGACAAATTTCTCATTTTCTCCTAGTTGAATGATACTCATGAAGAAAAGATATACCTACTAATCTCCATAAAAATGGTAGGATTAAAAGGGACAACTATTTTTCATGAGTAACCTTCAACTTAAACAAAATAAAAAACTTTTAATATAGTGAATAGTCTTATCCAAGTCAATCATTTCTATCAAACGGAGCCGATCAGTTTTTAAGAAAAAGCAAACGAAACTGATCTGATGCATGTATTTCATATGTCCCAATCAAAGGGTCTTCAACAATTGGCATCTTAGCCGGACGCTGACTTTACGAGCCCAAACCAAGCCAAGATTCTAAAGATCAAATGTTCTTCAATAACAATTAATTCCCCTTTCAGAATTCTTAAGAACAATCCGGTTTAACAAGTATTACCCTTTCAGAACTCTTAGGAACAATCCGATTTCGGGATAGGTTCGGCAACTATTCAAGCTAAAGAGAATATTCAGATTCACAGTGTTTCTGTAAATATTAGCATAGATTCGATTCCTTTAGTTTAAAGCAAGTAAAGTCATCAAAATCTAATAGCTTTCAATTCAACAACCACAAATCAAAAGCACTCCAGCTGATAGCTACACACACCAATTGCAATCCATGCATATATACAAATCAGAAAAATCACAAATTCAAAACCCTAGCTCCCAAATTAACCAATTCCCTTAAAAAAAAAAAAATGAAAACTAATGAAAATGGTTCTAAGACTTTGAATTTTAATAAAAAATCATCCTATAACTTCATTTAATAATAAAGACAGGTTAAGAAAAAAACCAAAACAAAAACAAAACCTAAGAAAAGCGCAAGCAATGCTTCACCACCGCCTCATCATTCTTCATCTCCTCCTCCATCAACTATTATCTCTACAACGTCTCTCTCCCTCCTCTTTCTCTCTCACAATGTAGTACTGCTATTATATATTATATTGATCAATGGCCCTAACGAAATGAGGTAGGTTCCGTAGATTTATAAGGCATGAGTTTCAAAGAGTTGCACAGAAGATTGGCCAGAGGGGAAGGTACCGTTGCAGGTCTGCGTGATTACGATGACTCGTGCCAGCTTGACTCTAGTGGTAATGGCCTTTTGCGTGACCACAAGGTTTCAAAGTTGGCTGCATTTAACTACATATATAATTATTAATTAATCTTCGTCTATAACAATTACATATTGTAAATATTAGATCTGCATGTATGTACATTTGCGTATGGGTTTTCTTCGTTGGTTAATTTTTCCAATGTTGAGCAGCTTGAAATTAAGCCATCAATATCTTTACTTTCCTGGGCTTTAACCTTTAACAAATTTGTAGTTTGATGGATATTTTTGTATTCGAATTATTGATTTGATTTGCGTTATTATTTTATTTTGCAGTGAAAGAAGGTGAGACTGTAGGTGGAGGAGAAGAGGAAGTCGCAGATGTGCAAATAATAGAAAAAAAATAAGGTAATTAGTGTAGAAAGCTCAAAAATTGAAGATATTCAAAGAAAATTAGAAAAAGAAAATGTGTTTGTAAGGTGAGAATGTTCCGAGAAAATGCAAGAAGATGAGAGAGAATAATGATTGTTAAACTTACTAGAGATGTACCATATTCACTTTAAGAAATATTCATTGCAGGCCAACTTGTATTTAGTTTTAGAAATAGTGTCTTGTCTAGTTTCAGGAATGATGTAGTACCCGTGTTCAGTTTCAGAAATAGTGTAGTACTCGCATTTAGCTTTAGAAATAATTAGTGTTCAGTTTTTAGAAATAGTGTAATATCATTTCATTTTAAAAATAGTGTACTACCGTTCAGTTTTAAAAATAATGTGTAGTGGGTCTGATGGACTCGCACGTGTTAGTTTTTATAATACTTTTTTATTATTATATTAAATTTTGTCCTTTTAATTAAAATATAAGTCATTTTCAATAAAATTACAAACAATTTTTTTATTAAAATAAATTTAGCCAAGCTCTTTTTTATTAAAACTCCTGAAAATTGAATTAAATTAAAGATGTCTTTTCATACGAGTCCAAAGTAACTAAAAATTGAATCTATTTCAAAAATCACTAAAAATTAAACCTATTTTCAAAAATAGTCTATAAAATTGGATCTATTTCAAACTTTCTCTAAATTTAAATTGAAACCTGCTAAGAGGAGTGGCGGCCCTCGCAAGCGGGACTCTCATCGAAGTTCTTAGTGGGGTACTTGACGGAGACCGTGCCGATCTCGAACACCAAGTTGTCGCCGCTCGACCGGATTCCGGTGATCGGCTGCCACCGGAACAAGGCCCGGACGCTGATGCCATTGATCTTGGTGATTTTGCCCACGACGATCTTTCCGGTGATTTTCTTCGAGTAGGTGGCCACGTTGTCGGAAGGGAGGGTGACCTTGCACGCGCCGCCGAGTTCGACGATGAAGTCGCCGGTGGTGCGGTTGATGGTGTAGTTCTTGACGGCGCTGGGGAGGAGGCCGATTGGGAAGCCGTAGTTGGTGAGGTCGGTGTGGGCCGGAGATGGGCTCGGTTTTGGGTTCGGGATGTTCGGGTCAGCGGTTAGGGGGGAGATGAGGAGGAGGAGGAGGAGGAAGAGGAGAGAGAAGACGACGAGAGATTTTGCCATTGTTTTCTTTAGTTTTAGAGATATTTTTCAGAAGTGAGAAGAAAGAACTCGGAAATATTCTTTTATCTTCCAACAGACTTGGACCTCTCCGCCAACAGTTCATTGTTATAATCTATTGGATGGTCTCTGTCCTTTCCTTCCTGGCCGGCGGTATGTCTGTTTCTTCACGTCCAGTGCCAGCAGCAGCATGTACTGATATACGAATTCAACTTTCAGGGCGCGAAGCAGATGTTATCTGACAAAACGCAAATGTTATCTCAAATAAGCAGTGTTGATGAAGGTATCAGTCTGATAAAACAAAAATTTTGACGTAGAAGGGTACTTGTCATCATTGATAGTATAGATGGAGTGGAACAAATCAATGCAATAGCAGGAAATCATGATTGGTTTGATCCAGGAAGTAGAATTATTATAACGACACGATATGTACATTTACTAACGCCACTTGACAAGACATATATTTGGCTCAGAAATTGATTAAAGGAGAAGCTCTGGAGCTCTTTAGTTGGCATGCATTTGGAAATAGTTGGTCTAATGACGGATATCTTCAACTCTTAAAATGGTTGTTTCTTACTATGGAAGTTTGTCACCAGTACTTGAAGTTTTAGGCTCTTTTTTGTTTAAAAGAACCATAGCAGAGTAGAAAAGTGAATTGAAGAAATTGAAAAGAACTCCTGTTGAAAAAAATAATAAAACCAGTAAAATAACTAGATGACACACAGAAGGCTATAATCCAATAAAGAAACAAGATATATGTCACAAAAGTGTATATGGTTAGTGATTTTTTTGCAACAATAGGAATCGGTGTCCTTCGTGAGCGATGTCTTGTAACTGTTGAACACAACAAGTTGATCAATATGCATGATTTGCTTAGAGAAATGACCAGAGTAATCATTTCTGAAAAATTTCCTAATCATGCGGAAAGATGTAGTAGGTTTTGGAACATTCATGAGGTCACCGATGTATTGCGAAATAAGTACATTTTCCGATAAAATTTTGGATTAATGCAGTATATGTCTATTATACGTCATTAAACAACATTCATGTGTATATTTAGTTGTAAAATGAAAGCTCAATTAAGCAAAATCACGTTATCATATGCAAACAAAATCCTTTTCTTACTCAATATAACCTTTTGTTAACAGGGAGCTAAAGAAGTTGAAGGAGTTGCTCTATATCAAAGCATCTAACAGGCTGGTTTCAGTACAGTACGTAGCATTTGCCAATATGAAGAAACTGAGGTTGTTTTAGCTCAGCTACGTACAGCTCAATGGAAAATACAAACATCTTCCCAAAGAGTTAAGTATGGTTGTGCTGGAATGGATGCCGTTTGAAGTCCATACCAGATGACTTATTTAATCAACTAAGACTAGTTGTTTTGGAGATGTAGGGTAGCCAACTGGTACAGGTTTTGCGATGGGTTCCAAGGTACAATCAATCACACATGATGATGTTCTGTTTCTATTTATTTTTGGATTTCCTTCTCGATCTTACTTTTGGGTACTAATTTCAATTTTCATTTGGTTTGTGAAGCAGTCCCTTGAGAAGTTGAAAATAATCAAAAAAGTAAGTAATTCAACCAAACTCACTCAGGTTCCAGGCTTGGATAAGTCGTTAAACTCCATGACATGGATTAATATGCAAATGTGCACCAATCTCATAGCTAATTTCAGGAAAAACATCCTATATGTATATCTCTCTGTTCCATTGCCTTCCTATCACACAAAAATGCACATGTACATGTGTACGTATACATATGACACTTGCATTGTATATATATAGGGATGGACTTCTTGTGGATTTGGTGGTATTTCCCACCATGGGAATTATATTCCTGATTGTTTTGCGTTTGTCAACGATGGCAATAAACTCAGTTTTAATATTCCCCCAAGTGATGATCGTAATTTTGAAGGCTAACTCTATTCTACTTTTACCACTCAGGCAACAGATTTGATCGTCGTCGTCCTCTTCTTCTTGCCATTACTATCGTAAATAATACCAAGCACACGGAGTTGCGGGCCACATGAGTAGTGAATATTGGATGGATCTAATATCTGAAGACAATTATCTTTGGCAGGGACAATTATTGAACGATAAGCTCTATTTGCAATGTCGAGATAAAGTTGAAGTTGATATAATTTTTGCGGAATCTGATTTTTCTGAGACATTGAAGAGAACAGGGGTTAGTCTAGTACTGGACAAACCTATGAAGGAAAATGTGCATGATTTGGATCGTGCTCCTTATTTTTCTAACCCACGTCTAGCTCGGTTCTATGAAAGTGAGGCAAGACCAAGCCATGACGCATTCGATAATAATCATCCCAGTAATCAAATGAGAATTACTACATAGTGAAAGCATCATTTGTCTAGATTAAGTCGCATTCAGATTGGTTCTATGGTGAGCCAAGATCAGGGCGGTGCTGCACTGTCATCATCAAGCTCATCCACATCATCACATATCTGAATTCCTGGACTACAGATCACTGCCAACTTCATTATCAGCAAGTATACTTTCATATTAATTCTTATGATTTTTCCAGTAAATAATTGTTTTAATTTTGAAGATGTATTGCTTTTAGTGCTTTTGTACCGCGTTTTCCTCGGCTATGTGATGTGATCAATTAACGTTGTGATTCTCTTTGTATTGAATAGCTCAACTACTAATTGTATGAGATCTTTTTTACCTTACATTTATTAGTGGTTCAGTTGAAGATAATATCGATATTGATTCCTTCTTTTGGATTTTAAATTATATTTTTGCGTAACAGTTGCTTGGAAAATTGAAAATCAATAATCTCAGTCATTCACACGACCTAACAAAATCACCAGACTTTTCAGAGCATTTCCAAATAAGATGTCAAAATGTTCAAATCAGTAATAACGGTAACAAAATATAGCAGCAATGATTTCCAACCGAAAAGCCAAATTTGACGTGGTATGATATGGAATGACATCTCTCACCCTTACGGCCAAATTTGACACTAGCGTCAAATGCTTTTTGATTAATTATTAAATATTTTTTTATTGTTTTCTTCTCTCCTCCATTTTCTCTTTCCTCTGTGTTTTCCATCTCTGTGCAAATTTCGTCCCCTCCCTTATCCACCTCCTTCTCAGTTCTCCTCATCTCAGTCCCTTTTTTCGTTGCCCACCTACTAACCTAGCATGTCCAACCCCAATTAGACCAAACTCGTCTTGTTTTCTAAGAGATTTGGATAATTATATCCATGGCATTTTTCGGGGGGCTGAAATCAATGGATGTGAAAATTATGTGGTGGATGATGATGCATATGCAGGTGATAAACTACTCGCCGCTTTGACGGCGAGCCATTGATGACGTTATTAGTGTAGGGCATGGAGATGGAACCGGCAAGTTTGACTACTAGTCGTCATATGAATTTCTAGTATCAATCATGTATATATGTAAAAATATAAAATATATAATAGCAATTATGAAAGGAAAATAGTGTAATAAAATAATAGTTTAATTTGACATATCGGGTGGAGAGCAAAACTTAAAATGCCACATAAACCATCAAATTCAAAATTTATATTTAAAATTTGATATCTCCTTCGAAGATGGTCTCAAAGCTTAAGTGGTTTTTTAAGGTTTGAAACATTGTATTTAGATTAGTGCGAAAATCTTCATGCAATCCCCAACTAACCAACAAATTTGAAGGACAAGGTGATTATCTTTGGTAGAGACATATGTTAGAACTATAATCGTATCATTTTTTATACGTCACTATTATTTTTAATTATATATTACAATGAATTGAGCGTCTACAGTTTTGTGCTAGTTTCTTTTCTTTCCCACCAAACAGCCAAGAAAGTTCAAAATGGTCACTTACTAATAATGTGAAAGGGAATCATTCTTTTTTAAGAGAAGAATGTGAAAAGGAACTTAATCAAATAGAGAGACGCGTAATCAAGAAATAGCCAAGAAAGTTCAAAATGGTCACTTACTAATAATGTGAAAGGGAATCATTTTTTTTAAGAGAAGAATGTGAAAAGGAACTTAATCAAATAGAGAGACGCGTAATCAAGAAACAGCCAAGAAAGTTCAAAATGGTCACTTACTAATAATGTGAAAGGGAATCATTTTTTTTTTTTAAGAGAAGAATGTGAAAAGGAACTTAATCAAATAGAGAGACGCGTAATCAACATCACAATATTTAATTATGGAGTGATTTTTTCCATGGTCCATATCCATTAGAAATATGTAAGGAGACTCTCTGAAAGTGAAACTGTCTATAGTATTCGCTACTTAATGTATTTGACATAATATTTTATAATTTTTACACAAAAATGGGTTAATTACACTAACACACCCCGAAGTTAATCGAGCTTTCACAAAACCCCTTTATGTTTGAGACATTGCACTAAAGAGGTGTTAGTGTAATATCTCAAATGTAAGAGGTTTTGTGAAAACTCGATAAACCTCATAAGGTGTTAATATAATTAACCCCAAAAATATGAGATACTAAAAAGTTATCTCAAAGTTCTAATTTTGAGAGAGTCTTTTTAGTATTTTTGTAAGATCCCACATCGTCCGGGAGAGAGGAGGTGATGTGCTTTATATGTACATGCCCACCTCCTATAGTAAGACGCGTTTTGGGCGGAAGCCCAAGAACAAATCAGTGATGGTGTGGCCCAAAGTGAACAATATCTTACTATGCGGATTGTGATGTGACAATTTTGGTATCAGAGCCACTCCCCGGCTGAAAGTGTGTTGACGAGGGTGTCGGGCCCCTAAGGGGGGTGGATTGTGAGATCCCACATTGCTCGGAGGAGATGAGGTGATGTGCCTTATATATACATGCCCACCTCCCTACAGTAAGACGCGTTTTGCGTGGAAGGCCAAGAACAAATCTGTGAGGGTGTGGCCCAAAACGAACAATATCTTACTATGCGGATTGGGATGTGACAGTTTCTCCTTCATATAATAGTTTATTATGATTGAACCTCAACTTTTTTCAATATGGTTCATTTGCCTAGTAACAAAAGAAGTTTAATCCTATTGCACATTATGCAGTCCCCCGTATGCCTCCTTGAAATCCCTAAGAATTATATTATAGCACCTGTTCATAGTTAATACAATGATCCATGATTATTCTAAGTTCGAATCTTGTAAATGGTTGAATCAATTACCGCCCATCTTAAATAATTGTTTTTAATTATCCTTTAACATTTGGGTCCACTTTTGTTTATTATGTGGTTGTTGCCGTGCTACTTCTCAAATGCTTCCACATTTCAAGCTAAAATAATGCATTATTGATGGTTGAGATGTAATGACCGTTAAGAAGTCATTGTTTTATAATGTATTCGATGTTCTTTGTTCTTTCATGTTCGTTTCTTTCCTCTTTTCCTCTCTCTTACTCTTTCTTTGCACCTTCCCGGCCTATGTTGTTTCTCAAGTCCATACGCCAACATTATCATATTATAAACTTTTGTTTTTGTTGACTGAAGGAGCTTGACTTGTGTTTATGTATTTCAATATCATCCGTTAGGCAACGCAAACACAACCACTACCATATTTTAATCCCAAATCGGCTTCTCTCGCTCTCCAACCTCTCACGAATTACAAACAAGGTGCTTTCTTGTTGGAAAAACCACTGAACCAGTAGAACTTTCCTCGGTTCTTCAATTCCATTCGAATAATTTTTTTACCCAGAAAAGCTAGCGTTTCCTGGTGAGTTTTACAGCTTTCTCAGTGTGGGTGTTTCAATTTCGTTTTTGTGATTTTGGAGTTGCAAATTTGTTTTCTGTTCAATCTTCCTTTTGTGATTTTGGAGGGTTTTGTTTATCGATTTTCTCACTCATCTCTGAGCTCTCTCTCTCGCTTTTGAGGTACATGCCGTTGGATTCCGTCTGCTGCTGATGATCTGCAGGTAAAGCTTCAATTTCCGTATAAAGTTTCCATTTTTCATGATTTCTGGAATTTGGGTTTTGAACAATGGAAATACTGCTATATTCTTATCATTATGTTCTACTAAATTTTTCAGGCTGAAGAGGATGACGAGAATATTAGTGGTGAATTGTATTCCAGTTTAATTAGTGGAAGAACAGGTAAACTTATTCTACGTGTTCTTTCGTTTTTGGTTGAGCATTTATTGGTATTTTCCACAAATTTTTGGATTGTTTGTGTTTGACTTTGATGATTGTGGCGTTTCAGATAAAGGTATATCGACCTAATAATTTTGTTTGTTTTTTTTTTCCTTTTTTTACCAACAAATTTGAAAGACACGGCGATTATCTTTGGTAGGAACATATGTCAAAACTATACTCGTATCATATTTTATACATGACTATCAATTTTTATTATATATTACAACGAATCGAGCGTTTGCAGTTTTGCGCTAGTTTCTTTTCTCTCCCCCTCACAACACATTAGATGCAGTTTTTTAAAAAAGCACAACAATACCAAACTAATCCTAATATTGTGAAAAGAAACCATTACTTTTCAGAGAAGAATGTGAAAAGAAACTTAATCAAATAGGGAGACGCGTAATCAACAACACAATATTTAATTATGGAGTGATCTTTTTCCACCGTACATGTCTATTAGAAAGATGTAAGGATTATCCTCTTTTAAAGTGAAACTGTCCATAAACTATCCGCCACTTAATGTATTTGGCATAATATTTTACAATATTTGCACAAAAATAGGTTAATTACCCTAACACTCCAAAAGTTAGTCGAGTTTTCACAAAATCCCTTTACATTTGAGACATTACATTAAAAGAATGTTAGTGTAACATCTCAAACGTAAGAAAATTTTGTGAAAACTTGTAATATCTCAAACGTAATTAACTCTAAAAACATAAGATGCTAAAAAGTTCATGAAAAACTTCGATTTTGAAAGAATCTGTTGAGCATTTAATCCTTCGTATAATAGTTTATTATGAAACCAAGAGTAAGTGTTGAAAAAGAATGCAAATCTCATATTTTCTTCTGTCAAAGGAGCTTTTGTATCATGAGTTCGGGTAATGCTTTGGATTTGTAAATAATAGTTTACTTCCCACTCGTCGATCATTGCTTAAAATGATTCCTCCTCTTCTCGGTTCTCTTCATTCCGCTTTTCCTTTCCTTTTCGTCTTTCTCTCTCGCAATTCTCAGCCTCTGTCGGTCTCCAACCTCGCTTTCTTTGGCTCCCAAATCGGCTTCTCTCGCTCTCCAACCTCTCACGAATTACACGCAAGGTGCTTTCTTGCTGGAAAAACCACTGAACCAGTACAACTTTCCTCGGTTCTTCTATTCGATTCGAATAAAGTTTTCACTCTGAAAAGCTAGCGTTTCCTGGTGAGTTTTACAGCTTTTTCTCAGTGTGGGTGTTTCAATTTCGTTTTTGTGATTTTGGAATTGCAAATTTGTTTTCTGTTCAAATTTCCTTCTGTGATTTTGGGGGTTTTTGTTTACCGATTCTCTTACTCATCTCTCAGCTCTCTCTGACTTTTGAGGTACATGCCGTTGGATTCCGTTTGCTGCTGCAGATCTGCAGGTAAAGCTTCAATTTCTATATAAAGTTTCCATTTTTTATGATTTCTTGAATTTGGGTTTTAAACAATGGAAATACTGCTAGATTCTTATCATTATGTGCAAATTACTGGTGATTTGGATTGGTGCCTGAGATTTAGAGAATGGCTTGCGGCTTTAATTTCTTTTTCCTTCATTATTACTGTTTTCAAATTTTTTATTGCTGGGTATTGATAATTTGTAGTCTGTGAGGGCTTCAGTCTGTTGGAATTTTGAATGGTTATTGCTTCATCGGAATTTGGGTGCTCCAAATTTTGAATTAGAAGAAACCCATTTGATTAATATTTTTGGTGGATTGGCTCTCTATGTTTTCTCTGTTATTTCTTCCCCAGTTGGAAAGTGGAAGCCCCAACTTTGAGCTCAGAGCTTGAATTTCTGAGTCATTCGTTTCTCTGCCCTCTCATCAGTCACTCTTGATCCACTCTCTGAGGAGCACTACATATTTAAAGGTGATGCCGTATGTGATTCCCGCTCCATCTCATCTTTCTTTTTTTAATCTTACTGGGTAATTTTCCAGCTCTATCAAGTAATACTTCATTTAATTGCTTAATTGAGGTTTTATGTTTCTCATTTTCGCTCTTTCATCAGTTCATTGGCTTTGATGTTGGGCTTAAGTAAATGGGAAATCATTAATTGGCATTGTTCAAGATATAATTCTGTGTTTTTGGATTTGTGAAACGATTTGGCTAATGAAGAGAGTGGTTTTTTGTATATAGATTACACACGTGGGCTGATCTATCTTTCCTAATAAATTTCCCATCTGTTTCAGGTATAAATTTTTCTCATCTATTTGCAAACAAGTTTCGGTATGTTCTTACTTCTCCTCATGGCAAAATGTTTTGTTTTTAGTAATTGGCAGGCTTAATGTATATGACATTATTTTTGCTTTTGGCATCAAATCACAGTACAAAGGTTGGCAATTATTCTCACGGTCTTCGTTTTTATAATTTATTTTTTTAGTGAAGGTGTAGTTATTGTGTAATTATCTTTTTTCTTGATTCAATTGCTTTTAGTTGTGTGATTTTAATCGGTGGGATTATTTTGAGTGGAAATGCTCAATCTCTTTGTTTACAAAGGATATCATAGGTTTTTTTTTTTAGAGTTGATAGTAATGAAAATTTTCTTTAGTTTCACATGTGCTTATCTATCATTGTTACTGGGGAATAATTTAGTGCCCTACATATTTTGGCTTATTAGATTGGCCTTCATTCGGTGCTTATCTGTGATCGTTAATAATTGCCGGCAGACTTTCTGGGTTTCAAATTCTCAAACAGAATTTCTGACTTGCAAAATCCATTACAAAACTGAAGACTTTCCTTCTGTTTTTAACTTTTTACCTCTCCATTGTTGGTTGTGTCAAAAGTATCAATTTTGTTGATTTACATGAACTTCAAAAGACATGCAACAAATAAAAAAATTAATTTAAAAAAAAAAAAAAAAAAAAGAACAAGGCACCGCCTAAAGATGAGACATCTAACAGACGAGTTTCTGTTTTGAACCTATTGCAGTCATTTGGTCTTGCAGTTTTAGTTATCAATTCAATTCCTCCATTGCTAATATTACTGTCTCCATTAAGCGTCTTCATTGAATAATTCTACTAAATTTTTCAGGCTGAAGAGGATGACAAGAATATTAGTGGTGAATTGTATTCCAATTTAATTAGGGGGAGAACAGGAAACTTATTCTACGTTTTCTTTCGTTTTTAGTTGAGCATTTATTGGTATTTTCCACAAATTTTTGGATTGTTTATGTTTGACTTTGATGATTGTGGTGTTTCAGATAATGGTATATCCCAAACCTAATAATTTTGTTTGGTTTTTTCTTCCTTTTTCGCTTCTCTTCTTTTGATTTCCCGTTTATATATTTTGTGTTTTCTTATGGCAGTTTTGAACCTTTCCTTTTCTGAATTTGTATGCTTTATGGGTCGTCATTTAATCTGCTTAATTATCATCATGATCAACTAAGATATCACTTTTTCATACACTATAGACTTTGAGTTACTGTTTGAATTATGAATTGAGAATTGGATAATGCCATAAAAAATTTGCTAGGAGTAGAAGGATGTTCTTGGCACACTATAAGAAGTTTTCTTTTTCTTTTTGGCAAGTTCTTCATATTCATGATTCCATTATCAATGCATTTGCTTTCCCATGATTTCTCATAAATTGGACGTGAATGTATTTACAGATTTTTATTTTTTTAGCCAGACAAATGATTTGATTGAGCAACAGGTGCATCAGCCATATATTATTACTACAAAGGTCTTGAAATTACCTTTCTCTCTTTTTTGGTTTTAGACAGATTAAATGAGATTTTATCGCTGTTAGTTTGATGAAGTTCTCAATTTATGACCATATATTTTTTCAACTTGTACCATTTGGTTTCTGTTGACTTTAACTTTGAGTTGTAGTGGTGTTTGTGTCTTCTAAATTTCTTCCAATGGCTTTGTTTTAGTTTGATTTTTATTGAATATATCTCTTCAGAGCAATTCTTGGAGTTGCAATATTACCAGCTACGAAAAGGAAAGTTATTGAGAAAATCTGGAGAGCAGGGCCTCCTAAATTATTATGGCCACCAGAAGCTGTAAGTCCTTTTTTAGATCATTCAACAGGGAGATGATATTCTCCATGACAACTGCCCCAAAAGCAATAACTCCTTTTCCCTTGGATTGACCAAAATATCAACTTCAAACCAAGTTTTGTCGGGTGTAATGACATTTGTAGGGCAACAAACATTTAACTAATCAGATTTAATTTAGGGCAATTTTGGAGTTGCATTCATTTGTTTTGATTTGTGATTTTATAAGCAATAAGCAATTTTGAGTTTGTGTGAAAAATAATATTGTTTTTTTATTCTCTCTCTCTCTCTCTCTCATGTTTTTGAGGAGTTTGAGTCCCAAGTGTGTTTTTGTTTCTGTTTCTGGGTTTTGAGTGTTTTGTTGTTTTCTTTTGGTAAAGTATTGTTCTTGCTCTATAAGCTGCAATCAGTGCTGTGTATTTTGTGCATGATAAAACTTAGTGTAGTACTGTGGTGCTCATTTTTGGTTAAAAGTTAAAAGAGTCTTATTAAGATTTTGGTCGATTTTTATCCAACGACCAAACTTCAGTGTATACTATCAAGAAACATGTATCACATGACTGAAATCATCTATTTACATCGATAAGCATTCAATTACGACATGATTGCTATGGATATATAGACCCAATAGCTTTAGCTACATGTTATAGTTTGACACATAAAAATTGAATATATCAATTTTAAATCTTTCAACCATGTTATTCAACAGATGCCATAAACTACCATATTTTTATGAACTCTGTAGAAAAGGAATTTATATGCAACATGATCAGAATGACTACATAAACTGCTTATAAAATATCTTTTCAAATACATAAGGAGAAGAGTGATGGTTCTCAACGCGTCTTTATTGTTGCCCAAGTTTTTGCTAATTTTGAAAGCGAGGAATTGCTAATGGATATATAGACCCAATAGCTTTAGCTACATGTTATAGTTTGACACATAAAAATTGAATATATCAATTTTAAATCTTTCAACCATGTTATTCAACAGATGCCATAAACTACCATATTTTTATGAACTCCGTAGAAAAGGAATTTATATGCAACATGATCAGAATGAACTGCTTATAAAATATCTTTTCAAATACATAAGGAGAAGAGTGATGGTTCTCAACGCGTCTTTATTGTTGCCCAAGTTTTGCTAATTTTGAAAGTGAGGAATTGCTAATGGGATTACCCTTTTTTTTGTGTGGAATTTTCAGAGTTTTGGGTTGGAGGAAGAACTTAGTTGCTTGACATTTTGAGGTATATTCTTTGTTTTACTTTTGTTTTAGTTCTTCAATTAGATACAGTTAATTCACACCAATGCTTTTGTTTCTGTTGGGTTTTTGAGTTTAAATTTTATCCGGAATCATTTGGTGGGTGTTTGGAACTTTGGAATCAGATTTTCTATTGGTTTTGTGAAGTCCTAACTTTTAATTTCATTCGGTCTGACATTGAGTTTAAAACTTTATCTGGAATCATTTGGTGGGTGTTTGTAACTTTTGCATTAGGTTTTTAATTGGTTTTGTGAAGTCCTAACTTTTATTTTCATTTGGATTTGACCTTTTAGCTGTCATTGAAAATAATCATAAAAGTAAAGTTGTGCATTCCTTAATTCAGTCTTTGGCAAGCCATCATGCATGATAACCAAGTAACTGGTTTTTAGTAAATGTTGATTTGGAAAATTCTTTGTTTAAATTTCTAGGTTTTGATGAATTCTTCATTTAGATTTGGTGACCAACAATCGACCCACCACCAATTTTAGATCAAGATTCGAGCATGCCTTAAAAGTGTAAGTCATTTTTCCATTCTATTTTGTTGATTTTGTCATCTGGGTTTCTTAGAAAGCTCGCATCTCGTCTGACTAGGGTGTTACCTTTTTATCTGTATTGTTTGGAAAATTTCAGAAAGCTTGCATTCAAGTTTGTCTCTGCACCTTCTGGCCAACATTATGTTGTTTCTCAAGTTCATACGCCAACATTATTATGTTATAAACTTTGTTCTTGTTGATTGAAGGAGCTTGACTTGGGTTTAGGTATTTCAGGATCATCCGTTCGACAGAACAAACACAACTACTGCCATTTTTCAGTCGTGATCTGAACCACTGCTGTGCCATAACGGTGGATACCGCCATGACAACCCACGAAGCCTCCTCTTCATCCTCCTCCAAGTCAAAACTTTGGAATTACGATGTGTTCTTGAGCTTCAGCGGTGAAGACACACGCAATGGCTTCACGGACCACCTCCACGCGGCATTAACATACAAGGGATACCAGGCTTATATTGATGAGGATGATCTAAAAAGAGGGGAACAAATACAAAAAGAACTGGAACAGGCAATCGAAAAATCAAAGATCTCTATCATTGTTTTCTCAGAGAGGTATGCGGATTCGAGTTGGTGTCTTAACGAGCTGGTGAAGATCATGGAGTGCAGAGACAAACTGGGGCGTCATGTTTTGCCAATATTCTATCACATTGATCCTTCACATGTCAGGAAGCAGAATGGAGTTTTAGCCCAAGCATTTAAGAAGCACAAAAAGAACATCCATAAAGAAAAAGATGACAAGAAACGTGAAGAAAAACGAGAAAGGGTAAAGCAGTGGAGAAAGGCTCTTAGAGAAGCTGCAGAGTTAGCCGAAGAATTTCAGGGGCACGAAGAGGTAAAGCAGTGGGGAGAGGTTCTTACAAAAGCTGCAAATTTGTCTGGCTACCATCTTCAAATCACTGATAATAGGTAATCATTCACGTGCTTTTCAATATTTAAGTTGTATTACTCTAATTAACATGCTTAATTAATACGCCTTAATCTCTCATATAAAATCTAGAGGAAAATTGTAGCTTTGGTTCCTAAACTTAAAATACATTACATTTTGTGCTTGAACTTGATAAAATATAGAGCGTTAGTCCTTTGTAACCAATTCTTTTAAATTTTAGTTAGAAGTGTTTACAACTTTACATGTTAGTTTCACCTATATATCTATATAAAATTGTAGGCCAACCTTATCCCACCATCACTCGCAGGTTTGCAGTCCACCCCTTCACCTTCAATCTTTGATTCACACCCCGTCAACCTCCCACTTCCAACCCCCAATCCCTAATCCCCACTCCCCAGCCGACCCTAACCTGTAGCCCACGGACCACAGCCTTCACCCAAACCTCGAACCCGCATCCCACAAATTTCTTGAATCTTAATTAGAGTTTAATTGATACACCAAACTTTAATATATCCATGAATGAATTTGTTTCTATTGAAGTTGGTCACAAAATTACATACTAGCTAGTAGCTAGTTTGTGTACACACACACACACACACACACACACACACATACACGAAGGAAAGAAGGTAAGAAAATTATTTATATTAGTACTAATAGCTCCTACTGAGCCTACTTACTAAGCTTACCAATTCAATTTTTCAGGCGCGAAGCAAAGCTTATTAGAGAAATTGTTGACAAGATTATCCCGGGAATGGCTTCCGAGCGCAGAAAAATTACATTTGGCCAAGCACCCAGTTGGAATATATACTCGCATTCAAGATATCATCACTTATCTTTCAAATGGTGGATCAGATGTTGTTCGCATGGTTGGAATTTGGGGGATGGGTGGATTGGGTAAAACAACAGCTGCCAAAGCCATTTATAACCACATTCATCATAAGTTCCAATTCAAAAGCTTCCTTAACGTTAGTGAATATGATCTGGTTGATTTGCAAGGAAAACTTGTTTCTGACATCTTGAAACAGACCGAGTCTAAGATAACCAGTGTTGATGGAGGTATCAGTCTGATAAAAAATCATCTCCAACGTAGAAGTGTACTTGTCATTATTGACAATGTAGACAAAGTGGAACAACTAAATGCAATGGCTGGAAATCGTGATTGGTTTGGCCCAGGAAGTAGAATTATCATAACGACACGAGATGAACATTTACTAAAGCAAGCGAACATGAAAGTGGACAAGACATATCCCCTTAAGGAAATGAATGAAGAAGAAGCTCTGAAGCTCTTTAGTTGGCATGCCTTTGGAAATAGTTGGCCTGATGAAGGATATCTTGAACTCTCAAAAGAGGTTGTTTCTTACTGTGGAGGTTTGCCACTAGCCCTTGAAGTTTTAGGTTCTTCTATGATTGAAAGAACCCCAACAGAGTGGAAAAGTCAGTTGGAGAAATTGAAAAAATTTCCTGATGAAGGAATAATGAAAGCTCTAAGATCAAGCTTTGAAATGCTAGATCCTACGCAAAAGGATATATTCCTTGACATATCTTGTTTCTTTATTGGATGGGATAAGGACGATGTCGCAAAAATTTTAGATGGATGTAACTTTTTTGCAACAATAGGAATCAGTGTCCTCCGTGAACGATGCCTTATAACTATTGAACACAACGAGTTGAATATGCATGATTTGCTTCGAGAAATGGCCAAAGTAATAATTTCTGGAAATTCTCGTCGTCCCCTTGGAGAATGGAGTAGATTGTGGAACCATCAAGAGGTCACTGATGTATTGAGAGATAAATCTGTAAGTACATTCTCAATAAAACTTTGTATTAATGCATCGTACAAGAAAAGCATATATGTAACCCACGTATGCCTATTATACATTAGAAACATTCATGTGTAAATATATGTATTTGCATAAAGAAGCTCAATTAGGAATAGATGCACATAATCCTTTTCTTACCCAGTATAATGTGTTAACAGGGAACTAAAGAAGTTGAAGGACTTGTTGTAGGTTCCCCTGATTTTTATCCATTCCGTAACTTGGCTAGTTTCAGTACAGAAGCATTTGCCAATATGAAGAAACTGAGACTGCTCCAGCTCTACAACGTGCAGCTTAATGGAGAATACAAACATCTTTCCAAAGAGTTAATATGGTTGTGCTGGGGTGGATGCCCTTTAAAATCCATACCAGATGATTTCTTTGATCAACGACGAGAACTAGTTATTTTAAAGATAACGTTTGGCAAACTGGTACAAGTTTGGGAGGGCTCCAAGGTACAATCGATTACACATGATGATGTTATGTTTCTATTTGATTTTGGATTTCCTTCTCTCTTTTTTACGAGATATTCCTTTTGGATATTAATTTTAATTTTCCTTTGATTTTGTGCAACAGTCGCTTGGAAACTTGAAAATCCTTGATCTCAGTTATTGCCATGACTTAAAAAAATCACCAGACTTTTCAAATCTCCCAAATCTTGAAGAGTTGATATTGCAATGGTGTGAGAATTTGTCCGAGATTCACCCCTCCATTGGTCATCTTAAAAAACTTTCTTTGGTGAACCTCTTAGGCTGCAAGAATCTTATTTCTCTTCCTGGGGATTTCTATAAGTCCAAATCCGTTCAGACTCTTCTTCTTAATGTGTGTAATCAAATCAGTGAACTGCCCGAGGATTTAGGGAAGATGATATCATTGAGAGTACTTAATGCATCTGACACAGCCATAACACAAGTACCGCGTTCCGCAGTAAGATTGAAGAATCTCACTCATTTATCTCTAGTACACATGAACCTTCTGCAATTTCCCGATTCATTACACGGCTTAGACTCTTTAAGAAATTTAGTTCTCTCATCGTGCAGATTAAGCGATGATGCATTCCCAAAAGGTTTTGGGAGTCTAATTTCTTTACAACATTTGGATCTTTCACAAAATGATTTTCATACCCTACCCAGCCTCAGTGGCCTTTCAAAGCTTGAAAGTTTGCAGTTAAGTTACTGCATTTATCTTCGTACCCTACCCAGCCTGAGTGGTCTTTCACAGCTTAGAACTCTGGTGTTAAATAACTGCTATGCCATTCACACCCTACCCAGCCTCAGTGATCTTTCAAAGCTTGAAAGTCTGCGTTTAGGGTTTTGCTCCGAGCTTCATACAATTTATGATTTACCATCAAATTTGAAATTTATTGATGCGCCTGGATGCCGTAGTTTGGTAACAATGCCCAATTTTTCCAAAATGTCGAATATGAGAGTACTGAATGTACGTGATTCACCCGCACTCACTGAGGTGCCAGACTTGGATAAGTCATTAGACTCCATGACATGGATTAATATGCAATGTTGCACCAAACTCACAGCTGATTTTAGGAGGAACATCCTAAAGGTATCTCTCTCTCTCTCTCTCTTTCTCTGTCTCTGTCTGTCTCTCTCTCTCTCTCTAACTGCCTTCCTATGGCGCACTTGCACACACACAACGCGCACATGTACATGTGTTTGTGTATATATATCTCTACTAATTAATAAAACACTCATTATCAACTAAAACCTTATGAAATTACCAGTTTAACCCTCTAATTAAAACAGAACATAAATAAGAAATATGAGGCAAAAATGTAACACAACCAAATTTTACTTTTTTCTTTCAAAGCCTCACCTATATGTAATCCTAACATATCTTTAATTATAAATAAAATAAAAAAATAAAATAAATTTCCCACTCCCACGTTCTTTGTCACCCCCTTCCTCTCTCCTTCTATTTCAAAAACAAAAATAAATTTTTTTCTCACACACTTTGTGTGCGCCCATATGCTAGTATATATGACACTTGCATTGTATTTATAGGAATGGACTTATTGCGGATATGGTGGCATTTTTCTCCATGGGAATTATGTTCCTGATTGGTTCGAGTTTGTCGAAGATGGTAATACAGTCAGTTTTAAAATTCCACCGAGTAATGGTCGTAATTTTGAAGGACTGACTCTGTTCTGCATTCACCACTCAAGCGATTATATGAGATGTGAAGATGGTCATCCTCGTGCCAGTATTGATATAAATAATACCAAGCGTACTGTGTTGCAGACCTGCATAGGCAAGGAAGATTGGGTTATAAAACGTCCTGTGTTGCAGACCTGCATAGGCAAGGAAGATTGGGATTGGGTTATAAAACGTCCTGTGTTGCAGGTTATAAAACGTCCTGTGTTGCAGACCTGCATAGGCAAGGAAGATTGGGATTGGGTTATAAAACGTCCTGTGTTGCAGACCTGCATAGGCAAGGAAGATTGGGTTAGAAAAAAGGGGGTTATAAGAAAGGGGGTTATAAAAAAGGGTGATAATATATTTAGAGACTATTTTCTTTGGCAGGGACAAATATCGAACAGTAAGCTCAATTTGCAAAGCGGGGATAAAGTTGATATAACTTTTGAAACGCCAGCTAGAAATTCTCATTACGTGACAATTAAGAGAACAGGGGTTAATCTAGTATGGGACAAACCTATGAAGGAAAATGTGCACGATTTTGATCCTGATGGTGTGTTTTTGATCCAGAGGCACAATCAAGGTGGTGATGCATCGTCATCATCATATGTTTGAGTCAAATCAAAATCAGTTCGTCAAACGCCTCTTTCATTTTCGATTTCTCAGTTCGATAATGAAGGCAAGTCTGTATTTCGTATTTCTTTCAAAATTTTATGATCGTTCAAATGTTTTGAATTTGGCTAACAATTATCTTAAATTGGGCTTCACTTTCAGATTTAGCTGGCCCAATCACTGCCCGCCACCGCACTATCACAACTTTCCCACCGTAGCCACCGCGGCAGTTCTTTTTCCCGGTAATTTAACCGAAACATCAAGGGTAGTCCGGTCATGGCCTCCGCCGACGCGTTCGTCAAGGGCAGCGTCACCCAATGGCGTCGCTGTCATCACCTTTGGTCGCCCCCGAGCTGTCAACGCCATGAACCTAGGTATGTAGATAAACACACGCACACATGTATATATGTATATATCTGTATGTATACATGTATATATCTGTAAAAGCTTTTGATTTGGAGCTGATTTGAATTTTTGAGCTTGAACTTTATTGCATCGTATTGATTACAATTCTATGTTATTGCTTTTGTTATAAGACGAAATGTTAGATTGAAATTTCGAGGAAGTTAGCTTTTTAAAAAGAATTTTGTGTTTCTGTTAAGTGGGAATTGTTGGAAAATGCAGATACGGATGTGAAATACAAGAGCTATCTGGGATTCTGGATGAATGGGAATGTGACCCAAATGTGAAGTGTGTTCTTGTTGATAGCCTGTAGGCTTGTGTCTTTTACCTCAAATAACTTCAGCATTTGGTGCAAATAGGTCCTTGTGACAATTGATGAACTTAAAAAGCAGCAGCAGAGTTCAGATGCTACTGGTAAGTTTGTCAATGCCATTTGTTTATCGATGACGAAATGAAATCTGTCTTACTCTTCTATTGAGAGGCTTGTACGTGGCTGTCAAGTATTTTCTATCAAATTGTTTCTGTTGCAGTGGTGGAGTGGGCTAATGAAGCTCTTCAAGGTCTTGGAAAGGTGCTCCTTTTTCACTTTATTTGACGCAAAATTACTTCTCCAAAGTTGCATCTGCGCTTGGGAAAAATGACAATCAATTATCCAGTGAGTCTTACTTTCTAACCTTTCGTTTCATTCATCGCATGGTTGCATCCTTTTGATAGATTTTGTGTTGTAGTATTTCACATTTTGTGAGTGAGAAATATGTGCTTTACTTGATCCATTCCAGCTAACTGGTGTGATGAAAACTGAATATCGCGTTGCTATAAGATCGTCTTTGCGGAATGATTTTGCTGAAGGTGTGCGGGCAGTTTTGGTGGACAAGGATCAGGTTCGTTAATTATGCTCAAGATTCCTTGCTGACGGAGTTGCTGCAACATAAACCATTACAGCGTCTACTAGACCTACAGTTATATAATCATCTTACTTTCCTTGTATCAGAACAGATCGTTATCTTTTGCTTCTGTTTTTTGTCAATGCAGAATCCGAAGTGGAACCCGTCAAAGTAAGAGGGAGGTGAATCAGAGTGAAGTGGAAGCTTTCTTCGAGCCATTGAGCCCGAACGTTGAGGAGTTGAGCGTGTGACTGACTGGTATGTGAAAACCGGAGTCATTGAAATATATTTACCGTTGTGGAAAATAAGTTAGATGAAACTACATGAGACTTGTGTAAGTTCTATATGAGAGCAGACACTTGGTGATTTGATTAAAGACATGTGGAATGACAAGGAGATAGGGATGGACACTTGTGGTAGACTTATTAGGAGTTGTATTTCTTTACAGTTTCAAGTCAGATGCATTCTCGGTAAAACTAGCTAGAACTCTTCTAGCTGATATAATGCATAAGTGTTTCACTGTAATAAGGCTACTCTTTGATAAGGATCACTTAATGGGAGGGATCCTTACTGAATTTCATGTATAAAACTGAGGTCCCTGATCTCTCCACTAAATACGCAAGTATACCGAAAACTCAAGCCCCATTTAGCGAGCCTTGCTTTCAGTTGTGTAGAGTTGCAGGAGAACTTCAGTTCTTAATCCTACTTTTCTGAGACGATGTCTTCCACAGGTACCTTGCAACTTGGACCATCGAAATTTATTATAATGGATCGACGGGGTCTGCAGTTTCGTGCTAGTTTCTTTCCTTTTCCCCCATACCGGCAAGAAAGTCATAACATCCTTTGAAAACATTGTTTATATATGCATATATGGCATCCATTTAGATGTAATCACCCCAAGAAGTAATTGTTTATAATCTATTGGATAGTCTTTGTCCTTTCGTGCTCGTTTCTTTCTTCCTTTCCTCTCTTTCACTGCATTTTCCCGGCCGGGCAGCAGTATGTCGTTTCTCAAGTTCATAAGCGAACGTTATTATATTATAAACTTCTCAGTTCTAGCAATGTGAGACAATGAGATAACAAAAAAAAATTCTGCTCAAACTCCAAGGTGTATAACATCCATCTTGGTGTATTATATGGTTCATTTGCCTAGTAAGGAAGGGCGCATCTAACAGAAGTATAATTCTAATGCGCATTTTGCAATAGTTTTAGCAGTAGAGGAGCTTAAAACGATCCATTGGGGTGTATTATGGTGCACCCCCATTTGCAATAGTTTTAATAATTGTTTTTAGTTGTTGTTTCACATTTGGGTCTTTTCTTGTATCACTTTTGTTTATTCTGTGGTTGTTGTAATGCTATTTCTTAAATGCTTACACATTTCAATCTAAAATAAAACATTATTGATGGTTGAGTACTTGTAATCACCGTCGAGAAGTCATTGTTACAATCTATTTGATAGTCCTTGTCTTTTTGTGTTTGTTTCTTTCCTTTTTTTCTCTCTCTTACTCTTCTCTGCACCTTCCCGACCGGCATTTTGTCGTTTCTCAAGCCCATACGCCAACATTTATTATATTATAAACTTTGTTCTCGTTGATTGAAGGAGCTTATCTGTTCGGCAACACAAACACAAACATTGCCATTTTTCAAAAAACCCCTTAAGTAAAATATTTGCTTATGAATTTACTAAGTTACCCTTATAATTAAAGAAAGAATTTATAAATATATAGAAAAAGAATATCAAATAAAATTTATAAATTAAATGATGTGTCACAAATAAGAATAAACACATTTATTAACGCTTAAGTGATGATCCAATTATCAACTTCCATATCATTTAGTTTACAAAATTTTATTCTTCAACATTTTCTTACGCCTAATTATGTTTATCCATGTAATATAGAGGCTTGTTCTTCTACATTACAGGATCCGCTTAATCGTTAGGCCCCAACCGGCTGCCCGACCAACACCTAGCATCTTTTAGAATCTTGTGTAATAAATATGGACCTAGCTCTTGTTATATAATATAATTGATTAGTTGTATAAACCAATGCAAGTCTTGACTCTTGTGTTTTCTGATGCATCCCTCTTCATCACCAAATTGTATACCTATAATAGATCTCAAACATAGAGCAACTGTTTATTAACAGTAAAGTGCCTAATTGCTCCCAAATTACTCTTGATTGCTCATTTTTTCTTGAGAATTTTAACGAAAAACTCTGGTAGCATTCACTTTGACAAAAATTTATATTTTTATATTAAAAAGTCAATCTTATTTTACCTTTTATTTTACCATTTTCGTTAAAACTAGAAGTTTTCAAACCCTTGACCTTAGTTTTTTCTTGTTTCTTTTGTTCACAGCAAAATGGCAAATTTGCCCTCAATTCTCACGCGTCGATCATCGCTTAAAATGATTCTCCTCTTCTCGATTCTCTTCATTCCGCTCTCTCTCGTGAAAAAAAAAAAAAAAAATTCAGAGCGCTTCGCGAATTCTGTCTCCCTCAGCCAGCTCTCCATTCCCCTTTCTTTTTCGTCCTCGGCACAGTGGAATCCTACCCACGCGTCGATAGTCGTGACTTCGTCTCCGCTTTTCCTTTCCTTTTCGTTTCTCTCTCGCAATTCTCAGCATTCTGTCGGTCTCCAACCTCGCTTTCTTTGGCTTCCAAATCAGCTTCTCTCGCTCTCCAACCTCTCACGAATTACAAACAAGGTGCTTTCTTGCTGGAAAAACCACTGAACCAAACTTAATAATTTTGTTTGGTTTTTTCTTCTTTTTTCGCTTCTCTTCTTTTGATTTCCCGTTTATATATTCTGCATTTTCTTATGGCAGTTTTGAACCTTTTCTTTTCTGAATTTGTATGCTTTATGGGTTGTCATTTAATCTGCTTAATTATCATCTTGATCAACTAAGATATCACTTTTTCATACACTATAGAGCTTGAGTTAGTGGTTGAATTATGAATTGAGAAGTGGATAATGCCATAAAAAATTTGCTAAGAGTAGGAGGATGTTCTTGGCACACTATAAGAAGTTTTCTTTTTCTTTTTGGCAAGTTCTTCATATTCATGATTCCGTTATCGGTGCATTTGCTTTCCCATGATTTCTCATAAACTGGACGTGAATGTATTTATAGATTTTTATTTTTTTTTAGCCAGACAAAGGATTTGATTGAGCAACAGGTGCATCAACCATAAACTATTACTACAACTGTACGAGGCCTCGGTGTTACAAGGTCTTGAATCTCTTTTTTGGGTTTTGACGGATTTTATGAGATTTTATTGCTGTTAGTTTGATGAAGTTCTCGATTCATGACCATATATTTTTTCAACTTGTACCATTTGGTTTCTGTTGACTTTAACTCTGAGTTGTAATGGTGTTTGTGTTTTCTAAATTTCTTCCAATAGCTTAGTTTTAGTTTGATTTTGTTTGTATATATCTCTTCAGAGCAATTCTTGGAGTTGCAATCTTACCAGCTACGAAAAGGAAAGTTATTGAGAAAATCTGGAGAGAAGGGCCTCCTAAATTATTATGGCCACCAGAAGCTGTAAGTCCTGTTTTAGATCATTCAACAGGGAGATGGTATTCTCCATGACAACTGCTCCAAAACCAATAACTCCTTTTCCCCTGGATTGACCAAAATATCAACTTCAAAGCAAGTTTTGTCGGGTGTAATGACATTTGTAGGGCAACAAACATTTAACTAATCAGATTTAATTTAGGGCAATTTTGGATTTGCATTCATTTGTTTTGATTTGTAACTTTATAAGCAATTTTGAGTTTGTGTGAAAAATAATATTGTTTTTTATTCTCTCCTCTCTCTCTCCCTCTCTCATGTTTTTGAAGAGTTTGAGTCCTAAGTGTGTTTCTGTTTCTGGGTTTTGAGTGTTTTGTTGTTTTCTTTTGGTAAAGTATTGTTCTTGCTCTAAAAGCAGCAATCAGTGCTGTGTATTTTGTGCATGATAAAACTTAGTGTAGTACTGTGGTGCTCATTTTTGGTTAAAAGTAAAAAGAGTCTCTTATTAAGATTTTGGTCAATTTTTATCCAACTTAGACCAAATTTCAGTGTATACTATCAAGAAACATGTTATCACATGACTGAAATCATCTATTTACATCGATAAACATTCAATTACGACATGATTGCTATGGATATGTAGACCCAATAGCTTTAGCTACATGTTATAGATTTACACATAAAAATTGAATATATCAATTTTAAATCTTTCAACCATGTTATTCAACAGATGCCATAAACTACCATATTTTTATGAACTCTGTAGAAAAGGAATTTATATGCAACATGATCAGAATGACTACATAAACTGCTTATAAAATATCTTTTCAAATACATAAGGAGAAGAGTGATGGTTCTCAACGCGTCTTTATTGTTGCCCAAGTTTTTGCTAATTTTGAAAGCGAGGAATTTCTAATGGGATTACCCTTTTTTGTATGTGGAATTTTCAGAGTTTTGGGTTGGAGGAAGAACTTAGTTGCTTGACATTTTGAGGTATATTCTTTGCTTTACTTTTGTTTTAGTTTCTTCAATTAGATACAGTTAATTCACACCAATGCTTTTGTTTCTGTTGGGTTTTTGAGTTTAAACTTTATCCAGAATCATTTGGTGGGTGTTTGGAACTTTGGAATCAGATTTTCAATTGGTTGTGTGAAGTCCTAACTTTTAATTTCATTTGGTCTGACCTTGAGTTTAAAACTTTATCTGGAATCATTTAGTGGGTGTTTGTAACTTTTGAATTAGGTTTTTAATTGGATTTGTGAAGTCCTAACTTTTATTTTCATTTGGATCTGACCTTTTAGCTGTCATTGAAAATAATCATAAAAGTAAAGTTGTGCATTCCTTAATTCAGTCTTTGGCAAGCCATCATGCATGATAACCAAGTAACTGGTTTTTAGTAAATGTTGATTTGGAAAATTCTTTGTTTAAATTTCTAGGTTTTGATGAATTCTTCATTTAGATTTGGTGACCAACAATCGACCCACCACCAATTTTAGGTCAAGATTCGAGCATGCCTTAAAAGTGTAAGTCATTTTTCCATTCTATTTTGTTGATTTTGTCATCTGGGTTTCTTAGAAAGCTCGCATCTCGTCTGACTAGGGTGTTACCTTTTTATCTGTATTGTTTGGAAAATTTCAGAAAGCTTGCATTCAAGTTTGTCTCTGCACCTTCTGGCCAACATTATGTTGTTTCTCAAGTTCATACGCCAACATTATTTTGTTATAAACTTTGTTCTTGTTGACTGAAGGAGCTTGACTTGGGTTTAGGTATTTCAGGATCATCCATTCGACAGCAAAAACACAACTACTGCCATTTTTCAGTCGTGATCTGAACCACTGCTGTGCCATAACGGTGGATACTGCCATGACAACCCACGAAGCCTCCTCTTCATCCTCCTCCAAGTCAAAACTTTGGAATAATGACGTGTTCTTGAGCTTCAGCGGTGAAGACACACGCAATGGCTTCACGGACCACCTCCACGCGGCATTAACAGACAAGGGATACCAGGCTTATATTGATGAGGATGATCTAAAAAGAGGGGAAGAAATACAAAAAGAACTGGAACGGGCAATCGAAAAATCAAAGATCTCTATCATTGTCTTCTCAGAGAGGTATGCGGATTCGAGTTGGTGTCTTAACGAGCTGGTGAAGATCATGGAGTGCAGAGGCAAACTGGGGCGACATGTTTTGCCAATATTCTATCACATTGATCCTTCACATGTCAGGAAGCAGAATGGAGTTTTAGCCCAAGCATTTAAGAAGCACAAAAAGAACATCCATAAAGAAAAAGATGACAAGAAACGTGAAGAAAAACGAGAAAGGGTAAAGCAGTGGAGAAAGGCTCTTAGAGAAGCTGCAGAGTTAGCCGAAGAATTTCAGGAGCACGAAGAGGTAAAGCAGTGGGGAGAGGTTCTTACAAAAGCTGCAAATTTGTCTGGCTACCATCTTCAAATCACTGATAATAGGTAATCATTCACGTACTTTTCAATACTTAAGTTGTATTACTCTAATTAACATGCTTAATTAATACGCCTTAATCTCTCATATAAAATCTAGAGGAAAATTGTCGCTTTGGTTCCTAAACTTAAAATTCATTACATTTTGTGCTTGAACTTGATAAAATATGGAGCGTTAGTCCTTTGTAACCAATTCTTTTAAATTTTAGTTAGAAGTGTTTACAACTTTACATGTTAGTTTCACCTATGTATCTTTATAAAATTGTAGGCCAACCTTATCCCCCCATCACTCGCAGGCTCGCAGCCCACCCCTTCACCTTCAATCTTTGATTCACACCCCGTCAACCTCCCACTTCCAACCCCCAATCCCTAATCCCCACTCCCCAGCCGACCCCAACCTGTAGCCCACGGACCACAGCTTTCACCCGAACCTCAAACCCGCATCCGACAAATTTCTTGAATCTTAATTGGAGTTTAATTGATACACCAAACTTTAATATATCCATGAATGAATTTGTTTCTTTTATTGAAGTTGGTCACAAAATTACATACTAGCTAGTAGCTAGTTTGTGTACATACACACACACACACACACACACGAAGGAAAGAAGGCAAGAAAATTATTTATATTAGTACTAATAGCTCCTACTGAGCCTACTTACTAAGCTTACCAATTCAATATTTCAGGCGCGAAGCAAAGCTTATTAGAGAAATTGTTGACAAGATTATCCCGGAATGGCTTCCTAGTGCAGAAAAATTACATGTGGCCAAGCACCCAGTTGGAATATATACTCGCATTCAAGATATCATCACTTATCTTTCAAATGGTGGATCAGATGTTGTTCGCATGGTTGGAATTTGGGGGATGGGTGGATTGGGTAAAACAACAGCTGCCAAATCCATTTATAACCAAATTCATCATAAGTTCCAATTCAAAAGTTTCCTTGCCAACGTTAGTGAATATGATCTGGTTGATTTGCAAGGAAAACTTGTTTCTGACATCTTGAAACAGACCGGGTCTAAGGTAACCAGTGTTGATGGAGGTATCAGTCTGATAAAAAATCATCTCCAACGTAGAAGCGTACTTGTCATTATTGACAATGTAGACAAAGTGGAACAACTAAATGCAATAGCTGGAAATCGTGATTGGTTTGGCCCAGGAAGTAGAATTATCATAACGACACGAGATGAACGTTTACTAAAGCAAGTGAACATGAAAGTGGACAAGACATATCCGCTTAAGGAAATGAATGAAGAAGAAGCTCTAAAGCTCTTTAGTTTGCATGCCTTTGGAAATGGTTGTCCTGATAAAGGATATCTTGAACTCTCAAAGGAGGTTGTTTCTTACTGTGGTGGTTTGCCACTAGCCCTTGAAGTTTTAGGTTCTTCCATGATTGAAAGAACCCCAATGGAGTGGAAAAGTCAGTTGGAGAAGTTGAAAAAATTTCCTGATGAAGGAATAATGAAAGCTCTAAGAGCAAGTTTTGAAAGGCTAGATCGTACACAGAAGGATATATTCCTTGACATATCTTGTTTCTTTATTGGATGGGATAAGGACTATGTCGTAAAAATATTAGATGGATGTAACTTTTTTGCAACAATAGGAATCAGTGACCTCCGTGAACGATGCCTTATAACTGTTGAAGACAACAGGTTGAATATGCATGATTTGCTTCGAGAAATGGCCAAATTAATCATTTCTGAAAAATTCCCTCATCACCCTGGTGAATGGAGTAGGTTGTGGAACCCGCAAGAGGTCGCTGATGTCTTAACAAATAAATCTGTAAGTAGATTTCCAATAAAATTTTGTGTTAATGCATTGTACAAGAAAAGCACATATAACTCACGGATGTCTATTATACATTAAGTAACATTCATCTCAATTAGCCAACAATAGTACTTGCATGTATTCATACATGTAAACATATGCAAATAATCCGTTTCTTACACATGAATATAACCTTTTGTTAACAGGGAACTGAAGAAGTTGAAGGACTTGTCCCTTATTCTAGTCTTCAAAGCTCTAACATGCCTAGTTTCAGTACAGAAGCATTTGCCAATATGAAGAAACTGAGACTGCTCAAGCTCTGCAACGTGCAGCTCAATGGAGAATACAAACGTCTCCCCAAAGAGTTAGTGTGGCTGTGTTGGACAGGATGCCCTCTAAAGTCCATACCAGATGACTTTTTTGATCAACCAAGGCTAGTCATTTTAGAGATGAAGTTTGGCAAACTGGTACAAGTTTGGGAGGGCTCCAAGGTACAATCGATTACACATGATGATGTTATGTTTCTATGTTTTTTCGGATTTCCTTCTCACTTTTTTTTAATGAGATATTCCTTTGGGATATTAATTTTAATTTTCCTTTGATTTTGTGCACCAGTCGCTTGGAAACTTGAAAATCCTTGATCTCAGTTGTTGCATTCACCTAACAAAATCACCAGACTTTTCAAATGTCCCAAATCTTGAAGAGTTGATATTGGAAGGATGTGAGAGTTTGCGCGAGATTCACCCCTCCATTGGTCATCTTAAAAAACTTTCTTTGGTGAACCTCAAAAGCTGCTACAGTCTTATTTCTCTTCCTGGGGATTTCTACAAGTCCGAATCCGTTCAGACTCTTGTTCTTGATCAATGTTTTCAATTCAGTGTACTGCCCGAGGATTTGGGGAAGATGATATCATTGAGGGTACTTAAAGCATCTAAGACAGCCATAAGACGAGTACCGCGTTCCACAGTAAGATTGAAGAATCTCACTCATTTGTGTCTAGCGCACATGCAGTTTCCTTTGCAATTTCCCGATTCGTTACACGGCTTAGACTCTTCAAGAAATTTAGATCTCTCAGAGAATGATTTTCATACCCTACCCGGCCTTAGTGGTCTTTCAAATCTTGAAAGTTTGCGGTTAAGTTACTACGATGTCCTTCATACCCTACCCAGCCTCAGTGATCTTTCAAAGCTTGAAAGTCTCTGGTTAAATAATTGCTTCAGCCTTCATACAATCTATGATTTACCAACAAATTTGAAATTTCTGGATGCGTCTGGTTGCTACTCTTTGGTAACAATGCCCAATTTTTCGAAAATGTCGAATATGAGAGAACTGAATGCACGTAATTCACGTTCACTCACTGAGGTTCCAGACTTGGATAAGTCATTAAACTCCATGACATGGATTGATATGAGGGGTTGCCCCAAACTCACAGCTGATTTTATGAGGAACGTCCTAAAGGTATCTCTCTCTCTTTAATTGTCTTCCTATTGCGCACATGCACACACAACGCACATGTACATGTATGTATGTATGGATATGACACTTGCACTGTATATATAGGGATGGACTTCTTGCGGATATGGTGGCATTTTTCTCAATGGGAATTATGTTCCTGATTGGTTCGAGTTTGTCAACGATGGTAATAAAGTCAGTTTTGATATCCCCCCGAGTGATGGTCGTAATTTTGAAGGGTTGACTCTGTTGTGCTTTTACTGCACAATTCCTAATGCTGCTTATCCTTATGTGTCAATCTCTGATATCGGTTGTAAGGAAGGTCATCCTCGTGCCAATATTGATATAAATAATACCAAGCGTACTGAGTTGCAAACCTGCATAGGTAAGAAAGATTGGGTTATAAAAATGCGCGATGTTGTATCTGAAAAATGTTTTCTTTGGCAAGGACAAATATCGAACGATAAGCTCAATTTGCAAAGCGGGGATAAAGTTGATATAACTTTTGAAATGCCGAAGATATACCATAAATTTTCTTGTGTGACAATTAAGGGAATAGGGGTTAATCTAGTATGGGACAAACCTATGAAGGAAAATATGCACGATTTTGATCTTGATGGTAGGCTTTTTATCCAAAGGCACAACCAAGGTGGTGATGCATCGTCATCATTACATACTTGAGTCAGTTCACAATCAGTTCGTCAAACGCCTCTTTCAGTTTTCGATTTCTCAGTTCAATAAATGAAGGCAGGTCCATACTTCACTCCTTTCAAATTTCAAGTTTTCCTACGTAGCCACTGCGGCGGTTCTTTTTCCTGGTAATTTAACCGAAATATGAAGGGTAGTTCGGTCCAGAAGCACCAAAAATATCCCTCTCGCTTTCTACACCGACACTGTCACTCTCAAACGGAATTATTGGGCGGAGCGGACGAAATTCTGGGCAAATCGTCGTCCGCTTTCTTCTTCCCCAATCCAAATTCGAAGCTCTCTCTTTAGAAACCCTCCAAATCCCCTCGCCTCCTCCGCACCTTCGGGATCATGGCCTCCGCCGACGCTTTCGTCAAGGGCAGCGTCCACCCAATTGGTGTCGCCGTCATCACCCTCGGTCGCCCCCCGAGCTCTCAACGCCATGAGCCTAGGTATGTAGATAAACACGCACACAGCATATGTTATAATGTATGTATCTGTAAATGCTTTTGATTTGGAGCTGTTTTGAATTTTTGAGCTTGAACTTTATGGCATCGTATTGATTACAAATCTTTGTTATTGCATTTGTTATAAGACGAAACGTTGGATTCCAATTTCGAAGAAGTTAGCTTTTTTTCGAAGAATTTTGTGTTTCTGTTTAAGTGGGAATTGTTGGAAAACGCAGATATGGATGTGAAATACAAGAGCTATCTGGATGAATGGGAATCTCACCCAAATGTGAAGTGTGTTCTTGTTGATAGCCGCTCGGCTCGTGCCTTTTGTGGCGGTAACGCCTAGAACTCGTATTTGAATAGTTTCTTATCTTTCCTGGCAATTTTACACTTCCATTTTAGCATGTAGTTGAATAAGTTTTTCTAAATATGTATGTTTAGCTCTTTTGGCGGTTATTTTTGTTTATGGGTCTCTTAGGTAAGGTTTTGAGAGTGACCAATCATGGTAAATGCAGGAAAGGACATTAAAGTGGTTATTGCCGAAATTCAAAAGGACAAAAACACACCTCTTGTGCCGAAGGTTTCTACATTACGCTTTGCTTTGTACTAAAGTTGTTTCTTGTTTAGGTGCTTACGTGATAGATTGTTTGTCTTTGATGTTCGTGCTGTTTCATGTCATGTTGTTTATTGTTTCACTTCATTGTTCCTTTTTGTGTTGTTTTTTTTTTGCCATATGGAGATAGATGGTGTCCGTTAAGTTGGCATGTTGATTCATTGATAAGTAATACCCAGATTTAGTTTACCTGCAGGGGGTGATGTGAAGCAGATCACAGCCAAAAACCAACCGCCAAAAAATTAATGCATTAGAATCTTAATAATGTATTTGTTGATAAGCCTAAAAGTTCAAAGTGAAAATCACTTATATGAGTTCTGCTACTTCTTTAATTGCTTTGGCTATTCAATCTCGTATAAATGTCATAAATTGCCGCTAAGATTGTGTTTTCAGCATGTATTTATTAATGTTCAATACATACAATTATTTTTTTTTCTTTTGGAATTTCATTTTTGACATTCTCGGGCAACCTACAACATTTGATCATTTTTTTAGTCTTGATTTTGCTTGAACTTGGGTAATATGATTTGTATTGGTTGGACAGGATTCATATCTTTTCTAAGCTACCATTTCTTAAGATTGAGAGGCTACCAGTATGATATTTGTGCTGCACGTTTTTCAGGTATTCACTGCCGAGTATTCTCTAATATGCAAAATCTCCAAGTACAAGAAGCCCTATATAAGCTTCATGGATATGGCATAACAATGGGCTTTAGTGCTGGCCTATCAGGTCATGGTCGCTACCGGATCATTACAGAGGTATTATTGCCTTGTCAGACAGAGATTGTCAATGTTGTAAATTACATTGCCGTTTTGAATTTTTTGTGTCTAATTTTGTATGGATACATTTCACAGGACTGTTCTTGCTATGCCAGAGAATGTAATTTGTTTGTTCCCGGATGTTGGGTTTTCATGTATAGCGGCAATGACTGAAGCAAGCTGTTTTTCCAGCGTTGATAAGGAGAAACTGTTTAGATTATAAGAATATAAAGAGAATGGCCTGTACCATTTCTCTGTTTGCTTCATGCATCAATTCTTAGTTCTGTATTTGTTTTAACACTGTCATGTCTTTCTTGGTGCTTATCTTTGACTTACTGGGAAAAGGATTTCAACACTATCGGATGCACTGTATGTGGGTCCTGGGACCCATTTTGTCCCATCTCAAAACTTAGCTATTTGTGCCAAAGAATCTAGGTGAGACCTTTAGAGCTTAGCTTTTAAAAATACTAGTTGTAAACTATGCCTTCAGCATGAATTTTTGCCTTTCTTCATATAAAACCATCTGCAATATGCCCACAAACAGAGAGAACTTTAACAATGCTGCTTATGAAACATTTAACAGATGGAGAGGTGGAGAGCTTCAAGTTGATTTGGTGATGCATGTTGCAAGCATCATACGGAGGACACAATGTTTCAATCCCGACACAGGTATTTCACTTTCACTACTGATATTCTTACAATAAGTGATCCGATACGAGAGAAACTCACACCTGGAGGATGCCTCTATGTTGGTATCTCAAATCATTCACGCACGACCGAGTGTTTTAACTGCTATGCGACTCCCTTCCACAAATCTGATCTTTGTTTCTTGTTAATGCAGGTACATTAGCCCCGAGTCCTTTGGATACCTGGATCTACTACAAAGTTTGAGAAGTGGCGATTGTTCCTAATTGTACATTTTTCTTCTTTGGTACTGCCTGATTGTGGTTTTTTTCACTCCTGTTTCTTCCTTGGAATTACAGAATGCTAATGTTACAAACTAGGCAACTAAAGCAGCTATCTACAAATGCAGCTGTTTCTTCTCCTCTGTATCGCTCGTTAATGAAAAATGACTAATCTAGCTTAAAATTTGCATCGAGTTTCTTCTTATCTTCTTCTCTTCTTCTCTGTATCTCTCAATTTTTCGTCCCCTTTTGTCAACCAACTTCGATATTTCTTCTTTTCTACATTTGTTTGTCCTTGATAAATACTGAAGATGGTTGTGAAAAGATAACTGCTGTATGTTCTCCCCGTAGAAAAACACATTATCGCAATCATTGTCAGCCGCCCTCCGTATGCTTGGAACAATGCCGTGCCGTAAGGGTAAATGTGACTGTTTCGTCAAGAAAATGAACAAGAAGTGAAACTTGTCGTGTCAGGGTTGGCGAAAATTGCCTCTTCACTTGTTGCATAATTAAAGTCGTGCATAATCCTTCAACTTATTCACTCATTGTTGATTTTGGATAAAATCCTCATAGCAATACAGTAGTTGAGCATGCTATTCACATGTCTGGCTTGACAGCCACGCATATTCTCATGACGTTTAATATGTATTTTTTACTATCTAACTTAGTAACGTAACACATGTAGAAATACATGAATTGATAATTAATAACAACCTTAATTATACTATCTAACTTAGTAACGTAACCCATTTTGTTATTTTTTCCATGAATTCTTTTTTTTTTTGGCCGAGAACAACGTAAATATTATTGAATGAGGAAAGACCCAATACATATTACATCCGGCCAATTTAAATTTTTTGAATTTGATACAAATTAGGGCTCCTTTTAAAGTCGTTTAAAAATGACTATGACTAAACACATTACTTAGTATTACGATTTAGGGTATTCCTTCTCACTTGTAAGTATGATGTTTTAAATTCGATTCTCGTCAAAGGCGAATTTGAACCACATTATTAATGTGCTAGCCCATTGTGAGATTGAACTCTACCTTAACGTAGATAATATCGTTTGTTCAAAAATAAAAAAACTAGACACACTTTTATTAAATTGATTTTGGATTCTAAAAACACTTCAAGTGCTCAAGATATGTGTTTTTTGCAGAAAGTACCTCAATTGCTTTTTTAGGATCCACTTGGTTTTACTAAGGATTGATTTAAAAAACATTTTAGCCAAAAACGCTTTCAGTCATTTTAAAAACACTTTTAAACAAATCCTTAATACTACACAATTAATTTTAAATTTAACTAATACTTATACGTATTTAATATAAAGAAAACTAACAAAAAGTTCAAAAAAACTTTAGTTTTAATAAAAAATGACAAATAAAGATGTGATGAATAGTACCAGAAAAGAGTAAAAATATGATTTTCGTAAAAAATAAACAGTAAATCCTTTAATATATTCGTGATCGTGAATCTATTCTTCGGTTTGGAGGGAAATGGAATTGATGCTCAACCTCTTTTCCTTCTTTATTCCTTAAATAAAATTTGAAATTGACGATCACGCCTTTCGCTCTCAGCCTCTCTCCCTCCCTCCTATATAAAAAGCCTCCTCCCGCACCAAAATTCCTCTTCGTTCCCACGGATTCTTCCCCACCGTCACAGTCCAACCGCCGTCTTTCCCGCCAAATTTCTTGTCGAACCATGCCTCCGTCTTCCGACCCCGCCGTCCCCACCGTCACACCAGTCACCATATCCTACTCCGAGCTCCAAGTAACTCTCTCTCTCCCTCTAAGTTCCGTTTGTGGTAGCGAGAAAATTGAGCATGAGAGTTTGGTTTGATTGGCTTTAATTTTTTTTTCTGTTTGGTTGCTCAGAAACTCAAGAGAATTCGTTGAAATTAGAGCAAAATTCTGTTTCAGTTGACTTTTTGGTTGTTATTCTTTTCATTTTCTCATCAACCAAACAGAATCTAATTGTTTTATTCATAGTTTTGTTTAATTGCTATGTTTTAACTCAGTTGATCATGTCGAGAATTCGATTTTTCTAATTATCGTCTTTTGATTTTGGTTTGATTGATACAGGACAAGGACAAAAACTTGTCAGTGAAGATTGAAGAAGGATTTGGACCAAATGGGTTGGGAATCCTATCAATCACTCAAGTATGATTTCGTTATGCGATTACCTTGTTAATTACTGATTATCTCTTCCATTACCAGTTTTGGTAAGTTAAAATGCTTAATTCTGAATCACATCAGTATCAGTATGGTGATATGTTGTTTTTTACTTAGTTCTGCCATTATGCATATTTGTTTGACAATGGAATTTTTGGTTTCGGGTTGAAACTATATGTGCAGAAATAATTTGTAAACGAATCGATTAAAAAGATAAACCACATGAACTTGCATATGTATTGTCGGGGTACTTTCTCCGTCATGTAGATTGTAGATTGTGCTGTTTGGGCAACGATATTTTGCTCCATTATTCCATTCACAGCTCATAAATTATGCTGTCTCATGTTATTGTTTTGATGCTTCATCCCTAATCGATTCTCGTGAGAGCTAGCGTTTTGTTGTAAACTGATAAGTATTTTCTTTCTAGCATCTTTGTAATTGTTTCATTGAATTTCCAAGTGCAGGTTCCGGGATATTCTTCCTTGCGCGGGAATCTTCTACGCTTGTCACCTAGGTATATCCCTTCTACATAGGATTTTCATGTTCACTTTAAGTTTTAACTGCAATTCATAATGAATTTAGGAAGATAGTTTGTTATAGCACTGCTCATGGGAGTTTTCTTTTCGTTTATTAGATTAGCCAATCTGCCCGAAGAGGTGAAGAAGGAACTTGAAGATCCTCATAGTAGGTAAGTCATTTTAGTTCCATTGTTATACTTTGATTTCTCTTAAGCCATTGGCATAATTTTCGTGTAAACACAAACTTCAATCTATGTTTTCCTTACAATAGAGAAAAATTCCAAAAATTCCTGCCAGAAAGATAGTCTCATCTCAACTCTTGGATTTGTCACAGACTATGGTCTTGACATTATTAACTAATATTTACGTAGTTTTATTACTTTTCTTGGGAATCTTTACAAAGTTTTATTGCTTATCTTCTTTTTACCTGCCTTCCATGTTTAGGTACAATTTTGGATGGAGTCATGGAAAAGAGAAGCTGGAATCTGGAAAGCCTGGTATCACTTTATGTTCTTTGTTTTAAATTTTGTTTCCTTAGAAACTCTAAGAACTTAGGACCATTCATTTTCTGTCTGTGTTCTGGTTTTGCAGATACGTTAAAAGGCTCGTTTTATGCAAATCCAATATTGGATAGCCCTACAACAGATGAATCTCTGATTCAGAGGTAAAAGTCTATAGGGACATCAATCACAATCTGAGTACAAGTGGGATCTGTTTTGTCTGAGGTTACACAGTACATGGCTCAGACCAGTAATGTTTGGCCAAACTGTTGTTTGTGTTAGTTATGAATAACTACCATGCATTTGATACAAGGTTTCTTAGAATTAACCAGGACAAATCGTCTTTATGCTGGGATATGTTTATTTTTATTTATCCTATGTGAGAACTTACAGATTTTGCGTAAACAGAACATAATACTTTGTGTCTGCTCAGATTTTATTTGTGATCTGTATTGTAGGTATCCATCATACTGTGGTTCAAATATATGGCCCAATAGTGAATTGCCAGAACTAGAAGTCGGTATGTTTTCCTTCAATTTATGATTGTATTTTTTCATGATTATGTCATCACTGCATGTAACTTTTGATTTGTAGCCTTCAAAGCTCTTGGAAAGCTGATCCTTGGAGTTGGGCTTATGGTCGCATATCACTGTGACAGATACGGTATAGTCTTTGTTGTTAAGGTTTACACTAAGAGAGCATAGCTATCCTGTTTAGTGTTTTTCCGGTCACATTTTACACTTAACTTGTCATGACAATTTCCTGCATGATTTTGTTCTGTCCTGGCCAGAAAACAAGTGTCATATTAGTGTATTACGAGCACTCATAAGACCTAAGATATAAGTTGAGATGACACAACCTATTATCTTGAGAAGGGGTTAAATCAAGATTTCTGAATGTTTTACATGATTTCATCACAAGAACTTTAAATTTATTGTCTCTCGTACAGAAAGGATAAGGAATGCTTCTCACCTTACAACTAAATGATATTGACATTTTCCACAGCCGTGGCCAAACAAAATGCCATACTCTTCTTCAACTGTTGTGCTTGCTTATTTAGCTTTGATGTTACTTTTCCTTATTGTATAGTTGTTGATCTGTGGTAGCCCTTTCAAATTTTAATGGGTGCCTTAACAGTGTCAAAAGCAATCAAAATGCGCGAGGATGAAGGCCTTGAACAAATACTGTTTCGATCTCGCTGTCATAAAGGGCGTCTACTTTATTATTTTCCAACAAAAGAAAGGTGATTACATTATATATCGTCATTTTTTCCATAGGTGATAATTGAGCAGTTAGTTGCAAGTTCAAATTCGTCTCTCAGGTTTGGTAGTATTTTGGGTCAATCATTTTGCTATGTTGTAATACAAGATAAAGGAAAGGTTCTCTTCTTTTATGAGCCCATGTTACCATAAAGGAAATGCACTAGGCATAATCATCTATGGCCAGAGAACAAGACTAAAAATGATATTTGATGGTGAAAAGGGTTTAAAAGAATAAATTATACTGCCGTATGCAATCTTTTGGCTGCCAGAGGTATTATATTAACAAGTAAATTACAACCTGCAGTAATCCTACTGAAGATAATAGAGACATGTCTTCTTGGTGTGGATGGCATACAGACCATGGTTCACTGACAGGTGATCGTGTTTAATTAGAATGTCTTGATTATTAGTTGGGACTCTTTCATTGTGCTTAATTTTTGCTTCAATTTGATGTACAGGTCTGACCTGTGCCATGTTTACGAGAGATGCTGCTGAAATACCTTGCCCTGACAGTGGTGCTGGCCTTTATATTAGGACACGAACTGATCAGATTGTCAAAGTACGTTTTCTTATTCTCGAAATTCTAGTTATGGAAGATAGAGTTGAGGGGATGCTTTTTGTATAAAGTTTCTAACATGCCTTTTTTGAGCAATCTACCTGTGATGACTGTGATTAATATGATTTGGAAAGATATGTATGTTCTTAAAACTAACTTGGTTCACTTCGCGTGTTAGGTCGTCTTTGGAGAAGATGCAATAGCATACCAAATTGGCGAAACCACTGAAGTTCTGTCAAGAGGCTATCTTTGTGCAACGCCTCATTGTGTCCGGGTACTTTTTCTACTACGATATCTGTGTTTGAAATTCTTTTCTTCCTCCGATGCTCATTCAAAACCCAAATCTCCCTTCGAAACCAAGTTTTTCCGTTGGATATGCCCAATAACAGTCACTGTTTCGATTCACTGGTTGTTTGTCAGGCACCCAAGGGAGCGGAGGCTTCTGGCCTTGATCGTTCAACATTTGCATTGTTCATGCAACCAGACTGGTGTGTACAATACTTGCCACACATTTGATATCATAAGCACGGTTGTTTGTAGCTAAGCACGGTTCATTTTCAGGGACGAAAAGCTTAATTTTCCGGAGGAAGTTCATATCCATAAAGAGGTAATGTACTTTGAATCCCAAATTAACCACATCAGACATGAAATTACAAACACAAATCAAAACGTTCGGCTTGCATTCTTCTGCTGTGTTTCTTTCGGTTTTAATTCGGGTCTTGTGTTTCAGTTGATTCCACCAAACGGTTCTCTTACCTTCGGAGAGTACACAGAGAAGCTCCTTGACAAATACTACCACCTGAAAACATAAACACCTGCGTATTTTTCGTCAAAGAATGATGATTGATAGGGATTGCATCACTATAGTTGGTAATGTAGTACCTAAACTAAACTGATGGAAGTGTCTCCAATTGCAAGATTAATATCTTGTTGGCAGATCACTTCTATCAAGTTCTTATTCAAAAGTACATGTTCAATTACCATAACACATAATCAGGAGAGGGTAAAGCGTTTGCACAGCCTGAGCCTCCTTTCTTCTGCCACTCGTTTGAGTACCAAACATAATATTGAAATTCAATCCGACGTTCTACTTGTCTAAATAAGAGTTTGCGACCTAAGGGGAATTTTTAAAACAGTACTCTTACGTGCGATGACTACAAAAACATGAATTATCCTGTCAACTGTAAGTAAAAATGTCTCTAACAAAGAGTCATTTCAAACAACCGGTTAAATTCTTTGATATAGCAAACACTTAAAATTCATCTCTAATAACGGACTAAAAGGTTAATTGGCTAAAGGGTTACCTCGCTAGCCAAAGATAGCCGGCCGGGTAGATCGGGCTATGTGGTTTGTGAAGTGCATGTAGGCAGGCATTATTGCATACTAAAATTAAAAAAAAAAAAAAAAAAAATTGTTATCCAACTATCCTTATTAAATAACTAATATATGGGCACATACAAAGTGTGTGTGAAAGTTTTTTATTTTTGTTTTTGAAGGAGGAGAGAGGACTAGAGTGATAGAGAATGTGGGATGAGAATTTTTTTATTTTTTTAAGTTTTTAATTAGATATATGTTTAAGATTTAATGTAGGTGAGGTTTAAAAAAAAAAAAATTTGGTTGTGTGAAATTACATTATTGTCCATATTACTTATTCATATTTAGTTTTAATTAGAATGTTACATTGATAATTTCATAAAATTTTAATTGACAATGAGTGTTTTATTAATATGTAGATTAAATTTTGTATATATAATATCAAAAAAAAAAAAAAAAAAACATATTTATCTCGAACTAACTCGAGATGGTCCGAGGGACTTCACTACCTAATCCACTAGAGACCAGCTTTTGTTGTAGGCGCCAGTATTAATTGTTTACTAACAAATAAGTTATTATAGTATGATGATATTTTTGTTCACTTAAAAATAAGAGGTTTTAAATTTAAATTTTACGGATGATGAAATTAATACTAAATTAAATTACTTATTATATAGCTTAGTCGAATTATTTTTTTTTTTAATGAAATGTATCAATGTACTAAAAGAAAAAATAAAAAATAGTTTACTAACAATTGGTATAATGTCGACAACAAGTCACCTCTCTTGTCCCAAAAATGGCACGTCGTTTATGTTCCAATGCGTGCGGTGGCCGACCAGCAGGTCACTGCCACGCTTCTTAGACGGCCTCTCTCGTCTAGAAGCATTAAAAAAACACGTGGATAATGTCGACCGAGGAACAATAGCACACAAAAGATTTTTTTAGTCTAATTAGTTTAATTGGATAAGGACAAAAGTGACACGATAGATGGTCGTAGGATGCTACAATAGTGGGGGCTGCACGTGGACGTTGATCATTGCACAGAGATAGCCAATCTTAATTTCCACACCGCCAGAGTGAGGTAGATTCTCTGTCCTTCTATTTTCATACTTTTTTTATGTCTTCATGTGATTGTGATCACGGTTAAGTCACGTTAATATTTTATATTAACTTTTTATAGAAATAATAAAACAAAAAGTAATAGGAATATAAAATGTTGACGTAGCTTAACTGAGACCATATAAATAGGAGGGTATGAGAAGAATATAGAAATGGAAGAGCAGATCATCCACCTCCCCACCAGAGATCCTTGCCATATCCTCTGTGTCAGCATTTCAAGTATTCTCAAATCATATCTATTCATTTTACATTATGTAGTTAAAAATTATTATAATTTTTTTAATTGAATATAAACCGTACATAACAAAAATTAATCGCACAATACATAATAAATGAATGTGATTTAGAAGATTTTCAAGACCTCACAAAGCAGATCCAGTGAGTATCCTCTCTTTCCACACGGCTTCTCTCGCTTTACCATCGGAGGGTTTCAATATTGTCCCTACAATCTTTTGACCGGAATATTGTTGTGTTTGCGAAATTACTTGAATGCCCTTCGTGCTACAAAAGCTACTATTTGACCCACAGTTACATCATGTGTGGAATGATAATTATAATGAATGATATTATTCTTAATATTATTGGTTGATAAATTAATTTTGTTGGTGACGTCAGGGATTCTAGAAATCTTCTCACATGCTTCAAATTTGAGAGTTTTTTTTTTAATACATTAATTTATTAGTAAATTGTTCTTTTAGTGTGATCTAATCATTGGTAATGATAATTTAAATAATATCTCGTTTAAATCAAGCATATTTAGCCCTTCATTCGATAGTATGTGTGTTCAGCATTTTTGTTAAATTAATTAAGTTAACTTTAATCTTAATTATGTACTCCAGAAAAAAAAAACTATATTTTTAATTAGAGAAAGTTATTGTACAAGGGAATCAAGGGGGGAAAAAATGAATTTAGAAGAGAGAGAAAACATGATTTTTTTTTAAACAAGACATGCATGTTGTAAACTATTATAATTTATCTTAAGAGAATTCAAACTTAAGTGTAATTATAAGATGCACATAATGATACTTTAGTTGTGTGTGTATTAATAAAATAGGCGATATTAATATTCTAATCTACATATTACAATAAGAGAATGAAAGATAATTTAGAAAAGATTTTGTACAAACAATAACGTTAATGTGTTAAATTGTTTGTTGTTAAGGAAAATAGGATTGATAATAATCGAACCCGCACCAAGATGCATAAGCAGAGATGGAGCCATAAAGGGACCAAGAAGGCCCTCGGCCCATCCTAATATTTTTTTTTTTTTCATGCTGAAAAGTTAGGGTTATGATTAGGAGTTTCAAGGTTTTTCCTTAGGTTCAGCTGTTCAGGAGCTAATCCAACGTTTTTCCTTTTATTTCTCTCATTGAGTTTGATTTGAGGTTGATGGTTCTTATGAAATTCAGGTAATTCGTTGCTTTGAGCTTTGGAGGGACAGAGAAAGAAGGAAAGAGAAATGAGCTTTCTTTTTCTTTTCTTTTTTTTTTTATTCCTTTTCTCATTCTTCTTTTCTTTTTCTGTCCCCCCCAAAAAAAATTTCTAAATCAACTAGGGCCGTGATATCGGTTGACTATTGGCTTGGAGTTAAGTTTAAGAAAGAGGGTGATGAGGAAAACATCATACTATACACAAACGACGGTGATTGAAGGTACAGAAGACGACATATTGATTTTGTTGAAATCATGAAAGTGTTTTAGCTGAGAGTCTTGTACCTCTCTGAAGTTAAAATTCTAACTTTATCACTGTACATAAGCTTTATTACTTTCCGCTACTGACCGTAGTTTGGTTTGTCATTAGATAACTCAAACACATGATATATCTAAAAATTAAAAATCCGTTTTGTTTATTTATTCTTAAAAGAGCAAACTCAAGGTGTTGACACGCAATCACTCTCTCGCTAACAGTAAAGGGGCAATAACGTAAAATTAAGCATGAATGACTTCATCAATCTGAAGATGTGGGACCGCATATGTCTGCGCTCATCTCTCTCTCTCTCCCTCCCTCCCCCCCTCAGACGAGCCTATAAAACTATATAAACCATGTCCGCACCATCCATTTATTCCTTCAGCGCTACTCCAATCTTATTCTGTTACCCACCACCAACCTCCGCCGTGACCAACTCTCCCATGGCAACTTCTTACTTCCAACAACCGCAAACGCACCAAGCTCGCCGCCGCAAAAGCCACCGGAAGATCGGGTTCAGGAAACGATGCTTGATGATGGCAAAGCAACAGAAGACACGGTTCTACATCCTCGGACGCTGCGTTTCCATGCTTCTCTGCTGGCACGACCACTCCATCTCAGATTAGCTAACTCCGCAGTCACAAACTGACTGGTCCAAGTGACGCAGCGGAATTTACAGACAGAAGGATCAACAAACGTCAAATCCGATAGCATGTACTGAAATCCATCATCAGTCACCCGAAATCCGATAGCATGGATTCCTATAGATGGTTCTGTTCTTCAACTCCGGCAAGAGTCAAAAACTGAAAGCTGAAGAAAAGCCGCGGTTGGTGGCAGTGCTTTTGGGTCGAGGAGGACTCGATCAAAGTCAACTGCTTCATTGTAATTGTGACTTTAGATTTTGCTTCTTTTAGTTTTTGTGACATACACGTACAGGAATCCATGTACATATTGAGAAACTTGAAAGGAGATCAAATATCAAATGCAAAACAAATGGTTCACATACGTCCTGAACATTTTTGTGTTGGTTGAATGAACATATGGGATTAATTTAGTAGTGAAAATTAAGTATTTCATAAAACGAAAATATTAGGATCAATGGTGCACGTACACATGCATTAACTTTGCCATTTATGTTTATAAATCAACAAAATAGAAACGTCCAGATTAGCGCACGAATAAAACTGATTATAACAGTTTTCATCGTTCATAAATCATACTAGATGACGAGCATACCCATGAGAAAATGAAATTGAAATGTTGAAATCACTCATGCATATCTAGGTGGGCTAATTTGACAAATCATACTTATGAAAATCACAAAGCGGGGACAATCAGATTGGCGTATAAGCGTGATTGATTCTAAAACTCGTCTCCTTCATAAATCATACTAGACAATGAGTCAATTCCAATAAGAAAGAGAAACTAAATTATGTGATATGAGAGAGAGAGAGAGAGAAATGCGACAAATAACATGAGATACGTAAGTATAACAAGGATTACAAATTAAAAAGCCGTAGTCTAATTTGGTTCCTTGAAGTTGCCGTCAAATGTCAATTTGTGAATAAAACAGTAAGATGGACTTGTTGAGCTATTCTAATCCGTCAAGTTACCTAATAAGATGGGAAAGGTATATTGGTTGAGCAGCAATATATAATATACAATATAATAGTACCAAAGTCAGAAATAGGGGTGTAGATCACCAAACTTACCTACTTTCATATCTCTCTCCTCTGTGAGAGCTTTCTCTCCGCCGTGAGAGTCTTCTCTCCTCCGTGAGAGCCCTCCTCTGTGAACATATTTCACACAAAGCCCAAGGCTAAGGATCTCCACGTTCCCAGCAACACAGAGATCCAAAACTGGCAAGAAATTCCCAACAATAGCAGCAGCAGCAGCAGTGAAGCTTTCGCAGCCTCCTGATTCGGTCCCTGGTGTGAGAGCAGGTTAGTTCCGATCTGTTTTATATGATTTTCAGGTCAAGATTTTGGGTATTGATCTACTGGGTGGTGGAGAAAAGGCCTATGGTGACGGATCGGATTTGGGATCTGTCAACCTAGGTCGACCTCTGTGCTTTCCGTTTGCTCTGTTCCGGGGTTCTTTTTGGAGAATGTATGCAGAGACAGAATTCTCCTCAGGATTTCCAGTAGCTGGAGGAGATCTGCAGAACCCAAAAGTCAATTGCTCCAAAGATTTGCTTGATCTGCGTTGAATTGATTATTTCTGAGATGGGTTTTAGCTGAATTAGTGGAAAGGTTGTGAATTGCGTTGTTCTCTTGTGATTTAGTCTGTGTTCTGCCCATTTAAATCAACAAGCTTCCACTCTGTTTGTTTCTCGAGAAAATGGGGACTTGATTTAGTCTGTGTTCTGTCCTTTTAAATCAACAAGTTTCCACTCCGTTTGTCTCTAGAGAAAATGGGGACTATCTATGGATTCAATATACATGAAACTCCAAGTAGTAGGGGGGTTGCTGTAAGGGTGTAAGGTGGTGGTAAGCGGACGGGGCTTCTCAATTTAGGGTGACTCTATAATCGAAGGGGACTGGGGTGGGTTGGGGTTGATTAATTCAGGGTCTGGGCTGCGGGGGCTGGATCTGTAGGTGGAAAAGGGAGGGTTTTCATAATTTGACAATTTCAGTATAGAGAGTGGTGGGGATTACTGGGGAGATCCGTGAGAGGAATGTCTTGGGTGATCCATTTGAAGGTGTGTGAGTGGGTGGGTGTATGCATGGGTGGTTTTGTTTTTGGGGACTAAAAAGAGTGCTGGAGTTCGGGTGTAGGGATGAGATCTAAGACTCTGGGAGAAGAATGAGGCTGATGGATAAGTAGGTTCGGCAGAATGGTCAAACAATGCGGTTGAGATTTTTAAGGTTGATCGTTTGGGTGCATTGCTGAGGATACTAACTATGTGTTGACTAATTGGCCGAGTTGAAGATATAATTCAGCTGGCTGGGCGAGTGGGGCAGAGGTGGAACAGTGTGATGGCGACTAGTGGGGTGGATGATCTGGTGGTTCAACTGAACCAAACACTGGAGTTATCAAATATGGAGCAGGGTGTTAAATTGGTTGGGAAAGTCTTCACGCAAAAACCAGTGAACAAATGGGGAGTCAGGAATATTCTTAGAGCGGCTTGGAAAGAATTGGGTGAGGTGGAAATAAAATGGGTAAGGGAGAATGTATTTATTATTTCGGTCAAAGATGAAGATGTGGCTTCAAAGATCATTGAGCAGGTCCCCTGGGCAGTGATGAAAAAGGTGTTCTCGGTCGTGAAATGGCCTCCGGAGCTCGCCTTAGAGGAGTTGGAGTTGAATGTTGTTCCATTTTGGACTCAAATAAGGGGAATGCCACTGGGCTTAGCCTCTGTTGAGAATGTTCAGCGTGTAATCAAAGAGGCAGGGGAATTTATAGCCATGGAGGATTCTGGACACGCTCGTGGATTTGTGCGGGTACGAATCTTAGTTGATACGGGAAAGCCCTTATTTAAGGGATGTTGGATTCGAAGGGAGCCAAATAAGGAAACCTGGGTGGAATTTCGGTATGAACGGCTTCAAGATTTCTGCTACAAGTGTGGACGGATTGGGCATATCAATACAGAATGCTCTGCTGAGATGTCCGGAGAAGGGGAGGTAGCGTATGGAGAGTGGATTAAGGCGCCGCCGATAAGAGATGTGGTGATACCAAAGAAAGTGGAGTGTGTGGGCAGGGGGGAACGTCGGCAGGCCGGGGCGGTGCGCGGACCTGGCATCATGTCTGCACAGAATCAAGGTAGCTTAAGGATGTCAAACTTACAAAGAATGGAGAGTAATCAAACCATTGAGATTGGGGGAGCATCTAAGAGTCGTGGCACAGGCCAAAAAAAATGGCGTAGAAGAATGCGGGGGGAGGGAGAGGATTCGTCTTCCTGCTCTGAAATGGAAAGCATCAAAACAGTGGGTGAAGGACAATCGGGCGATGTTCAGGGGGGCAATGACATTCTGTCTGCCCAGGGTGAGGTCCCACTCTGGGGCAATAAAAGAAGTGGGGAAGCACAGGATCTGGTGCTCACTCAAGCCCCACAGAAGAAACTCAAGGGCCCGGTTACGGAGGAGAACTGCCAAGGTAGGGAGGCAGAGATAGAAAGGAGGTTAAACAGCAAGGATGGTGGGCTAACGATGGAAAGCGCGAACCGTGCGGCGGAGGAAAATAAGGAAGAAATAAGTGAAAATACGGGAAGACAGGATGCAATGGAAGGAGGGTTGGACCTTGATAAAAGTAGGATGGGGACACGGAAGGCGGGCAAGTGGGCTCGGGGCGGTGGCGGCTGGCCTTCAACAGCCGCAGGCCAGCCATGAGTCATATCTTCTGGAACTGTCGTGGGCTAGGGTCGAACACGACAGTCAGGGCTCTTCATGGGCTTATTCGCAAAAAGAGACCCTCTATGATCTTTTTATCGGAGACTAAGATGAAAGATCATAGAATTCTAGGGGTGAGGAGGAGATTGGGTTATGTTCATGGCTTTGATGTTTCGCCAATTGGAAGTGCTGGGGGTCTGAGCTTGTGGTGGGAGGACAATCTGGAGGTTAACATTATCTTTTCGTCCAAGCATATTATTGATGCTGTGATGAGAATTAAAGGGCAAACGCATTGGAGTCGGTTTACGGGGGTGTATGGAACGCCATATAGAGTTGAGAAAAATCTGTTTTGGGAATGGATGGTTAACTACTTTACCCCCACGGACATTCCTTGGATTTGTGGCGGGGACTTTAACGAATTCCTGTGGGATCATGAGAAGTCTGGTGGAGTTGAGGTTTTGTACAACAGGCCAAGGTTCTTAGAAGAGTTTCTGTCTTCCTCTCAGTTAATAGACTTGGGTTTCAATGGGCCGGCCTTTACGTGGAGAGGGATGAGAAAAGGGGATTGGGTGGAGGAGAGGTTAGACAGGGTCATGGCGAATGAGAAGTGGCAGCAACTATGGCCGCACTCCCAAGTTATGCATGAAACGGTTTTAGCATCGGACCACTGCCCAGTCATCCTTAATTCTAATATTGAAGAGCAGAAAGGAAGGAAGATGTTCAGGTTTGAGGCGTATTGGGTTGCGGAGGAAGAGTGTAAGAATTTGGTGGAAAAGTGCTGGGATCGGCGACATAATGGCAGCCCTGTAAATAGGTGGGTGAAAGCATTAAACGATTGCCGTTATCGTTTAAGCAGGTGGAATCGTACTAAGTTTATGGGGCGAGGTAGCAGGATCCATGATCTTCTTTCCCAGTTAGATTTGCTCCAGCGAGACTGGGGTCCAAACTATGATGAGATAAGGGAGATATCTCGGCGGATTGATGAGTTAAGACTCCAAGAGGAGAGTTATTGGTGCCAGCGATCGAGGGTTAAATGGTTGAGGGAGGGGGATGCTAACACTCAGTTTTTTCACTCTTCAACCCTTCAGAGGCGAAGGAGAAATAAGATAGTGAAGCTTAGGGATGAGAATGGGAACTGGGTGGAGAGTCCGGCTCAGGTGCGCCATTTGGTGGATAATCACTTCTCTTCAGTTTTTAGCTCGGCAGGGGATCGTAACTGGGGATCGCTCTTAGATTGCATTAATCCCTCGGTCTCGCCAGAAATGAATGAGGTACTAATTGCACCCGTCACGGAGGAGGAGATAAAGGCGGCGGCTGGGAATATGGGAGGGCTTAAGGCTCCTGGTCCCGATGGTTTCCAGGGGATCTTTTATCAGACATACTGGGAGATTGTGAGGGAGGGTGTTTCTGCTTTGGTTAGAGATTTGATGCAGGATGCTGCGGGTTCGAGGTTGATAAATCAGACTCATGTGGTGCTGATTCCCAAAGTCCCGAATCCGGAAGTTGTATCGCAATTCAGGCCGATTAGCCTGTGCAACTACTCGTACAAAATTCTGTCAAAGATTCTTGCAAACCGATTGAAGGTACTATTACCTAAAATTATCTCTCCTTCTCAGAATGCTTTTGTGCCAGGTAGACAAATTCAGGATTGTATTGGCATAGCCCATGAGATGTTTCATTATCTGAAGGGAAGGAAAGCTCAGAACAGATTTGAAATGGGGATTAAACTTGATATGCAGAAGGCGTATGATAGGGTTGAATGGGATTTTTTGGATGCGGTAATGGAAAGAATGGGTTTTTGTAGTAGCTGGAGATCGTTAATTGGTGGTTGTGTTTCGTCTGTGAAGTTTGCTGTTCTCCTAAATGGACAGGCTGGAAAGTCTTTTGCTCCCTCGAGGGGTCTCCGTCAGGGGGATCCTATTTCTCCTTATCTATTTATTTTGGTGGGGGAAGTTCTATCCAAACTGATTCAGGGTGCGGTTGACCAAGGGAGGTTGGAGGGTGTCAAGATAGGTGGATCCGGACCCGTGATTTCTCACCTCTTCTTTGCGGATGATACCCTTCTATTTTTGCGGGCTGATATGGAAAACTGCGGGAATTTAAGAAATCTACTGGACAAATTTTGTGTGGCGTCGGGGCAGAAGGTAAATTTGGAGAAATCCAGTGTATTTTTTGGGGCAAACGTTCCGAAGGTGAATGTTGAGCAGATGGGGAACGCCCTTGGTATGAAGGTAGTAATCAATCCGGGAACATATTTGGGGGTCCCTACCATTTGGGGTCGGTCGAAAAAGCGTGGTCTTGCTTATGTGAAAGGAAGAGTAATGGAAAAGCTACAAGGGTGGAAACAAAATACTCTTTCCCGTGCCGGTAAAGAGGTTTTAATTAAGGCTGTTATCCAAGCTATTCCGGCATACCCAATGTGCATTTTCAAATTCCCAAGCGCTGTTTGTAAGGAATTGGATGCGTTGGTGGCTGGGTTTTGGTGGGGATGCAAGGAGGGAGCCCATAAGATTCACTGGGTTTCAAAGGAGGTTTTGGGTTTGCCAAAAGACATGGGTGGTTTAGGCTTCAGAAACTTTCAGGAATTTAATGAAGCTCTACTTGCTAAACAGTGCTGGCGTTTAATTACGGAACCGGATTCGCTGTGGGCTAAGGTGATTAAGGCTCGGTATTTTCCACATAGCTCGGTATGGGATGCGAAGAAGGGTGGGCGGGCCTCTTGGGCGTGGAGTAGCCTCATCTGTGGCAGGGACTTGATTAGGGAGGGATCCCATTGGCAGATTTTGGGTGGTCAGGAGGTGCGAGTGTGGCAGGATAGGTGGCTTCCATCCTTGCCCCTTGGACACCCGGAGCCGGTTGGCCAGGTTGCGGTTACTCCCAGTCTAAGGGTCAGTGCACTTATCTGTCCGGAGTCGGGGAGATGGAATATTAACTTTTTACAACCCTTCATATCGGAGGAGGCTATGCAGGCTATAGAGGAGACGCCTCTTGGAGATTTAAGTCGTAAAGATAGGCTTATTTGGGATACGAGTAAAAACGGTGCTTATTCGGTCAAGTCGGGATATAGATGGCTGCAAGGAAGATCGATGGCGAGAAGGGATTTGCGTCGACCTTCTGTTCGTGGGGTTCCCAAAGCGTTTTGGAAGGGGATTTGGAAGCTGGAGGTGCCCCCCAAGTTACGGCATTTCTTGTGGCTTACTGTTCACAATTGTCTTCCTACTCGGGATGCATTGTTCCGACGAAGGTCCTCTCAAACCTCTACTTGTCCTATTTGCTGCTGCCATGATGAAACCATTGAGCACATTTTCCTTTCCTGCTCTTGGGTTGAGCCAATTTGGTTTGGAGGGGCATTGGGTTATAAAATGGATCGTCCTTCTCTCCCTTCTTGGTCGGACTGGATTCAGGGGGTTTTCTCTCCGAATTTATGCAACTCTGGAGATATAATGTGGAGACAATCTTATATTGCTTTTACCTGTTGGTGCATATGGAAGGCTCGCTGTGATTTTGTTTTCAAAGAGGTGCCCATTAACCCGTTAAAGGTCCTGGCTGCTATCTCTGAGGCGGTGAGATCGTTTATTAGTGCAAAGGCAAAGGATGGGGAGAGAGGAGGGGGTGAAGGAAGAAGGAATTTTCAGGTTACGAGATGGTGTGCTCCGACCAACCCTTTTGTGAAGATTAATGTGGATGCTAGCTGGTCCAAGACATCAAAAATGGGTTTTGTTGGAGTGATTGTGAGGGACATAGAGAGCAAGTTCGTGGCTGCTGCGCGGCATCCTATTAATGCTCCTTCTGCTGCAGCAGCGGAGGCTTATGCGTTGTTGCACGGGTGCAGGCTAGGTGCAGAGCTGGGTGTAAGGTATGTAATTCTGGAATCGGACTCCTTGGATGCGATTAAATGTCTTTCTAGCTCGTTGTCTATGGGTAGTTGGGAGGCATACCCGGTGCTGGCTCGGGTTAAACAGTTGGGGGGGGATTTCATTGATTGCCGATGGTCTTGGGTGCCACGGTCTGCTAATGGCGTGGCTCACAAGATTGCATCGATTGGTTTTTCGGAGATGAGTGATGTTGTTTGGGTCGTTAGGCCCCCATCTTCGTTGGTCTATGTATTGAACAATGACGGATTACCTTGCCCTCATTAATGGGTTATGGTGGTGCTGGGGATGACGCCTCTACTTGGTGGAGGGGTCGTTGTGGGTTATCCCCTGACACTGCTTGGTATTGTCTTTATGTTTGCCTCTTTGTAGGCCTTGTTTTATTATGATATGGTATTTGGTTTCAAAAAAAAAAAAAAAAAAAGTCAGAAATAGGGGTTGTGTATATGGGGCAATTGTCACCGTGTGGACCCGAACGTGCGCGATCTATTCATGATATAGACATTAGATGTTTGTTTATTTGTTAGTGTTACTATTATATTGGGCAGTTAGATATTATAAACATATTTGAGGTATTCGTCAATTTTTCACAAGGAATTTGTAATTCGTTGTCAGTTTAGCTTATGAATTTTAATTTCGGAAAAGATATTATGATTAGGTTTCAAAATGAAAAGTGAGAAAAGGGTTATAGGAGGCAACTCCAAATTTTTTTAGTTTTTTGCTAAAGAGAATTCGAACTTAAGACGGCGAATGCAAATAGCGCTGTGTAAAATTACAAATTTTCCTAAAGGAGCAACCTTAAAAGAAAGCTGAAACAAGTCCAATAGTTATATGGGCCGACGCCCATTTCGTTCGAGTGGCATCCCCAGCCCCCAAACCCCTCAGCGAAAACGACACCGTGCTAACCAGTATCACAATACCCGCCATCGAAATGGTTAAACCCTAATCTCTCTCTTTTTATTTTTTGAGCAGTCTGTAGCTAACCGTTAGACCTCTTCCAGTTCTCCAGTTCTCCCATCTTGCCACAAGGTAAAGTTCCTCTCTTTCTCTCAATAATATTTGATTTCTGTAATTTCCGACGCATTTTCTCGACATTTATCTGGGTTTTTGTAATTCTAGCTAGTGAAGATTCAAGCTTTTGGTACGTTGGAGTAAATATTGATCTGGGTTCGGTTCGTTTTTGCTCCAAATCCAAAATTTTGATTCTTTCATTAAATTTTTCACTATTTTATTTGTTTGTTAATATTTTTTTTATTGCAATTGCAAAGAGAACCGTGAATTAACAGTGAATTAATTGTTCAACTCCAGGGTTTTTTTCCTCCTCCACACAGAAGAAAATGTTGGATGAAAGCAAATTCAACGTGCACTTGAAATTGTGGGCACTTCGAATCCCTCGCGAGCTCTGCAAGGTCGCCACTCGAATACTAAATGGGTACTTTTCTCCAAGACGTCATTTCTCTGTTTACTTGCCAATGCAATGCCTTGTGTGTTATAATTTGGATGGAATTTTTAATTTTGTAGATATTTGCTTGATAAACCCCGGATTAAGCCGATTACTGAAGACCCGACATGCGAAAGGAATCGTTACATGATACTATCTGAGAGGGTCCAAGATTCTGGTAACAAGTGTTGAAGTTTTTGTGTTGATTTGTGTGTATTATTCTCAAAACATGCATAAATCAGTAATTTGAATTTTTGTTTGTTCGAAGCAGAACTATCTGATATTCCTGAATCAAATCTCAATGAACTGAAGGGTTTATGCAAGATTGAAGTAGTTCCATATTCGTTGACGCTTGGGTACTCGTATTGGGGTGCAGGTTGATCTGATGCTTTTTTGGTATCTTATTGATAAATTTGAATTGTCTTTTGAATTTTTATCCTGCATATGTTGAAAGGTGTTCAAACTCATACCACTTATTATGATTTCAGACCATATATTGAAGCAGATTTTGCCTCCGGGACTTGAGGTTCCTTCATCTTTTGAAACAATAGTTAAGTACTCACTTCATGATTCTGTTTCTTCTTCGCATCCTCATTCTTTCGACAGGGCTTAACAGTTGCAAGTTACAGTCTACAACTTGACAACCTGTTGTTTATCTTTTATTTTTAGTTTAGTATACAAGGTAGTGTTGACCATCTGATGTTGGACTAACACTGCTTCATGGTCCTGCAGGTCATGTTGCCCATCTGAATATTCATGACGAATTACTTTCCTACAAGGATGTGATCGCAAAAGTTATCTACGATGTATGTTAACATATCTTCACTTTTACTTATAATTCACACAGAGTGTGTTTCCTTGTATACATGCTCAAAATGTTTTGGTTGTCCCAGCTGGACTTCTACGCTTTCACTTTTTTCTCACATGGCCTTGTTGTCTTGGCAAGTTATTGTTATGGAACTTTTTGTTTTTGTAAGATTAGTGTCACTTCTTGCTATCTCTTTATATATGCAATTTCACAATCATTACAAAAATGTACCATGTCTACGTACATTTACATCTTGTTTGACCTTTTGGTATATCAGAAAAATTATCCAAGAATCAAGACAATTGTTAATAAAGTTGGAACAATTGAAAATGAGTTCCGTGTGCCAAAGTTTGAAGTTTTAGCCGGGGAAAATGATATGGTTACAGAAGTGAAACAGTATGGAGCGACTTTCAAGCTTGATTACAGCCTGGTCTACTGGAATTCAAGATTGGAGCATGAACATATAAGGCTAGTTTCTCAGTTTCGAGCTGGGGAAATCATATGTGACATGTTTGCTGGTATTGGTCCTTTTGCCATCCCTGCAGCACAGAAAGGATGCATAGTTTATGCAAATGACTTGAATCCGGATAGCATTCGTTATCTGAAGATCAATGCAGAAACTAACAAGGTTGACGATCGTATTCGTGCATACAATATTGATGCGAGACAATTTATTTCTCAATTGATGGCTGTGCCTGACTGTGATGAAAAATCAGATTCTGATGTCTCCATACTGAAGAAGAATGGTGACAAATGTGCTGTTGAGGGCAATCAAGAATCAAAATCTGAAAATGGAAGGCTAGCTGGTAATATACACTTCTAGTTTTGTGATTTTTAGTTCATGTGAATTATTTCTTGCAACCTTCTTAACCTTCAGTTTCTTGCAGTTGAGGCGAAAGAAGTACGAGATGCTGTTATTAGTAATGTGGGCACTTTACAGGGTTCCAGCAGGAATGCTGATTTATCAGTACCTCCTGTTAAAAGACCTTCAGATAGCTGTCAATCAGGTAATCATGGGAACCACAACTAGGTGCTTAGTCATCACTGAACTTGATGTAGCGACCAATGCTTAGGAAAGTGTTGATGACTAATTTATTTCCTTGCATTTCCCATTTCAGAGAATGGAAGTGTTGATGGCACTAACATCTCTGTAGCTGGTAGGAGAAAAGGAACCAAGACTAAGAGAATGAGAGGTCCCGAGATCTCTGCTGTTAAGACTTGGGAGCATGTTGATCACGTGATAATGAATCTACCTGCTTCTGCTCTTCAATTTCTTGGTACACATGTCTTTTGTGGATACTTTTGGTCATTCATGCCTGCCGTAGTAAGCGTGTTATTTTGTTTTGTTATAAATACCACTTCCTCTGTAATCTCTGTGTGAACTATATCTTCATATATTTTCATTCAGATGCATTTAGGGGTCTGATCCAGAGAAAATATTGGACGGGATCTCTTCCTTGGATTCATTGCTATTGCTTCATAAGGGCAACTGAAACACAAGAATATATTAAATCAGTAAGTTTTATATGTATCATTATTAATACTTTCTCATTCTAACTAAAAAGTTCTGATAATCAAACCAAACCTTTAACTTGGGACTGTCTGGCGTCCACTGGTCGCATAGGCAGTTGGCTTTTGATTTGATCGCATTCACTCTTTTCCTAATGAGCCAGTGCTGTCGTCCGCTGTATTCATGTTCCAGTTCTTCTTACACTTTTCCAACTATGTAGGTGGCAGAATCTGCTCTGAATGCCACTATAAAGGATCCTATATTTCATAGGGTCAGGGATGTCGCCCCAAACAAGGTATTAGTATTTGGAACTATTTATAACTCCACAGATACACAGATATGCTTTCATGATACTTACCGTCGTCTCATGTTTGATTCATGTCACAGGCAATGTTTTGCTTAAGCTTTAGACTGCCAGAAGGGTGCCTTATTTAAGATGTCACTCCGCTTATTGTGCTTCTCGGGAGGAAGAAGCACTTATTGGCCTCATTTCTTTTTAGGGTCGGATATTATCCTTCATTCTATTAGCGGGAAGAGTACGCAAATTCCAGGTCGTTGCTGCAGGTTTTCTGTTCACCAAGCTAATACAGAAATAAGCACACAGAGAACAGTCATAACGGCTAAGAAGGCGAAAACCTGCACTCTACGAGCAACTGCTGTCTGTTGAATTACTTTTAACCTTTCATGTAGACGGTGTTAGATTCTAAGAAATGTAACAATTTTTTGCATACTGTGGTGGGAGGCCTTTTACTTCATGGTTTGTGCATACAGAGAGTTGTTAGTGTGTTGTACTATCAAGCGTGACAAAAAACTTTCATGTAAGTTTATAATTTATGGAACACGAAGTTTTTAGCCGTTAGATCCTCAGCGGTCAAAACTCCTTGTACACCGGATGATAGAAGAATTTTCGATACAACTGCTTCGCAGGCTGTAGGGACATGGGAGGCATATAGGAATTGGTAGTACCATCTGTGAATTTAGCTTTCCCTTCCTTTTCCTTTGGAGTTGCGCGATATACCATATGGCACAAATTGGGTAGCAAAACACTTTTTAGTGGCGATAAGGTGTCAACTTTGATAGAAAAAGCAACAGAAAAATACAGTCTGCCAATTGATGGTAAAGTTGACACGTAGGTTTTGGCTGGAAAGTTGGCGTTTTGGAGTACCCTCTTTAAGTTTCCTTCTCAAAAGAGCAGTCAATGGCTTTCTTCTCATGGTCTCACTATCTTCATGTTCCCATGCATTTTCCCTGAAGCTACTAATAAAGTAGTTGGCAAACTTGAGCAAAGTTGTTTGGCCAAGACAACTTTCATATTGGGTGGACCACCGTCAAATTTTAAAAGCTACTAAATTAGTTATGACACTTTAACATGAATGTCTGATCATGGCAACTTTCATCTTGTATGAACTAGTGTCAAGTTCCATAAGCTACTAAACTAGTAGGAAACTTTCAGTAAGGATATATGATCGAAGGAGCTCTCACATTGGGAGGACCAGCGCTTGGTCAGTTGGAACCAAAGAATAAGGAGTTTTACACTTTTGCGAGGGCTACCTTACCAACAACGACGTGGGTTTAGTATTCATATTTAATAAATTAACAATAACTATTTAGTACTACTGTTTAGTGATATTTCTCTCTACTTGTGAGTTCTTAGGTTCGATTCTCGTCAAAGTTGAATTTGAACCATGTTATTATGGCTCGTCCATTGTGAGGTTAAGCCCACCGCCTTTCTTTTAGTGTAAATAATTTCGTTTATTAAAAAAATAAAAATATATAAATAAATTAACACTATTATTCAGTTGGAAAACAAATTGCATGGGCTGGCCACCATAACTGAATAACTGAATTAAGCAACGAATCTTAATTTTTTTTCTTTCTGCTTTTCTCTCACCTCCCCATGAAAGTTCCAACACTGAAATTCTAGAGAGAGAGAGAGAACGAGAAAGTGCACTTTTCACTGTATATATTCAGGAAGAAGGAACCGAAAGAATTCCCCTCTTCCTCCCTCTCTTTCTCTCTCTTTCTCTCTCTTTCCTGCATCTCCCAAATCATTGGAGCCCTCGAAATCTTTCTTGATTCTTGCTCCATTCAACAAAGATTCAGATTCTAAGACCACCCTTTTGAAGATTTTAACCAAAAGAAATCGGAAAATGTCACAAGAAAGAGTGCATCTCTTGACATTAGCACTAATCCATCTTGTTTTCGTGACGATGGTCGAGAAAGGTGCGAGCTTTGGAGTGAACTGGGGGACAATGGCGACCCACCAGCTCCCCCGGAGAAGGTAGTCCGGATTCTGGAGGACAACGGATTGGACAAGGTGAAATTGTTCGAAGCGGACGAGAGAATATTGGCCGCTCTCACTGGGACTAAAATTGAGGTGATGCTGGCCATACCCAATGTCATGTTGCAGGAGATGAGCCAGGATCCTGTGGCTGCAGCTACTTGGGTGGATGCCAATGTCACAAGTTACTGCTACTCTGGTGGAGTTGTTATCAAGTTACTATTTCCCTTCGATTGCTTTCTTCTGTTTTTTAACTGTTTAGTGTGACTGCTACTTGTTTCCTAAAATGTCTGAATGAATCAAATCCTTTTTCTGTTCGAGTCGGTTTTTAAGGGCACGTTGCCCTAGCCAACTGACCTAACTCACATGTCCGTTCTTGTAATTGTCATTGTGATTGTTACTTGTTTCTGAAAATGTCTCAGTGATTGTTGTGGCAATTGGGTTTTTTCAGGTATGTAGCCGTAGGCAATGAGCCGTTTCTCAAAACATACAATGGCACCTATCTACGAACCACGTTTCCGGCTCTCAAGAACATCCAGGAAGCCCTAAACAATGCAGGACTTGGGTCGAAAGTCAAAGCCACCGTACCCTTCAACGCCGACATCTACTTCTCCCCAGACTCAGACCCGGTTCCATCTACTGGAGACTTCCGCCCTGAAGTTCGAGACTCCATAATCGAGATCATCCAGTACTTGTACACCTATGAGGCACCATTCACAGTTAACATCTACCCTTTTCTCAGCCTCTATGGCAATTCCTATTTTCCTTTCGGGTTTGCATTTTTCGATGGAAAAAGCAAGCCGATTAAAGATGGTGATCTGCTCTACACCAATGTGTTTGATGCAAACTTTGACACCCTTGTTTGGTCTCTGACCAAAGCTGGCTTCCCTGAAATGAAGATCATAGTTGGAGAGGTGGGCTGGCCAACTGATGGTGACATAAACGCCAATATCCGCAACGCGAAGAGGTTCAATCAGGGTATGATCCAGCATGCCATGAGTGGCAATGGAACCCCAGCAAGGACAGGCAAGCTCGATGTCTACCTATTCAGCCTCATTGATGAAAACACAAAAAGCATTGCTCCCGGGAACTTTGAGAGGCACTGGGGGATATTCGAGTATGATGGGAAGCCGAAATATGATCTGGATTTGTCAGGCGCTATGCGAAACAAGGGCCTTGCAGCTGCAGAAGATGTGGAGTATATGCAGAGAAGTTGGTGTGTTTTGGACCCTGATGCTAAGTATTTGGATAATTTGGCAAAAAGCATTGACTACGCTTGCACACTCTCAGATTGCACTTCATTGGGATATGGAAGTTCTTGCAACAATCTCACTCTCCAAGGGAATGCTTCGTATGCATTCAACATGTATTACCAGGCGAACAGCCAGAAGAGTGGGACCTGCGATTTTTCGGGTTTGGCTGTGGTGACCGATGAGGATCCTTCCGTTGGGGACTGCAAGTATCCGGTGATGATTTCGTATGCTGCTCCATCACTGTTGCACAGCAGGGGACTTTTGCATTTTGTGATGAAAATTGTGGGAGGATTTCTGTTGTATTTGATGATTCTGCTATGACATAAAAGCCTTCAAGAAGTCATGCTTCCAAAAGTAGAGAGTTTTGTTTTGTGGGTCAAAAATTATAATGTCGAGTGGTCTTCAATATAAAAGTTTCATAAAAATTTAGACAAAACAACATTTCAAACTACAAAGATTAATTTTTTCTACGACGAGATTTCATAATCTGAAAACGTTTTATGACAATTTTATTATCAATAGAAGAAAAAAACACCTTTTTTTTGCATATAAAATGGTAGTGTTATCCACATATCAATTTTTATTGTTCACACACCCATCTCAATTTTCGGTTTTTGGGCCTGGAGAAGGAGGAAAGAGAGCTTCTTTTTTTTATTTTCAAAATAACCTGGCTAGAAATGACGTCATATAGCCAAATCTTTTAAGAAAATAAAGCCTTCTTTGTTTTCTCATCTGCTGCAGGAAGCCGCTGCACCTGCACATCCGAGTCTCCTCTCTTCCGTCACCTTTGCAGCCGTTAAATGGTCCTCGGAGGTCCTCACAAATGCTTCTCCGGGCATCTGATGACTGGCCGAATCCATGAATAGATCCGCCACACTATCTTGTGTGCAGTTTTGTTGCAGAATGATAGGACACTGCACTACTTGCTTTTCGGCTTTTGAAATAGAGAGAACCAGCTATCTGTTGTGCATAACTGCATATGGTATTCTTAACCTACATTAACAACTCTATGTGCTTATGAAACATTTGGAGTTCAAGTTTTTGAACTGCTCATGCACAAGTCTTTTCTTCAATACCACTATCCGAACCATGTTAACATGACATACAAAAGTAGTCATCCCGTTTATTGTTGGGTTGCATTGTTGACTTGAAACGTCACGATTACTCTTCTTTTAACACCTACGTGACATTATGTTACTTGAAGTTAACCTTTTTTTTCCTGTTCTTTGGGGTGAAAACAATTACCCTTCTTTTAAACGGCCATGGTCTCAGTTCTCAAGGGCTCTCAACCTCTTCCCCATTTGGGATAGATAGGGATACGTAACGGTAACGTCGCACAACCCCCTGAATTCAAACAGTCAGCGGGAATTTGAATTTGAAATTTAATAACGGCCAAATAATCTCCGGGCCCACCTTTTACTTTGCAAATACCTAGTAGAGAGTACTCCTCCACAGATTCAATCCAAGCCTCCACCCTCTCTCCCTCTCTCTCTCTCTCTCTCTCTCTCTCTCTCTCTCTCTCTCTCTCTCACAACAATGGCGTCGCTCACTCCAGGAATCCTCCTGAAGCTTCTCCAGTCAATGAACTCCGCTACCAAAGTCACCGGCGACCACCGCTCCGCCCTCCTCCAAGTCATCGGCATTGTCCCTGCTCTCGCCGGCTCCGACCTCTGGCCCAACCAGGGCTTCTATGTCCAGCTATCCGACTCCCTCAACTCCACTTACGTCTCCCTTTCCGATCGTGACACCGACCTCATTCTCACCAACCGCCTCCAGCTGGGCCAGTTCGCCTACGTCGACCGCTTCGATTTCGACTCCCCAGTTCCCCGCGTCGTCGGAATCCGTCCCATCGCCGGTCGACATCCCTTCCTCGGCACCCCGGAGCCCCTCGTCGCCCGTATCTCCGCCTCGAAACGCGAGTTTGTGATCCAGCCTGTGTCGGATTCCGACCAGTCCGCCGACTTCATGGCGATTTACCTGTCCAATAAGAAGCAGGAGCAGGTTGTGAGAAATGACAACAAAGAAGGCAAGTTTGATAAGGCACGACCATCAAGGCAGCCTCTTGCTCCTCGAGACAATGTCAATTCGGGTGGGAATGTGAATTCGAATTCAAGTACAGATGAGGCTAAGAAGATCTCCGATCGGCCGGCTTCCAGGTTTTCATCTCCGGCCGGAGCAAAGAGGTCCGTGTCAGTCGGAAAGAAGAACCCGGTGTCGGCTGAGAGAGATCCATCCCCCGCAGGAAAGGGAAAGAGATCGGGATCTCCAGCCCCCTCGAAATGCGTGGTTCCGAGCTTAGTTGTGGCGAAGGAAGAGAACCGGAAGGTGTCGAAAGAGGCGGCGATTATAGTGCCGTCGAGGTACCGACAGCCATCCCCAATTGGGCAGCGGAGGCAGCCTTCGCCAAATTCCCGGAGGGCTTCGCTTTCTCCCGGGAGGCGGTTGTCTGCAGGAGTGAAGGACTCTGCCGCCAAGAAGAAGACGGTAACTATCGTTGCAGGGATTTCGAAGGTTTCAGAAGCCCTCATTGGGTCTGGAAAAAGTAATCGGAAGGGCTGGGATGAGTCACCGGCGGTGGAGGAGAAAGAGAAGCCTTCGGCCAAGATCAAACCAGATTTGCAAGCATTTATAAGGACTCAGGTAGTTTTCCCCTCCGTGTGTGTATCTCTGGAAGCAAAATTTTGAATTACTTACTACTCTGCATATTCTGAATTCTGTGTCTTTCCAGGCTGCTCTTGCGCGACGATTAAGCGATGCGAAAGGTGGAAGTCCGAATGGCGGTGATGATTCTTCCGGCAATGATAAAACAAAATCTGGGTCACCGGAAGATTTTGTGGTCCAAGAGAAACCCAGCTGCGCAGCAGCTCCGAGCATCACCGTCCATGAAAAAAAATGGACTGATGGAAGTGTCTCACTTGATGCAGTCTCTTCAGACCTCGCAAGGCTTGGAAAGGTATAATCTTTGGCATTAGATGCAACTTGGGCGAGCTTTATTTTCGATGCAAATTGTGTTGACGAAATAGAGTTTGATCAATATGGACTAAGTTCTAAACCGTATCGAATTGCAGGAAGCTTTGCAGAGGAAAGTTCTTGCTTCTGCAGCTGCAGCGGAAGCACTTGAGGAGGCCATTGCTACTGAGTCTCTTGTGAGGAAATTAAGGTAATTTGATCATTCTGCTCTTGTGGCCTTAAATTTGTTTGAGGAATTGTTCTGCCACTTTTGTCAAATTCAATTATCCTTTTTTCTGTCTCAGCATGTTTGCGGAACTCTCTTCCACATCCAAGATCGGGAACCCTCTACCCGCCATTGACCGCTTCTTTTCGATCTATGATGAAGTTGTTAAATCAAACACACTTGTTGAATCAATTGCTGGTAACCGCAATTCGGATACATCTAACAATGCTCAAATTCCCACTGAGCAATCGAAACCCGTTTCACTTTGGGTTGAAGCCGCTTTAGCCACTGATCTTGGCATTGTCTCTCTCCTTACCACCCAAGACAATGAAACCCCATCAGCTCTGCAGAAAAGTCTGTCAAAACGACAATCTCTCAACACACCGGCCAAATCCCATCTCAAGATTTCCCCTTCCTCTTCACCGCAGTCCAATGCTCGCGTTGGGACGTGGACGAAGGGTCACGGAATGAAAGACACAGTCAAGCTTGCCACTCATCTGCAATCCGAGATGCAAATGTGGTTTCTGCAGTTTGTTGAGAAGGCGCTGGATGCCGGTTTTCGTGTGTTCGGAGAGTGCACTGCTGATGGCGGTAAACTGCCAATCGACTGTGGCTCCATTGCAGCTGTTCTTTCGCAGTTGAAGCGAGTGAACGAGTGGCTGGATCGAGCCGTCTCGAAAAGGAATGAACTGAACGCGAAGGTTGATCGGCTGAAGAGGAAGATCTACGGCTTTGTTATTCAACATGTTGGGACGACGTTCGACAGCTCCACTCCTCTTGCTTCCTCTTGATTCCATTTCAATTCAACTTATTTTGGTCAATATGTTATTAGTTTATATGAACTGTGATGCCTTCATATCTTATTTGTACTCCCAATTTGTCACAAATGCTTGATGTGGTAATCATATTTCTATCTTTTAATCGAACAAGAACGTGATGTGAGTGTCTCACACACCACAAATTAAGCTTGTAAGATGAACGGGTGAGCTTTATCAACAAAGATATTCTACCTTCTAATTGAAATATAGTCATTTGAGACTCTCACGCACACCACATCGCGTAACCAAATTGTACATGTCATTTATCCCCTAAACCCTAGCCCCAAGTCACTGATAGAAACCTAGGATGGGACATAACGATAGTCGGAGAGGCAAAGTGGGATAACCAAGGCTGAGGAGAACACTCGGCTTGCACCATTCTAACATAACACGTCATTTCAACTGAACATATGTCACATCACCGTCGAATGTCTGGTTGATAGGTGAAAAGGTGTTAGTATGCTAGTCTATATAGATGGCGCATTAAATGCCAAGTGAGGAAGATCCATGACTGTGGGGTTCATTGAGTGCTATATAAAGGGGTGAGAACCTCGTATATTGGGATCGGACAACCAAAGAGAGCAAGAGTTCATGTATTAGCCGAGCACTATTCCACTCTTGCAATCAATAGAATCCAAACAACACTACAGATATAGTTAACCTTAAGAGGTGAACAACTTGCCTTTGTGTCCATTTTATTTTAGCCCATATCTCAAGCTCAATTCAATATTTTAATTTGTTAACTTGTGTATTTTGAGCGTTAGTCGTATAATTTTAAGTTTATTATTTTTATTTTTTTGTAAATTAAATTAATTTGGAACATCGTTCTATAAAAATAATATTAATTATTTTCGAGACAATAAATTTCCAAAATAATTTTTATTTGCGTTTGTAATTGGTTATCCACAAAATATAATTCATCAGTTACACCGAGGAAAGCGGGTCCAAATCATATATGCATGGAGGCCACATGCCTCTCTTATCCTGACCGCTTGCTCAACACACACGAAAACACCCTCCTCTTACAAAAATCCAAGCCCACTAGGCCCCACAAACAACCCATCCTGACCGCACAACAAATTATAAATCACTAACCCATCCGACGGCTAGGATCACTCACACCCAAGTATCAGATTTGTATATAAAAAGCCCATCACAGATTCGTACGCCGTCTGCCCGTTCGGGTTGAAAATCCTCAGACTCTTTCACTCATCAGCCGAGCTCACCAAAACGCGCCGTTTCAAGCTCGTCCCTCTCTCGGATCCTCACCAACCTCAAAACTCCGATCTCCGAATCGAAAATCCCTTCAAAACCCAATCCTTTTCCCTCCATCATTTCCGATTCTGCCCTTCGCACCCCGCCTGAGCTCCGTGACCAGAGCCGTAACTTCACCAAAAATTCGCCGTTTGGCGACGCGGATAACTCTGCCGTCTGGACTTTTGCGGCGGGTGGTGAGAAATGGCGGGCAGGAAGGACGAGTCGGTGGTCCTGAACAGAACCAATGTTTTTGCGGCGCTCGGGAGCTTGAAGAAGAAGAAGAAGGGCGATAAGAGCTCGTCGAAGAGCTCGAAAGGCGGCGACGCAGCTCAGAACTCCGGGGAGGCGGAGAAGGAGGTGTTTTGGGCGCCGGCGCCCCTTGTCGCGAAGTCGTGGGCCGATGTGGATGACGAGGACGATGATGACTACTATGCAACTACAGCTCCGCCGGAAATGGGTTGGGCCGGCGAGGATTCGAAGGCGGTGAAGGAGAGCCAGCTCGAAGCCGAGCATGCGGAGACCGTCGGTGAATTGGTATATTTTATGAGCTTTTTTGTTTTTTTTGTTTTTTGTTATCTTGTTTTCGGATAGTGCTAAATTGGGAAAGCATGTATTGTTTATGTGTGTGTAGAAATGTGGATTAGTTTGGATATATCTCTCTCTCTTTTCGGATATGATCGGTTTTTACTCATGATGTAGTAAACTGTAGAAGGGGGTATTTTTTTGTTTGTGTGTATTAATTGACGAGGGAATAGGTGATAGGAACGCTGTGGTTTTGCTTGTGATATCACCGATTTTCGTTGAAGCAATAGGATTTGTTAGGTTTTTTTTTTTTTTTCCTACTTTTGGAATGAATGAGGTGATGTTTAGTGAAAGGTTTTAAATGATAAGATTTGGTAGGAGTTACGGAATTTATTGAATGTTCATATCTGTGGATTTTGTGGAATCCTTGTCTAATTTGGATCATCCTGTCAATCATTTATTTTAACGGTAGTAGATGCAGATGTTTTAACGGTAGTAGTTACTGCATTCTCTGTAAAGGGCTGAAATCTACTATGTTTTTCCTACAAGTGTTAAGTCACAGCATCTTCTATAGAGAATGCAAATCTTTTAAGGTCGTGTTAAGTCACCGCACGTTAGAGAATGAGATCTTTTGAATCCCAATTGTCACTGCAATCTATGTAACGGGTAAAATTTACTCTGCTTTGCTCGCACGTGTTAAGTCACCAAATCTTTGATGCTATGAAATGGTTTATTTTGGCTTTTGCGGAGACAATTGATTGTCTTTTTGCCACCTTAACTTGTGGGGATTGAGTTTATTGTTCCATTAGTATATCTCATCTGTCGGTATCCATGGTTATCCATGATCTGTGTTCTTTCAGCATGCAGGGATTGTCGTATTATACTAGATGTGGCTGACCAACTGATAGTTTTCTTCCTGTTGTTGTCACAAGATAAAAACCACATCCACACGTGGATGTGCGTCTCATTGGAATGATTCTCCTTTAGGGGACCCTAAATTTGTTCTGTTGTTGGTTTCATTATGGTATTTTTTTGGTGCATACATTAGAGAATGAATTGATTTTCCATTATCAATACATATTTATGAGACTACATATTTATGAGACTAAGTGATTCCTCGTAAGTAGCTTAGGCAGTTTCATTGTGGAACCCCAGTGTATATCCCAGATTTCTAAAGAAAGGTTGGTCTTGATTACTGATTGATTTTGTGGTGGACGGAGCCAATCAGGTGACCATGATTCAAAAGGCCCTGATTTGTTAGTGTTTGGTGGATTTTGGGCAAGCACTCTTAGGTCTTTGAAACAATGAACTACAATGTCGTTTCATGCTTATGATGCATCCTTACTATCAAATGTAGAAACCTTAGGTGTAAAGTAGATCGGTATTTGAAAAGCATAATGCCAAAACTTTTGTTGATAATTGGAAAATATTGCTTTTATGGCTGAAAAACATCCAAATGAGTTTTGTGCGTGTGTGTTTAAGGGTACTGATGCTTCTCTATTAGCTGTAACAATTATTCTCTTCTTTGATTATCAACTTCATACAATGGAGATGTTATTTTTTTCAATCTCGAAAATCATGTGACTACTATTACTCTGGTTATATTGTGGAATTCTTATATATATATATCGATTTCCAGGAAAGTGAAAGTGAGGAGGAAGGTCTTGATGAAGTTGATGACGTTGACGAGGAACATGAGAATGAACTTGAATCCTCGGTTGAAACCGAGCCAGTTAAGAAGCTCCCCGAACCCTCTCCAGCCCCTAAGGATACAGAAAGGCAGCTTTCTAAGAAGGAACTGAAGAAGAAGGGGCTTGAAGAACTTGAAGCAGTTCTTGCTGAGCTAGGATACCCTACCAAGACTGAGACCAGTGGCCAAGATGACTCCAATGGTATGTAGCTTTATATGGATAAGTTTCTGCGTGCCATTTATTTGTAGTATTAATGCTTTTACCTATCGCATGAATTTTTACATTAGTACTGATGCAAACTGAGTTTCTGTTTCCAGAACCTTAAATACTATGCTATACATTCTCAAGTTTTCATGGAGTGAAAAAAAACCCTTCATTCCTCTTTAGGGACGCAATGAGAATATTCAGCTGATTGTATCTCACCGTGTTTGACATCTTCCAAATCAATTAGTTTTTTGTATTTCTTACACAAGCTGAATTTTGACCATACCTTTGCATGCAGGTGTTGCCCAAGAGAAGAACGCAGAGAATCTAAATGGCGATGTGGACAAGAAGGAGAATGTCACTGGGGAGAGCAAAAGTGCAAAAAAGAAGAAAAAGAAGGACAAGTCAGCGAAGGAGCCAAAAGAATCCCAGGACCAGCCTGATGGCACAAATGTTGGAAGTGCAGCAACAGATGAAAATGCTGGGACAGAGAAGGGAGAAGATGCATCTACTGGTGATGTTAAAGAGCGGCTGAAGAAAGTGGCGTCCATGAAGAAGAAGAAATCAAGCAAAGAGATGGATGCGGCCGCCCGAGCTGCTGCGAGTGAAGCTGCTGCCAGGAATGCTAGGCTAGCTGCAGCAAAGAAGAAAGAGAAGAATCACTACAACCAGCAGCCGGTGCGGTAAGCCGGCTATAGATATTTAGTTTTGTTCCATTGTTTTGTTTCTCCCATATGAACCTGTACTTTTGTTTATTTGTTGAAGGGAACAATAAACCTTTGGGGAAAACAGTTTTGCGAACTTTACTGTCGAGAAGATAGTTCTTTTACTTAAAGGAAGAAAGGAAAAGTATGATTATATTTTCTTACCGTTTTCCCCGTTCATGCTGAATCGAAGAAACTTCGTATCGTCCGACTTTTGTTTTCGATTAGACACTGTCTTCCGTTTCCAGTGCAACTTCTGTGGGCATGTCCTAGTTCTTAAGAACATTGGCACGTTTACTTGGAATGGGGAAAGTCATAAATCGAGGAACAGAACAAGGGAGTAAAATAAAGGGGAAGTCGGGAATCGAAATGATTTCAACCTGTAAATGCTTGGGAATGAAGAATCAGAATGATTTCAATTTCTATTCTCGCCAAGTAAACGTGCTATATGTGGGTTATGCCAGGGCAGACCGGGTTGTGTGCGCGTCCGGCTTGTCCTCTTGAGGTTTCACCTGAAATCAATTGGCGACGGAGGAGTGACCCAACTTCTCGATACGAAACAATTCTTCACATTCTCACAAGTCACCTTGGGGGCTAAGAGGGAGGGATTCACAGAATAAAACCTCAAACAAGTGAAAATTGAGTAAAACTGTGGATTTATTTCATAAAATCTGAGCCTTCGGTTTATATACAACGGCCAGAAACAATAATCCACAACAAATCCCTGGTTCCTTTTACAACTACACTCCACAAGGCTGAAATCGGTAGAATAGATTACCTTAAAAATGTGTTCCTCAAAAGCTTTACGCAATAAATAACGTAGCAATCGATAGCATCACAATCCCTTGAACTCAAAAAGACTGAATGTGAGAACCTATTGAGGTCGTATTTACAGGGCGAAAGTCGTCAAAATCAGAGTCGGAACCCATATCTTCGTAATCGGGCCAGTCACCAGGAGAGGCGGAACCCATATCTTTGGTCTCAGGGACGTGCAGCTCGGATAGAGGAACCGGAAGAGGCTCTTCACTGAAATACTTGTCCTGCAGGAGCTCCATAGCTGTAGCTCTCTTAGCTGGGTCGTAACAAATAAGTTTCTTCACCAGAGAGACTTCAGCAGGGGAACAGTTGGTCAGGCAGGCCCCTATGCCGACTGGATTTTCTACTTTATTGAACGATATTATCCTGTAATCAGGAAGTTTAAGACACCCCAGCCACGCCTCCTCAGTTAAGTTGCCCAGAACACTAATGATTCTGCTGAGCTGATCGATATCAGCAGTTCCAGGAAAAAGTGGCTCAAGTGTCAAAAGCTCGGCAAAAATGCAGCCCAACGACCATAAATCTATCTCTAAACCATAGTCTATGGATCCGTAGAGTAGTTCCGGAGCTCTGAACCATCGAGTCCCAACACAGGATGTCAGAGCTCCATTTCTATCATTTCCGCCCTCCGCCTCATAAGAATACGAACCCCTGAAAAGATCATCGTCTATGTCGCTCGCTGTACATGTTGCTAGACAAGATGCATCTCCATCAGGAACGTTTGTATCTTTATCCAAACCTTTTGCCTTGACCTCATCTAACACTCGAAAATATTCCTCTTTGCTCATAGTTCCCTGTTCTTGAGCTCTGTACCCTTCTTCACATGACTCATCTTTTTCGGGAATCACTTCAGGTGGCTGAAAGGCACTCTGACTAGGAGCGCTTCGTTCATACGGGTGTGGGTTTTCATCAGGAACATATCCCGGCTCCAAGAGTATCCTAGCCTAAACATCAAAACACGATACATAACACAAACAATTCAAAGTCATTGATATGTAAAATCAAACAAGGTACGAATCAAAACCAAATACGAAGTAAGTACTGGCATAAAGCCGGAAATATGAATCTTCACTACAGATAAAAGATGCTAATCTTCTGCAGCCACTGGCATGTTGAACAAATTATTCCAAACCTTTCTAAACTACAAAGAACAATGTGATAAGCTTCCTTAAACTTCAACAAATGCCGGAACACGAAAATTTCGATCCAATGATATATCAAAACGAATAATCTGTGTTTTCATTTCATCCAATCAAATAATCTCATAATTCAAAGTCAGCCAAAATCTATGAAATTTTGATTGAAATCCCTCCGCCGCTGTAAAAATTCATGTAAAAGTTCCAATCTTTCAACCAAAATCGATAAATTTAATAAATATACATTATAAACTGATAATCCAAAGCAGCTCCCACAAAATCTAATCCGCTACATGTATAAATTTATAATTTTTAAACCAAAATTTCCCAATTTTCTGCTGAAATAAACAAAATTCAACAAAAAAACCCACAAAAATTCGAATTTACCTGACCAAAATCCGCCAGCTTGAGAACTCCATCATCCCCAATCAACAAATTACAGGGCTTCAAATCGCGGTGGACCACCATATTCCCATGACACGAGTCAACCCCCGATAGCATTTGCAGCATCCACCGCTTGACCTCGCCGCTCCCAATCCCACCCTCCCGTTTCTTGGCGCTTTTGATCACAGTGGCGAGGTCAGTGGTCAGGAATTCGAGGACGAGCACGGCGTCCTCGTCCTCGCGCCAAAAGTACTCGTACAAAACTATGACATTGGGGCAGCTGTGGAGGGCCTGGAGGGCCTCGATTTCTCGGAACGCCGACTGGTAGTCGTGGACCTCCTTGAGCGCGACGGTGAGGTTGTCGGAGAGGCGGATGGCTCTGTAGACATCTGAGTAGGCTCCGGATCCGACCCGCTCCAGGATCTTGTACTTTGCGATGATTTCGGGTCGGCTGTGGATGCTCCAGCTCTTCGCTGGTGGAGAGTCCATATTAATCGCGCGAGAGAGACGCAGAGAGAGAGAGAGAGAGAGAGAGAGAGAGGGACGGCGAAGGAGAAGAAGATGAAGAGATGCGCGAGCAAACACGTGCGAAGTTTTTTCCTTCGTTTCCTGAAACCTGACGTCCGTACGTGACAAAGAAGATTATTTTTTTTTAAATTATTACAACCTATATTATTATGGAAGTCTTAACAGACATATTATTCATTTTTAACGTTAAGTATATTTTTGCTTTAAAAAATCATTTCTTATACTATTCATTTATAACATATTTTTATCATTTTGATTAAAATTTAAAGTTTTCAAGTCATTTTCTTTAGTTTTTCTTATTATTATATTAAGAGAGGTGAGTTTAAATCCGGAACACAATGAGCTAAAAATGAAGAGGTATTGGCTGATTTTCTCCCATAACTTGTAGGAGCGGCCGATTTCTCCATAAACTTTAATTATAGCCGGTTACTTTTCTGAACTTTTACAATTGACCAATAATTTTACCTTTAGCCAATTATTGCTGAACTTTTATAATTGGTGAATTTTTTAGCCAATTACAGCAGCCAATTTCCTAATATGAACAAAAGGTTGTCCATATTAGGGATAAAATTACCTTTTTACAATTATAAAATTAAAGTTCAAGAAAAAATTGACGAATTATAAAAGTTCAATGGTAATAGACTAGAAATTAAAATCTAGAGAGAAAATTGGTTAATTATATAAATTCATGAGGGTAATTGGCTAAAATTAAAGTTTATGGGAGAAGTTGGTAGTTCCTTACAAGTTCAATGAAAAAATTAAATCAATTGTCAACAACCATATCATATAGTTTACAATATATAATTCAAAATGACGGTCTCTGTAGCATAATTTTTTTGTAAAACTTGGCAAAACCAAAAAGGCCAGCCTTGGTCCTAGTGTCTCTCTCTGCGGGTGAACCCATGAATGCAATGCTAAAATCATAAAGGTGGATGGTGGAGAGCAGATTGATACAGGGGTGACCTGCAGTGTTTCTAGTAGGACCACTGCATTCATAATTTCTCTACCAGACACCCATTACTCATCCATCTAATTCCTTCTGCTCTCATTAATTAGGGTCATTCAGGACGAAAATTTTAGAGTGCGTCCATCAAATAGCATACGTTGCTGAATTAAACGGCTAGATGTGTGCTAATCGGTGAAATTTAGCGGGTAAATCGGAGCCACTTAAACCGAAGAACAAAATATTTTCTTGGTAGCAATGCAGGAGAGAATGAACAATTCCCTCCGTTTCCCACTCCTTTCAGTTGGCAAAATAAAAGCGAACATGTTTCGGATTAAGTTAATATACTTGAAAACACAATACACACATAAGTATATATGGCCTGTCAGGATTAAGCCAGTAAACCCCCAAAAGCAACTGCATAAAACAACGTTATGTTCCAGACCGCAGGCGGTTGGCATTCTTTGGCTTCGTCCTAAGCATCACAGCCTCCACACACAATGCTCCTGCAATCAGTAAGAGCAATGTGTTCTGTTCAGTAAACGAAATGTCAGTAAATTGCGTTTAAAGTTCAAGAAAACGATTACCATAAGAACGATCATAAACTCTTCACTCGGGTGATGCCATCAATGGAGAGGACAACGATTAAGCAGTCATTCTCAAGTCTCGACACCATCCCACATCTTATATGCCTAGTCACTTTCGATGTTTTTGCTTTTCGTTTCAAAATTTTAATTGAGGAATTATTTGGCTATGTCTGGATATGACAGCATAGTTATGTTCATCCCTAATTAGTTCGCCATATGACCTCCTTGGACCACAGGTAGCGAACATTTAATGAATCGAAGGACACATATTCTAAGTTTCTAACCATTTTTGTCCTGTTGGTGTTTGGTTTCTTTTCTCGCTTTCACTTCGCTGATGACATGTTTATCTAGTGATACACATGGATCTGTAAGCTGAGGGCGGAGTTCAAGATCCTCGACTCAAGTAAGATTTTGTGATTCGCAAAAACGAATAAGATTTTGTGATTTGGTGTATGAAACTATTGTCATTGAGTGAACGGCTAAAACTCATCGTGTTATTATTCCTTGAGTTGAACAGAAACTATTGGGGTAACATAAAACACCACAGTATGAAAGCAGTACTTACGCAATTGAGCAAGCAGATCTCCGGCGCCTTTTCTTCTGAGCCATATCCTTCCTCCTCGGAGGTTGAAGAACAACCTTAATCGCAGTATCGAAAACAGCTTTGACATTCTAATCAAAATCAAGCAGAGTTTGTCAATAAGCATTCTTTTTCAAGCAAGAACATATACTAATTTATCACGCTCGGTAAAATAATTGTGTCATTGACAACATTAGGCATGAAATATCCCGGGAATTTTAATTATATTCTTCTAAGTTGTCTACCTGCTGAGTTTTCGAGCTGCACTCGATATAAGCTGCAGCACCTACTTGCTTTCGCAGCTCCTCACCCTGCATACTAAGCATAATTAGACACCTACACATGAACACAAATGCCTTATCGAAACAACAATCTTGAAGAACCGAAACAAACGGAAACAATTACCTGAGCAGAAGTTATGATGTTGGATGATCCCATATGATCAGCTAGGTACCCCATGTCCTCACGAATATCTTAAACACAGAGAAATATATAAGCAAAAATGCTGATAAATTATACTCCTAAAAGACACCCTAACAAACCATCGGAGAAACAAAATCGCCAAGTCGTTGCCTTACCTAGCTTTGTCCCAACAAGAACAATCGGAACATTGGGAGCAAACCTACGAAGTTCCGGCATCCACTGCGAAAATATACCAGAATGTATGTATCTTAGTCAGTAAAACATCAAATCCAAGCATCTATGTCAGCACAAATGAATAATCAGCCATGGAATTAGTACCTTCTTAAAACGTTCTCATAGCTTGCCCTACTAATTAAGGAGAAAGCTAACACAAATATGTCTGCACCTCTATAACTCAGTGGCCTCAACCTGCTGTAATCCTCCTGACCTTTAAAAATCAAAATACAATAAAGGGTAATCTGTAAAAACTCAAAAAAATTAACCAAAAATTCAATCTCCAAACTTTAAATCCCAGAAATCAGCAACACTTAAAGTGTAAAAGGAGGCAAGCCCAAGCCAACAAGGCTCCCCGCTTTGTGAAGGTGAGGGAACCCGCTTTGTGAGGGTGGAGAAACGTCTATCGTACGCAAAATTTAGTGCAAGGAAAACACAAAATTTACCTGCAGTGTCCCATAGCCCCAGGTTCACTATGTTCCCATCAACAGCAACATTTGCACTAAAATTGTCAAAAACTGTTGGTACATAATCCTGCCACAAAAACATAAAGGATGTAATTTTTATTTTCTTTTAGTTTTTAGCTTGATCTATGACAGAAATCCCATGAAATATTCAAAAAATTAAAAAAACAAAGGAAACAAAGAGCATTTTTTAGGTGGATATTTAAAGTTACGGGACTCACAGTAGGAAACTTGTTGCTGGTGTAACAAATGAGCATACAGGTCTTCCCAACAGCTCCATCACCAACAGTGACACATTTAATGAACTTAGAAACACTCATTCTCTCAACCCCACAACTTGAAATTAACACCAGCTAGCTAGTAGGTAATTAAGCACTTGAGCCAAAAGCACTTCTAGTTCTAGGACATACACATGTAAATGTGAAATGAGCTTTAAAAAGTTGAGCTTAAACAAAAAGCTGAACAGAAGAAGCGGTGGAAGAACAAGAAGCAGAAGTAGTAGAACGAGAGCTCAGAACATTGTCTGGCCTTTTGTTGAGGTGTGAGATGATATAGAAGCCAAGTCCTTCTTCTAATTTCAAGAAGAAAGATTTAAAATTTAAGAGAGAGAAAGTTAGGGGGAGAGAGAGAGAGAGAGAGATATACGTTGCTTGTGGTCAAACGGTCTACAGCTCCACTACTTTTTGAGTCCCTATAAGTAAATTTTCAAATCCAACAGAAATATTTTTTGAATTTACAGAAGAAAGGGCCCCTCCTCCTTCATTTTTCTTTGCTGGTTTCCAACTTGCAGTCACATTCATGGCAAGAAATGAACTTGCAACAGTAAAACTGTAAAAATGCAAATTTTGTTACAATTTCACCATCTGCATTTCAGTGCTTTTAGATACTGGAAAGTAATTTGTATTTTCAAAAGATTGAAAAAAGGCATAATTTTGTTTTAACATTGTTTTCTGTTGTCTTTTAATACAACTTTAGTGGTTAAAGTATTTTATTCATCAAATTGCCCAAAGTTCAAGTTTTATTGATGTCTCAAAAAGAACAACAATAAAACGGCTATATCGTGTTTAAACTTATTTCGAGTGTTAATAACAATTTTCGAACAAAACTATATTTCAGATTACAACAAACAATAAAATGGCTTGCATTACTATATCTAAACTTTTTTTGGGTTTAATTTTTCTGGGTGTTTCCCAAAATTTTCCCTCGTTTCTTGACATTTTTTAGTAAGTGTATAAAAAACCAAAGTATTTCTTGAAATTATGATGTGAGAGAATACTTGACGCAAAATCAAAGATAGACGCTTTATAATTTATATTAGCCAACTTCATTTAATAAATCGAAAACAACAAGATTTTTTCAATGTTTTGTCATGTTTGCCACGTAGAAATACAACAACAGTTGAAGGGAGTTTTATATATTTTAATTTTCTGTCTTTTCCTGTTATGTTAAAATACTTGGTTAATTTATAATTATTCAGATAATTTAAACTGTCGTAGAATCTATAACATTTTGTTTATCTTTGCTAATTGCCATTATCTCTGAGACAGACGTGCAACGCCTGGAACGATTATTATAAATATAAATCCACATGCTATATGCCGACCGTTGTTTTCGATTTGTCACGCATCTCAAATTTATTTTTTTATTTATTTTCTTATGAAACTCAAATATTTAATTAATTAATCACCTCTTCAACTCAAATATAAATATTCGCAATCAAGTCAACACTAATTTTTTTTAACTAAAACTGTTTTATAAAATAAAGTATATTTTTGTTAGGTTATTTATTGGTAACCAAAATCTAAGCATTTTTTGAATGATGATTATTTGACAAATTGCCAAGTGTTTGGGGTTTCTCATGTGATCCTGCATGGTTTGTGCAAATGCATGTATGCTGCAATTTTTGGAAGGATTAAAATGTAGACTTTATTTTGCCAGATTCATAGCACTTTAAAAAGTGGATGTAGCTGGAAAAAGGACGAGCGAGGATCTTGCTGGATCCTTTTTGCGAAGATCTCGAAGATCTTCCAATCACATATGTTTCTTATATATTGTGCAGTTAGTTTTCGTTAGGTATTGTTTATATTCAATTTTAAATAATAAAAATTACAATGATTTATGCCCATACGATGTACGATGTACGATAAACGAATGTGATTTGAGTATCCGGCTATGTTTCTCACTTAAAAAAGACCCGAAATTGGATATGGCGTAGGGGTCTAGATTCACCTATCACAGTTCGGATGGAGCTGTAGGCACAAGAAGGCAGATTGTCTACCCTCTTGTTTCATTCCCTCCTATTTGTACGGTCACGATTAAGTTACGTCAACATTTTATATTCCTGTTGCTTTTTGTCTTATTATCTCTATAAAAAATCAATATAAAATGTTGACGTGGTTTAACCGTGACCGCACAAAAGAGGAAGGGATGAGAATGACACCCAAACAGGATGACAGACAATCTGCCTCTGTAGGCACAATCACCCAAACTCCAAAAATCACTATTTTCTTAATGTTCATTTGACTCATTTGTTAATATAAAAATTCTACGATGAACAGGTTTATGACAATGTATCGAAGCAATGGAGCAAAGAAATTTCAATTTTTTTCATGGTATTTGAGCAAGTTGTCTCATCTCATGCGTGAAACTCAACCGTCATACGTAATTTGCATCATCCAATTTGTATTATCCACATGTTAGGCTCGAAAATTTGTCACATATGAGGAGGCGTGTTGAGAATAAATTCCACATTGATAGGAAGAAGGAATTTGCATGTGCTTAAAAGTAAGTTGAGTTATTCTTCATATTGTCAATTAGTTTTATGACGGATTCTCAATTTCTCCAGGAATCAATAATCTAATTAGGTGTAATTTATGCTTTGATGGATACAAGAAAAATCTTTGTTAATATTATCGAATATATGTTTCCTTCCTTTCAACCTCAATACTTAAACATGTTTATTTACTTAAAACGAGTCATGTATAGTGGGGAGAAAGAATGCTACTGAGAATCTGAGATCAAGTACTCTTATAATCAATCTAATTATTTATTTTTCGAGTATTTAATATTATTTAATTTCATAGTGTGCTGTAAGCCCATATGAACTAGTAACTAGAGTAGTTTAAACACCGATGCGTTCATAAACACACAAAAAATTCAAAAATTAGAATAACTCCAATATCATTTCAACTCATTCTAATATATAATATAAACATGCATAATCATGTGATTACGGGTTGGAATCTCATTCCTTGATTTGGGCTAATCTATGCTTGAAAAGTTTAAGACACCATCATATAAATCCTCCTCAAAAACAGGGTGAAAACAATGTTCAACCCTCCATTCACGCTTGAGACAGTCATCTTGACGTCTCCATGTCATATAAATCCTTCTTAAAAACGAGATGAAAACAATGTTCAACCCTCAATTCACGCTTGAGACATAATCACCTCAACGCCTCCATGTCAAATAAATCCTCCTTAAAAACGAGATGAAAACAATGTTCAACCCTCAATTCACGCTTGCGACATAATCAGCTCGACGCCTCCATGTCATATAAATCCTCCTCAAAGACGGGCGGAAAACAATGTTCAACCCTCCACTATGGATTCTGGAAGAATCTATTTTTTCACAAAAAGCTGTAAAATCCTTATCATCATTTAAATATCCTTCCTCATATATCACAAAATAGCTCCTTTATTTTCATTACACAAACTACTAAACAGAAGTTTGAAGATCCACATAGATATAAAATGTCACCCGACTAAAATGGCCGGAGACGTTACAGATAGGAAGGCTCGAGTCTCAGATACAGAAGGGAGCAAGCTGGGGGTGAGGGAATGTAAATATTCAGAGAGCCTTGAGGATGTCTTCGGCGCTGGAGATGGTAAATTCTCCCCCACTCTCGATATTTGCGGCCTTCACCTTGAGGTCTTCGATCAAGAGAGCAAACCTCTTAGAACGAATTCCAAGCCCTTTCTCTGAAAGGTCTAGCTCCAGGCCAAGATCACGGGTGTATTTCGCTGAGCCATCAGCAAGAAAAAGAACGTCTTTGTTCTCGGGGTATGTTTTTGACCAAGCCTTCATCACAAAGGGATCATTCACTGCAAACACGAATCAAAGCCTTAAATCCGATATCTGATTCAGCAACATTTGCAATGGATCAATCAAAGGGTACACCACAAGCATGCATAAAAACAAATATGTTCGGTGGACAAATTCACATGGTATTCTCATGAGCAATTGATAGACCATATACAAGCTATCATTCGCGAGCTGATATAGTAGCCTCTGTTACAATACCACATCAAGTAACTACAATATACCAGCAATGCATACAGCGACAAGGGGAGGGTAATAGCAAGAAGACCAACTAATCGAATCTTATGTTATGAAGGTGTGTTTGTGTCCAATGCGGAACAACTAAGAACAAGCAAACTGCAAGTCTGCTGTAGATTTACTAGCACTGACTACGAAATGCAATTGACATTCCACCCCATCAGACGATGATTGATCAAATATTTAGGAACACTTAAGTAATCACTCTCAGTATACACAGGAAGCATTTTCCTAACTCTACAAGATATGGGGAGGGGGGAATCGAACTAATCGAGCTACAAGCCCCTTGCAAGCAAGTTCTCTGATCACTAAAGTTAGCATTAACCTTAATCTCTTGTATCCCACATACAACTCTCAAAAAAGTTAATGGCATTTATCATATGATCTAGCAAGCCAAATCACAATCACACGTACAATCCATGATCAACAGATCGAAAGGGCAAAAGGGATTTTCTGTTTTCGGGTTAGTCCATGAATTCACACCTCAAATTCAAAGAATAAACCTTGAAAAGTTCAAGTAAATTGAAATTAACAGAAAATACAATTAAGTGAGAAGTAATACCGCTAAGACACAGAATTTTCTCAACACCCTTCGATTTAAGCTCGTCTGCTTTCTCAATGAATCCAGGCACATGCTTCAAACTGTACAACCACAGCATAAAACCAACCTCAAATTCTCAGCAAAATAATTAACAATCATTCAAAAAATCTACAACCGTCCGATTCAAACCAGTCACCAATCTAAACCGTCCACTTAACAAGTAACAAATTCACACCAAAGCAAGCAACTTTACCAACGTGGGGCTCATTTTACATAACATTTTCCTACCATTTTCCCGGGAACCAAAAAGTGGCTAGGGTTTGGCAGAAAATTCTATATCCGGAAAATTCGGAGATCGAAAGATTCGAGCTTTACCTGCAAGTGGGGGTGAAGGCACCGGGGACGCCGAAGAGGATGACTTTTTTGCCGGCGGCGAGGGAGTGGACGCTGACGGATTGAACCTTGTCCTCCTCGTCGAAGTAGGCGAGAGTGCCGTCCGGAATAACATCGCCGACTGCAATCGGAGCCATAGCTTTGATCTGCGGTTATGGTGATTGAATTCGTTGATCGTACGGTGAATGATGAGTGATAAGGGTGCGCAGTTGTTGTACAGGATTAATAGAGCCTTTTATATAGGGACTACTAGGGAGTAGAGTGTGGTGGAGTTCAGTGATTTTATCAAATTGGATTTGATAAATATTTTGGGGTCCGGTTTTTATTTTTATTTTTATTTTCTTTATTGTGGGTAGAGAAAGTTTTACATACAACGTATTTATCGTACGGTAATGTATTGGTCTGTAGACTAACAGGAAAATATTTTTTAGACAAAAGGGGTCCTCCCGCCAAAAAAAAAAATGGTTTTGAATAGAGAAATTACCATTTCTCGTGGATACAAAGAATTCTAGCCACATAAACAACTGGAAAGCGGAATTCTGATACTGGTAATTAATGATAGCAACTTCTTTCTCTTCTTAAATTTAGGAGCCGGATAATCTTTATCTTAAGGATAAATTTTTTAGAATGTTTGAAATACAGTACGATGCATTACAATTGATTTATGGAGATGTGTTCTCGCACAGGAAAATATCTCTCTATCTCAAGAGGTGGATAAAAAGTGTGATTTGAGAATAATTTTTTCAAGTCCTCTGTAAAATGGGAGCTCGAGTCCATTAAAGATAATCTAATGTAATATTACATGTAGGTTTGGGGAGTCCCTATTTTTTTTTCACACGACGTATATGTAATAGGCTCAGTTATATAAATCCAGTAATAAATATATGATGATTTATACGAAGATACGATGTTTTGTTTGGATTTTATTTTTTATTTTTTATTTTTATGCATAGCTTAAGGAATAAAATACGATAGCTTAGTGACACAATTAAGTACAGTACATATACTATGGTATTTCAAGAAGATAATGTAATTTATATTCCTATGCCTCAATTTATCCGTCGGGGCAACAAACTTTGAGCCTTTGGAACTTTACCGTGCATCAAAGTTCTTTGGTGGCAACGCCAAGTGTTTCTTTTTTTTCCCCAAAGCAGCAGCTGTCACTTGAAGAAATCCAGTAGAGAAACTGTTTGGAGGAACTTAAACAAATGGAAGATCCCAAGAAGAAGAGAACAGTGGACAAGAACATGTGCCCTACAGGGACTCAAAACCCTACAACCCAACCAAGTTTAACCCTTCGTTCTTCGGGTTGTCTGGATTGTCCCGTTGATTGGCACCAGAGGCCAAGGAGCACGGTTGGACGCCACCGGATCCTGACTGACATGATACCGAGTGAGGCGAAGATAGGCATGACTTGAGCTGTGCTTGCTGGAACGCATTTGTATTTGTACGGGTTGCAATGATGTGGCCGTGCTTGTGGAAATATTTCTGTTAGCCATAGCACAACCTTTCCGTTCATGAAAACATATGGAAACTACTATTGGACATACAATGTAGTACAAACGTGTAATCATTTCACTTCAATTGGGCTCTTCCATTATACGGGCACCCTTTCCTCCCTATGCGGCATAACCAGGTCCAGGAGCATGTTGAGGTTCATCGATTACAAGCGGATTCGTGAACTTCAGATGATTAATTTTTGTGTGCATGTAACATATGTGACAACATAACGTAATTCCATGGAGAATTAGGGCAAATTTTGCTTACAAATAGGCTAACGATTGTTCCCAAAGAAATCACTTGAAACCGACCCAGAGAGAATCGGAGAGAAAAGCTCTGATATAGGCGTAAAATTCAACGTGGCTGACCACAAGAACAAGATACTAGCTCCGATAGCGGCGTCCAAGTGATATCCAAATACCAAGTACATGATCATATGAGCATGAAGACCATAGCTTGCAACCTTTTCGAATGCCTCTTTTGCTGCACACAAAAAGTAAAGTTATAATCAAAAAGTAGAGTTATGCTCAAAACTTGGGATACCGCAGGTAGTCCGGCTATGAATCATATATCCGTTCCTTACGAACATCCTGCACAGAGAATGATCTGGCCATATAAGAGAGCTTACAAAATGATAAAAGGCATGGTTCTAAGGCCACCCTTCATGCTTGTTTGGTGGTGGTTTTGGTTTGGTCTGAAGAGGCCAGCTTCATCGCTGCACCCATTATTTTGGTCTCAGAAGAATGCGATCTTTGATATATATATATATATATGTGTGTGTGTGTGTGTGTGTGTGTGTGTGTTGTGTGTGTGATGTCAAAGAACGTAGTTAAAAGAGATGGACATAGATAGAGATTTAAAAGCTTAAATTGGGTAGGCAGAGATGCCCAAAACTGTTTGACAACAGGTAGAGATGCCCACAAATCTTTTAACTTACTGGTGTGAGATCGAATGATCTATGAGAGCATATGTGGCTATTTGGTATTCACGTACAATAGATAAGGATGATTCTAGAGAGACTACATTTTGTAGATCGCATTTAAACTCTCTCCCCATTAGAGATAGGGTCCACAATACAAGTAGGTTCCACTATTAAATGTGGTCTCCCTACCATTTTTTTCAATAAGTAATGCTAGATAAACTATATTTTGTAAACTATTTGACGTTGTTGTTAATAATTGAATTATTACTTAACTATTTATTAGCATGCTTATTTCCTATTAGTGTCACATCAATCATTTGCAAAGTTTCAATGAATGATTCCTTTACTAACACAATGCAGCCAACTCTATTTGTTAGAACAGCTTTCATTGAGTCTCTGCACTATTCTTTTTTATTCTCGGTTTATGAAACCCTTGTTTATTTTCAGTAAAACAGGATTTCGCTTAGGATTTGCTCATTTAAAAAGTTGGTCTACTTAGTATCACTCTTTTTCAACAAATAAAGAGAACATTGTCTTCTAAATGACGGAAAATGTTAGGGAAATCATTTTTTTAGCCCATATTTTATATATCATATGATGTGGTGGTTGATGACTAGATTCTTTGTTACATCATATGATTCACAAAATATAATTTAAATATATGGTCTCAAACATTACTCTCTAAATAACTATTACAAGACACTCATTTCCGACGTCAGATAGCACTCTCAAACCCAAGTTAATCTGGCAATGATAATATATACAACGCCATCTTACAATTAAGATGCCTAGCGATCGATATCATTCGACAAGAGATTGCAATTGCATATATAGGGTACATAGACCGAACTTAAAAGTGTATATCATAGTGCCTATATTTTGTTCCTCATTTCATCATGAGGAGTTCCAAATCTCAGCACTTTTAACCTTGGAGATGCTCTCTAGCACTTCGAGAGGAAGAACGTCTCCAATCACAACCACCATCTTGCTCTCCAAGTCTACTTTGTAAGAAGTTACGCCTGTAAATATATCAGCAGCATTGGGTTACAAGATAGTACGTACGTACGTACGTATTACGTACGTATGCATGTATCAAACAAGATAATTTATACCTTCTATCTTTGAGATATGCTTCTCAACTTTTTTGGCACATCCATGACAGTGCATGGAAACCCTTAGCATAACCATCTGCATAATTTTTTTTCGCCAACAGAAAATCAATCAATCTTCTTCGAACAAACATTGAATCTACTGAGTTATCCAAATCATTCTAATCTTAGCCACCAAACGAGGCCAACAGAAAGAGAGATGAAACAAGAGAATAATACCTTGGGCTTCAACTGAAAGGCCAACGTCTGTTTTCCGGCAACGACATCCTTCAGTTTTAGAAACTGATCCTTTTCGCCGGTTACCAACGGACTTCTTTCGAACTCGTCTTGGTGTTTCGACCAGTTCAAGCAGAAACAAGAACCTGAGCCAGCAGAAGAAAGACAAAACCTGTCCAGCACTCCGCCCAAACTTAGCTTCCCCATTGCAACAACCAGCACAAACTTCTTAGCCAAACAAACAGAGACACAAATCTAAAGCCAAACAGAATTTCCCAACACAAGTAATCTCTACACCCGATCTGCCCTTCCCAGTTAACCAACCAACTCCCTCAGTGTTGTAATCCAACGCAGACCAGTGTGAACATTATAATAGTGTGGGGGATAGACACAGAGAGAGAGAGAGAGAGAGAGAGACAGACAGACAGACAGACAGACAGACAGGCTAAGGTTCAAATATTCATTGGGGAGGCCAAATTAAAGCTGTGCAGAACCCAATGAAGCCTATGAAGGAGGAAAGGGAACAAGACCCAATAATTTATAAATTGTATAACTCAGCTGGTCAAAAAAATTAAGTAGGGGATCCAAAAACCCAGAAAAAAGCAGTGCTTTATAAACTGTAAACCAATTCTTATACCAGAAAAAACAAAACCCCAACTAGATTTTGCCATGTGATCAGACTCCTAAATTCTCCAAGGTATTGAGTGAGAAAGTTTATTTGAGATGAAGCTGCAAGTGAGCTCTCTCTCTCTCTCTCTCTCTCTCTCTCTCTCTCTCTCTCTCTTTCTCTCTCTCTCTCTCTCGTGACAATTCTGCTAAAGAAAGAAACCTAATATGCAATAAAAGCTGTTGAGGATGTGCCTGATATGTCATATGACTGAGAGGTGGATGGAGGGAAGAAAAGGAAAAGCTTACAGTGACCAATGGAGGAAGTATAGCAACATACCACACTTTATGACATGTGATGACGACTAGGAACACATCCAAGTTAGAGGCAAAGAATATGTTTATATATATATATATAATACGTAGTTCAAATAATTTGGATAAGCATCATGAAAAGTGACTTCTACACATTATTTTTCTCTAGCTTTGCCACTCACAAATACAAGAAATGTTTAAAAAACAGTAATGTTTGGTGAGCGCCCAAACTAATTGCATCAAGATAAGTGCATGTTGGTCGTTTAACATAATATTAAGAGTAAAGTAGAGTGATTAACCACCTAATCTGCTTGGGTTGATGAACCCCTCAGCTAACCCGAAAGTGTCTTGTGATGATAGATAATATAATTCATAAAACACTACAAGAACTGAAATATGTTGACAGTTTTGTCATGGCCTTGAATATCAAATGGAAAATGGGACAGATGGCCATCCATTATTGGAGCCCCATGAGCTCACACTAACAAATATATGATAGAATAATTTCACAATAAATAAATAGTTGGTCCATGTGAAATGGTTCTTTAAAACGTAAATGAAACCAAATTTGAAAAAGACTGTAGTGAAGAAGACATGTTAGTCACGTGAGGAGTACATGATTATTGCTAAATGCAAAAAAAAAAAAAAATTGGGTGGCAAATTGCATGTCTGTAAAACTAGAGGGGAGCAGGCACCACTCATATGGCCTGGTTTTGTTGGGTGACCAACTGGAGTACTGCGCCCTTTGGTTATGGAGTGATGGACAGAGTTGCATTTTTCTGCTGATGGACTGGGAAATGTGGTCATGACAGCAATGACGTGGGATTTATTAGGTTGTACCACTAACATGACAAGTTCTAGCATAATCGACGTATGTCTGCGAGACCCCTCACACTAACAATTTATATCTGTGTGCCAGAGCAATGATTGGCACGCCAATGTGGCAATGCAAGCCCGTTGCGGATTTCTGTGTCTAGAGCACAAGAACATGCTAGGGCGTTGAAGTGAAAGAAAGAGAAATTTAAATTCTTAGTTTTTGTGAGGTGTGTTAACGAAATGGACTAATAAGGATTACATGATTTAAAATGAATAATCTGAATCTCTGAGTCTGTTAGCACCGGAGTATATCTCATTTCACACTGTGGGGCACCATCCATGTCCAGAGCAAAAGGAATTTTAGACAGCAAATTCTACACCGACATCAAATTAATAAGCTAATTAACTATAACACGTGATTAGCCATTAGGCGTTTCGTCCTCCGTTTCTTTCGTTTCTTGTGCACATAAAAGCATAATCTTAGTCGACAATTGCACGACAGATCAAATATTGAGTACCTGATCTGCCCCTCGAGCTCCGATTCTCCGAATCGATCATCGTCGCGTCTCACTTCAATAGAAACGCTGCGTTCTGCGAATCGCTCTTGTGCTTTGCTTCTTTTACTTCTTTTTCTTCTCAACTTCCACCGCAGAAGAATTGACGAGCGCGCCAAATTGGAAGCAGCAGTAGGGATATAAAAGGTCAAGACTCGAGCCCATATCAAAAAATAAGGAACGCCAAACCCAAATATTGAATGGGCCGACAACCTGGCCCATTTAGATCAAGCTAAACTTTTAAAAAAAAATTTACTAAAATTCTATATTTAAATATTTAAAATTACTCAATATTTGTCACATCCGGGTTCGACTCCACCATAGCACGATATTGTCCGTTTTGAGCCCACTCACTCTTATTTTTATATTGTAAGATCCCACATTACCCAGGAGAGAGGATCCTCAATGTCTTATATGTATATTCTCATCCCTACTTAGCACGAGGCCTTTGTGAGTTCACTGGCTTTGGGTTCCATCAGAACTCCGAAGTTAAGTGAGTAGCGCGCGAGACCAATCCCATGATGGGTGACCCATTGAGAAGTTCTCGTGTGGGTTCCCATAAACAAAACCGTGAGGGTGTGGTAAGGGCTCAAAGCGGAAAATATAGTGCTACAGTAGAGTCGAGCCCGAGATGTGGTGGGGGCCCAAGCTGGGATGTGACAAATTTGGTATCAGAGCCAATCCCTGGCCGGATGTGTGCCGACGAGGACGTCGGGCCCCTAAGCGGGATGGATTGTAAGATCCCACATCGCCTAGGGGAGAGGATCTTCAATGCCTTATATGTATATTCTCATTCCTACCTAGCACGAGGCTTTTTGGGAGCTCACTGGTTTCGGGTTCCATCGGAACTCCGAAGTTAAGCGAGTAGTACACGAGAGCAATTCCATGATGGGTGACCCACACTGGAAAGTTCTCGTCTGAGTTCTCGAGTTCCCATAAACAAAACCGTGAGGGTGTGGTGGGAGCCCAAAACGGACAAATATCATGCTACGGTGGAGTCGAGCCTGAGAGGTGGTGGGGGCCCTAAAGCATTGAGGATCATCTCCCCTGGACGATGTGGGATCTTACAATATTATTTACCCAAAAAATCCCAAATATTAAATAATTATATTTGTATAATATTCATAGTTAATAAATAAATATTTTACTATCAAAATAACTAACTTCTTTTTAAAACTGAGAAAAAAAAAATTTAACATTATTATTTTTATATTGAATTTTGACTACATAAGCACGAAGGTACAAAATCACGTTTCCATTCATTATGTATCATATTTCACAAAGGTATACAAAAATATATGATTGTTTTGGTTTTAATTTGTACGTACCATATTTCACTCACTCACTCACTCACTATGAGGATGATCGTGGTTAAACTCCAAATAGATGTTGATTGCTTTACATAACACATAATAACTAAAGGGTGTGATATCCACACACCCTTTTTTACTTCTCCCACACTTTTTTAGTTTTCAGTCGTCAGATCGGATGAATTGAAGAAGATCAACGGACATAAATTAACAAGGGGTGTGTGAGAAGTAAAAAGGAGTGTGTGGATAGCACACCCCTAACTAAATTAGTAACTACATTATTCTTATAAATGCTTGAATAATAGCATGTTAGCAAACTAAGCTATAAATTATTTTCTTTTCTTAGGCTCAACAAATTTATAATATAATTTATATAATTAAAAAACACATAGACTGAGGTCTAGAAATACTTTTTATTAATAAAGGGATAGAGATCCGTTTCGGATTTCACTATCCAAAGCCCAAGAACCAAGCAATCATGATCACTCAAGTTGGATTCAGTTGTAACCATTAACGCATTCCACTGATCCACCTCACACAAATCAAAGACTCCAAATTTTCCGATCTTTAAACTTTGGACACTAAGATCCGAAGAGGATCCAAATTCTTAATAAAGGTACTGAAGCCGGTGTATTTGATTATTCAATTAAACTCCATACAATGATGGTGATGTGAGACCAAATACATGGATGTTGGATTCATTTTGTCCATCTTTGCAAAGTATAATCTCAACCAAATATTGATTTTGTTGAAGGATATTGACTCTCATAATTCTCTTGTCTCTAATTGCATAAAAGAAAAAAAAAAATGATGAATTATAATGCTTTTTATATTAAGATTGAATTGAAGCTTATTTTAAAAAAAAAAATACAAAGATTAAGCATGCATTTTAATAATGATGACTAAATGCCGTTGTGACATAATACGCCAATTTTCAATGCAAAGTGACATAATAGTATGGCATTATTGCCAGCTAAGGTTTGGTCTCATATGCATGTCATAGAGAGACAAACATGTGCAACCAAGGTTTTAAAAAGTGGTAGGCGTAAGTCATATGACAGGAAAGAATTTAACAACTACATACCTAGATGGAGTTTTTAACTTTAATTAAAATTTTATTATATAATATTAAAAACATATAAAAAAAGTGACAACAACCGGATATGGCTACTTAGAGCTGTCCAGATCACCTAAGCAGCCTCCTAATGGCCGTCTAGATACTCCATCAATGTTCTAAATGCTTAGGCCCTAATCAGGGTGCCCTGCCTTGGTCTAGTGCCTATGTGGCTGTTTAGGTCGCTTTTTAGAACAATGTGTTGGATTCCAACACAATGTGCACGTAGAATTTGATGAAATTTGGCTACTAAGGTTAACAACAAAATCACATATGAACAAATGCAGAATAGTACAAGTATATAAAGAAATAAATTCAAAAAAATTTCGAAATGGAAAATCATTACATTTCAAAACTACTATAGTTACTATGTTTGAAAAAAAACCTCAAATTTAAAGGTGTCTTATTGACGAGGGAGATACAAGTGATTTTCTTATTCTAAAGATTCGTATATCAATTTCGTTTATAATTCTACATAATAATTGTGTCTAATTTGAAAAGGTGAAATTTTCTGATTGCACGTATTTGTTTAAAATTTAAAATGACAAAAAATACTTATGAAATCTAGAAACAGTTGTCGCTGTCTTTTTTATTGAGAATTCATCAAAACAAATTACGTTTGTTAAATGCTTCTTCAATAATAGACACAATTGAAATACTTCTACAAGTTGGACGCACTCCCAACAAAAACGTCAAAAACTTAAAAAGCACTTTATCTAGAAGTGCTTCTTACATAAACATTCTCAAACGGTGAGGTGATCGGTTGAAATTGCCAAAGGGTAAATTGACCGTTAATCAATCAAGTCGCCTTGTATGACCGCGGATTGTGGTTCCAAGCTAACGAAAGCAATGCTCCCGTCAATATAGCGAGCGAGCGCCACGATCGTAGGGACAGGGTAATCCCCCTGTGTCCGAGAACACCGTAAAATATCCCAATTCCTCACTCTCTCTCTCTCTCTAACATCTAGTAGGAATCAAAAGCAGAGTCTGATTAAGCTCTGAGCTGTACAACGGCCATAGCCACGCGCCCTTCAAAGATCTGTTACCTTCCATTGATACACACCAAGCGCGGTAGCGGGTGGATCTCGGCGACGGCGTCGTTTGGATAGAGTCCTGCAGGAGTAGAACAGCTTCTTCTTCTTCATCCGCAGCGAGTTGAGGTCAGTACTATTTGTTTCTCGAGGTTCTGTACAGATTCGGATTTGTCTCTGCTTGTTTAAATGCTCGTCGGCGGCTCTGATTTTTCAGATCCGCCGCAGTACGGTGGTTTATGTACTGAACAGGCGGTGGTCTGTTTGGTTGTTTAGAAAATGTTGGCTGAGAAAATAAAATTTGGAGTTAATTGTTTGGTTTAGGGCTTGGATTTGTAGAGGATTTCGATTCGATGTGTTTATCGACTGTTTGGTTAGTTTAGTTTCGGTAGGTTCATTGCTTTCTGGAAATGAAATCGATGCAAAACTTTAAAATCCATGATATTGAACTAGGTTTGTAGGAAATGGATTTGTCGGTTAAAGATTTCGGCGTAATTTGGTTCAATTCTAGTGGCTATGTTATGATTCAATTCCTCTGTCTTGTCCGAATTTATGTTTCTTTGGTATTATTTGTGGCTTATGATGAAATAGGGAGTGCGAGAATGGCAAGTCGAAAGGAAGACGAGAAAAATGAACGAATTATTCGCGGCCTTCTTAAACTTCCTGAGAATCGCAGATGCATCAACTGCAACAGTCTGGTACACGATTTATTGCTTTCTTGTTCAATGTTCGTTCATTGTTGCTTTCGTTGTTTCACACGCCACTTGTACATTTTACGATCATATTCTTTGTATCTCATTATGGTTTAATGGTAGATGGAATTTGGTCCAAACTACGTTACTGAATTTATGTAAAGTAACATTAACTTATATTTTACACAAGTCAGCAAGAAACTCGATGATAGACGTGATTGAATCCAGCAGTCAAGCTATTGGAGAATGTAACTTGGATTGTGATACTAGTATTTTTTCAGAGAGAAGAACCCTAACACTTCTTCATATACTTCTAAACTTAGGCTTAGACTCATAGAGCTTATTCTAGAAATTATACTGTTACAATGTATATAGTAAACCAAATGTATTTTGTGTTCTTGCGCAAAAATGCAAGTCAGATTAAGTATCACACAGACTGTATTTAATATGTAGCCTGGCATCCTTAGAAACAAATTAGTACCTTAGGAGCAATATTTATGTCCAAAAAATTTGTCATGATATGGTTTTGAGTTCAACGAGTGCACGTGGGTAAATTTATACCTAAAGAGTATGATTTTGTGGTTACAACTTACGTTCGTTCTTTTAATTTCATTTCTGCTAAGCAGGGGCCACAGTATGTTTGCACAAATTTCTGGACATTTGTTTGCACAAACTGCAGTGGAATACAGTAAGTCATGATGTGCTCTGCTGCATTATTTCTTAAAGATATTTTCCTTTCCTCTGTATGCGTGCGTAGAGACAGTAGAGGCAGGAGGGGGATGCTGGGTTGTTTTTTATTGAAAATTATACTCCTTTCATGTTTCATGGGCAACACTTATTGATTTGCTTGCATCGTGTTAATTACATGAAATGTTTCCAGCCGAGAGTTCACACACCGTGTAAAATCAGTATCAATGGCCAAATTTACTTCACAAGAAGTCAATGCCCTTCAAGAAGGGGGAAATCAGGTATTCATGCATCTCTCTTCTCAGTTCTTGGAGATATTATTTCTATCTGTTGCTAATCTTCTCTGTTTATCTTGGGCTCCTCTCTACTTCCCCATTACAGCGTGCAAAGGATATTTATCATAAAGAATTGGACCCGCAACGTAACTCCTATCCTGACAGCAGGTTAGTACTCTTTTATTCAGTTTTATATTAGTGCTAGTAATGACTGGTTCTGATTCAAATTTTTTATTCCAGTAATGTCGAGAGACTTCGAGACTTTATTAAGCATGTATATGTGGATAGAAGATATACTGGTGAGAGAAACTTGGACAAGCCTCCAAAGGGGAAAATGGTGAGCTATCCTTTATACCCAGTGCTACCATATACCTAAAGTCAACAAACTGGTTCAGTTTACTCTTATACCACAATGAAATTGTTACAAGTCTTTCTGGGTTTAAGTTGTTAATTACATGTCATACAGGGTGAGAAAGAAGATTCCTATGACAACAGAAGAGTGGATTCATATCAGGGTGGCTCTCGAAGCCCACCATATGATGATAAATATGAGCGTCGTTACAGTGATAGGTCTAGTCCTGGTGCAAGAAGTTATGATGGGCAAAGAAGTCCTGGATATGATCAAGAAAGTCGTCAGTCTAGTGATTATAGGAGAAGTCCTGGTCGCCCTGAGATTGTGAATGATTGGCGTCGAGAAGATAGATTTGGAAATGGGAGTCGAAATGATGATCGTAGAATATCTGATGGAGATTCTAAAGTGGAAGGAAAATCACCTGAACGACCAAGAGATCTAAATTCGTCAAGTCCCCCTATTGTACGGCCTGTTAGAGAGATTTTAGGGGAGAACACAGTACCTCTCCGTATAATTGAACCTCCAAAAGCTAACAGTGCTAGAGCTACTGATAGCTCTGTGCAGCATACACAGGTGATGGTTCTTCTCATCTGAATCATCTTGGTGTTATACTGTTTTCATTTACATGTGAGACCAGTATAATGTTTCAGCCGTTATATGTAAAAGAGCTGCTAGTGCCCGTGGATACATATTGAGTCACAATCAATGTGATTGTAATCCCTTGCATGTCTGCAATTTTGTAGTCAACTCCATGCAGCTTACCTGTTGTGCTTCACACTTTCCTGTAATGATATCTGTGTTAGTTCTGTTATATAGAACGTGATTGCATGCTGTATTTGTTTGGGTAATTTTGTCTTTTCCTCATCATTCCCAAAATAATAAGTAAAGTTATTCTTTTACTGTTTTTAAATAATTTCAGAGAAGTGTGTCGTCCAGCAGCTTGGCCTCCTCCAATGGGAACCCAGTGGAAGTGAAGCTGGAGACTTCTGGAAGTTTAATTGATTTTGATGCTGATATCAAACCTGCTCCAGCTGTTGTAGTTCCTCAAGCACAACAAACTACTGTAGCTCAATCCTACCCACAGCCTGCAAATTCAACCAATGACAACAATTGGGCCTCTTTTGATGTTACTCCAGCAGTGAAAGCACCTCAAGCTCCTGCAAATGTGAATTCAGTAGAATCTCTGCTATCACAATTGTCGGTTTCAGCACCTGTCCCTAGTTATGTTTCTGGGACTGCAGGTAATCTTGGTGCCCCCACAGTTGCACCAGTAAGCAGCTTGTCAACATTTCCCCCTGTTGCTGCTCTAGTTCCTGCCCCTGGATCTCAAGCATTCCCAGTAAATGGTGGTAATTTCCATGTTAAAGATCCTGCTTCCGGGCAATGGCCTACCATGCAGCACCAGCAACCTTCTTTATACCCTGCTACTGGGGTTCAGTCTGCTGGACAACAATATATGCCTTCCACTGATGGAACTTCGACTGTTGCATCACAATCGTCAGCTGGGGAAGCAAAGTCTACTGGAAGAAGAGAACTTCCTGCGGTAATTATACTTTTAATTGGCTTTGTTGGCATCATGATAATATATAAGCATAAGCTAGATGTACTTTTTTGTCCCGTATTTTAAGCCCAATTCCACTTTAACCCTTGTTCTAATTTAAATTAGTTTAATCTATAGTGGGTAGCATTTCGTTTTAGATTGTCACATACCGAAAATGTGAATTTGTGCACTAATTTTGCCAAATTTCAATATTACCAACACGACAAATGTGGAATTGAGCCAATTTGAAATGTAAACTTCTTTACCTTTAGAAAAATTTTAATTTTCCATCAACCATGTGACCAAACTGAAAATTTGGTCGCACTGAAAGTGTTGCAGACTATAAGGGTAAATTTGATTAGGTTACACTACACTACAGGGACCAAAGTGCAATTTGAACTAAATGTTAGGGACCAAAAATGTAATATCGTTTTATAAGTATGTACTGTGTACTCATGTATTTGTTGAAATCTGAATTAATTGCAGGATGTTTTTGCAATGAACTATTCATCTTTTCTGGCACCAGTTCCTGGATGGCAAACTGGTCCTCCTCGTGGTATGGGGTTTCCTATGCCATATAACACTGCGGTGGTATTGTCTCTCAACTCGACATTTTAAAGATAATGAGTTCGTTCTCTTCACAAAAATGATTGGTATAAACCACTTTTTAAACTCATTGTATTTGAATTTCTGTTTATATAGCCAATGCCCAGTTTTAAGCAGTCTTCAAAGTCAGCGAACCCATTTGATGTAAACAGTGAACCTCCAATACAAGCCTCAGCGGTACGTTATTTCAGTTCATCTTAAGTTATCCTAAACAATGCATCTCTACTTTTTGGGTCATAGTTTGCTCAAAACCAATAACTCACCAGAAAACTGGCATTATTAGTTAGAATCAGGGCTGAAGTATTTGTTTTTAGCTCGACATGTTTCTGATATCTCATCAATTGATGCACAAATAATTTGAAGCTTGTTGATGTGTTTTCTTAATGCAGTTTCCTTCCTTGCAAGCTCCCCTACCAAATGCCCAGCCTTTATCCCCTTCAGGTTTAATGCGCACGTCCAGCCTTGGTACTCCCTCATCAGCATGGATGCCCCTCCAGTCATCACCATATTCATCAGCGGTTCCTCCCCAAGCACCACAATATGCATCCCAAGTGCCTCCCCAAGCACCACAATATGCATCACAAATGCCTTCCCAAGCACCGCCGTATGCATCACAAGTGCCTCCGCAGCCACCACAATATGCATCACAAATGCCTTCCCAAGCACCTGCCGTATGCATCACAAGTGCCTGCCC